>NC_132847.1:35890000-37090000 GCF_048164855.1 Canis lupus baileyi | reverse complement strand
TTCCATTGTATTAATCTACCATATTTTATTTATCCATTCATCAATGTATAGACATTTGGGTTGTTTTACTTTTGGCTGTTATGGATAATACCAAGTTTTGTGTGTACCAGTTTTTGCATGGACATGTTTTTACTTCTGTAGGAGTGGAATTCCTGGGTCAAGTGATAACTTAATGTTTAATCCTTTCAGGAATTGCCAGACTATTAAATCAGCCATACATCATTTTAACATTCCTACCATCAATATATGAGAATTTTAATTTGTCAGTATCTTTGCTAAGACGTGTGATTGTCTTTTTTATTATAGCTATCTAGTGGTTAGTATCTTGTGGTTTTGATTTGCATTTTGCTGATGACTAATGATACTATCTTTTCATGTCTGAATATTTTTTAACCTGTACATAATGTGAACTATTTAGATTTATAAAGGTTTTTCTCCCTTGGAAAGGCATATTTAAATTTTGGTATATTGATAAAGATGCAGATTTAAGAATGACTTACATAGTTGACCCCCTGAACTACATGGGGGTTAAAGGCTTGTACAATTAATGTACAATTATTTATGTACAATTAATTAGTACATATTTTGTATGTTATGTGTATCTTGTGCTGTATGCTTACAATAAAACTAGAGAAAATAAAATTTAAGAAATACATTTACAATGTGGTTAAAAAAATAAATCACTTTCATAAGTGGTTCAAACCCATTTTGTTCAAGGGTCAGCTATACTGTGAACATAATGAAATAGTAAAAGAAAGTAGAGCTTGAAATTTGAATCTAAAGAAGGATCGGAGGGAGAATTTTTTAAAAACCTGTTTGGCTAAAGTAAGACTAACAGTTACCCAAGGATAGTCCAAAGATATATGTAAAACAAGGTGGTGTGAGTAAGACCAAATGTAAATGATTACATTATATGAAATAGAATTCTACTAAGACTTTCAGATTGGATTAATAATCTAGTTATTCTTTGTGAGACAAAGCTCAAATAAGAAAAGACCAAGTAACTATATAATATAGTCACAAAAGCAAGGATGGGAGTATTATTATCTAATAAAAATAGGATTTTAAAGTCAAAGCATGAAGAGGAGAGAAGGATACAGGCCCAGTTTGCAAGAATTTTGGATACCATGGTTTAATTAAGTAACACCAGTTCCCCAACAACATGGTTCAAATTTCATATACCCTGGAACATTAACTGTAGTTGCATAAGCCACAAAATTTGCTGCTATAGCTCTTCAGTCCACGAGCCAAAATAGAAATAACAGATGGATAGCATGTCCCTTTTTTCAAAGGCTTTTGGTGACTGGTCAGTGTTTTTTTTTTTTTTTTTTTTTTTTAAGATTTTACTTATGTATTCATGAGAGACACACAGAGGGAGAGGCAGAGACATAGGCAGAAGGAGAAGCAGGCTCCATTCAGGGAGCCTGATGTGGGACTTGATCCTGGGGACTCCAGGATCACGCCTTGAGTGGAAGGCAGATGCCCAACTGCTGAACCCCCCAGGCGTCCCTGTATCTATTTTTCAATTCATGCATAGATGACCGTGTACAGTGGTGGTGTTGCCTTTTTATCTCTCAGAGACATACCCACTCAGGTTACACTTAAAAAACAATATGGGGATTGGCCAACAAAGATGAAAGTGCAGCAAAGAAAAATTAATAACACTAGAAGTGAAATTTGAACTGAATGTAAATGGAGTTGTAAAATAAATAGCTAACCTTCAAGTGTAGACATGCCACATGACTGCATATGCAGCCAGAGGAGCTTAGTGAAGGCAAGCTTATCAACATAAATGAGGAAAGTGGTTATAATAAAAAGGATGAAGATGTCTCAGAGGAAGTGATGCCAACAAAAAACATTAAAGATATTTCACAACATTGAACGTGCAAAGGATAAAATGTTGGAAGCTGATCAGACTTAGAAAGGAGTATGACAGTTCGCCAAGGCATAAGAAATATGTTCACTCCATACATAAATTACATGATCAGAAGGAGGTAAGCACTGTTCAAACTATTCTTGAATTTTATAATGTTCAAGAATATGAATGTTTATAATGTTTTAAATTACTGTGTACTAAATAAGTATTAGTTTTACTATTAAATGTGTTTTCATTGTCAGTAATAGAGTTTAATGTTTTGACAACTTTAAGTTATGGAACGATCATAGTTTTTCCCATTTTTTTTTTTAAATTTTATTTTTATTTTATTTATGATAGGCACACAGTGAGAGAGGGAGAGGCAGAGACACAGGCAGAGGGAGAAGCAGGCTCCATGCACCGGGAGCCCGACGTGGGATTCGATCCCGGGTCTCCAGGATCACGCCCTGGGCCAAAGGCAGGCGCTAAACTGCTGCGCCACCCAGGGATCCCCGTTTTTCCCATTTTTAAAAAAAATGTTTTAATTTATTCATGAGAGAGACACACAGAGGCAGAGACACAGGCAGAGGGAGAAGCAGGCTCCATACAGGGAGCCCGATGTGGGACTCGATCCTGGGTCTCCGGGATCAGGCCCTGGACTGAAGGTGGCACTAAACCGCTGTGCCACCCGGGCTGCGCAGTTTTTCCTATTGTTAATTAAGATTGCCTTGCTTTGTCTTTTTTTCTTTTAACATTTATTATTTTAGGCAAGCGGGTAGGGGGAGGGACAGTGGAAGAGAACCTTCAAGCAGACTCCCTGCTGAGTGTGGAGCCTGACATGGAGCTCACAGGACCCTGAAGTCATGACTTGAGCCAAAATCAAGAGTCAGATATCTAACTGACTGGGTCACCTAGGTGCCCCTTTGCATGGTCATTTTTATAGTCTCATGCTGTCATAGAACTGGCTGTTTTGAGAAAAGAAAAATAATCCATGTAAATTTAACTGTCAAACCTTTGTACACTAAATCGTGGTAGAATCAGTCTTCTCTTTTTTTTTCTTTCTTTTTTTTTAGGTTTTATCTATTATTTGACAGAACAAGCAGGGGGAGTAGCAGGCAGAGAGAGAAGCAGACCCTCCCCCAATCCTGCTGAACAGGGAGCCTGATGCAGGGCTCAGTCCCAGGACCCTGAGATCATGATCAAAGCCGAAGGCAGGCACTTAACCAACTGAGCCACCCAAGGGCCCCCAGTCTTCTCTTTTAAATAACTTCTAAGTTTAGAGTCCCGTCTAAAAATGTTCTGTTTGAAGTTTTAAAACATTTTTCTATAGTTTTATTAAATACTTAAGGTCTCTTCCCCTTTGAGAAGTTCCCGATTCCACCAATTTTGAGCCCTTTGGGCATTTTGAACTGTAAGAGATGGTGCTGTGTACATTGCTGCTTAGTATCCAACTTTTTGTTTTCTTTCCAGTTTCTAAGTTTCTGATGGTATTGTGTTTCTTTTCGTCTTTGGCCTTATGAGTTGTTTTTGTGAGGTTTTGGGAGAGAGAATTTGTGTTAAATTGCTTTGTTCTAACTAGAAGTATATTTGTTTTTGATCGATATTTAACTCAAGTTATCTAGTTGGAATTTGAAACATTATGTAGGAGTAATTGCTTTACTTTTTTAACTAAATGCGTTAGTTTTTCTTTTTTTAAAAAAATATTTATTCATAGAGACAGAGAGAGAGAGAGGCAGAGACACAGGCAGAGGAAGAAGCAGGCTCCATGCAGGGAGCCTGATGTAGGACTCCATCCTGGGTCTCCAGGATCAGGCCCCGGCCTGCAGGCAGTGCTAAACCGCTGCGCCCCTGGGGCTGCCCCTGCGTTAATTTTTCTAATTTGAGATCATGGGTAGGAATGAATGATTCCTAATAAAAGCTGAATTTCTGAATCAAATGAGATAATGATTCAAATGTTCTTTAATTGATGTACTGTTAAAAATACCTATATACAGTGAGAATTCTAAATTACAGAATTTAAATTATAAGGCTAATTTTTATATGTGCTGGTTATATTTAAATAGAAGTGTCTTTTTTAATTAAAATTTTATCCTAAAGCCTTTTAAAATACTCTAACTGGACTGTTAACTGTAGTCATTAGGTCCTAAATTCTTAAAAGAATTTCACCAGATAAGGAATTTGTTAAATATATATAATAATTTTATAATCTTAAATTATAGCACATTTTAGAGGATATGAATAGTAATCTGCTTTCCCTTTTCCTTTTGGTGAATACATGTATATCAAGAAGCATAACCAAAAAACTCATAGATACAGTGCATCTTCCATTATAGAATTAACAGACATCCACAGGACAGACTGACATAAGGGGTCTGTCCTGGAGATTATCTCCAATTACACACAGTTTCATCATTTACAGATTTCATTTTTGTGCATTTGTCTGCTCACTAAAAATATATTGGTAACACCCCGATCAGTACTCATGGTGCCTTCATGGGCAAGCAAAATGGTAAAACTTTTGAATAATTTGATGCACACATTCTTAGCTGAAGCTGACCAGGGCAATACTTTGTCGCCTTATTTTTGCTCTCATACTGTAAACAGCTGTCCTATTTTGCAGTCTTATGTAGTGCTATAGTTTATGTATTTTTGTGCTTTTCTTTCTTGGTCGTTTTGCAGTTTGTAATAGTTCCCAAATATGGTGCTGAAGTGCTTTTTAGCATTCCTAAGTACAAGAAGGCAGTTTTGTGCTATATGGAGAAAGTATGTATGTCTTATATAAGTTGCTGACTGTGAGTTTAATATTAATGGGTCACTAACATATTAATTAAAGTATCTTTAAAACAGAAACACACAGAAAAAAACAAGATTATGTATTGATTGGTTGACGATGTGACCAGAAGCTCAAAGGAACCCTGCCCTTTATTTTCTGCGGGGCAGTGGTTTGTTACTAATTCAGTGTTTGTGGTGACTTTATAGAGCGTATCTACCACAAATACAAGACTGACTTTAATGAATATATGATTGAACAAACGAACCAGTTATAACCTCTCATTCCTTCATTGAATATGGTAAAATCCTTAACACATTCTATTACAAAAGCCTGTGTATATGTACATAGAGTATTATACCTTATCGATAGTTTTATGAGTTGTGTATTGTACTAAATTACTAAATTACTTTGAAATAAAATCATATTTGGAGTGCATTTTTAATGGATAAATGTAGTTTTATCAGTTCATTCTGGGGTATTTTTTATTATATACATAAAATTTACCATTTTAACCATTTTCTTTTTTTTTTTTTTTTTTTTTTCCATTTTAACCATTTTCAAGTGTACAGTGGCATTAAGTACATTCACATTGTGCAACTTGAGTGTTTTTTTTTAATACAGGAATGGATTCTAGGAACTTGTGATTGAATTTAATAAAAGTGTCTGAACTTAGGTCTAATGAGTTATTTGTGTCTACCCTTTATGTGAGACTTTTTAAATGAATTTGGGGTTAAGAATTGTTTATAATTGCATCATAGGGCAGTGCTATTTAATGACATATATTTGAGATTGATTTGCACTTATATTTTTCTCCTTCTCCTTTTTTAGTGCTTTTTTAGGCCCAAAGGATATATTTCCTTACTCAGAAAACAAGGAAAAGTACGGCAAACCAAATAAACGAAAAGGCTTTAATGAAGGTTTATGGGAGATTGATAATAATCCGAAAGTGAAATTTTCAAGTCAACAGGTGCGTTGTATTACATAAAATTTAGTTTAGTATTATTTATTCAGTGGTGGGTGATAACCACTATTATAGCCATAGGGAAATAAATATTAAGAGCCTTGTGGATTTCAGATTAAATTGTGCTTGTGAGGTTGAACCTTGATTTTTCATATCTAGATGAAATGATGAAAATATTACCTACATGGTTAAACAGATCTCAGAAAACTGAGAAAAATATTCAATTGTTTAAGTCCTGATTGGTAGTTTGATGTATCATTGACTTTGAAGCCATATATACTGTTTTCTTAAATTCAGGTTTTATAATTTGAAGAATGTACTTTTTTCTTAAACATTTTAATTTTTAAATCCATAAAATTGTATTAGAATACAAATCTCACATGGGATAAATCTGTTACAGAAGTACAGCACAATGCAAATTATACTTAAATGTTCTTGGTGTTTAGAAGAGCAGCTTTAAATGAACCCTCCAGTTTTATGTTTTTCATTTGTCCAGAGGTTTTGTTCATTTAAATTAGACTGAAGTAGGAGTGCCTGACTGGTAGTCTGTTGAGCATGTGACTTTTGATCTTAGGGTTGTGAGTTCAAGCCCCACATTGGGCATAGAGCTTAAAATTTTTTTTATAAATAAATAAACTAGACTGAGGTAGTAAAATCTAAAGGTGATAGCAAACCAGAAATTCTACAGCTTTCTACTTTTATGTCTGTGCTTGTTTTTTTTTTTTTTTTTTTTTTTCTGTTTTTGCGTGTGCCATGCTTTTTCTCAACTTTGATAACTTTTCAGGTGATACTCTCCCTGGAAATTTAAATCTTACATTGAGGCTCCAAGGCTGCATTATGATCCTAAATATCTTCATTACCACCCAAAACTTAATTTGTTTAATCATACCATATCATATTTGCTCTGTACTTAACTGCCACAGATAATGAACTCCATGAATAAATAAGTTGTATGTGTCGTATGTGCCTAGTATTGCTATATGTGTGGCAGGATTAAGTATTCACTAAATATTGTGTGAATGTAAGACTAGATGGTCTCCCATCATTGTTGCCTCCATTGTAGAACGGGAGTCCAAAGAGACTGAATTAATCTTTCCTAAAACTTCACTCTGATCGGGATCCCTGGGTGGTGCAGCGAGCGGTTTAGCGCCTGCCTTTGGCCCAGGGCGCGATCCTGGAGACCCGGGATCGAATCCCATGTTGGGCTCCCGGTGCATGGAGCCTGCTTCTCCCTCTGCCTGTGTCTCTGCCTCTCTCTCTCACTGTGTGCCTATCATAAATAAATAAAAAATTAAAAAAAAAAAGAAAATTACAAACTGAAATAAAATTAAAAAAAAAAAAAAACTTTGATCATCTGTCCTGTGATTTCACCTTCAAGAACGTTTTTATCCTCCTGCTAGCCCAACATGGTCACCCTATTCTCTGTTCCTGTGTACCTACTAAACTCCATGTAGTTTTCACCATATATGCTTGGGATTTTCCATTTCAAAATATAATGAAATTTTTAATATGTTGTATACATGAAACCTAGCAGTTTTCTGCCCGTAACAAAAGTGTAAAAGGTTATGCTGGTGGGATGTACTCTGTTCTGGCTCAAACAGGTCCCCAGTGGCACATTCCTAGGATTTGGGGAAAGCGGTGATCCCCAAACATATATAACAAAAAAACTGACCATGGTGATTTACAGAAATTTATATAAGTAATTTTGAGGGCATTTTTATATTTTTTTTGTTGTGACTTTATAATTTTATGGGTTTTTTACAAAAGAGGAAATGGGTTTACAGTTTAGACTTGAGAAGGAAATCATTAGAGGCACAGTTTGGACTTGGAGTACTATCATTTTGTAGACCTGTGCTTACCCTCTCCCAGTATGTAATGTGTTAACCTCTGTTATTCATCTTTCTGGGCCCCTAGTAGTTCATCTGTGTAAGTTTCTTATCACCTGAGGGTACTTTTAAAATTTAGTAATGATTACTTCTCACCACCATCCTGAACCCAGAGGAATGAATGCTGCCTGACTGAATTTCCATTCACGAATATGGGGGGAATAAAAAGATGTTTGGTGGCCTCCCACTCGGTACCTTTTAAATCAGAATCACTTAAGTTTATGTCTCAGGAATCTGCATGTTAAATAAACTAAGTATGAGATCTAGATCAAAGTCTTTAAATAAAGCTGTGATATATGTCCTTTGCTAAAGCTCTGTGTCTTGGAGTAAATAAGTTTCTTTTTAGAATATGTCAGTAGTGAATAAATAGAATGCTATTGTAAATCAAGTTACGTTCTATCTTGTTTGATATTTATTGGTCAGGAAATCAGAATGGTATTCTTTGTAATTATACTTCCATTTCTATCTGTCTCACTGTTCTATCCTTTACAATTTGTATACCTTTAATTCTAGGAATACAACCCCTTATAAAACCTTTTAAAAGAAAATAATACAAAAGTAGAATTTAAAACTTTAAAAAAATTATGTATGTTAAAAGCATACATGTGGAACAGAAATGAGAATGCTCTTATAACTTTTTTGTAAATAGGCTCTTGAATCTTTTCATGGGTAGAAAAGTTTTAAATTGGGATAAAATGTTATTCTGTGAAGTTAATAGACCTGAATGTTTATAGGCATCAACTAAACAATCAAATGCATCATCTGATGTTGAAGTTGAAGAAAAAGAAACAAGTGTTTCAAAGGAAGATACTGACCATGAAGAAAAAGCCAGCAATGAGGTATGTTTAATTTCTCTTGCATTCTAAACTCGTTGTAAGGAGGAAGTTGTAAGATGGGTTGGTCATTTGATCGCAAAATAAAGTAATATTTAAACTAGTTGAGTAATGAAAGAAAATTTGTAAGGCTTATTTCCTTGTGTGAATATTAAATGCTGTATTGTAAAATAATTTTTGCATTTTTAAGATGCAGGGATGTTGTAGCGCCTGACTGGCTCAGTAGATAGAGCATGTGACTCTTGATCTTCAGGTCATAAGTTTAAGCCCCACATTGGTAATAGAGATTACTTACCAAAAAAATGCATGGATATTTTTATTTGAAGTTACTTTGCTCTATAATATGTGAGGTCCACCTATAGGAGAGTGAGTTACTGTTAGGAATCTTTTTTATTTATTTTTTTATTTCTATTTTATTTTAAGATTTTATTTATTTATTCATGAGAGACACACAGAGAGAGAGGCAGAGACACAGGCAGAGGGAGAAGCAGGCTCCCTGTGCGGAGCCAGATGTGGGACTTGATCCCAGGACCCGAGTATCACATCCTGAGCCAAAGGCAGATGATCAGCCACTGAGCCACCCAGGCATCCCAGGAATTTTTTTTAAAGCAAAGTATTGTGGGATGGGAGGTACTAGAAAAGATATTGAACTGAATTTTTTTAAAGATTTTATTTATTTATTTATTTATTTATTTATTTATTTATTTAAATTTTTAAAAAAATTTATTTATGATAGGCACACAGTGAGAGAGAGAGAGAGAGAGGCAGAGACACAGGCAGAGGGAGAGGGAGAGGGAGAAGCAGGCTCCATGCACCGGGAGCCCGACGTGGGATTCAATCCCGGGTCTCCAGGATCGCGCCCTGGGCCAAAGGCAGGCGCCAAACCGCTGCGCCACCCAGGGATCCCTAAAGATTTTATTTATTGGGCAGCCCGGGTGGCTCAGCGGTTTAGCGTCGCCTTCAGCCCAGGGTGTGATCCTGGAAACCCGGGATCGAGTCCCATGTCAGGCTCCCTGCATGGAGCTGCTTCTCCCTCTGCCTGTGTTTCTGACTCTTCTCTCTGTGTGTCTCTCGTGAGTAAATTAATAAAATCATTTTTTAAAAAATTATTTATTTATTCATTCATTCATGGGAGACACACAGAGAGGCAGAGACATAAGACAGAGGGAGAAGCAGGCTCCCTATGGGGAGCCTGATGAGGAACTTGATCCCAGGACCCTGGGATCATGACCTGAGCCAAAGGCAGACGCTCAACCACTGAGCCACTCTGGTGTCCCTGAACTGAATTTTTAAAAATCTAGCTTTGCTTCCATCTCTGTATTTGATTATCTGTGAGTTGAGGATACTGAGTCTTTTCAGGTCTCATGGAATGGTTGTTAGATGATCTCCAAAGTCTCACCCACTTCTTAAAATTTACAACCCGAAAATTCAGGATTGTACTGTAGAAAAAAGTGGTTTTATAAATTTAAAAAGACAGATTTCCTTGTGCACTAGCAAGCATGAATTTTATATTTCATCTGACAGGGGTAAGTTTTTTTATTTTTTTTAGACAAAGATACTGGCTGTTCCTTTCATTTTATAGTGATAGTGTTGACTTTGAATGTTTATAATTTTAAATTTCAGTGTTGCAAAACAAGTTTACCTAGTGAAATATGGGTATTATTTGTAGTTTAAGAAATTTGCTTTAAGTCTTGACATAATTTATTCAGTTTCATTTGTGTGTGTGTGTGTGTGTATATATATATATATATATTTTTTTTTTTTCAAATTTCAGGATGTGACTAAAGCAATTGACATAACCACTCCAAAAGCTGCCAGAAGAGGGAGAAAGAGAAAGGTAATGTTAGTGCTTAACCACAGGGATCTTAAAATAATTTTTATTTTAGATTGAGAAAGAGATAATGAAATCTTATTAAATTTAGAGTTGGCCCTTTACTCCAAGTCATTAATTTTTTGAAAGGATAGTTTATATTTACTTAGGAAAGTTATCTGTGTTTCTTTTCTAGTGATATAGCACCCTTAAGATAAGTTGAATGGTCAAAAAACAAAAAACAAAACAAAACAAAACAAAAAGATAAGTTGAATGGTAGAGGAATTAAAATGCCTCAGTTTTCATTCCTGTTAACAACACTTCCTCAGGGTTTCTCCGTAAAATGGATAATAACATATACTGATAAGGTTGTTGAAAGGATGAAATGAGTTACCACATATTAAATACCCACAATAAATCCTGGTACACAGTAATTGCTCTGTCAATATTGTCCATTCTAATGTTATTAGCAGAATTGTTGCATGAAATGAGAATATGTGACATTTTAGGAGGAGGTACACCCTTGCTTTAACTAATGTTTCTTCTTCCCTATATGAAGTTTTGTCATCACCTGTTTCTGACAACCTGTTTATGTCTCAGACTATTATACGCCAGAGATTCAAGGAAAACTAAGGCTTCGGTTATCTTACGAGGAAGTAATATACAAAAACATAATTATAGTGGCTTTTTGTTTCCTGTGGGATATGTGGAAGGAGCTATGATAACTTTAACAGGATTTTAATAATGGCAGAGTCTTGTCAGGTAGATGAAGGAGGGGACGTGAAGAACATGTGAGGCAATCTGAATAGTATATATAGAAGTGTAGAGAAAATTTCATTTTAAGCATTCCATCTCAGTATTACCAGACCATAAAGTTTGAGGGAAAATGGTACAATACCTTAAATTTAACCTTGAACTTAGAGAAGTGATGAGAGCCATTTAATCACTTATATTTCAAGCAATGTGAATGATGGAGACTGGATTAATGAGACAAGTTCACAGATTAATTCAGAATTTTAGTACTAATGTCACTGGTGCAAGCAGAGCATGGAGTAGTCAGTAATAGAAGATAAGGTCTCTTTTCGTTGAACATGTATTTTTTTTGTTGAGACAGACAATACATAAAATAAGAGTTAAAAGAGGATAGTGACTTGGTGATTAAGTCATGAAAGGCTTTTCTAAGGAGTTAGCATGAGATTGAGAGGAAGGGACCTTCTAGCAGGTTTTTTAGTGTTGTAGACTCAGAGATAGGATTTAAGAGAACTGCAGGGGTTAACATTGATGGTTGATTGGAAGTAGGTGTGTGAAGGGACGGAGGAATCTAGGGTGACTCCCAAGGTTGCCTTGGTTTGGGAGCAGAGGCATGGTGGGGAAGAGGAAGTGAAACATCTGGGGGAATTAGACTGCAGATACATAGTTTTGACATCAAAAGGGGAAAAGGTAAAAGTGAAAAGATGTAGTCACTACTATAAAGATAGGACAAAGAGGTGAGGTGGTCAAGAATGCAGAAACTAGAATCCTGAGAGAACATAATGGAGATGAGCGGTTGCTTTGTAGAGTGAAGGCTGAGAATGAACTATCAGGTGAAAAGAGAAGATGTCAAGGGAGGAAAGAATTTTTTGAAAATGGTCAATAATGTCCTGATACAGAGAGGATCCTGGAAGATATTTGATAGTGGGGCTCCCCCAGGATACTTTAAAGTCAAATGGTAAGGGCAAATGAAGGGGGTTGCAGAATAAAATGTTCAATATTAAAGTTACATTATGTTTGAAATCTTTGAAGGGAAGGAGAGAGAATGCAGCAACAGGGATTTGCATGGTTAAAGGAAAGGTTTCAAGTGAAAAAAATATGAAGGCTCTAACAGTTCCTTGCAAAACTGGGAAAGATTGAAGATGTGGAAAATATGAATAATTGTAGTAAGGAGATGCAGGATGAAAGAAAGGAGGGGGGCACATTTGAAGGACGAGACTTAACAGGAAGAAGGAGATGGACATTTCATCTTTTTAACATTAAAGAGAAGGATGGAGGAGGTTATTTAAAAATTCTGGGGAGAATTGGGAATTAAGGGATATGTATGTAGCCTCAGTCTCTTTAGTATCCCGTTCAGAGGAGGACTGCATGTATGATATAAGGCAAGAAGAAAGGATTGAAATGCTGGTGAGGAAAGAGGGCACACACAACAGGATAAAGGTATTAATGGATGGCTTTGAAATCTCAACTGAGATTGCATAAAATGAATAAGTGTTTGTATCATATCTCCCCCCCCCTCAGGTCTCAGTAGCAGGGAATAATAGAACAGAAAAGGTAGAGTTTTACAGAGATTTGTGGGACAGGTGTAGCAAAACAAGAAAACTGGAGGGCTTGCATATGAATAATGTAGTCCTATGAGGTTGGTGGTGGGGTGCTTTTAGGTAAGATCATGAAGGGAGAGTAGAGTAGTACAAGAAAGAGGGTAATAAATGGGGAGTAAAAGTGTCAAAGGGTTAGAGGTCTTAGATCAAATAAATACAGAAGAAATAAATTTGTAGTCTGTGTTTAAGATTTAAGTATGTATATTTTCTTTTATTTTCATGAGGAATGTTTTTGACTTGCCTGATTTTTCTAACAGTGGAGAATACATATCTATGGTAGGGCTGGTTTTTTTGATTCAGTATTAGTGTTAAGTTTTTATTTATGATACTAATTATTGATACTCTTCTTGCTGTCTCCTCCAAAAGACCCATTCTGCCTTTATCTTGCATAATGTTTTGATTTACTTCCAAAAATTGCAAGTGTAAATGAAGAACTGTGGGGTTTTTTTTTTTGTTGTCGTCGTTGTTTTTTTTTTTTGCATTAACTCATCAGTTTGAACTGAATTTTAGAGAATTTTGCCCTCTTAACACCTCTGTATGAGAAGAGCTGTCAGTCTTGGCTTCTCAATTTTGATACCTGGGGAGCTTGGTGAAAACACAGATGCCTGGCTTCCCACCAGAGGAGAATCAAGATTGGGGCAGGAGTGTAGAGGTGGTTTGTAAGTTTAAAATTTTAGAGATAGAACCTTAGCTGATGTTTAATGGAGCAATTTTTGTTAATGTTCCTTGAGAACAATTCATAGGTGAACTTAGTTGAGTTTATTGACTTTTAAAAATACTTTGAATATGCATTATTTTCCAACTATAAAAGCAAACATGTTTAAAATTAAAAAATGGATACATTCTTAGAAGTGGGATTGCTAAATCAAAAATTTGCATAGTTTTGGGACACCTGGGTGGCTCAGTGGTTGAGCCATCTGCCTTTGGCTCAGGGCGTGATCCTGGAGTCCTGGGATTGAGTCCCACATTGGGCTCCCTGCATGGAGCCTGCTTCTCCCTCTGCCTATGTCTCTGCCTCTCTCTCTGTGTGGGTCTCTCACAAATAAATAACACCCCCCCAGAAAATTTGTGTATTTTAAAGTGCTCATATTTGTAAAGAACCTTTCAGGAAGGTGTTGCCACTTAATTGATCATTGGTAATCAATAGTAAGATTCTTTATTTCCTTACCAATACTGAGCATTATTAAGTTTTTGGGGACCCTGGGTGGCTCAGTTGGTTAAGTGTCTGCCTTTGGCTTAATGTTATAATCTCAAGGTCCTGGGATAGAGCCCCCCTATCAGGCTCCTGCTGATCAGGGAGTCTCCCTCTTCTCCTGCCCCCTACTCATGCTCTCTTTATCAAATAAATAAAACGTTTATTAAAAAAGATTTTAAAGTTTTTTTTTTATCAATAATAGATTGTGCATGTTTTTACATGCTTTTTATTCGTTTATTTTTGTTGATCTAGTTAATGCTGAAATAATTGGTTATAGGGAAGCAGCTCATAGTGGTCCTCCCATCCTCTTTCTACACTGTCTCTTTCCTTCCATTTCAATTATGATCAGTTGTTTACATTTCCTTTCTTAATTGGTGGTTTTAACCTTTGTTCTACTGCTTTAATCAATTAAAATGACTCTGATTTGGGGCTCTTGTCTCTTTGGGGGTCATTTTAGTTTGCAAAGGGTCACTGGAATTTATTACTCCACTGTAGTAAATCACTCTTTATGGAAAATAATAACAAGAGAAGAACAGATGTCAGTTCAAAAATAAAACATATTAGTAAAAGAATAAGAAATATTAGCAGCTTAATTTCTTGTCTTGTTTGCCCCTGAGTGGCACGGTTGGTTAAGTGGTTGCTCTTGATTTAAACTCAGGTCATGATCTCAGGGGCATGAGATCAAGTCCTACCTGTGACTCCACGCTCGTGGGGCATCTGCTTGGGAATTGTCTCCTCTTTTTCCCTTCTACCCTTTCCCCTGCCTTCCCACTCTTCTCTCAAAGAAGTAAATTGTTTAAAAAATAATGTTCACTAGAGTTATAAGCAGTGTTTGGGGATGTCACTGATGAGTTCACTGTTGAAAAATCATGTACAAGTTATGCTTATTTGTAAATTCTTTAAGGTGGCATATCTTTGCTGTTGAATTAAACTTGGAATGCCTATTTACTTGTTAAGTAAATTAATTAAGTCTTTGTAATTCAGGCAGAAAAACAAGTAGAAACTGAGGAGGCAGGAGTAGTGACAACAGCAACAGCATCTGTGAATCTAAAAGTGAGTCCTAAAAGAGGACGACCTGCAGGTAGGACTATTAATGTTTAAATCTCTGGCTTGTTAGTACTCTTATTACAGTGTTGTGCCTCAGATACTTTGGAATAGGTGGGTAGGCAGCCTATATATATAGATTTATATATATATATATATGATGTATGTATAAACTTCAGAGGAGATAAACATAGTTTCTGCTTTGTGTGATCAAGTATTTTAGATTTAAAATAATTGCTTGGGACTTTTTTTTCATTTTCTGTTTTATCTCTCTTACATTTTCCCCTAATAGCGGCACATGAGGCTGTGGTGAGGTTATATTCCATGAATGATGGGTTTATTTTACCTCTTACTGTAGAAAGCATAAATTTTCCAAATGGAAATTATTGCATTCTTTGTGTCAGGACCTTTATAGTATGCAGCTGTCTTCAGCATTGCCTGTCGAATTCCTGCCTAATTCAGGAAATTGGAAATATTTTGGAAGGATATACCTCTAATACAAAGTTAAACAAAGAAAATTAACCAAAATGGGACCAGTTCTTTTTCTAACTATAATTGAATTCTTTGAAAATGGGGGAAGATCAGTAATACCCAGAAAAGAAAAATCCTGAGATTTGTTTCTATCATTATTTTTGGAATTTGATAATGGATCAGATTAATGGTGTTAGGAAATTCGGTGAACTCTGATGCAGATTTTCAAAGATATGAATGTACAATATACGCTTATTCTAATATGTATATGAAAATTGAATATAAGTAGTACTATCTATTATACAGTTGAAACCATGAAGAATGTTCTTCTAAACCCTCTTAGCTATACTAAGGAGGGAATGAAGATGACTCTGTTCATCTACCCCCTTTTAAATACTCTGTTGTTGCTCATTTGAATCATTGAGGGATATGATATTTAAAACTTAAGATGATAATATCTTTAATAAATCACTGATATTCTTAGTATATATCATTTGTAATCTTTATATGTGAGAATTGCATCTTGAAAGATGGTAGTTACTGATTTTGTTTTTCCCTGTAAATGTTAGCTACAGAAGTCAAGATCCCAAAACCAAGAGGCAGACCCAAAATGGTAAAACAGCCCTGTCCTTCAGAGACTGACATGTGAGTTTATTTTTAATGTATAATTAGTTATACACTGAATGAGGCATTTAAGTATAAATCTCTCTGTATTTATACCAGTTTTATTTTATAGGATATTTGCTGTTACTATTTTGTGTTTCTAAAAATTATGGGAGAAAACTATTGAAAAGTTTTTTGTTGTATAAAAAAAATAGTAAAAATGGGGAGTCAAGAGCATCTGCTGCATGGTTCAGTCGGTTAAGTTTCCAACTCAGATCTTGATCTCAGGGTCCTGAGTTCAAGCCCTGAATTGGGCTCCATGCCTGGCCTGGTGCCACAAAAATCATTTCATTAAGACATCCTCTTGGTATATCAGGATATAAACGTACTTAGATAATACAAGGTAAAATCTGTAATAGGGAAATTAGGCAAGATAGTGTGTTTAAGGAAACTTGACTAGCTCCTTCAGAGTAATTTAGGACTACTACTAAGTGTGTGGGGGCGGGTAGGGGCGCCAGGGTGTTGTAGTCATTTAAGGGTCTGACTCTTAGTTTCCTTTTTTTTTTTTTTTTTTTTTTTGACTCTTAGTTTCCACTGGTTAGGTAGTGATCTTGTGGTTGTAAGAATGAGCTTCCTGCCTGGCTCTGCTCTTGATGGCTTGAGACCATCCCGCCCTCTGTAGGCGTGCTCTTTCAAATAAATAAATCTTTAAAAACAATACTTTTAATGGGAGCCTGGCTGGATCCGTTTGTAGAGCATATGACTCTTGATCTTTGGGTTGTAAGTTCAAGCCCCATATTCGGTATAGAGATTAGACGGTTTTTATAATGTGAATTTAAAATTTTAGAGTATTTTATGGTAACTACTTAACAAAGTAATGTTTGTTTTTTTCTTGCCACCTTTGTTTTTCACAGATGGATATTGTTTATGTGGCTTATTGTTATGTGGCTTTTCTGGGTAGAAACTTCAACAGAAAGGAAAGATACATTTAGACAAAGGGTAAAAAAACCCATTTTAGCTATTGTGTGTAAAGATTTTATAGAGAAGGCTCAAGCAAGTTGGTCATTTAAGAGGGGATTTATTTTCAGTGTTTTGAAACTGAAACATAGGAAATTTTAGTTATAGAACACTGAAGCATTGGTACTTTTCAGTTAAATATGTTTGAAGAGTTTTATTGTACTGACAAGCTAGCTCTTAAAGTATTCTCAAAAATACTGGCACAGGGACGTCTGGTGGCTCTGCCTTTGGCTCAGGGCATGATCCCGCAGTCTCAGGATCGAGTCCCGCATTAGGCTCCCTGCGGGGAGCTTGCTCCTCCCTCTGCCTGTGTCTTTGCACCCCCCCCCCTTATGAGTAAATAAATAAATAAAATCTTTAATAAAAAAAAATAGTGGCACAAAATTACAACATGGTTTTAACTACTGTAATGAAATTAAGAAATTAGGTACACGCAGGTGAGTTTGTTTTCTAAACATACCAAATCCCACTCATTCCCTGCCTAATCTAATCATGGCATCAGACATAAAGTCTAGGATTTCATGATTGATAGAAGGCCTTGATCTGAAGACTTAGGAACCGAAAACACAAGTTATTTGCTCCGTTCTCCCCTTTATCACATACCTAGATCTGAGATAGGGAGCCATACAAACTCTTATGCTCTTATTTGGAAAGGAGAAGCTTAAAAGAGGCCTACAGCAGTCATTGATCCCTAAGAAATATAAAATTCTGGGAAAATACTGTGAGATCTATTTTAGGTGTAAGGAAGGTTCCCTTGATTAGGCCCCGGTTTTCCCGAGACTGTCAAGGTAGACCATTTCTCTCTGGCTTTTAGCTAATCCTGTGACAGTTCTCTACTTTTCAGTATCATCCTTATTGCATCTGAAAAGGTCATTGGAAAATACTACCCTCATCAACTGGGTAGTATTGTGTCTACTTTCAGGCTATAGGATGTTGGGGACCCAAGCTTCCTTTTTAGATCTCTGTTAATTTCTCCTGATGGAGGCTATGTTACTTTCAGTAATAATAATACTTTATGGTGTGTTATTTTAGTCAGCTTCATGCCTAGTGGCCTTGAAAGGCCATAGGACTTTCCTCAGACTTGGCTTTTTTAAATTTGTTTTTTCCCCATCGCCCCCCTCAGACATACTGATTATATATTTAATTTACATTCACTTTGAATTTATAGGTTTTCCTGAGAAACCCTTGGTCTCTTCCCTAGAAACTGTTCATCTGAAGGACCAATGTAGTCCAATTTGAATTAGGAAAGATTAGGAAAGGCTGGTAGCTTATACCTTTTTTTTTTTTTTTTTTTTTTTTAAGAGTTTAGTTATTCATGAGTGAGACAGAGAGAGAGAGGCAGAGACACAGGCAGGCAGAGGGAGAAGCAGGCTCCGTGCAGGAAGCCTGACCTGGGACTCAATCCCAGGACTCCAGGATCATGCCCCTGGGTGAAGGTGGCGCTAAACCACTGAGCCACCCAGGGTTCCCCAGTTTATACCTTTCTTTGATTGGATCTTTGACCCCAGTCTTTTTCTGAATTTGAAAATTCAGTGGGAATTTTCAACACTGAAGTGCACGGAATTTTTAGGTTCTTCTTTTGTCATTTGCTATTTTTAAAAACTCCTTTCTTTAAAAAAAAATTAAATTAAAAAAATAAAAACTCCTTTCTTAAAAAAAAAAAAAAAAAACTCCGTTCTTTCTTGAAGTGTCCTTTTAATATCCTAATAACAACCCACTGAAGATGCTAGCATTCTATCTTGAAGCCTCGTCACCTAAAGGCACTGAATTTTCTTTCACATTATCACAGGTAACAGTTTTGCCCACTGTATAAAAAAAATTAGGTTTTTCGAGTTTTCAGCCCCAAAGTCAGTGTCACATGTTTTAAGTTTTTACATAAATTTTATGTATCCATGAATGTTTTGCAAAGGCATGTATGGACAGCCTCAAAATAGCAGTAGCTTATAAAATTTCTCATTCATGTTGTATGTAGGTTGGGCATTAGCCATAGCTATTCTTAGCTGTGTATCTGAGCACAAACTGTGGAGTACAGAGCCAAACTATATAAGCGCTTCCTAAAGTTTTGCTCTCCACCATGAGAACAGGATGTATGTGTTAGTGATAGCTTTTTTGCAGTGAGTCCTAAAATGACAAGATAATGGAATAGAGCCCAGAAAAGCTGAAACCATCTCCTAATCCTCATGTAAAGTAAGAAATATTTGATACAAGCCACTGAGATATTTTGAGTTGTATTTGCATTAGTTTTTGCTTCTGTTAACATATTTTTTAACTATTTACAAATAGTTTCCTATGGTGCCTTGACCTATTAAAAAGGGAAATTGTCACTAGGGAGAAGTCTGTTTTTCGTAAAAGGTGGTATGGAGGACCACAGGGAGAATACTTGTTTGTAGCAAGTCTTGATGGTTAAGTTTGCTTTAATATTGTTCAAAAATCCTTGAAATAACCCCATCTCTTATGACTTTATCGTACACTTCTTTATGTTTAACAACAGCAGCAACAAAAAAAATGGCTGCACAGGATTCCACTGTGTATGTTTCTTAAGATCTGTCTCATGTATGGGTATATCCTTTCAAAAACGGTGTCTTATGTCTTGTACATGTGCAGACATAATATTAGAATACATTGCTGAAGCAGATTTGCTAGTTCAGAGAGTATTTGGATTTTTAATATCTGCTTCTTTCCATTGAGGGGATAATACTTTGGGCAAGGAATTGTTCAATATCTATTAGAGAGCCATGGAAATGCTTTCTGTATTTGACTCTGTATTCCCATCTCCATTAAACTATCAAAATATTCACATTTGTGGAAATATTGAAGAAGATTTAAATGATTTTATTTGCATGCCTTTTCTTCTATTGATTAGAAATTAATGAGGAAACCCATATGATATTTGAAAATAGCATAGCCAATGATGGTTATGTGACAAAGAAATTTCTGAAGAGATTAAAAAGTGAGTTTTTTTTTCTCTTCTAATTTTTAATAATCTCTTAAGGGTACAAGAAAGCAGTTGTCTGGTAGGCAATCAGTGGATTTGGAACTGAAATACTGGGCCAATTATTTGAGCTAACACACTGTCATTAAATAGCTTTTCCAAGCTTCAAGTTGTATTTTTTTATGGGATTGCCCTAGTTGAATGTTTTATATCCTAAAATGGTTAGCATTGATATCATTTGATTCTCTTAGAGCTTATCATCGTACCATAAATACTTCTATTTTTGTCTGCTGTACTAGGTAGCATTAGTATCATCTGATAGTAGCATTAGGCTTACTGAGTAGTTTTGATAGTTTTGACTTAGTGATGTCTGTAAATCCACTGGTGATGGGAATGCTTAATGCTAGTGAATTCACTGTTAGGTATACTTAATTGCCATATATTTTACTATTGTATGCGTAACTTGGGAGCTTTGACTTTGCAGAGTATTTCTTTGAATTCTCAAATGATCATATTTGATCTTAAGCAGTTCACTTCTGCAATTGTATTTTTCCCAATCTGTGTACTTTTTAAACATGTTATTCTTACAGTTGTGTAGAATATAGGATCCAGGTGTCTCACCCATCTTACATACTGCTCTATCCCCATAGTGAAGAATTATCTTGGCATGTAAGACCACAATAGGTATTTTTTTCAGTGAATAAAGAACATTACAAAAACCCTGAAAAACAAAGAAAAAAATCACTTTTATTACTACCTTCATGCCACTGTAATTTTTGTATTTTCTAATTTATATGAAGAGAATGTTCTTTTCCTTTTATATTTGGATAGTAAAGACATTATATTTTACTAGAACATATGTTAAATTTGTCTTTAAGTGAAAAATTATGCCTTATTGTCCTCCAAAATGCTTACTTGGTTGGGAGAGTATGGTTCTAAAAGAAAACTAATAATGATACCTAAAAATTCATTTTCCATTACTGTATTCTCTAAAACAGGGTAACTGAAGAAGACAAAAGTAAGAAAAAGGGGCAAGAAGAAAAACAACCTAAAAAGCAGCTTAAAAAGGATGAAGAGGGCCAGAAGGAAGAAGATAAGCCAAGAAAAGAGCCAGACAAAAAAGAGGGGAAGAAAGAAGTTGAATCCAAAAGAAAAAATTTACCTAAAACAGGGGTTACATCAACCTCTGATTCTGAAGAGGAAGGAGATGATCAAGAAAGTGAAAAGGTACAATGTTTATCAAATAAAATATTCTATTTTTAGCTGCTTTTATAGTCATTTTTTTTACCTAGTAAGCTTTCAGTGTCTGAAAGTATGTGATTAAAACTGAATTTTTCTACCTTTGGTAAACTTGAATCAGCTGTGTTAAAAAGCATATTTGAAACTTTATTGTACATTCTAGATATTATAATAGTACGGAAATCAAATGTTATATAATGAACTTCTAGTAACCCACCTATGTAGAAAAGTAGAAATTAAGCCAAATGGACTGTGCAGTGAAGACAGTTCTAAAAGAGGTGCATTTATACATAGGTTTTTATTATATACTACAATGAAATTCTTTTTTTTTTTTTTTTAATTTTTATTTATTTATGATAGTCACAGAGAGAGAGGCAGAGACACAGGCAGAGGGAGAAGCAGGCTCCATGCACTGGGAGCCCGATGTGGGATTTGTTCCCGGGTCTCCAGGATCACGCCCTGGGCCAAAGGCGCCAAACCGCTGCGCCACCCAGGGATCCCTACAATGAAATTCTTAGCACTCTTCAGGCCTATTTAGTGTACATTTTATCAGTGTATATTTGAATGCTACAGTTGTTTAGGAATTTGATTAAAGCTATACATCTTTTTGTTTAGAAGAACACAAGTATTGTGTATATATTTTTGTTTTTATCTAATTTATTTATTTTTTGAAGATTTTATTTATTTATTCATGAGAGACACA
The DNA here is from genome assembly GCF_048164855.1 of Canis lupus baileyi. Classification (NCBI taxonomy): domain Eukaryota; kingdom Metazoa; phylum Chordata; class Mammalia; order Carnivora; family Canidae; genus Canis; species Canis lupus. The sequence continues at coordinate 37,068,327 of NC_132847.1, read as the reverse complement.
GAGACAGAGAGAGAGGCAGAGACAGGCAGAGGGAGAAGCAGGGCCCACGCCAGGAGCCCGACATGTGACTGGATCCCAGGTCTCCAGGATCACGCCCCGGGCTGAAGGTGGCGCTAAACCGCTGAGCCACCAGGGCTGCCCTGTTTTTTTCTAATTTAATATTTATTTTATAAGCCAGAGATTTTAAATTGGACAGCTTGAGCAATATACTTGTTAGTAAACAGGTACTGAAGTCAGAACTATAGTGTAGAGGCAAATAGCAGAGGACATCACTTAGTATAGCAGTGTAGAAAACAGATTTTATTCCCCGAGTTATCAAGGGAGAGAGCTCAGTTTAGATAGCAAAATGTACAATTCTGGAATTTTTTTTTAACTAGTAACTTAAGTATTTGTTCCTTAAGAAAACTAGTTGCTGCTTTCTCCCAGGACTGTAATCCTAGGAGCACTAGTCACTGACTCATTAAATTCATCCTAATTCTCAAAACAGAAGAGAAAAGGTGGAAGGAACTTTCAGACTCCTCATAGAAGGAATATGCTGAAAGGCCAGCATGAGAAAGAAGCAGCAGATAGAAAACGCAAGCAAGAGGAACAGATGGAAACTGAGCAGTAAGTATTTTTTTATTCTAAATTTTGATTTCCTTTTTAAGCTAGCATGAAATTTTGAAATGATAGAAATTCATTTTCCAGACCTTATGAAGCCTTTTAGAGAAGTGACTTTTACCAGGTCTTAGAAAAAAGTCTTCAGTATATGATGATGATCATGTTTCAGGCTTCATTCTTTGCTGAGTAGTAAGAGGATGAAATTCACTGAGGTAATCACTCTGTGAATTATTTTTAATTTAAACTGAAAGTGCACATAAGTTTGAACTGTGGCTTTGCTGAAAATGTTCTCACCCTCTACTATTCACTTAAGTATTACAGAAAGAGTGGTGATATGTTGGTGGAGAAAGTATGAAATATCCTTACTTGTCATACACCACTGGCAGGCCACTCCCAAAAGACTAGCAAAAATAACAAACACAGTTGGAAACCCAAGGCGGCCCTTAAAAGTAAATCTAAAGGCTGACAGGGTTTGCATTAGGTGTGCGCAATATAAATTAAGTTCAAAGCTGATTTAAGTTTTGGTATTTGGAGACAATATATACTTATCATGGGGAATTTCTTTCCTCTTTTATTCTTTCAAGTAATTTTACTAGAAGGAAAATTGCACTGGAGATGATGATTACACTTCATGTGCTTATTACATGTTTTCCTAGTTATCTTGAGACTGTCACTTCTGAATTTTCTTTGAAAAGCATTTTGTGAAGTATCTTGCATTATTCTGACTAAACTTGGTGTTTTTGTTTTTGTTTTTTTGGTTAATGGAGGTGATTTTAAAAACATGCTGTAGGTCACTATGACAAACTTAATGATAAGTAGTGAATTCTTTGAGTAATTTTGTACTTTTTCTTATAAGATACATTTGTAAGCCAAAAGTCTCTACAAATACAGCGTTTGACTATCTGCTTTCTTAGTTGCTTGGAGGATGATTATATAAGCAGTTTCATCTGCTTTAGGGGAGTAATTTAAAAACTGATCTAAAACTCAAGTGTTACTCCCTGTATTCTGTTAGACTTTGACCATTTCTGTAAATATTAAAGTTATTTTTTGTTACCTATCCTTTTCTATCCTTTCACTGAAAAGTTGTTGGACTGTTTGTTGCTTTTAACTTTATTGTGCTCCCCAAATTAAGATATAAAATTAGTATTGCTTAGTAAATCTAGCCCAACCCTTCTTCAGTATCTCAAAGTTATCTTTATGTGTTTCAGTTTCTTTTTTGAATGTCCTCCGAATGTAACTTTCTCAAATTCTAATATTTGTGTTTTCTTTCCTTCTCCTGTTATTACAAAACTTTGTACTTGGACAGTTTTGCTCTGTAAAGCATTTCAGATGCAGCTTGTGTGAAATGCATTATGCAAAATAAAGTTTATTGTATTGTATTCCCAGCCAAACAACATGTAATCTACAGTAATAAAAAATATATCTCATTTTGGGCTCAAAGCATTAATCCAGTTACTGAAAAGAGAATACAAGTGGAGCAAACAAGAGATGAAGATCTTGAGACAGACTCATTGGACTGAATTTCCCCCTCCCCCCCCTTGATGGAAGAATGTTGCAGATTCTAAATTGAGGACTTCATTAATGGCATTATTACTGTGTTATGATTGTTAAAAAAAAAATTTCCTGTAAGGTACACACTACATACCAAGGTCGGCCATCATTCCTGTTAAAAGTTTTTTACCAAGCTTAAAATGAAGCTTTGTGTTTGAAAGTTAGAAGATGGTGGTTGTACATTATTTCATTTAGAAAATATAAAAATTCATTTTGTTTTGAAGCTAGGTGTTAAACTGGAATAGCTCTTATACCCCAGAGAATGGGGCAGTTGTGCCCTTCCCTTGACATTCCTTTGTTGTTTAATTCTTTAGAATTCTTAATAACTGTTTTTTTTTAATCCTGAGAGATTAAACAGTAGACTTGTTAAGAAAACAAAAATGAAACTGTAACCAAAATTTTAAAATAAAGTTTTTTTTTAAAAAAAAACCTGATTTTTAGATATTGTTTTGTTCTTGTCTATTTCAATTGGTTTATAATAGGGCCCGAACTCAAAGCCAAGGTACTAGAAATTAAGAATTCATTTTTAAATGCTTATTTTTGTGATCTGCAGTAAAATGGTACCTTTTCTTTTGTGACATGGTATGTAAATGTCAATGACTGTTGTTTAAATTAGATATACTGGCCAAAGAACCCCATTTTATTATAATAGTATTATCTTTGAATATTCTGTTTTACTTAGAAACTTAACCCCTCCAGTTATCTACCCTTTTGGAGATGTGGGAAAAATTAGTGTGTTTTTGATGTGCTACTTTAGAAAACAGTTGTGATGCAGAACTCATGAAATGTTTATAGATGTTCTTTTCCCATTATGGTCAGTCTGTCCATTGACCCTGACATTGGGTCTTTAAATACCACTATTTTATTATTGGAAAAAAATTTCACCATGACAAGTGTAAAAATTATTTGTGATGCCACGGAAAAATTAGATTTTAGCATGTTAATTTTTACGTGTTTTTGTTGATAGTAACTAATACTAATGCTGTGGCATTCCAGAGTTCTATGAATTACAGTCAATTCCTTGTGATCTAGGCTGTTGACTTTCTATCTTTAAATATTCTTTTAACTTTTACATAAGGGATTGTGGGCATTTGGTAATCAGTCACAAAGTTCCAATGTTTTGAAATATTTGTGTTAACATTTGATAGGCAGAATAAAGATGAAGGAAAGAAGCCAGAAGTTAAGAAAGTGGAGAAGAAGCGAGGTTAGTTATTTCACTTTCTAAGATGTATAAAATAATACATGGAAAGGAAATTACACAATTTCTTGTGTATAGGTTTTAAAATCATTTTATATTCTTAAATCCTACAAAAGCATTTTTTTTCAAATCCCTAGCAGATTCTATATACATTGTATTTTAAATATAATCAGGTGCCCTGCTCACCTGCTAAGGACTCCTACTTTTTTTTATCATTGCTCATTATCTAATGGTCACATTTTTTTGTAACATTGCCAAAAACCTAGATATTTTCCCTTTTTTTTTTGACAAATCTCATTGTTTCCGATAGTTTTTCCTTTTTTTTAAAAAAACCTGTAAGGTGAAACAGTTGTAGAGGGGTTTATTAACTGGATATAAGCTACTTATTTTAGAAACCCTGTGCAGCTAGATGGTGAATTTTTTCTTCAAATGATGAATGTTGCCTTCCTAAATACTAAAAATGGCAAATAACTTCTAGTGAACTAGGCAGATTATGAAGAACATTTTTAAAAATCAAATCTTGTCATTGTTTTGCTGATTAGATTTATACAGAAATACTGGTTTTGGAAAAACTATTTACTGTGTTTCACATTTTAATTTATAGAAACATCAATGGATTCTCGACTTCAAAGGATACATGCTGAAATTAAAAATTCACTCAAAATTGATAATCTTGTAAGTCTTTAATACCTCATTTAAAACTATAGCACTGCTTTTATAGCTTCATATTTTCTCACCTGATTTTATAAGTATGTGTAAATTTAAGAGAAATGGGACTATAACTGGTCTTTTGTACTGCCTTATTTGAGATTTTAAAAATAATCTTTAGGAATAGAGCATATAGGTTTTGGTAATTAACAGTTATGAAATTACTGTTTTGTCATGAAGGATGTGAACAGATGTATTGAGGCGTTGGATGAACTTGCTTCACTTCAGGTCACAATGCAACAAGCTCAGAAACATACAGAGATGATTACAACACTGAAAAAAGTAAGTGATCTTGAGTTGTGCAGATTTTAAAAATTTCCTGATCACCATGTCGTTAAGAAGTAGTAACAGTTTAAAAATCAATGAAGAAAACAATTTTGAGTGTATATTTTGTTTTCTCAGATACGGCGATTCAAAGTTAGTCAGGTTATCATGGAAAAGTCTACAATGTTGTATAACAAGTTTAAGAATATGTTTTTGGTTGGTGAAGGAGATTCTGTGATCACACAAGTGCTGAATAAATCTCTCGCTGAACAAAGACAGCATGAGGAAGCAAATAAAACCAAAGATCAAGGGAAGAAAGGGCCAAACAAAAAGCTAGAAAAGGAACAAACAGGTATGTGGTAGTAAGTTGTTTGCTGGGACTGCTTTTAAAAAAATGGCTTTGACACATGATTTCATTAGGGTCTAAGGTATCCTAAAGCATTTAGAAAAACTAAAGCTAAGGCTGAGCGCTTCTGTTTAAATCATTATCATTAAGCTTAAATTTAGCAGTTGCTGTTCATTTTTCACTTAAATTAGGAAGAATTTCTAATTAACACAATAGTAGGTAAGAAAGGAACTTCCAGTGTCTGCATTATTCAACTTGTGTGATTACCAATACATGATCGTTGTTCTCTTTTACCCTCATCAGATTTCTCTGTGAAGCAAATTCCAGATACGCTATTTCAACCACAAATATTTTAGGATATATCTGTGATGGATTCTTAAAGTAGAACCATAGTATCATTATCAGTTCCCCCAGTTCCAGGTTACTAAAGGTTTTAGGAGCTGCTTATTATAGAAACAAGTATTTCAAAGGAGTTGGATATTTTATTCCTTATGAGGGAATGATAAAGGTCTCCTTAGAGATTTGTTAGAAATAAGATTTACAGGGATGACCTCATCGTTTACTTAGGACACAAATTCATGTTAATTACGAAAAGCACTTTTGACACTTTTTTCCTAAAATGAGGAAATATAAAAATTTACTATGATACACATTTTTGTAAGAATTGGAATGATCAGATTAAAAATCCCCTGTGTTTCTACCTGGGTGGTTCAGTCAGTTGAGGGTCCCACGGTTGATTTTGGCTCAGGTCATGATCTCCGTGTGTGAGATCCAGCCCAGTGTCTGTTTGAGATTCTCTCTTCTCTTACTCTGCCTCTGCGCCCCCTGCTTGTGCCCACTGTCTTGCTCACAATAATAAAATCTTTAGTCCCCCACCCCCACCCCACAGATCTATATATAGTAACCCTGCTACTTACTGTGCCTCAGCTACTCAAAAGATTACAGTGTAATTTTAAATAAGGTATAGAAATTATTAAAAACTTTAGGGCCATGTTTTTTTGTTTTTTTTTTCCTTTAAATTTGGGCTCTTTAGAGGACATCTTAAAAGAACTTTGAAGCTCTAACAGTTTTTCCATTGGTACCCTTTTAAAGGTTCAAAGACTCTAAATGGAGGATCTGATGCTCAAGATAGTAATCAACCACAACATAATGGAGACAGCAGTGAAGAAAGCAAAGACAACCACGAGGCCAGCAGTAAGAAAAAGTGAGGACATGTTTTAATGGGTCATATGTATTTTTAATTTTTAAATCACATTGCTGTTCCAAGGTTATTTATATAAGGATTATATTTTGATCACTCAATTCCTGAACTCAGCAAGATGAAAATCAAAAGGGCAAAAAAACCAAAAAACTTGATCATTTACAATTAACTTGCCTGTATTCAAAGGGAATAGAGCTGGATAGTAGGAATCCAGCTTAAAATAAGTTATTCTTTGAACTTCTTTCACTGACACAGCTTTAATAGTGACTTACATTCATTATTTTCTTGCATTGTGACAGGATAATACAAAAGTGAGATCTAGAATCACAAGCTATTTTGTATCATAGTCTCTAAATAACTGGTTATTGAACTGGAGTTATCCAAGTCTTGGTTTGTTCTACACATTTGAAGGACTTGGAATCTAGCATCCCTTTTAATTCTGAAATTCAGGGAAATCTTCTTTGTCTATGTCATTCCCTCTCTTTATTAAGGTTTGTAATATATTGGTATCCCAGATCTAACCTTTCCATGTTTTTTAAAGAGAATTCATTTTAAAGCTGGAAATGATGGAAGGGGCCTGGGCCATGATGCTTCCCTGAGTTATTTTGCTTGATCTGAGTATTACTTTAGGAAGAAGACACAATATGGTAAAATAAAATTTTGAACAAAAAGGGTGGCTCGGTGGCTCAGCAGTTCAGCGCCTGCCTTTGGCCCAGGGCGTGATCCAGGAGTCCCGGGATCGAGTCCCGCATCGGGCTCCCAGTGTGGAGCCTGCTTCTCCCTCTGCCTCTCTATCGTGAATAAATAAAATCTTTAAAAAAAAATTTTTGTTGAACAAAAATAAGTCAAGATTATTTTAAAAAATATTCTCATGAGCTTGAAAACGATGCACGCATTTAATGTGTTTTCCGACCCCCATGAAGAAGCCCTTGACCCAATTGACACACCTTTCTTTCTTTCCTTAGGCCATCCAGTGAAGAGAGAGAGACTGAAATATCTCTGAAGGATTCTACACTAGATAATTAGGTTGACATACCTGGAATATAAAGAACATTTGAGAAGTTTGTAATGGTTTTCATTTGAAATATTTAGACTGCTGAAAGTTTTAAATTTTTATAAGCATAGGTTTTGATGTTGAAAAACTTGTTTTGAGGGAGAAATCCCTTTCTATTTGTTTAAAAGTAATTAAGCATTATTGCTAATTGTACTTGTGCAGTATTAACAGCTACATTATTCAGTAAATGTGAGGGAAAATCCATTTAGGAAATGTTAAATTGCTTTTCCAGATGTTTGGTTGTAGCATAATTTCAATTAGTGTGTGTATGTTAATGTGTAATTGATAGTAGAAAAAAGTTACATTTTTAAAACTGCTACTTGTATAAAACCTTTCCTCTTTTCCCAAATACTGTGGGTTTTGTGCATAGTTTTTACAAACCTTGGATTTACCGGATTGTCTTTTCACTGTTTGTGGGTTTTGTAGAAGTTATGCATTTTTATGGTAGATAAAATGTTACTTCTATACAAGTACTCACTCCTTTTATCAAAAGTTAATTTTAATCTCACAGTCTACATTGTGCTACATTATCCTGCTGCTTTGTAACAATTTGTGGTCTGTATGCCTTTTTGTAATGACGACTAGATATCCAACTGACAATTCTACAAGGTACAAAACTCATGTTAACTTTTGAAGGTAATTTAGTTTTGTGGCTGGGAATTCAGTGAAGTCACATGGCTTTCCTATAGAAAGCAGAATAGGTATGTATAGGAATGAATCTGGCTTTAGGGTTCAAATCATCTAATAAGATCCTTACTGAATGATAAAAGTTTATTTTTGAGAACTGTCTCATGTTTCTGAATTTTTAAAAAAGTCACACTCATTAAGGAAGTTACTAAGTATTTTTTTAATTGGAAAAAAAATTCCATGATTCTTATGCAGTAAAATAGTAGAAATAAATACTATATAAGAAAACTAACCTATTTGAAAACATGGCTATATCAGAAGGGTTTATTATGTAGAGCTCTTCCATGTGACAGAATTGTAAGGAGTAGAAAGATAGCTTGCTCCGAGGCAGTTAGAAAAAGTAAAGTACTTTGATAGTCTGTATTCATATATAGACTAAATCAGGGTAAAACCAAGGTTAATAAAAGTTAAGGGTAACTTAACAGATAGCATTTCTAAGATATTTTGATTATTAGGTCAGTTGGTGGTTTTCAGTAGCTAAAAGACATTTCTCATGTTTTGAAACTATGAATATGGAGAAAAGGCTTAATACCAGTGTTTGCATGTGACATGCACTGTATGTTTTGACCTCTCAGATAATGGTTTCATCTATAGATGAAAAGTTGTGAATTATTTCAATAATTGGAGTTTTTGCTTTTTGAGAGGTCTTACAAATGTAACTAGGACCCACTGTTTTGAGGGAACTATTGCTATTATATCAGGTCCTTAATACAATTTAAATTTGGACAGATTTATTCTAGTTAAGCCATAAGTGTCAACATTGTAAACTTGTTTTGATTAAAGGATTTTTCTATCAAACTCTACTAGTAAATTAATTCTTTGCTATTTACAAAAGTGTTTTTGGAATCTGGATTTGCTTCCAAGGGAGTAATTTCTTGGTTAACTCGGTATAGAGACTGTCTTGTGGGGTGACAGGGTAACTAAATCTAGTAAGCTAAAAATGTTATTTTTTGTTCACCCTCCTCTTTTATTCTGTGACCCAACAGATCAATATAATTTTACTGAGAAACCACAGGAATATTCAACGTCAAGAGATACAGAGAATGGCACTCTGATACTTTTATGTGTTTGTTTGAGCTGGCCTTGTCTCTAAACAGTTGATTTATATAGTGTGAAAATATAATTGGCCTTCTATTTTTCTGTTGGTCATAAGCTGATTCACAGGTAATTACCACTCTCAGAACTCCTATAAAGTCATAAACACTTTAAAGTGAGCAAATCTTTAAATTGTGTGTGTATGGTCAAAACTCCACTGAACAAGTCACTAAGGTAACTTAGCAAAAGAGAAGAAAAAAAAATTTTGGCATGTGTAAACTATCTATTTTGTGCTTTTGTTAAACCACTAGATAACATTTGAAAGAGTAAGTTATGCATGACCCCGCAGAATGAATTGTGAAAAGCTTTCTTAGCTGCTTTGGAGACATTTCAGCGGTATCCTCTGAACTGGAGAAACAGTGTATAAACAACTTGACTATCTTAAACCTGCTGTTATGTCCTGTAGTTTCAAATAGGATGATATTTTACCCAGTTTTTGTGGAGACATTGATTATAGTGTACCAACACACACACTTACCTGGTTGAAGAGGTCTGGTCAAGATGAGGTTTGCCAACTAATCCTATATAAGAGCAAAGGCTTTTACAGGGCTCTGTGAGGGCTTCACTAACACCTTATTTTGTCCCATTGGTCAGAGAAAGGATGATCTATTGGAAATAGCAAACCCATAATTACAAACCTTAGGAAATGAAGCTGCTATATAGGTAGAAACGTTTTCATATTTGTGCTGTGTAATTCTCCAATCTTGGAGATAATAAAGACATTACGATTTGAGTAGGGGAAAAAAGGTAAAAATTACCCTTACAGGATACCAAAAGCTGAGAAAGATATTTAAAGAAACAGGTACTGCTTTTCTAAATAGTGATTTTTGTGCATGTTCATCCGTTACTATACCAAAATCTCCTTTCTCTAACTGTAAGTTGATTATCATATTAGCTGATAAATTGATTACCATATTTTCATATTTGCTTTTCTTCATTACATAAGTCCTGTTTAGTATTGAATTTTACAGCCATAAAATCCCTAAATCACTACATTGGCAAATTCTGGGCATAATCAGGTTAGCCTTTCTTCCTCTAGATTTCACAAGGGGAAATGAAAATACAAAGATCTTTGAGCCTTTTAATTTTGGTGGAAAAACTACCCTTAAGAATTAGAATAAGATTAATAAATGATAAAATAAGAATTTCACTAGCAGTAATGTTTTAATTGACAGTCTCTGTCCACTAAAATGACTGCACATGGACTAATGTTTCTGTTAGGACAGTGCACATTTTGGAATTTGCAGTTTTGAGAATCTGAAATGGGAATGAATACAAGTAAACACCTGAAACCAACAGAACACTACATGGTAACTAGCTAGAACTTGGAGAGGAAAAAAATCAACAGACCTTGGATATTAATGCAAGAACTACAAGGAATGCAGTTTAAAAATAAAGGAAGCAGGGGCACCTGGGTGGTTCAGTCAGTGGAGGGATTTCTTGATTTCAGCTCGGGTCAAGATCCTCCACGTCATGGGACTGAACTCTGCCTGGGATTCTCTCTCCCCCTCTGGCCCTCTCCTTGCTCGCTCTCATACACTAAATCTTTTAAAAAGATGAAGCAGAAATTCATTTTTTCCCTGTGGAACTAGCAGGAATTGGGCGAATATGGTTTTCTAGCTGAATTTTTAATCTGTTCAATTTACCATCGTTGGAAACACGAAAGTAAAAATTTAGTAGCATAAGCCAGCCACGGGAGGCACCTCTTCTTATACTGCTCCTCTGGTGTATTTACTGAATCAGTGAGTAAGACCATCAGTACACATACCAGAAACAGGTGCTTGTCTTCTGCACACCAATCAACTTAATTGGACATGTATTTAAGTCCATTAAACATTTCACTGCCAATATTTTAAATATACATTCTTAAAGGCTTCATCAGTTTTTGATTAGTATGGTAAATGTTCTTAGCCATCCAGGGAATGTGGTACTCAGTTGAATTTAAATAAATAACCTAGGAAAGAGAAAGTGGAATTTAAATAATGATACATTTAAAAAAAACTATTTTACAGCATTCTTAACAATCTTTTCAAAACTACCCACCAAAAAAGATTTTGGGAAAACATTTCAATATAGATAGATACAATTTTTCTGTGATGATCTAGGCCTTGGAATTCATCTTTGGCCTTTTGTCTAGAATGAGAGAAGTGAATAAATAGGGTTGTCAGAGAGGGCCAAAAAAGAAGAAAGAAAAGAGGGCCAAAAAAGAAGAGCTGGGCCAAAAAACCCTGGTTTTTACATAAATAATTCTGGGTATTACTGCACAAATATGAGTGAACCAGAGCTGGCAATCCATAGGATCTTGACTTCTCATGTCCCAGTGGTCACATTATATAAAATCTACCATTTTAAGATTTTATTCTTAAGTCATCTCTACACCCAATGTGGGGCCTAAAACCCCCAGATCAAGAGTTGCATGCTCTACCGACTGAACCAGCCAAAAGCCTCAAAATCTGTTTTCCTAATCATAATAATAAACTGAAAAAGTTCTCATAAAGAATCTTCAACTGAAATGTTACTTTCGGGATCCCTGGGTAGCTCAGCAGTTTAGCCCCTGCCTTTGGCCCAGGAGTCCTGGGATCGAGTCCCGCATTAGGTTCCCTGCATGGGGCCTGCTTCTCCCTCTGCCTCTCTCTCTAGATGTTTCTCGTGAATAAATAAAATCTTTTAAAAAAGATGTTATTTTGTGAAGGTATGAATATATGCTCAAGATCTTTTTACGTTCATTATTCATACAGTGAGTCCCATTAAAATGATTAGCGTGCCTGCTAGCTTCTACCAAAACCAAAACCTAGTATTACAAAAGAGCCCTCAGTGGGATCAGATTACACAATAGCTATTCTTAATACCGTATTTGTTAAATCTACTTTTATTCTTCTCATTTTTATCACAGATATTTGAAGGATCTTTACCTTGGAAGTTTGATGGTACAAAGGTATAGCTCTCACATTCTTCAAAGAATTTTCAAAACACTTCCACCATTTGATGTATCATTAACTGAATTTTTCTAGTTACAGATTAGCAAAAAGTACCCTGGACACAGAATGAATAGGCAAGCCACAGCATGGCCAAAAATCAGAATACCTGAATCTGACAGGATTTATATTCAAAATATATAAAGCACTCCTACAACTTAGTAAATAAACACAATAATGGGCAAATACACTAAAAACCAAGTTTTGGAATAAATACTAAAAGAATTCTAAACAAACGTTATAAAAAAACCTGTGATTTATAAATAAAACAAAGCAAAACCTGTGATTTACACTTTTGCAGGTGTATGAGTAGCTAGCCGATTGTTTCAGGTGATTTATGTTACTCAGTGGCATGTTCAAGAAAGAAAGTAACCATCCAAGGGGACAGGTACTTCACAAGGTACATTTTTTGTTATTAATTAAAGGTTCCAGGATCAACATAAGGATAAGCAAGGAATTCTCCTAGTTTGTTGCCTTCTGAATCATAGTGGAGCATCCGAAAGCAAACATCACAAAAGAAACATGGGTCCTCTGGTGCAAAACTGTCATTGTTCGTCACCCATCTGTAATTAAAAAAATAAAGTACATCTTTACAGCCAACTTTCTCATGCTTTAACATGTTATGACCTGCAGTAATGTGTAAACATCCCCAACCATTGCTTTATTGTCCTAATACACTGTAATCCTTTATAAAGCTCTGTAGGTGTATAGAAACAGTCCTATCACTACCAATACTCTACAAGGCAAAGGGACAACTAACAGAAATCCTGCAGCATGCTGTTTCTCTGAAAGACTAAAGGTAAGTAGAGAAAAATACAAATCCATACGTGAAAAGCATCCTACACATACCCTTACCTATCCTCCAAATAACTGTTAAAATGTAATAGGCCATCTTGAAAAACTGTTACATACTAGATACTGTAGACCTGATGAACTTTTTTGTGTAACTTATCTTTTTAATTGGTAAATTAGTCCTGGCCAATTTGAAAACTCCAGGTGTTTTATCTGAAATTCAGGATAAAATGTTACAGAGTGTCTACAAATGGGAATATGGGCAACATTGAACAATACTTTGTTTTTTGTTCTGAGATGTTAGGTCATGGTAAAATGAAAGACTTTTTCAGTCTATTTGAATCTGCATCTCATTGTATATTTTAACATTGCCTGATTTCCAGTTTGATAACGGATTTAACATGTTTTCTTACTAGTCATTTAGAAAAGCCTTATTGGGAAGGGAAGGGAGGGGAGGGGAGAACCTCTCAAAAATCTGATACACAATCATTCTTCTTTCTTCTGAATTTTTTTATTCTGATCCAGTTACACAAACTAAACGTGAAGTATCACATTAAGTAAAAATTTCATGAAACCATATTTTGACCTCATTGTATATATGAGATGCTGTTATTTTTTCATGAAGAAGCTGTGAATGAGGCTGATTTTGGAAACTGCAGACAAAAGGCAACATGGCTCCCTGATGTGACACTGAGTGTTGATTCATCCAAAATCTGACCCAGCTCTGGTTTTTTACTATACAGAACTCATTTCCTGCTTAAAAGTAACCTACCAATTTGTGGCACTTACCTACTAGAAAAACTATTTCTATTATATTCCCAAAGACTAAGTCCTCATTCCAATTCAAAATAAGAAACACTGAAATACGAAGAATTCAAAGTACTTGACTATTGAAAACCAGTAATTCTCAAAGAAATAGGTATTACTTACCTGGCTGTGTACATTTTACAAACAAAACATTTTCTGGTCCATAGCCAATGCTTCTTGATAAGAAGGGGATAAAGTGTCCTATCCAAGCAGTCATCACGATGTGCAAGCCTTTTGTACATGAGAAGTAAACCAAGGCATTAAAAGACAAATTGTTGTGATCTATAAAGAATTAAATATATCTGTACCTCAACATTAGGAACACAGTAGGCATATTCTTCAATTTTTTTAAATAAGAGATTTAGGTATAAAATCACTTGCTACACTAGGTCTGACCAAATTGTGTTCCACAGAAACACTCTCCTAAAGATCATTTGGAATTAATGTTTTCTTTCCCATGAAACTTCCCAAAGTGTTTTATGGTAATATGCTCTGTGACTCTCTAAGAGGAAGATTAGTGTGCAGCAGATCTTGTATGTATTCCATCAGAAAGCCCTTGCTTTACTCAACACTTTATATCTTTTGATGAAACACAGTTTGAGCGAGCAACTATTTAATCTATTTGGTTATGTGTTACATTGTTCTTTATTAAAATCTAAATCAGACTCCTGGTATAATGTGAACTGACAGGACTTTAGTTTTGGGTGTCAATTAGTAAATTGTAAATGAAAGTCAGTCTCTACCACTAATCAACTGGGTTTGAGTAAACCCCTTAACCATGCTGGACCTCAGATTCTTCATCCAAAAAATGAAGGAACTGCACAAGAGTATTCTAAAGGTCTCTATTTTAAAATTTGATTTTTTTAAAGGGTAGCAATATATCAACTTCACATCAGAAAATGATTAATAAGCTTGTAACAGTTTACCAACTATTAGACTATGGAATGGCACTGAATGATTAAATTCACCTATAAAATAAAAAATGATTTGTAGCCTAGGGGCGCCTGGGTGGCTTTGTTGGTTAAGTGTCTGTCTGCCTTTGGCTCAGGTCATGATCTTGGGGTCCTGGGATCAGTCTCCAAATCAGGATCCCCAGCTTAGTAAGGAGTGCTTCTCCCTCTACCTCTGCAGTTACCCAATGCTTGTGTGCATGCTCTCTCTCAAAATCTTAAAAAAAAAAAAAAAAAAAAAAGACTTGTAGTCTAAATTACTTTTGGATCCCTGGGTGACTCAGTGGTTTGGCGCCTGCCTTTGGCTCAGGGCATGATCCTGGGGTCCTGGGATTGAGTCCCTGCTTCTCCCTCTGCCTGTGTCTCTGCCTCTCTCTCTCTATCATGAATAAATAAATAAATCTTTAAAAAAATAAAAATAAAATAAATAAAAATTCCTTAAAGGCCACCTGCCTGGCTCACTCCTTGGAGCATGCAACCCTTAGTCTCAGGGTTGTCGGTTCAATCCCTACACCTAGTGTGGGGCCTGCTTAAAAATAAAATCTTAAAAAAAAAAAAGTGAAATTTAATCTTTCAAAAAACTAAAAATAATTCCTTAGGAACACTCCATGCTGCAAATGTTTACTAAGTGTGGCTTGTTCTTCCACGTTGCCTTTAAGAATGACAAGGCCATACAGTAAGAAATGTTAAACTAAAATCAGAGAAAAGTGGATGGTCTTCTATCTTATCCTAATTCTTAGGCACATTCCCCTTCATTTGAGTGAAAGAACACACAGAATAGCTTAATATAAAACTTAAAATTATATATATACATTTCTTTGATAGTGTGTTAATCCTATAAAACGAGTTTATGAGCTCTCGGGCCAATGTTTTGCATACTTTTTCTTTTAAATTTAGCTCCTCAACATCCCTCTACAGAACAAAATAACCTTGGTTAAATCGATGTTTAATGTTTACATTATGCCAAATTACTACTACTCACCCCTAAACTCCACAAACGACTACAGGTTCCTTTTATCGTGTGACACGTGGCTAGAAGCTACCGGCTCTCAGGTTTGCATCTGCTTAGGTGTCCTGTACCTGCGGCTAATCGGGTTCTGTACTTTCTGACAGACTGAACGGTGCTCTCCTTGTGTGTCTGCATGGGAGGCGGAGCGGTGCCAGACACCCTTCCTGAGTTTCTCCACTGGGCTCAGGCCCAAGCTATCCTCTAAGTGGGCTGGATGGCCATCATGCTGGGAGAGAAGTCTCAGCATTCCACAGCTCTCTTTAGGTCTTATCTGTTCTGCTTTGCATTCATGTCTTTCAAAGTTTACTCTGTGTCAAGTACTTCCTCTGGGAGTCTCCTGAGCATGAGTGCATGCGAAGTCAATTTTTGGAGACTGGTCACTAAGATCCAAGAGAGGTGGAATGGCAGGGGCTTCCTGAAGGCACCCATTCCTATTACTGATAAGATAAAAAGCCTGCATCTGGGACTGCTCCACACAAAGACTCCCATAAAAATGGTCTTTCAGAATGAAAGCAGGGATGGAGCAGGGTTCATTCTTGCATACTGATCCTTCTCAAAGTGACATTTCTTAAATAAGGAAATGAACAGCCTTATACATGAGAGAGACACAAGCTATACAAAATTATTGTAACACAATCTCATTTTAAACTACTTTAATCCTTCCCAGTTTTTTATACTTTATGTAAGCCTTAAGACCTCATATTTGTCAAATATTAGAATTTCTCTTCTCTTCCCCCAGTTCCCTTCAATCTCCATAAAATTCTGGCAAAGAGACAAGAAACCCAGATATATAGTTGCAAATTTGCTAAGGAAAGGGGCTACAGGATATACAAAATGATCTACAGAGTGGATGGCGGGGTGTCTGGGTGGCTCGGTTAAGTGGGTTAAGTGTCTGCCTTTGGCTCAGGTCACGATCCCAAGTCCTGGGATCAAATTCCATATCGGGCTCCCTGCTCAGCAGGGAGCTTGTTTCTCCCTCTTCCTCCCCACCCTCACTTGTGTTTTCTCTTCCTCCTTCTCTCAAATGAATAAATCTTAGAAAACAACCCAAAAGTGAATGGCTGCTGCCTGCCTAATACACAAATGGAAATGCTTATCTACAGATTTTTCACCCTCTATTAAAGTATTTCTAGGGATCCCTGGGTGGCGCAGCGGTTTCGCGCCTGCCTTTGGCCCAGGGCGCGATCCTGGAGACCCGGGATCGAATCCCACGTCGGGCTCCCGGTGCATGGAGCCTGCTTCTCCTGCCTATGTCTCTGCCTCTCTCTCTCTCTCTCTCTCTCTCTCTGTGTGACTATCATAAATAAATAAAAATTTAAAAAAAAATAAATAAATAAAGTATTTCTATATAGTATATCTACTCCTCAAAATAGAGAATGCGGGCAGCCCCGGTGGCTCAGTGGTTTGGCGCCGCCTTCGGCCCAGGGCGTTGTCCTGGAGTCCTGGGATCGAGTCCCACGTCGGGCTCCCTGCATGCAGCCTGCTTCTCCCTCTGCCTCTCTCTCTCTGTCTCTCATGAATAAATGGATAAAATCTTAAAAAAAAAAAAAAAATAGAGAATGCAAATGGATAGAAAATTGGTCATTCCGTGGAAAGCAAACAATTTTGCTGCTCCTAAGCCAAGCTGCAGTGATGACTTTTTTTTTAGAAGATTTTATTTATTTATTCATGAGAGACACAGAGCAAGAAGCAGAGACATAGAAGGAGGGATAAGCAAGCTCCTGCAGGGAGCCCGATATGGGACTTGATCCCAGGACCCTGGATCACCACCTGAGCCAAAGTCAGGCAGACAATCACTAAGTTACCCAGGCATTCCTACAATGATGATTTTTATTCCTCTTATTAAAAACAAACACAAACAGCCTGTGCTCTCCTACTGTAAAATAAAAAGAACAAATAACGTTGTTCTGAGTGCTGCCACTTACCTTATGTCAGTAATGACAACAACATGTTCACAGTCTCCCTGGTGACAATATAAGTAAGGAAAACCCAGTTTAATATACAGGTCATTGAAGGTGAAATCTTCCATTTTAGCAGTCTGAAATTTTCCATAGCCTCTATCATGGGACTCTGACCACTCAATGATAGTTCTGAAAGGGGGGAAAAAGATGATACTTCATTATGCCACAAAAAAAACCTAAAAATATGACAGAAAATGGTTTGTGACTACAATTATTTCATGAGGCCTGACTCAAACTGGACAGTTACCACCTTGAGGTGAAAATCTCAGTGAATTTGTTTTTATCCAGTAGAGCAACGGTTCTCAAAGTGTGGTTCCTGAATTGTGATAAAATATCATTTGCCCTTTTCAACTACTATTCTCTCATAAATGACCAGTATTCTAGAGGTTACATGATGTGTTTTATCACATCAGACTGAACGGAAAATGTGGAACAATGCCACTGGTCTCATTTTGTTTTGGAAAAGTTACTTTCCCTCCAAATTATTAAAGTTAACATGTAATGGGATTAAATTGGTTAAAATTGAAAATATTTCTCAGTTTCAACTTCTAATATGGTAAATACTAATAGCTATAAGCCCACATAATCAAAGTTCTTTATAGTCCTCAATTATAGTATAAAGGAATGCTGAAACCAGCAAGTATGAGAATTGCTACATTAGAATACAGATACAAATAACTATAATTAAAGAGAATATATATAAACACTCAGAAACAATATACATATATACCCTAGTTGCTAGGACACTGACAGTAAAAGTATGGTCTAATTAACATGATTATGAGCTATGGATTTTTCATGTTATATACTTAACCATGTATTTACATATCCATCTAGGGCAAACAACAGTATACACTGGACAAGCAGAAAAAAACACTGAAAGAATAATTTATTGCTATCACCCAAATAGGAGAAACTAATATAGATTTTAAGTGGGATTTAAAGTTTTTTAGATATATCTATGGCTCAATACAAGATTTGCTATGATTTCTTTTTTTTTTTTTTTTAAAGTAGGCTCCA
This sequence comes from Canis lupus baileyi, assembly GCF_048164855.1. Taxonomy (NCBI): domain Eukaryota; kingdom Metazoa; phylum Chordata; class Mammalia; order Carnivora; family Canidae; genus Canis; species Canis lupus. The sequence continues at coordinate 37,050,109 of NC_132847.1, read as the reverse complement.
TGCCCAACATGGGGCTCAAACTCACAATCCCAAGATCAAGAGTTGCTACTGACTGAGCTAGCCAAGTGCCCCCAAATTTGCTGTAATTTCTAAGACAGCAGATAGCACAAAGATTTCGAAATGTCTGTGTAGATCTTTGGCAGGAAAATTTTCTTCTTGGAGTAAAAATTTTGATTAATTTACTAGTACCTAGGCTAACCAGATGAAATACCTGAATATACTTTAAAAACTGAGAGAGATCTTTAACCGCAAGACAAAACAGCCTAACAAAACAATTCGTTGGCAAAGACCCTTAGCAGACCAGTAACAGGATTTGTGGAGATCTTGCTATTTTAAAAACTAGAAACAGGAAAGACTCAGAAGATTTTTGAAAACTGTACCTGCTCAAATCTCTGCACTCAGGGTATCTTTTATCATTGTAAAATGTCCCTTCAAAATAAAAGAAGGCTGATTTGTACAGGTCCTACAAGGAAATAGATGGCATTGAATAAAGTCCTCTATTCACAATTATGAAATTGCTGCCAATTCAAAATTTGTAAGTCATAAAACCACACTTACATGCTTTATAGTAACTTCATGCAACTTCACAGAATATGCTTAGCTCATTATTTTATTTATTTATTTTTTTAGCTCATTAATTTAATTAATGGGAACCTCCTATGTGACAAGTACTATGCTATTTACCAGGGATGAGAATGTAAAGATCGGGGATCCCTGGGTGGCTCAGCGGTTTAGCGCCTGCCTTTGGCCCAGGGCGCGATCCTGGAGTCCCGGGATCAAGTCCCGCGTCGGGCTCTTGGCATGGAGCCTGCTTCTCCCTCTGCCTGTGTCTCTGCCTCTCTCTCTCTCTATGTCTATCATAAATAAATAAATATTAAAAAAAAAAAGAAAGTGTAAAGATCTGATCCTTGCTGCTATTTTCAATTTTATCCTATTCCTGTTTTAATCACTAAGTCTGATTTAAATTTATTCTGAGACTCATGAAAGGAACCTAATCAGAAGTGAAATAAACTTCAATACTATTTTATTATAGTGAGTTACGTTGGATCCTAGCATGAAAAACTGAAAGTCACATCTTTGGTAGTTCCACAGCGATAATAAGTGATCATAGTGTTATGTTTTTCTGTTATTTTTTTTTTTAATAGTTTCAGTGTCCTTTTTTTTTTTTTTTTTTAAGTTTGATTTAATTGAGAGAGAAGAGAGCATGAGTGAGAGGGAAAAGGGAGCAAATGCCACACTAAGTATGGAGCCTGAAGTAAGGCTTGATCCCATGGCCCTGAGATCACGACGGGAACCAGAACCATGATTTGGATGCTCAACCAGCTACATCATCAGGTGCTCCTCAGTGTACTTTTATAAAAATTCTCCCTTCAAATTTTCAATAATTTTTAGGCAGAATTTGAATATTCTGACTCAAGGAATTTTTTTTTTTTTTAAGATTTCATTTTATTATTCATGAAAGACACAGAGAGAGAAAGACAGAGACGTAGGCAGAGGGAGAAGCAGGCTCCATGCAGGGAGCCTGACGTGGGACTCGATCCTGAGACCACGGATCACGCCCTGAGCCAGGGGCAGGTCTCAACCGTTGAGCCATCCAGGCGTCCCTGACTCAAGTAATCTTACCAGTTAAGTACCACAGCAGTCACACAACTGGTCTGAACTGTCAGGCTTCTTAACTTTCAGCCTACCAGACTTTGCAGAAGGGTGTCTCCTGTTCCTCACTGCCCATCAGAATCATAGAGACACCAAAGACCAAGTCTCAAGGCCATTAAATGAGAATCTCTCAGCATATGGCCCAGGCACCAAGGTTTTCCCAAGTTCCCCAGGTGATTCAAATGGGCAAGGGATTCATTCCATCATTTACAGACTATCTGGCACTGGCAGATAGTCTGTAATCTGGTCATTTACAGACTATCTGGCACTGGTGTCACAGTCTGATGACACCCTTATGAGATTGGCTGTGCTGTTTCTCATTGGGCTGTCATTTGATTTCCCTGACCCTCTGTTTCCTCATGTAACACAGGAGTAAAGCCATTACCTTCTTCCCAGGTGCTTACAGAGCTAAAAGGATAATCTGTATTAGAATGCCCTGTCTAGCTGCTGTTCACACAAAAACCACCACAAAATAAACTTCTGGACCCTCAAAGAGGTAAGCTAGGGTCTAAAATAAATGTTCTGAAAGAACACTGCCTTACTTAGACATAAAAAGTTTCAGGGTTTTTTGGGATCCCTGGGTGGTGCAGCGGTTTAGCGCCTGCCTTTGGCCCAGGGCGCGATCCTGGAGACCCAGGATCGAATCCCACGTCGGGCTCCCGGTGCATGGAGCCTGCTTCTCCCTCTGCCTATGTCTCTGCCTCTCTCTCTCTCTCTGTGTGACTATCATAAAAAAAAAAAAAAAAAAAAAAAAAATTAAAAGAAAAAAAGTTTCAGGGTTTTTCCATTACAAAATGCTTCTATGGAACTTGAAGTGATTTAGGCAACTTAATGCGTTTGGTTGGCATAATTATTATTTAGAAGGGGAACAGTTCTCCATCTAAATCCAAACTCAGGGCAGCCCCGGTGGCGCAGCGGTTAAGCACCGCCTGCAGCCCAGGGTGTGATCCGGGAGACCTGGGATCGAGTCCCACGTCGGGCTCCCGCATGGAGCCTGCTTCTCCTTCTGCCTGTGTCTCTGCCTCTCTCTCTCTGTGTGTCTCTCGTGAATAAATAAATAAAATCTTTAAAAATAAATAAATAAATAAATAAATAAATAAACAAACAAATAAATAAATAAATCCAAACTCATCCATTAGTAACTTTTCCCTGTCTCAGTACACAAATAGAAGACGTGAGCAGCCTCAACACCAGGTAATTTTGCTTTTCAGTGGCAACCAGAGATTCTCACTAACTAGTTTCCCTATTTGTCAGCTAGTTTTGCTGACCAGCTTTGGGGGAGGGGAGGATTGCCAATCAACATGGAAAAAAGCCAATGTAAGAAGTTACTTCTGTTAGGTACCTAATGTAGCCCCAGCCTCTACTTTCTATTTCCACTTTATAAACAAAGTAACTATGGAAAACTAATATGATCATGTGAACAAAGTCATTTATATATAATTCTAGGCATGTTTGTTGTGTTGCTAATATTCAAATCAGCTGTATTAGAACTTTTCAGAAGTATTCCCTAGGATCTGCTATGAGAAAAATGGTAATGGGAGAGACACTGAAGCAGCTCTTTGTCCTACACCAGGGCTTTATTTATAATAAGCAACAGAGCAGTATGTGCTAAGTCTTTTTTTTTTTTTTTTTTAAGGTTTATTTATTCATGAGAGACACAGAGAGAGGCAGAGACACAGGCAGAGGGAGAAGCAGGCTCCCAGAGGGGAGCTCAATGTGGGACTCAATCCGAGGACCCTGGGATCATGACCCGAGCCGAAGGCAGATGGTCAACCACTAAGCCACCTGGGCATTCCGTGCAAAGTCTTTTTTTTAAAGTTCCTCTAAGCGGGATCCCTGGGTGGCGCAGCGGTTTGGCGCCTGCCTTTGGCCCAGGGCGCGATCCTGGAGACCCGGGATCGAATCCCACATCGGGCTCCCGGTGCATGAAGCCTGCTTCTCCCTCTGCCTGTGTCTCTGCCTCATTCTCTCTCTCTCTCTCTGTGACTATCACAAATAAATAAAAATTAAAAAATAAATAAATAAATAAAGTTCCTCTAAGCAAGACCCTTAAGAGATTACTGCCCTCCCAAAAGATGAACTAATCTGAGCAACATAAAAAAAGATTAGATATTAAAATGTGAGAGACCATTAAAAAGAAAAAAACAAAACAAAAAAACAAACAAACAAAAAAAACCCACGAGAGAAGAAAATACTGGCACTCATCTTATACATATATTTAAAGAATGCACTTCATCCTTTAATATTATAGTCCAAAAACAAACACGTTAGCAAAACACATTACATTTTAGACATAAGCTTTTAAAAGAGATTTAAATATACTGGTCCAATTCTCCCAGTCTTCTCACATAATAAAGTCATCTAAGTTAATATTCAAAATTCTTGCTTGTTGGAGTGAAGATTCTCCTTTCCTCAGCTACAAAAACTGCAACTCATTGATTTTTTTTCCCTGTGATTACCAGTGGAATACAAGCCAAATACCTGTCTAAAAAAGCATTATAACTTAAGGACCAATTCTCAAGTTTTGTAAGGTGTGACAACAGCATGAAGTGAACACATAACGATTTGGCAAACGCTGAGAACTGGGGAAGGTGGGTAATGGGTACATAAGGACTCATATTATTTCTGGTGTAGTCAACATTTTCCAAGGCACCAGACTCATCAAGAAAGACAAGGACTCAGATAAACAGAAAAAAAAGAAAAATCCCAAAGAAAAACTTAAAAATATGTATATGGTATACATATACATATTTTTATTTTATGGTACATATATGGTCTATGTAGCATAAAATACATATACCAATCAGTGAAATAACAATCTCTCCATAGGTCAAACAAATGTCAGTATCTGCAAACTCACTGATTTAGGAGTTCACTCTCCTAAAACCATAGCTGGGAGGAAACACACAGCTCTCTGAACAGGCATATTCCAGAGTCCAGGCATTAGAAACCTGCTACGACTCACAGCACAGCTGAGTTTGCACTTGGGGCCTCCTCTGGAAGCACCCAGAAGGGCAGGGAAAGCTGCCTCTCACCTGGCGTCCCGCCAACACGGCAAAGACCATGCGGCTTGGAAGGCACGTTGACAAGGGTCTGAATCCAGCCTCCACCCCTGCTCATTGAACAGGCAACTCATGACAGCACGCTGATGCAACTGTTTCTTACTTTTCTTTTTTTTTTTTTTTTAAAGATTTTATTTATTTATTCATAGACACACACCCACACCCATACCCACCCCCCCCCCCACACGGAGAGGCAGAGACACAGGCAGAGGGAGAAGCAGGCTCCATGCAGGGAGCCCAATGTGGAACTCGATCCAGGGTCTCCAGGATCATGCCCTGGGCTGCAGGTGGCGCTAAATTCGCTGCGCCACCGGGGCTGCCCTGTTTCTTACTTTTCAAATGGTGATAATTCTGTCCAAAACGTGCTGTCTGTCTAGCACATGGTAAGTACTCAATAATCAGAAAGGACATTATTTTAATAAAGAGACAGAAGAGGCAGAAACAATACAACTGTGCGTGTCTTAAGTATTTAAAATAGGACGATGGGTCATCCACCCCTGCTTAGAAAGCTGCTGAATCCATCAGCACTGATGTACAAACACAACGACCTAGCCATGCCTGGTTACAAATCCTCTCTCAGGGTTCCTGGTGCTAAGACCGATTACCAGGTCCGACTCCAACTGCTTTGAGCAGTGGTAACACAGTGGCCATGAGAGTGAATTCAGATTTTGCTTATTAAGGTGAATTTATAAAAACCTTATAATTACAGGGTTTGGTGGGGGTTTTTTTGTTTTTGTTTTGGTAGGGTTGAGAAACTGCGGCTTCTCCTTTAAAAGAAAAGATAAATGTCTCATTTCCCAGCCTGCATACAGCCTTAAAATTCCATTTGTTTCTCTTTAATCTCATGTTTATTTCCAAAAGCACCATGATGCCAAAACTGAGGAAACCAATTATCTTAAAACCATTTTTGGTTTAACTGAAAAACGAAGTGAAATTTATGTGTGAGTCATATGGTCTCTTTCGCTGGTCTCCTTGCCAATCACCAAAAGGACTGGAATACAGCCAGCCTTGTGGGGCAGAGACATATCAAATAGCACCAGCTGATTATCACAGGCACTATAATGGCCAAACGAAATGGTTCCAGAGTGGCAGAGAGAGGACAGTCAGGAAAAATTTTATGTAATAAGTGAGTCTTAAGCTGGGTTTGGAAATGTGAATATGAACCACATGGATGGAGGGAGGGAGAGGGCTTCCTATCATTTTCAAATATTCAAAGGCATGAGAAAGTGTTATGTTTGAGCAACATAAAATTATCTATGGCTGAAGCATAAAGTACAGAAGTAGGGGGTGGATAGTATGGAAGGTTAACTTTGGAATCATCATTACAAAAGTCCTTCTATGTCAGCCTACAGGGGATCCACTTCGATTTTTAGATTGGAGAATGTCAGGATCAATTTCTTTTTAAAGACTTTATTTTTAAAAAATGTTAAAACATTTATTATTTATTTATTTTCTTTAGAAAGAGAGCAAGAAGGGGAGGAAAGGGGAGAGAGAGAAAAATCTCAAGCAGACTCCATGATGACAGAAGAGCCCAACTTTTTTTTTTTTTTTTTAAATTTTTATTTATTTATGATAGTCACACAGAGAGAGAGAGATAGAGAGGCAGAGACATAGGCAGAGGGAGAAGCAGGCTCCATGCACCAGGAGCCTGATGTGGGATTCGATCCCGGGTCTCCAGGATCGCGCCCTGGGCCAAAGGCAGGCGCCAAACCGCTGCGCCACCCAGGGATCCCAGAAGAGCCCAACTTAAGGTGATCTCATATCCCTGATATCATGACCTGAGCCAAAATCGAGTCAATAGCTTAACCAACCAAGCCACCCAGGTGGCCCCTGGCATTGTGGCTTGAAGACAAGGGAGAGCGTGGTAGGATATGAGAGTGGTGGGCAGAAAGGACCAGATAATGGTCTATGTGCAGACTATAATAAAGATGTATATTCTTCTCCTAGATGTAAGAGGAAGCCACTGCAGCTCTGACTGATACTTTAAAAGTATCATTCTGGCTGGTGGAGAGGAAAAACAGAAGTGTGAAGGGAGCAAGGAGAGCTGTCAGTAGGCTAGTCCAGGAAGGAAGGAATAGCAGTTTAACAGTCTGGTACCTTGTAAAGGATCAGAAACCTGGGCACCGCCTAAATATATTTGTTAGCTGAAGTAACTAGATGCAAAATGGGCATATTTACTGAGATAGGAACAATGCGAAAGGCATAGATTGAGGCAGAAAGATCTGGAGTTTTTTTTTTTTTTCCTTCAAAGATTTTATTTATTTATTCATGAGAGAGAGAGACAGACAGACAGAGAGGGGTAGAGACATAGGCAGAGGGAGAAGCAGGCCCCCCACAGGGACCCCAACGTGGGACCCAATCCCGGGACCCCAGGACCAGGCCTTGGGCCCAAGGTGGCACTAAACCACTGAGCCACCCGGGCTGCCCTAGAGTTTGCTTTTGAACAGATTAAGTTTGAGATGGCTATCAGACATCCAGTAAAAACTGTCAAGGATGGGGCACCTGGCTCAGTTGCAGAAGCATGCAACTTGATCTCAGCGTTGTGAGTTAGAGCCCCACGATGGGTTAGACATTACTTAAATAAAACTTAAGTTAAAAAACCATCAAGGAGACTGTTGGATACAGAAGTCTGGAGATCAGAAAAGATGCTGAAATCAGAGATATAATCCTGGGAGTCCCAGCATTTATAGCTATAAATCTGGATAAGACAAACAGAGGTAAGGTCTGAGGATGGACTCCCAGGGCTTTACAACAGAAGTCAGGAGAATGAGAAGCACCCAGCAAAGGAATTAATTCAAATCAGTCAGACAAAAAGAAATCAGGTGGGTGTAACACATTAAAAGCTAAGTAAGTAAAAAATGTTGCAAGGAAGAAGGAATATTCAATTGTATCATGTGCCAATGACTGGTCAGAAAAGGTAAGAACTAAGTCTATGGTGGCGTTGATAAAGCGATTTTCAAAGGGACACCTGGGTGGTTCAGTCTGTTTGGCGTCTGCCTTCAGCAAGGGTCATGATCTCAGGGTACTGGGATTGAGCCCCGCGTGGGGCTCCCCACTCAGCAGGGAGTTGGCCTCTCCGTCACCCTCTGCCCTCTCTTCCTGTGTGTGTGTGTGTCTCCCTCTCAAATAAATAGTCTTTTTAAAAAAGTGATTTTCAAGGAGGAGTGGGAAACAAAGTGAGTGCAAGACAAAGTGATGGCAGAAAAAGATAAACAATGAGCTTAGGGGCTATTATTCAATCATTATTATTACTACTCATTGTTATTAAGTCTGAATAGTTTGTTGAGGAGGCAGAAAGATGAGGTTGGTGGCTGGGGGGAAGACGTGTGGTGGAAGAAAAGTTTTAGGAAGGGAGATACCACAGCGCATCTGTAACGACGGGAGAGCTCTAGAATGGACCAAACCATGATGTGAGGTCCAGGACAGGCAGCCTGGCCTCAGGTGGCAGCAGCTTTAGTCTAGCCACTGTCCCAGGTGGCAAGGCAGGGTACACGGGCAGATGGGCAGATAACTAAATGTAGGTGAGAGGTGATGGAAAGTTCTTTCTGAAGTTACTTTATTGTCTCCGTGAAACAAACAGCAAGGGTTTCCAATGATGATAAGCCGTGAGGAGATGATGGAGGCCACTTCTGAATGAGTCACACAGTTCCCCTGAAATGGGGAAGAGTGAATTGACTATAGAAATGTGATAAAGGGCAGCCTGGGGGGCTTAGTGGTTTAGCACTGCCTTCAGCCCAGGGCATGATCTTGGAGACCCGGAATGGAGTCCCACGTCAGGCTCCCTACATGGAGCCTGCTTGTCTCTCTCTCCCTCTCCCCCCCCCCCCCCCCCCCGCTCTGTGTCTCCATGAATAAATAAAATCTTAAAAAAAAAAAAAAAAAAAAAAGAAAGAAAGAAAGAAATGTAATAAAGACGCCAGGCAGCACCGAGGCTAAGTGGCAATGGCCAGGAGGCACTCAAAATAATGGTTACAAAATCAGGAGAAAGTGCAGTGACAGAGAGACCCTAACGAAAATTAGAGTGCACTCAAAACCATGAAAACTGGGGAAAGACCAGGAGAATTTACAAGGACCACCAAGTGAGGCCTACATTTTAATAGCAGTAATGTGGCTGGAGGCACAAGAACCAGCAAAAACAAGGACTGTGGTGGTTCTTGTTCAAACTCACTCTCCATTCTAGCTGACCCGAATATCCTTTTCTCATCTACAGCACGTGCAACCCCTTCTACGGGGGTCAGGAAATCTGAGGTCTTTGACCAAAATTATACCAAGTAACAGAATTAGCTCAAGTCTGCCCTACCATGAAATTCAGCGGGATCAAAGCCCTACTACTTTACTGGGCAAGCAATCCCTTTGGAAAACTTTGTGGGTGGCAAGTCAACTACTCTCCTCCTTTCCATCCTTATCCAACGCATATGTAAAGTTTCTCCAACCTTCTGAGAGCACCTCTGTGCAAAACGGCAACAAGGACCAAGGTCAGATACTTCTGTGTCCCTGCGTGGTATGGTCCTGAGACCGACAGGACTTGCTTTGGGCAGTGAGGCTCTCAGGCAGACTCCAGCCGTTGACTGGGTGGGGGAGTTAGGACAGATAGCACTCACACAGTGTGAAAGAGGAGGAGAGAATGAAGAGCAAATTCAAATGCTAAGTGAGATCAAGCTGGATGAACATGGAGAAGAGGTTAGACAATGAGGTAGCTCCTATGACCTTAAAAGGAAGGGTGTACACACAGCATGGCTGAGAAATGAAGGGGAAAGAAGAGATCCAAACTGAGCACAGCTTCGTCTTTGAAAATGTCTTGATGACAAAAAGAAGGGAAGTGATATGCTTGATGAAATGGCACAAATGGATTTATTGGAACATTTATGAGCCTGCTAGAATAATCACTACTTACTTAGCTTGGTATTACTATTATTATTATTTCTTGTTTTATGAGAGTTAAGAAAAAAAAGAAACACCTTACTTTGCTTATGTGCTCAGGAGCTTGATCGGGCGTGCTGCTGAATTCCCCACCAATCTGCAGGTCACTGACACAGCAAATTGAATCTCTCAGTTCTGTGAGCTTCTGACTGCCCAAGACCAGCATTGTCTGGTATGGTTTGTGTTCTTTGTGCTAAAAGTCAAACGGTAAATAAGTTAACTGTCCACTTAGAGACGAAGCAACTAAACCATAAATCCTGTCCTGACCAGATCCAAACGAAGCTACTGGTTTTCTTAATTTAAAATTATCCCCATAACTCAGTGTCCTGTGTTTTTCTTAGGTTCTATATTTGTCAATTTGGCATCCATTAATTTCAGTCCATATTAATGGCCAAAATTGTTTACATCTCCCCTGTGATCCAGAGCCTGGTCTCTGAAGCTGCTTTGTTGTTTTAACTCTCACAGAGCAAGTCAGTATCTCCCCTGTCCTAAATCAATGTAAGGTCAGGTAGGGGACAACTAGGGACAGCCCCTACCTACACCCCAGGGCCTGCTGGAATTATTCACACTACTCAAGCCTAAACTATTCATTCTACCCTGCCCTGCGCTTCCCATGGAAACCTTGATAAAGGAGGCTGTGGCCTTTGGCTCCTCACTTCTTCTGTTACCAGTGCTTCTCGTTGTAGCCCTGTAGGTGTGGCATACTCACTCCTCTCAGGAAACACTGAGTAATAAAAAAATCTTGGTCACTCAGCTACCCCCCAAGTGAAAATCCCACAGACACAATTGAGACACTGGAGGCTATGGTCTGAATGTCTTGTGTCCGCCCCAAATTCAGACACTGGAATCCTACTGCCCAAGTGATAGTGTGGAGGTAATGAAGTCACAAGGGTGAAGCCTCATGAATGGGATTAGTGCCCTTGTAAAAGATCCCACAGAGCTCCCTAACTCCTTCTGCCACATGAGAAGTCGTGACCTGAAGGAGGGCCCTCCCCTGACTGTGCTAGCTGCCTGATGTTGGACTGTCAGCCTCCAGAACTGTGACAAATAAACTGCTGTTTATAAGCCACTCAATCAGTGATACTTTGTTATAGTGGTCAGAATGGACTAAGATATTGGCAATAGAATTTTTTTAGTTTAAGCTATAGTTTATAATCAAGATGCTACTAAAATGACATTAGCAAGAACGTTTGGAATATAACTTCATCTAGCAGCATCGTGTTTTATTATCATTATCATCATCATCATTATGATGATGGTCCAACCCAGAGCTTGAACCATGAGATCAAGACCTGACCGGAGATCAAGAGTTGGACCCTCCCCTGACTGATCCACCCAGGCGCCCCAGCAGCAGTGTGTTGTAAAATTTCCTGCTGGAAGTTACCTCACTGAAGTCAAGCAGTCAATACGCTACTCTCATGTTAGAGATGAGAGGTTCAGTTTTCTTGGTTTGGTCTGACTGGTAATTTCAGATCATGATCAAACAAGGTCATTAATAATAACTATATCCCAGATGGTTCACTACTATTTATATTCACAAATGCAATTCACATATAGTAATATTTCAGTTAAACCTTATCAAAGTTTATGACACATCTATTTGGGGGATCAAGAATACATAAACTCTCTTTCTCTCTCTATCTCTCATGAATAAATAAATAAAATTTTTAATTAAAAAAAAGGTGGGGGGGATCCCTGGGTGGCTTAGCGGTTTGGCGCCTGCCTTCGGCCCAGGGCATGATCCTGGAGTCCCAGGATCGAATCCCACGTCAGGCTCCCTGCATGGAGCCTGTTTCTCCCTCTGCCTGTGGTCTCTGCGTCTTTCTCTCTCTGTCTCTCATGAATAAATAAATAAAATCTTTAATAAAAAAAAAAAAAAAGAATACATACAGTCTGGGCCAGGACAGAGTTCTTTTTTTTTTTTTTTTTTTTTTATTTAATGATAGGCACACAGTGAGAGAGAGAGAGAGGCAGAAACACAGGCAGAGGGAGAAGCAGGCTCCATGCACCGGGAGCCTGACGCGGGATTCGATCCCGGATCTCCAGGATCGCGCCCTGGGCCAAAGGCAGGCACTAAACCGCTGCGCCACCCAGGGATCCCTCAGAGTTCTTTTTATTAGAGACCTCTAAGACATTTCTGAATATCCCTAACCTGTTAACATTCTGTATTTTCATCAAAGAAGAGCGGTCTTTAGTTAGACAACCTCCCAAGTGTTCTGAATTGCTCAGCAAAAGTTACCCCACTCCTTTACCAGTCATCTACTCTGTAAAAAAAAAAACAAAACAAAAACATTCTAAAACTAAAAAATAAATCCAAGAATTAATATAATTAGAATCACTGTAGATTTACATATACTTTCAGTTGCCTCCAGTGTAGGAATTAAGAATAATACATTTTAATGTTATAACTATCACAAAAAACAGCATGTTTGCATCTATTTTGAACCTTAAGGATTGTGATGCTTCAAATAATTAGACCCTTTGACAAAAGTCACCTGTATTATCTGTGAAATTCAAAAGGTTTTACTACTGACCTTATGAAATATAACAGGGTACAAGATATTCACAGATAGGATAAGCTCCCCTTCTTCAATCATGTCTGTTGGATTTTCAGGTTTTTTTCCTATGGCATGTGACTCCTGAGGGAGAAAAATAAGTAAAAGACCTTAAAATCACACAACAACTCAGATTAAGAGGCAGTGGGAACAACAGCCATAAGTAAGATCTGGAGTCAGACAGCTCTGTGTCTGACTCCTAATTTTAGTTTTAAGAAAATTGGCAAAACCTCTCTAAGCTTTTGCTTCATCTTCTATTTTTTTTTATTTTAAAGATTTATTTATTTATGATAGACATGGGGGGCGGGGGACAGAGACACAGGAGGAGGGAGAAGCAGGCTCCATGCCAGGAGCCTGATGCAGTACTCGATCCCAGGACTCCAGGATCGTGCGCCCTGGGCCAAAGGCAGGCGCTAAACTGCTGAGCCACCGAGGGATCCCCTCATCTTCTATTTTTTAAAAACAAAACAAAAACAGCTCACAGAAAATACTCATTTTATAGAACTACTGCTGGGAATGTGTACATAAAATATCTAATAATGTTTGGGACTAAGTGCTTAACAACTGATGACAAAACAGGAATATCAACTAATGTTGGTATAACACTGGCATTTACAGTTACTATTAACACTTTTATGTATCTCTGCTCATAGTATTACAAAAGCTATTTGACAGCTGATGCAGAGTTCAGATTTACCCAAGGAATATCAGCAAGTTACAATGCAAATACAGATCTGTTTGGCTCTAAAACCCACACTGTCTTGCTTTTTACAACACTATCATCACATCTGTAATACCTCACGCTTTCTTTCTTTTTTTTTTTTTTTAAGATTTTATTTATTTGACTTATTTGCACAAGCAGGGGGAGCAGCAGACAGAGGGAGAGGGAGAAGCAACGATGCAGGGCTTGATCCCAGGACCCTGGGATAATGACCTGGGCCAAAGGTACACATTTAACCTACTGGGCCACCCAGGTGCCCCAATATCTCACACTTCTATTATGCATGCACAATTACTATAAAATAGCCACCACTAGAGTAGACTAGTTAAAGAAGTACAGGTGCAAAAATCAGAGGGAGTGACTTTATGCAAAACAGCATAGGAGGCAGCTTTAGAGATCATTCCCTCCACCAAAGCAACCAATAAGATGGAACGAGAGACTGGATTCAACTATTTTGGAATTCTGGAACCCGATCAGTCAGTTATATCAACTAGGAAAGTGAATAAAAAGACAAGCTGCTGGTGTTTCATAAATAAACACAGAGTGCAAAACAACTACCATCCCCCATTCCTCAGCCTCACTGCAGATGTGGAAATAGAGGCCCATGTTCCTGGAACAGACAGCTGATGCTATGACAAGCAAGGGGGACCTTGTTCTTCCTAAGCTGGGGACTGTTTTGGTTGCTCTGGTGATATCTTGATGGCGTGGTGTTGACACTTGCCTTGGTGTTGGGCCTCCTGCCAGCAGTGGCTTCCCAGTCAGCAGCTATTGGTTAATTTAAAAACAGGGCCTTTTTTTTACCCTCCTCATGTGTGGAGACAGATATTTATGGAAATCTTGAACAGGTCACTGGCTGCCCACAGAGATAATGAAATAAATATTCATAACCATACATAACAAGGAGTACTTGTCACTCCAATAATCCACAAGTAAAAAAATATACTCAGAATGTCCAGTATATATTATTCTCAACAAAAACTTATATAAAGCATACAAAGAAACAAGAGACCATGTCACATTCAAAAGAAAAAAAAAAGATCTGACAAAAACCACCCTTGAGGAAGCCCAGATATAGTAGTTACTAGTCAAAGATGTTACATCAACTGTCTTAAATGAACTCAGTGAGCTAAAGGAAACATAGACAACTAAAAGAAATCAGGCTGCTCAATAAGTGACAGACATCTTCTCACAGAAACTATGAAGATAAGGGAGTAGGGCAACATATTTAAAGCCATGAAATAAAAAAAACATTAACCAGAATTCTACACCTGGCAAAACTATCCTTCAGGAATGATAAAGAAATTAAGGCATTTCCAGATAAAAAGAAAAAAAAAGGTGAGGGAGTTCATTACCAGTAGACTTTGTATAAGAAATGCTAAAGAGAGTTCTTCAGGATGAAATGAGAAAGACACTAGAAAGTAACTTGAATCCATAAGAAGTGAAGAATACTGGTAACAGCAATGACATACACAAATATAAAAGCCAGAATTACTGTACTTTTTCATTATAGCTTTTTCCCCAACAGCAAATGCACATAACAATATTTACAAAGATGTAATCTGAGACAATAACAACATTAAAGGAGAAGGACAGAGATGTATATGAGCAGAGTTATCTACGCTTCAAGGTACTACTGAAACAAAGTTGGTATCATTAAGACTAGGTTGTTATAATTTTCTAATGTTGGGACACCGGGGTGGCTCAGCAGTTTAGCGCCTGCCTTTGGCCCAGGATGTGTTGCTGGAGTCCTGGGATCGAGTCCCACGTCAGGCTCCTTGCATGGAGCCTGTTTCTCCCTCTGCCTGTGTCTGCCTCTCTCTCTCTCTCTCACTCTCTCATGAACAAATAAAATCTTTAAAAAAATAAAATAAAACAAAATTTCTGATGTTAACTGTAATCCACAAGGTAACCACAAAAAAATAAGTAAAACACATACAGATGGGAAGAAGGAAAACAAAATACACCATAAAAATTCAACTAAATACAAAAAACGGACAATAATAGAGGAACCAAGGAACAAAAGATAGTATAACATACAGATATCTAACTGGTAGAAGTAAATCCTCATCAGTAGTTAAATACAGATGGGCTAAACTTTTCCATTAAAAAGGCAACGACTGGCAGACTGGATTAAAAAAAATTGATCATCTATACACTCTCTGTAAGAGACTCATTTTAGATGTGAAGATACAAAGGGTTGAAAGTAAAAAAAAAAGGGGAAAAGATATTCCACACAAATAGTTACCAAATGAAAGGTGGGGTGGCTATCTTATTGTCAGACAAAATAGAATTTAAGTAAAAAAAGGTTACAGGAGACAGAAGAGGACACTATATATTGATAAAATGTGCAATCCAAAAAGACAGTCTGATAATTATAAACATACATAGCTAACAACAGAATACCAAAGTATATGAAGCAAAACTGACAGAACTAATGGGAAAAATACACTGTTCCATGATAATCGGTGGAAATTTCAATACCCCACTTTCAATAACAAGTAGAATAACCACACAGAAAATTAATAAGGAAACAGAGGACTTGAACAACATTACAAACCAATGAGACCTAACACACACAGAACACTCCGTCTGACAATACACATTCTTCTCAAGTGCGCTTGAACAATTCTCTAGGATAGACCACCAAGTCCCAATGAATTTGGAAGTACTGAAATAACAAAAAATAAAAAGTATTTTCTGATTATAATGGAATAAACCTAGAAATCAGTAATAGAAGGAAAACTAAAAAATTCAGTAGAAATTACAAAATACTCTTAAACAACCAATGGGTCAAAAAAAATCACAAGGGAAATTAGAAATTACCTTGAGACAAATGAAAATGAAAACACAACATAAGAAACTTATAGGCCATAGCAAAAGCAGTACAAAGAGGGAAGGTTACAGCTATAAATATCTACATTAAAAAAGAACAATCTCAAGTAAATAATCTTACTGTATTTACTGTATACACTAAGGAACTGGAAAAAGAAGAGCACACTACACCCAAAACAAGCAGAAGGAAGAAAACAATCAAAACTAATCCAAGAAAAAATAAAATATCTGAATAGTAATGGTTTATTGGTATATTGATATAATGGTAAGGAGACTGAACCAGTAACTAAAAACCTCTGAACAGGGACACCTGGGTGGCTCAGCAGTTGAGCATCTATCTGCCTTTGGCCCAGAGCATGATCCTGGAGTCTCGGGATTGAGTCCCGCATTGGGCTCCCTCCATGGAGCCTGCTTCTCTCTCTGCCTAGGTCTCTGCCTCTCATGAATAAATAAATAAAATCTTAAACACAAAAACAAAAACAAAAACAAAACACTCTTAACAAAGAAAAGCTCAGGACTAGATAGTTTCACTGGTGAACTGTACCAATCAAAGAAGAATTAATTAACATCAATCCTCTTCAACATCTTCCAAAAAGCCTGAAAGAGAGAATACTTTTTATTTATTTATTTTTTAAAGGTAAGCTCTAAGCCCAGTGTGAGGCCTGAATTCAGGACTCTGAGATCAAGAGCCCCATGCTCTACCAACTAAACCAGCCAGGCACCCTGAGGAAATACTTCTTAACTCATTCAATAAAATCAACATACTCTTACAACAAAACCAGACAAAGACGCTACAAGAAAACTACAGGCCAATATCTTTTATGAAGATTAACTGCAAAACTCCCTAACAAAATACTAGCAAACCAAATTCAGTAGCATATGAAAAGGATTATCACAACCAAGTGGCATTTATCCTCAGGATGCAAGAGCAGTTTAACACATACAAATCAGTCAATGTAAATACCACATTAACAGAAAGATGGAAAAAACCCACATTATTATTTCAACTGAATTGCAGAAAAAGTATGAGGAAATCCAATCTCCCTTCACAATAAAAGCACTAAATAAAATAGGAACAGACGGGAACTTCCTCAACATTATGAAGGACATATGTGAAAAATCCACAGCTAAAATCATATTCAATGATGATATCAGGATGTGCACTTTTGCCATGTCTATATTCAACATAGTACTAGAAATTCTAGCTAGAACAATTAGATTTAAGAAAAAAAAGGAAGGAAGGACAGAAGGAGGAAGGAAGAAAGGAGGGAGGAAGGAAGGGTAAAAGAGAACAAACAACCACATTAGAAAGAGATAAAATTATGTTTGCAGATAACAGGCATGATATTCTATATATAAAATCCTAAAAACTCTATTAGAGCTAATAAATTTAGTAAAGTTGCAGGCTACAAAATTAACACACAAAAACCAGCTGTATTTCTATATACTAACTAGCAGTGAACAGCTCAAAAAGGATATTAAGAAAATTCCAGGGCAGCCCGGGTGGCTCAGCGGTTTGGCACTGCCTTCAGCCCAGGGCGTGATCCTAGAGACCCAGGATGGAGCCTATGTCAGGCTCCCTGCATGGAGCCTGCTTCTCCCTCTGCCTGTGTCTCTGCCTCTCTCTCTTTCTCTGTGTCTCTCATGAATAAAGAAAAAGAAAAAGAAAATTCCAGGGGTGCCTGGATGGCTCAGTCAGTTAAGCATCTGCCTTTTGGCTCAGGTCATGATGTCAGAGTCCTGAGACTGAGCTCTGTGTTGGTCTCTCTGCTCAGTGGGGAGTCTGTTTCTCCCTCTGCCCCTTCCTCCACACTTATCTGCTCTTTCTCAAAAAAAAAAAAAAAAAAAAAAAAAGAAAGAAAGGAATTCCATTTAAAATAGCATCCAAAGGAATAAAATACTTAGGAATAAACTTAATAGAAATGAAAGACTTGAGGTGCCTGGCAGGTTCAGTCAGTACAGCATGCAACTCTTGACCTTGGGGTTGTGATTTTGAGCCCCACATTGGGTGTAGAATTACTTTAAAAGAATAACAAATCTTTAAAAAAAAAAAAGAAAGAAATGAAGACTTATACACTTAAAAACTACAAAACATTACTGAACAAAATTATTGACAACTTAAATAAATTCAAAGACATCCTGTTCATGGATTGGAAAATGTAATATTGTTCAGATTAAACACTATTCCAAAGCATACGCAGATTCAATTCAATACCTATCAAAATCTATATGGGGTTTCTTTCTTTTTTTTTTCCTTACCCAGAAATAAAATAACCCTCCTGAAATTCCTAGGCAATCTTGAAGGACCATAAATAGCCAAAACAATCCTGAAAAAGATCAAAGTTGGAAGACTCCAATTTCCCAATTTCAGAAATGACCACAAAGCTAGAATAATCAAAACAATGTGGTGCCAGGATAAGACAGACATACAGACCATTAGAATAGAACAGAGAACTCAGAAATAAATCTTATATCGTCAAGTGAATTTCAACAAAAGTGCCAAGATCATTCAAAAGGGAAAGGACAGTCTTCAACAAATGGTGCTGGGAAAACTGGATATCTACATACAAATGAATGATGTTAAACCTTTTCCTTATGCTATATATAAAAATTAACTCAAAATGGGTCAAAGACTTGAACTAAGAGCTAAAACTATAAAACTCTAAGAAGAAAATACAGAGGAAAGCTTCATTACATTGGATATGTTAAGTTTCTTAAGTATGCTACCAAAAGCACAGATAACAACCAAAAAAAAAAAAAAACAGATAAACTGAACTTGATCAAATTTTAAAACTTTTGTACATCAGAGGAAACTATCAAGAGAGTGAAAAGACAACCTGTGGAATGGGGGAAAGCATTTTAAAATCACACATATGGTAAGGATCTAGAATCCAGAATATACAAAGAACTCTTACAAATCAACAATAAAGAGACAACCCAATTAAAAAACCAGTAAAGGATCTGAATAGACATTTCTCCAAAGAAGATACACAAATTGCCAGAAAGCACATTAAAAGATGCTTAACATCACTTACCATCTGGGAAATACAAATTGAAACCATAATGAAATACCACTTTATGCCAACTAGGAGGACTATTCTCAATAAACAGAAAAATCACAAATGTTGAAGAGGATGTGGAGGAATTGGAACCTTTGTGCACTGCTGGTGGGAATGTTAAATGATGCAACTGCTGTGGAAAACAGTTTGGTGATTCCTCAAAATATAAAACCTAGAATTATCATATGACTAAGCAATTGCACTCCCAGGTATATACTGAAAAGAAACGAAAATGGACTCCAACAGATACCTGTATACTGGTGTTCATAGCAGCATTATTTGTAGTATTCAAAACTGGAAGTAAGCCAAATGTCCATCAGAAGATGAATAAACAAAATGTCGTATATTCATACAATAGAGTATTATTCGGTCAGAAAAGGGAATGAGGGATCCCTGGGTGGCGCAGCGGTTTAGCGCTTGCCTTTGGCCCAGGGCGTGATCCTGGAGACCCAGGATCGAATCCCACGTCAGGCTCCCGGTGCATGGAGCCTGCTTCTCCCTCTGCCTGTGTCTCTGCCTCTCTCTCTGTGTGACTATCATAAATAGATAAAAAATTTTTTAAAAAGACCTATAAAAAAAAAAAAAAAAGGGAATGAAGTCTTGATACATACTCCACACAGGTAAACCTTTAAAATATTATACTAAATAAAATAAGCTGAAGACAAAAGGACAAATACTGCATGATTCCATGTATATAAGGTATCTAAAACAGGCAAATTCACAGAGACAGAAAGTAGAATAAAGGTTAACAAGGGCTGAGGAAAAAGAAAATGGGCAGTTATTTACTCAGAATAGAATTTGAGATGATGAAAATTTCTGGAAACAGTGAATGGATACATGACATAATGAATGTACTTAATGTCACTTAAACTGAATATTTAAAATAGTAAATTTGGTTATGTAAGTTTTACCACAATAAAAAAACAAGTAGGAGACAATAGATGTCTTTATGTACTATCAGGTGCCCAACACAGCATCTGACATGCAGTGGGTCCTCAAGAGTAAGAACTGAATGAGTCCATCATGTCTCCTAACACTTAATTCCTCATTACTCATCATCTTAAATTTTTCTGAGGATTTGTGTGAGATGATGGATTAAGAAAGAATGTGGTTAAACTAAAATCAGGGGCACCTGGGTGGCTCAATGGTTGAGCATCTGTCTTTGGCTCAGGTCCTGATCCTGGAATCCTGGGATTGAGTCCTGATCGGGCTTCCCACAGGGAGCCTGCTTCTCGCTCTGCCTGTGTCTCTGCCTCTGTCTATGTGTCTCTCATGAATAAATATATGGAATCTTTAAAAAATAAAAACAATAAAAAATAAAAATAAAGTAAAATCAGGAGCAGAACAAAGTACCAGCAATATGGAGATTAAAAGGCATGAATTTAGCCAAATTCAGAGCAAAATCAAACTAAAAGAAAAATAAAGGTAGAGATCTGAAAAGAGTCTAATGTGCCATCACTTGAATTCTGCGGGTCTTTTTCTCCTACCAGTTCCCAGTCCTACTGAGGTTTCTAAAAGTTTGTTTTCAACTAAGCATTTCCAATATAAAGCTACCATACAAAAAAAAAAAAAAAAAGAAAAAGCTACCATACATAGTCATCACTAACACCCAAAGACAGAGTGCTCATTGTTTCATGGGAAGAACAGAGAAAGGGCAGCCCCAGTGGTGCAGCGGTTTAGCGCCGCCTGCAGCCCAGGGCGTGATGCTGAAGACCCTGGATCAAGTCCCACGTCAGGCTCTCTGTATGATGCCTGCTTCTCCCTCTGCCTGTGTCTCTGCCGCTCTCTCTCTGTCTCTATGAAAATAAATAAATAAAATCTTAAAAAAAAAAAAAAAAAAGGGAAGAACAGATAAAGATGAGATTCTTACCATCTCGTAAGCAAATGTTTCTTGTCTACAAACCCGATCTATGGTTATAGTTTCCTCCCGCTGTTCCAGAAGCCTCTTTCTAACCCTGTTAGAGGAACAAGAAAGATCAAACTTCAATACCTTTACTGGGTCTTCCAAGATTTCTCTAACACTTTAACTTTTATTTTGGAAAAAAAATTTTTTAAGAGAGAGAGAATCCCAAGCAGACTCCATGCTCAGCATGGATCCCCATGTGGGGTTTGATCTCATAACCTGAGATCATGACCTGAGCCAAAATCAAGTCAGATGCTTAACTGACTAAGCCACCCGGGCATCCCTTGAACTAATTTTAGACTTAACGCTAAAAGAAGCTGTAAAAATAGTACAAAGAGTACCCTTCTCTCACCCAGTTTTCCCTGTGTTAACCCCTTACAGGATCCTAATTATCAAGATCAGAAAATTGCATTAATACAGTATTAGTATCTCTAAGTCTTTATTGAATTTCACAAGTTTTATTTTTTGTTAAGATTTTATTTATTTGAGTGACAGTAAGAGTGAGAAAGAAAGAGAGAAAGAGAGAGAGAGAGAGAGAGAGAGAGCATGAACATGAACAGGGGGGGAAGGGAAGAGAGGGAGAAGCAGACTTCCCAATGAGCACGGAGCCCAATTCAGGATTTGATACTTGAGCCAAAGGCAGACACTTAACAGACTGAGCCACCCAGGTGCCCCTTCACAAGTTTTTAAATATAATCCTTTTTTTCTGCCCCAGGATCCTCTGCAGGGCACTATACTACATGTGTTTCTCCTTTCCCTCTTTCCCTCCATTCATCTGCAATTCTGCAGTTTTCTTTCATCAACTTGACACTTCTAAAGAGCTCTATTTCGTTATTTTATAGAAAGTCCTTGAATTTGCACAGACTGCCATTTCCTTACCGATTGGAGTAATGCTAGCACTGTGGGCAAGAATACTGCAAGAATGTTGTCCTCAGTGTGCCACACCAAGAGGTTCATGATGTTAATATTAATATGTCTTATTACTGGTGATACTTACTTTGGTTAAGCTTCTGTCTGCCAGATTCCTATTTTCTTTTCCTTTGTACTCAATAAGTATTTAGGGGGAGATCCTTTGAAACCAGGCAAACCTCAGTTCTCCTCAAACTTTCACCTGGGAATTTTAGCATTCAAAAGTAGATTCTGTCTGTGATGTTTATTGCCATGGAATATGCCCACTGGTGATTCTCTATTTCCCCCCTCCTACGTTTATTCATTGGTATTATGAGGAAGACCTAACTTTCTCATCCTACCTGTTTGATCATTTATATTAATATGAACTCATTTATCTCATTCTAGAGGTTACAATCTAATACTATCATTATTTTATTGATCAAACTGTTCTACCTGTGGCTGTTAGGGGTTCCTTCAGGTTGGCTCCTGCCTTGGAAAAAAAACCCTTATCCTTTTCTTGAGCATTCCCTTGAATGCTCACCCAGTTTTCACCCACTTACACATTTTACACATTCCCTTGAATGCTCACATTTTTCACCCACTTTCTAACAGTATTAAGAAACTTAAGGCTCACCTTGCATTTCCCTAACCTCAGTCATAAAATCAACTACTAAGAGCCTCAATGAGACAGGTGTATAGAGGCCATTAGCTGAGTGCCAGGTGTTATCACTGTTATTGCAATCAGCACTTTTTCTAGACTGCTCAGTGGAAAGAAGTAGAAAACATAAATCTGTGTGTTATTCCATATGTGTACGAATATCTGCACTTCTGTATTTTTCTGTTATATACTTAAAACCATGAGTTTATACTGATCTCTTTGGAGTTTATTCTTGTGTATAGTGTCGCACTCAATTTCCACAAGCACTAGACTCTAACTGGACCTTCTCTCCTACTCCACTGGTCTACTGTCTCTTCATGTGCTAGTAGCCACTGTTTTAATTATAAAACTTTGTAGTATTTTAGTATCTGGTAAAATTAGTACATCCTCACAATTTCCTTCACACACTCCCCTCCAGGGTTTTCTTCTGATCTTTCTTGCATATATTCCATATGAACTTTATCACCAACTTGTCTAACTTTATAAAATAACCAATACATTGGGTATTTTTCCTGGGAGTGCACTTAATTTAACTTAGAAAGAAGTGACATTGAGTCACCTGAGTGGCTCAGTCAGTTAAGCGTCTGACTTTTGAAGTTTTTTTATTTTTTATTTTTTATTTATGATAGTCACAGAGAGAGAGAGAGAGGCAGAGACACAGGCAGAGGGAGAAGCAGGCTCCATGCACCAGGAGCCGGACGTGGGATTCGATCCTGGGTCTCCAGGATCGCGCCCTGGGCCAAAGGCAGGCGCCAAACCGCTGCACCACCCAGGGATCCCAGCGTCTGACTTTTGATTCCGGCTCAGGTCATGATCTCAGGATCATGATATCGGGCCCTGTGTCAGACTCTGTGCTCATCAGCGAGTCTAATTCTCTCCCTCCTCTCCCTTTCCTTCTCCTTTTCCCCCTGCTCTCCCTAAAATAAATAAATCTTAAAAAAATAAAAATAAAAAAGAACTGACATCATAGTAATTTTTAGGATTCCTATTCAAGAAGAGAAGACATCTTTCAATGTTATCAAGTCTTTTTCCAAGTTTTCCCAGAGTGTTTTAAAATTGTCCCTAAGTTTTACACATTTCTTGTTAAATTCATTCCTAAGTATTTAATCATCTTTTTGACCATCATAAATGGGATTTTTCTCTACCAATATGTCCTCTAATTGTTTAGTTCATATATATTAAGCCTATTTTTTAATATGTATCAATTCTGTATCCTGCTCATACACTGAATTCTGGTTTTTCTTGTTTCTTGGTCTGTTTTTTTATTTTTTTTAATTTTTATTTATTTATGACAGTCACACAGAGAGAGAGAGAGAGAGAGAGGCAGAGACATAGGCAGAGGGAGAAGCAGGCTCCATGCACTGGGAGCCCGACGTGGGATTCAATCCCGGGTCTCCAGGATCGCGCCCTGGGCCAAAGGCAGGCGCTAAACCGCTGCGCCACCCAGGGATCCCTCTTGGTCTGTTTTAGCATTTATTTCCTTGGAATTCTTCAGGTATACTATCATACTATTGGGAGACACAGATAGTTTTTCTTCTTTATGTACTCTTATCTAATATTTCAATTTTTTCATTATAACAATATTTGTTATGGTTATGTCATCAAAGATTATGACTTGCTGAAAGCTCAAATGTCAACATTTTTTATCAATAAAGTGCTCATCTGAAGTATATACTTTTTCTAGACATTAAACTGCTACATACTTAATAGACTATAATATAAACACTACTTTTATAGGCACTGAGAAACCAAAATTCATCTGACTCGCTTTATTGCAATATTTGCTTTATTGCGGTGGTCTGGAACTGCCCCCCAAAATCTCCAAGGTATGCCTGTATTTAATGAGTTTTCAAATTTCCAGAGAGAATGGTCTGATTTTTTTTTTTTTTAAAGACTTATTTACTTAAGAAAGAGAGAGAGCACACACACACAAGCCAGGGAAGCATAGAGAGAAAGGGAATCTCAAGCAGACTACCAGCTGAGTGCAAGGCCCACATGGAGCCTGATCTCACAACCCTGAGATTATGACCTGATCTAGAAACCTAGAGTTGTACACCCAACTGACCAAGCCATTCAGGTGCCCCTAGAATGCAGATTTTTGTTTTTGTTAGTAAACTCTAGTTTTATTATGTTATGATCACAGAGTGTTGTTTATAGTATTTTTACTTTATGGATGCTACAGATGTTCTTTGTGACCTAATACACAATCACCTTTTGTGGTTGTGCCATGTATTCTCTAGTATCAGGGTATAAATTTTAAGTGTATAGATTTCCATAAGACAAAGCCTATTGATTATGTTGTTTAGAACTTTTCTCTCTTATTTTTTTACCATTTGTTATTAAACTGCCCTATTAGTGCATTCCTAGCTATGTATCTTGCACCTCCTAATACACTGTATTATTTTGCATGTGTGTGTACAGACATCTATATGTGAATATATGCATATATATATATTCCTAAGTATTCTATATTAATTGGAGTTTGTGTCTTTTAGCATTTAAAAAGTGACCTTTGTTACATTTAATGTTTTAGGGCTTTCACTGAGCTTTTAAAAAAATCCTGCTCAATTGTTGCCTTCTTTGTATGTTACTTTTACAAAGTTAATGCCATTCTAATTCTTTCACTTTTGTATATTATGTGTTCTTTTTGCTATTGCCTTGATCTTTATCTCTGAAACCTAATAGTTTTATTAGGTTATGTCTCAGAATTGATATTTTTCGGTTAATTTTCTCAGATATCCAGTGAGCCCTTTTAATTTGTAGATTAAGATTTTTTTTTCCAATCTGGAAATTTTTTTAGATTATATTAAGTATTAGTTTTGTTCAATTGCTTTGTTTTCCTGCTTTAGGAACTCATGAAGATATTTTTGTCTTGTTTTTCTTTTCTTTTTTTTTTTAATTTTTATTTATTTATGATAGTCACAGAGAGAGAGAGAGAGAGAGAGAGAGAGAGAGGGGCAGAGACATAGGCAGAGGGAGAAGCAGGCTCCATGCACCAGGAGCCCGACGTGGGATTCGATCCCGGGTCTCCAGGATTGCGCCCTGGGCCAAAGGCAGGTGCTAAACCGCTGCACCACCCAGGGATCCCTTGTCTTGTTTTTCAATCTCACTACATTCAGTTTCTTTATATCATTTGCATTCTCTTGACTATATTCTTATCTTTCATTGACTCTTATTAAATTCCATTTGCATCTACTCTGCATTAGTTATCTCATAATTCATTTGAGATAATTTTCCTTTTTCTTCCATTTTCTGAGTTCTATCATTTTTCTCCATTCCTCCTCTTCCTCATCATTTCTGTTGTTAGTTTCAAAGTTTCAGATCCAAAGTGTTTTTCTATCTTCAAATCCTTGTTTTAATATATTCAATTTTGTTTGGAATGCAGACTTACAGTTTTCTTGTTTCCTAGTTATTTCCTGGGAGAATGAGAGAGCTTTCCTCAGTTGATTTGTATAAACAGTTCTTTCCTCATTTTCTACAAATTCCTTATGGATTTTATTTCTTCTTATTCATTCTGTGATACTTATGGTAGAAGGTTTCTAAGAATCCTAGTTTAAAGGTACTCTCTTCTGTCATTCTAATGAAGCCCAGGTAAATTAGTGTTTTTTTGTTTGTTTTTTGTTTTGGTGGTAAGATTAGGAGTCCTTCAGTTCTACGGTTCTTTTTCTTGCAGGACTCTAAGGTTTCCTTTTCATATCCTTTAAATGGTGCAAGAAGCAGTGCTCTGTTAACCAGCAAAGTGAGAGGATGGGCAGAGAAAATGCAATCACTATTGTATTAAAGTAATGCTGCTGAAGCTTTTGGGATGAAAGATAATGTTCAGTAGTAACCATGTAGTAGCAATTTCTCCTATTCCTAGGAATTAAAATCTTTAAGCAGTTTAAAAATTTCAGAACTGCAGATGACAAGTTATTTAGCTTGGTATGGATTAAAGACAGCATGTATCAAAGGAGAATCAATCTCTTCCAAGTGTCTTTTGTCTTTCTTACAGGCATAAAATGAGTCCAGCAGCAACTATATTAGACAGGGGGAGGAAAGTGCTACAAGTGTATTTACTTTATACCATAATATAGGGGTCATGTATTTAGATTTTGTTTTTATTTTTAAGTTATTGGTGGAGAGAAGAAAGGAAGGTTTAGAGAAAGCATAGAGATACAGATTTTAGCTTTTGGCACAAGCCTAATAATTTACTTGCAGTACTGTTAAGAATAATATTAGTCATTTAAAAAATATTATCATAAATGTGATAAGTATTTCAATAGGGAAGTATAGAGGTCCACATGAGCATAAAACAGGATCTAATGGGAGCCCACAGCCCTCTAGTCCTTGAAGGATAGCAGAAGTCAGCAAGACCAGAAGGATGAGGAGGAGTGAGTTCTAGGCAAAGGCCTAGAGTTAGTGCACATTCTAGGAACTGAAAATTATAGTGGCTGATGCAGTACAGACATAGAGGTGTCTGTACAGATCCATTCTATAGAGGCCCTTGTGAGCCACTGAATAACTCAGAATTTTTGCCTAAGAGCCAGTGAAAGGTTTTAAGAGGGATACAACCAGATATGCATTTTAGAAATCTCCAACTCATTAATCAACAATAGTCAAAAAGCACCAATAGAGGCAAAAGACTATAGCAGGCTAAGGGCAATACATAGATGAAGGAGTTTGGACTTTCAACGAGCCTTCAAAAACTTAAATATTACAAGAAGAGTTCTGGACATTATAAGTGAATCTATTTTCTAAGGGAGGAAAATGGGTTGTAGTAATGTAGAAAGGAATCTTAGGGCCTCAAATATGGAGTTTTGATGGGAAAAGGCTAAGCCATTTGAAACAGAAAGTGGCTAAAAATAAATCTGGAAATACAGATTTGGACTATAGATGGAGGGCTTCATATGTCCAGGAGAGGTACAGCCATTGGGAATTTCTCAAATGCAAATGAGCATGCTCAGGTAGTAGCATGATAAATAAATCAGAAGAAGAAAACACTGGACTAGGAGAAATGGGAGGCTTTCCTAGTGCTCCAAGTATCACTAACGGAAACATTAGCAGTGGGGATAAGGGAAACAGATTTGGCCGCTATTATAAAAGAAACCAAGGTGGAGGTGAAATGCTTAAATTTTCGAGGGTGACAACAGAAAGGGTAGAAACAAGGATTATAAAAAGATAAGGTTAAGGTGGTGTGAAGTAAGTGGGCTACAAACTGGAAATTATAAATGTCACCATCAGACACACATTTTCTCGATAATACTATAGCACAGTACAGTGTTTCTCAAAGAGTGACTGGCAGACCAACACTGATCTGAGAGCTATTTGTTATTCCATCAGTACAGACAATGGGAGTAAGCATTTAGAAACATTCACAGCAATATAAATTAATGAGTAGTAATTTTACTATAAAATTTAATGATAAAATTTAATTACAAGTAAATGATTTCAATAAAGTTGTATGATACAAAATTAATTTACAGAAACTGACTGCATTTCTATACACTAATAATAAAGTAGCAGACAGAAATTTTTTTTTTTTAAATTTCATTTACGGGACGCCTGGGTGGCTCAGCAGTTGGGCATCTGCCTTCGGCTCAGCTCATGATCCTGGGATCCGGGATTGAGTCCCGCATCGGGCTCCCTGTGAGGAGCTTGCTTCTCCCCCCTCTGCCTATGTCTTTGCCTTTCTCTCTCAGTTTGTGTGTCTCATGAATAAATAAATAAATCTTTTTAAAAAAATTCACTTACAATTGCACCCTAAGAATAAAATACCAAAGAATAAACTCAACTAAGGAGATGCAAGACTTGCCCTCTGAAAACTGTAAAATACTGATGAAAGAAACAAGACAATGCAAATGGACAGATACTGCATGCTCATGGATTGGAAGATATTGGTAAAATATCCTCACTACCCAAAACAACTGACAGATTCAAGGCAATTCCTATTAAAATACTAACAGCATTTTTCACAGAACTAGAACAATATAAACATTTTTATGAAACCACAAAAGACCCTAAGAGTTACAGCAATCTTGAGAAAGAACAAAGCTGGATGTATTACAATCCCAGATTTCAAAATATACTACAAAACTGTAGTAATCAAAGAGTATGATACTGGCATAAAAACAAACATACAGGCCAACAGAACAGAACAGAGCGCCCAGAAATAAACCCACAGAGTCAATTAATAATCAAATAAAGCCACATAGTCAATTAATCTATGAAGAAGGCAAGAATATACCAGGGGGAAAAGCCAGTCTTTTGAACAAATGATGTGGGGAAAACTGAACAGCTACATGCAAAGGAATCAAACTGAACCACTATCTCACAACACACAAAAATAAACTCAATAATGGATTAAAGACCTAAATGTGAGACCTGAAACCATAAAACTCCTAGAAGGCAATATATGCAATAATTTCTTACACAACAGTCAAAGCAATATTTTTGTAGATGTCTCCTCAGCCAAGAGAAACAAGTCAAACAGAATAAACTATTAGAACTATATAAAAACAAGAAGTTTTTGCATGGCAACAAAAATCATTAAAAAAAAAAAAAAGCAAACTACTAAAAGGGAGAAGATATTTCTAAATGATATATCCAATAAAGTGTTAATATCCAAAATAAAGAACTTATACAACTCAACAGCAAAACCCCCCAAATAATCCAATTAAAAAAGGCAGAGGGCCTGAATAGACATTTCTCCAAAGAAATCCACATGGTCAACAGACATTTGAAAAGATGCTCAGGATGCCTGGATGGCTCAGGGCGTGATCCCAGGGTCCTGGAATGGTGTTCCACATTGGGCTCCCCATAGGAAGCTTGCTTCTCCCTTTGCCTATGTCTCTGCCTCTCTCTGTGGGTCTCTCGTGAATAAATGAATAAAAAAATCTTTAAAAAAAGAAAGAAAGAAAAGAAAAGATGCTCAGCATCACTAATCATCAGGGAAATATCATCTGACACCAGTCAGAATGGCTAGAATCAAAAAGGGATGCCTGGGTGGCTCAGCAGCTGGGCATCTGCCTTCGGCTCAGGGCATGATCCTGGGGTCCCGGGATTGAGTTCCACATCAGGCTTCCTACATGGAGCCTGCTTCTTCCTTTGCCTATGTCTCTGCCTCTCTCCTCTCTCTCTGTGTTTCTCATGAATAAATAAATAAAAGCTTTAAAAACAAACAAACAAAGAATAACAAGTGTTGGTGAGATGTAGAGAAAAAGGAATCCTCATGCACTATTGGTAGGAATTTACCTGGTGGCGCCACTGTGGAAAACAGTATGAAGGCTCTTGAAAAAAATAAAAATATAAATACCATATGACCCAGTAATTCCACAACTAGGTAGTCACCCAAAGAAAAAAACACTGCTTCCAAAAGATACATGCATCCCTATGTTTACTATGGCATTACTTAAAATAGCTAGGATATGGAAGCAACCCAAGTGTCCATGGATAGATCAATGGATAAAGAGGTGTATAATGGAATATTACTCATCCATAAAAAAGAATGACAGCTTGCCATTTGCAATAACATGAATGGACCTAGAGGGTATTATGCTAAGTGAAACAATTCAAATAGAGAAAGACAAATACTATATAATTTCACGGATAGTGGAATATAAAAAGCCAAACAAATACAGAGAACAAACTGACAGCTGCCAGGAAAAGTGGGGAGGGGGACAAAATGGGTGAAGGAGAGTAACAGGTACAGGCTTCCAATTGTGAAATAAATAAATCATAGGGATAGAGGGACAGCATAGAGAATAAAGTCAATGGTAATGTAATCAGTATTATTACTAGCCTGTGTGGTAACAGATGGTTGCTACACTTGTGGTGAGCATAGAACATATAGAGCTGCCAAATGGCTACGCCGTACATCTGAAACCAATGAAGCATTGTATGTTAACTATACTTCAATAAACCCAAATTCAAGGGGCACCTGGATGGCTCAGTTCATTGAGCATCCAACTCTTGATTTTGGCTCAGATCATGATCTCAGGGTTTTGGGGGGAAAAGTCATCTTAAATAAAATCTCTGTAATCTTCAAAAGATAATAGTAATAATAACCTTTGTTCTTAAAAAAAGGACTTTTGTGTTTGTCTTTTAATTCCATTTTCCCAGTAATTAACTAGTATCCTCTTTTACAAAAATATGGATCTGTCAAAAATTAGAAACTGAAAACAAAAGTCTGAAAAACTATCAGAGTTTTCACCTTGCACTGGAATCTAAGTAGATCAACTGTACCTTTGTAAACACACATTTAAAAATAAACACACACAAAAAAATAAAATAAAAATAAACAAAATATATAAAAATAAACACAAATCTGAATACAGAATGGACATTAGAAGTTATGTATTTGCTGCTAATTTCCTTTAGGTGCAATAATACCACTCTGCTTATGTAAGAGAATAATACTTAGGGGAGCTATATGCTGACGTATTTAGGTCTGAAACTTACTGAATGGTTCAGCAATAGAAAAAGACTTGCAGCAGGTATCTCACACAGAGCAAAAGCAAATTCAGCCAAATGTTAACAATGATTGGATTTAGGGGGTGGGGTGATAACAATAAGTACTCTTGTGAATAACATAACGTTGAAAGATGTCTTAAATAAGTACCACACAATAAAAGTCAAGTCCTCCATACCCCAAAGTCACTAGGTCAGTATTCTCCGGGACGACATCCGGATCCTCGCCCTCCTCAAGGCACTTGAGTTTATCAACGCTGAAATACAAACAAAAAAGGAAAAACAATCATCCATCTTGTCCACAACGATCAGGGTTGTGTCCTAAATACATCATTAAACAATTAAGTCAGGTGAAATCCAGCAGACGGGGTTCAGATGCGGCCAGAATTCCAGACAATGATATCTGTGCCGATAGTCTATCTACAAAGAGGATACACGGCCGATTGATGTATGGCGGCCGATACTATTAAATAGATCGTTAAAGCTTTTTTTTTAATATTTTTTTTAATATTTTCACCCTATAAAAGGCCCTTGGGGGGGATATTTTCAGTAACTGCACACCCGGAGGTCCCCATTAGGAACCACGGTTAATCAAAGGTTTTAACACTCCCCTGGTTAAATTTCCTCCCAGGCTGGCTCAGCATTACGAAGGCTCCTCCATTGTCAAAGTGTCTTTTCAATGGCAGCTACACACCGCCGTTACTCTGATCGCCCTTCTATATATTAGCAAGCACTTAAACAATTAACCGGTAGAAAAATTAATCTTTGTAGGCAGCTCTTCCGTCCCTCCGCTCCCACTTGAGAGGTTGTGCATTCCGATCACCGGACTCCTCCCGGGGTTCCAGGACAGCTGGAGCAGGCGGAACGCCTCGGAAGGGCGGTCCTTCCACCTCCGGGAGTCCGCGCACAGGCCCTCCCGAGGGGGAGTCCCAGGGGAGCGCAGGAGCAAGGCTGCATCCAGGCCGGCTCCCAGCAGCAAGAGGCCCTCCGCACCGCACTCACCCGCACACCGTCCGCAGCTCGGCCGCGGCCTCAAGGCTGCAGCCCAGATCCCGGGCCACCGCAGCATCCTCCTGGCCCCAGTCCGCGACACCGTGGCTCCCAGGCAGCGCGGATTCCTGAGGCTCCTTCAGCGACAAGTCCCCTTCCCTGCGCAACCGGCCACGCCACAGCTCCCCGAAGGCGCCCACATGGAAAGCGCGCGTGTTTAGCTCGGGAAGCTCGTACTCTGGGAAGTTGCAGCTCCCGCTGCTGGAGACCGGGTCCTGCCTGCCTCCCATTCCTCCGCACGCTCTGCCGCCCCGGGTGCCTTCAGCCATGTTCGCCCCACTCCTTTCCCTGCAAAAGCCGGGCGAGCAAGAGGCCGCGGAGCGTGATGGGACTTGTAGTTGCACCGGGCTCGGTCCGAAGAGCGGCGGGGCTGCGTGGGCGCGGCTTTCAGACACTGCATTTCCCAGCAGGCCCCGGGCCGGGCACGCCCCCGGGCGCGGTACCGCGAGCTTCCGCGCGAAGGGCTGAGCGCATTGTTCTCCGCTCGCGGCGCTGCGGCGAGCGGTCGGCTGAGCTCGGTCTCCCGGTACCGTGTGTCGCGTTCCCGTCCCCCACCGTCCCGTGGCATCGCTCTCCGCCAGACGGGGCGGCCTCTGTGCGCCCTTCGAGCCCGTTCGTTGCGGTTGCTCGGCCCGGGATGCGGGGCTTTTCTTTGCCTCCGGGGCTCGTGCGCTGCGCTGCTGCCTCACCGTCCCAAAGCTGGAGCGACCTGCGCTGCGAGGGCGGAGACCGCGGGCACGCCCGGCCCTCCAGATCCGGGTCGTTAGAAAGTCTCCCCAACAGCTGCATCTTCTTGTGTTTATACGCATGCATTGTGCTGTACACGCTTAGAATAGTGTGTATTGAGAGGCAACTACGTATTAGATACTGTACGGTATTAACCCTAATGTGTGTTTTTAAAAATCATGACCTTCCCGGGCAAGGATTGTCATGCCCATGGTACCACTGAGGAAGGAGTTAACTATAAGGAAATAGAAGCAGGATTGGAACTGTCTAGCTTCAGGCGGAGCTTTTCCCATGGCTCGGAGACTCGAAAGGATGGAACAGGACATATAAGGAGCCTTGGTTATTTATTTATTTATTTATTTATTTATTTATTTATTTATTTATTTATTGGTATATTATTCATACATCATATATATTTAACCCATTTAAAGTGCTCATTCAATGGTTTCTAGTGTATTTACAGAGTTATGCAACCATCACCATAACCAATTTGAGAATATCTCAACCACTCCAAAAAGAAACTCTTACCTTTGAGCTATGGCCCCCAATCCTCTCAACTCTTCCAGCCCTAACCCAACCGCTTCTCTTAGTCTCTGTAGATTTAAGATTTACAAGTCGATTTAGTATAAGTGTTAGATTTATCTGGTCTTTTGTGATTAGCTTCTTTCATTTAGCATAACGTCTTCAGGGTTTATCTATACTTTGCTTGTACCTACTTCATTTCCTTTTATGGCTGAATAAAATTACATTGTGTGATATACCATATTCTGTTCATCAAGAAGTTGATTCTATTTTTTGGCTATTATGAATAATGCTACTTTGTATATTCATGTGCAAGTGTTTTGTCCAGACATATATTTTCATTTGTTTAATATATATATATGGTAACTATGTTAAGCCATGTGTAGAATTGCCCTTTCCGACAGTGGCTGCCCCATTTTACACTCCCACCACAATCCTATGCGGATTCAGATTTCTCCACATCTTTGTTATTATCTGATTATAGCCATCCTAGTGGTTGTGAAGTAAAACCCTCATGGTTTTGACTTGCATATCATACCTAGTGATACTGAGCATCTTAGCTTACTGACCATGTGTATATCTTTCTTGGAGGAATGTCTAACCAAGTCCTTTGCCCATTTTTAATTAGGTCATATGACTTTTTATAGGCATTCTGGTATTTATCAATATATTATTGTAGGAAACATCTGTTGTTTTTGTCTGCCTCTATTCCTGTTTCTTAGAACTGACCGCTACTCCTTTTGGTCCTCTTAGGGCTGCCAATCATAGAATCCTTCCCACTCCGCCATAGTGATTGGTTTAAGGATGAGTAACTAGATTCAATTAGAACCAAGCAGAATCCTCCTCTGGGGATTTATCTATAAACTAAGAAACTCTTCTTCCATTCTGAGGACCTAAGGATGTGCCCCACATAGCCTGTGTCGGCCAGTGGAAGAGTTAGAAGAAGGAAAGCCGGGATCCCTGGGTGACACAGCGGTTTGGCGCCTGCCTTTGGCCCAGGGCGCGATCCTGGAGACCCTGGATCGAATCCCACGTCGGGCTCCCGGTGCATGGAGCCTGCTTCTCCCTCTGCCTGTGTCTCTGCCTCTCTCTCTCTCTCTCTCTGTGACTATCATAAATTTAAAAAAAAAAAAAAAAAAAAAAAGAAGGAAAGCCAAGAATTTAAATAAGAGAAGTCAGAAGGTAGACAAGGAGAGAAGTCATGTGACTTAGAAATTGTGGCTAAGGCCACCCCCCCCCCACTTCCCATTAGTGATTGTTTTTATTTTAAGCTACTTTGAGTTAGATTTTTTTTTTTTATTAATGAATTTATTTGAAAGAGAGCAAACATGACGGTGGAGGGGGGGGTGGGGGGAAGAAGCAGACTACCTGCTGAGCGGGGAGCCAATGCAGGACTCAGTCTGAGGACTCTAAGATTATGACCTAAGCCAAAAACAGACAATGGACTGTGAGCCACCCAGGTGCCCCTTGAGTTAGATTCTTGCAACCTAAAGACTAAATCTTCCCAGGGCCTGTAAGACTTGGTCCAAACCTTTCAACAGGGGGAGCTCTCACTCCAGAGAATGAGGTCACACTTCAGGTGAAAGAATTCTAACCTACATTTGGGGATTTAGTAACATTGGTTTTAGTAGCGGAGACCACAGTGGTACCTGAGCAGCAGTGGGTAGGGGCAGGACCAGAATAAGCATGTGAGAGAAAAGTGGTTCTTGTCACTATAAGGTGTGGCACTGGGAACAACAGTTTGAGAGGTGTGGATTCCAAGGATTAATGGGGGAAGGATTAGTAGTGGTGAACACCAGCGGCAATCACAACATGGCACTCGGTTGAGTCTTGTTATCAGCAAGCAGCCTCTCTTTGGAATAAGGCTGGAGGACTCCATAATAGCACTGCAGAACAAAAAGTATTTGGAGCTGAAGGCATTTGAGAATAGGCATTTTTTTCCCCTGAACTCCATTGTCTACCTAAATGCAGGGCCTTCCCCAAAGAACTCAACTCATAAAAATTGTGTCTCTAAAAAAATACTCCTTTGCAATCCATTACCTGAATCCATGCTCAACTGAGCATAAATCTTGATGAATTACCAAAGCTGCACTGCTTGTGATCTTATTCTAAACCAATTGTTTTTTCAGTTGATCCACAATTAGCAGGGGAGCATACCTCAATTCTAAATTTAAATGACAAACAAAGTGCTTGATCTTTCTTTCTTGCTTGCTCCGTGGGGCAGGCATTCCCACCAGATTCAAAGAAATGCCCCGCAAGACTGGCTGCCTCGCATTTCTAGTGAGAAGGGGTAGAGGCAAAAGCCTAGTCCTCACCCAGCACCCTTTAGACATTGTGAGGCTTTAGGAAAATAAGAACTAGCTAGCTCTTCTCCAAGAAGAGTTGGGGATTCCTCCACTGAAAATACAAAAAAAAAAAAAAAAAAAGAGAGAGAGAGAGAGAGAGAGTGAAAGAGAGAGAAAACCTTTTGCTTGGCACTGTCCTTGGATTCTCTGCCTCAATAGATTGTGTTCAGGAGGAGAATGGCTTTCCTAAAGCCAGGGAACCATGTGGTGTTTTCTCTTTGCCAAAGAAATTACTAGTAAAAAGAAAGAGAAAGTTGTGATTGGAAAAGACAGCTGGAGTGCTCTTAGTCATAAAGGCAGTTGGTAGAATAATAACCATTTAGTGAGGAATAAGATAACCATTCAGAGGCCTGACATTAATTACAAGGAATGTTAACACCCCAGATGGAAAACATGAATCTAGCATCCCCTTTCATTCTAAGCAATGATGCTTTTCAAGGTTGAATAACTATTAATAGATATTTGCATAATGACTTTCTTTTTATTCTCTAAATTGCCCCCAACTAATTGCTTTAGAATACCTGTACTATTTCTTATGAGTGAGCAAAGAGAGTATGAAAGTCCACTGGTAAAAAATATAGTTGGAAAATGTTCTGGCCCCCTTTGGTTATAGCGATTGTGGATGTGGCAAAGAGATTTGCCCTCGGCGTGCCTGAGTGGCTCAGTTGGTTAAGCATTTGCCTTTAGCATAGATCATGATCCTCAGGTCCTGGGATAGAGCCTGCATCGAGCAGGGAGACCCTGCTTCTCCCTCTCCCTCTGCTGCTCCCCCTGCTGTGTTCTCTCTCTCTTTCTGTCAAATACATAAATAAAATCCAAAAAAAAAAAAAAAAAAAAGATTCTGCTCTCATCTTGGATGAAAACATCTTTTCCTTCCCTTCCCATCTTCTATACTTTTCTGAAGCAAGTCAGTATACGCTGCTTATCCTCAAGACAGGAGGGTAGAAATTAAACTCCCATCTCGTAGAGTGGAGAGGAATTACATACAGTATTTGGAATTTTATTTTATTTTATTTATTTAAATTAGTCACACACAGAGAGAGAGAGAGGCAGAGACATAGGCAGAGGGAGAAGCAGGCTCCATGCACCGGGAGCCCAATGTGGGATTTGATCCCGTGTCTCCAGGATCGCGCCCTGGGCCAAAGGCAGGCGCTAAACCGCTGCGCCACCCAGGGATCCCAGTATTTGGAATTTTAGAAAGGACTTGACTCTTCTCCATTTATTTAATATTCAATCTTTTATTTATATCACTGTGGTCTTGTGGATATTTATTTTATGCTTTGGGTTATCATCTAATACTACTATATTAACCATGTTTCTGATGCTTTGACATCTTGCAGACCTGGAAAAGACTGTCCCTCCCAGGGATAGCCAATTCCTAGAGGGAGTAAAGGACTCTCCTTGGAGTGCTCCTTTCAAATGCAAACCAATGACTCCAGAGCCTTCATTATATCACCTCCTCTGTTGGGTTCTCACTCTCAGGACTGCTATTTCCCTGCCTTTAAATTAGCCAGGTCCAGGGGTACCTGGGTGGCTCAGTCGGTATGGCCTCTGACTCTTTATTTCAGCTCAGGTCATGATCTCAGGCTCATGGGATCCGGCCCCCCATTAGGCTCTGCACGCAGCATGCGGCCTGCTTCTTCCTCCTCCTCTCCTCTTACCATCCATCCCCCCACCCCCACCACACAGACACTCATGCACACACTCTTTCTCTAAAATAAATAAAACTTTTTTAAAAATTAAAAATAAAAATTTGGAAATAAAAATAAATTATCAGGTCCAAGTATTAGGGGCAGCTGTATACCCCACAGCCACTGAAATGATGCAAACGAACCACTCCTAAAACCCCTTATCCTGCCTCATTTATTCCCTCTTGCAGAAACTCAATTAAGGCTCTTGCCCACACTTCCCCTCTGCTCCCTCTGGCTCCTGGGGTCCACACTGGTGCTTTCTTGGTGACCCCTGTGGTGTGGCATGCCCCTCCTCTTAGGAACTGTGTATAACACATTGTCTTCCATTGGTATTTGTCTCCTGATCTGTTAGCCCTCACCATACATAAATAACAATATAACCTACATTTTAAAAGTAAGTACTGACTTAATTTGTTCCTCAAGCTGTTCTAGCTTTGGCCAAGGGGAGCTCTTTCAGATTGGCTCCGGTGTCCCTTTCATACAGACTCCTTTTCTTGTTTTCTGAGTACTTTCTTACTTTCTGTCATTACAAGATACTCCTGATTCATGTATTCCATATCCAGTGTCTAGAATAAACCATTTCTCCAAGGAGCCCTGTTTTGTTTTGTTTGTAGTTTTATGGTTTTATTAACACAAATATAACACGCACATAAGCTGTCTATTCATTTTCTTTGCTACCCAGCCTGGCATTGGGATTGGTGACTCTGATGGCCAGCTGGGCTGCTCATTCCACAATGGCTTTGCAGGTTCTTGGAGGATACATTGTGAGCAATCTCTGCACAATAAGATTTGTTGCACATCAGCAGCACTTCAAGCTCCTTGACATTGTGGACTAGGAACTTCTGGAAGCCACTGGGCAGCATGTGCTCTGTTTTCTTGTTGCTCCAGTAACCAATGTTGGGCATCAAGATCTGGCCCTTGAATATTCTGTGTACCCTATTGTCAATGCCTCTGGGTTTCCACCAGTTGTGCTTAATTTTGACTCCATATCGGTCTCACTGGTGCCAGATGAACTTCTTGGTCCTCTTTTGTTTCTTTTTTTTAAGATTTTATTTATTTATTCATGAGAGACACACACACACACAGAGGCAGAGACACTGGCAGAGGAAGAAGCAGGCTCCATGCAGGCAGCCCGACGTGGGACCCAATTCCGGGTCTCCAGAATCAGGCCCTGGGCTGAGAGCGGCGCTAAACCGCTGGGCCACCTGGGCTGCCCTTGGTCCTCTTTTTAATGATCCTTGGGCTTCACCAGAGGTCTGAGGGCAGACATGATGCCCAGCAATCGATGGCTGCCACCTCCGCAGGCAGCACCAAGGAAGAGAGCTTGTTTTGTTTTTTAATCGGAGGATGGTATTAGGATTGGGTTTTATAAATAAGGTTTTATGGGAACATAATCATTCTCATTCATTTTCATATTGCCTATGGCTGATTTTGCATTATGATAGCAGAGCTGAGTAGTTGCCAGAAGCTATATGGCCTGCAAAGCCTGAAATATTCACTATCTGGCCCTCTACAGAAAGTTGCTGACCTTTTCTAGATGAAAATGGTCGCTGTACTTATTTTTATTAATATATGTTGAGGTTTTATGGAAGTCTAAAACATAGGATCTCATACTAGGAATCAACACTACATTTTCCCTCATGGCTTTTTGACTTTTACTGTTTATTTCTCCCCCATTCTTTTCCTCTATCAAGTGGTTCTCACTGCCTCTCTATGTAGATGGCTAAATTGTTGGGAGAAATTTCACCTTCTAGCTAGGTTAGAAGGGAGGAGATATATAATAAAGAAGAATCTAATGAGAACTGGCACCACCCGCTAGGATGGTAAAGAGAGCCGTCTACACCTCTGGTTACATGAGCTAGACCCAGGGAAAAGAAGCTATTCTTTTTCAACACAATTCCTCTTTTGCAAGTTGTCAAGTACCATTTTCAGAAAGACTATCCTTCCCTTGTATGTGACTAGACACTGTAGCTGAGAAAGAAACTACTCACCTTAGAGAGGTATGCATTGCTTTTTGGGTACATTTTTAAAAATTTTTATTTAAATTCAATTTGCCAGCATATAGTATAACACCCAGTGCTTGTCTCATTGTGTGCCCTCCTTAATGCCCGTCACCCAGTTACCCCATCCCCCTACCCACCTCCCCTTATGCAACCCTTTGTTAGTTTCCCAGAGTTGAGAGTCTCTTGTGGTTTGTCTTCCTCTCTAATTTTTCACCACTCAGTTTTCCCCCTTCCCTTATGGTCCCTTTCACTATTTCTTATATTCCACGTATGAGTGAAACCATATGATAATTGTCTTTCTCTGATTGACTTATTTCACTCAGCATAATACCCTCCAGTTTCATCCACCTCTATGTAAGTGGTAGGTATTCATCCTTTCTGATGGCTGAGTGTGTGCGTGTGCGTGCGTGCGTGTGTGTGTGTATCTTCTTTATCCATTCATCTGTCGAAGGACATCGTGGCTCCTTCCAGTTTGGCTATTGTGGACATTGCTGCCATGAACATTGGGGTGCAGGTGTCCCAGCATTTCACTACATCTGTATCTTTAGGGTAAGTACCCAGTAGGGCAGTTGTTGGGTCATAGGGTAGCTCAATTTTAAACTACTTAAGGAACCTACACACTGTTTTCCAGAGTGGCTGCACCAGCTTGCATTCTCAACAGTGCAAGAGGGTTCCCCTTTTTTAACATCCTTGCCAACATTTGTTGTTTCTTGTCTTATTAATTTTAGCCATTCTAACCAGTATAAAGTGGTATCCCATTGTGGTTTTGATTTGTATTTCCCGGATGGCACGTGATGTGGAGCATTTTTTCATGTGCTTGTTGGCCTTGTGTAGGTCTTCTCTGGAGAAATGTTTATGTCTTCTGCCCATTTCTTGACTGGTTTGTTTCTTAGGTATTGAGTTTGATAAGTTTTTTATAGATCTTGGATACTAGCCTTTTATCTGATATCTCATATATCTTCTCCCATTCTGTAGGTTGTTTTTTAGTTTTGTTGACTGTTTTTAAGGTACATGTCCAAAGATATCAAGTTCATCAAATGCTGGGGACGATCTTCACCCTTCCAGAGTCAGCTGTGACTAAGCAAAATTCAGCTTCTCAGGTGCTCAAGTTTTCAAGTCCATACAAAAGCCTGAGGGATGGAATGTTCTCCTGCAGGGAGGGCAGGGATTTCCTCAGGGGGGTGGGCTTTGGGGCACCTGACTGGGGGCTATATTAGCTGGGGAGAGGTTGAAAAGGGATGAGGGAGGGGACATTTACATCAGATGCCCTCCTTTTTTTTTTTTTTAATTTATGATAGTCACACAGAGAGAGAGAGGCAGAGACATAGGCAGAGGGAGAAGCAGGCTCCATGCACCGGGAGCCCGATGTGGGATTCGATCCCGGGTCTCCAGGACCGCGCCCTGGGCCAAAGGCAGGCGCTAAATCGCTGCGCCACCCAGGGATCCCAGATGCCCTCCTTTTGAAGACCTAGTCTGGAAGGCTCTCTCTGGTCTGGAGGAGGATAAAGAATAAAGTCTAACACAGTTGTAGCCTGACTCTGTGATGATGAAAGCCTATACCTAGTATACTGTGTGTCTGGTCAGGGAAGTCTGGACAGCTAAGATTCCCAGGAAAGAACAGTAAATGCTCTCCAATGGCTTAGTGGGGCCTCAGTAGAGACAGGACAAGAGACACACCAGCAGCATCGAGGCAGAGCCTCCTAAGGATTAGAGACAGCTGGACTGCCTTCTTCCTCAGGGCAGAAAAAGAGAGATCTGCACTGCTTTGCCCTTGTTAAAAAGAAAACCACATGGGGCTCCTGGGTGGCTCAGTTAAGTGTCTGTCTTCGGCTCGGGTCATGATCCCAGGGACAGAGCCTGAATCAGGCTCCCTGCTCAGCAAGGAGTCTGCTTCTTTTCCATCTGCCCCTTCCTTGTCCTCCACGCCCCAGTTCTGCTCTCAATCTCTCTCTCATAAATAAATACATAAATAAATAAATAAATAAATAAATAAATAAATAAATAAATATTTTTTAAAAATAAAAAAAGAGAGGTGCCTCAGTCAGTTAAGCATCTACTTTTGGCTCAGCTTATGGTCCCAGGGTCCTGGAATGAAGTGCTGTGTCAAGCTCCCTGCTCAGCAGAGAGCCTGCTTCTCCCTCTCCTTCTCTCCCCCCTCCTCCTCTTGCTCATGCTCATTCTCTCTCTTTCACTCAAATAAATAAAGACTTTAAAAAAACTTTAAAAAGTAAAGAAATAAAACCACAGGCTCCAAATGGTGTCACTTAGGTTAAGGTGACAAGTCAATAAACCAGAGCTTGGTGCCTAATCTAACTGCAGTTCCAACCTCCCCCAGAAATGGAGTCTTAACCAGTCAGTCAGGGATTTTCTGACAGCATCAATGAGGTAATGTGTCAGAGGAGCCCTCTTACTCAAGACCTCCTTGCCATCTGAGTAAGGGAAGGTGAGCTTGCCAGAAACAATCCTTCCTTTTTTTTTTTTTTTTCTGCTAATAACTTTCTTGCTTTCTTCTTCTTATAAAAACCTTCTATTTTGTACAACTCCTTGGATCTCCATTTTATTTGCTAGATTGAATGCTGCTCTACTCATAAATTGTTTAATAAAAGCCAGTTAGGTCTTCAAATTTACTCAGTTGAATTTTGTTTCTTGATACTCTATTTTTTTGGTATATTTTTTTTATTGGAGTTCAATTTGCCAAAATATAGTATAACACCCAGTGCTCATCCCGTCAAGTGCCCCCCTCAGTGCCCGTCACCCAGTCACCCCCACCCCCCACCCACCTCCCCTTCCACTACTCCTTGTTCGTTTCCCACTCATTTTCTCTCCTTTCCCCTTTAATCCCTTTCACTATTTTTTATATTCTCTGAATGTTCTTGATATTCTATACTTCACACTTACACGCTGCTAAAGGGTGCCTGATAGAATTGCCAGATTTGACAAATAAAAATATAGAATAGGCACTTACATTTGAAATCCAGCTCTAAATAATGAACAATTAACTTTTCAGTGTAAGTATGTCTTGTACACTACCTGGAACATACTTATAGTAAGAACTGGTTGATCTGAAATTCAAATTAACTGTTCTTTATTTTATCTGGCAAACCCAATGCCTGGCCTTCAGTCTACTTCATAACCTTTCATATCAGCCCCTGGAGCTATAAGAAACTCTTCTCTGGCTCTCCTGAGAGAAAACAAAAGCTAAAGGCAGAAAGAGAGATGAGAGGATTGGCTCAGTTTTCCCTATGTGGGAAAAGTTCTGCATGCCAGGCTGGCATGATAGGCCACTGGTCAGCATCCAGGTGGTCCTTTCCTATCTCCACTCTGTTCTAACCAGTTGCAGCCATGGTGATGGGCTGCCAGGGTGGGGGTGGAGGTACAGGGCCACACACAGCTTGTTTCCATACACACCAGGCAGTCAGGAATATAACTATGTCTATCTAGTGCATGTCTATCTTGGGTAGGCACCTCACTCTGGTCCTGCTCCTTGCTACCTTTTCTACCTCAGGCTGGAAGAGGCTCTTTTCTTAGTACCCCTTATATCAACTCAGTGCTGATCCTTCTCCTCCCTTAGTCTTGAGACTCTCAGATATGACTCAGGTTGTTGGCCCACTTTCAATACTACTGACACCCACTCCTTGATCTTGCTTGCTCTCTTTTCTGCACAAAATGTGATCACCATTTTCCTCAGTTCATCCAGACATTTAAGGTTCAACTAAAGTGTTTTAGTCCTATGAAGTCTTTCCCATTCCAACCTGTACAGCTCTGTCCATACTCTATTGGACAGACTCTAAATTGTCCTGTATACTTTACCGCCTCGAAAGTTTAATTGGCCTATGTTTGTTTCTTTTGTATGTGTGTGTGTATTTTTAATTGAAGTATAATTGAGGCACCTGGGTGGCTCAGTGGTTGAGCATCTGCCTTTGGCTTGGGTCATGATCCCGGGGTCCTGGGATTGAATTCCACATCCAGCTCCCACAGGGAGCCTGCTTCTCTCTCTGCCTGGGTCTCTGCCTCTTTCTTTTTCTTTTCTTTTCTTTTTTTTTTTTAAGATTTTATTTATGTATTTATGAGAAATACACAGAGAGAGAGGCAGAGCAGAAGAAGCAGGCTCCATGCAGGGAGCCTGACGTGGGACTCGATCCCGGGACTCCAGGATCATGCCCTGAGCCGAAGGCAGGCACTAAACCACTGAGCCACCCAGGTGTCCCTCTGCCTCTTTCTCTGTGTCTCTCTCGAATAAATAAATTCTAAAAATAAAAAGTTAAATGAAGTATAATTGACATACAATATCTTATTATTTTCAGGTATACATCACAGTGATTTGATATTTTTATACATCCCCATGATACATTTTTCTAAGATTTATTCATTCATTTTTTTTGGGGGGGGGGCAGACAGAGAGAAAGAGAGAGAGAGAGAGAGAAAGAGAGAATCCCAAGCAGACTTCTTGCTGAGCATGGAGCCTGATGCTGGACTTGATCCCAGGACCTCAAGACCATGACTTGAATTGAAACCAAGAGCCAGACTCCTAACCAATTACGCTACCCAGGCACACCCACATGATGTTTTTTTTTTTTTTTTAATTGTAAAGCAAAATCATAGCACTAAACATTTTTTAATCATATATACTGGCAACAACCCAAATGACTAAAAAATTTGAATAGCTTTCCAAATTTTATAATATTCACATATAGTTTGTATGGCTGTTGGCTGCCATATTTATCTTTCCAGCTTTTGCGATCTGAGAAGCAAGGCCCCCTCTCATCTAGCTCCAAAGCAACAATCCAAGAAAGTGATTAAAACAGCTTGGAATACATGCCCACAACAGAGTCTCCCCTTCCTTTGAACAATGTCTGGGGCTAGAGGAATGAGCAACTATGTTTGGCCAGATGTAGGTCACCCTGTGGCCACATGATTAGATACTGTGAATGACAGCTACACCAGAATCCAATTCAGAGTTGGCAAGTGGACTGGAGAAGAATAATTTCCCAAAGGAAGGGAGGCAATAATGAGCAGACAAAAACAACAGCTGTCTACAACAACCAAAATTCTCCTGATTTTTGGCAGAATGACCCAATCCCCCCAAATTTGGTCATCCTTTCAGGAACTGAAAACAAAGGTTTTGAAACTACTAAATTGAGGGCTGAACTCTCATTACCAGGTATTGGTAAAAGTTAGGAGACACTCTAATTTGAATGACGCTGATTTTACTTAGT
This sequence comes from Canis lupus baileyi, assembly GCF_048164855.1. Classification (NCBI taxonomy): domain Eukaryota; kingdom Metazoa; phylum Chordata; class Mammalia; order Carnivora; family Canidae; genus Canis; species Canis lupus. The sequence continues at coordinate 37,005,857 of NC_132847.1, read as the reverse complement.
TATGTCTTCTTTCATTTGATTGTCTGAATGAATTTTATAATAATCAGGTGGTATGAAATGGCTAAGAAGGGATTATTGTTCTTCTTTTAAAGAGGAGTTCACTGAGGCTTGAAAGAATGAAAACAATGTATAAAAAGCCTGTCTGGTAACACTCACCCATTGCCTGGAGTAAGTGAAGACTTTTCAGCCTTGTATTGTACATTTTTCACAAAGGAGGCTTCTAGAGATCAAAATTTCAGTGGATTTGGGGGGGGGGCGGGGAAGATGACTTTAGGGTATATAGTTTTATCTGTTGTTTTTTCCCCCCAGCGTTTTAAATGAAAAGACTTCACATCCTTTCAGGAATAAGGCAGAAGGAATGTTTAAATTGAATGAATACACCCACATAAGAAGGAATCAAAATTCTGCTTCCAAATCTAGATGATAGGCTTCTATGCCAACAATGTTTTGCTTTCTCATCAGCCATAAGTCTCCACTCATGTTTTTGTTTTTAAAGATGCCTATTCTCATATTATGTAATTGCTGTTCGAGTATAACTACCCACATAAGAAATTGCCAGCAAATTTCTGACTCATGGAGCAATTAAAAAAAAGTAGTCTTCTGAGTTCTGTATCCAAGTTCAGTGTTACCCTGCAATGTATTCTTTGAAAAATTATTCACATTTTTAGTAGATAATGTTTTAATTAAAGAACAACAAAAAATAAGTTTTCGATGAAAAGTCTTACTCTCAACCCATTTCACTGCCCCCAGACCCAATAGTAACCATTTTATCAGATATATATTTATGTGTCCAACTTTTCATATAAAGGTGAATATGAGGGATGCTTGGGTGGCTCAGTCAGTTAAGTGTCCACCTTCGGCTCAAGTCATGATCCCAGGGTCCTCTGATTGAGCCCCGCATCAGGCTTTCAGCTCAGTTCTCCCTCTCCCTCTGCTGCTGGCCCTGCTTGTGTTCTCTATCAAAGAAATAAAATCTTTTTTAAAAATGTGAAAATGAATGTGTATTCTTTAACTCCTTTTAAAACAGAAGACCAAGCACCTGGATGGCTGAATCCAGAGTCCTGGGATCTATTCCCATAGGTTTCCCTGCTGGTGGGGAGTATGCTTCTCCCTCTGCCTCTCCTCACTGGTTGTGCTCCCTCTCTCTCATGCTTTGACTCTCTCAAATAAATAAACAAATAAATAACTTAAAACAAAAGACAGTATTGTTCTAAATGTCGCTTTTTTTTTTTTTTTTTTTTTGACTTCACACTGTATCTTAAAGATCTTTCCTATTAGGGGTGCCTGAGTGACTTAGTTGGTTAATCATTTGCCTTCAGCTCAGGTCATGATCTCAGGATCCTGAGATTGAGTCCCGCATTGGGTTTTGTGTTCAGTGGGGAGTCTGCTTCTCCCTCCCCCTCCGTACCTCCCCCTGCTCATGCTCTTTCTCAGATAAAGAAATAAAACCTTAAAAAAAAAATCTCTGGGGATCCCTGGGTGGCTCAGCGGTTGAGCGCCTGCCTTCGGCCCAGGACGTGATCCTGGAGACCCGGGATTGAGTCCCACATCAGGCTCCCTGCATGGAGCCTGCTTCTACCTCTGCCTGTGTCTCTGCCTCTCTCTCTCTCTCTCTCTGTGTGTCTATCATGATAAGTAAATAAAATCTTTTAAAAAAACTCTCATACTAGAGAGCTTTCATAAATAGAGAGCTTCTTCATTTATTTTTACAGCTGCATAGTCTTCCACCAAGTGGATATACATATTTATTTAAACAGTGCTCATTAAATTGCATGAGGATTAATCTCAAACTTTACAAACAATGCTGCAGTGGTTTATCTTATATGTAAGTCATTTTTTAAGGTACATATATTTTTGTAGGATAAAGTCCCAAAATTTATTTATTTGTTAAATAGTTAACAAATTTATTCATTCTTAGTGGTCTTTTTTTAAAGATTTTATTTATTTATTTATTCATGAGAGACAGAGAGAGAGAGAGAGGCACAGAGAGACACAGGCAGAGGGAGAAGCAGGCCCCATGCAGGGAGCCTGACAAGGGACTTGATCAGACCCAGGCTGAAGGTGGTGCTAAACCCCTGGGCCACCAGGGCTGCCCGATTCTTACAGAGTTTTCTTTATTTTTTATTTTTTATTTTATTTTTTTAAATTTATTTTTTATTGGTGTTCAATTTACCAACATACAGAATAACCCCCAGTGCCCGTCACCCATTCACTCCCACCCCCCGCCCTCCTCCCCTTCCACCACCCCTAGTTCGTTTCCCAGAGTTAGCAGTCTTTACGTTCTGTCTCCCTTTCTGATATTTCCCACACATTTCTTCTCCCTTCCCTTATATTCCCTTTCACTATTATTTATATTCCCCAAATGAATGAGAACATATAATGTTTGTCCTTCTCCGACTGACTTACTTCACTCAGCACAGAGTTTTCTTAAAGCAGTACTACCCTTTTTCTCTTGGTGAAATCATTCTTTCTCCAATACTCATTTTAAACATTAACTACTCTGTGAAGACTTTCTGACCCCTTTTATGAAGATAGCGCTTTGCTCCCAACTTGGTGCTTTCACTGCCCATGTTTGTACCTCCATTATAGTCCTTAGTTAGCCCTTATTGGTAGGGTAGTTACCTCCACTGGTCTAAGATGTTAAAAAACAGGAATGCTATCTGATAACATTTCTGGTTGTTGTTGTTGTTGTTGTTGTTTTTAATAGGCTCTACAGCCAGTGTGGAGCCCAATGTGACCTTGAGCCCATCAAGACCCTGAGATCAAGACCTGAACTGAGATCAAGAGTTAGATGTTCAGGGATCCCTGGGTGGCGCAGCGGTTTGGCGCCTGCCTTTGGCCCAGGGCGTGATCCTGGAGACCCGGGATCGAATCCCACGTCGGGCTCCCGGTGCATGGAGCCTGCTTCTCCCTCTGCCTGTGTTTCTGCCTCTCTCTCTCTCTCTGTGTGTGTGTGTGACTATCATAAATAAATAAAAATTAAAAAAAAAAAAAGAGTTAGATGTTCAACTGCCTAAACCACTCAGGGGCCCCAATCTGCTATATTTTTGTAACCCCAGAACCATGGACAGTGTCTTGCATGCAGTAAAAGCTCCATACAGATGCATGAATGAATGAATGGGTGGATGAATAAATGAATATGATCAAAGAAATTGCTATTACTAGAGTAAGTTCCAAAAATTATGATCCTATGGAGAAGCTGGGGCAAATATCAGTGTGCAATACTACTGTGTGTTTTTATGCTTTAAGATTTGGCCTGGCTGGGTGAGTTGCCTGAAAGAAGTTCTGGACTCACAGTAGGACACACTGAATTCACATAATCAACATAATCAATAATTGAGATGTGTCCTGGATAAGGTTCATATGGAGGCAAGCATCTGAGGCTGATCTTCTATAACTTAAGAAAAAATGGATTAATTGTGCAAGCTCACAAGAGAAGGCAAAGTGAAACGACCAAGTCTCAGGAAGAGTAGGTTGGTCCTTCACAAACAGGAAGAGCTTGTGGGCTTTTCTCTTGAACATTGCTGACTCAGCTCTTACTATGTTCTGTCTCTAAGTTCTCAGAGTTTGCAGGCAAGAACCTGTTAGGTTACCAGTCCCTTTCCTTGGATCACTTAGACTTAGCTTAAGGATAAGATGATGGCATGGTAACATTGGCCTGGCCTTTTCGGAAATCATTATGTTCCATGCAGCCACTGTAATTTTTGGCTGCAAGAGTGGCCATGGTAACAAGGCAATGGGCTTCCTATCAAGTCTGTACAGCAAAATGATAAAAAGAGCCCTGGGACAAGTAGAAATCAGGTCAGTAGGGCAGGAAATCCAACAGGAGAGCAAAAAGAAGTCCAGCCATCAAGACTTGGGCAATAGGTCAGTATTAGACTGGCGGCCGAATATGGAGTTGAAGTCATCTGAGCACATCTGGCCCCAGGTCAAGATTGGTTCTGGGAATAAGAAGAGGATTGAGCCTGCCCTTGGGATATGAGTGGGGAGCCAGTAAGAAGGATGTACAGTCTGGGAACAAGGCTAGGCCTTACACGCCCTATTGCTCCATGCAGATCTCAGAGCAGAGCTACTTAGGTGTTTCTCTTCACTCATCAGCCAACTGACACTATAAAGGACAGGCCTAGCCTACATTGATCCCAATAAAGTGTATCAACAAAAATGCTTACACATGTCATTCTTTCAACTATGGGTGCTTTTTAAAAAATAAATCTTTTAAAACATTTTATTTACTTGAGAGAGAGAACAGGCAGGGAGAGGGGAAAAGGGAGAGGGAGAAGGAGAAGCAGGCTCCCCGCTAAACACAGAGCCCAATGCAGGGCTCTATCCCAGGATCCTGAGGTCATGACTTGAGCTGAAGGTAGACACTAAACGACTGAGCCACTCAGGTGCCCTTACCCAACAATTTCTCAGGCATTGCCTTTTCTACTTTTTAGGATTGGTTCATAAAAGTTATTTTAAAACTTTCTCCCCTATTTTTTAGTAGTGAATATAATTTTTTCAAATTGAAATCCTTACTTCGAATTCCAAAATGTAAACCAAATGTAATTGGGTGTGCAAAAAGTTACCACATCAACAACAGAGAAAAAAAAATCCTGTTGGCAGAAAAGTGGTTTTTGTATTGGGGAAGACTTCTATGTATAGAAAGTGTGGTTTAAACTTCCACATACCAGAAAAGAACAGAAATGTGGAGGTGGAGGGATTGATAAAAGAGAGTGGAGTAAGGGGTCAGTAAGAGAGTGGTAGGCTGGAGCTCAAGTCCCCTGAAATAGATTGAGGGAATTTTTTGAGTGGAGTGTATCTAATATTCAGTTTTATAGTGTTAGTTTTCTGTGATGAAATGTGTATTCTCAGTGCCTGACATTAAGCTTTCTGATCATAATGTAAGCATCTGACTTAAAGCTTTTGATCGCTGAGGCATCCATTCCAAAGTCATCTCTCTGGAATAAACATATTTCTAGCTCTGCCATAGCTATGATTAGGAAACTAGATAAGAAACTCTGTCAGCCCTACTCATGAAGTTTCCTATCAGAAAGCCCTGGATAACCTAGATAACTGAAAACTTGAGGGACCTCACTTCTCCCTTCCTGTGTCCTAATTCCTGCTCTTATGTTTTAAATTCACCAATAAAGTAAACCTCAAGGGCAGCCCACGTGGCTCAGTGGTTTGGTGCCTGCCTTGGGCCCAGGGCATGATCCTGGAGACCCGGGATCGAGTCCCACGTCGGGCTCCCTGCGTGGAGCCTGCTTCTCCCTCTGCTTGTGTCTCTGCTTCTCTCTGTCATGAATAAATAAATAAAATCTTTAAAAAAAATAAAGTAAACCTCAAAACTGTAGGCACCCCACCTTCCACCCTAAAGAAGGCAGAGGCCCAGGTCTTTGCTTGCTCTCCACCTCTTGCTACCCATGACCATCCTATGTGGCCCTGTGACCTGCCATGTACCCTCTCAGATTTATAATACTGCTTGTTTCTCCAAATTTCCTGATGGTTCTTTTTTTTTTTTTTTTAAGATTGATTGATTGATTGATTGATTGATTCAGAGAGAGCAAGAGAGAGGCAGAGAGACACAGGCAGAGGGAAAAGCAGGCTCCAGGCAGGAAGCCTGATGTGGGACTTGATCCAGGGTCTCCAGGATCACACCCCAGGCTGCAGGCGGCACTAAACCACTGCGCCACTGGGGCTGCCCTCCTGATGGTTCTTTTGCTTAGACACATCTTGCGATCACTAAGAACCACAAGGGCTGGTCCAGCCAAAATATTGGCTTTGATAGGGAAATATCTGCAGGGGTTCACCACAAATAGTATGGGCAATAGCAGGTGCCCAGGCATTCCTAGTGATAGCATCACTATTAGCAGAGTGAAGCCAATAGAAAAATTGGCTATTCCTCAAAATTCCCTATTCCTCAATGTCTCTACAACTTTCCAATACATATGAATATCCTTTTGTGCATGGGGTGCTTGGTTTGTTTGGCAGGTAGGTGGGGGTAAAAAAAATACAGGATAGGACTAAGTTCCACATAAACTAATTTACTGAAAGCAGAAACAATCATTTATCAAGTGCTTCTAAATCCCAGTCACTATATTTGGTACATTTAGATTTCAAGACAAGCCTAGGAACTAGGTACTTTTGTCACCTAATGACCTGTCATAGCCACTAACTCAGGAAATGAATGGATGATTCCTGACATACTGCTGTGGCCAGCTGATCCATCCAGGGGAATCCTAAGGGGGCTGGACAAATCGAAACACAGCTCCTGGCTGGGTTTGTCAACACTGTTGCCAAATAAACTTGGATAAACTCATTACAAGAGAAGCCAATAACTTGGCTGTAGCCGAGGGAGGTGGCAGCCTCAAGCCTTTAACAACTGACCTTTCTGCTGGCAAGATGGATGCCTAGGGTCTTTACAGGAAGACATTTAGGTCTTCCTAAATGTGCAACAGAGCAGGCAGGGAGCAAGTGATCACAGGTGGGGGGTCAGCATGTGTTTAGCACATGATGGGCAGAGAGGGGTGTGTGAAAAGGGGTGTGGTCTTCTAGCCATTCTGTTGCTAGTAGGTCTTTTCTGGCCTGGGAATTGGAATGTTCCAATCATGGAAAAACATCTTCCTCAATGTCTCAAGAAAGTAAGGTAAGAAATAACTATTGGAAGGGTGCCTGGGTGGCTCAGTCAGTTAAGCGTCTGCCTTTGGCTCAGGTCATGATCTCAGGGTCCTGGAATCGAGTCCTGAATCGGGCTCCCTGCTCAGTGGCATGTCTACTTCTCTCTCTCCTTCTGTGATCTCTCTTGGTCTTGCTCTCTTGCAAATAAATAAATAAAATCTTAAAAAAAAATAACCATTGGGGTCTATAGTTGAACAAGAGGACTTGTTGACTCTGTTTCAGAGATTTTTTTAAAAGATTTTTATTTATTTATTCACAAGAGACACACACAGAGAGAGGCAGAGACATTAACAGGGGGAGAAGAAGCAGGCTCCATTCAGGGAGCTGGATATGGGACTCGATCCCTGAATTCTGGGATCACATCCTGAACCAAAGGCAAATGCTCAACTGAGCCACCCAGGCATCCCTGTTTTAGAGATATTAAAACTAAAGTCTAAGGGTACCTGGGTGACTCAGTCAGTTAAACAACCAATCAACTCTTGATTTCAGCTTAGGTCATAATCTCAGGGTCTTGAGCTGGAGCTCCATGTCAGCCTCTGCACTCAGTGAGGAGTCTGCTTGAGATTCTCTTCCTCTCCCTCTGCCCCTCCCATTCCTGAGCTTGGTGCTCTCTCTCCCAAATAAATAAATCTAAAAAAAAAAAAAAAACAAACTCTTGAAGTCTAGAGAAAATTCATATCTTATACAAAGTTACCCAGGGTATTAGTAGTGAGGGTAGGATTTAAATTTGGATTTGCCTGACTCTACAACCCATTTCATACTCAGTCACTGTCCTATATGAGTGCTCATTGGGGTGGCAACTTGGAACTAGTAGCAAGCTATGCTTTCTCTTTTTTGTTTTCCTCCTGAATTTGTTTTAGTTTTGCTATTAAACGATTTTATATTTAATAAGTAAAAAAAAAATCCTAAATATAAACATAGCATTAACTTATGTTGATAATAATATGCGGTATTTATGTGTTATTACATAACTTAGAGACTGAAGGAGTAACGGGTTCTATACTTTTCTTCCACCATAAATGATACTAAAGCTGAATAAAACATATGAAAAGAGCTGTTTTCAGGCATCGGACAATAGATAGCATGGGCTATAATCCTTGAAAGGAGGAAAATAAGTGATGTATGCTCTAAGTTTTCCTCTGATTTATGCCCGTGGACATTCTCCAGACCGCAGAACACAGAGCCTAAGTTAAAAGCAAAGTTTGAAGAGCTGATAAGGTTGGAATATGTGGGACAAGGAACCAAAGAGCAGTCACTATACTAGGGGACCAGAGGGGGAGAAAAGAGCCAGAAATATTCATGTGGTAATTCCTTTGGCTCCCTGACTAAGGTTGGGTTGCAAAACCTAGCAAAGCAAAACTTAGCAAAGCAAAAACTGAAAGAAGTAGATGAGTCCACAATTATCCTGGGAGATTTGTTTAATTTTTTAATTTTTGTGTTACCTTTAAGAAAGATATATATATTCACTTATTTTCGAGAAAGAGGGCATGAGCAGGGGGAGAGGGACAAACAGACTTCATACTGAGCACAGAGCCCCATATGGGGCTTGACCCCCTGACCCCCAAGATCATGACCTGAGCTGAAATCAAGAGTCTCAAGCTCAATGGACTGAGCCACTCAGGCACCCCTATACTTAGAGATTTTAACTGTCCTTTCACTAATGGATAGAACAAAAAGACACACAAGGAGTGCCTGGGTGGCCAGGTTGGTTAAGCATCCAACTCTTGGTTTCAGCTCAGGTCATGATCGGGTCATGGGATCAAGCCCCATGTAGTGCTCTGCTTAGCACCAGAGTCTGCTCAGGAATCTCTCTCTCCCTCTCCCCCTGCCCTGCCTGCTCATGCTCTCTCAGATAAATAAATTAATTAAATCCTTAAAAAAAATCATGGATATAGAGACAGACAGGAAGATGGTGGCAGAGTAGGAGGATACTTGGCTCACCTTGTCCCATGAACACACTAGATAACTATTAAATCATCCTAAATACCTAGAAATAGACCTGAAGACTGACAGAACAAATTTCACTACTAAAGGGAGAGAAGAGGCCACATTGAAGAAGAAAGTATGGAGAAGTGGTTTAAAGAAGAAGTGGATTCTTGTTGCTGTGGAGGGGAGGAAGCTGTGGTCTCAGAGAAGGCAGAGAGAGAGAGAGAGAGAGAGAGAGAGAGAAGCACAGAGAACATTTCCCCATAGCAATTGGCTTGGAAAATAAGAGGGGCTGAATTTTGTGAATTCTCACCTCCAGCTTAAAGCTTGGAGTTTTAAAGGTCAGTGGGCTTGGCCAGGATAGAATACTGTGCTGCTCTTGGAGGCAAGGCAGGCAAACAACCCAGGGGGAGAGAGTGTGGAGGCAGCTATCTGAAGAGCACCTGGGGCACACAGTGGGGAGATTATTCACTCTTCTTGGGGTTCATCCCCGATAGGCAGCATTCACTGAGAGCCTCTCTGGGAACAAAGGAGCCTCTCTGGGAAGAAAGGAGCCACCCCTCCACTCCTCAGCATAATTACAGAGCCACATAAAGGAAGCAGAGCAGTGCTGACACCAGCAGCCTAACTGGCTTATACCAAGCCCCAACCCCCAGTGCTCTGGTGGAACTGCCATTCTCTGTCAGGTTTGCCTCAGCCCCACCATGAGATGCCTCCCCCAGAAGACTAGCACAAACTCCTGCTCATACCACATGTCCTGATCAGAGAGGTTTGAAAGATCTCAGTTCCCATAGAGGTGGTAACAGGTCTAATTTCACAAGCAGACTAGAGCACACCTACTTAAAACTCACCACTTTCAGGCCAGGGACCAAAAACTGCCAAGAGCAGACAAGGAAAGTCTCTGCAGATGACTAGCCTTAAGGATAGAAGGGCCAGGACACAATAGTAGAGCACATGCAGCACATACTAGTGATACTACCTGAAGCACTAGACATTACACTAGACATTATGTAACCTATTCTTCATAAGGCCATTACTTTCAGGAGCAGGATACATATCTGGCTTTTCTAAAACAGAAAAGCAAGCAGAGACTTAGACAAAATTGTTGTGCCCTAGATCACGAATCCGAGAAACCACCAAGGAGCCGACACCGATGCAAACACACGAGGGTTTATTTACAAGCTCAAGCTTGGGTCCAAGTGTACCCGGCACAGCAGAGCAGGGACTTGGACCCCGAGGTGGGTTTCAGCTTAGTTTTAAGGACTGGTCTAGGGGACCTCCAGAAGGTGTGGAGCAATTCCTCAAGTTCTGTTTACATTTTGATATGGGGCCTTCAAGGGCATTGAGCTTTGTTCTTATTCTAATAGGGGCTTCCTGCCACTGGCTTGGGCTCTGTTTTTATTCTAAATGGGGCTTTCTAGGATGTTAAGCTGTAAGCTGTTTTCTTCCTGTAACTGAAGTAAGGTAAAGTTCAGCTCTTACTCACAGGGGCCCAGGATGGCTGTACTTGTGCTAACGCTGAACTTAAAGTGGAATGGCCTTAATTTTCTCGGCCTCCACATTTCCCCCTCTCAGAGGAACCTAAGGAAGGACCCAATCATGGGTCCAGGCTGCTCTCAGAGTGAGCCAGGGGGAATGATTAAACCAGGATTCTAACCAACCTTGTTGCTATTCTCGCTCCCATTTACATTCCAGCGAAGAAGCAACATCCTACGTTTAAGGCAGCACATAACCCCTCCCCCTCATCGTTTGCTGTAAGAAGACTAATTCTAATCTCCTTCTATTTTGAAAGACAACCTCAGACTAGGGAGTCTTGGAGGTGGGAAATAAGTGAAAACTGCACAGTCTTAGCTTTAGGGGATTGTCTTTGTCCGGTTGGCTTTTCCATTCTGGAACAAAGTCCTTGAGAACGGCGAGTGGGTCAGTGGGCTGGACTTGGGTGTAGTGGACCCAGGGAGTAATCCCGTCGACCTTGAGAGCGGTGGGAGTGGTCAGGATCACGATGTAAGGTCCCTTCCGCGAGGTTGAAGTGTCCGGTGGTGTTGGTATCTCCACACGTACACCCAGTCACCTGGCCCATGTTGATGGGGTTCTGGGGGTGGCCCAGTCTCATAGAGCCCTCAGCTTAGGCCACACCTGCTCATGGGTTCGTTGTAACATTTGGAGGGAGAAAAGAAGTTGGTGATCATCAAATTCAGCAAGCACCTCAGGTTTTAAATTGGGGTAATAGGTGGAGGAAGACCGAACATGATCCCATCTTATATGGGGAGTTCCTCACCCTATATAGGGCGAAGGAGAGGAGTCACCCAGTCCCCGCCAGTCTCCAGGGTTAATTTAGTTAAGGTCTCCTTTAATGTTCTGTTCATCCTCTCTACCTGTCCTGAGCTCTGGGGCCTATGTGCACAATGTAATTTCCAATCTGCCCCAAGTACTAGTGCCACTCCCTATGTTACCTTAGAGACGAATCCTGGGCCTTTGTCTGACCCAATTTTAACAGGAAAACCATACCTCGGTAAGATGTCTTCCAGCAGTTTCTTGGTCACGGTCTGTGCCGTTTCATGTTTGGTGGGAAATGCCTCTGTCCATCCTGAAAAAGTATCTACAAACACTAGTAAATACCTATATCCGTATTTTCCAGGTTTTACCTCAGTGAAGTCCACTTCCCAGTAGGCACCTGGGTGGTCCCCCCCGAAGCCGGGTGCCCGGGTTAGATCCATGGGCGGTGGCATTAGTTAACTGGCATGCGTGGCAGCTTGCCACAATCTGCTCGATCTTTGCTCCAGAGTCTTTAATAGTGATCTTTGCATGTCGTATGAGGTCTTCCGTCTTCCTTGTCCCCATGTGAGGACTCCGATGCATTTGGGATAGGCCTCGCCGTCCCAGTTCCTCTGGCAGGATGATGCTGGAGTCTGCGGCCCTCCACCAGCCACGCAAGCGCTGGGTCACAGGCAAGCGTTTGATCCAGTGTAAATCAGCATCAGTATAGTTGGGGGTGTCCGGCACGGTCGGTGCCCCCGGATCGGGTAGCGTGGTTGCTAAGACCTGGGTCGCCAAAAGGGCCGCCTCCTTTGCTTTTAAATCGGCTCACTGGTTTCCCCCGCTACTGGCGTGTCTGCCTTTTGGTGCCCCGGACAGTGATGGCCCGGGCCTTGGGCAGCCGGACGGCCCTCAGGGGTTCAAGGATCTCCGTTTGGTTTTGAACAGTCCTTCCCTCTGCTGTCAGGAGCCCTCCCGCCCTCCCTGTAAAGGGCTCCGTGGAGGTGAGCGGTGGCGAGGGCGGACCTGCTGTCGGCGTAGATGTTGATTCTTTTACCTTCCCCCATGGTCAGCGCCTTGGCCAGTGCAGTCAGTTCTGCCCTGAGCAGATGTTCGGGCTGCCAGTGGCCCCGCCCAGACGGCCGCCGTCTCCGTGGTTACGGCTGCCCCCCCCTGCCCCCCCCCCCCCCCCATCTGACTCCTTCTCGGACAAAACTGCTGCCGGCCGTGTCCCAGGTGGCGTCCGCATTCGGCAGTGGCTGGTCCTGGAGATCAGCTCTGACTCCGTGCCCCTGTGCCACAATTTCTTGACAGTCATGCAGAGAGGGGGTCCCAGTCTGGGTTAGGGAGTAGCGTTGCCAGATTCAGGGTTGTTGGTGGCTTAAATAAAATTCTGGTAGGGTTCAGCAGTAGGCTCTGATAATGGGTCAGACAGGCATTGCTGATCCAGCGGTCTGGGGGCTGTTTGAGTGCCCCTGCAATAGCATGTGGGGGGGTAACGTGCAGTTCTTGCCCCATGGCCAGTTTGTCTGCATCCTTGACCATAGTGGCCACCGCAGCAATAATTTTTAAGCATGGGGGCCATCCAGCAGCCACCGTGTCCAGCTTTTTGGGGAGATAGGCTATGGGTCTCTTCCAGGGACCTAAGTACTGGACAAGGACCCCTTTTGCCACCCCGTCTTTCTCGTCCACATACAGGTAGAAGGGCTTGGCTAGATCGGGCAACCCAAAAGCCGGGGCAGACAGTAAGGCCTGTTTAAGGTCATTAAAGGCTCTGTTCATGGCCTCTGTCCATTCAAACTTTTGCTGGTGCCTGGTGGCCTCATAGAGGGGTCTGGCCATCTCAGCAAAACCCGGAATCCATAAGCGACAGAACCCTGCTGACCCCAGGAATTCACGTACCTGGCGGACAGTTTGCGGCTGTGGGATTCTTAAGACAGTTGCCTTCTGTGCATCCGTCAACCATCTTTGTCCATCCTTTAATTTGTACCCAAGGTAGCTCACCTCTGCTCTGCAGATCTGGGCTTTTTTAGCTGAGGCCTGGTATCCTAGGGCCGCTATGGTCTGGAGCAAGTCCCTGGTGCCTTGCAGGCACGTGTCCTGGTCCTCTGCCACCAACAGGATATCATCTACATATTGTAATAAAGTCAAATGAGGGTGCTCGGAGCGGAACTCACCCAAGTCTTCGTGTAAGGCCTCTTCGAAGATGGTCGGTGAATTTTTGAATCTTTGTGGTAGTCGAGTCGAGGTGAGGGGGCCATTGATGCCTTTCTCAGGGTCCGTCCATTCAAAGGCGAAGAGGTCTTGGCTCCTGGGTGCTAAAGGCAGGCTGAAAAAGGCATCTTTTAAATCTAACACCGTATACCAAGTTTTGTCTGGAGGCAGGGTGGAGAGGAGGGTGTATGGGTTTGGGACCGTAGGGTGCATATCCTCTACTCGCCGGTTGACTTCCCTCAAGTCCTGGACTGGCCTGTAATCGTAGAGTGCGGTTTCTGAACCAGCAGCAAGGGAGTGTTCCAGGCCGATTGGCAGGGCCTTAATATGCCCGAGTCCAGTAGTCGCCGTATGTGGGGTGTGATTCCCTTTCGTGCTACTAGAGGCATGGGGTATTGGCGGACCCTGACAGGGTCTGCCCCCGGCTTTAGTTCTATGTATATGGCTGGTCGATGCTGGGCCAGCCCGATTCCCCCAGTTTCTGCCCACGCTTGGGGAAATTCCCGCAGCCAACAGTCAATGTCAGTCATTGGGGCTGAGGGCATTTGGTGGAGATATTCGTCTTCTAAACTCAGGACAAGCACCTGAATCGGGTGCCCCTTCTTGTTTAGGACTTTTGCCCCTTCGGGGTGGAAGCAAATTTGTGCCCCCATCTTGGTGAGCAAATCCCGACCTAACAATGGATAGGGACACTCAGGGATGACCATGAAGGAGTGGGATACCCGGCCCCTGCCGAAATCCAGTTCTTCGGGTAGTCCATGAGTATTGTTTGGTGCCCGTGGCCTCTTGCACCCATTAAGTTTTGTTTGCCAATTTCCCTTGGGTTTGTAATAAAACCGAATGTTGTGCCCCAGTGTCCACTAGGAATTCAACAGGTTGCCCCTCCACTTTAAGAGTTACCCTGGGCTCTGGGAGGGGTGCCGAACCCCGACTCCCCTAATCGCCTAATCGGCCAGGTCCTCCATTTTCAAGATCTTGGCAGGGGCCTTAGATCTTTTGTTAGGGCAGCTTTTTACCCAGTGGCCCTCTTCTTTGCAGTAAGCACATTGGTTTTTGTTCAGCTTAGGGCGCTCCCGAGGGGGACCAGGGCCATCCTCCTTACCTGTCCCTGAAGCCAGCTTCTTGAGGTGCCTCCGTCTTTCCTGTGGGTCATCCCAGGTTGTGGCCAGCAGGATCTTGGCCAGGTTTCGGGTCTGCCAGTCACTTAGTTTGGTTTGTTGTTCTTTCGGACTTTCTCTATTATTATAGACTCGTTCTGCTACTATCACTAAGTCCTGCAAGCTCTTCTCTCCCAGTCTCTCTACTCTTTGCAATTTCTTTTTGATGTCTGGAGTGGCCTGGTTAACAAAAGCCATGATAATTGCAGCCTTTGTTTCCGGGGCTTCTGGGTTCATCGGGGTGTACTGCCTAAAAGCCTCTATGACTCTCTCTAAGAAGGCTGCTAGGGGATCCCTGGGTGGCGCAGCGGTTTGGCGCCTGCCTTTGGCCCAGGGCGCGATCCTGGAGACCCGGGATCGAATCCCACATCGGGCTCCCGGTGCATGGAGCCTGCTTCTCCCTCTGCCTGTGTCTCTGCCTCTCTCTCTCTCTCTGTGACTATCATAAGTAAATAATAAAAACTAAAAAAAAAAAAAAAAAAAAATAAGAAGGCTGCTGGACTCTCATCCTTACCCTGTCTCACATCATAGACCTTGGCCAGATTGGTCGGCTTGAGACCTGCCATTAGAGTCTGGCGGTGGGCCCGGAGTCTCTCCTTACCTTCAGCCGAGTTGTGCGCTTTGGGGGGTAAAAAGGGTTTTAGCCAAGGAGGGGAATTTTCGGTCATGTCCTGCCAGGCCAGGATGTTGGGCACCTGGTCAGGGTGGCCATCGGGTTTGTCCCTGAAGATCACGGCCTTAACCTGTAAGATAGTAGGTAGGTGGAAAGTTCCTTCTCGGGGCAGTCCCACGCCAAAGGCTGGCCATTCTGATATGCGATAGATTTGTAATCTCCTTCTCCTTATGTAAACAGTTATGACAGTTAACAAAGACACAGTAACACAGACAAATGCACAGTTAACAAGGACATAGTAACACAGACAAACGTCCCAGTGCGGCCGCAGAGACAAAACAGAAAGCAACCCGAAGGGCTGGCAGTCAGGCCTCCTTAAAGATGAGGACCTCCGTCTTCTTTACAGGTGAGGACCCCGTCCTCCCAGTGGGGGCAAGGGACATCTCCTCGAGACCCCCAGTCAACGGCCCACCAGCGCGTCCGCCTAAGCCAATGCCGACCTAATAGAGATCGGAATTCCTTCAGGTTAGAGCTCTCAGAAATATGCGCGCAAAAGGTGGAAAAAGTTGAGTGCACTCACCATGTGTGAAACCCTCCGGATAGGGTCCTGGGGGTCTCTCGGATCCCGGACGAGCCCCCAAATGTTGTGCCCAAGATCACGAATCCGAGAAACCACCAAGGAGCTGACACCAATGCAAACACACGAGGGTTTATTTACAAGCTCCAGCTTGGGTCCAAGTGTACCCGGCACAGCAGAGCAGGGACTTGGACCCCGAGGTGGGTTTCACCTTAGTTTTTTATAGGCTGGTCTAGGGGATCTTCAGAAGGGGTGGAGGAATTTCTCAAGTTCTGTTTACATTTTGATATGGGGCCTTCAAGGGCATTGAGCTCTGTTCTTATTCTAATATGGGGCTTTCTAGGATGTTAAGGTGTAAGCTGTTTTCTTCCTGTAACTGAAGTAATGTAAATTTCAGCTCTTATTCACAGGGGCCTGGGATGGCTGTACTTGTGCTAACGCTGAACTTGAGGTGGAATGGCCTTGATTTTTCTCGGCCTCCACAGTCTGTGACCACTAAACCAGCCCTGCAAGAAATATTAAAGGGGACACTTTGGGTGGAAAAGAGAGACCAAAAGTGATAGTATAAAGGCAAAAAACACAAAAGCAGTGAATAAAGAATATTTCTGTGAAAGTCAAAGAACTCACACATGCAAAAGGATATTAAATATAATAACATATACCTAAAACATGGGATAGATTCAGACTTAAAGACCATAAATTTAATATAAACTAATATTTGCAAAAGAGGTTATAAACAAATCTAATGGTAACCATATATCAAAAACCACTAATAAACAAGCAAAGAATAAAAAGAAATCCAAATATGTCATTAAAGAAAATCAGCAACACATGAGAGAAATACAAGAAAGGATCAGAAAAAAAAAAAACCTCCAGAAACAACCACAAAACAAGTAATAAATTGGCAAAATATACATATCTATCAATAATTACTTTGCATGTAAATGGACTAAATGCTCCAGTCAAAAGACATAGGGTGTCAGAATGTAAAAAAGAAGACCTACCCACATGCCGCCTTTAAGAGACTCATTCTAAGCCTAAAGACACCTGCAGATTGAATGTGAGGGGATGAAGAAACATTTATCATGCAAATGGATGTCATAAGAAAGTCAGAGTAGCAATACTTGTATCAGACAAACCAGATTTTATTTTATTTTACTTTTTAAAGATTTTATGTATTTATTTGAGACAGGGAGTGAATGAGAGAGAGAGAGAGAGCACACACAAGCCAGGGAAGAGGCAGAGGAAGAGGGAGAAGCAGACTTCTTGCTGAGCAGGGAGCCCAATGAGGGGCTTGATTCCAGGACTCTGGGATTATGACCTGAACTAAAGGCAGGTGGTTAGCTGATTGGGCCACCCAAGCACCCTGACAAACTAGATTTTAAACCAAAGACTGTAATAAGAGATGAAGAAGGGCATATATCATAATAAAGGGGATAGCCCAACAAGAAGATATAACAATTATAAATAGTTATGCACTCAACATAAGAGTACCCAAATATATAAAATAATTAATGACAAACATAAAGGAACTAATTGATAATACTACAATAATAGTAGGGGACTTTAACTCCCCATTTACATTAATGGACAGATCATCTAAACAGAAAAATCAACAAGGAAACAATGGCTTTGAATGATATGCTGGGCGAGGTGGACTTAACACATTTTTTGGAACATTCCATCTTTTTTTTTTAAGATTTTATTTATTTGGGCAGCCCCAGTGGCGCAGTGGTTTAGCGCCGCCTGCAACCCAGGGCGTGATCCTGGAGACCTGGGATCGAGCCCCGCGAGACACACAGCTAGAGAGAGAGAGGCAGAGACACAGGCAGAGGGAGAAGCAGGCTCCATGCGGAGAGCCTGATGTGGGCCTGGATCCCGGGTCTCCAGGATCACGCCCTGGGCTGAAGGCGGCGCTAAACCGCTGAGCCACCGGGCTGCCCGGAACATTCCATCCTTAAACAGCAGAATTCACATTCTTTTTAAGTGTACATGAAACATTCCCCAGAAGAGATCATATATTAGGCCACAAAACAGGCCTCAACAAATTTAAGAAGATTAAAGTCATGCCATGCACCTTTTCTGATCACAATGCTAAGAAACTAGAAAAAATCTGGAAAGATCACAAATAATGGAGGTTAAATAACATATTACTAAACAATAGGTCAATCAGGAAACCAAAGAAGAAATGAAAAAAAAAAAAATACATGGAAACAAATTAAATGAATAGACAATGGTCCAAAACTTTGATATAGCAAAACTGGTACTAAGAAGGAAGTATATAGCAATACAGGCCTATTCAAGAAGCAAGAAAAATCTCAAAGAAACAACCTAACCTACCAACTAAAGGAGCTAGGAAAAGAACAAAACAAAGTCAGCAGAAGGAAGGAAGTAATAAATATTAGAGCAGAAATAAATGATAGAGAAACTTAAAAAACATCAACAGAACAGATCAATGAAACCAAGAGCTGGTTCTTTGAAAATATTAATAAAATTGATAAATCTCTAGCCAGACTTATCAAAAAGAAAAGAGAAAGGACTCAAATAAATAAAATTGCAAATCAGTGAGATGAGAAAACAAACACAACAAACAATTATAAAAGAACATTATGAAAAATTACATACCAACAAATTAGACAATCTAGAAGAAATGAATAAATTCCTAACAATGTATAAATTACCAAAACTGAAACAGGAAAAAATAGTAAATTTGATCAGACTGATAACCAGCAAAATAATTGAATCAATAATAAAAAAAACTCCAGAAAATAGAAGTCCTAGACCAGATGGCTTTACAGGTGAATTTTACCAAACATTGAAAGAAGAGTTAATACCTTGGGGTGCCTGGGTGGCTCACTCAGTTAGGATTCTGATTCTTGACCTCAGCTCAGATCTTCATCTCACAGTTGTGAGTTCAAGCCCTGTGCTGGGCTCCATGCTTCAGGTGAAGAAGAAGAAGGAAGAAAGGAAGGAAGGAAGGAAGGAAGGAAGGAAGGAAGGAAGGAAGGAAGGAAGGGAGAGAGGGAGGGAGGGAGGGAAGAAGGGAGGGAAAGCTAATACCTATTCTTTTCAGATTAATCCAAAAAAATAGAAAAGGAAGGAAAACTTCCAAATTCATTCTGAGGACATCATTACTCTAATGCCCAAGCCAGATAAATACTCCACACACACACAAAGAGAACTAGAAGCTAATCTCTCTGAAAAACACAGATGCAAAAATCCTCAACAAAAGACTAGCAAATCAAATTGAACAATACATTTAAAAAATCATTCACTATGATCAAGTGGGATTTATTCCTGGATTGCAAGTTTGGTTCAATATTCACAAATCAATCAAGGTGATATTTCATTTTAATAAAAGAAAGGATAAGAATCGTATTTCAAATAGATGCGGAAAAAGCATTTGATAAAGCATAACATCCATTCATGATAAAAATCCTCAACAAAGTAGGCTTGGAGGGAATATACCTCAATCTAATAAAGGCCATCAGCAGGGGAGTCTCCTTCTCTCTCTCCCTCTCCCTCTCCCCCTGCTTATATTCTCTCTTTCACTCACTTTCTTTCTCAAATAAATAAAATTTTTAAATATTTTTAAAAATTAAAAGAAAATTTAAAAAATATAAAGAACATATAAAACTCAACACCCAGAAACCAAATAATTCAATTAAAAAATGGGGAGAAGACATGAACAGATATTTTTCTAAAGAAGATATATAGATAGCCAACAGACACATGAAAAGATGCTCAACATCACCCATCATCAGAGAAATACAAATCAATGCTACAATAAAATAGCACCTCACACCTATCAGAATGGCCAAAATCAAGAACACAAGAAACAACAGGTGTTGGCAAAGATTCGGAGAAAGGGAAATCCTCTTGCACTGTTGGTGGGAATGCAAACTGGTGCAGCCACTCTGGAAAACAGTATGGAGTTTCCTCAGAAAGTTAAAAATAGAGCTACCCTATGACCCAGCAATTGCACTACTAGGTATTCACCCAAAGGATACAAAAATACTAATTCAAAGAGATACATAGACCTTGATGTTTATAGCAGGATTGTCTACAATAGCCATATTGGAGACAGCCACAAGTGTCCATTGACTGATGAATGGATAAAAAAGAGGTGGTACACATACACACTGGAATATTATGCAGCCATTCAAAAGAATTAAATCTTGCCACTTGCAGTGACATGGATAGAACTAGAGAATATTATGCCAAGCAAAATAAGTTAGCAAGAGAAACACAAATACCATATAATTTTACTCATACGTGGAATTTAAGAAACAAAGCAAACAAGGAAAGGGAAAAGAGAGAGAGAGAGAGAGACAAACCAAGAAACAAGACTCTTAACTATAGAGAACAAACTGATGGTTACCAGAAGGGAGATTGGTGAGGGGATAGGTGAAATAGGTGATGGGGATTAAGGCATAGACTGTAATGAGCACCAGGTGATGTATGGAAGTGTCACTAAATTCTACACCTGAAACTAATTTATACTGTATATTAACTAACTGGAATTTAAATAAAAACCTTAAAAAATAGATTTGAACAGTGCTATCAACCCACTTGTCAATTAGTCAATTGGCTTATTAGTCAATGACCTAATTGACCTTTAGATAACAATAACCCAACAACTACAAAGTACACATCCAAGTGTATATAGAATGTTCAGTAAGGTAGACTTTATGCTGAGCCATAAGATACGTCTCAAATTTTAAAAGTTTGAAATCATATTGAGTATGCTCTCTGACCATAGCAGAATCAAGTTAGAAATAAATATAACAATAAGATATCTCTTTAAAAAATGCCCCAGAGGTGCCTGAGTGGCTTAGTTGGTTAAGCCTCCAACTCTTGATTTCAGCCCGGCTCATGATCTGGTTATGAGATTGAGCCCCATGTCAGGCTGCATGCTGGATGTGGAGCCTACTTAAGATTCTCTCTCTACCCTCACCCCCCACCCCTCTCCCCCTGAAAAAAGCCAAGAAAGCCCCAATATTTTGGTTATTAAGGAACATATCTCCAAATAACCTATTGGTCAAAGAAACTCCAAGAGAAATTGAAATTCTGAATGAAAAAATGTATCAAAGTTTGTGGAATGCAGCCAAAGCAGTGTTTAGGGGATAATACAGTGCCTAAAATAATTATATTAGAAAAGAAGTAAGGTTTAAAAATCAATGATCTGAGATTCCATCTAAAAAAGCTAGAAAAGAGGGATCCCTGGGTGGCGCAGCGGTTTGGCGCCTGCCTTTGGCCCAGGGCGCGATCCTGGAGACCCGGTATCGAATCCCACGTCGGGCTCCTGGTGCATGGAGCCTGCTTCTCCCTCTGCCTGTGTCTCTGCCTCTCTCTCTCTCTCTGTGACTATCATAAATAAATAAAAATTAAAAAAAAATAAAAAATAAAAAATAAAAAAGCTAGAAAAGAGAAGCAAATTAAACAGCAAGGGATTAGAAGGAAAAAGAATAAAACAGAAATGAGCAAGGAAAATCATAAAAGTAATAGACTAAATTATTAAATGTGTGAACCAGACTGTTTAAAAAAATCTACTTCTGGGATCCCTGGGTGGCGCAGTGGTTTGGCGCCTGCCTTTGGCCCGGGGCGCGATCCTGGAGACCCGGGATCGAATCCCACATCGGGCTCCCAGCATGGAGCCTGCTTCTCCCTCTGCCTGTGTCTCTGCCTCTCTGCCTCTCTCTTTGTGACTATCATGAATAAATAAATAAAATCTTTAAAAAAAAAAAAATCTACTCTTTATTTATTAGAGAGAGGGAGAGTACATGAGCAGAGGGAAGAGCAGAGGGAGAAGCAGACTTCTTGCTGAGCAAGGAGTCCCACCTAGGGCTTGATCCCAGGACCCTGGGATCACAACCTGAGCCGAAGGCAAATGCTTGACCAACTGAGGCACCCAGGTACACTGAACTGGACTAATTCTATCTTGGACAAACCCACCATGATAACCACTGTGACCATTTTTTCCTTTTGCATTTGTTAAATTTTTTTTTTTTTTAGTATAGCTGATACCAACAATATATTAGTTGCAGATGCACAAAGTAGTGATTCAACCTTTTTTTTTTTTTTTTTTTTTTTTTGTGATTCAACTTTTCTATACTTATGCTCAACTGTAGACTTCTGGAGCACAGCCCTTACACTACTCACATTCTTTCTTTCTGTTTAGTCACACCCCTAAGCACATCCTGAGGCATAACATCTTTCATCTGCTTGGAGATAGCAAGTCCTACAGGATGTGGGCTTGTGAAGATCTATGTGTTCTGTGACTGCCTAAGACATGCTTCTATCCTTCTGTCTGTAGCTCCCCTTAATAAACCATTTCTTGTCAGCCTTGTTGGCCTGTTTCTTCAGTCTTAAGCCTCCTTGGGGGGGCACCTGGATGGCTCAGTGGTTGAGCATCTGCCTTTGGTTCAGGTCCTGATCCTGGGGTCCTGGGATAGAGTCCTGTATCAGGCTCCCTCCAGGGAGCCTTTTTCTCCCTCTGTCTGTGTCTCTGCCTCTCTCTCTGTGTCGCTCATGAATAAATAAGTAAAATCTTAAAAAAAAAAAAAAAAAAAAAAGGACTCCTTGGGCCTTTGGAGGTCATTCTGCACATATATATATGGAAATCATCATTAAAACAAAAAGCTGATTCTCTGAAAAGATTAATAAAATTAAGAACTGATTAAATAAAGTATAGGTAAATTACAAATATCAAGAATAAAAAAGGGGTTAGGACTTCAAATCATATAGAAAGAAGAATAATAAGGTAATATTATGATGGACTTTATGCCAATAAATTTGACAACCTAGATAAAACAAATAAATTACTGGAAAAACCTAACTTACCAAAACTGACATAAGGAGAAACAGAAAATCTTTATAGCCTTATACCTGCTAAGGAAATTGGATTTGTATTTTTAAAAACCTGAGTTCTCAAGAAGAAAGCTTGGGCCCAGATGATTTCACTTGTGAATTCCATCAGAGATTTCAAGAAGAAATAACACCGATTCTTACAAACTCTTAGAAAAAAAAAAGAGAGAAAAAGTAACACTTCCAGATTGTGTGGTGTCTAAATGGGGTGTCTCTCCAGATAAGATGAGGGTCCCCAAATGTGGGACAACTGATCAAGTGGAAGCTTATCTGCACAGAAGGTGAAAGAATTCCCCTGAGGCAGAGCAAGGGAGATAGTTAATTGAATATGCGGGCAAAGGAGAGGTGGGCAGGACAGCAGAGGAGAGGCTGTCTGCCATAAGGCAGTGGGAGTGGAATACATTGCAAGGGAGCAGCAGGCCGGAAAGTGGAGGAGAAGCTGGGGGTAATGAGGTAGTGGGAGGGGGTTGTTTTTAAAGAGGGAAGGTGAGCAAGTATGGCAACATACCTTTTTTGTTAACTGTGCCTGCTTTAAGTAGCCCATTGGTTATCTGAGGCCTGTGAATATTTTGAGGTGGGTCACCTGATGGGTTGTCTATGTTCTGGGACCTTTCTGTATGCCATCACTCAAGCCTGTTTGCCTAAAAGTGGTCTCTACAGATTGTTTTATGAGGCCAACAAAACCCTGAGGACAAAGTCTGACAAGATCATTATAAGAAGCAAAACCTATCTCTCATAAAGAGACACAGAAACCTGAACTAAATGTTGGGAAACTGAATCAAGAGACATATGCAAGAGGATAATGCATCATTACCATGTGAAGTTTATCTAAAAGTAGAAGGCTGGTTTAATATTCAAACATCAGGCAATATAATTCATTGCATTGACAGAAAAAAGGGAAAGAAGTTATAGCATCTTCATACATACAGAGAAAGCATTTCACAAAATTCAGCATCTGTTTATGACAAATTTCAGCAAGCTACAAAAAGAAGGGAATTCCCTTAATCTGATAAATGACATCTATAAAAAAATATCACTAACTTTAGCTTAGTGGTAAGACTGAATGCTTTCCACTTAAGGTTATGAACAAAGCAAAGATGCTGTTATGGACCAAATGCTAATATTGAAACTCTACTCTCCAATGTGATGGTATTAGGAGGTGGGGTCTTTGGGAGGTAATTAGGATTAGATGAGGCTCTGAGGGTAGAGCCCTCATGCATGGGGCTAGTGTCTTTATAAAGAATCATGAGATCTTGCTTTTTGTTTCTACCATGTGAAGATATAAGAAGTCAGCCATCTACAACCCAAAAGGAAGTTCCCACCAGAACTTTCAATCATGCTGAAACCATGATCTCAGACTTCTACTCTCCAGAACTGTGAGAAATACATTCCTGTTGTTGATAAGCAATTCAGCAGCCCAAACTAAGGCAGATGTTTACTCCTCCCACTTGTGTTTTTTTTGTTGTTGTTTTTTTTTTTAGATTTATTTATTTACTTGGGAGAGAGGAAGGGGGAGAGGAAGAGAATCTCAAGCAGATTGCCCATGAGTGCAGAGGCTGGCAGGGGGCTCTATCTTATGACCCTGAGATCATGATCTGAGCCAAAATCAAGAGTCGGGCACTTAACTGACTGAACCTCCAGGCGCCCCGCTCACTCCTACCACTTCTATTCGATATTGTATTAGATGTCCTACTTAGTTTAATATAACAAGAAAAAGAAATACAAAGTGTAAAGACTGAAAAATAAGTAGTAAAAATGCCACAAACAACATGATTGTCTGCATAGGAATTTCTAAGGAATCTAAGAAAAAGCTACTAGAACTAATAAATGAGTTGCCAAGATTGCAGGACACAGGATGAATAATAAAAAATAAGCTATGTTTCCACATTATAGTGAAGAACAATTGGAAATTAAAATTAAAAACCAATGATTTGAAGTATCAAAAAATAGGAAATACTTAGGGATGAATTTAATAAGACCTTTCTACTGAAAACTATAAAACTTTCTTGAGAAAGAAGGACAAAGTTGGAGGACTTGTACTTCCTGATTTTAAAACCCTACAATACAACTGCAGTGATCAAGACAGTGTAATATTTGTATAATGATAGCAGTTGAATCGATTATCAAAAAAAAAAAAAAAAGAATCGATTATCAAGTTCAGAAATAGATCCACACATATATGGTCATTGATCTTTAACAAAAGTGCCAATCATCAATGCAGGAAAGTCTTAAAGGTGCTGGAGGAACTTGGAAATATATACAAATAAAAAAAGAATTTGACCTTAATTCACACCATGCATAAAAACCTGAAGTGCATCATAAATATAAATGTTTTAAAATTATAAAATTGCTAGGTGAAAACAAGGGAGAAAATCTTTGCCATGTTGGGTTAGGCAATGTCTTCTTAGGTAGAACACAGGAGCATGAATCTTAAAAAGAAAAATTAATAAACTCGATTTCATCAAAATGAAAGGTTTTGGTTTTCCAAAGACACTGTTAAGAAAATTAATGGCAAGTCACATAGGGAAGATATTTACATAATTCATGTCTCATAAAAGATGTGTGCATACATTTTATAATTCAACAAGTTAAGCAATGCAATTAAAATACAAAAACAATAGGGAAGCCCTGGTGGCTCAGCGGTTTGGTGCTGCCTTCAGCCCAGAGTCTGATCCTGGAGACCCAGGATCGAGTCCCATGTCAGGCTCCCTGCATGGAGCCTGCTTCTCTCCCTCTGCCTGTGTCTCTGCCTCTCTTTCTCTCTGTGTCTCTCATGAATGAATAAATAAAATCTTAAAAAAACAAACAAACAAACAAAAATAGGGACCCCTGGGTCATTCAGCTGGTTAGGTGTTTGCCTTGGCTCAGGTCATGATCTCAGGGTCCTGAGATCTGGTCCCATGTGGGGCTCCCTGCTCAGGAGGGACCCTGCTTCTCCCTCTCCCTCTGCCGTTCCCCAGGCTTGTGTTCTCTCGCTCACTCTCCCGCTCTCAAATAAATAAATAAATAAAATCTTTAAAAAATATTTTAAAATGGGAAAAAATATTAGAACAGGCATTTCATCGTCAAAAAACTGGCAAATAAGCACATGGAAAGATGTGCTTCATTATTTACTAGGGAAACACAAATTAAAACCACGATAACACTACAGACCACTGCAATGATAAATATCAGTGAGTGACAATATTAATTTGTGGCAAGGATATGAAGTGAGTGTTACCCTAAAAAACAGTTGGACTTTAAAAAAATAAAGTTAAAATATCCTTATCCTGCATCCCAACAATCTCAATACTAAATAATTATCCAAGACATATGACAACATTTGTCCACTGGAAGACAATGCTCACAAGAGCTTTATTCAAAATAGCCTCAAACTGGAAATAATCCAAATGTCTACCAACTGAAGAATGGATAAACAAATTGTTTTTTTTTTTTTAATTTTTATTTTATTTTATTTATTTATGATAGTCACAGAGAGAGAGAGAGAGGCAGAGACACAGGCAGAGGGAGAAGCAGGCTCCATGCACCGGGAGCCCGATGTGGGATTCGATCCCGGGTCTCCAGGATCGTGCCCTGGGCCAAAGGCAGGCGCCAAACCACTGCGCCACCCAGGGATCCCTGGATAAACAAATTGTGATTAAAAAAAATCACAGGACACCTGGGTGGCTCAGTTGGTTAAGTATCTGACTCTTGACTTCAGCTCATGATTTCGGGTCCTTTCATGGAGCCCTGTGTCAGGCTCCCTGCTCAGCAGGGGGTCTGCATGTCACCCTCTCCCTCTCCAATAAATAAATAAATCTTTAATAAAAAAAAATCACAAAACCCAGTTCCATTCCATGTAATGGGACAGTACTCACCAATAAGATGGAACAGACTGCCAGTACAGGCAAAGACATTGATGAATCTCAACAGCATTATGCTGGTGATAGAATTTCTTTTTCTAAAGCCACTGTTGAAGGAAATAGATCAGTGGTTGCCTGGGCTTGGAGTGGAGTCGGGGAATGACTGCAAACTGGCATGAGGGTGATGGAGTGTTCTGTATCTTGTTTGGGGTCGTGATTACAGGACTGTTTACATTTTTTTTTGTCAAAACTTATCAAACTATATGCTTAAAATGGGTGAATTTTATTTCATGTAAATTACATCTCAGTAAAACTAATTTGTAGGAAAAAAATTATTGCTTTACATAAAGAAGTAATTCTATTTTCTTTCTTTTTTTTTTTTTTAAAGTAGTCTCCACACCCAACCTTGGGCTTGAAGTCACGACCCTGAGATCAAGAGTTGCATGCTCAGCCAGCCAGGTGCTCCTATTTACTTATTAAATCAAGTAAAGCAATGGGATGAGCACTGGATGTTAGACTATATGTTGGCAAATTGAATTTAAATAAAATACTAAAAAAAAAAAATCTGAAAGGAAAAACTAACAAAAAAAGTTAATTGTCTTAAAAAAAGAAAGAAAGAAAAAAAGCTTCAATTTGTGTTTAATAATGCTCACTGTGAGGATGCCTGGGTTCTCAGCAGTTAAGCATCTACCTTCCGCTCAGGGCGTGATCCTGGAGTCCCGGCATCAAGTTCCATGTCAGGCTCCCTGCATGGACCCTGCCTCTCCCCCTACCTACCTGTCTCTCTCTGTGTCTCTCATGGATAAAGAAATAAAATCTTAAAAAAAAAAAATAATGCTCCGTGTGAAACTCTGTAAGGCTTACTAAGGAGACAGATTTAAAAAGAGACTGTTTAGATGGAGGATCCTAGGGGCCAATCAGCTGGTTTAACCACTATCACAATAGGCGTGTTACTTATAGACACCTGGCAGTCCAGGTAAGGCTGCTTGCTCCTGCAGAGCACGTCTTGGTGAAATTTAAGATATTGGAAGAGGGTTGCCAGTGAAGATTCACTCCACATTCGCAATAGCTCCAGGGGAGCATTATTCTAAGTGGAGCACAGGCTGTGTTCAGTCCAAGCTGGCCCTGGCATGTTCCCCTAGCTGAACAAGTAGGCCCAGATTCAGATCCCCTAGGGATCTGATCAGGAAAGAAGATGGTTTGCGATGAAAACCAATCGCTTTGCAAAGCCGAATTTTCCATTTCAGAATTTTCCAGAATGAAAGAACTATAGTATATGTTGTTCACACCCCTTGGGAGATACCCTTTTAAAATTATGTCTTAATGCATGAAAGAACTTATACTCAGGGGAGAAGAGCAGTTGTTCCTATTTGTTCCAAATCCAACATCCAGTGAGCTGAAAGCATGAGCCGGCTAATTAAGGAGGGCATGTGGGATTTGGTTTCTTTAACCAGCTTGACGCAAAGCCATTCCCAGCGGAAATCTCAGATCTCAGAGCCAAGGTCAGCTGTTTGCAATGTCCAAGCTAAATATACTGATGCAGACTTCAAGGATGAGGCAGAGGGGTGAAGAGCAAAACACATGATAACAAATAAAGAAGTGTTTTTGCTGTTTCTAGAGACAAGTTGGTACAGAAAGACAGTCTTGAGGCTTGAGTGAGTCACTTGATCGCTCTGGGTTGGCCTCTCCTTCCTCCTCTCAGTCATTTCCTTTGGTTAAATATTATTTGCTTCCATGAGCTACTATGAGGTTTAAAGAGAACGCACGTAGGGCGTCTTAGCGCAATACATGGCTCCAAGTAACTCAGTGAACAGTAAATATGTTAAGTAGCAGGACGTGTGAGTATTTTCTGTGGTCCTCTACAGAGGAGAGTGGTCACTTGGCAGGATTAATCCCTAGAGGGTTAGGAAAGTGTAAGCAACTTGTCCTAACAGAGATGCACTGGCCCTCATCAGGGGACGTGGAGGTGAGGCATCTCTGTGATGAGGGTATACCGGTTACTCTGTTTGCTCACCTAGATCCTTTATTTTTCCCAGGAGGCTATTCCCTTGAGAACTCTATTACTTGAGCTCTATTGCTGGCTGGCCTCCAGTTGGGTTTGGCCAACGTGAAGTACTGGCAGGAAATCAGAGAGCAAGAGGGGGAAGTTCTAGGTATTTCTTCCCTGCTGCCTCCCGGCATTGGTATTGTGCCATTGGCAGTGTTTGCATCCTTCCAGGACTACACTATGTCCAGGCGGTTCCTCTCTTGCAAGCTAAGCTCTCTCTGGGCTCCACTGCCACTGTTTCCTTCCCTCATCCTCTCACGCCAGGAGTAGGAACAGCTTTCCACTGTGACATCATCCCTTCTGTCCTCCGTTAGCTCCGTGCACACTCCTCTCAGCAGGCCCTTTCTTAGAGTCTGTTAGAACCATCTGGGGCAAATGCTATTTGCTGTAGGACTTTGGCTGCTCAGAGGTCTCACGGAACTCATAAAAACACTCACTAGAGAAAGATAAAGCTTTACTTGTCTGGCAGTTCCAAAGAGCGTCAAATAGTTAAGCATAACAGAGCAAGGAATAATTTCCCTGCTCCCTAATAATCTTTCTGGAAACATTAGAAACACAGGTAGTAAGACAGAGGTAGAATAGTGAAAGCCCAAAGTGGGAGAAAAAGAGAAGCCGCTGCCATCTGGCAATAAGCCAGAGCAGGAGCAAGGAGAAGAGAGGCTCCAGCTTAACATGAAGGTCAAAGCTTGAACTATTATGTGAAATTGATATTTTAAAAATTGGCCAGGGGCACCTGGCTGGCCCAGTCAGAAAAGCGTGCAACTCTTGATCTCAGGGTCATGAGTTCAAGCCCCACTTGGGTGTAAAGATTATTCTTTTTTTTTTTTTTTAATTGGCCAGGGTTCCTTGAATTACCAGAATGATTAGAAAAGCCACAGAACCTCCTTCAAGGGAAAGAAGAATAGCCCCAACAAATATATTGAAAAGGGGAGTGGAAGATAGATTTATGTTATTCTCATGTACCAGGGCCATTCTATTCAATACAATGCTTACTTAGCTTCAGTGGTATCAGTAACAGTTACAGCTCTAGAAAGGCTTATTGGCACAGCATAGATCATGGAGGTGGAACCCAACTGAGATTTCAGCGGCACACCTACTAAGCTCTGGCTTGTGTCCAAATCATTAACCTTGTCACACTGGGATGGCAATGAACTTGTTCACTTTCTTATCATTTTATGATGAGAGAGGTCTTTTCCTTCCCATTTCTTTGCCCAATATCTTTTATAAGTGCCACACTGACTTGCAGGTATATAAAATTTATACATTCATATGATACCACAGAACAAATCACCACAAGTTCATTGGTTTATTTTTGGTCTGTACTCTCTGGTTAGAAAGAAAGAGATGAGTGTTATTCCTGCTTGGGTGGCATGCAGAAATCAGTGATAGATTTGTGGAAGGGACATGGACCACAGAGCATCACCTCCAGGATTGATGTCACCCTAATCTAACTTCACCTGGTGCAGTATTTTGTTTCACTTTCCAGAGGACGATTAGTATTTTAGTCTCTGAAATTCAATTGTCAGGCATCCAGAGGTGTTTGAGTTGCAGAGTCTGACTCTCTTTGAGCAAATCCATATATATATAAACCTAACATGCCTGTTTGTTAATTAACCAATAGATCTATAATTTTCATGGGCAAATAGTTGTGTCGCTACCCAATACATTTTTGTCCTTTTTGCAAAATCTACATGGGAAGCCAGATTCCGGTAGGATTACTAGGGCGAGCATAGAATCAGCACAAGGAAGAGCAGTTGGATAACTTGAATGGCTGATGTCATGTAGGTATAATAATAAACAGCAGTGATCTGGCTGTGTCGGGTTGTCTTGGTCTACTGGGTAGGGACTAGGTCTTAGTACAACTTTCCCCTAAATTTTAGTCTTTTTCTTTTCTTTTTATTAAGTAAACCCTGTGCCTAATGTGGGGCTCAAACTTATGACCCTGAAATCAAGAATCACACGCTCTATGGACTGAGCCAGCCAGGCACCCCTGAGTTTCAGGCTTCTGAGCAGAGACGTTTCTCTAAATTATTTCTGTCCTCTGCACCTCGTATCACAGGTTATTGTGGTGTTTTTCTTTCTCCCCCCAAAGGTTATTGTTTTCTAATGGCCACATCTTGGACCTACTTCCACCTCTAAAATCTAAAACTCTAACCCCATCCTTCTAGCTCTTGCTCCTTTACTTCTACAATCCCTAATCCTGTACCTCAGAGGGACTCTTAAGTACCTTAATCCCTCCACCTACCAGGCCTGGTCGCATCTCCTTTCTTTTCTAATCTATGACCTGATGGACTATCCCTTTAACGACTCTCTCACCAGGCAGCTCCAGGCTCCCGCCCTATTGTTCTTCTGCACCTGCCCTCAGCTCCCAAGGAGCCAAGCCAGCCCTGGCCTCTTTGCTTCCGCACCTGGGCAGCAGAAGAAAAAACGATCGGTAAGCCCATCAGAACCACCCTGCATTTACAATCATCAATTATAACTTTACCCATCTTTTAATGTATGCATTTTTTTAACCTGGTGATGGTCGGCTCCCTTTCCATTTAGCAGTTAGAAAAGTTCATCATTCTCTGCAAAGGTGCGTAACTGACCCCTTTTATTAATACAAATTAATGACGAAACCTTTTTACAGCGGAGCCAGGAGCCAGCAGGGGGAGCTCTCTACCCCACCACGCTCGGTGAGTTGCACACCCCGCAGGAAGAGGGGTAGCTTGCAAATTGATGCTAACTTGCTACTGCCTTACTATCCCAGCTGGAGGAAGAAAGTTTTCCTCCTACCCCCACCCACAGCCCCCGCAAAGAGAGAGTATCACAACTCAGCTAAGAAGAAGCTGAGTGAACTTTGAACTTCCAGTTTACTCCCATGAACTTTTTGTTTATGACAGCCCTCCCAGCATGACCTCCTCTCCTTTTTTTTTTTTTTCCTCCTCTCCTTTATAAAAGAACAATTCATTGCTTTTGTTCTCCGGACTTGCCTATGGTTTTGCCGTAGCTTGCTTGTCCCAGATTGCAATTCTCTGCTATTCCAAACAAAACTATTATTAAAAAAAAAATTAAAAAAAAAAAAAAAAAAAATTAAAGTAGGCTCGACACCCATGGAGTCCAACACAGGGCTTGAACTCACAACCCTGAGATCAGGAGTCCAGTGCTTAACTGGATGAGCCACCCAGGTGCCCCCCAATAGATCTATTTTTGCTGGTAAAATAACTAGCAGTTTTCTTTTTAAGGTTAACACTGAAAGCTCTGCCTCCTTCAGTTATTTATGCTTATCTACTTCATAGGTAAAATAAGAACCATCCAATAGGCATCACCAGCACTGCTCAACATAAACATTTATATACAGCTACATGGTTTTTTCCCCCCTCACTTTTTTTCTCCTCTCTCAGAGAAGCAGTTGTCTCTGCCTACGGCATTTTTAAAAAAAATGATTTTATTTATTTATGAGAGACACAGGCAGAGGGAGGAGAAGCAGGCTCCATGCAAGAGCCCCATGTAGGACTTGAACCCAGAACTCTGGGCTCACCTCTGAGCTGAAGACAGACGTTCAACTGCTGAGCCACTTAGGCATCCCTGCCTATAGCATTTTGAAGTTAATCTTTCCACCTGGGCTCTGGCTTTCCACCTGGGTTTTGGCTTTTTAAAATCAGCTGTTCACTTTCTAACCATGGCAACCTTTTTCTGCTAGTTCCTTCTCTTTAGCCTAAAATGTACTCGATTCTCTTTTATTTAAAAAAAGTAAAACCAAATCCCTTCATTAATTCTACTTGTTTTTCTACAGATGAATCCCTCTATCCTTTCATCCACAGTTAAGCTCCTTAGGAGTCAACACTGATTATGTTTTCATCTTACTACCATCTGTCTCTTGCCTCTAGTGATTCAGTGAAACTATTCTAGAAAATGTTATCAGTGGCTTTCTAGTTGGGGAATTTGAACTCAGTGCAGAAGTTACTACTGTTGGCCATACTTCATTAGTAAGCTTTGTTATCCTTTTGACTGACCATCACAGGACTCTCTTCTTCTGTGAATGATCTCTCTCATTTCTATGAGTCTTGGGGGAGGCAGATACTACATCTCAGTTGGGGAGCTAAGAACAGTCATTATCAGCCTCCCTTGTAGGTAGAGCACTGCCTGTGACCCAGGCATGATCATTCTGATGCATCCCCAGACAATGAATCTGTAGCTGAATCCATTTCTTGGTACAAAGAATCTGAGAGAGTCAACTTCCCTTTGATAATGGAGAACATGGCCACAGCCTTCAGTTTCTTCTTGTTGGCAATACAAGCAGGGTAGTCCTCAGAGACTGCAATGTGGTGGCTTCACCCAGCTCATTCTGTCTTGTAATTTGTGGTTATGATTCTTTTTTCTTAAGATTTATTTTATTTTTATTTCTTTTTTTAAAATTTTTATTTATTTATGATAGTCACAGAGAGAGAGGCAGAGACATAGGCAGAGAGAGAAGCAGGCTCCATGCACCGGGAGCCCGACGTGGGATTCAATCCCGGGTCTCCAGGATCACGCCCTGGGCCAAAGGCAGGCGCTAAACCACTGTGCCACCCAGGGATCCCCTTTATTTTTATTTCAATTAAAAAAGAGGTTTTATTTATTTTAGAGAGAGCATGAGCAAGAGGGGCAAAAGGATAGGAAGAGAGAATCTCAAGCAGACTCCATGCCGATTGAGGAGCCTGATGTGGGTCCATTTGCATGATCCCAATGAGATCACAACCTGAGCCAAAACCAAGAGCTGGCTGCTCAACCAACTGAGCCACCCACGGACCCCAAGATTTATTTACTTATTTTAGAGACACAGAGACAGAGACTGAGAGCATGTGAGCAAGGGGAGGGGCAGAGGAAGAGGGAGATAATCTCAAGCAGACACCTAGCCAAGTGTGGAGCTCGATTCCACGAGCCTAAAATCATGACCTGAGCAGAAACCAAGTGTCATAGGTTCAGCCAACTGAGCTACCCAGATGCCCCTGTGGTTATGATTCTGAGTGCACAGATTCTGGAACCGGCAGGTGATTCAGTGAGCTGCCCAATAGCCTTACATACTTTCCCCCTTTATGTTTAAATTAACCAGAGTTGGTTTCTGCTGTTTGCAACTCAGAATTCTGACCAATACAACTTCATTTTTGAAATACTTCCTTTTTTCACTTTTGATGGGTAAATTCTCCACTCCCATTTGCTTCTTCCTCCAACCAGCAATGCTTCTTATTAACATGTATCTTTGTTTTAGTTTTAATTAATTAATTAACTTTTAAATTAATGGCCCCATGCCCATTGTGGGACTTGAACTCACAACCCCAAGATTAAGAGTTGCATGCTCTAATGATTAAGCCAGCCAGGTGCCCTTACCATGTACCTTTGAACTTGAATGTGGTCTCATATAACAAGTGGTATTTTTGTATGCATATTTTTAAATTCATGTAATTGGTATTTTGCTAGAAAACTTTCTTTTCTAACTTTAAAAAAATTCAGCCCTAAGTTTTAAAAATTTATGTTGTTGTATTTCTAGCATGTTGCCTTTAACTGATGCAGAGAGTTGTTCCCACCTCA
This sequence comes from Canis lupus baileyi, assembly GCF_048164855.1. Lineage (NCBI taxonomy): Eukaryota > Metazoa > Chordata > Mammalia > Carnivora > Canidae > Canis > Canis lupus. The sequence goes on along the minus strand of NC_132847.1, from coordinate 36,972,148 downwards.
GATCCAGGGTTTATTTATTTATTTTTCTTTGTTTTTTTTTAAAGATTTTATTTATTTATTCATGAGAGACACAGAGTGAAAGAGAGGCAGAGAGACAGGCAGAGGGAGAAGTAGGCTCCATGCAGGGAGCCCGATGTGGGACTTGATCCCAGGTCTCCAGGATCATGCCCCAGGCCAAAGGCAGGCACTAAACCGCTGAGCCACCCAGGGATCCCAGATCCAGGGTTTAAAATTTGTCTCTATCACATAGACATTTCAATAAACATCTCTGTCTACATGGCCTCATGTCACCTTTGTGAGAATGTCTCTGCTATAGTTTACCAGGAGTGGGATTGCTGGGACGTAGGGAATGTATTTCTTAAATTTGATGGAGTACTATCATATTACCTCCCAGAATGATCACAGGAGTCACCAGTGTAGGGGAGGAAAAAGTTTTTCTTTACCCTCTCAGGACCCCTGGCTGGGTCTGAAAAACAAATTGACAAATACAGATTAACAGGAGAAAAGCATACATATTTTATTGGATTTTTCATGTACATAGGAGTCTTCAAAGGAGAATTAAGAACCAAAGCAGTGATTAGAGCAGGAAGCTTTTATGCCTTTTTTTTTTTTTAAGATTTTTAAAAAAATTTATTTATTCATGAGACACACACACACACACACACACACACACAGGCAGAGACACAGGCAGAGGGAGAAGCAGGCTCCATGCAGGGAGCCCGATGTAGGACTCGATCCTGGGACTCCAAGATTGCACCCTGGGCTGAAGGCAGGCACTAAACTGCTGAGCCATCCAGGGAATCCTGCTTTTATACGTTTTAAATAAATAAAAAAAACAAGTTGTGAAGAATGGACAGGACAAAAAGGTTGGGGCTAGAAGGAGTAAGTCATGAAAAAGTAACTGGAAGATAAGGGTCAGTTGAACCAAGTTTGTTTGTACCTATTTCTCAGGCCCCAATTCCCTGTCTCTGGTGATGAGAATGTCCTCCTCCTGGTACAGAGAAGGCAGCTTTTACATGGGAATTTCATTGACCTGTTTCAAGGGAGAAGAGTGTGTGGTCACATTTGCCATTTTTTCCAATTCCTTATGCTTAAGATATTCAATATGCCAAGGTGCCGTGTTTTGGGGTAGCATGTCCTAAATCCCATCACTACCAACAGTATTCCCATTCCTCATCTTTGCCAATACTTATTAGCTATCATTCTAATTCTTAATGACCTGATGTATGGGATAATTTTGTTTTTAAGTGGATTCCATGCCCAGTGTGGGGCTTGAACTCACAAGCATGAGATCAAGACCTGAGCCTAGATCAAGAGTTGGATGCTTAACGGATGGAGCCACCCAGGTACCAGTGTGGGATAATTGTTTTTAAATGAAAAATACCATAGAAAACTATAGAATACTGCTACCGTAGAAAACTAACAAAAATAGTTTGTGTGTATATATATATATATAAAATTTTATACTTGTTTATAATTAAATATCTATTTTTGAACCCAAGTATACATTTGTGAAACCATCTGGAACAGAGAGGTTGAAGGTGTTTCCCTGAGGAAGGTGGTGGGGAAGCAGTGAAAGTGGCCTGAGGCAGATTCCCTGATAGCAGAGGCTTCAACAGCAGATGTCTGAAGTGAGCCAGAGCAGAGCATGAGGGTAATAATTGATGCCAGCTTGTTTCCTGAAATAACTGGGAGACCGCAAGGACACAGTTGACATTGTGAATGTGACCTCCATTTGATTCAATTCTAGGGTGGGCTGGGCTGGGGAACCTGTCATTCCTTTCTACCTACCCCCAGGCTATATAGCCTAAGACCTATATCTTATACATGGCTGTATTTTTAGCTCTTAGAACATTTCCTGGCTAAGGGTAAGTACTCATTAAATGTTTGTTGCATGAAGAGCTACATTCTCTTGCCTTACTCTTTTTTTTTTTTTTTAGAAATTTTATTTATTTATTTGACAGAGAGAGAGAGAGAACAAGCAGGGGGAACAGCAGAGGGAGAGGAAGAAGCTGAGCAGGGAGCCTGACACAGGGCACGATCCCAGGACCGTGAGATCATGACCTGAGCCGAAGGTAGATGCTCAACCAATCCAAACCACCCAGGCACCCTTGACTTATTCTTTTCTATCTTCAAAATGAAGAGTTTTGTCTTGTGCTGAAATATTTCTTTTGCTTTTTCCCTCAAAGTCTCAGCTAGGACTCAATTCTAAACTTCACCACCAACCTTGGCTAAAGAAATGTTCAACTCCTGATATCTCTGTTTCAATACAACCTCTACAACTTGGTCAGTCCCAATCTTCTGCATCCTTGTCTCACAGTACTTTGGAAAAGGTACCTGCAATATTTGGGCACAATATTGGAGTCACAGGCTCCTAGGCTTGGTGAGTGGTTCCTATAATGTCTTTCCGTGAATAACACCTCCTCTATGCTGTACGCCCTGGGAATACCTTCTTGTCCTTTGAGCTCCAGGTGAGTTATCACCTCAACCAGCACAACTTCTTCAGTTACCCCTAGGCAGAGTAAGTCATCTCCTTTTTGATTTCCATAGCAAAGTATTCTCATTCTAATAGCCCTACCTTAAGATGTTTAATTTTTCTCTTAACATGTTTCTTCTGCATTGTTTCCTCAATAAGTTTATCTGGATCTTCATCAATTTAGCACAGTGCCTAGCGCACAGTAGGTGCTGGTGTTAAGTCAGGGTGCTCCGGAGAAACAGAATTAATAAGATAGCTAAATAGCTGGCTAGATAGATACCTGATAGATTTATTTGAAGGGATGGACTCGGATGATCATGAGGGCTGGCAGGTCTGAAATTTGTAGGCTGGAAATTCAGGTAAGAGTGCTATTGCAGTCCTGACTCTGAAATCTGCAGGACAGGCCAGCCTGCTAGAAACTCAGGCGCTCTCCCCTTGTTGCAGTTTTTTTTTTTTTTTTTAAGATTTATTTATTTACTTATGATAGACAGAGAGAGAGAGAAAGGCAGAGACACAGGCAGAGGGAGAAGCAGGCTCCATACCGGGAGCCCGACGTGGGACTGGATCCTGGGACTCGATCTTGGGACTCCAGGATCGCGCCCTGGGCCAAAGGCAGGCACCAAACCGCTGAGCCACCCAGGGATCCCCCCTTGTTGCAGTCTTGAGACAGAAACCACTTTTTCAGGGAATTTCAGTCTTAGCTCTTAAGGCTCTCAAACTGATTGGATGAGGCTTTATCAAGCTAATCTGCTTTACAGAAAGCCAACTGATTATAAACGTTAATCATATCCGTAAATACCCTCACAGCAACATCTAGACAAGCCTCTGACCGTTGGGTGCAGAGGTTTGCCAAGCTGACGCATAAAGTTAACCATAAAGTTAACCACTGTGCTCAGTAAAGTTTGCAGAAATAAGGAAACGTCTAATAAGTACTCCAGAAGTTCAGAGAACAATGGGCTTCAGCATAGATTTCCAAACTTACAACTGTCTTAGCAAGAAGTAGAAAAATCACATTTTGTTCACTGAGCAGGTAACTGTAAGAACCCCAGAAAGAGAGAGGGAGAGAATTTGCGAATCAGACAAATCTAGATACATGAACACATGCAGTATATCCATCCAATTACTTTTATTGTGGGTGGGGACAGTATGGTGTTAGTAAACTTTGATCAAAATAATTTTTTTTTAACCAATAATTGTTTTGGCACCAATGCAAACCCCTTAAGAGGAAAACAAGAAAGCTTTGAAGTAGTTCTTTGCTCAGGCTGAAGATGGTTTATTCAAGGGTGTTATTTTCAGGGTTTGGCGAAGCTGTGAGGCCAGCAGGGAGCAGGAAGGAGTGGGACCCTGGCGCGGTGGGTTGGGGTTAAAGTGGTGGGAACAAGCACTCCTGCACAGAGCCTCCCCAGGCTGGACAGTTTTCCTTCAAGTGGCATAAGAGTGGAGAGATTCAGGGCTTTTTCAGGGAAAAAGTTTCCTTATCCATAGAACAGCTGTACTAATAATGATAAACATTAGATTGAGCTACATGAAATTATGACTCTTCAACCCCTTTGGGTTTGCAGAAATGGCATTTTCTTTCATATGATTCAGCCAAATCAGGTCAATATTAAGTTAGAAATGAACAGGATGTAAGTAGGTAGTTGCAGGTGATCAGTCGCTGCTGGCTATCATCTTTACCATCAGGTTGAGGCTTGGGCTGGAGGCTGATGCTATCCTGACCTGGAGGAGCCAAAGATAGCCCTTGGGCTTTTAACTCAGCAACCCCCTCCCACCCCCACATACCTCCCTGGCTCCCCAGACTCCCTGCACTGGTGGGCACAGAGGTCAGCTCCAACTCTGGGCGCCTGTTGGTGGAGTTACCTCTTTTTTTTCCCCCTCAGCCAATATCCTGGTTCATTATACTGAGTAAAAAAAATCTTAGAGGCTTGAAAAAACTAAGAGAGTATCAATAAATGAAATGGGAGCTCATGGATAAAAAGTCCCTATTTGTTTAGTAGTCTTCCCTAATCTGCTGTTGCTGAAGTAGAAGCAAAATGGACTTTCCTACTATCATTCCACTGTCTACACACATAGATGGAGAAATGAAAGGGATAGAAGTTACCAGGTCTGACAGTAGGAGGAAAATGTGAGAAGCAAAAGCGGGGGGGGGGGGTACCCTATTTAATCAGCTCCTGGATTATCCACATTGAAATTAAATTACCACTAATTAAATACATGGTGAACATCTCATTTCATTCTTCTATCACTTGGTGTGACCATTCCTGCTTTATAGAGGAGGAAGCTGAGGGGAGGAGAGCTAGATGTTTCTCTAAAATGATCCCAAATAAAGTCAAGCGTGATGTCTCACCACTGCTGAAGAATGCCCTGCAGTGTGGAGATAGCTGGCTTTCAGCACATTTCTTCTTCTTCTTCTTCTTCTTCTTCTTCTTCTTTTTTTTTTTTTTAATTTTAGTTTTTTATTCATGAGAGACACACAGAGAGAGGCAGAGACATAGGCAGAGGCTCCCCATGGGGAACCTGATATGGAATTCAATCTCCAGGACCCAGGGATCACACCCTGAGCCAAAGGCAGACGCTTAATCACTGAGCCACCCAGGTGTCCCTTTCAGCACATTTCTTCTTTGGACTTAAAAAATTCTCTTGTGGGGCCTCCTGGTGGGCTCAGTCTGTGGAGCTTGAGACTCTTTATCTCAGGGTTGTAAGTTTGAGCCCCACATTGGGTGTAGAGATTACTTAAAAATAAAATCTTAAAGAGAAAAATCTCTTGTAATAAAAAATGCATGCATGGGCCATCTTACAAAAGCACAAATTTTTCCATGTTATCAAATGCTCAGTTTCTCCAGGATACCGTCTAAGAGCTACTTCTCAGACTGACTTTCATACTGTAGTTGTCAGCTGTTTCTTCCAGTCTGACTTTTTAATTGTCTGACTTAGATTATTTAGATTACATTCACATTGCCTAGAACATTCATTTTAACAAGGGTGCAAAATGGGGGAAAGCAATTCTTTGGCACTAAGGAGGTTAGAATCAAATGATCATGTTAGTGGTATTGATAAATGCTAGTGGCCGGCAAATCCATTTTGCCATCCAGGAAGGAAATAAGAGAAATGTTTAATAGTTTGAATTGGGTTGTTATAAGATACATCTGAAAGGAAGACAGATCTGCCTCTCTTTAAAAAACAAACAAACACATCTTTTTCTTTTTATAGCACACATGTAATTTCATCACGGAAACTCTGGGAAATTACAGGAAAGTATAAGGAAGAACTAACAATTCATAATGCTTCCTCCATGAGAGAGCCACTGTGAACCTTAGCATATGATCCCCTTTAGCCTGGAAAAGAGGTTTTCTTCAGGTATAAAAAAATCCAGCTGCAAAATAATTAGATCATGAAGTGATTGCCCAGAACTCAAGGGAGAAAGATAAACAGACAGGCTGGGAAATTTTTTTAATGTTTTCTACACTTGCTCTGATATAATCATTTCTTGGTAACAGAGGACAATGTGGACTTTGAGATTGCTCCAAAATGCTTTTGGGCTCTCACAGATATAACCTTTCCACTAGAGTTACTACATTAACTAGTAATACTGGGCCAATGTCAACTTTGTGTGATCTTTTTCACAATTGGGCATTCTCCTGAATTCTGTAGTTCAGGTCCTGGAATTTGGAATTTCAGAGAGTTTTGATTTAAGTGCAACTGATTTCCGTAAATGCTTCTCTTAGTGCAAACATTTTGGGATAGAAAAAAGGAAATAAAAGATGACTTTACTTTGTAATTGAAGAAGAGGTGTTTGGAGGTGTAGTGTGTGTGTGCGTGCCTGGCTCCTTGCAGTGAGTTAAGCCACTTGGAAGAGCTGATTTGTTAGAGACCCCAGGGTCTCGAGGTCCCTGGTGCTTTAGGGCCTGATGGCAGAGGATGGCACACGGTGGGGGTGGAGGCCACAGGGGTGGGGTGGTGGTGGTGATGGTGTTAGTTTTGGGATATAGTACATTCGGGGTTAGTTTTGGAGATCTTCCAAAGATGCCACTGGTGGTGGCAGTGGGGAAGGTCCTCTGGGTGATGTAACACTAGAGCTTGTGCGCAGGGGAAGACAGAAGAGAGGAAGAACCTGGAGGCAATACATTGCTGCATGTGAAACTTTCTTTTGAGGAATCCTAGAATATCAGGGAGGAGGTAGAGGGAGGATTTTGCAAGGATTAGAGATCTGGCTGAGAAAAAAGCACACAATCGGTAACCAGGTATAATCTTTAGGAATGACATTTGGCTGGTGATACAAAGACCTGCAACAAAGAACTGTAGGCAACAGTGTAGGTTCAACTGCTACATGATGTCCTCTGTGTCCTGGCTCGGTTCTCATTTCCTTTTCTACATCATGAACAGGGAGTGCGAGGGTTTTCACAGTTTTATGATGGGTCTTGCAGCTGATTCCACATGGACTTTGAGGTGGGAAGATGGAGGAAATGAGTATTTGTTTACTAGGGCTGCCCTAACAAAGCACCACAGACTTGGTGGCTTAAACAACAGAAGTTTATTTTTTTTTTATTTTCTAATTTTTAAGATTTATTTATTTTTTGAGGGGGGTGGCAAGGAGTAGAGGTGGAAAGAGAGAGGATCTTAAGCAGACTCCATGCTGAGCACAGAGTCTGACTCAGGGCGCAATCGCAGGACCCTGAGATCACCACCTGAGCTGAAACCAAGAATCAGATTCTTAACCAACTTTACCACCCAGGCTCCCCTCAGAAATTTATTTTATTACAGATCTGGAGGCCAGAAGTCACAGATCATGGTGTGGGCAGGGTTAATTTCTTCTGAAACTTCTTTCCTTGGCTTATAATTGACCGACTTCTCCGTCTTTCCTCACATGGTCTTCCCTCTTCATCCCTGTGTGTGTCCTAATCTCTTCTTTTTACAAAACACCAGTCATATTGGATTAGGGGCTGCCCTAATAACCCTCATTTAAACCTGAGTACCACTTTAAGATCCTATGCTCAAATATAGTCAATTTTAGGAATTAGGACTTTGACATATGAATGGGGAGGAGGGGCACAATGAAACCCATAGCAAAGGGGAGAAGGCAAAAGGGTTTGTCAGGTCTCAGCTGATCAGCCCTCTTTAATGGGCTTTCCCTGAAGCTCCAATCAACAACCACTCATACCTCATTGGTCATCCTTGGTGAAGAGGTGGGAAATGTAGTTTTCTATAGCTTGACACATGGCTGCACTTAGTAAACATGGGTGTGGGTGGTGAAGAAGAAGGAGGTGTGAGCATATGAAGGATCTATCCAAAGAAGAATATTGAAGTAAATGTGTCTTTATTTGTAGTCACAGACTAGGATGGCTTATGTCTGTGAAGAAGGTACATCTTTTCACTATGAATATTTACTTACCAGGATTTTATATTGGGACCTGTGTTACAAGGCACGGACTCTGGTGGGTGGCCATCCACCAAAGCCTAGAGCATCTCTGTTGGGGTGAGAGGAGCATGTCTGCCTTTGTGAGGGCACTCAGGCTTAGGCTGGAGAGAAGAGCAGCAAAGGGAAAGCAAGAGGAAGAATAATGAAAGAATGCGTGGTAGCAGGGAATAGGATGAAGACAAGAGGAAATGATAGAACGTGAAAACAGAATGATGGGGAAAGAGCAGGTCCCCTGTCCAGATACTACAGTGCCCACCCTCAGTGACGGGGCAAGTGAAGAGGGCAGCGGGGGGCGGGGGGCAGATATGCTGTGGAAGTGTTCCCCAGCAGGTGAGCAGAGAATGAAGGTGAGAAGAGAGAAATAGGTGGAATCTCAAGAGTTCTTGGACAAGCACTGAGGCAGCGTGGGGCCAGGCCCTGGGAGTGCCCCCTGGGAGTAGGCCTATAGAATGTATGTAATAAGTATTGAATAAACGAAAGTTTTTAAAAATCACTCATATGATACTCATACATTGCTGGGAAGACAAAAAGGTACAGCCACTTTGGAAAATAGTTTGGTAGTGAAACATACACTTACTGTATGTGATGGTTAATTTCATATGTCTATTTGGCTAGGTTATGATGCCCAGTTGTTTGGTCAAATACTGGTCTAGATATTGTTGCAAATATATTTTTAAGATGGGATGAATATTTATAATCACTAGATTTTGAGTAAAGCATATTACTTTCCTTAATGTGGTGGCCTTGTCTGATCATCTGTTCGGATGAAGTTCTTAAGAGCAAAGGCTAAGTTTCCTGAAACTAATTTTGCTTCAAGACTGAAACATGGAGACCCCCTGGAGTCTCTTGCCTCTCAGCATGACCCTGAAGATTTTGGACTGTAACATCGACCCTTCTATCTCTTTCTATAGAGTAAAAGAAGCCAGTTTCAAAAGTGGCTGAAAGTGAGTGAAAGAAGCCAGTTTCAAAAGTCTGTATGAATCTATTTAGTTGAAATTCTGGAAAAGGCAAATGAATGAATCTGTATGAATAGAAAACAGATCAGTGGTTGCTAGTGCCTGGAGCTGGGAGTGGGAGAGCCAATAAGGAAGCAAGAGTTAAGTTATTGGGCTGATGGAACTGCTCTATATCTTGATTGTGGTTACATGACTGTATGCATTTGTCAAAACTCATAAATCTGTATATACAATAGAGAATTTTCTGTACACAGATTATATCTTGATGAACCTGACTTAAAAAAGTCTTTTTATGGTCACTCTTGGACTCTTATCCTTTCTTTTGGTCAAGAAATTAATTCTAACATATCATTGCTTTTTCTAGGAAGACAGAAGTATTAGATAGACTACCACACAAAACAAAAATTTGAGTGGGGAGGACAAAGACTTTCTGTGAACTAGGAATTCTCAATTATTTAAGATTTGTTTATAAATTATTTTATTTTTATTTTTATATATATATTTTTTAATTTTTTTTTAATTTTTATTTATTTATGATAGTCACAGAGAGAGAGAGAGGCAGAGACACAGGCAGAGGGAGAAGCAGGCTCCATGCACCGGGAGCCCGACGTGGGATTCGATCCCCGGTCTCCAGGATCGCACCCTGGGCCAAAGGCAGGTGCCAAACCGCTGCGCCACCCAGGGATCCCTATAAATTATTTTAGAGTAGGAACATTTTATAACTATTGACTGTAGTGGAAAAATCAAAAATAAATGTTAAGTTATTCAATTGAATTAATTGAAGTTACATTAATAAACAGTGATTTGCTTTTAAAATAGCTATTTCCTTTGACTTTGTGGTTTTCTATGTATTCTAAGAAAATAACTAGATTGGCCATTATCAAAAAGATAAAAAATAACAAGTGTTGGTGAAGATGTGGAGAAAAGGGAACACTCATACACTGTTGGTGTGAATGTAAATTTGGTACAGCTGCCATGGAAAAAAGTATGGAGGTTCCTCAAAAAATTAAACATAGAAATACCATAGGATCCAGCAATTTCACTTCTGGGTATTTATACAAAGAAAAGAAAAACACCAATTGGAAGAGATATATGCACACCTATGTTCATTGCAGCGTTATTTATAATACCCAAGATATGGAAGCAACCTAAATGCCATCAGTAGATGAATGGATAAAGAAGATGTGCAAAATATTACAATGAAATATTACTCAGTCATAAAAAAAGTAAAATCTTGCCATTTGCCACAACATGGATGAGCCTAGAGGGTACCAACCAAATGAAATGTCAGACAAAGAAAGACAAATACTGTATGATTTCCCTTATATGTGGAATCTAAAAAAATAAAACAAATGAATAAATAAACAAAAAGCCTGAAACAGACTCATAGTTAGAGGAAATGAACTGTTGATTACCAGAGGGAAGAGAGGGGTGGACAAAATAGTTGGGGGGTGGGAAACCCTGGGTGGCTCAGCAGTTCAGCACCTGCCTTTGGCCCAGGGCATGATTCTGTAGTCCCGGGATTGAGTCCCGCATCAGGTTCCCTACATGGAGCCTGCTTCTGCCTCTGCCTGTGTCTCTGCCTCTCTCTCTATGTGTATCATGAATAAATAAATAAAATCTTAAAAAAAAAGGTAGATGGAGGGGACTAAGAGGTACAAACTTCCAGCCATTACAGAAATAAGTCATGGGGTTGCAGTGTACAGCATAGGGAATATAGTCAATACTATTGTAATAACTCTGTATGTTGATAAATGGTGAATAGACTTTTGTCGGGGTCATTTTGCAATGTATAAAAACATTGATTCACTATGATATACACCTGAAACGAATAGGATATTGTATGTCAAATATACTTCAATGAAAACAGAACAATTAGACAAGAGCAAAAGGCATTCATGGAAATATTACTTGTAGTAGTGAAAAACAGGAGATCACCTAAATAATTGTCAATAGAAGATTGGTAATATAAATGATGTTGTATCCACTGAAAAGCTATAGGTCTATATTTATTAACACAGAAAGAGGGCCATGATAAATAGGCTACAAAACAGAATACATGTTATGACTTTATTTTTTAAAAATGCTGGGTGCCCGAGTGGCTTGTTAGTTTGGTGTCTACCTTCAGCTTGGGTCATGATCCCAGTCCGGAGTCAGGCTCCCAGCTCCTCAGGGAGTCTGCTTCTCCCCCTACCCTTCCTCCTGCTCATGTTCTCTCTCTCTCAAATAAATAAATAAAATCTTTAAAAACATAAAAATATGCATGCAAGAGTGTATACTTTGTGAGTATATTTATTTATTTTATTTTTTAAAAATTTATTTACTCATAGAGACACAGGCAGAGGGAGAAGCAGGCACCATGCAGAGAGCCCAACGTGGGACTCAATCCCAGTTCTCCAGGACCATGCCCTAGGCTGCAGGCAGCGCTAAACCACTGCGCCACTGGGGCTGCCCTACTTTGTGAGTATATTTAGAAAAGAGCTTTAAAGCCTAGAACAACAAAATGTGAGCAGTATTAAATTATTCATGGTAGAATTATAAGAGGCAACTTTCCATATCGTCTGCATTTTAAAAATTAAAATATTTCACTTTATAATTAGAAAAAAAATTTATTTCCACTTTGTAAAAGAAAACAAAACTTGTCTACTATTCTCTACCCATCATCAAATCATTAAAAATCTGAAAATAATTATGTGGGCATCCTGTTCATGCAAAAAAAAAATAGGTTCATTCATGTTAACATAACTAATTCAGGTAGTTTAGCCTTTATAATTATGAAATGTGTGACAATGAAAGAAGAAATTGGAGAGGGGTGCAAGCTTTCATGGCGTGCAACAAAGATATGTGGAAAATAATGCAATAGTTCAGGGACAGCTCACCTTAGGAAATTCTAGCAAAAATAGACTTTCTGAAAGTAAGTACTGCAAATAGCTAGGCCAGGGAAACACAACTCATTCCATAATGAGTAACAAAAAGGGAGCTGGCATGACGCCAAAACCAAGATACTGAAATATAAAAGGTGAGAAATAGCTGCAAAACTAACTAGAGAAGATACAACAAAAAATAATGATGAAAATAGCCACCAAACATTTTGCTATCGATTTTTAAAAAATACAAGGAATCGCTTCTTTAAAAGAAGACCCAAAGCAGAAATATAAGAACTTATGAAGGAGATGGAGGAGAAAAAAGGGGGACGTGGCCAGAAAGCAGGAGAAAATGAAATATGGGCTAGAATTTATTCTAGAAATGTCAAAATTTATAATATTTTAATATATTATATTATGTTAGTTTGAGGAGAAAATGATATAATTATCTTCATAGATGCTGAAAATACATCTGACCAAATTAAAGAACTATGTTTGATAAAAATACTGAATAAAATGGATGTAAATAGATATTTCCTTAACATGGCAAAATGGATTGATCTCGACTCAAAACCCAACATCAGGGATCCCTGGGTGACGCAGCGGTTTGGCGCCTGCCTTTGGCCCAGGGCGTGATCCTGGAGACCCGGGATGGAATCCCACGTCGGGCTCCCGGCCTGCTTCTCCCTCTGCCTGTGTCTCTGCCTCTCTCTCTCTCTCTCTCTCTCTGTGACTATCATAAATAAATAAAAATTAAAAAAAAAAACAAAAACCCAACATCATGGTTCATGGCGGAACTTAGAAACATTTCCATTAAAGTCAGGAACAAGATAAGAATGTTCATTATCACTACTATTATGTAACAGGGTGCCAGAGACTCTAGCTTAACGTAGTCAGACAAGAGAAAGACATTAGAGCTGTAAAAAGTGGAAAAGAGAAAGTAAAACCTATCACTGTTTGTGGATGTTATGATTGTAAACTTGGGAAACCCAGGATAATTGAACAGGAATCTACCCAATAAAATAAATTAGATACAAGCTAGGTAGTATATACCAATCATAGACAAAAGGAAGGAAAAGCACACTTAGAATAACAACAACAACAAAATTAAAATACCTAGGAATAAACTAAACAAACAATGTTCAAGATCCATATGAAGAGAACTTTAAAAAAGTCTTAAGGATGTAGGGATCCCTGGGTGGCTCAGCGGTTTGGCGCCTGCCTTCTGCCCAGGGCGTGATCCTGATGTCCTGGGATCAAGTCCCACATCGGGCTCCCTGCATGGAGCCTGCTTCTCCCTCTGCCTGTGTCTCTGCCTCTCTCTCTCTCTGTGTGTCTCTCATGAATAAATAAAATCTTTAAAAAAAAATTCTTAAAGATGTAAAAGAAGACTTGGCACCATAAGTATCTTAATTCTCCCCGAGGTAATTTCTAAATTTAATTCAGGCCCAACAAACATTTCAGTAAGTTAATTTTGTTCAAAATATTTTAGTTTGGAAAATGATCCTAAATTGCATTTAAAAAATAACTGTATGGTTAATATACAGTTATAGTATTTGTTTCCATTGTACATACAGTGATTCGACACTTCCATACAACACCCATCACCCCCCTGCCCTCTCCTCTGGTAATCATCAGTTTTGAGCATTTTGAATATTAAAGGCATTTTGACAAAAAAAAAAAGACCTCAAAAAATACGAATGAAAAGATAAGTCACAAATAGGACAGAGATTTTCATGACTCACACACAACTGAGAAAGTGATAGTATCCAGAATATGAACTGAACTTCTACAAATCAATTTATAAAGGAAAAGAAATTCCCTCCTCCCCCAAAAAATAAAAAGGAAAAGGAAAAGAAACCCTATATAAAAATGGGCAAAGCATTATAAATAGGTGCTTCCTGAAAGAGGAAGTAAGAGGAGCAAATCAATGCATACAAAGAGGACCAGCCTCAGTTGTGAACAGAAAAGTGCAAATTAAAAAACAAAAACAAAAACAAAAACTGATACTGTTTCATAGGCAGCATTTTTAAAGAGGCAAAATTAGACAAAATTTTTAAAGGTTGGCAACTTGTGTTGGAATATCAAGTACTGTCAGTGCTTGTGCACATGTAAAGTTGTACGACCATTCTGGAGGATAATTTGACAATGTCTAGTGGAGTTGAAAATGTTCATATTCTGCAACACACACACACACACACACACACACACACACATACACACACACAAATGTGTTTCTAGGTATGTATCACAGAATAAACTCTCCTTTCTGTGCCCAGGGAGACATGTACATAATCACATATAATCACAAAAACCTGGACACAATCTGTCTGTATACTCATTAGCAGGAGAATGGATAAGTCACAATGCATTCATATAAGAGAATACAGAACAGTGATAAAACGAATGGCCTATAGCTACATGTATCAACATGGATAAATATTTTTTTTTGGATTTATTTATTCAAGAGAAAGTGTGTGCTTGCATGGACATCTAAATGGGAGGAGGGGCAGAGGCAGAGGGAGAGGGGGACATAGAATCTCCAGCAGACTTCCTGTTGTGCACTGGGCCCAACAAGGTGCTGGATCTCATAATCCTGAGATCATGACCTGAACCAAAATCAAGAGTCAGACACTTAACCCGCTGAGCCCCCCAGGAGGCCCAACATGGAGAAATCTCAAAACAGTGTTATGAAAAATATGTACATATGGCACATGGTATGTAAAGTTTAAAAGTTACAAAATAATACCAAATATTGTTTATGGGTAAATGTAAACAGTAAAAGAATAAGAACCTGCATCAGAAGTATAAACATCAAATTTATGATAACATTTACATTTTTAGTAGGAGTACCAAGGGGGCCTTAAAAATACCTGTAATGTATCATTTCTTAACAGTATTCGAAGCAAATATGGTATAAAGTAAATGTATGATAAATATGGGAGTTAGATTCACAGATATGTTACATTATTCCCCACACTTTTTTTTTTAAAGATTTTATTTATTATTTATTCATGAGAGACATAGAGAGAGGGAGAGGCAGAGACACAGGCAGAGGGAGCCCGACGTGGGATTCGATCCCGGGTCTCCAGGATCGCGCCCTAGGCCAAAGGCAGGCGCCAAACCGCTGCACCACCCAGGGATCCCGATTCCCCACATTTTTTTCTGTGTTTGGAAACCTCATAAAAGGTAAGTACATAAAAAAAATATTTATTTATTTATTTATTTATTTATTTATTTATTTGAGAGAGAGAGCACACCTGAGCAGGGGGAGGGGTAGAGGGAGGGAGAGAAGCAGACTCCCTACTGAGCAGGAAGCCTCATGCAGGGCTCCATCCCAGGATCCTGGGATTCTGACCTGAGGTGAAGGCAGATGCTTAACTGACTGAGCCACCCAGATGCCCAGTAAGTACATTTTTTAAACTGTAAAATGTCTTCCTTCTAACCCACTGTCCGTACAAATAATCGTTCCTCCTTTTTTTCCCAACTGGGAGCCTCGGGAAAATAAGAGCTGCTTGAATAGCAGTTATTCCCGTTGATTAATGTATTATAAGTTGAAGTCTTTTTTGTACAAGGGGTTTCATACACTGTTCATTTTGAATGTATTAAATCACTTTAGTGACTCTACAGAGCATCCCATTTAGACCTGTTCCTCCCCCCCACCCCCCCATGCAGACCACTAGGGCCCGTTTATTTAAAACACTTGGAAAAACAAATATTACATTGATTGCCTTTGGTTTTGCAAAAATGACTGGTGGTTAAAATGACTTTATTTGGGGATCCCTGGCTGGCTCAGTGGTTTAGCGCCTGCCTTTGGCCCAGGGCCTGATCCTGGAGACCCGGGATCCAGTCCCACATCAGTCTCCCTGCAGGGAGCCTGCTTCTCTCTCTGCCTCTCTCTCTGTGTCTCTCATGAATAAATAAATAAATCTTAAAAAAAAATAAAATGACTTTATTCATTTATTTTTAATTTTTTATTTAAATTCTAGTTAGAAAAAAAAATAAATTCTAGTTAGTTAACATACAGGGCAATGTTGGTATCAGGAGTAGAATTCAGGGGTGCCTCGGTGGCTCAGTGGTTGAGCATCTGCCTTTGGCTCAGGTGGTGATCCTGGGCCCTGGGATGGAGTCCCATGTCAGGTTTGCTGCAGCGAGCCTGCTTCTCCCTCTGTCTAAGTCTCTGCTTCTCTCTCTGTGTCTTTCATGAATAAATAAATAAAATATTTTTTTTAAAAAAGGAGTAGAATTCAGTGATTCATCATTTACATACAACACCCAGTGCTCATCTTAACAAACGTCCTCGGGCAGCCCTGGTGGCGCAATGGTTTGGCGCCGCCTGCAGCCTGGGGTGTGATCCTGAAGACCCGGGATCGAGTCCCACATCGGGCTCCCCGCGTGGAGCCTGCTTCTCCCTCTGTCTGTGTCTCTGCCCATCTCTCTCTGTGTCTATGAATAAGTAAATAAAATCTTAAAAAAAAAAAAAGTCCTCAATACCCATTACCCACCTAGCCCCCCTCCCCCCCACCTCCTTCCATCAACCCTGAGTTGTTTTCTTTTTTTTTTTTTTCTGAGTTGTTTTCTATCTTTAGGAGTCTCTTATGTTTTGTTTGCCTCTCTCTTTCTCCCCCCTCCCATATGTTAATCTGCTGAATTCCACTTATGAGTGAAATCATATGGCATTTGTCTTTCTCTTTCTGACTTATTTCACTTAGCATAATACATTCTAGTTCCATCTATGTCATTGCAAATGACAAATAAAATGACTTTTAAATGGTGGCACCACTGACCAATTTTTTTCCTTCCTAATTAAGTTAACAGCTATTCTGTTCTGTAAGTGAACTGTTTCAACTCTGGCTGCCTTTGGATAGTTACCAAAAAAAAGCCAAATCTAGTTCTAATCCAGACCAATTGAATCAGAATCTCTGAGATGGAGTCAGTTCGGGCCATTTTTCTGGGCTCGTAACAAACTCCCCTCTCTTCCTCTTCTCTTTTTCCTCATGGAGCTTAAAAAAATAAAAGTTAATAACTCACCTGAAGTTCATTATGTGGCTGTCCTATTCCTACAGAGGTAACCACTATTCTGATTTCTTTTTTTAACTTAGATTATTTTTATTTTTATTTTTTTGGTTTTATTTATTTATTCGTGTGTGTGTGTGTGTGTGTGTGAGAGAGAGAGAGAGAGAGAGAGAAAGAGAGAGAGGCAGAGACACAGGCAGAGGGAGAAGCAGACTCCATGCAGGGAGCCTGATGCGGGACTCGTCCTGGGACCCCAGGATCATGCCCTGAGCCAAAGGCAGAGGCCCATCTGCTGAGCCGCCCAGGCGTGGTTAACTTCGATTTTTAAATAAACCTTTTGATTTACGAGACTTGTTCTTCATGTCATCCTCCAAGCACACTTATTAATGCTACCAAACAAAGAGCAGCTGCAAAGTTATTTATTGTTTTTAACAATGTCTATGGACAAATGATCACTCTAATCAGGAGCTTTGCTTTACTACGATTCCCTTTAAAACTGATTTGCTAGATGCAAATTCAACCCAGGCTAGACTTGTAATTTTGTCCTTCACGGCTATTTTCATCCCATAACACTATGTAGTAGGAATGAAATTGAATGAAGATATTTTGAAAGTAAAAAAAGGGCTATTGAGAATTGTTTGCATAGTGTGAAATTTCCCAATTCAAGTTATATCTCTGAAGAAATAAGCTTCCAACGTGGTTTATACAAACCAAGAAGGTGTGGTCACAGTGGGAGTAGGACACACCCTGGTTGCTCTGGGTTGTTCTAGGTCCTATGGTGAATGGACATGCATAATTGATATGAGTAATTGAGTTCCATGAGTAATTGATATTTGAATGGAGGAACATACAATTCTGTGGGAAATTAACTGCAAGACGACACTTTAGAAGTCAACTGAGAGGAAAAGCAAAGGTTTGTAGTCACGATAAATGGTTGAAAGAAAATAGGGAATTTCTTTTCAAAAGCGTGATGGGAAAGATGTCTATGGCATTGTAGAAAGCTGTTTTATAAGGTTCAGTTGTTCAAATAGATGATTAATTATGAGAGTGAAAGGAATCAGAGTATGCCACCCCAAGAATGCCACCTTTGCATATTTATTTTGAGCTGAAGACAGTTGAGAACCAACAGATACTGAAAGAAGCCTTCTCAGAGCTTCCTTTTTTTTTTTTTTTAAGATTTTATTTATTTATTCATGAGAGACACATAGAGAGAGTGGCAGAGACACAGGCAGAGGAAGAAGCAGGCTCCACGCAGGGAACCTGATGTGGGACTCGAGACTCGATCCCAGGACCCCAGGATCACGCCCTGAGCAGAAGGCAGACGCTCAACCACGAAGCCACCCAGGCATCCCTCAGAGCTTCCTTTAAGAGCATAAACTTCTGATAAATGAGGATTGCCATAAATCCCCTCTCCTGGGGATGTTTTATGGCTATTAGAAGATGGAAAGTGGGCATCAGGATGGATTTGCACACATAATTCTTATTAAAATAACCCTATCTTCCATTAGTTTCCCTGTGTATTTACCTTTCCACAATTTACTGCCCCTAGAAGCAATTAGTTTTTTTCCTTCTCTCTCTTTTTTAAAAAAATATTTTATTTATGTATTTGACAGAGAGAGAGAGAGAGAGAGAGCGAGAGAGAGCGCAAGCAGGGGGGGTGGCAGGCAGAGGGAGAAGTAGAAGCAGATTCCCATGGAGCAGAGAGCCTGACACTGTCCTCCATCCCAGGACCCTGGGATCATGACCTGAGCTGAAGGCAGAAGCCTAACTGACTGAGCCACCCTATCCTTCTCTTTTTCAAAAATGTATTGATTGCCCTTTATTAAAATGGTATCCAAGTGTCCAGGGCTGGCCACCTTTTTGGAGTTTTCATGCCATTCTGCAAGACTCCTCCCCATATGTATACATAATAAATCGTTTTCTCCTGTTAATCTATTTTTTTTTTCCGTCTGATTTGCAGGGCCCCATTTACTGAACCTAAAATGTAGGAGAAAAGTTTTTTTTTTTTTTTTTTTGCTTCACTACAAGAGTGAACACTAAATAACTGTATTGTAAAATAAGCCATAAGAGCTAAATTTCAAGAAACTTTTTCTTTTTTGAAAAAAGAAACTTTGGGAAAATATTTCTGTGAAGATTTGGCCACTGAGTTGAGGGATACACAGAGTAACCAAGAATAGCCTTGTCTTATTTTATTTTATTTTATTTTATTTTATTTTATTTTATTTTATTTTTATTTTTTATTTTTTTAGCCTTGTCTTATTTTAAAGGAAGTTGGAAAAAAGGGGACTTTTGTTCTTGCTTTTTATTTATTTTATTTTATTTATTTTATTTTATTTATTTTTTTTAAAGATTTTATTTATTTATTCATAGAGACAGAGAAAGAGAGGCAGAGACAGGCAGAGGGAGAAGTAGGCTCCATGCAGAGAGCTCGATGTGGGACTCAATCCAGGGTCTCCAGGATCACGTCCTGGGCTGAAGGCGGCACTAAACCGCTGCGCCACCAGGGCTACCCTGTTCTTGCTTTTTAAAAGAGGAAGCAGTAAGCTTGAATTTTCTGCCATGACCTGGAAAAAACACGATGAAGTCTGTGACACAACAGTGTTCCAAACTCCCAAGTGGTCAAAATCATAGGCAGAATGCATGTTGAAGAGCTTCTGTGACAATTGAGAATTCATCATGGTAACACAAATAATCAGACCAAACCATGTTGTGTAATCAACCCGCTTTTTTCATGTGTGAGTAATTCAATGTATCATTCCTTTTCCAGTAATGTTAAAAAAAAAACAAAAAACAAAAACCAAAAAACAACAGATAGGATAGTGGTGTCCTGGGTTCATACTGTGGCTTCTCTGAAACTTTTTGGGCCCTTCCAGGATCTTCTAAAATCAGCTATGAGTGACTTTTGGCTTTATCCAAACTGAATAATGCTGAGGCTATAACATAAAAGACAAAACTGAAGGAAGTTACCTGGAAGAGGAATTATTATCAAAAGTATATGTGGACCAGTGATAACATTATGAGAAATGGTTAATTGTCTCCTAAAACAAACCATTTGGCTAATATTCATTGATCATTTAAGGATGTCTACTGTATGTCACAAATTGCAAAGTTCTGGAAGAGACAGACACTCATTTGGATGTCTCTTAACCACTAGTATGTGGCAAAACTGGTCTTGGTACTAGTAGCTGCTCTGACAGGGAGCCAGGCCTAGATTCCTAGCACATTTCAGGTACACTCACTGCTGGATCTTTATCCCCAGTGCTTTTTTTTTTTTTTTTTTTTTTTTTTTAATGATAGTCACAGAGAGAGAGAGAGAGAGAGAGGCAGAGACATAGGCAGAGGGAGAAGCAGGCTCCATGCACCAGGAGCCCGATGTGGGATTCGATCCCGGGTCTCCAGGATCGCGCCCTGGGCCAAAGGCAGGCGCCAAACCGCTGTGCCACCCAGGGATCCCTATCCCCAGAGTTTTTTGACAAACATTTCTTGTCGATGCCAGTCAGCAGTCTCACCAATTGACGTATTAGTGAGAAGTCCAATTACCTCAAGGGTATTTTTCTTTTCTTCGTTTTATTTATCTGCACTTCCAGATTTTTCTGTCATGCAAGACACTGCTTTTGTAATAAGAAATAGAGTCATTTAAATTTTAAAAGCCTAATGAGAGAAGAGCAATGTTTGATTCACCAGACAGTGGTTTATAGGCTTAAAAACAACCTGGTGGCCAGTGAAGAAGCTGTGAAGGGAGACTCATTACCAAGCAGAGAACTGTGGTGTTTGTTATTTGGGTTTACTTGTTTCCATAGTAGCAGCCAGGACATCTGAGAACAGGTGGGTTGACTTTTCTGTTGAATATGCACCCAGTATCTTGTAAATTCAATTCTTGCACTGTTTGGCTGTATGGGACCAATGACAGAATTTGAACCAAATAAAGACTACCCAAGGAACAAAATAATCAAAGCAAAAAACATGGAAAAGTTTGTTTAAAAAAAATCTCTCTGTAAATAATTATATATCCTACACCCAAATTTGTCTAAGTGAGAAGGAGATACAAAATGTTATCACAGATATTTCCCAGAAGAGATTGTCCTATTGCATCTTGTTCTTCATGTGTTTGTGGAAGTAAAAAGTGATTTGCTAACATCTAGTGAGTTAGTTATCTTGTTAAAATTTAAAATGCTTCTCAACATTTTTAGTAAGTTAATAAAATACTGGTTCACGCTCAGCTTTTAGGGCTATTAATGAGAGAAGTAAGCATGTTGGTTAAAATAATTGGTTAAAGTAAATCTATTTAACTGGAACATGTTTATCTTTTGACTCTGCTTTTAGTATCCATATTCCTAGGGCAAGCTAAGTTTTTTTCTTCATTCACTCAGCAACTTTTAGCGGGGAGCTTCCTAAATGCAAGATTAGGTGCCTGTTGAGTACTAATAATGGAGTAAGCACCGTGTTCATTGTGCTTATAAATTTAAAGCAGGTCAGAAGGAATTTTATTCTGACTCAGTTTCCCAAACGTGTGACTAGCCAGTTTATGACTTTTCCTAGTAAAAGCGAATCAGGAACCCTTTACTTCATTTGTTAATGGTAATGAAACAGTGTCAGCTTCTAGAGAACAACTCTACAATTTACCTTTCCTTACTTCCTTTTATAGAAAATGTGTCCTTTTTTCTGCTTGTTCAAACCTGATCCCTGTACTTCTGGTCTCTCTCTCTCTCTCTTTTTTTTATTTTTAAAAAAGATTTTATTTATTTATTCATGAGAGACATAGAGAGGCAGAGACATAGGCAGAGGGAGAAGCAGGCTCCATGCAGGGAGCCCCATGCGGGACTGGATCCCGGGACCGCAGGATCACGCCCTGAGCCAAAGGCAGAAGCTAAGCACTGGGCCACCCAGGTGCCCCTACTCCTGGTCTCCAGTTCAATGGATTTTCACGTCTATGCATCACACTCCGTGTAATACACACTAAGGCCTTACATTCTCTGGTGGGCAGTAAGGTTCAAAGACCCAGGCAAACTCCACCCCCAGCAGCTCACACAGGTTTGGCAGGTGTGATGACAGACATAAACTGGAAGTCAATGGGGGGAATAGTCAATGGGGAAGAAGGGATGTCGGGGAAGGGTTCCTAGAGGAAGATCCAGCCGCTGTACATCAGGGTTTTGTACCTGATTTTTGTACAGATTTCAGGAGGGTGATAGGAAACGCTTCAAAATGAACACACCTAAAACTGTACCCATTAGCTTCCTCCCCAGATCTGGCCTCCTGTGTTTCCCCTCTGGGGACCCATCATCTCTCCCACCTCCACCCACTTAATGATCTGAGATGGGAGCCCCAGCACCACCCTGGGTTCCCTTTCTTCCTCCTCCCTGCCCTCCTTCGGGAGCTGGAGCCAGCCGGCTGGGATCACCACTGAGGGTGGCCCTGTGGGAGGGCAGCGGGTCTCTGCCTGTCCCCCCGGGACCGCAGGGCCAGGTGGAGAAAGAGATTCTGCCTAGAGAAGTCTGGTTTGCAGCGAGAAAACCAGGACTGAGCAGGGAGGCAGGAGCTCAAGGCAACCAAGACAACTGCAAACAAGGATCCTAGGATCAGGGTGGGTGGCCTGGGGTTGAAAACTCAGAGTCGAGGAGTGAACAGCAGGTGGAGAAAAGTGGATCAGAAGTGAGATGTTTTTTAAAAAAGGTTTTATTTACTTATTTATGAGACACAGAGAGAGAGAGAGAGGGAGAGAGAGAGAGAGAGGCAGAGACACGGGCATAGGGAGAAGCAGGCTCTATGCAGGGAGCCCGACTTGGGACTTGATCCAGAGTCTTCATGATCAGGCCCTGGGCTGAAGGTGGCGCTAAACCACTGAGCCACCCAGGAATCCCCAGAAGAGAGATTTTTTAATGAGGTTGGTGGCTCTTGGCTCTCCTCTTAAGTCAGGGTAAAGCACATTACTGATAGGTACAGCTGCATAAATGGAATCCCCACATCCTTAGCTGTGGTATTTAGAAGAAGCTCTGCACTGGTGATTGGTCTATGAACACAATGAGGTTGCCAGAATTGAGAATCATTTAAAAAAAAAAGGGGGTGGGGTGGGGGAGGATGCCTCGGGGGCTCAGCAGTAGAGCGTCTGTTTTTGGCTCAGGGCATGATCCTGGAGACCTGGGATCGAGTCCCGCCTGGGGCTCCCTGCATGGAGCCTGCTTTTTTCTCTGCCTGTGTCTCTGCCTCTCTCTGTGTCTTCCATGAATAAATAAATAAAATCTTAAAAAAAAAAAAAAAGACAAGCACACTTTAAATATTTAAGTTAAAATGTTAATTTCTCAAACTTGTAATGTAGGTCCAAGGCCTTCCCTTTGGATTTGAGTCTGCCGTTGGAATTCCCATACACTCTCTTGCTGACTGGGGGGCACCTGGGTGGCTAAATCAGTTAATCTGTCTTCAGCTCAGGTCATGATCCCAGGGTCCTGTGATTAAGCTCCCCATCCGGCTCCCTGCTCAGTGAGGAGTAAACCTCTCCCTCTCCTTCTGCCCCTCCCCCTCTGCTCATGCTCTGTCTCTTGCTTTCTCTCAAATAAATGAATAAAATCTTAAAAACATAAAAAAGTGCTGGCTGACGTCCAAACTCCAAAATGCCACGCAAAGACCTGCAGCTGGTCAATGCTTACTGCAGGAGGACTCATACTAGTAGCACTGCTTACAGACCTGACCCACAGCAGCTGTTCATATGTCACTGTCACTGTCATATGTCATATGGTACATGCTAGTCCCTCAGTGGAAAGCCATTTCCATTGGAGAGGGCCTGGTGAATTCATCATACCCAATCCTTTAGGATCGAACACAGTTGACAGCTCTCCTTGTCTTTCTTGATTCTCCCTGGCATCAGATAGTTGTTCTGTCTTGTTCTCCTTGTTCCAAGACCACTGGGTTCTTGTTTTGCAGAAGCACTTTCCACATTCTCTCTTCTTTGATAGTCTATGTTCGTGAGGCCAGGAACCGCATACTACCCAACTTCATATTGCTAGTAGTAAACCCAACTCCTGGCACATGGTAAGTTCTTCATCAACTTTTTTTTTTTAATTTTATTTATTTATGATAGTCACAGAGAGAGCGAGAGAGAGAGAGAGAGAGGCGGAGACACAGGCAGAGGGAGAAGCAGGCTCCATGCACCGGGAGCCCGACGTGGGATTTGATCCCGGGTCTCCAGGATCACGCCCTGGGCCAAAGGCAGGCGCTAAACTGCTGCGCCACCCAGGGATCCCTTCATCAACTTTTATTGAGTAAATCCATCTTAGGATAGATTTTTAAGCATGTGTATACTTAGTGCAAGACTAAGCTTTATCTCATGTGACAATCAAGATGCTCTCTTGGTTTATTGAGTAAATACAGTGAGGGGCAGTCAGGTATTAGCTGGTCCCATTCTATATTATTATTATTATTTTTTAAAGATTTTATTTATTTATTCATGATAGTCACACAGAGAGAGACAGAGAGGCAGAGACACAGGCGGAGGGAGAAGCAGGCTCCATGCACCGGGAGCCCGACGTGGGATTCGATCCCGGGTCTCCAGGATCGCGCCCCGGGCCAAAGGCAGGCGCCAAACCGCTGCGCCACCCAGGGATCCCTATATTATTTTTTTTTCAACTTCCCTCTGTAGTTATTTCATGATGTTATATTTGGTTCTAGTCGAACTGAGATCACATGCAGGGAGACAGATTTCCCACTCTACATAATAATTTGCTAACATGGATCTCCCATTCATGTGTATAGGTAAATCAGTTATTTCAACCCTGGCTACACATTAGAGTCATCTGTAGAACTAAGCATTTTTAATGCCTGGGCTCCACATCAGACCAAATAATCAGAATCTCTGGAGTAGATTCAGCCATACACATATACACACACACTTATATTTATATATATTTTTCCAGGCATCAATCTTTATTTAAAGATTTATTAATTTATTTTGGAGAGAGATAGAGAAAGAGAGAGAGAGAGAGAGTGAGAGAGACAGAGAGGGCTGTGGGAAGGGGCAGAAGGAGAGTGCCACCAAGCATACTCCCAGTTGACAAGAGAGCCCAATGCAGGACTCGTGAAATCATCACCTGAGCTGAAACCAAGAGTCGGACACTTAACCAATTGAGCCATCCAAGCACCCCTTAGGCATCAATATTTTTAGAAAGCTTCCCAGGTGATTCTTTTTGTGACCAGGATGGCAAAGCACTGAGTTACATTCTGTTCACACCTTGTCATTATGCAGCTCAGATGTGAGTTTTTTCTTAGTTAATTGCATCCAGCACGTGATAGTGGAACATATCAACTAGCTCTTATTCCCAGCAAAGTCTAGCTGCTTCACTGGCTATTTTTTTTTTTTTTTGCATGAATAGCGGCAGTCAGAAAAAATGACAAAGTTTAGCATCTGTATGTTTAGTATCTTTGATGAAAGAAGAGTTAAGATCAAATCTGAGAAGAGTTTCAGTTTATCAAATTGACGACTGATAATCCATGTGCCTCCTACTTGCTCACCACTGCCTCAGATGCCAGGGAAATCAGACACGTAGAGATGTGGTCTTGGTGCTTTAGGGAGAGAGGTGAAAGAGGGTGGACAAAAGGTGAAAAAGGTACTCCTGTGTTCCAGGCATGATGCTAGGCACTTCCTACATGTCCTCTCATGTAAGCCTCATGAAGATCTGGCCAATTGGATGAGGCTGTCATCACTTTACATATATGAAAACCGATCCTCTTAATTCCCTCTTCTGCAACATGGGATTATTAATTGTTTTTACTTCTTTTCCTGAAGATTAAATGAGATAATACTGGAACATACTAAGCCCTCAAAAAAGTGAGCAATTATTGTTATTGCTTGAGTTCGCAAAACTAGCAAGTGGCAAGAAAGATACGATTAAATTCCAAAGCCATCTAATTCCAGAACTCATGTGTTTTTCTTTTTCTCTCTGCCTTTTAGCCTGAGTGGGGATTTAAGAATAATGCCATGATACTGCAATATGGAGTTGTAGTAGACGCAGCAGATAATGAAGTATCAAAGGCAGGTAGGGGAAAAGAGCACGAGATCTGTGCATTGGTGCTCAGCCAAGGTAGCCATTGAGTGTGGGACATGGGATGTAGGAATAAAAAGTCTGGGTGTTTGTGTGGTAGCTGCTGTTGGACTTCTGCTTTCAGTCTGTGGAGGGCAAGGCAGCTGGGACAGCACCCTGGCAGCCCATGAAGCAATGATGATGCTTATGTGCAGGCCATCCAGCATGTGGTGGTGGGAGGTGTAGGTAAGACTTGCCTTGATCAGTGACATGACCAATTGATTTTCTGCAGAATACACCCCCACTATCTTTGACTACTATTTTGCCAATGTTATGGTAGGTGGAAAATTGCCAAATCTGGGCTTGTGGATTCAGCTAAACAAGAAGATGACACATTATGCCCCCATCCTCTCCACAAACAGATGTATTCTTAATTTTCATTTTTTTAAAAAAGATTTTATTTATTTGACAGAGTGAGAGAGAGAGAGAGGGAGTGCATAAGCAGGGTGAGCAGCAGGCAGAGGGAGAGGGAGAAGCAGGCTCCCCACGGAGTAGGGAGCCCCACTCAGAGCTTGATCCCAGGACTCTGGGATCATGACCTGAGCCGAAGGCAGATGCTTAGCCCAGTGAGCTACCCGGTTGCCCCTTAATTTGCTTTTCTTTGGTGAGTTCTGCATCTTTGGTAGACATCTGTGCAAAATGGTGTCCAAAAGTGGGACACCATTGTCTCAAGACTTTCATCATCCTAGTGGGAACTAAATGTGATCTCAGGGATGGTAAAGACATGATTGAGAAACTGAATATGAAGAGGTTGATTGCCTCTCATCCCTGAGGTTTAGCCAAGGCTGATGACATCTGTAATGTACCTGGAGTACTTGGCTCTCACACAGTGAACCTTGAGATGATGTTCGATAAAGCTCTTCCAGTGGTTCTCTCTCATCTTCTGTTAAGAGGAGGAAGAGAAATGTCTGCTGTTGTAAATGTCCAAGCCTCTCATTCCTTGTGCCATCCCCCGTGAAACCTTTGTACACTTTACTCAAAACCAGTGGAGTGGTACCTTCAATACACCATGCCAAGTTACAGATAATTTTTAAGCTTTGTTCTTTTAGAGTATGAGTTCAGACTTTCACAGTCTATTAAAGTTTAGCCCTAAAATGAAGAAAAAATCTGAATTAAAATCCTGTCTTCACCATGTGTTAGCAACCTAAAGGTTAGTTATATCAATTTCTACATTTGCATGAAGTGGTAATGCTAATAGTACCTATTTCATGTTTTTTTTTTTTTTTTTTTTTCAAAAATGAAATGAGATCATCTCTATGATAGGCTTCTAAGTTATTTTAGTTAGGTAGAGGAAAGAATTTGGGGCTCGGACTTAAGAAACACAGGTTCAAATGTTGGGTCTGCTATGACCTGTTGTGTCACTTTGAGCAAATTCCCTGACATCCTTGCTTTCAGTTTAACCATTCTTAAA
Organism: Canis lupus baileyi; assembly: GCF_048164855.1. NCBI lineage: Eukaryota > Metazoa > Chordata > Mammalia > Carnivora > Canidae > Canis > Canis lupus. The sequence goes on along the minus strand of NC_132847.1, from coordinate 36,944,941 downwards.
TAAGCTGGTAAGCAGGTAACAGTGTTGTGGGAGTTCAGTAAATGTTAGCACCATCTGTCTCCTTCCAGTTGCTCAGAAATGTCGTAATTGGAATGGGTTACTGCTTCACAACCGTGGCTGGGTTTCAGAATCATCTGTGGAGCTTGATAAAGAAGGAACTGATAAATCAGAACATGGGTTTTGAGAGCTATGAACTAGTTCATCTATGAGATTCCTTCATGGTTCCAATGATTGGTAATTTTTAACCTCATGAAGAAAATATGACTTGTGTTTAATTTTTTAAAAGATTTTATTTATTTTAAAGAGAGGGAGACACAGAGACAGAGAGTTCTCGAGAGAAAGAGTGAGCATGAGTTGTGGTGGGGAGGCAGCAGAGGGAGAGAGAGAAGCAGAATCCCCCCTGTGTGGGAGGCCCAACGTGGGGCTCAATCCCAGGACTCTGGGACTATGACCTGAGCCAAAGGCAGATGCTTAACCAACTGAGCGACTCAGGCACCTTGGCTTGTGTTTAATTTTAAATTATTATTTTTTTATTCTCCTTTTTTCTACAAATTATTTGAGTCTCTTAATAAGGACTGTGCTTATAATGCAGGGATGGGGTAAAATTCACGCAGTGTGTGATTGAGGTGAGGCTCAATGAACTACAGCTAAATGGATAAATGGATAAAGGGATGAATGGATCGACTGGAGCTCTCCCCAAACATCAGTTTCTAAAATGGGTTTGAAGAAACATTGGACAGGTGACTGCTGTGTTCTTTAGAAAACAGGTATCTGTGTTGTTGATTGAGGGCAGCTGATGGGAGTGTGGAGTAGTGAGGGGGAAGGACTTCCCAGGAGAAGGGGACAATTTGAGCAGGAGTTCCCAGGTTGGACTTGGTGTGTCTGAGTAAGTGAGGAGCCTCATCTGAGAGATGGGGGTGTCAGGAAGTAAGGTCAGATCACAGAGGCCCTTGAAAGCAGAGTGGAGAAATGTAAATCTGGTGGTGGAGAGGGAAGTGCTGATGCTTCGGGAGCTGACTTCCAGGCTTTGGACACCTCTCACATATTCATGAGAACATCTTGTACTTCCAAAGCAAATTTAAGGACATATGTGCAGGCCCAAGCTTGTTTTCCTCTGGGGAAAAGAGAGTAAAGTGGTCAGAACAGTGTTCACCTCTGACACAGTGTGTACCTCAAAAGAGCATGATGAAGATTGTCAGTTTGACGTTCCTTCTGTGAGTTCATGTTGTTGACAAGCTCTATGTCCTACTTCCAAGTGCCGCCAGGATCATGGGAGCTCATGATTCTCTACTGGATACCAGATACAGGTGCCTGCCCTCGGGCGAAAGCTATTGAGAGATTGTAGGTTATTTTAAGCCAACTATTGGGAATAATTTCAGTGTTCCATCAGGGAACCCATTGCAACTTGGGACAAACTTCCACATCGGTCTGATTGTCCTTACCTTTATTTTATTTTATTTATTTTTGGGGGAGAGGGAGAGAAACCTGAGGCAGGCTCTACTTCTAGCACGTGGGCTCAATCTCACAACTCTGAGATCATGATCTGAGTGAAATCAAGAGTTAGCCACTTAACTGACTGAGCCATCCAGGCACCCTTTTTCTACCTGTAAAATGACATCCTTTAGTTGTAGTTTGCATTGCTCCAACTACAGCTATTTCAGATTATTTATATAGTTTGTAGCCATACCAAGCGCACATTTAGGGGAGGGGCTCCTGGGCTTTTTGCCTCTTGTATTTTCTTTAGTGTTCAAGAGCCTTGAGGTCAGGGACTGAGCTTTTCTCTTCTTTCACCTGCCACTGCACCTGCCATAACACTGGCTACCACACCTGGCCCTGACTGTGTATGTAAGGTGGATCATGGCTTCCCCTGGAAGTCTCACAGGGGGCCTGATTTTATTCAACAGAGACAAAACATACTACCTTGCCATTTTTAAAAAAGATTTTATTTATTTATCCATGAGAGACAGAGAGAGAGAGAGAGAGAGAGAGAGGCAGAGACACAGGAGGAGGGAGAAGCAGGCTCCATGCAGGGAGCCTGATGTGGGACTCGATCTGGGTCTCCAGGATCATGCCCTGGGTTGAAGGTGGCACTAAACTGCTGAGCCATCCAGGCTGCCCCTACCTTGCCATTTATAATAAGCCTGGAACTCTTTTTTTTTTTAATCTTCAATTTTTTTTAAAATTTTAAGTAATTTTAAGTGGATCTTGAACTCACAACCCTGAGACCAAGAGTGGCTCATTCTATTTATTGAGCCAGATAGCTCTGCCCCCTCCCCTACTACCCCAACTCTGTTTTTATTTTATTTTTTAAAAGATTTTATTTATTTATTCGAGACAGAGAGGCAGAGACACAGGCAGAGGGAGAAGCAGGCTCCATGCAGGGAGCCTGACGTGGGACTCGATCCAGGGGCCCCAGGATCACACCCCGGGCTGAAGGCAGTGCTAAACCCCTGAGCCACCTGGGCTGCCCCCAACTCTGTTTAGAGAGGGAGATTAAATTCGAGTTAGCAGCCAAATGCCTCATCCTGCAAGGTGATGGTTGTGCTTTTTCTACTTTATAAGAGATTGCTGAGAGCAATGCTCTTCCCCAACCATTCTGAATTCCACTCACAAAGCTGTATGAAAATCTATGGGCTGCAAAATGAATGAATGGGTGTTTAAGTATGTGTAAGTTGCATGGATATGTGTATAGCATTCCATGTTCCTTGGCCAAGCGTTTGTGTGGTATTTTGTGAGTGTGTAGGTCAGAAGGATGATCAAGACACTTAATTGAAAATACTCTTCTAGCCGTACCATGTTCGTTCTAAGCCTTAATTAGAGATATAAATTGAAGGGGCATTAAATAGTGTAAATAATATTCAGGGATTTTTTTTTCTAAAGCCTGGTCGATTTGTTTCTGATATCTTCAGGAAGAGTTCCTTTTGATAAGAAAACACAGTGTCCCTTATTATGTTACTCTTGGTCAGTTTTTGTTATTTCTAGTACAGGGAGTCTCTACTTTTGTACATAACATGCTCTTGGAAGTGTGTTTGTAGGTTGAATAGCTGAAAGTCAAGTAAGAAACTCCTATGCAATGAAGAGCATTCCATTCCCAGAGACCTAAAATGTGTCAGGTTTATGCAGGGACTTCTTTCCTTGCAAGCAGGAAACTGATCACAAGACAGAGGTTCTGGATTCACCTTGCATGGGGTGAGGATAAGGGCAGTGGGAAGGTGAAAGGGGGTGATGGGCTCAGTCGAGAAATGCTCAGATGGACTCCCCAGAGCATGGTGGGGTGGGGGGCAAGGGGAGGAGTAAGCTCCAGGGCTCTGGATGGCAGGCACTGTGAAGTCTGTCATCCTTTTAGGTAAGGTAGGGACAGCCGTGTGACCACGTTAAGACCTGGAGTAGGGGTGTCCATGCTAACCTGCATGGTGACAGCATGAGTGAAGGCAAACAACTTTCCCTGACACTTAGCCTAAGACTGATGCGCTACAGTTAACAGTAGCTTACAGGTGATGTCATCATGTGAGAACTTGAAATCAAGACTACGTCTAGGCAGATGATATAGCAGTATAAGTATATTAAAGTTGAAGACAGGGATCCCTGGGTGGCGCAGCGGTTTGGCGCCTGCCTTTGGCCCAGGGCGCGATCCTGGAGACCCGGGATCGAGTCCCACGTCGGGCTCCCGGTGCATGGAGCCTGCTTCTCCCTCTGCCTGTGTCTCTGCCTCTCTCTCCCTCTCTCTGTGTGACTATCATAAATTAAAAAAAAAAAAGTTGAAGACAACTGAAGGCTTCCATCTTAGTCTCTTTGGACTGCTACAACAAAATACCACAGAGTGGTGGCTTATAAACAACAGAAATGTATTTCTCACAGTTCTGGGGGCTGGAAGTCTGATATCAGGGGGCCATCGTGGTTGGGTGAGGGCTATCTTCAGGTTGTTGACTTCTTGTTATATCCTCACCAGATGGAAGAGGCAAGGGAGCTCTGCAGGGTCTCTTTTATAAAAGCACAAAGCTCATTCATGAGGGCTCCACCTCTCAAAGGCAACCTCTTCATAATACCATCGCACTGGGTGCTAGGATTTCAACATATACATTTTTAGGAGATGCAAACATTCAGACTGTAGCAGCTGCCTATAGTAGAGTTGTCCGCATAATTAAACATCAGTCTTGCTACATGTAAGAAGTTTTGTTTTCCTTAAAGGTTTTACTTATTTATTCATGAGAGACAGAGAGAGAGAGAGAGAGAGAGGTAGAGACAGGGAGAGGGACAAGCAGGCTCCCTGCAGGGAACAGGATGTGGGACTTGATCCCAGGACCTCAGGCTCATGCCCTGAGCTGAAGGCAGATGCTCAACCACTGAGCCACCCAGGTGCCCAAAGAAAATTCTTATTTTTGTAATGGGGGTTGACTTAACTTCTTGGATCTGTGAATTTATAATTTTCACCAAATTTGGAAAAAATTTTGCCATTTCTTCAAGTATTTTTTCTATTCTCCCCTTCCTTTCCTCTCCTTTAGTGACTCCAATTATACATATTTTAAGGTGCTTGAAGTTGCCCCACAGCTCTCTAATCCTCTATGTATTATTAGCTTTTTTGATCTTTTTATTTTTGTGTTTATTCTGGATCACTTCTATTGCTGTATCTTCAAGTTTGTTAATATATTATGCAGTATCTAACCTGCTATTACTACCATTTAGAGTAGTTTTCATCTCAAACAGTGCATTTTGCATCTTTATATTTTTTAAACTTTTATTTATTTTAGAGAGAAAGAGAGTGAGAAAGCATTCGAGTGAGTACTAGTGGGGGAGAGACAATGGGAGAGGGAGACAATCCTCAAGCAGACTCTCTGCTGAGTGTGGAGCCTAGCTCTGAGATCATGACTTATGCCAAAATCAAGAGTTGGACACTTAACTGACTAAGTCATCCAAGCACCTTGCATTTTTCATCTTTAGAAGTTCAAGTTGAGTCTTTTGTTATATCTTTAATGTGTCTGTTTAATATGCTTGATCTTTCCTCTACTTTCTTGGATATATGGAATATCCTAATAACTATTTTAATATCCTTGCCTATTAATTCCATTATATATGTCATTTCTGGATCTGTTTCTATTGACTGATTTTTTTTTCTCTTCATATGGGTCATTTTTCCTACTTTGCCTGGCCACTTTAGTCAAATGTCAAACAGTGTGACTTTAATCTTGCCGAGTGTTGTATATTTTAGTATTTTTATAAATACTATTGAGCTTTGTTCTGGGACACAGTTAAGTTACTTGGAGACATTAGTTTACTTCTGGGTCTTGCTTTTAATCTTAGTTAAAGAGGACCACAGCAGCATTTGGTCAAGGGCTAATTTTGGGCCACTTACTGAGGCAATTCCCTTCTGAATATTCCACTTGATGTCCCATGAATTATATTTTCTACTCTGTCTGGACTATTAACAATTATTGGCACTGTATGATCTCCCAGGATTATTTCTAGTCACTGATGCGCTGATGATTAAGTAGCTGAGGACTGAAGGGGGATCTTCTGCAGATTTCCAGATTTCTCTCTCTCTCTGCCACTCTCCCCTCTTGAGTACTCTGCCTTGTGAACTCCTGCTACTTTGGCCTGACTGGACTTTCACTTGTTTCTTCCATTCAGGGAGACTATTGGGCTTCAGCTAATTTCTGCCACCCTAAGCTGCAGCCTGGAAACTCTTTCCAGGTAGTAAGTGTGGGCAGTGGTAGGGCTTTATTTGATTTGTTTCCTATCTCTCAGAGACTGCTATCCTGCACTGCCTAAAGTTCAATATCTGAAAAACATTGTTTCCACCCACAATTGTTGCACACATTTTTTACTCAGGCAGATGGATAAATCTGAGCCTTGTTACCCTATCTTGTTGAGAAGCAGAAGTCACTTTCTTTTTGAGGTTGGCATAGATAATGGAACTGCTCCGTTGGACCTGCAATGTGTGTGTATTTTTGTGTTTGTTGATGAATATGTGTGACAAAGGGAAGTGATGGGGTAGTTCATCGGGATCAAGGTCATTGGTTTCTTTTTAAAAAATCTTCAAATGCATTTTTGAAAAGTGTTTTTTTTAAGATAGAAAACTATTGTATGCCCAAGTAAATAATGTAAGTATAGCACAGACAACATAAAGTGCATGTTAAATTTCTTTCCTGACTCATAATTCTATCATTCAGTTCCGTTGTAAACCTCAGAAAAAATCACAGCCAACAGTTTTTTGGTATATTCCTACAAAGTTGTTTCTTTGAAAATGGAAAGGGAATGTTATGTTTTTCTGAAATATAATTCAAGCATGGTATAGTATTTTTGATATAAATGATCATAAGAGATATAATTAAAATTTTTAATATTCTATCATTTCTTTAAGAACTAATATATTTAATTTTTTTAAATTTTTTTTAATTTTTTTTTAAATTTTTATTTATTTATGATAGTCACACAGAGAGAGAGAGGCAGAGACACAGGCAGAGGGAGAAGCAGGCTCCATGCACCGGGAGCCCTACATGGGATTCAATCCCGGGTCTCCAGGATCGTGCCCTGGGCCAAAGGCAGGCGCCAAACCGCTGTGCCACCCAGGGATCCCAAGAACTAATATATTTAAAATATAATTTTATCTTTTGCAATTTATTTTGATTACATATTTTAAGAAAAGGTGAATGAAGCTAGAGCATTTTCCAGGAATGCTCTATTGGTTAATACATTGATGAACTAAGATCTCTTTATTAATATATTAAAATATATTAAAATAGTAGCAGGTGCTCATTTTACAATTTTTAAAGATTTCATTTTTAAGTAATTTCCTTTTTAAATTTTTATTTATTTTAATTTTTAATTAAAAAAATTTAAAGTAATTTTTACATCCAACATGACTCCAAGATCAAGAGTCACATATTCTACTGACTGAGCCAGCCAGGCACCCTTCATTTTACAATTTTTTAAAAATTTTATTTATTTTTTATTTATTTATGAGAGAGAGAGAGGCAGAGACACAGGCAGAGGGAGAAGCAGGCTCCATGCACCGGGAGCCCGACGTGGGACTCGATCCCGGGTCCCCAGGATCGCTCCCCGGGCCAAAGGCAGGCGCCAAACTGCCGCGCCACCCAGGGATCCCCTCATTTTACAATTTTTGAAAAAGAACAAAAAAGTATAAAGAAGAAAATAAAATGATTTTGAATCCTATCACGCAGAGATGACTCAATCACCCTATTTAATAATTCTTTTATTAATTAAATTAGCAGAAAACATCCTTAACCCCTGAAAATGACAAGACACAGCACACAGGGATTATTTTGGTTGTATGCAATATGTACCTAATAAGCATTTTCTCTGGTCTCTGTCTGTCTCTTTCTCTCCTCCTCGTTCTCTTAAATGAATTGCTGTTCTGATAAGGTACATTGGTAAACATATGTTGATAAATGAATTAAGTAGAACAGTTGATTTCATGTATTAATTCAAAAAATATATTTGTTGAACAAAACAATTATAGTCTCTGCCCTCATGCAACGTTTATAGTCTCAGGAGTGACTAACACTAATTGAGTGATTATATAAATAAATGTATACCTACAAACTGTGACAGATGCTCCAAAGGAAAAAGGGCATGAAAGAAGTATAACAGGGACTTGATTAAGCTAGAGAGGCCAAGAGGGTTTTTCTGGAAAAGTGATTTGTCAGTTTAAGACTCATAGTGACAAAAAATGGGGGAAGGAGTTTGTGGGCATGAGATATACAAAGGCCTGAAGGCAGATGACTCTAGGGGAATTAAGAAGGCTCAGAGAGTGGGTTGGAATAGGTTTTCAAATTAAATAGAGGCAGGAGTAGAGAGGCCACAATCAGGTTGTGGAGCTTTAACCTAAGGAGTGGTGTGAAGCGGGGCTCCTAGGTGGCTCAGTCAGTTAAGCCCCTGACTCTTGATTTCAGCTCAGGTCATGATCTCAAGTCATGAGTCTGATGTTGGGCTCTGTGCTTAGCTCAGAGTCTGCTTGGGACTCTCTCTCCCTCTTCCTCTGCTCCTACTCCCCCCTTCACTCTCTCTCTCTCTCTTTCTCCCTCTCTTTCAAATAAATAAATAAATAAATCTTAAAAAAAAAAAGAACTTGTGTGAAGCCATTGAAGAACTTTCAGGAAAGAGGCATAAAAATTAGATTTATGTTATGAGTATATCCTTGGCTGCTTTGTAGAAAATGGTGGGAAGGAAGCAAAAATTAAAGCAGGGGTACCACTTAGGAGGCTGTTGAAGTAGAACAAGCAAGAGAGAACAGGGACTTTGAGCATCAGGGTAGTGGATTGAAATGGAGGTAAGGGGCACCTGGGTGGCTCAGTAAGTTAAGCATCTGCTTTCAGCTCAGGTCATGGTCTCTGGGTCATGGGATTGAGTCCTGCATCATGCTTTCTCCTCAGCAAGGAGACTGCTTCTTCCTCTCCCTCTTCTTCTGTGCTCTCTCTCTCTCTCTCCCTCTCTCTCAAATACATAAATAAAATCTTTAAAAAAAAAAAAAGAAATGAAGATAAAAGGCATGGTAATGGGACAATATGTGAAAAGGAGAGGGAAGTGCTAAGGATGACACCTTGGCTTTTGGATTTCAAAAGTGTGTGGACCAATAAGGTATAATAAGAATTATACACCATAGCCAAATGAGATTTATTCCAGGCTTGTAAAGTTGGTTCTGGATTCAAAATCACTCAATGCAATCTACCATATCAACAAACTAAAGAGAAAAATCATATGATCATACCAGTTGGCATAGGAAAAGCATTTGATAGCACTGAAAATCTATTCAGGGTGAGAAGTCTTAGCTAGCTAATCATGAAGGAGAATTACCTCAACTTGATAAAGAACATCTACAAAAAAGCCCGCAGCTAAGGTCATATTTCATGGTGAAAGGCTGAATACTTTCCCTGTAAGATTGGGAACAAAACAATGTATCAGCTCTCACCACTATTATTCCACATAGTACTGGAAGTTCTAGCACTGCTATTAAGCAAGAAAAACAAATGAAAGGCATACAAGATAGAAAAGAAGAAATAAGCCTGTTTCTACTTGCAGATGACATGATCATCTATATAGAAAATTCCAAGGATTCTACAAAAAAGCTCCTAGAATAGATGAGTTCAGCAAGGTCACAGGATACAAGATCAACACAGAACACTCAGAGCATTCCTGTATACTCATTTCTGTATACTCTATATTCTGTATAAGAATGAAAATGCAGAAACTGAAATTAAAAATGCAAAACCATTTACAGTTGCTCCAAGGAAAATTAAATACTCAAGTATATACTTATCAAAACATGTATAAGAGCTGTATGCTGAAAATTACAAAATATTGATTAAGAAAATCAAAGAACATTTAAAAAATGGAGAGACATACTGTGTTATAGGTTGGAAGTATCAACATGGTAAAGATGTCGATTCCTCTCAAATTGATCTATAGGGTTAATGGAATTCTATCAAAGTCCTACCAAGCTTTTTGGCAATAGAGATGAGGTTATCCCCAAATTTGTGGAAAGGTATAACTCCGCATATAGCTAAAACATTCTTGACAAAAAGATTATGGAGGATGAATCACTCTTCTTAAGGCTTACTGTGTATTTGCAGTAATCAACACAATGTGGTTTTGGTGTAGAGATAAACATACAAGTCAATGCAACAGAACACAGAACACAGATATAGACCCACACAAATGATTTGCAAAAGCAATTCAATGGAGCAAGGATAGCCTTTTTAACAAACAGGTTTGAAGCTATGGGACATCCAGAGTAAAAAAATGAAACTCTACCCAAACACAAGTTGATCTAATACAAAAATTAATTTAAAATGGGTCACGAACTTCAATGTAAAACCACAAAACTCTGGTAAAAAAATAGGAAAAAAATTCATGACCCAAGACGAGACAAGTTTTCTTAGATGATTCGTGAAACGAAAAACTGATCAATTTAAACTTATCAAAATGAAAAATTCTGTTCTGTGAACACTCATGTGAAGAGGGTGAAAAGACAGGTTATAAAATGGGAAAAACTATTTGCAAACTGCATATCGAACAAAAGTCAGCATCCAGGATACTCCTAGAACTCAAGAGTAAAGATACAAACAACCCAATTAGGAAATGGGCAAAGCCATGAACAAACATTTCACCAAATAAGGTATATAGAGGGCAAATAGAGCAATGAAAAGATGTTCAGCATCGCTAGCATTTGGAGAATGCAAGTAAACAGTACAGTGAGTTATGATTAGTGTTAAATAGCAAGAGTTCAACCAAATACATTTTAAGGATCTAATTAGCTATATTAATTGATCTATGAATCAGGCAATATCTCATCTCGCAAATAAAAGGAAGTTCCAAAAGGCTACAGAAAAGGACAGATTTTTAAATGTAGAGTTGGAGTGGAGAAAAGGAAATTATTAGCAAAGAATCCATTGTTTTAGGCAAGGTCACTTTTAAGGGTCTCTTAGTAAATTTCCTAGTGCTAACCAGGAAATTTCCATGTTGACTGGTTAAAGGTTACATTCCTAGGGTAGATGTTAAGTCTTGGTTTATTCACTTGGGTGGGGCCTTAATCTAAGTGACATTTCGGGCCTGTAGTTTTCTTTTTAATGGTACTTAACCTGTCAGAATGGCTGAAATAAAGCATGGTGACCACTCAAATACTGGTGAGGGTTTGAAAAAACTGGGTCACACGTACATTACCCATGGTAATGTAAAATGGTACACCTGCTGTCTCTTATAAAACTAAACATCCAATTACCATATGACCCAACAGTTGCACTTTTAGGGGCTGTAACCCAGAGAAATGATAACTTATTTTCATACAAAAACCTATATATGAATGGTTATTGCAGCTTTATTTGTAATAGCCAAAACTAGATGTCCTTCAACAGAGGAATGATTGGGGTGCCTGGGTGGCTCAGTCAGTTAATTGTCTCCCTTCAGCTCAGGTCATGATCTCAGGGTGCTGAGACTGAGCCCCACTTATGCTCACTGCTCAGGGGGCAGTCTGCCTCTGCCTCTGCTCATGCTGTCTCTCAAATAAATAAATAAAATCTTAACAACAACAATAACAAAACCTCCCCAAACCCCTAGATGAATGGTTTAAAAAACTGTAGTTGACATATTCCTTGGAATACTACTTAGCAACAATAGAACAGTTGAGCCAATACACGCAGGAACGTGGATGTGTCATGAGAAAATTATGCTGAATGAAAAAGCCAACCCTCCAAAACTACTGTATAATCCTACTCATATAACATTTTTGAAGTGACACTATTTTAGAAATGGAAGACAGATTATTGGTTGTCCAGGGTTAGGGATGAAGGTTGGGGGTGATGGGGCATGGCAGGGACTGGGTGAAGGTACCAAAAGTATCTCTGTGGTGTTGGGACTGACTGCTCAGCCAACTGTGGTGGTGGACCTGCAAACCCACACACGTGACAACACTGTAGAGAACAAAATATACAGACACGCACAAGGACAAATGAAATTAGGAACATCTGAATAAGGTCAATGAATTCTACCAATGCCAATATCCTGGATGTGGTTCTGTACTCTAGTTGTGTAAAATGTTACCATTGAGGGAAACTGAGTAAAGTGCACATAGAATCTCTCTTAAGAGAAAAAAAATGACTGGATAGTAGGAGCATTACTGCAAAGAGCCATGGTCTGAGACTATAAGAATGGTCTGCATATATCAGAATAAATTCCAAAATTCATATGACAGCATTTTGCACTTTAGTATATGACCCCAATTTATATTTTTAGGTTGTCTGTCTTCCATAGCAAACTTAGGCAATCCTGATATCTCAGCCCCTCTGAACTCCTTGCCATTTCCCAAAATGCTTAGAGCATTCCAGCATACTATGTGAGGGTGTATGGCTCAGGCCATTGGTTGCCCAACCGGCTATGTGTCAGAGTCTTAGCCAGCACAGTGCAGGGATCATGATATTTGCTCGGGCCATGTAGTCATTCATCAGCTTCAAGTTCTCACCCTTAGTCTAGTAGCTTACCAAAGTATTTTTCCCAACACAGTTTTCTCCTATTCTGGTACTAGTGATTAAGATAAAAATGTCACCCTTTTGGGGCACCTGGGTGGCTCAGTAGGTTAAGCATTTGCCTTCAGCTTAGGTCATGATCCCAGGGTCCTAGGATCAAACCTTGCATTTGGCTCCCTGCTCAGCAGGGAGTCTGCTTCTCCCTCTCCCTCTGTCTGCTGCTCCCCCTGCTTGTGCTCTCTCCCTCCCTCCCTCTCTCTCTCTGTCACATAAATAAGTACAATCTTAAAACAAAAAAAAGAATATCACCTTTTTGTCTTTAAGTAGCTGTTCTCCTGTCTGGCATTTCCCGCCCCCAGCTCTGCTCCTCTCTCTTCTACTTCTCTTAAAGCTACTTCCTTATTAGATTCCTTGTCCATTTGGATGGATGGATTTGCTTCCTTCTTTGAAATCCCAGTGCCCTTTTGTTAGTAGGTTACACTCTCTGTGCTGTATTTTGGTTATTCATATACCAGTTTTATGCTTCTACTAGATTATGAACAATCTGGGGGCAGAGTTCATCATCCTTTAATCCTTCACACTGCTGGGTGCTGTTGAGTCAGTCAGACATCCATAAAATGTATTCCAAGTACTCACAACCTGGTGAGGGAGATGGTTTTACCAATAAATCCCCTTATCTTCTTTCCTCAAGCTGTGGAGGAGCCAAAGATCAGTGTCTCATTTCAATTTCTCCTGAAGCCCCAGTCACAGTAAGAGGCAGATTGAAGGGTTAATCCTCTCCACATACCACTTTATGTCTGTTACTGTTTCACTCAAGTTGCTGAAGCTGGAAACTCTCCAGAGGAGCAGCCCACCTGGGAGAAAACATGTGAAAAGTAAAATGGTTGATGTGGGAGTTTCATCCCATCTTCCAAGTTAGCAAGTCTCCAAGGCTTTTTTTTTTTTTTTTTTTTAAGTCTCCAAGGCTTTGATACATGAAGCAAAACAAACAAAAAATAAAATGTAAACATGCACAATTATCTGCACCTGAATGTGTACACACACAGGCTCACACATCTCAAGGACAAGAAAGGAAAGAAAACCATATACAGTGTTGCACTTCCTTTTTCCTTTTAGATTTTGCATTTACTAACATGAATAATGTAAAAGTAATCTAAAGTTGCAAAGTTTTGATTAAGAAGCCTACTGCACATGGGCCTGGTGAGTAATGGGAGTGGTATATAGCTTTTGGAATGTACTATTTTGAAACTCATAATGCACTCAGAAGAAAGTTGGTCCTTTCATGGTAAGGCATATAAGTTTCTTTTTTTTTTAATGATTTATTTATTTATTCTAGAGCAGGAAGAGGGGCAGAGGGAGAGGGAGAAAGAGAATCCTCAAGTAGACTCCTGGTTGAGTGTGGAGCTGGAAGCAGGGCTGGATCTCACAACCCTGAGAGCATGACCTCAAAATTATGACCTGAGCCAAAATCAAGAGACAGATACCAAACCAACTGAAGCACGTAGGTACCCTGGGCATATAGGTTTTTATCTCATCATCAGTATCATCTTCATAAAATTCCTTCATTGGCTACATATTTCTCCAAAATTGCCATATGGATTATATATTTTTAAAGATTTTGTTTGAGGGATGCCTAGATGGTTCAGTGGTTGAGCATCTGTCTTCCGCTCAGGGTGTGATCCTGGGATCCGGGACTGAGTCCTGTATCAGGCTCCTTGTGGGTAGCCTGCTTCTCCATCTGCCTGTGTCTCTGCCTCTCTTTCTGTCTCTCATGAATAAATAAAATCTTAAAAAAAAAAAAGATTTTATTTGGTAGAGCGAGAGAAAATGAGAGTGAGCATGAGTGGAGGGAGGGGTGGAGGGAGAAGCAGACCCCTTATTGAGCAGTGAGCCAGATGTGAGGCTCAATCCCAGGATCCTGGGGTCATGACCTTAGCCAAAGGCAGATGCTTAACCCCGTGAGCCACCCAGGCACCCCACTATATGGATTATATTAATGTACATAGTGAGCGTGTTATTTTTTTTTCTTTTCTGTGTCAATTCACCCTTCTTTTAGTAGCATTTCATAGATTTCTCTGGGGAAACTCTACTTCTCTTAGTTCGTAAGTGCCTCCCTACTCTCTCTGTCCCCTGCCAGAATCAGGGCTCAGTACATCATGGAGAGCAGCCAATTGGAATATTGTATTTCTCTGGTTACCTTTGCTGGTTCCAGGTATTGGCGGTAATATGACTCGATCTGGTCCAATGAGAGTGAATGCTAGGACTTGACAGAACTATTGAGAGAATCATTCTTTATGGGGAAGTTACTAAGAGAGAACAGTCTAATACTGGAACTCCTGGCAGTGATTTTTCCAAAGAAAGAGGAGACTGTGCCAGAAAACATTGTTAACACACACACACATACAGGCACACACATGCCAAAAACAAAACAAAAAAACAGATCTGAGCTAGAGAGAGTAAGACTAAGTCCTCGAAACTAGCTTGAGCCTCTGTATCCAGCACATACAGTGTTTACTCCATTCTTGGACTTTTAACTCATGTAGGTTAATAAATTTCCTATTTTGTTTAAACTACCCTCATTTTTTTTTTATCATTTTCAAGTAAATATATACAGAGAAAATAACTTTGAAAAATAAATTGAGGGAGGCCTGGGTGGCTCAGCGGTTGAGTATCTGCCTTCAGCTCAGGTCTTGATTCCTGGGGTCCTGGGATCAAGTCCCACATCAGGATCCCTGCAGGGAACCTGCTTCTCCCTCTGTCTATGTCTCTGTCTCTCTCTCTCTCTGTGTCTCTCATGAATAAATAAATAAAATCTTAAAAAAAAAAAAAGAAAAATAAATTGAAATCATAGTCATTCCTTTGTTCCCAAAGAGCTAGAACTTTTGGTGTCTGCTGGTCTATCATAAGGTGTTTTTTTTTTAAGATTAAAAAAAAAAAGATCTTAGTTCTTATTTATTTGAGAGAGAGAGAGAGAGAGAGAGAGAGAATGAACACAAATGGAAGGAGGGGCAGAAGGAGAGGGAAAAGCAAATTCCTGTTGAGCAGGAAGCTGGATGCAGGCTCCATCCCAGGACCCTGGGATTATGACCTGAGCTGAAGAAGACACTTAACTGAGTCACCCAGGTGCCCCTCACCATCAGGTTTGAGCAGTGGAAATGTGATATTTTATATTAATCAGTATACAGTGGGTTAGGCTGTTGGTGGATATTAACAACTCTCAAGTCCCCCAGATCTGAGGTGCTCACATTATATGTCCATTGCAAAGTGGTGCGGGGCTCTGCTCTATGGTCACTCAGATGGACACATAAAAATCTCATATCTAATTTTCTATATTTTGACCCATTTGCTAGAGCTAGTCACATGGCCCCATTAACTGGAAAGCGACCAGGAAGCAATCTCCCATGTACCCCAAAGTAGACAAGACCTAGATGTAATTTGTACTAGTAATTCTAGCACATGACCAAGTTAGTATTTTTAGTTCACAACTTTGACAAAAGTTATTATAATAATAGGTTAAAATGTATTAAATATATCTTGTACTACATACTTTATGTAGATGATTTTTTACTCCTTAGAACATCTGTATGGTTTATAATTGCCTTCATTTTCTATATGAAGAAATTGAAGTTTAGTTGTATTAAGTGACTTGCTAGAAGTCACAAAGCAGGGGAGCTGAGATTCTTTTTGAACCCACGTTGGAATCTGGCTGCTTACCCTGTGCTAAGCTACCTCCAATGTGAAGGATCCATTGATGGGCTAAGGAATTGGACCCAGCAAGATCAGCTAAAAATTCAAGATAGAAATGATGAGATGCTACTACCCAGATTCTAGGTGGGTGGAAAGAAGAGGCTTACAAAGGTGAAATGACAGGACTTGGTGATTGATTAAATATGAGATTGTCAGGGGGTGCCTGGGTGGCTCAGCTGGTTAAGCATCTGACTCTTGGTTTCGGCTCAGGTCATGATCTCAGGGTTGTGAGATTGAACCCTGCATTAGATGCACTCTGCTTCTTAGGCTTCCTTACTCCTCATTCTCTTTCTTTCCAGGGAACTATAGTCTTCCATACCTCCCCTGACCCCACTGCAAGAGTTGTCATGACACTTTTCTCATTCCATGCTGTCTTCTCTCTAGAGGACCTTAATCATTTACACATTAGGCTCTGAGCTGGGCATGGAGCCTGCTTAAGATTCCCACTCTCTGCTGCCTGTCCCTGCCCTACTCTCTCCTCTTAAAAAAAAAAGGTGGGATTTTGGGACAGTAATGAGTCAACACTGACTCTTGAATGTTGTAGCAGTTTGACTGGGAAGGGTTTGACATGCCTTGAGAAGTGTGGGAGGAGATGTCAAGTTGGCTGACAAAGTACAGGTTTGGAGCTGGGGTGGAGGTCCGGCTGGAGATGCTGACGGGAATTCTACATTTAGATGACAGTTTACATGTGTAATGGTTAAGGTCCTCCAGAGAGAAGACAGCATGGAATGAGAAAAGTGTCATGACAACTTTTGCAGTGGGGTCAGGGGAGGTATGGAAGCCTATAGTTCGCAGGAAAGAAAGAGAATGAGGAGTAAGGAAGCCTAAGAAGCAGAGTGCATCTACCAGAAGGTCTCAGATCTCTGTCTCCATGACAACACAGACTTCATCAATAACAAACTCCCTTTTATAAGAGAATATTCTTCTCTGTTGGTTAGAGCATGTCCTAACTAGAATTTTACTATTACACATACTTTTTCCCCCTTTTCCCAGCCTGGATTATTAATGAGCTCTGGTGTTTAGTTTTAATCCTTTGGACTTTAAGAGCAGACATTCAACTGAAGAGATTAAAAACCATTTGGAAGCAGTGAATCTAGAACAAAAAAGAAAGAGAATATGCCATCTTTAATATCATAGGGAAGACAAAACTGGGAGGAAGATGACAATTAAGATAGTTTCAAAATGAGATTGGGGTGGTGCTTTGTAAATTCCAAAATTCTCAACTAGGCTGAAATTCTAGTTTCTCTTCCATTTTTTACTCTTCTTTTTGTTGGTTTTCTTAAGCATGAACTGCTCTAAGAAGTCCTCCCCAGCTCTAGCAAAGCCAGTTCTCCTGAAGCTCCTCTGGTACTTTGAACTTACTTTTGGAGAATTTACAAGGTGTGTGTGCCCAGAGGCAGATTAACTGTTAGTACCATGAAGCTGATGAGATTTAAACTTCTGGGCTCCTCACTTGCTCAGGCTGCTGTGAGTGCTGGGCGTTGCTGGGAGTTGTAGGGTGTTTTCAAGTGTGCGTCTGGCAGGGAGCCATTGCAACCAGAAAGCATTTCTATGAAAGCATTTCTGATAAATTGCCCAAAGAGATGTCATAAGACAGGAATCTGAATCTCTATGCCTCTACCCTTTAAACTTATTTACTTTCTCATTCTAAATACTCATATCTAATTTCATGTTTCTAGTTTTGTACCTCCAATTCTCCTTTTGTTAAATCTTTATACATTTCAGGTCCATAAAACATAGATCTGCCCTTTATGTATCATTTTTATTGTTAGTCAATAGTGAGTGAATTGTCCTGATTTAAGTTCTTTCTTACACCTGCAGGTTCAGTACAGTGCCTTGTTCAAGGTAAGCTACAATAGATGTTTGTTGAATGAATAAATGTAGCAGAATAAATCACAAGTTAAGAAAGTCCCAGGGTTTGGGAGAGGCAGTGTGGTCATGAATCGTAAGAAATGTAACAGGGTGTTGAAGTGCGTGAACAGCTCTGGGGTGAGGAAGAAGAGACCAGAAGAAGAAAAATTCTCAGGACTTTTCAATTTCATCTGGGGAAGTCAGGCTTAGTATACATGGCAGTGTTGTTTTCTTTTTTAAATCTCAGTTGTTGGATATAGCATAAGCTTCAAAAATAATTCATATGTACCTTCCCTCCACTGGCTTCAGAATGCTACAGTAAAAATTCATAAAAGGAGATTATTGTAGAGCGAGGCTCTCTAGTATATTTTACATTCTTCATTCAAGATCAGGCCAGAGAGCTTTGCTTTAAGAATTTCATGCAATAGGAGCTCACATCAAGTTTTCTATTTAAGACAGCAGGACAAAAGTTAAGATGCTTTTAGTTCTGTTTTATACTAATGTATAATGAAAGATGTAAACTTCCTTAAAAGGTAGTTCTTCAGAAATACCCAGAAAATGCTAATGTTTACATATTATTGAATATATATTAACATTGTCATAGTTGGAGGGGATGAGTCTGAGAAATGTAAATCTCTATTTTGAGTACTTATGGACAGCTAAAAACTGGATTTTCTCTTGCTATGGAGGAAGGGGAGAATGACTATAGGGGTGGTAACCACATTCTTTACCCTATATCTTTAAGCTTCAGTTTCCTTTTCTGTTAAGTGGGAATCAAAACAGAATCTCCCACATAGAATCGGTCAGACAATGTAAGTGAAATGCCTGGTACATTGGGCATGCTCACCAAATGTTAGCAGTTGTTTGTGGAATACAAATATATAATCAAAACTGCAAATTGCCCCCTAGTATTAATCCCCAACTTCATCCTTTTAGTTAATATTTAATTTTAATTTTTTTTTAATTTATCTATGATAGTCACACACACACACACAGAGGCAGAGACATAGGCAGAAGGAGAAGCAGGCTCCATGCACCGGGAGCCCGGCGTGGGATTCTATCCCGGGTCTCCAGGATCGCGCCCTGGGCCAAAGGCAGGCGCCAAACCGCTGCGCCACCCAGGGATCCCCCTTTTAGTTATACAACCCTCTGAGTTTTGCTGTGTATACTGCTACCCAGCTAGAGGCTACATCTTTCATTTTGTCTTGTATGTGACTAAATTACGGCTAATGAGAAGTGAGAACCGATGTGTACATTGTAGGTTCATATACTTAGAAGGTTACTGTTTGCTTTCTACTTCCTCTGTTCCAATCCTGCAGGCTGAAATATGTTTGATAGTGCTAATCTGGCTTTAACCGTGGACTAGAGGGAAGAACAAAATGGAAGGCACCTGGACCCCTAAGTGATCTTGAGGATCTGTGTCTCTCACATTTGCCAGACCACCTTTCAACCTTGACCTTTTGTCAGAAAGTAGTAAACCTTCCATACTATTTAATATACTGTAATTTGTACTCCGCCAAAGCTGTGGATGGGGCGCCTGGGTGGCTCAGTCGGTTAAGCCTCTGACTCTTGGTTTCATCTCAGGTCATGATATCAGGGTCCTGGGATCAAGCCCCATGTCCGGATCCATGCTCCACGTGCAGTCTGCTTGTCCACAATGAGAAAGAATACTCTATCATGCTCCGGTGCATGTGTCACCATGCACAGATGCTGCACCTGGTGTTGCCAATGCTAGTGGCAGTGAATAGATACCGACCACCTCCACTAGGACTGTGGCTACAGCTGATTCTGGAAATGGCTTGTAGTGGCTTCCACAGTCACTGCCCCTCTTCAAGATAGATTCTGAAGGATGCTGCTGGTTCATGTACAAGCTTTGAATTCAATGCCCAGTTTGGACACTCGTAATTGATGGTATCCTAGCTCTAGAGGAGGCTGGGAATGCAAGCCACTGGCATTTTAGCTTTTTAAAATAGGAGGTAAGCTTCGCCTGATGGATCGGAGTTCTCAGAAACCCAGTCAGAGTTTTACATGTTGGGTAGCTAAAAACAATGACAGATGTCTCCTCTAGAGGTTCATGCTTCCACCCACTGATCTCCAAACAGCAGAACTTCATTATAGGATTGAAGATAAACCTTGGTATGTCTTTAAGTTTATCATTCAGAGAAGGAGTGATGGTGAGAAAAGGACATTTATTAAGCACATGCTATAGGCACTCCGGGAGCTGTTGGGGCTTTAGTGGTGAATAAGGAATGGGCTCCATCTTCTAAAGCTCAGAGTCCAGTACCTGATGCAAAAGTTATGTACGGGAATACAAAACACTTTTTGTATTGTAGTTTCAGATGGTGAAAATAGCTCTATAGTCAATCTGCATTATTTGTGGACTTGCTATTTTGATTGACCTACTCACTAAAATTTATTTCTAACCCTTAAATCAACACTCATGGTGCTTTTAAAGTCTCTCCTATGCTCTTTTGAATCAGCAGTACTATTCTGTTGCTTCCCTTATTAACGAACTAGTAGATTTTGAGCATGTGTTCATGATATGTTTGTATCAGAGTCAGGTTTTTAACTTTCTGACATTCTAAAATTAGAATTTTAGAATTGTTATATGTTCTAAATCATGACGTGCAAAGCAGTGGAACATTTGAGTCATCCAATGCTCACGTTCCCAGAAGATGTCAAACAAGGCAATGCTCTGCCTCCTGTTTCATTCTCCTGCTGTAAACCGTATCCTTTTTGTAGTCCATTTAGTGCCATGTTTTATTGTATTGTACTTTTTGTTGCTGAATTTACTGCTTAAAATGGTCCCCAAACCATAGTGCTGAAGTGCTGCTTAGTTCCTAAGTGCAAGAAGACTGTGATGTACCTTCCAGAGAAAATACATGTGTGGATAAGCTTTGTCTGAACATAAGTTATAGTGCTATTGATCATGAATCAATACAATTAGTAAACAATATATATCAAATAAATACATGTCTTTGGACAGAAAACACACATAAAACAAGATTATATATTCATCAGTTGGCAAAAATGTGTGGCCAGAGCTTGCAGGAAACTACCCCCATATTTCTCCAAGGAACAATGGTTCAGTATTTGCTAATGTGTTGTTTGTCAACTTTATAGAACACAACTACCATGAATAATGAGGATGAATTGTATTACGATTTTTTCTAATTTTAAGTCATACAAGTTCGTTGTAAAATAATGTAAACAATAGAGGAATGTATGAAAAAGAAAGTAAAAAACTCTGAATCCTACCATTCAAAGAAAACCATGATTGTTACTATTTCTATAAAATTATTTCAAATATTTCTTTTTACATATTCATATGCATATATCATTTTATATAAATGTAATGATATGATTGTGATTATATAATTTCTTCAGCTTGTAAATTATAATTTTAGAATTTTCAGAAAGTTAAAAACATGACTTGTATAAACATTGGAGAGCATATGCTAAGAAAATGAATCTAATTCATTAAAAAGGGAACCAGTAGGAGAGTAACACTGGTTCAGAGGAACATAAGAAAAATGTATGTTCCTATAGCCATTGAAAGGAGGAATATAAAATAAGGTTGGTAACTGGAATGCAAAAACTGCTTAAGGTACTACAGGGCAGTAAAACTTTAGCCTTTGGGGAAAACTTTTTTTTCTGAACAGAACTTATCAAACACTTACAAGCCAACATCTAACTTTTCAGAGTCTGGGGACATATCATTACTCAAATAAGTTGAGTAAAGTCAAATAAAATAAGCCAAATTAGTCAAATAAAAGATACAGAGAGCTTAATCCTACTTTGGCATATATATTTTTTAAGATTGTATTTATTTATTCATGAGAGACACAGAGAGAGCCAGAGACACAGGCAGAGGGAGAAGCAGGCTCCCTGTGGGGAGCCTAATGCGGGACTGGATCGCAGGACCCTGGGATCACGCCCTGAGCCAAAGGCAGATGCTCAACCACTGAGCCACCCAGGAGCCCCTACTTTGGGACAGTATTAAGGGACAATACTCTAGTAAATACATTAAGTGAGAAAAATTATAATGCATTAAATATCGACCCCAAGTGTCCTAAGTTTCTTAAAATGTCATCAAAACACAGTTAAACAATTTTGTTAGCCTGGAAAAGGCTCCATCTCACTAAACAGTATAGCTGTGAACAATAATTGCTTAACAGGTAATGTCTCTGCATCAGCAACATCTTTGAGGAAGGACCCTGTTGTTGACACTCAGTGGACTTTACAAAAGCCTCTAAATGAGATCCTGATAGTCTACCCATTGTATTCGGAATATAACTCAAGACTTTTCCTGATAACTGAACTTATCAGAGAAATAGGTGTGTTCTGATAAGTTTGGTCAATGTATTGAGAAACAGGTGTGTTCTAATAAGTTTGGTTATTTAAAACTAAGAGATAGTCTACGAGAAAAGCAATGGAGACATTTTGGCAGGGTATCTCTAGCATATTCTGAAAATTCTTTGGTCTGCCCCTGTGGACCTAACAGTTTCTCTGCCCAGAGGCAAATAGTGTTGTTGGTTTAGGATTTTATTTATTTATTTGAGGGAGAGAGAGCATAGGGTAAGGACAAAGGGACAGTAGGGGGAGCGCAGAGGGAGAAGCAGACTCCACGCTGTGCAGGGAACCTGAGTTGGGCTCTATCTCAGGACCCAGCCAGGATCAGGACCTGAGCCAAAGACAGATGCTTAACCCAACTGAGCCAGCCAGGAGCCCCCCCCCCCGCCCCCCCGGAGGTAAACAACGTTACCTGTTTCTTCTGTATCCTTCCAGATTATTGTCTGCATATATAAGTAATATGTATCTAAAGGATGCTGAATGTGAAACTTGTTGCCTTTAGGCTTGGGAAGCCCCAAAGGCCTATAAAACAATGTGTGCCAAAGGCACACTTACAGGCAAGGCAGAGACTAGACCAACTCTGGGGCACACACAAAGGAAGCAAGTTCTCCCTCTGCCCAACTCTCGTAGAAGAGAAGAGGCAGCTGGGGACGGTTCCTTCTCTTCTACTCTAGCAAAGCAGTTTTCAGTTAGGACCACTCAGAAAATGTGATAGGCATCACTGGAGCTTGGGAGCATAGGCATTGTTCTCTGCCGATGCTGGGGGAGCTCTAGGTGAAGGCTGGCTGAGGACAGAGCAGGAAGGAAGGGCAAGCTGGAGGTCTTCTGACATTAGGGACAAGTGTGTATTTCTCAGATACCATTAGATAAGGCCTTCACAATGGACTGATTGTAGGTTGTCATTAATGGGACCCTTGGACATTTTCCAAGATCACCTGGAGAGGTGAAGGGTCCTGCCTCCTTACCCGCTCCATCCCCAAAAGAAGCATCTTCTGTAGGAAGCACTGGGGATGGGGAAAACTAAAACCCATACACACAGAAGTTTCTTTCTTTTTTTTTTTTTTCACACAGAAGTTTCTAAAGAATCTGCAAAGGCCCTCTGTGAGAGGAAGGATCGACGTTTGCAATCTACCACACAAAGAGTACACCAGCACTAGTCAAGTAAGAGCTTTTTTAAAAAAATTTTTAAAAAGATTTTATTTATTTATTCATGAGAGACACACACACACAGAGGCAGAGACACAGGCAGAGGGAGAAGCAGGCTCCATGTAGGGAGGCTGACGTGGGACTTGATCCCGGGGCTCCAGGATCATGCCATGGGCCGAAGGCGGTGCTAAACCGCTGAGCCACCTGGGCTGCCCAAGTAAGAGCTTTTATGCTCTTTATTTCTGTTATTCCAACCCTGGAGGGTTCCCCCACCCCAATTTTAAGTTTTTACTTATTTTTATTTTTAATGGAAATGAATTTAAAATATAATATCATATACATTGAAGGTGTACAACATATTAGTTTGATACATGTATGCATTATAATATGATTGCTGTTGTAGCAGTTGATAATTAGTGCCTTATTCACGTTATATAATTATCATTTTTTTTTAGTGGTTGGAATAATTAGGTTCTAATCTCAGCAAATTTGAGGACTGCAATATAAGGTTGTTTATATTCACTACCCTGTGCATTAGATTTCCAGGACTTACCAGTGTGCACCCTCCAACAGCTGTCCTATGAGGGTCCCAAAACCATAGCTAGTGACAGAAGTCGGGAGGAAGCATAAAACAGAGGAGAAAAAACAGGCTGTTTACTCTTTCTCTGTTGCAAAAGCTTGAAACAGGGTGGAAGGAAGTTTTAAATTGAATGACATTTGGAGTATTATGATTATCGGTTGGACTCTAGAATATCTCTGAGTGACGCAACAAGCTATGGCACCTGCCCAATTCCACCCAGGAGCAGAAAATAACATAACCAGAAAGAAGGGGCAGTTGGAGAAAGAAAGAAATTGCTTCTTGCTTGTTGTTTCCTGCTAGTTTGATGTTCGGGGTCAGGACTGGATGGGGAGCCCCACCCTCCTAGCCAGTGCTACCCTCCACTTAGTGGACAGGAAGCAGACAGAGGGCGGGATTGCTGCTCTTTCCTGCTCTATTTGAGGGGCAGACATCCAAATTCTTAGTTTCCCACTGGGAAATGGGACCATGTCAGGTGACACAGGAGACTCAGAATAGAACAACAGCAGGGCACCTGGGTGGTTCAGTGGTTGAGTCTCTGCCTTTGACGGTCCTGGGATCGAGTCCCTCATTGGGCTCTCCTCAGGGACCCTGCTCCTCCCTCTACCTATGTCTCTGCCTCTCTCTCCTCTGTGTCTGTCATGAATAAATAAATAAATAAATAAATAAATAAATAAATAAATAAATAAATATCTTAAAAAAAAAAGAAGAATAACAACAACAACAACAAAAGAAGGGAAGAGACGAAGAGCTGTGGCATCTGCAGAAAGTGGAAGAGAAAGGGTTAGGTGAAACCAGTGTCAGTAAGGAAAGCCTGGACCTTTGAAGTCCCTTCATACTGGTGGTACTGTTCTGGTATTGAGGTCACTTTTGGGGGTCCTTTCTATCTGTCTCTGGATCCAGAAGACAGCTGGCACCTGGCATTTGGGAGGTGGTATTTGAGAGGTAGCACAGTGCAGCAAAGAGAGCCCTCTACCTGTTCGTCTAGTACTCAGTGCAGTACAGCTTGGCACAGCCTTTCTGGAGGGCAGTTTAGCCATACCTAACAGAAGCCTTGCATGTTTATACCTGCGGAGGAGTTAGGATTAGAGTCAGCTTCACATAATATCCAAACCACAGTGGCTAGGATTTAAACAAGATGTAAGCTTATTTCTCCCTTGTGTAAAATTCCAAGAGAATGTGGTCTAGAGCTGGTACTTGCTTAAGCTCCAAGAAGGATTCAGGTTCTTTCCAGCACATTTATGAACTGGCGTGAGACAATCATGTTCCAGGCAGCAGGATGGAGTGCATCCAATGAAGGATGTGTCCGATGAAGAGAAAGGGGCAGAGCTACAGAACACTGTGCCTACGGAAGGATCCTGAAAGCTGGGAAGTAATTGTCTTATTTATAACTCATTGAGGAGACCTCAAGCACATGGCTATGCCCAGCTGCAAGGGACACTGGGAAAAACAATGGATTCCAGATGACTAAATATCTGGCTAAAAATTTTGGAAGAAGAGTGAAAGAATATTGGGGAACAATTAACACCGTTTAGTGCCTCTCTTACTTCACTGAATAATATACCTTGGAGGTGATTTTGTGTCAGTACTTACAGTACTTCCTTATTCTTATGTATTTTATTTTTTAAGGCTCAATAACACTTCATTATTTGGAAATATCACGAATTATTTAGGTAATCTGTTGATGGGTAGTTAGGTGTCAAACTTACATTATTGCAAATATTGTTGCAGTGAGTAACCTAGTACATAGGTAGTTTTAGGTATATGTGAGTGTATCTGTAAGATAAATTCCCAGATGTGGGGTTGTTGAGATTTTGTAGTTTTTGTAGGTTATTGCCAAATTATCAGAGTTGTAACATGAGAGTCCCATTATCAATAATAACCGTTTTCAACATGGCATTTTATCAAACTTTTTGATCTTTGGCAATCTGATAGTTAATAAGCGATTTTAAAATTTAAAAGCAGTGTTACGATTACAATTTTTTTCCATATATCTTTCTTTCATATATCTTTGCACTCTTACCTGCTTGTTTCTAAAAGATAAGATCCTGGAGAAGAATTATTGAATCCAAAGTTATGCAAAATTTTAAACTCTTAACCCTTGTGGCCAAACTTTTTAAGGAGGATGTGCTAATTTTGCCATTTGGTACCTACAATGCTTGAAAAGAGATCCCTTAAGCAGAGTGTAAGGAGAGAAAGTGCAGCAGCCAGGAAGATAGTTTTTGGAATCAAGTAGGCCAGAGTTTGAATTGGATTCTTTTAAATCCTCTTCAGAGGATTGAATTATTATTATTATTTAATGAAGTATAGTTGATACGCAGTATTATACTTGTTTCAGGTGTACAACATAGTGATTCAACATTTATATACATTATGAAGTGATCTCCATGGTCACTCTCTTTTAATCCGTTAACTTGGTTGAATGGAAACATAAACACTCTTTCCCCTTTGATGAGGGGCTGTTGAAATTTTATTTCGGTTCTTTTAAGCCCAGCTGGGCTGCTTCCAGTCGGCCTCCCATATACATGGCTTGGGGGTTAGTCAGAGATCTGGGCAAGAGTATATGCCCCAAGAAGTTCGAGCTTTCCCCTCTACCTCTTCCCTTTCCTGGGTATCTCTTCTCTACTTCCAGCTGTGCTGGTTACCCCGCACTCTGTCCTCAGATTCTTTGAATCAACCTAACTGCACAGAACGTCCTCTGGCTAATATCATAAAAAACAAGAAAGTCACAGAGTGAGTTAGTAAATTCTCTCTCAGCTGTGAGACCCCCAACTGTTTTCAGAATCTACTTTCTTTGGGTCTCTTTGGTGCCTTTGGACAGATTTTTTGGGTCAAGACTTGTTAGCTACAGGAGGCACTCCTTTGGACTTACTTTGACATACTTCATAGTTTGACAACTCTGATTTTTATTGATCCCTTGTGCATGAATAGCACCATCAAAACACATTTTGAGTCTCTCAAGGGTCTATGTCCTCCAAGGCCTGCAATTGCCTGCTAATGCCAAAACTAACAGCCAGTGAGGTGGCAGATAGGTGTAGAGGAGCTAACAAATTTCTGGGATATATTTGTGGTACTGGTGCAGATTTGGGGTATTTAGGTCTTTTCCAATCTGTCCAGAAATGGCCTCCAGGTGATGGTTATATCTCTTAAAAATGCCTCTTAGATGGGATGTCTGGGTGGCTCAGTGGTTGAGCATCTGCCTTTGGCTCAGGGCGTGATCCTGGGGTTCTGGGATCGAGTCTCTCATCAGGCTCCCCGTGGGGAACCTGACTCTTTTTCTGTCTATGTCTCTGCTTCTCTCTCTGTGTCTCTCATGAATAAATAAATAAAATCTTAAAACAAAAACAAAAACCTTTTGGTAAAGGGCCTTGACGAGATGTACTCAGTAGTGACTTTGGGCAAGTCATCTGAGAGCCTTGGTGTTCTCATGTGTAATGTGACCCTGCCTCCCTCACAGGGTTGTTGTGGAAGTGCTTAGGAGGCAAGAGAACAGTCCAGACATGCAGAAATAATATTGTGCTGACCCTCACCCCAGATGCACTGTTGAGCCAGTCAGAGGCCCCCATGCTGCACCTGAGGGCTGTCACCCTGGAGCCTACTTTATTTTCTTATAATTTCTTTCTTTCTTTCCTTCCTTACTTCTTCCTTTCTTCCTCTCCTTCTATCTATTTGAAGTATAGCAGACATATAATATCCTACTAGTTTCAAGTGTACCTCGTAGTGATTCAGTATTTTTTTTTTAAAGATTTTGTTTATTTATTCATGACAGACACAGAGAAGGAGAGGCAGAGGCATAAGCAGAGGGAGAAGCAGGCTCCATGCAGGGAGCCTGATGTGGGACTTGATCCTGGGTCTCCAGGATTGCACCCTGGGCCGAAGGCAGACACTAAACTGCTGAGCCGCCCAGGGATCCTTGATTCAGTATTTTTTTAAAAATTTTTATTTATTTATGATAGTCACACAGAGAAAGAGAGGGAGAGAGAGAGGCAGAGACATAGGCAGAGGGAGAAGCAGGCTCCATGCCCCGGGAGCCCGACGTGGGATTCAATTCCGGGTCTCCAGGATCGCGCCCTGGGCCAAAGGCAGACGCTAAACCGCTGCGCCACCCAGGGATCCCAGTATTTTTTATATATAATGAAGTGATCCCCACTGTAAATCTAGTTACCATCTATCACCACACAAAGTTATTACAATATTATTGACTATATGAGTCTAATTTTCAATATTTATATATGTTTCCAGATAAAGCTGTCCTTTGGGAAACCAATGGGGAATTCCAAGCCAGTTGAAAGCATCAAAGAGAAGAGATGGTATAGAGGTAGTACAAAGTATATCAAATAGCAAAAATGGTTTTACCTTACAAGTCTTTTTTTTCTCTTAAGCACATTAGCTAATATGGCATTTTGGGGGAAATTACTTGAGATATCTGAGAATTTGGGAACATGAAAAATTACCTACTTGGCTATTTCCACTCATCACCCAAATGCCATCATAACTGTAAGTGAAGGAGGGTATCTTTCTTTTATTTTTAATTTTTATTTTATTCTTTTAGAGAGAGTGAGCATATGCATGTGAGGTGGCAGTTGGGGAAGGAACAGAGGGAGAGAGAGAGAGAGAAGACTCCCTGCTGAGTGCTGAGCCCAACATGTGGCTCAATCTCATGAGGCTGAGATCATGACTTGAGCTAAAATCAGGAGTTGGATGCTTAACCAACTGAGCCACCCAGGCGCCCCTAGGAGGGCTTTTATCAGCCCGACAATTAGAATCCAAGTATTTATGTACTTTAATCCTGTATTCTATGTTTGACACACCCCCAAAACGTGAAAAAATTAAAGTGCATTGTTCAAAGGTCACAAATCCAGGTTTCAAGGAGCCAGGAGGTGAGACTTTACTCCTGGTGGTCTGCCTGGAAGTCAGGCTCACTTGGAGCAGTGAAGACCTACCTTTTTTTTTTCCACATCAATCAACCAAACAAAAATTAAAATGTATGAAAATGAAACGAAGGTGGTTTTATTGAGTCATATGGAAAAATAAAGATATATTCTTACCACTTGGATTTTACTGTTGTTGAAAGAATATCAAGGAGAAAACTGTCACAGCCTTTCATTGAGATGGAATGTTCATGTGAAACCTTGTGTACTAAGTAGCAACACAAAAGCACTTATCTCGTTTCTCATCCTGAGCTCTTGGTGGGCTACATCTGGCAGGTAGGCTGCTTGTAGGTAGGAAGGACTCACGGTGCTTGCCATAATTTAGAACAGTGGTTGTTAAGGCATGGTTCTTGAATTAGCAGCTCCAGCAGCAGCCAACAGCTATAGTAACAAGTGGGTCCCACTTCATGTCTACCTAATGGGAAACTGGGGGTTGGGCCAGAAATCTGGGTTTTAACAAGCCTTCTAGATGATTCTGATGCATCCTCAAGTTTGAGAATCACCACTTTTGAGACACTTAGAGCGAGTTTTTACAAGTCAAAAGTCAAAACTGGTTTCAGAATATGGATGTTACTACCTGTAAGTCTTACCGAGAAGGTTTGTATCTATGACTCCTCCTCTAGGTGAGTGCAGTAATTGCCTGTTTAAGCCAAGGTGCCAAATCAATAGTGTTGTAAATACTGGACCTAAAGGAGGCTGTGAGAATAGAATTGAAGATGGTCAGAGATAATTATTGGTTTACTAAACCTATTCATGAAATACAGTGACAAGATCACTGAAAAAAAGATGCTAGTATCCTTTGGAATGTGGAAAATATTTGGACTTGTAAGACAAGAAAAACCTCTAGCAATGTGAAGGGATACATACCAGAAAAAAAGGCCCAGCATTGCCAGGGAAGGAGGACTTGCAGGAAATGCCCTCAGGAGAGGTATACATGGGCTGCCAGACTGCTCCAAGTCACCTATGCTAGTCCAACACTAATGGGAAGCTCTACAGAAGCTTCCGCTGGGTAAGTGGGAAGGTACGTGGAAACCCAGGACATCTAATAACACTTTGAATTAGATACGTGTATATTTAGATTTAGGTTTGTTGGCATCTAACAGAAAACTCAGTATAATGGTGGCTTAAACAAAGTAACAATTGATTTATTGTTCATGTAATATAAATATGGGATTGGTAGTCAAGTACTTGTGAGGCAGCTCCACTGTTATCAGGAATCCAGATTCCTTTTGTCTCTTTGATCCACTATTCTAGCTCATGGCTTGTATTGTCAAGGTATTAATTCATGGTCCAGTAGGATGGCAGGAGCTCCAACTATGACATCTCTTCTAGGCTGTGGGAAGGAGAAGAGGCAGAAGGGGGAAAAGGCACATGTCTTGGTGAGTCATATTTCCCTTTAAATAACTTTCCTGGAAGTCAAATATAATATATTTCATTGGCCAGAATTTCATTATATGAGCCATTCCTAGTTGTAAAGAAGTACTTGAAAATGTAGTCTTTTAGCTGGGTACCAGGCTACCTTATATAAAATCAGGTTCTGGGGCACCTGGGTGGTTCAGTCAATGGTTAAGCATCTGCCTTTGGCTCAGGTCATGATTTCAGGGTTCTGGGATAGAGCCCCAAGTCAGGGAGGGGTCCCCCTGCTCAGTGGGGCACCTGCTTCTCTCTTTCTGCCCCTACCCTGTTTGTACTCTCTCTCTCTCTGTCAGATAAATAAATAAATTCTTTAAGAAAAATTAGGTTCTCTTACTGATGGAACAAAGGGAGATTGAACAGCAGGTGGCAATGAGCAGTCTCTGCCACAGATTCTATATGTATTCTTGGTTTTAAATCTTCAACACTACTCAGAGGTCTCATTTGCCAGTTAGTCTTTGTGTTGCTTTTCTCTTCTCTGGACCTCACTTTCCTCACCTGAATAAATGAGATTAATGTAATTTAAAGAGATATAGGGAAAATAAATAGGAAGGTGACTGGAAAGATTATATATATATACATAATTTATAAACATATATTTACATACAAATATATATTTATAACAAAGAACTGACAAATAGGGCAAAATGAATGTTTCCCAGCTCCAGATGCCTAGAATAGGGATATTCTTAAGGGAGGATTTCAGCCTCCACTAAATAATGCGGTTTTTTCCCCCCTAGCATTTAAGCCTCTCTCAGAAACATGAATTAATCCCTTTTAGGTCACTGAGAGAACTCTAAGTGCTTAGCTCTTGTATAATTTTGAAAAAATGAGTTGACATTAAAGACAGTTATCAGGGGATCCCTGGGTGGCTC
Source organism: Canis lupus baileyi (assembly GCF_048164855.1). Lineage (NCBI taxonomy): Eukaryota > Metazoa > Chordata > Mammalia > Carnivora > Canidae > Canis > Canis lupus. The sequence continues at coordinate 36,914,073 of NC_132847.1, read as the reverse complement.
AGTGGTTTAGCGCCAGCCTTCGACCCAGGACGTGATTCTGGAGTCCCAGGATCGAGTCCCACATCGGGCTCCCTGCATGGAACCTGCTTCTCCCTCTGCCTGTGTCTCTGCCTCTCTCGCTCTCTGTGTTTCTCATGAATAAATAAATAAAATCTTAAAAAAGGACAGTTATTATACCTTGCACATTATCCTAAGAAAAACAGTATATACTTTTTGGGTTTCATGTAATTTGCCATCTTTATTTTTTGAAAGCTTTTATTTATTAATTCATGAGAGATACAGAGAGAGAGAGGCAGAGACATAGGCAGAGGGAAAAGCAGGCTCCCTGCAGGGATCCTGATGTGGGACTTGATCCTAGGACCCTGGGATCATGCCCTGAGCCAAAGGCAGATGCTCAACCACAGAGCCATCCAGGTGCCCAATTTGCCATCTTTAATGTCCCTCATTATTATTGGTTATCTCCTTTTAAAAAATGTACTATGCTATAGTATTGGCATTTGGTCTAAACAAAATTCTTTGTGTATTATGAACTTTTGATACTTTCATTTGTTCACTCAATAACCATTTATTAAATATCTGATAAGTTTTGGGTACTGGGGTTCTCTGTTAGAAACATGAAACACAGGGTGCCTTCCCTGATGGAGTTTACATTATAGGGTGTGTGAGGGGGTGTTGTCGAGGGAGGTAGACCATGAACATGTAAACAAATGGACAAGATGGTTCAGGTAGGAAAAAGTGCTATGAAGGCAGTAGGAGGGCATGGGAGCTTGTAATTGGGAGGGAAAGGCTATGTTGGAGAGGAAAATTCTCCTTGAGGAATGTGAGACAAAGCCATTGACAAATGCATAATTTACAATGAACACTTATTTCATGGATACAAACATCTAAAATTATTCTCTCCTAAATGGACGACCACTCTCTTTCCCACTACACAAATGATGAAGATGCAACTTTTATTTAAATCAAGCATCCACAGAAAACCCTAGGTCAACTAAGGGTAACAGGTTCTGGAATACTAAAGATAAGATTGTGAGCAATATTAGAATTATTTTGAATTCCAAACAGATCCCAGTAGGTGTGCTTTCAAAGTAAAAAAACAAATAAGATGCTCACTCTTGCTTCATCACTCTGTTAGTTACTTTTGGGAAATTAAATATTTGAGTAATCTCACTTGACTGTTAAGAGTACAATGTTATCAGCAAACTGGCAATGAATTCTGTTGCAAAAATGAATCCATTCGAATACTTTTTTGAAAAAGGTTGTATTATATTTGTGATTCATGACCCCGCAAAATCATACGTGTGCAGAGAAAGTTGGCATCTGCCAGGAGCAAAGCAAATTTGATTAGATGTTCTAGTGGCTAGAATGTATTCATTCAATATTTACAATTGGCTTTCTTAGAAATAACGAGTGTTGCTGATCTAGAGTGTTGCTTTATCTAGTGACGTGAATTTAAGACATACAGATCTTCAGATTTGATATCGGATATTAAAAAAACAAAAACAAACCCTGAACTTTATAAGAATAGATTCCTGAAAAATCAGACTTCTCATTACAACATCATCATGTCACTAATTAGAGCCAACTTCTTTTGTATTTCTTCAAAATTTGAGATGAAATTTGTGAGACAGTAACAAAGCATACAGGAAAGGAAGAAGCCACCAATGAGATAGATGGTTTCACATAAAAAAGATGTGATATTAATTTAGGAACCAATGAACTTTAAAAAGCAGAATCATGTGTGAGTAATACAGAGTAGAATCTGGATCGAGACAGGAAATCTAGCCTCAGAAAGTGAAGCATAAACGGAAAAGGGAGGGAGTGGGAAGGAGGAATGGACATTTTCAGGAGTATTGGAATTAAAAGACCTTTAGTCCCCTCCTAGCCCCGTACATTTGATCCTAAGAGCATCTAAAGAAATGTGTCAACCAGTGAAAAAAATGTCCTTATTGAGATATTTTGTAGATAACCATAATATTCACCCATAAGCATACAATTCAATGATTTGTAGAAAATTCAGAGTTCTGCAACCATCACCACAATCATATTTTTTCATGTTGTATACGGGATAGAAATCATTTTATTTTTTTTTTATAAAGTTACATAATGAATTGTTAAAATCTTAGAGAAGTTTCAAAGATGCAAAGGGGACTCTTTGAAAATGTGTGTAATAGACATCTGTAGGCAGTTGGTGTACAGAAACAAATAAGAGAAGCAGAGTGGCTGGAGGCAGTACAGAACAGTGGTTACCAGGTACCCATTATGGTCGGACTGCTGGAGTTCAGATTTAGGCATCCTTATTTGATTCATAGCTGTCTGACCTGAACAAGTCACTTGAACTCTCTTAGCCTCAGCTTACTGATAATAGTACCTACTTAATGGGGTTATGAAGTATAAATGAGATAATATGGGGATCCCTGGCACAGGGTTTAGTGCCTGTCTTTGGCCCAGGGCGCTATCCTGGAGACCCGGGATCGAATCCCACGTCGGGCTCCCGGTGCATGGAGCCTGCTTCTCCTTCCGCCTATGTCTCTGCCTCTCTCTCTTTCTCTCTGTGTGACTATCATTAAAAAAAAAAAAAAAAAAAAAAAAAAGAGAGAGAGAGATAATATGTAGGTGGTGCTCATAGTCCTGATACATAGTAAGTACTCAATAAATACTAGCTATTTTTATCATTATCACTAAATGGTGATTAAGTAGCTTTTCATGAGCCAGATGCAAAAGACCACATGCTCTCTGATTCAATTTATGTGAAATTCTAGAAAAGGCAAAACAATGGGGATAGAAAGTAGAAGATCAGTGGTTGTCAGAGGCAAGGGAGTGGGGGTAGGAAATTGATAGCAAAGGAGCACAGGGAACTTTTTAAGGTGCTCTATATTATGATTGGGATGGCGTTTTGTAAACATGTCATAGAATTACATACTTAAATTTGGTGAATTTTTTCATGTGTAGAATAAAGCAAACAAAATATGCCCTCAGCCGTAAAAAATACAGCTTTTAATTTTCTAGTTGGATAGTTTATTTTACATGTTAGAAGCAAGAATAAATTTCTAAGGGTGCCTGAGTGGCTCAGTCAGGTAAGTGGAGGCTCTTGATTTGAGCTTGGGTCATGACATGGAGCCCTGCCCCCATCCTGCTGGGGGTTGAGCTTGCTTAAGATTCTCTGTCTCCTACCTTCTTTCTCCCTCTCAAAAAAAAAATAAAAATAAAAAAAGAATAAACTTTTCTCTTTTTAAAGATTGCATTTATTTATTTATGAGACACACAGAGAGAGGCAGAGAGACATAGGGAGAGTGAGAAGCAGGCTCCCTGTGGGGAGCCTGATGCAGGACTCGGTTCCAGGACCCCAGGATCACGACCTCAGCCAAAGGTGGCAGCTCAACCACAGAACTACCTAGATGCCCCAAGAATAAATTTCTAAATTCAGCCAACAAGTATTTGTTGAGTATCTGCTATGTGTAAGACATTGTTCTAGGTTCTGGGGACACAGCCTGGAAGAGGACAGCATCTCTACCCTCATAGAGCTTACAGTTCACGCACGAATTAGATACATGTATTTGGGGTTACAAAAGGGATCAGTGTAGGATGTTATGGGGACATAACATGGTAGGGGAACGGGAGGAGAGGTAGAGGAGCTCCAAGTTGTATCAATACCTGCCTCATGGATTTTATTTTTCAAACATACACAGAAGCAAACACAGCGTGCCTCTATCTGACATAGTGTCTGGAAACGCGGTGTGACAGAAGTTTCTGGGTGACGGGGGATCGTGTCCCTCTGGTCCCCACTGCCTGGGAGCCGGGGTGTCCACTTGATGAGGGAGGCGGACTGGCATTGGCCCAAGGGCCAGGTAGACACTTCCACCCGCCTCAAGGGTAGCGGCCTTGGCCTCGACCCCGTCAGCCTGGCGTCCTCTGGGCTGCAGTCTGGCACTAGCCCCCCGCCCAGCGCAGGAAGCTGGGCCGCTCCAGTACCCGGGCGAAGAGGGGCCAAAGGCCGAAGTCACCTTCTGCGAGATGCCCCGCCCACTGAGGGCCCCGCCCCGGCGACCCCGCCCCCCGAGGGGTCCGGGGCCCGCGGACCGAGCCGCTTGGCGGGAACGTGGTTGGCTCTTCAGGTGGAGCCCGCGGGGGGGGCGGGGCGAGGCCGCGGGGGGGCGGGGCGAGGCCGGGCTGGCGGCTCGGCGCCCGCGGGGCGGATGGATGCTCCGCAGGTCCGCGGGCGCCGGGGGCGGGGAAAGCGCCGGCTCCGCTGCGCGCTGGCCCCGCCCGGGACCGGCCGGAGCGCGGGGCCGCCCCCTTCCTACCTCGCCGGCGCTGGGCTGAGCCGGGAGCCCAGAAACCGAGTCGGCCCCCAGCTCCCTGTTTGGTTTTTGGGTGGCGGCGGCCTGAGGAGGAACATGGCGTTGGTGGGCAACGGAGCCGAGCTCGAGGCGGACGAGGTACCGGCTGGTGGGGCTGCAGGCGCTGCCTCCGGAGTCCGCGAGGGATGGGCGAGCCGGAGGGACAGCAGGGTCCCGCCCCCTTGGTCCCCAGTCCGGGACCGGCAACCTCCAGCCCGGAGGCGGGGGCGGGGGCGGGGGCTGCGGGGGGGGCACCGGCCTGGGCGCGGGCCCCGCGGGGTCGTGGGACGGACAGCGCGTCGGGTCCGCGCGTGGTGGGTGGGGGCGCGGGGGCGCGGGGCCCGCAGCCCTGCGCGGTTCGGAGCCGCCTGGGCGCTGCGGGCTCTGACCCTGAAGTCCCGACGCCCGCCCTCTGGGTTTTGCGGGACTCTCACTTCTATGGAAGTTTCCAGGCGGCGGGACCGAAAGGCTTCCAGGCAGTGACAGGAAGAGGACACCGGGGGAAGAAGGCGCCCCGGGGGCGTCCGCACGAGCGGGCACAGGGCGGGGGCTGCCGGGGGCCGGAGCGCTGGGGGACCCGAGCAGCAGCCCGGGAGTCGGTGCTGTCTGCTCCGTCCCCAGGGCACAGGCCTTTCCCGTCGGGTCCGCAGCTTGTGGCTTCGAGGACCGACTCCGGCCTCCCGACTTCCCGACTGCGCTCAAGTCACTGAGTCACTAGCCGCTTCCCCCGGGGGCGGGCGCGCGGGGGTCTCCGCACCCCGGGGCGCGCGCCGGACCTGCGCTTTTGCGCACTTGCAGCGCTTGGCGGCCTCGGGGACGCGCCCCCCTCTCGCGCTGGAAGTTGAGGCCGGACAAGATCTGGGTGCTGCCGCGGCGGCGGCTACTGCTGCTACTGCTGCTGCTGCTGCTGCCATTTTACCTGACTTGAATTTTACAAGTCGCTGCCGGAGGTTTGGTTTCAAATGATGCAATAGTGGAAGATCTGGAGGAGGCAGGTTAAGGTTCCTGTGCATCTCTTGAATGTCGGGAAACTCCTGACAACGAGTGCAGTGTTTTCAATGTAGTCCTTGAAATAAAAACGAAACAAAAACCAAACTACAACTCCTTTACGCGGTTGACAGGCAATAGGGCAAGCCAGGCTGTTAAAAACCTTCCTTACAGCCAGTCCCTTGCAGCGAGGACCCCCGAGACCACAGACCAATGTACCGAAGCTTGCCAAGTTGCATCTTTTTATTGTCGGAACTTTTAAAGTACACCTAAAGGCAAATGATGAAATAGCGTATTTGTTGCTATTTCCATCCATGACAACCTTTCTTTATTTATAGCCTTAGACTGTCTTTTGGTATGACCTGGAGCCTTCTGTTTTTCTTTCCTCCTGTCTTAGTTCTTTTCTATAATCGAGGTAGTTAAATTTTCATGGTGCTTTGACTATACATACAGTCCCTTAAAAGTTTTTATGGCTGTCTATTGTATGTTAAATTAAATATTCATAAGTCTGGCACGCAAGGCCCTCTACAGTGTGATCTCAATTTCATGTTCCATCCGATCCCCAGCTACTTCCCTCTGTATAACCAGTTACTTTTGTCCGTGTTATGCTGCTATTATAAATGAGGAAAGAAGACTGGCAGTACACCAGTAAATGTGGATTGAAAATTTTGAATCCCTAGTCTGCTTTGTCTAAAAAGATTTGGTACTCTTAGGGCAATAGAATTGTCAAGACCAGGGTGTTGTTGAGAGAGAAAGGAGATATTATTAATAATTAATACTTGGACAATAGGTGTAAACTGGGACTGTCCTGGGCATATAGAGACCTTTAGCCAGCCTAGCCATACCCACTTTCTACAAGATGAATTGAAGCGTTGAAATGCATTGACTAGGGAGGAGGACTCTAGTTCTGTGGAATAAGTTAGGTGTTGAACAGCAGACAGCTTGGCACACAGATTCTTGGTAAATATACATATGTTGAATGAATGAAAAAGAGCAGAGATGATGTTGCTTAATAATTTCTCAGTGTTTGCTGTATCTTTCATTTTTAAAATTCAATAATTATTAGATTCTTGTTACATGTAAGGTACTATATGGGTCCTAGGAGATGAGCAGAGTACAAACAATTTTTTTTTGTTCATGCCAAATTCACTTTTGTCCCTCACGACACATCATTTCTATTGGTAGAGATTTTGCAGAGTTTTATTGAACATTTGCTCTGTTCTCAAACTTGGTAGGTGCCTTAGAAAGAGAAGACAGTTTTAGCTCTCAAGGATTCTCTGGCTAGGTAAGGATGGATATATGACATGTGTGCAGGAACTCTAGAATAGAGCTCCAGGCAGGGTAAGCAAGTAAGAAGTATTGCGTTGTGGACTGGGTACAGTTGACTTATTTGTAAAAAGTCCCTATCTTTCAGGGGGCTGAAGCACTGTACCACAAGTGAACAAGACCCTCTTGGTCAGTTTTACTAGGCATGTGAAACTAAGGTGGTTTATTTCAGTTGGGGAGCTTTTTAAACAATATATGTTTGATAGTCTATGTGGCCATTGTTTTATCTTCTAGGGTAGTAGAAGGGGACAAAGTGGTGTAGTTGGAAAAGTAGTAGGCTAGGGATTAGAGGAACCAGGCTCTCTGTCACTAATTTGTCCAGTAGCCATTTATTCACTGTGTGTGGAAACATCTGCCTGCAGATAGAGCAGTGAGCCAGACTGATCGGGTCTCATTGTCTGTAACTAGTCTTGAGCAAGTCTTTCATTCTCTCATCTTTTTCCTCATCTGAAGAAGCAGCGCTGGATGAGTCCTAAGTGTTCTTCCACAGAAGTCTGTGCTTTTTTGGAGGGAGGCTCCTTTTTGGGAGAAGAGCTAATAATATGGGAATTCCTTTTCTTTCAAAGTTTCTAAGGAAATGATAGTAATAGAGAAGCTATCATGGTAGCTGGAAGATGGGGTGCTTTCCTGGGTGAACTGGTGTTTGTTGTTTTGTTTTTTTTCTGTTTAGTTGCTAGGAGGATAAATGGGGGAACATAGAAGTTAGGGCTTGCAACCTCAAGGGTGGCAAAAATTATTTCTGCAGGGAGGCAGAAACATCTTAGATATTGGAGTGGTTTTGTAGCCCTTCAGAGCTTGGGCAACACTATCTTATTTTCATTAAAATTTCTCTTGGGTATTATGTTGACATCAGGTTCTTGGGAGATACACAGAATGTATGCAAGGTCAATACTATAAACCTATGGCAAATAGATGGCTAGGAGTGGAGGACTTTCTACCATTTACTTGATCTTGAAGTCATCTCTCTCTTGGTGACCTCCTCATATGTGCAGACTGCCCATTGGCTGTCTTGTGGATGTTGTTCATGTTTGGCCTTGAGTATTTTCGTGCATGACTTGGTATTTGAGGATTAAATAGGAATAGTTTATGTTTTATTATTTAATCCTACTAAAGTTATTCAGTCCACCAATAGTTGTCAAGTAATGAAAAGAGAAAATATTCAATGTATCTGAATATCTAGCAGCTACTTAAGTTAAAAATTATTTTCTCATGTAAAAAAAGTTAAGTTCACTAAAAATAGCTTTTTAAAGTTTTCATTTTTATTTATTTAAGTAATTTCTACACACCAGATGGGGCTTGAGCTCACAACCATGAGATCAAGAGTCACATGCTCTTCTGACTGAGCCAGTCAGGCATCCTAAAAAATAACTTAAAACTTTTTTTTTTTTTTTTTTTTAGCCCAACACAAGGCCTGAACTCATGACCCTGAGATCAAGACCTGAGCTGAGGTCAAGAGTTGGGATACTTAACCAACTGAGCTGCCCAGGTGTCCCTAAAAAATAACTTTTGAGAAGATAATTTTTCAATTGTCTTATTTTTGCTAGAGAAATAGCACTATTGAATGTCTTTTTAAAAAATTTGGTTACAAAAAATAAAAAATAAAAAAAATAAAAAATTTGGTTACATTGCTATTATGTAGAAATTGGAAATTCACATGTGTAATTTGATACATTACATTAAAAGCTACTTAGCAAATGTAGTCATAAATTTAAATGTTAGCATTAGAATTTTTTTTTTTTTTTTTTTTTTTAATGATAGTCACACACAGAGAGAGAGAGAGAGGCAGAGACACAGGCAGAGGGAGAAGCAGGCTCCATACACTGGGAGCCCGATGTGGGATTCGATCCCGGGTCTCCAGGATCACGCCCTGGGCCAAAGGCAGGCGCCAAACCGCTGCACCACCCAGGGATCCCAGCATTAGAATTTTTAATTTAACTTAAAATATTTATTCAGTTATTCCAAATTCATTATTGAATAAACAGAATAAACTTTATACTTGCTCTTTTTTTTAAGATTTTATTTATTTATTCATGTGAATACACAGAGAGGAGAGAGAGAGAGAGGCAGAGACACAGGCAGCGGGAGAAGCAGGCTCCATGCAGGGAGCCCGACGTGGGACTCAATCCAGGGTCTCTAGGATCACGCTCTGGGCTGAAGGTGGCGCTAAACCGCTGAGCCACCCGGGCTGCCCTATACTTGCTCTTTTAATGTATAATACATATATCAGTGCTGTTAAAAAATCATGGTGGGTATGATTAGGAAAAAATATCTAATGGCTCCTTAAGAGGGAAATAATGAAAAAAAGTTGAGAAACACTGAGTTGGAGAAAGAAAGGGCTCATGTGGCAGATGCTTTCATGGTCTGCCTTTTGGCCCAGGGTTTTAAAATTTTTTAAATTTAAATATTTTAAATTTAATTTTAAGTTTTTTTTGGCTCAGGATTCTTTTTAGATCTAATTTTTTTTTTTTAAGATTTTATTTATTTGCGAGAGAGAGAGAGTGAGCATGTGCAAGCACACATAGTGGAGTGGGGTGGTTGGAGGGAGAGGAAGAGGGACAAGCAGACTCCCTGCTGAGTGTGGAACCTGACTTGGACTCAATCCCGGGACCCTGAGATCATGACCTGAGCTGAAATCAAAAGTCAGATGCTTAACCGACTGAGCCACCCAGGTGCTCCAGATTTAATTTTAATTTAGAAAATTTATCCATTGGAATTTTAGATGAAGTTTAGAGAAAGTTGATTGCTACAATATTTTTTAAGAATCAGATTCATTCTTTCATTCCACTAGTGCTCGTGGAGCACCTCTCGGGTCCTAACAGTCCGTAGATACTGGAAGTACACACTAAGTGCCCACTAAGATAAGACAGTATTATTGTCCTTGAGGAATAGGCACTCTAGCAAAAGACACAGTTACATGAGTAACTAGTTCTATCTTTGGCTCAAGGTAGGTTTTAGATAGAAGGGCCATGTAATTTATCATCCATAGCAAGGCAGTATGAGAGTAAATGCATGCTCTCAGTAATTACCCTAGGACAACAGGTGCAATGCAGGAATAACACCCTGGTTTAGGGGTTGGCAGGGACTTTAAGAAAGAGGTAGTATTTGAACTGGGTCATGAATGTGAGCAGGTTTGTGCTGTGCAGAGCAAGTGAACTACCAAGCCTGGTAGAAGTTGAGAGGGGCGAGAATGAGAGCACACATGGGTTTAGCAGGGCACTCAGTGTGAGGGAGGGAGAGCCGGTGAGGGCTGAGACAGGAAAGTCCAGCTTGGATCATGTGGTGCATGATCACATCATGCTAAGGAGTTTGGGCCAAATCCTCTAACAAATGGGAATCTAGAAGGTTTTTTAGCTGGGCAAGTGTAATAAGGTTATTTGTTTTAGGAAGATAAATGTGGTCAAGTTGATGCAGCCAGATTGTGGAGGTGGCAGCAGGAAGGGCGAGTGGCTCTTGCAACATTTAATGTGGGAGGAGGTGAGACCTGAATGGGAGGAGAGGCTGCAGGCTACGAGAGAAGAGGCTGTTTGAGAGGAAGAGCCTGGAGGAGGAATTGGCTTGGGGGCCTTTTCCCCAGTTTGAGGGTCAGTAAATGGGGAGTGGTGGGGAGCTGTTCAGTGATAATTCTGGGTTCCTTGTGTGCTTTTAACACAGGAGGAGTGGGTGTAGAGGATGGGGAGGATCTTACATAGAATATACTCATCTTTGTGGCTCACTGTGACTTCTCTTACCAAGGGAGCATGAACCAACCGGTTGTTTATGAGGGCATGAATTTAGGCCAGGTTAAGAAAGCATGTTTGTAAATTGGTTCTGCAGGTCAGTGGGAGGAAAAAATAGCATCAGATTATACCATCAGCCTCTAACTCCTGCTCGGGTTAACCAACAGGCAATTTTCCTGGAATGTTCAATCTCGAGTCTCTTGAAATGTCATCTCTTCTTGGAATGCCACCTTCTCAGGGAAACTTGGAGTTTCTCTTCCCCTTCCCTTTGTACTTGGATACTCCCTTCCTTCTTTTCAAGTCCAGTAGCACAGACATGTCCTCTTGAGGCAGCTGTCAGATCTTCCTGGGGTTAGCTGTTGGCTTTATCTTAGTTCCCTGCCCAAGGATGCTGTCACTAATTCTTCGCAGTGTGAATCTAATACTGCGAATTCTCTGAGGCCCAGGGTTTCCATCTAACCATCTGTTGACAACTGCCCAGCCCCAAGTCTTGGGGGCCCCAGTGGCCATCTCCAGTGGGTCTCCTGAAGTCACTTTGTGTGCACTTTTTAGAAGATGAATCCATGGAGACTGCCCTGGTGCTTGTGAGGCTTCCTGGGGAGAGCTTTCTGCTCTGTCCCCAACCGTATCAGAACTTTCTTCTTCCACTCATGTGCTTACTGGATATTGATTATACACCCTGGCCGGTTGGCTATGTTGGTTGGGTCACCATACCAAAGGAACTCCTCAAATTGTTGAATGCCTGGCAGTTCATTCATAACGCCATTAAATATGTTATGCTCTTTATTTAAAGACTGGATTTATAGTAAGTGCAAAGAAGCCGAGATCTCTGGACATGTCCCCTTAGTATTGCTGATATTATGCTGACATGTACATAAGGTCTACATATTTTTAAATATTTTAATGAAATAATGCCACATATATGTATTTGTTGGGTCTAGTTGCACCTAGTAAATAAGAATTTTTCAGTCCAATTTAATGTGTTGAATATTGCATTAGGTGCTGTAGGGGCAAACACAGCTCTGGCTCTCAGTTATGATCTAGTGGGGAACAGGAGCAGGTGCATAAACAAGCAGACGTAATACTCTGTGCTGAGAACCACAGGAGGGATGCCATGGTGCTTTGGGAACAGAGAGGGAGGCACCTCATCTGAAGGAAGAGGTGGGTCATCAAGAATGGTTACTTGGAGGAGGCTACTTCTTAGAAAATTTGGATCTTACAGGGTGAATTGGGGTTAGCGGTGTAGGAGAGAATTGGGAATGAAGGGAACTCTTGAAGTGTGTCCCAGGGAGAGGGAACAGCAGGCATAAAATAAAGAAGTGAGGGAGAGTTGGTGGTGCTCTGGGTGGCAGGGAACCAGTCTGGAAGGGTAAGAAGGGCTGTCCAAGACTTTCGTGCCAAATTGTGGATGTTATTGTATGCATTTAAGGGTTCAAGCTGAAGAGAAGTATGGAGAGACCAGCAGGTGGTTGGCGGCTTTCTCTGGCACTGCATGGAAGCTAATGGGAGGGATACAGGATCCAAGGTGGGGAAGCAGGTGATTTTTCTGGTGTTTTCTTTTGTTTGTCCAATGACTGTTACAGCCCACTGAAGGCTGACTGTATGCAGTGGTAACTGAGCACTGGGATAACATGATGGGTAGGATACAGAGTGGGTACTTAGGAATATAGACACAAACACACAGCTCTGACCTAAAGTAGTGGAGATTCCAGACAGAGTGTAAATACTCTGGTGCTCCTTAGGAAGAGGAGAGGACTTTTCACAGGGCAGCCATCAGGACATCATAGCAATGACATGCCCCCATCCATAAGTCAGCTGATTTGGTTTCCTGACTATGTCTTTGTGTGACTTAGAACTACCCAGCTGTGTGACTTAGAGGAAGACCCTTAACCCTTTTGGGCTTCGGTTTCCTCATAGGTAACAGGGAAAGAATTGACCTTGACCCTCTATTTCTAAAGTTCTTTTCAGCTTTGACCTCTGCGATGTAGACAGTGGCATTTGACTTGGATGGTGAGGGGTGCATTTTAGCAGGAAACAGTGGAATGGGTCACACTTTCATTTCTTCAAGCAGAGGGAGCAGCAGAGGAAACATGCTCAGGCATGGATGAAGCATTACGGAGGCCATCGTGCTGAGGCAGAGGGTGTGCGAGGGCTATGGGCTGAGGCAGCGGAGCTGTACTGTGTGTTGTAGTAGATTCTGATAGACCTTCAGTGCTCAGCTAAGGAGCTTGGGTTTGTTTTTTTCCTAATTTATTTTTTTGACAGTGGGGAGACACATCTATTTTTCTGTATTTGGGGAAGGTCTGTCTTCCTTCCTTCCTTCCTCTTTCTCTCTTGTTCTCTCTCTCTCCCTCTCCCCCTCCCTCGCTCCCTTCCTTCCGATAAAGGAAGCAATGATGAATCTATGATTCTATTTTAGTTTCCCTTTCTTCTTTCCCAACTAGTATCTGAAATTTTATGCTAATGACTGTCAACTTCATTGCAGTGATTAAGAAGGCAGACAAGTCAGACATGCCTGAATAATTCCATAGGCTTATGTTTCATCACATAGCCTCTTACTAAGTTCCAACATGCAGAACCATATGACCCACACTCTGGTGTGGTCATCAGGACCAGTCCAGGTTTCTCTGGGGGTCCCCTTAGTCCTTTTCTCCCCCCATGCTTCCTTAGACAACTTTGTCCTAGAGTTCTGGGGTTTGTGGTCTTTTTTCAACTCATGAGCCACCGTCCTTCCATTCAGACCTAAAGGAAACAAACCTCAGATTGCCACATCATTTTTCATGCCAAATGGAGTGTGTTCTTTTCAAAAGGTGGTGAGCAAGACAGATGACAGAGTGGGAGATTCCTGAAGACGGGAATGGGGCCTGACTCCAAAACCTCTCCCAGAAGCACTCCTGTGTCATCATCTGTTCAGGATCATTGATGGAGTGCTCATTGCCAAAGAGCAGCTACTCCCTATGCAGAGTAGTATTGAGCTTCTGAAGAGGGCCAGCTTGAGCTCAGATCCTGTCTTCCCAGTTGCGACCTTGGGCATGCTATTTAACCTGCCTGATGCTCTTCATTTATAAAATGGGAATGATGATACCTACCCTATAAGGTTGTGGATGAGGATGAAATAAGAGTCTACTTAACAAAGCATTTGGCATATAGGATTACTCCAGAAATGGTGGTTCTCTTTTTCTATATACTTTTACCTTAAGATATTGCTGCTACTGTTTATTATTTTATGGGTTTGTTGAAGAATCTGCAGCAAATGTTTTAGTGTGTTCAAATTATAGTTTTACTTTATTTTTGTAGCCAACTGAGAAGGAGATTCTGTGTTAGCACGCATCTGAGAAACAGAAAGTGAGTGGCCCAGGCCTGAACTTAATTAGGCACAGATGTGGCGTTAGAAACTAAGTGCTCTAACTTTACATTTAGTGCCCTTCCCATTAGGTCAGAGGGTGGCAGACTTTGTCAGAAGGACAAATGCACTCTGCCTTTTTCCTGCCTGTTTTTGTAAGCAAAGGTTGTTTGTTTGTTTGTTTGTTTTAGAGGGAGAAAGAGAGATTCAGAGAGGGGAGAGAAAGAATGGGGAGAGGCAGAGAGAATCCTTAAGCAGACTCCCCTCTGATCTCACATCCCTGAGACTTAACCAACTGGACACTTAACCAACTAAGCTACCCAGGGGCCCCGAAAATAAAGTTTTGTTGGAACACAGCCATGCCTGATTGTTTAGGTGTTGCCTGTGATTATGTTCACACTGCAACCACAGAATTGAATAGTTGGGATAGGGACTAAATGGCCCACATGACTTAAATATTTATCAATTCTTTATGGAAAACATTTGCTGACCCCTGTACTAAGTAATTTCATGGATATGTGTAAATTTGTTTATAATATCTTACAAGCCTTATGAATTAAATTTGCCTATTACCTTAAAACTCATATAAGCATCAAAACCCAGGAAAAAATATAACTCTGTTTGACGCATCCCATGAAATGGCATGTTACAAGTAATGAAGTTAGACATGGGTTGGAATTCTTACTCTTCCATGTACAACCTTGGATGAATTAAGCTTCAGTTTCATCTGTAAAGTGAAGAGAATAGAACCTCCTTCAGTGGGTTATTGTGGGGATGAGAGCCCTGTAAAATGCTTAGCTAATGGGGTGCAAATGTTGGCACTTAGCTCTATTTATTGTTGAGACTGCACATGTGGATGCTTGACATTATTTTCCCAACCAGATGAGGAGCCGGCTGTGTGAAAGTTGGCCACTCCAGGCTCCAGTGCAACTCCTGTTCAGCAGGAGGACCCCTTTAGAATAGATGCAGTTAGCTCTCAGATTAATCCATTCAGGTGAATTATGCAAGCTTCCAGTCCTCACACTTTCCTTCCCTGAGGACCGGAGGGGAAACCACTTACCGCGAAAGAGAGTGGTAAACAGGGGCTCAGTGCAGAACCGTGTTAGTATTTGTCAGGAAGGCATTTGGCAGTAGCAGTTATATTTTGAAAATGACATTCCCCCTTGACACATAAATGGTATGTAACCTTTGGTTTTTCCAAACATTTTGCTGTGCAAGATGATCTCCTCTTTAACATTGGCAAATGTTGTAACATTCTTTATAGCTTTTTTACATAGCACCTCGATGCTAACAGGAGACTGTGACCTGTAAAAGTTGTGTTTGTGTTTCGTTACTTAGTGTAAGAGATTAAAAGGTAAAGGAAGTGACAGTATGTGTGCGCACTCTTGGACCTGGAGGGGGTTCTAGGGTTCTTGATTAACCCCAAAGCAATGCACCATGCCAGACTGCTCTTCCTAAAGTTCAAGTCCTGTTTAAAATCTGTTCACAGCTTCTCATTGCCTTGGAGGTATTGTGCACATTAGCACGGCATATAAGGCCTTCCCTGGGACTTAGCTCACTGGTTCTCATACTTCGGTGTCCATAGATCACCAGGTTAGGGGAGTGGATGACTTGTTAAGATGCACATTCCTAGGCCTTCCACAGAACCATTCCGACTCAGTAGGTCTAGGGTGGCTCCCAGAAGTTTTCATTCCTAACGGGACTAATAGTGCTGAAGTGCTTATAGTTTCCCTTCCACCTTCCAGCTCCCAAAAGTTTAGTCCCAGCTTTTAATATGCTGTTCTCCCACCTGGCCAGTTCCTCTTCATACGTTAAGACTTGTGGGCACTTCTCCTCCAGCCCTTCTATGTATTCCCTCCCTTCCTCCCCTTCAGAAGGTGCTCAATAACTATGTAGCATTCTTGGCTGGCAGGAAGGAGAAGTATCTCTCTTTCGGCATACATGCCACCACACCTGGTGGGGATAAGACAGAGGTTCCCGTTGTTCCAAAAGGAAAGGGTGGTTTTTTCCAGGAGACAGCAGAAAAGGAACTCCCTAAACCCCTATAGGGGTTTCTAACAATGTGATATTTTTATCTACTCAACCAGGAAGGAGAATTTGCCTTTGCAATCTGTTGGCCTTATTTCAATACACTTGAAAAACAAAACAGCTTTATTGACGTGTGAATACATATCATAAAATTGATTCCTTTTAAGTGTACAGTTCAGTGATTGTTAGTAAATTTACAGAATTGTGCACAGATCACCACAATCCAGTTTTTTTTGAAATTGAGGTACGATTAACATAATACTTTATATTCGTTTTAGGTATATGACATAATGATTTGATATTTATACATATTGTAGACTGATCACCACAATGAGCATTGTTAACATTTGTCACCATACATTAGTTACATTTTTTTTCTTATGGTAAGAGAACTTTTAAGATCTACTCTTGCAATTTGCAAATGTGTAATGTATTGTTATTAGTCAACATGCTATACCTCATCTCCTCAGGACTTTTTTATTTTTTAACTGGAAGTTTGTACCTTTTGACCCCCTTCATCCATTTTGCCCACCTCTCTCTCCCCACCACAATCCAATTTAAGAACATTTCCATCACCCCATAGAGATTCCTTGTACCCATTTGCTCTCACCTCAATACACTTTTAACTCTTAAAATAATTGAACAATTTAAAATCACAAGAAGAAAATAAAATTTCTCAGGCAGATATAAAAATGAGATGCCATTATATATGATAGGGATAATACAATAGTGTTAGGCATCAAAAAACAGGACTGGACAACAAGGTGCATTTTGGTCAGTGCTTGACTTGGCTCTTACACTGTAACTTCACCAGAAGAGAGGTTCGAGGGTTGCATGAATTACCCCTGTCCAAATGAAGAATTTGTCCCGTTTGCAGGAAAGCAGACGTGTAGTGTACATGGATAAAGGGTTTTTCCTGATTTCCTAGTTCATTCCCCAAGGCAGATCCTATTTATTCAATATGTTTAGCTCCTGCTAGAGAAATAAGCATGCAATTCCATTTCTAAGCCATTAGCAGTTGAATAAAAGGGACTGTCTCCAGAGTTGAAGTCTCAAGTGGGACAGAGTCAAATGAAGTCAGCCTCTTTTTAGGTGTCCCTGAATTTCAGATTTGTTGTGTCTCTTCTTAGGAAGGCACATGAAAGAGAGGGAAAGAACATGGGTGGGCTTGCAGGCATCACCCATCAAGGTTCTGCCATTTGCTGGTAGTTACTTGGGCGAGTTACATAATCTGATTCTCTGTGAGAATCAAATGTGGGATTCTAATGCCCACCTGAGAATTCTGATTCTCTGTGAGAATCAAATGGGGATTCTAATGCCCACCTCCTAGAGGTGCTATGTGTGGTCCTGGCACCATACTGAGTGCTGGCCATACTATAAATACTTAATTGCAGCCATTAATTTGAGTAGCAACTATGTATGGATTTCATTTTTTATCAGTACTTTCGGATGGCTAGAATTTTATAGAGCAGGAGAGAGTCATGGTAAGATGGTATCAAATACAGCAACTAGCTATACTGAACATCTTGATGTTAAATATTCACTTGCTGATATTAATTTGAAGGTTCAGTTTCTGGAGAGAAGGTTTTGTTTTGTTTTTATTTTAAAATGCAAACAGTGGGGGCAGCCCCGGTGGCACAGCGGTTTAGCGCTGGCTGCAGCCCAGGGTGTGATCCTGGAAACCTGG
The DNA here is from genome assembly GCF_048164855.1 of Canis lupus baileyi. Lineage (NCBI taxonomy): Eukaryota > Metazoa > Chordata > Mammalia > Carnivora > Canidae > Canis > Canis lupus. Next base: position 36,896,646 of record NC_132847.1, on the reverse strand, counting down.
GATCGAGTCCCGCGTCAGGCTCCCTACATGGAGCCTGCTTCTCCCTCTGCCTGTGTCTCTGCCTCTCTTTCTCGCTCTCTGTGTCTCTCATGAATAAATACATAAAAAATCTTAAAAAAATAAAATGCAAACAGTGGTTAATATCCTTTTGGAGAACTGGCTCAAGCTGGGTAATCAAGGGCAAGGCACTTGGAGCCATAGTGTCCCCGCTCCCACAGTGAGCATAAGCGAGATATCGCTTGTAGTCTGGCTGGGTAGGGAGTGTTCACAAACGTAGGATGACCAAAACTTATTCATACACATAACTTATTCATACACCAGAACTTACTCTTACATTGTTTTTAGAAACTTGAGCTGTTCACATTTCTGACAATTTGCTTATTTAGTAATAATAGCATATGCGTATATATGGTATTTCTCCCAGTTTTTTCAAATAGAAGACATGGAAGAGATTCATGGAAGTCTTTTTCATCACACATAAAGCACATCTACTCCAATTTCATAAATAGTTGAGAAGACTTCACTAAAATGTGAGGCTCCATAAATCAAAATGTATTGGGGATCCCTGGGTGGCTCAGGGGTTTAGTTCCTGCTTTTGGCCCAGGGCGTGATCCTGGAGACCCAGGATCGAGTCCCATGTCGGGCTCCCTGCATGGAGCCTGCATCTCCCTCTGCCTGTGTCTCTGCCTCTCACTCTCTCTCTCTGTGTCTCTCATGAATAAATAAATAAAAATCTTAAAAAAAATGTATCTAATTATATTTGGCATTTAAAAAGTAAAGCTACTGGCCTAGAAAAAATCCTTTTCTTCTTCTAAAGGCTTTCCTGTTTTTCATCTCCCTTTGTAGTTTGCGGAGGAGGAGGTTGCATTTGAACTTAATGTCCTGCTTTCTGATCTACACAAGCCCAGTCCCAGTCAGCATTTGGGGTCTGCTTGCCTGGGAAAGCAGGTTTCACAAGACAGTAGATTAAGCTCCTCTCAGGGACATGTGACAGGCTTAAAGGAAGTCCTGCCTCTCTCTCTCTCTCTTTTTTAAGGTTTTATTCGTGAGAGACACACAGAGAGAGGCAGAGACACAGGCAGAGGAAGAAGCGGGATCCTCAGGGGGAGCCTGATGTGGGACTGAATCCCAGGACCCCAGGATCATGACCTGAGCTGAAGGCAGACACTCAACCACAGAGCCACCCAGGTGCCCAACTCCTGCCACTTTATTTAAGACCACAAAGCATTCCATTTCAGTTGTGACAATTTGGAGGCAATCGTCCTTTCTATAATTATTTCAAGAGCAAATTCAAGGCTTTGGGGAAATAATTTAAAACAGCATTGTTCAATCCAAACAGCCCTCCCTGTGCCTCCTCCAGATTCCCTGTCTCTGCTACCCTCACTCTCCCCTTCTTTTACTTCTACATTTGTGTCATCAGCTAGTCCTCTGGACTCTAGCTCCAGAGCATGGCTCCTTATTGCAGCCCGGCCCTTCTCTCCATACACACCAGTGTCTTCTCATGCCCTCACCTCTTGGACAGCATCCTAACTGGTCTGCCTGCTGCCTCTGCCTTTCTGCAGTCCACTCTAACTCTGCGGCCCACATGCTCATTCATAAACATTGTTACATGTTACTTCCCTGATTAAAGCTTTAGTGGCTTTCTAGAGTGTTTATAATAAAATGCATGCTCCCTCCTGTGGTCTCCATGATCAGGCCTTTGCCTTCCTCTTCCTCATCTGCTGCTGCTGTTTTATACACCTTGGCTTCCAGTAGATCTCCTGAACACACCCCATTCTTTCCCGCTGTGGTGTTCTTGCACATTTCCCCAGCCTGGCAGGCTTCAGCCAGGCCTTCACGTGACCTGCTCCTTCTTAACTTTCCGCCCTCTCTGGAAAGATCAGGTTCCAAGTGTGGCTTCCCTGTGGTTCTGTCTTCAGAGCAGCCTTTCTCTTAACTCTATTATGCATCCTGTGTATTTCTTCTTTGATATGATCATAGTCTGTATTATCTTGTTTATTTTCTTCTGGGTCATCTGTCTCACTCCGTCAGGTTTTCAGCGCAGGAAGCAGAAGCTGCTGTGGGGTCTTGAAGAAATAGAAGGGAAGTAGGTGTTTACAGACTGCACAGAGCCGCTGAAGGAGCAGCTCTAGGCTGAGCCTGCAAGAATGACCTTCGGTCTCCTCTGGAGCTGACTCACTAGGGGAGGTGCTCATTCTCCTTGGCTGGCTGTTCTAGAGCTAAATGTTCATAGCTACATAATACTGTAGCTGTCATTCATGGATCAAGAAGCCAGAATCCAGGAACTTCGATTGCTACTCCTTTTTAGACACAGGAAGCTGGAAAATGGACGCTGGAGCAGCGCTTTTGAAAGTACCTCAGCTTCCAGGATGCCTGGCTGGCTCAATCAGTTGAGCATCCCATTCTTGATCTCAGCTCAAGTGTTGATCTTCGGGTCATGAGTTCAAGCCCCATATTGGGCTCCATGCTGAATGTGGAGCATACTAAAAACAAACAAACAAACAAACAAAACAACAACAACAACAAAAAAATGAAAGAAAAAAAAAAGCATATGAAACTATCTCAGCTTCCTCGCTTTTATTTTGACAGCAGAAAAGGCCAGAAAGGGGCAGTAAAATGGCCTTCAGGCTTCTGGCTCTTGTATAGATGTATCTTAGTTGGAATAGCTTCATCTTTCCCCAGAGTCAGTTCACTTCCTCTACAGCTGCAAATCTGCAAGGCTCTCCGGAGCTTCTGTGTCTGTGAAGTGTACTGAAGTTCCTCAAATGTCTGTTATGACTTGAGTAAAACTTTATTACGATTGATTTCTCCTGTTGTCTCTAGCTGCTTCTCAGTCTCTTAATTTTGGCAGTTCTTTGTTTTCAGATTGGCTGCACATCTTTTTGCAGCTTTTACTATAAATAGCTCTCTCTTAGTTAGAAGTGATTTTTTTTTTTAAATTTTATTTATTTATTCATGAGAGACAGAGAGAGAGAGAGGCAGAGACACAGGCAGAGGGAGAAGCAGGCTCCATGCAGGGAGCCCGACGTGGGACTTGATCCCCGGTCTCCAGGATCACACCCTGAGCTGAAGGCAGCGCTAAACCGCTGAGCCACCCGGGCTGCCCTAGAAGTGATTTAAAGAGATCTAGTTTTAGAGTTTCGAGGTCTATTAATCTGATATAAATGCCAACGATCCTTTAAGTTCCCTTCCAGGTATTTAGAGCAATGAGTAAACAGCTAAGAATTGGTAATCAGCTTCAGGTGGCAGCAAACCAGGTAGATCTTTAATATTCTCATTGTAATAAAGTCCATTTTGTAATGTACGTTGGTGTGTAAGTCAGCGGCTATATACCTCAGTTTTTATTAGGAGAATTAGAAAAATAACTGAAGAGACACCTGGGTGGTTTAGTGGTTGAGCATCTGCCTTTGGCCCAGGGCATGCTCCTGGAGTTGCTGGATCAAGTCCCACATTGGGCTCCTTGCATGGAGCCTGCTTCTCCCTCTGCCTGTGTCTCTGCCTCTTTCTCTGTGTCGCTCATGAGTAAATAAATAAAAATCACCATAGGTGCTGAATCTAAGGGCAAATTTGGATGAGGAGAATGTTTACATTTTAAAAGAATATTTATTCATTTAAGAGAGAGAGAGTTTGCGCGCATAAGTAGGGGAAGGACAGAGGGAGGGAAGAGAGCGTATCTCAAGAAGTCACCCTGCCAAACATGGAGCCTAATGTGGGGCTCGATCTCACGACCCTGAGATCATGATCTGAGCTGAAACCAAGAGTCGGATGCTCAACCTATTTACATGATCTTACACTGTCTCAACCACAAACTCCTTATTTTACAAGACAAAAATAGTAACTGTGCAATGGAGAAGTCAGACAACACCTTGGCCAGGTGATCAAAATTAATATCACCAGTGCTGGCAGATGAACATCTGTGGCTCTGGATATAAATGACCTGACAAAGACACAGTGTCCCTTCTGAAGTAGCCTAACCTGGACCTAATCATGGGGAAACATCAGAGAAACTTTAAATAAGGAAGGTTCTGTTTACAAAAAAAAGAGAGGAGTGCTGTACTCTCTAAAAATAGTAAAGTCATAAAAGATAAAGACTGTGAGAATATTCCAGATTAAAAGGGGTAAAGAAAACATGACAGCTTGATAGACCCTGTATTGTAAGGGAAAAGTGCCAAAAAGGAAAATTGTTGGGTCAATTGACAAAATTGGAATCTGGACAGTAGTTTCAGGTAGTTAAATTTATTGAAGTGGATAACTGTATGGTGGTTACATAAGAGACTACCTTATTTTTAGGAAATACATACGAAAGTATTTACAGGCAAGGGGCCACGATATTTGTAATTTACTCTCAAATGGTTCAGAAAAAATAGTAGTAAGTAGAAAAGAAGGAGAAGGGAGGTGGGAGGGGAGAGCAAACTATAAAGCAAACAGGCAAAGTGTTGATAATAGACGAATCTGTATAAATGGCACACAGGTGTTCTTTTTACTATTCTTATTCTGGTAGCTTTTTTAAGTTTAAAATTCGGGATCCCTGGGTGGCGCAGCGCTTTGGCGCCTGCCTTTGGCCCAGGGCGCGATCCTGGAAGACCCGGGATCGAATCCCACGTCGGGCTCCCGGTGCATGGAGCCTGCTTCTCTCTCTGCCTCTCTCTCTCTCTCTCTGTGAGACTATCATATATAAATAAAAATTTATAAAAAAAAAAGTTTAAAATTATTTCTAAATAAAAAGGTTTTTTAAAAAAGTTATCTAGGCACTGGAAGTGCTGTTTACTTATCCTGGGCATGGAAGCAACTGGGTTATAAAACAAATTCAGCTGAAATATGTTACTTTATTGTTCAAGAGTCTTTTCTAGGTGTGTTTAATCTGCTTATCTTGAAGAAGTATTTTAACCTTTTTTTATTTTGTTCCAATTGTTCATTTTCACATTATACAAATAATACATAAAAGCATTGTTATAAAAGATCTAAATGATGGTGAGGTCAAAACATGATCTTTCCCTTTACCACTCCTTCCTTTTTCCTTCTCAGAAGAAATCAACATTAAGAGTTTTTATAAATATATACTATACACCTTTACTGGGGTTAGGCTTTTCCTTTAATATATTTTACCGATATTTCCACTGTTTGCTTTATTCTTTATATAATGACTGGAGGAAATTGAGTAATGTTACTGTACCATTATTTATTTACTTTTTTTGTGTAGAAGATCATTTAGGTAGTTTCTAATTTTTTCCCAATGTAATATGCTCCATAACAGATGGACCCTGGTGCAGGTTTAAGAATATTGTAATAGCATAGAATCCTAGAAGTAGTATTGCTGTGTCAATGTATATGCATTAATTTTAAAAATAGATCCTGTAAGGCTGACCATAGCAGACCCCATAGCAAAGTTCTAAACAGACCATAGCAAAGTTATATGTTCACTTTCCAGCGTCTCTGCCAAGTGTGGATATTATCAATCTTGTACATTTTTGTCAGTCATGTTGACAAAATAATACTACTTTTTAGGTGCATTTTTTTTATTTTTATTTTTATTTATTTATTTATTTTTTAGGTGCATTTTTAATTTTAAAGTAAACTCCACACCCAGCATGGCACCTAGCACAGGGCTTGAACTCATGACTCTGAAATCAAGACCTGAGCTGAAGTTAAAAGTTAGACACTTAAGTATCTGGGTCACCCAGGCACCCATTTTTAGATAACGTATTTCTGAGTTTTTGGCTATTGGGTTTCTTCTTCAGTGAACTGTATTTTCACATCTTTTATTGAGCTTTTTGACTGTCTCTTATTGCCCTGTAAGAGTTCTTTATTTCAAATGGAAAGTAATTTTTTGTCTGGTAAAGTTGCCTTAAATATTTTCTCCTAGCCATATACTTGCCCTGGAAGCTTAAAAATTTCATGTAGGCAAATCTTTCACTCTTTTCTTTATCATTTCTGGGTTTTGTCTTAGGAGGATTGTTCCTATTTCAAGATTATTAAAAAAATATTCTCTATACGCTCATCTCTTCTGTGTGTGTGCATGTGCGTATATTTAATCTATATGGAAATTTGTGTATGGGTTTAATTTTATTTTTGTCCCAACAGATTAATCAATTTCCTTGGCATCATTTATTAAATAATTTATTCTTTGTTTTCCAGTTGAAAAATTTAACTGAATCATAAAGTAAATTCCTGTATGTACAGGAATTTGTATTTATATACTTTATTGTGTTCTATTGATACATACATACATTCCCGTGCCAATTCTACAGCTTTAATTTGGCAAGGAAAGTCCCATTTTCCTTTCAGATAACTTTAGAACTACTTATCAGGTTTCTTGGCATGATGGATAGGAGCTCAGGCTATGGAGTCAGATAGGCCTGTGTGTAAACCATTTATTTGCTCTAGGATGATAATTACACTCTTAGAGAAATGCTATCTGTTTTATGTGAGGCAATATATTAAAAGACAAAGCATAATGCTAGGTGTATAAACATGCCAAATACTTTATAGACTCTCGTAGTGACAGAGATTTGATGTGTTCAATTACAGTTTTTTTTTTTTAAGATTTTATTTATTTATTCATGAGAGACACGGAGAGAGAGAGGCAGAGACACAGAGGGAGAAGCAGGCTCCATGCAGAGACACAGAAGGAGAAGCAGGCTCCATGCTGACATGGGACTTGATCCCGGGACTCCAGGATCATGCCCTGGCTGAAGGCAGGCGCTTAACCGCTGAGCCACCCAGGGATCCCCTCGATAACAGTTTTATAGCTTACTAATCAGAATAATCTTTTCATTGACTTAAGTAACCAGTGTGTATGTGTACACACTTGTGCAGAGCTGTTGAACAAAGTTTGTATCTACAGATGCCTGAGGTGTAATCAAATGCCTTTGTGCATTCCTGGATCTACTCATTTGTTTCTTTATTCTTTCAAGTAGTAGTTTTTGGTGCAGCTGCCTTTGGTGCTATGGAAATGCCTTGGGGAACCTGTGGCTGAGGCCTGAAAGGAACTCAGAGCTGAGATACCCTGTACCTAAGTTTGCAAGTGAGCTGTCTGGTGGGAGAAGTTGTATCTCCAAAGCTTTGGTCTCGTTTGATGAGGGTCATTTTGTCAAATAGCTCAGTTTGTTGAATCTACAAAATCTGTTTGTCAAAGGCAGTTTTAAAGGCTTTAATGGCAGTGAATAAAAGTCACAGATTCCGAAATTGAGCTTTGTGGGTTCAAATTCCAGTTCTGTCACTTAGATGCTTTGTGACCTTGGGAGACTTATTTAAACCTTCTATGTCCCAGTTTCATCATTTGTAAAGTGGAGATAATACTAAGCCATTTCAGAGGGTTGCTAAGAAGAACAAATGGGTTAACATATGCAAAGGTGCCTGGCATGTTAAAAGTATTGTGGAACTGATACCATTATTATGATGATATCCTTATGATATTGGCATCCACATTTTTAACTCTTCATATGGAAGTTTTTTTATATTAGCTTTTTCCCAAATTCTTTTTTAAAATATTTTATTTATTTATTCATGAGAGATACACAGAGAGACAGAGGCATAGGCAGAGGGAGAAGCAGGCTCCCTGCGAGGAGCCCGATGTGGGACTCGAACCCAGGACCCTGAGATTAAAACCTGAGCTGAAGGCAGATACTCAGTCATTGAGACACCCAGGTGCTCCTTCCCAAATTAAAAAAAAAATACTCTATGGAGGTATAATCCGCATGCACTAAAATGCATCCATATTAAATGTACAGGTTAAATTTCTTAATTGTGTATACCCATTTAACCACCACTATAATTGAGATCTTGAGCATTTACATCAGCCTCAAATGCATCTGCTCCCTGGCACTCCTTTGCAGTTATTTCAAATTCCTTTTTTGAAGATTATTTATGTATTTATTTATTCATGAGAGAGACAGAGGCAGAGACATAGGCAAAAGTAGAAGCAAGCTCCTTGCGGGGAGCCTGATGCAGGAGTGGATCCCAGGACTCTGGGATCACGATCTGAGCCAAAGGCAGATGCTCAACCACTGAGCCACCCAGGCGTCCCTCAAATTCTTTTTAATGCATTAGTTTTACCAGATTTTTAGTATTTGTCTTTTACATGTTTAGAATTTTAATTTTTTTAAAGAATGTTAAATTCTTTTTTTTTCAGATAAACTAGATTTTATTTTTTATTTATTTTTAAATTTATTTTTAATTGGAGTTCAATTTGCCAACATATAGCATAACACGCAGTGCTCATCCCATCAAGTGCCCCCCTCAGTGCCTGTCACACAGTCACCCCCACCTCCTGCCTACCTCCCTTTCTACCACCCCTTGTTCGTTTCCCAGAGTTAGGAGACTCTCATGTTCTGTCTCCCTTTCTGATATTTCCCACTCATTTTTTCTCCTTTCCCCTTTATTCTCTCACTATTTTTTATATTCCCCAAATGAATGAGACCATATAATGTTTGTCCTTCTCTGACTGACTTATTTCACTCCAGTTCCATCCACGTCGAAGCAAATGGTGGGTATTTGTTGTTTCTAATGGCTGAGTAATATTCCATTGTATACATAGACCATATCTTCTTTATCCATTCATCTTTTGATGGACAATGAGGCTCCTTCCACAGTTTGGCTATTGTGGACATTGCTGCTAGAAACATCGGGGTGCAGGTGTCCCAGCGTTTCACTGCATCTGTATCTTTGGGGTAAATCCCCAGCAGTGCAATTGCTGGGTCGTAGGGCAGATCTATTTTTAACTCTTTGAGGAACCTCCACACAGTTTTCCAGAGTGGCTGCACCATATCCCATTCCCACCAACAGTGCAAGAGGGTTCCCCTTTCTCCACATCTTCTCCAACATCTGTTGTTTCCTGCCTTGTTAATTTTCCCCATTCTCACTGGTGTGAGTTATCTCATGGTGGTTTTGATTTGTATTTCCCTGATGGCAAGTGATGCTGAGCATTTTCTTATGTGCTTGTTGGCCATGTCTATGTCTTCCTCTTTGAGATTTCTGTTCTTGTCTTTTGCCCATTTCATGATTGGATTGTTTGTTTCTTTGCTGTTGAGTTTAATCAGTTCTTTATAGATCTTGGATACTAGCCCTTTATCTGATAGGTCATTTGCAAATACCTTCTCCCATTCTGTAGGTTGTCTTTTAGTTTTGTTGACTGTTTCTTTTGCTGTGCAAAAGCTTTGTATCTTGATGAAGTCCCAATAGTTCATTTTTGCTTTTGTTTCTCCTGCCTTCATAGATGTATCTTGCAAGAAGTTACTGTGGCCAAGTTCAAAAAGGGTGTTGCCTGTGTTATCTTCTAGAATTTTGATGGAATCTTGTCTCACAGTTAGATCTTTCATCCATTTTGAGTTTATCTTTGTGTATGGTGTAAGAGAATGGTCCAGTTTCATTCTTCTGCACATAGCTGTTCAATTTTCCCAGCACCATTTATTGAAGAGACTTTTTTTTTTTTTTGAGACTGTCTTTTTTCCAGTGGATAGTCTTTCCTCCTTTGTCGAATATTAGTTGGCCATAAAGTTGAGGGTCCACTTCTGGATTCTCTAAGTAATGTTAAATTCTTTTTTTTTTTTTTGAATGTTAAATTCTTAAATTTTTTTTGATGTATAGTGCATATTCAAGATACTAATTATATGATCTACTATCCTAATCCCTTGTGGCAGCCTCTTCTTTCTGCTAGTTTTGAGTAAGTTTCCATATTTAACTGCTTCTTATTAGAAACCAACATGTCAGCATTTCACTTGTGATGGGATTGATACAGTTATTGTCTTACAGTATAAAGTTTATTTATCTGCATTGAATATGTAGGTAGGCATTCAGCTTCTTGCTGAAAATTTCTTGATGTTGAGAGGGAAATGGTGAGAGGGAAGGAGAATTTCTTCTTCTTCTTCTTTTTTTTTTTTTGAGAGAGAGAGAGAGAGAGAGAGAGAGCACAAGAGAATGCGAGCAGGGGAGAGGCAGAGGGAGAAGGAGAGAGAGAATCCCAGGCAGGCTCCACCCAGCCTGGAGGTCCATCCTGTGACCCTGAAATCATGACCTGAGCCAAAATCAGGAATCAGACACTTAACCAACTGAACCACCAGGCGCCCCTGAGGAGAATTTAGTCTTGAGAGAAATGAGTATGTTGGAGTCTTAGCCTTTTTTCCCTTAGAATAACCCAAAAGAACAGATTACTGTCTGCAACATCTTTGCTTAGCAGCTTTAATTTTCATGAGAGTAGATACCCTGAGAGGGAAGGTACTATCCGGGTGGTCCAGTATTTGGACACATAACTTTTCCCTGCAGTGTTAACAACAAAAGTAATAATTTAATAAGAGGTGACATTATTGAGTACTTATAGACCAGACAGCAAGCTAAACCTTACATACATCTTGGGTACTTCTTTCAGCCCCAGAAGTTTGATATTGTTGCCATTCCCATTTTACAATGATGAATATGAATATCAGAGACTCTTTTTTTTTTTTTAAAGTTTTATTTATTTATTCATGAGAGACACACAGAGAGAGAGAAAGAGGCAGAGACACAGGCAGAGGGAGAAGCAGGCTCCATGCAGGGAGCCCGACGTGGGACTTGATCCCGGGTCTCCAGGATCCCACCCTGGGCTGAAGGCGTGCTAAACCACTGAGCCACCCAGCTGCCCAATATCAGAGACTCTAAGTAACTTCCGCATGGCCACATATATAAGTGATAGAGATGATGGTGGGACTCTACAGCCCATGTTCTTAGCATTATTTCCCTCTTGAATTTAAAGCTTGAAGACTCTGGGCTTTTGGTAAATAATCCTTATATTTTATAGATTTTTCACATCTATTTCTTACTCTATCCTCAAAACATCCATTGCAGTAGGGAAGAAAATTTATCCATTTGTGTAAGTATAGGCAAGCTTTTTTGGTAAAAGGCCAGAGAGTAAGTATTTTCAGCTTTGTAGATCATATGGTCTCATTTGCAACCACTCCACTATGTGGTTGTATAAGGAAAACAGCCATAGGCAATATGTAAATAAATGATTGAGTGTGGTAGTGTTCCAATAAAACTTTATTTACAAAAACAGCCAGCAGGCTGGATTTGGTGCATGGGTTTGCTGTGGTGGACTGATCTATTTGGGGACACCAGGACATGTCAGCCAGAGGGAGGCAGAACCAGGCCACTTAGTGCCAAGTGTTGTGCCTTGTTCACTCCCCAGCTGTCCAGGCTGTAGCACACAGTACCACTCACCAGTGCCTTTAGGAGATATAAGTCCCAACAATAATAGGGTAAAAGCTAATGTTTTGTACTCATTATTTGTTCTACGTGCTTTTCACTGTGTCATTTAATCCATGGACAACCCAGTGAGATGGGAAACAAGAACAGAGAAGAACAGTAGTTCACCGCAGATCACAGAGCTAGTGAGTGGTGAAACTGGGATTTGAACACACTTGAACTCAAGTCTTCCTTCTTCATCTCTCTTGACTTTTGGGTTTTCTCAGTTTGGGGTCTTCTTTGAAGCTGTACTCTACAGGAACTGCCTCTTCTGAGCACTAAGTAGCAAGATTCTGTGGTCTATTTTTAGGTCATTTACTTTGTAACAGAGTGACCAAAGGGAATGCTAACTCTGTCATTTTTCTGTAATAGTTGAAAAATTTGAGGGTCCAGCAAGATGATGCAAGAGGTTTTGTTTTGCTCATCCCTAGGCTGCACTATAGGAATGGCTATAGGAACACTTCAATGATAACAGAAAAAATTGTTTATTAGTGTCTACTATGCCAACACTGTGCTAGGTGCATTAAATACATTATCTTGGGTAAACCCCTCAATGCTATAAATTAAGTAGTATTAAAGCAATTGTACAGATGGAGAAACTGAGGCTCAGCTATAGGATCCTAGATATGCTAATTAAATCTCTGAGTCTTAGTTTCTAATTTGTACATAATAATAGTCTTATTTCATAGGGTCATTATGAAAATTAAATGAGTTAATACATGCTAAGGATTGGGACTCAGAGGTGTTACCATCACTATTATTATCAGAACATAGTAGTAGCAGAGGTGAGAATCTCACTTTTTATAATTGTCTATCAATTAGAAATAAGCATCCAAGAGTCCAGTATAGTGTCTGGATGTTGTTAAATAGCCTTTACAATAGTTTATTCATAAGAAAAGGCAACAAACTATGTTCCTTTTAATTTTAAAATACCTCTACTTGTGATGGTTTCAAAATTGGGTAGTTTAAAATGTTAGAACTCAGCCTGTTGGTTCTGTTTGTTGCTGTTTGTTCATTTTGTGTAAAATTATTCCTTTGCAAAAATGGTATGTCCTAGATATTATTGTTTATAATAGATTAGGTGGGGTTGGCACCAGAGGACTGGAGTATTTGAGATGGTAAGTGATTAGCAAGGTTCATTTTACAACTAGAAAAATAGTAGCTGAGGACTATGTAGCTGAGGTGAGTAAAATAATTCTGTCATTTATTTATTTTTAAAGATTTTATTTATTTGAGAGAGAGAACATGCATGAGTGGGGGTGGGGAAGGGCAAAGGGAAGGGAAGAGGAAGAGGGAGAAGCAGACTCTGCTGAGCAGGGAGCCCAATGCCCAGGCTGGATCCCAGGACCTTGAGGTCATGACCTGAATTTAAGGCAGATGCTTAATTGAGGCACCCAGGCACCCCTAATTTAGTCATTTGTGTTAAATTCAGTAACACACAATAGTAAAAAATGTTTTGCATATGTACTCTTAATTACATACCATATATCACTATGCACATACTATATTTGTCACCTAACCATTCCTCTATGAGATTATATCCAAAGCCATGTGTACTCTATTAAATAATGGTAATTTATGGATTTGTTCAATGTTAATTTTGACTATACACAATTTTCCTTTTAAATGCTCACTTTAGGGGCACCTGGGTGACTCAGTTGGTTAAGCATCCTACTTTTGCTTTCTGTTCTGGGCATGATCTCCCAGTCCCAGCCCCAAGCTCTGTGCTCAGTGTGTAGTCACTTCAGATTCTTTCTCCTTCTCCTTACCCCTCTCTTTCTCAAATAAATAAATAAAATCTGTAAGTGCTCACCTGAGCATAGCAGAGCTGTAGCTCAGTTCCATATTTATAGTGAAATGCAAAAAGGGAAATTCTTCTCCCCCTTTGTAAAGTTAACTTCTTTCTTTCTTTTTCTTTCTTTCTTTTCTTTTTTCTTTTCTTTTCTTTTCTTTTCTTTCTTTCTCTTTCTTTCTTTCTTTCTTTCTTTCTTTCTTTCTTTCTCTCTTCTTTTTGTATCACACTCATCTATGTTAGAAACTAAAGCAATGCTGTTTTTTGTGAGAGTGACATCTGGTGGTTTCTTCTTAATTCTCATGATTTCTCTGTGCTTGGCTAAAGTTCTCAGAAATTCCAGAGAATTATTGTGTAAGCTGCTTTGCTTGATAGTTAACACACTCACTAGCTTTTGAGGATCAAGTTAGTGCCATTGAGTTGGCTCAATCATTGAAAAGCACAGCATTCCTTTTAGATAGGGTTCCTCTGAATGCCAGCCTTCCCTGAGGGATTTTATTGTAACATGTATAATGGACAAATAGCTGCCTTATTGATGTGAGATTTTTGTTTAATTCAGAGAATTTAGGATGTTGAATAAGGGGTGGTTATCTGTGCCATCCTCTTTGCTTTACTCATGAGGAGGCTTGAACCCTGAGAGGTTGACTTTATTGGCTCAAGTCACACTGTTGGCCAAGGTCACTCTGCTTCCCAGTGAGCTGAGGTCCTGAGCTCTGTGCCTGTAAGTTATGTTTATCATGCTGGGTAAAGCACCGAATAGGAAGGTCTGGTTATTAAAGAATACAAGGTGAAGGGCATTTGAAGATGGTAGAAGTAAAGGCAGTTAACATTTTTGAGCACCTATTTGTTATAAATATTCCCATTGTAGTTTTTTGTCTCTCTTCTGAAACAGGATGAAGAATCTGTAGTGTGAAAGAGTTATGGAGGAAATCGTGAGGAATCCTGGGTCTGTCTCTATGAGTCCACTGATTTGTCCCATAGCTGAGCATTTAGTGTCCTATGGCATTGTGTTTGATTCTGTTTTGAGTCGGACTTATTGACCTGCATTATCTGGCTAGCATCCTTGCAATAATCTGGGGAGGTGATTGGAATCCCCATTCTATAGGTGGGGAAGTGGAGGATTAAAAGGGCTGAGTTTCTGACCCAGGCAGGTCTAAATATAACTTCCAGGCCTGAACTTGTGTTTTCTACTCTACTGTGGTGAAAATGTACTACATTACCACTGTAATGCTTGAGTTAATCATTTAATAAAACCTCACTCACCAACATGTAATGGTTGCTTAGTAAAAATGTGCTTAATTTATTTTTATGTTCAAAGTAATCCTTCCTATAGAACTGTTACTGTGTATCCCCAATTTTCACTATCAGATGTGTGATTTTTGGTAATGTAAAACTTAAAAAAAAAAAGGACAGAAGTTGTGGGATAATATTGGAGTACTTTCCTGGCATGAGAGGAACTAGAGAACTATATTAATGCTATATTTAGTATGTGAAATTTTCACATTTTCTATCTCAAGTGAAGAGTGTTTAAAATAACTTCTAGGGCACATTTTTTTTTCTTCTGGCAGCTGATTATTGTTTGTATTATTACAATAAAAAAACCCTTGATTAAAAAAAAAGTTTATTTAAGTAATCTCTATACCCAGTGTAGGGCTCAAACTCATGACCTTGAGATCAAGAGTTGTATGCTCTTCCAACTGAGCCAGCCAGGTGCCTCTAAAAAACTATTTTTGAATAATGTTTGAAAACCTCCAGTTTTTTACTTTGTGTATCCCCCCAAATCAGGTTTTACAAACTTGGGCAGGTTCAGAAGATGAACTCTATCATTTTTTTTCTTTTTTATCTGCTATATTTGAGAATTATGCTCGTAGTCTGATCTTTCTAAATTTTGGGAAAGTCACATTTTTTTCACTGCAAAGACCAGATAGGAACTCGGAATATTAGTGTCTAGTGTATGGGCCCTGGTTGCTTTCCTTCTCTTTGATTAAGAGCCCAGTGGGTCAGTTAAGTTTTCACAGAGAACTTGCTTTGATGTTAATCCTCTAATGGGAGTGGGAGTGGTGTTTGCACCTTTCATACCCAGGAGCTGGGATGCTGAAGCTGGGCTCTATGTTTGGCTTCAGAGAGTTTCAGGGCCTTGCTGCTCCATACAATGTGAAATTAAAAAAAAAAAAAAAAGTATCATTGCATATAAGACACAGCTGGTAGAAACCCTCGGGATCCAGTTGGGGAGTTTAAATTAGCTCCAGAAGGCTGTGGGCTTCTCTTTGAGCTTGACAAAGAGATTACAGAGAAATGGGTGGCAGGTGTGGGCAGAATGAAAAATTATTCCTGAGAGATGAGCATATATTTTATTTTATTTTTAAAAAACATTTATTTATTTAAGATTCTGTTTATTTATTTGAGAGGAAGAGAGAGTGGACATGAGCAGAGGGAAGGGCATAGGGAGAAAGAGATCTTGCCCTGCTGAGCAGGGAGCCTGACCCGGGGCTCGATCCCAAGACCCTGGGATCATGACCTGAGTTGAAGGCAGACCCTTAAGCAACTGAGCCACCCAGGCACCCAGGGTGCACATAATTTTTTTTTTAAGATTTTATTTATTTATTCATAAGACACACACACACACACAGAGGGAGGGAGAGACAGGCATAGGGAGAAGCAGGCCCCCTGCAAGGAGCCTGACATGGGACCTGATCCCAGGACTCCAGGATCACGCCCTGGCCTGAAGGTAGGTGCTAAACCGCTAAGCCACCCAGGGATCCCCTGCACATAATTTTAAAAAAGTTCATTGCTCTGAAAATTACTTCATGGCCACACAATAAAGATGTATTTTGTTTTATGTTTTTAAAGATTTTATTTACTTATTCTTGAGAGACACACAGAGAAAGGCAGAGACATAGGCAGAGGGAGAAGCAGACTCCCTGCAGAGAGCCCAATGTGGGACTTGATCCCAGGACCCAGGATCATGACTTGAGCCAAAGGCAGACGCTCAACCACTGAGCCACCCAAATGACCTTAAGATGTATTTTAAATGAGTTAACCTTGATTTAGAAAAATCAGTACTTTGTTGACATTATAGTGGGGAATGATGTCACTTAAATTTATGTATTTTTCATATGATTACTCTAACTAGCAACGTGCTCTTTCTTTTTGTGTGTGAAAAGATTTTCATCTAATATCTGAAAAACTCTCCTAGTATGTCACTATGATAATGATAAACTATAACAGATGTCATTCTGGTTTCCCATTTTGAACATCTTTTTTTCTTTTTAAAGATTTTTATTTATTTATTCATTAGAGACAGAGAGAGAGAGAGAGAGGCAGAGACTCAGGCAGAGGGAGAAGCAGGCTCCATGCAGGGAACCCAACGCGGGACTCGATCCTGGGTGTCTAGGATCACGCCCTGGGCTGAAGGCCACTAAACCGCTGAGCCACCTGGACTGCCCTGAACATCTTTTTTTTTTTTTTTTTTAATTAAATTTTATATTAATTCCAACATAGTTAACATACAGTGTTGTATTAGATGTGCAATATAGTGGTTTGACAACTGTTTTGAGCATCTTGATTCAGCAGGGGTGAACGTCATGCAGAGGAATGTTTGCAGTCCATAGGACCCCAATATCTATGGCTATTAATCCCTGCCCTAGTCTTGGGGGAGGTTTCAGCATCCTCTTCATGTCTCATGTCCTTGGGAATGGTCCAGATGTGCCCCAGAGCCAGGATAGAATCTGACTTGTCAGAGTTCTTGGCAGCTCTAGGGTTCTTTGAGTCCATGGTACCAAACATACAGCTTCATTGGTAAGTAGAATAGAATGTTGGGTGAAAGCTCCAGCAAAGAGGGTCTGGAGCTATGGGGTGGGGGTAGAGGTCTCTCACTGAGGACCCCCATCACACCTTGTCATCTCTTCCTAAAGAACAACAATTCAATGAGAACAAGGTAGCATCAGCTAGCAGACCCAGGAAATCATCCATATGAGAGAGGGGGAAAAATGGAGGCAGAGGAGGAAGTGGAAGAAGAAGAGGAAGAGGAGGTAAAGGGAGAAAAGAAGAGTCCAAGAGAAGTGAACCAAATCAGCCTTTTGGATTTGTGGTATCTAGCTTTAATTTTCATCATGTTTCTTCCTGCTTTTTCTTGGAGTGACATTTGCCACTACTCCTTTTCCTACCGCAAAATGAAGTAAAATTCAGATGGAGAGGCTTAAAAAAGTTGTAAATCCATTGGGTCTCTTTGGAAGTTAATACAGATTATTTATTTACTTACTTATTTAAGACAGAGTGTGTGCGTGCACCTGTGGTGGGGGGAGGGACAGAGGAAGAGGAAAAGAGAAGATCCCAAGCAGGCTTCATGCTCAGTAGAGCCCAGGTGGGGCTCGATCTCATGACCCTGAGATCATGACCAGATCAAGAGTCAGATACTTAATTGATTGAGTCACCCAGGTGCTCCATTCAGAGTATTAAAATTACTACTAGTAATAGCATATTTTTCATCTTTATTCTTTGTTGTGCTCCACTAGAGATAAACAGAATGTAAACATTTTCATCATTGGTATCTTCATTGTTTAAGATTCTTTAACAGACATTTGCTAAGAATTTGCCATCACTTAAGTGCACTTGCATGCATTTGTGCCACACAGAATATGATGAATTTAACAAATTAAGATGAAAATTGCTTACAAAGCCTTAGTAGTTGATGCAATACCCCTATCCCCCTTCCTCACTTCTCTGTTTCCATGACCAGGGTTTTCCATCCATCTGGGGGCAGGGGGCAGGGTTTCAGGCTCCCCACCCAGCAGGAGCAGGCCCTGGAGTGCCCCCTTGCATCCAGAAGGTCCTCTGGGGAATCTTTCACATACAGGGTTAGCCCATTTGCTAAATTGCAAAATGAAACCGCTCAAGGTAAGGACCTTGCCTCTCAAGACAAGGGTACTCAACCAGCCAGTCAGCTGATGACTATTTGCTGAGTCTATGAAGTGCAAGTACTATGCTGGGTTATAAAGTGGATTCAAAAGGAGTATGATGGCCCTTGACTCCAGCCAAGCAGTCAAGATAGGCTCTGGAAAAAGGTGCCATTTAAAAAAAATTTTTTTTTAAATATTTTATTTATTTATCCATGAGAAACACAGAGAGGAGAGAGAGAGAGAGGCAGAGGGAGAAGCAGGCCCCATGCAGGGAGCCCGACATGGGACTCAATCCTGGGTCTCCAGGATCACGCCCTGGGCCAAAGGTGTCGCTAAACCACTGAGCTACCCGGGCTGCCCTCAGGTGCCATTTTGAGGCAATGCATGATTAGGAGCCAAGTGTGGCTCAAATCAGCGTGGGAGTGGTGGAGGCAAATGGAGCAGCCTTCCAGGAAGAAACTAAACACAGGGACTTTCCTAGGAGCACGTCATATTTGTCAGCAGCATGATATTTTCTCTCTTACTGTCATTTTTTAAAAAAAGATTTATTTATTTATTCATGAGAGAGAGGCAGAGACACAGGCAGAGAGAAGCAGGCTCCTCACAGGGAGCCCGATATGAGACTCGATCCCCAGACCCAGGATCACACCCTGAGCCAAAGACAGACACCCAGCTGCTGAGCCACCCAGACATCCCCTCTCTTACTGTCACTAAACTGGAAGGACTCTGGATGCTTCTCTGACTGTATGTGTTTCAACTGAAGTCCACATGTTGATCCTCTGTGGACCCAGGCCTGGGAAGTTTAAGGGAAACAGTTTGTGGTGATCACTGGGGAAATAAAAACCAGCACTGGAGAAGCACTGGGAAGTTAGTGAGTGGAAGGCAAAGAGACCATAGGTAGAGAAAGCTGGTTATGCTCCATGGAAATTATATGTGGGAATACTTAGTGCTGGGTGGGAGGCTGTTGACTAGCAGTCTGCTGTGGATCTAGTGCCAGACCTAGGGGTCTTGATGGGAATCCACAGAGGAATGGAGCTCCTGAGGGCAGCGGCGGGAAGAGGATAGATCTTGAGCTGGGTGTGGGAACCTAGACAAACAGAAGGAAAAGGAAGCCATTGGCCCTTGTGTATGTGCTGTGGGAGGTCTGAGCAGACGGCTCTGACTGCTGGTGTTTCTTACCCCTGGGTGGAATCCATAACAGTTTTCCCACAGATTGGGAAGCTGTATTTACAGAGACTTAGGGTGAGAGTGTGTCATTACTGTTAATGTCAAAGTGTAATTTCCACAAATTACAAATATAATTCCCATAAAGATAGAAAATGAACATGTCAAAGTTTTATTTGACCATCAGTGGTGGAAACCAGTGAGATGGTAAACTGATTCAAAGAGTATTTGAGGAACCGGGTATTTACAGGTTTAAAAAACAATGTTAGATTAAGATTGCTAGGTTATATGTAAAACTGGGTAATGTCCTACAGAGTGATAAAACCAGATTAAGGTTTTCCTGCCATTCAGAAATCTAGAAGTTAACATATAACCTCACAGTGTCTGCACTCTAATCAGAAAGTAAATAGTAAAGTCAAACACAAGGATATTCTCCTAGAGAATGAGATAATCCCTGGGAGAAGTTGTTCAACAATGCTGCTATATGACCTTGAGAAGATATGCCACCCAACTGCCTGAGTTCCAAGTTGCGGATAATTTTGACATTAAAAAAAAAATACCTGGGAGTTAAAGATCTGAAATTGAATTCCAGTTCCTTCACTTACCAGCTGTGTAATGTGGGTCAGGTAATTACGTATGATTTACCTGGATTTACTTGCTGTGAATTGGGAGGAACAAGTGAGATAACTTTTGTAAAATGCCTGGCACATGAGAGGTACTCAATCAATCTTAGTTCTTCTCTTTACCTTTCCTTTTTTTTCCCTAAGATTTTATTCATTTATTCATTTTAGAAAGAGAGCGAGAGAGCATGTGAACGGGGGAGGAGGCAGAGGCCGAGGGAGAGGGAGGGGGGAGAATTTCAAGCAGACTCCTCAATGGATGCAGAGCCTGGGGCCAGGCTCGATCCCATGACTCTGAGATCACAATTGCACCTGAAACCAAGAGACAGACACTCAACTGACTGAGCCACCAGGTACCCTGCCTTTCCTCTTTTCAAATGAAAAAAATTTCACCTTTTGTCTGGCCTTCAGAGATGAAGTTCTCTCTCTATGTCTCCCTCCTTCCATCCCTCTCTTTCTCATCTCTAGTTTATTAGAATAATATCCTAGAACTCTGGTGCATTTTCTCCATTCCTAATGGTGGTATTCTATTCAACTTTCATTTTCACCTAAATGGAAAAAAAAGACTTTTCATATTCTTTTTTTAATTAAAAAATTCCCTAGCCTCTATCTTGAGATGTAATGAATATTTAGCATTGTGTCAGTTTAATGTGTACAATGTAATGATTTGATATACATACATATTGTAATATGAGTCCCATAATAAGGTTAGCTAACACATCCATCACTTCACATAGTTACACTTTTCTCTGTGTGTGGTGAGAGCTTTTCAGATCTACTCTCTCAGCAACTTCCAGATATACAAGGCAATATTGTCAACTATGGTCACCATGTTGTACAGCATGCTTATTTAGAGAATTCTCTGCATATGACAAAATGGAGGATATTACCTAAGTGAGGATGATTTCTTATTTGATTATTTGATATACTTTAGTTTTTTATTTTCTGAGGAAGTAGTTCTTGCTGAAGAATAAAAGCCTTGGGGGCAGCCCTGGGGGCGCAGCGGTTTGTCGCCGCCTGCAGCCTGGGGTGTGATCCTGGAGACCCGGGATCGAGTCCCACATCAGGCTCCCTGCATGGAGCCTGCTTCTCCCTCTGCCTCTCTCTCTCTCTGTCTCTATGAATAAATAAATAAAATCTTAAAAAAAAAAAAGAATAAAAGCCTTGGGATGCCTTGGTGGCTCAGCAGTTGAGCATCTGCCTTTGGCTCAGATCCCTGGGGTTCTGGGATCGAGACCTGCATCAGGTTCTTTGCAGGGAGCCTGCTTCTTTCTCTGCCTATGTCTCTGCCTCTCTCTGTGTCTCTCATGAATAAATAAATAAAATCTTAAAAAAAAAGAATAAAAGCCTTGTCTCCTTTTAATTAAGAGCTGGCTTCCCAAGTTATCCCTGTTGAAGGGCACTCAGTAAGTATTTCAGTGTCTCTAGTGTGCCTTGCTTTGGCTTGAGGTTTGCAAGGAGGGGAGTGATGCCCAGTAGCCTTCCTAGGGTATGATCTTTACATTCCCCTTAGTTGGTAAAGGTCAGCCCAGGTAGGGTTAATGGTGGCGCCAGGGGGACTGTGAGTTGATGTCTTGTATAGGAAGTGGATGATCACAGCCAGATTGGGGTTCCTGGAGAGCAGATTTTACTCCCTTATCCACAGCCTCTTTCAAGATAACCTGCATGCTGGCATGTGAGACATTGTGCTGTGATTCAAAATGACAAAATCTGGGATGCCTGGGTGGCTCAGCAGTTGAGCGTCTGCCTTTGGCCCAGGGCATGATCCCAGAGTCCCGGTATCGAGTCCCACATCAGGCTTCCTGCAGGGAGCCTGCTTCTCCCTCTGCCCATGTCTCTGCCTCTCTGTGTCTCTCATGAGTAAATAAATAAAATCTTTAAAAATAACAGCAACAACAAAAAATGACAAAATCTGTGATACCAACAGCCTCAACAGAGTTTTGATTTGGAAAGAAAGTCTATTTGTAATTTTTTTTTTTTTAAAGATCAATTTATTTGAGAGAGGGAGAGGATGTGTGAGCATGCATGGAGGTGGGGCAGAGGCAGAGGCAGAGGGAGAGGGAGAGAGAGTCTTAAGCTGATCACGGAGCCCGACACAGGGCTTGATCTTATAACCATAAGATCATGACCTGAGCAGAAACTAAGAGTCAGATGCTTAACTGACGAAGCCATCCAGGTACCTCTAATTGGTCATTTTTAATAGAGGCCAGAGAAGCATCTTTTTACTTTTGGCCTAGGTACTTTTGCTTTAGGACTAGCTCATTTCTCTTCTACTAGTTGGTTTATGAACTTATACTTTTGCTGCAGGAGAGTGCAATTAAGATTT
Source organism: Canis lupus baileyi (assembly GCF_048164855.1). Taxonomy (NCBI): domain Eukaryota; kingdom Metazoa; phylum Chordata; class Mammalia; order Carnivora; family Canidae; genus Canis; species Canis lupus. The sequence continues at coordinate 36,874,632 of NC_132847.1, read as the reverse complement.
ATTTTATTTTATTATTATTATTTTTTTAAGATTTTATTTATTTATTCATGAGAGACACACACAGAGAGGCAGAGACATAGGCAGAGGGAGAAGCAGGCTCCATCAGGGAGCCCAACGTGGGACTTGATCTCGGGCCTTCAGGATCACACCCTGGGCTGAAGGCAGCGCTAAACTGCTGAGCCACTGGGGCTGCCCTGCAATTAAGATTTAATTGCCCTTGGGGATCCCTGGGTGGCTCAGCGGTTTAGTGCCTGCCTTCAGCCCAGGGTGTGATCCTGGAGTCCCGGGATTGAGTCCCACATCAGGGTCCCTGTATGGAGCCTGCTTCTCCCTCTGCCTGTGTCTCTGCTTCTCTCTCTCTGTGTCCCTCATGAATAAATAAATAAAATCTTAAACAAAAAAATTGAATTGCCCTTGACTCTACCTGCCTCCCAATGTAGTAGGTTAATGGGTTAGATCCCAAAGTCTGAACTTCTAGCACTTCTTATAGTGTTGTTTCTTCTTACAGTTTATACATTTCTCCCCTTTCCTGCCTAAATACAGAGCTTGATGTAGTCTAAACATTGTTCAGTATCAATGGTCATATGAAAGAAAAGTTCTGTAGCCCTCTTTCCTCATTTCTGTATTATAGCTATAAATGATGCGATATAATCAGTGTCTTGACAGCCTCAGCTCAATTTGCTCATTCATTAGGCAACACATATTTATTGAGCAACTATTGTGCCAAGCCTTAGTGATTTTTCTGTAGGTATGATAAATAAGAACCTGCCCTGATGGAGACAGACTGTAACCAAGTAAGTAAACAAGATAGATTATAAATTTTATAAATGAAATAAATCAGATGATGAGAAACTATAGACTTCTATTCTTAGTAATTTTATTTTTTTATTTAAATATTTTATTTATTTATTCATGAGAGACACACACACAGAGAGGCAGAGACACAGGCAGAGGGAGAAGCAGGCTCCATGCAGGGAGCCTGATGTGGGACTCGATACCGGGACTCCAGGATCATGCCCTGGGCCAAAGGCAGGTGCTAAACCGCTGAGCCATCCAGGGATTCCCTTCTTAGTAATTTTATTTTTTTATTTTTATTTTATTTTATTTTATTATTTTTTTAAATTTTTATTTATTTATGATAGTCACACAGAGAGACAGAGAGAGAGAGAGAGAGAGAGGCAGAGACATAGGCAGAGGGAGAAGCAGGCTCCATGCACCGGGAGCCCGACGTGGGATTCGATCCTGGGTCTCCAGGATTGCGCCCTGGGCCAAAGGCAGGCGCTAAACCGCTGTGCCACCCAGGGATCCCCCTTCTTAGTAATTTTAATTGAGGTTATTAGAGATAGTCTCTTTCTGAGCTGGAAATGGAAGGATGAGAATAAGTCAGCCATGCATTAGAAGAGTTGAGCAAAAAAGCATTCTAGGAAGGAGGGAATGATGAAGAGAGGTGTGGGATGAGTTTGGCTTGTTCAAGGAACAGAAAGACAGACATGCACATCCAATGGAGTGAGCTAGGGTACAGGTGGATGGAGAGGTGGTCAGAGGGTGGTACAGCTGGTTAGTGCTCTCTGTAGATCATGGGAAGGAACGCAGGTTTATTGTATGTGCAATGGAAAGCTTGTAAAGAGGTCTAGGACAGTGGAATGGCACAAACTTATGGAAAGAAGGGAAAGAAAAGAATACAGCTGTTGTGTGAAGACTCAGATGGAGGGTGTCAAGTGTAGGAGTGGGGGAAACCAGTGAGGTCCTTGTGCTTGGGTATGGTGGTGGTGGCACATGTAGAGAGAAAGATGCTTTGAAAATTGGACTAAGTTACGATGAGTCCGAAATATATGAATGAGGAGCATGGATTTGAGTTTTGCAGTTATGGGGGAGCTTTGTGTGTATGTAAGTTTGGGCATGGATGTGTATTTGTGAATGTGTGTGTATGACTGTGAGTTTATGAGTGTGTGTTAGTATGCATCAGTGTGAGGTGCCTGTGTAGAGTGCACACATATGAGTGCGTGTGTGTGCACACACTTGGGTTTTTTTCCTGTTATTTCTTTTAAACGGGCAGACCAGTGGCACGAAGGAAAGGCCTGACTTATATGGGACTATTTAACTGGGGGAAAGTTGGTGGCAGGAAGACTAGCTAGGAGGTTAGTGGAGCTGGATGTGAAATGAAGTCCCAGAGAATGCTAACTTGGCCAGGGACCAAGAGAAGACTAAATTGGGCAAATCCAGTTGTTTTATTCTGTATATGGATGAATGAGACTGAGGAGTGAAAGATAATTCCATTAAAGAATCACACTTTTCAAATTAGCCCAGTGTGATTGCTAGATTTATCAGTCTTAATTATTAAAAAAAATAAACTTCACTAAAATTCATTTGCTTGATTTCTCAGGAAGGCAGTCCATTAGTAAGAGTTTAGTGAATCTACTACACCCAGACTGTCCCCTAACCCTTACCCCCGCACATATGTATACACACTCATTTTCTCTACATCTGGAGTTCTTAATTCTTGAGAAACTCATTGTATTTTTTGTTTCCCTCTAGGACATCTTTGAAGATGCATTGGAAAGCATCTCTATGTAAGTAGTAACATAAAAAGTATATAGTAAATAAAAATGATTCTCTTATATGAAATGTGTAAATATTTCATTCTTACTTTCTGAGAGTTGTGAATACTGCCAGAAAGAAATCACTTTTCTATAATTCAAGAATTAGGCTGTGATGATGCTTAAGCAAAGGATGTATCTAAAGTTACTAGCAAATATATTTTTGAGTATTATTTCTTACAACCTTAATTAAACTAAAATAAAAGAAGAAATGTTTTCCAACAAATTTGATATTGTTTATACCTAACCTATTACATCTTGTTTATGTGTTTTTACATGAGTAATCTCATATTGCAGAATTTTGCTTTTGTTTAATTTTATTAACAAGCATTTCCTGTAAGTCTACATAGTTTTTTTTTTATTTTTTATTGGAGTTCAATTTGCCAGCATATAGCATAACACTCAGTGCTCATCCCATCAAGTGCCCCCCTCAGTGCCCGTCACCCAATCACCCCCACCCCCGCCCACCTCTCTTTCTACCACTCCTTGTTCATTTCCCAGAGTTAGGAGTCTCTCATGTTTTGTCTCCCTTTCTGATATTTCCCACTCACGTTTTCTCCTTTCCCCTTTATTCCCTTTCACTATTTTTTATATTCCCCAAATGAATGAGACCATATAATGTTTGTCCTTCTCCGATTGACTTATTTCACTCAGCATAATACCCTCCAGTTCCATCCACGTTGAAGCAAATGGTGGGTATTTGTTGTTTCTAATGGCTGAGTAATATTCCATTGTATACATAGACCACATCTTCTTTATCCATTCATCTTTCAGTGGACACCGAGGCTCCTTCCATAGTTTGGCTATTGTGGACATTGCTGCTATAAACATCGGGGTGCAGGTGTCCCGGCATTTCACTGCATCTGTATCTTTGGGGTAAATCCCCAGCAGTGCAATTTCTGGGTCGTAGGGCAGATCTATTTTTAACTCTTTGAGGAACCTCCACACAGTTTTCCAGAGTGGCTGTACCAGTTCACATTCCCACCAACAGTGCAAGAGGGTTCCCCTTTCTCCACATCCTTTCCAACATTTGTTGTTTCCTCCTCTACATAGTTTTTGTACTGATTTTACATGCTATCCTATTAGATCAAGTGGAACACCACAATTATCTATTTCTCCTTTATTAGACATTTAGGTTGTTAACCAGTTTACTGTTAACCAGTTACCTTGAAACTAAGTAATGAGTATTTTCATGTATATAGATTTGTCATATTTTTTAATTATCTCCAAAGATTAATTTCACAGATGTAGGATTAATGGATTAAAAAGGATGGAGATTTTTATTGCTCTTTATATGATATATTTCTCTTTTAAAAAAAGATTATTTATTTGAGAGAGAAAAGAGAGAGAGAGAGAATTAGTGGGAGGGACGGAGAGAGAGGGAAAGAGAATCTGAAGCAGCCTCTACACTTTCTGAATTAGCTTGGATCATAACAAAGTTCCACAGACTGAGTAGCTTAAACAATAGAAATTTATTTTCTCATAGAGCCAAAGGCTAGATGTCTGAAATCAGGGTGCCAGCATGGACAGGTTCTGGTGAGAGCACTCTTCCGGGTTTATAGATGGCTGCCTTCTCTTAGGTCTTCACATGACGGACAGATAGACCAACAGACAGATGGGGCCTCTTCTTACAGAGGCCCAGATCCAGTCATGGGACTCCCACTCTCAGGACTTAATCTAAACCTAATTATCTCCCAGGGGCCTCATTTCCAAGCACCATCACAGAGGAGGTTAGGGCTACCACACATGAATTCTCAGGTACACAATTCAGTCCGTAGCACTTTCAAAAGAGTTTTATCAGTTTATGTGGTTACTAATCCCGTGTAAGTAAGTGGCATGTAAGTGAAATAAAGCATAGCATCACTAGGTACTATTTTTTTGTTTTTAAATTTACTTATTCATGAGAGACACAGAGAGAGAGGCAGAATCATAGGCAGAGGGAGAAGCAGGCTTCCCACAAGGAGCCCGATTTGGGACTCAATCCCGGGACCCTGAGGCCCCAGGATCATGACCTGAGCCAAGCCACCCAGGTGCCCCTACCACTAAGCCACCCAGGTGCCCCTGCCACATGGTTTTGCTACTCAAATAATAACTAATTGCTTAATTTAAAAAATTTTTTCTTTAGTACCATTGTTTACCACATTGCAGTTCCTTTTATATAAATTCTAGTCTTCTTTTACATGCTTAACTTCTACTCACTGTTTCTCTTACATACTTACAAACTTTAAAACAGTTATACAGTGTAATCTTTTGTTTGCTTCAGCTATTTTCCCTAATTGTTGTTTTTCTTTATGTTAGTTATACTTTTTTTGTGTTGTCTAGAAGTTTTAATGTTTATATTGTTGAATGTTTGTTTTTGTAATTTAAAGAGAAAAAAAACTTAATTGTGACTAGGACAAAAAAATAAGCTCTTCATTTTGGAAAAGTTTTAGATTTATAGGATTATTGCAAAGATAGTGCAGAGAGTATTTGGAAATGGACTTGAATTAGTTGTAAATGGATATTGCAAATGCTAGGGCAACCCCTAAAAAAAGGGGAAAAATATAACTGATAATGTAAAATAGGAGAGAAAATGAAATCATATAAAATACTCAATTAAAATCACAGAAGGCAGAAGGAGAGTAGAAGAGAAAAATAGGAACAAAGAACAAAGGCAACAAATAGAAAACAGTAATAAATATGGTATATATTAATCCAACTATATATTAATAATCACTGAGTATCAGCAGTCTATATGTACCAATTAAAAGACAGAGATTGTCAGCATGGATCAAAAAAACAAAACAAAACATGACCTAACCATATGTTGTCCATAAGAAACTCACATTAAATATAAAGACATATAGATTAAAAGTAAATGGATGGAGAAAAATATACCATGCTAACTCTAATCAAAAGAAAGCAGGAGTAGCTATATTAATTTCAGGGAGAACAGGCTTCAAAGTGAGGAAAGTTATCAGCGATAAAGAAGGAAAGTTATCATTAAATAACGATAGAAGGATCAATTCTCCAGGACGACATAGCAGTTCTTAATGTGTATGTGTCTAACAAGAGTGCATCAGAGTACGAGGCAAAAACTAATAGATGACTCTCTTATCATACTTGATGGCATCAACGCACTTCTCAGAAATGAACAGATCCAGTTGGCAGAAAATCAGTAAGGGCACAGTTGAACTCAAAACAAAAACCAACCAAACATAAAACCCCTGAACTTAACTCAGCTGGATTTAATTTAGATCCCTATCTCCTACCAACCCTGAAATTGCTAGTCTGCTATTCCAACACCATTTGCTGTCTGTGAAGTAAGGAAAATTTATAATGCCCCCTTTATCAAGTAATAAATTCATTAAAGTTAATGGTGCTCTGTTTTTGGGCTTTCTGTTTGTTCCTTTCATCTGTATGTCTGTTTGCATAAAAATTATTCTTTGGTCAACTGTTTTAGGTGTTTCAATGTTAGTATGACTGGTTCTTAGAAGAACAGTATCCAACAGTGACTCCTATGATGGTGATACTTTAGATTCCCTCCTATCAGACACATTTTGTGTACTTTTAAAATGTGGAATGATGTCTTGGCCTTTTTTATTCTACTGTCAAGTATGTTATAATTTTTCTCATTCTTAAAACAATAATTTTTTTAACACTACCTTACTTGGTAAATATCTAACATTTTATTTTCCATTAATTGCCTCTTTCAGCCTCTCTTCAGCTGTATGTATCTGCCAGCATTTTCTTCTTTTAATTTTTATTTCCCTGTCCTGCTCAGGTTAGCAAACCCAAAGGTTTACCCATTCTAAAATTTATCTTGCTCTTTTAGATTTCTGGTGTGCATTATTTCTTGTGTCCCTCAAGACTATCTCTTAAACAGTTTTTGTTTCCTTTTCAGTGTTGCCAAAGTGTCTCTGGTATATGTTCTTATATGTCGTAACACATTATAGTAAATATATCACCAGATACATTATAGTGATATATCACCTAAGAAAGAACCTCACCTCTTTGAAATAGAGTTCAAAGCCAGAATAGGTGGCCAAAGTAGATATCAGAGTTCATGCTCTAAAACTTTTGCCCTTTACCTGCAGTAGTGGCCTCCATCCAGAGTGTGTCTACGATTAGTTTTGACCGGATTCTAATAAACTTTGCTTTTTGGCCTAATTTTGCTGGAGTTCTGGAAGGTATGGTGAGGGGGTAGCTTTAGAGGTCAGGTCCAAAAATGGCAGTGAAGGAAGAAAGTAATTGTGACATACAGTCATGGCATTCCAAAGCACAGCCACATGGTGTACACAATCTAGATGCTCCTTTCTGGAGAGACCAGCCTATGGATTTGACAGGCTAACTTGAGCTTCAGTCCCATTGCACCATTTACTGGCTAGGAGGCCTGGGACTAATTTCTCCAAGTCTCAGCTTCTTCATCCTTGCATAAATTTATTGGGAAGTTAGAATGAAATTTAATTTAAATGTGGTAATGGGACTAAAGCACATAGTAGGTGCTCTGTAAATATTGGTTACCTTCCTATTCCCCCCATCCCCCAAACCTTGATTGCTCTTCAGTCTCCCATGAGAAAATCATGTTCACAATTCTGTCTCTGAGACATTGGAAAAAGGTTAAATGATATCTAATATATTCTATTTAAGAAAGTAGAAACTTGGGTCACATATGTTAAGGAAATTTTAGAATAACCAGAAATGTTTTAAGATGATATTTTGAAAGTTAATAGGATACACTTCATTCACTGGGAAACCTCATTTGGATGGTTCCTTTTATTTCTTCAACACAGAGAGTGGTGTTTCTATACTTTGGTCTCCTATGTTTACTGACCCTTTTTGAAATTAAAAATATTGCAGAGGTAATCCACTATTCAATCTTTTTCTTTTAACAAATTGTTTTCCCTGTGATTACAAATACATTTAGTTGTAAACAATTATTGAATTATTTTTCTGTGTGAACTTTTAGTTTATCCTTATTTCAGCTTGTCAGTATTTTTCTCTTGTTTCCTCTTAAATCTGTGATACTGTGACATTCCTTTCATGACCGGTTAGTGCTAAGCTCAGTAGAGCTCTTTTTCCTCATGCTGATTGAACCACGCATTTTGGTTTAATGTTTCTAGTGCCGGTAGGGATATTTCAACTTCTCTGCTGCAAGAGATGGTCCCCATGCCAACCTGATGATTAATTTATTGCTGTGAATATTTCTGCCTGAATTTCTAATGAAAAGATGAAAAGCTAACAGATGAGGGAGGCCCTGAATTGTTTCCACAAAAAAACTATTTCCCATTCTCCTTTTCTGCTTAATGGATTTACCACTGCAGACATATTTCCTACTTCTGAATCTTTGTGGTAAAACTGTGTTATTTTAACTGACTATTTTTGGGAGGTTGCTAGGTTTGCAAACTGCTAGATCATATGAACATCTCTACCATTTAGAACTGAAGGGGAAAAAAGATACTTTTTCTTTTTTTTTTTTAAGATTTTATTTATTTATTCATGGGAGACAGAGAGAGAGAGAAAGAGAGAGAGAGAGAGGCAGAGACTCAGGCAGAGGGAGAAGCAGGCTCCATGCAAGGAGCCCGATGTGGGACCCGATCCTGGAACTCCAGGATCACAACCCAGGCTGCAGGCGGCGCTAAACCACTGTGCCACCGGGGCTGCCCAAGATACTTTTTCTTTAACTGTTAGTGGCACATTGAACAGGTCCTTTTTAAAAATTAAAATCTTTGGGGCACCTGGGTGGCTCAGTGGTTGAGCATCTATCTTTGGCTCAGGGTGTGATCCTGGGGTCCTGGGATCAAGTCCCGCATCAGGCTCCCCTCAGGGGGCCCACTTCTCCCTCTGCCTATGTCTCTGCCCCTCTCTCTGTGTCTCATGAATGAATGAATGAATAAATAAATAAATAAAATCTTTAAAAAGAATTAAAATTGTTTGAGAACTTTCCTGCTCAGTATGAGGAGATGACCTTAGGGAGGGACTGTAAATTAGATCCATGCTATGATCTATAGAAATTTGACAGAGGACTAGTGGTGCCTTAGAGACTTACTTCCTGATTTAACAGTTCCTTGCTGGCATGGACTTCTTGGTTCTATGATGACCAGTATCCTTCTTTGCACAACTACCATCTCTGACAGTATAGTGGTGTGTATAAAAAGAGTCTGTTTGTAAGGGATGCCTGGGTGGCTCAGCGGTTAAGCATATTCTTTTGGCTCGGGGTGTGATTCTGGGTTCCTGGGATCAAGTCACATCGGGGTCCCTGCATGGAGCCTGCTTCTCCCTCTGCCTGTGTCTCTACCTCTCTCTCGGTGTCTCTCATGAATAAATAAATAAATAATCTTTTAAAAAGTCTGTTTATAAATTCACTGTGATATGACACACAAAGAATAAATGAAATGTTTCAGGGGTTCCAAACAAGAGGTAGGAGATAGGAGCCTGGCACTGGCTTTGGGTTTGAGGTATATGGGAATGACCTGAGACATCTGTGGACGCCGGTAAAGATAGGTCACAGAGGATCCCTGGCCTCTGTTGAGTGGAGAGCTTGGATTAACCACTTGGAATCATTGTGACTTAGTAGTTTTGTTTCGTTTCTTTCTTTCTTTCTTTCTTTTTTTTTTTTTTAAGATTTTATTTATTTATTTGGGAGAGAGAGAGAGAGCGAGCATGAGAGAGGCAGAGAGAGAGAATCTTCAAGCACACTCCTCACTGAGTGTGGAGCCTGACTTGGGGCTCAATCCCAGGACCCATGCAATCATGACCTGGGCCAAAACCAAGAGCTGGACGCTCAACTGGCTGAGCCATCTAGGCACCCCAGTGGCTTGGTAGTGTTTTTGATTAATCTCTTTCCGTAAAAACCATAGGGGGCAATGGAACAAAAATCTAATTAACTAGAGGGCCCTGGTTGGGTACTAGTTAATTAGGATTTTCTTTTTTATTCAAAGACTGTTAGAACAGATGCAGGTTTAGTATGTTGTCAGCAATGATCTCTTATATTCCATTGCATCTTATTAAGTTTTTGAATTTATCCTTACCTAGAAATGTGTATGTGTTGAGTCGAGTCCCAGGCAGTATGAATGCAGTGGGGGATGAATGTGTTTATGTGCAAAAACTACTGTGAATTTATCTTTGCTTCTAGAAATTGAAATGGGCAGACATTTTAAACCAAGTGATAAGAAGCTTATGATGGAAATAAAAATATTTTGTAGCCTAGCATTTCTTATGGGCTTTTTCCTTCTTTACACCTCTCTTTTGAACTATAAATTGTAGATTACAATGAGATAAAGTTTTTAAGGCCATTTTGTTTTTCTTATTAGTAGACAAACTAATTATAATCAACTAGTTTGCCCTCTTTTAAGGTTATTTAGGGTGAAAGTCAGTGAATGCTAGTTGGAAAACATCTAGTTAATGTTTCTCTTCATAGAGGTTAAATTATAAATAGTAACTCCAGGCAGATTTGGATTTACTTTCATTTTTCTCTGATTTTGTTTGTCCCAACTCTCCCCTCCTAGGTGATACAATTATTGCCCAAATCTAGAGAGGAACTCCTCCCCAACCCTACCTGCCTTTTCTCAACCAGGTTGACAATTATTTTATTAGATCTAACATGGCATTTATGTTTTTTAAGTTAAACAATTTTTTTTTTTTTTGAGAGAGAGAGATCATGAGCTGGGGGAGGGGAGAAAGGGAGAGGGAGAGAGAATTTTAAGCAGGCTCCGTGCTCGGTACAGAGACCCGTTTAGGGCTCTATCACAACACTCTGAGATCATGACCTGAGCTGAAATCAAGAGTCGGACGCTTAACCAACTGAGCCACCCAGGTGCCCCTGTGATGGCATTTACATCATTATCTTAAAGACCACTAAGGAAACAAAACACAAGAATTTCATAGGAGACCTTGCATAAAGGAATGAAAAATAAAACTGTCATGCAGGACATGGGGAGGAAACTTGTGTATTTCAGTCTTGGTACTAGGTAGGGAGGGGGAAAAAATCTCTCATGAGATTCTCTGCCCTGATCATTTCTTTTTAAACAGCCCTATTACAATGCTGACTTATATCCCAAACAATTCCCATTTCAAGTGTACAATTCAATTAAGTGCAGTATATTTACAGAATTATACAGCCATCACTATAATTCTAAGCATTTTATATAACCTGAAATAGACAACTTGTGCCCCTTTACTGTCACTCCCCATTCCTGTCCCCACCTCTAGGCAATCACTAATTTCTGTTTCTAGATTTGTTTCTATAGACATTTCATATAAATAGAATCACACAATATGTGTTCTTGTGTGTTTGGCTTCTGAAATTCATCCATTTTGTACCATGTATGAGTACTTCATTCTTTTTTATGGCTGAATACTATTAAAATGTATGGACATACCACATTTTCTTTATCCATTCACCAGTTGATGGACATTCAGATTGTTTCCAGTTTCCAGTTTCCATTAAGTAATAACTGAGTACAAGTCTTTTGTGGACATATGTTTGCAATTTTCTGGCATACATACCTAGGAACGCAATTGATGGGTTCTATGTTTACCTTTTTAACACTCTTAAGAATTTGAATAACAAACTGGTTTTCAGTCTGAATATTAGTTATCAGAGTGGCGCAAATAACTCCAAGCAGGTAATTTAATTTTAAGTGGGTCAGATTGGTGGTGCCCTCAGGTAGTTGGCAGAAGCAAATGTAGATCCTCTCCTTAAGAATTTTGAACTAGGCCAAAGTTGCTGTCAATTTTTTAAAAGATATTATTTATTTATTTATTTGAGTAAGAGAGAGAGAGAGAGAAGAGGGAAGGAGCAGAGGGAAGGGCAGAGGGAGAGGGAGAAGAAGACTCCCTGCTAAGCAGGGACCCTCCCTCACTCTGCTCCCCCTGCGATGTGGGCTTGATCCCCGGACTCCAGGATCATGACCTGAACTAAAGGCAGGCATTAACCTACTGAGCCACCCAGGCACCCCAGTTGCTGTCAATTTTAAGATGTATCCTGTTTTCAGGGATATTATATGATGAAAAGTCCTGGGTCAGAGTTAATGAATATAGTAAATGGAAATAAAGTTCCCTGAAAAAGCCCAGACTGAGCAGTATCCCTAGTGCCTTCCACCTATATTATCATTACTTGAATTGTTCTTTGCATTTCCTTTTCTACTATTAGATGTCCTGTAATGATTTGTTATTGTATTGGGAGCTTCCAAAATGGGAAGTTCTTTATATAAGGTGATTGGGAGACACTATATGTATATGTATATGTATATCTCTATATCTACATTTTAATTTTTAAAAAATATTTTATTTATTTATTCATGAAAAACACACAGAGAGAAGCAAGACACAGGCAGAGGGAGAAGCAGGCTCCATGCAGGGAGCCTGATGTGGGACTCGATCCTGGGACTCTAGGACCACACCCTGAGCCAAAGGCAAAAGCCCAACCACTGAGCCACCCAGGCGTCCCTACATTTTGATTTTTTAAAAGGATTTTATTTATTTATTCATGAGAGACAAGGAGAGAGAGTCAGAGACTTAGGCAGAGGAGAAGCAGGCTCCCTTCAAGGAGCCTGATGTGGGGGACTCGATCCCAGGACCCCGGGATTATGACCTGAGCAGAAGGCAGATGCTCAATGACTGAGCTATCCAGGCATCCTTGTATGTACATTTTTAGTCAAGGTATATATATTCTATAAATGCTCTCTTTTGCTCACTCTGAGGAGGACTGACAGGATTTCAGGCTTAAAGTAAGGCTTCTTAAGCATCCCTGTGGTCCAACTGTCTCGTGTTACCAAGAAGTCCTATGGATGAAGAAGACTGGTGTTACTGGTGGCAAAATGGTGAACCCCTCTGGGAATGGCCTTTACCATTGTGGTTGCCCTTTCTGTGGACTCAGGAGCCTCTCTGTTACTCAACCCCAGCTAGCAATGTCCAGGTTGTGTCTGAAAGCCAGAGGACCCTGCCCAGTGCTGAGTTCCTTACCTCCTCCACCAGTGCCCTTCTGGGCATGCCAGCTGCTCTGTGCTGCTCTGTCTGGGGCTATGTCCACAATTGTACTGAGAAACTGGCCCAGTCATTGCTTATGTGATCACTCACTTGGATGTTTCACAGACACCTTCATGTACATGTTACAGACTTGAACTCATGATATTCATCTGCCTTCTTTGTCTGGAACCTTGTCCTCTCCCGGGTTTCCGCATCTTCACTCACTTACTCAAGCCAGATAACTGGGAGACATCTTTGATTCTTTCTCTTTCCTCTACCTTCCATGATACCACGTGTGATGAAGTCTACCTCCAGAATTTATTTCCCATCTGCTCACTTTTTACTCTCCTTTCTGTTTCATTAGCTCAAAGCAGTCTCAGGTGTGCCTGAATTTCTTTGAGAGCTGCCTAGTGACTTCTTTTCTTTTTTAAACAGATTTTTAATTTATTTATTCATGAGAGACACAGAGAGAGAGGCAGAGACACAGGCTGAGGGAGAAGCAGGCTCCCTGCGGGGAGCCCGATGCGGGACTCGATCCCAGGACCCTGGGGTCAGTACTTGAGCCCAAAGGCAGACACTCAACCACTGAGCCACTCAGGCACCCCTAGTGTGTTTTCTTGTTTCCTTTGTTCTCTGTCCTTCACCTTCCCATTGGCACCCCACTCAGTCTCTACACAGCAGCCAATGTTATCTTATTTTTAAGAGAACTGAATATGAAAACTTTCAAACATGTACAAAAAGTGGAGAGGATAGTAAACTGACCTCACCTTCAACAATTGTGAACCCCAGGCCAATTTTATTTCATTTACAATCCACCCCCAGGTTATTTGGAATCCTATTCTAGATGTTACAATTTATTTCTACCTTTAAATATCTCAGTATGTACTTCCTAAAGACAAAGATGTTCTCTTACACAATTATCTTTAAGTGATTAAATCAGGAAATTAGCATTGATACAAAACTATTATCTAATCTATATGTCTTCTATGGTATCATTTAGTACACAAATGTAAAAGTTAGGTCTCTTTTTAAAAGCATCATGAGACTGTTACCACACCTAAAAAAATTTAACAATAGTCATCAAAGATACTATCAGTGTTCACATTTCCCCGGTTGTCTCATAATTTATTTTTTAACAGTGTGTTTATTTGAATTAGGACAGAGTGATCCTTTTAGAAATTAAATTGTGTGATGTCACTTCCTTACCTAGTATCTGTCCATGAGTTTATGTGTATCTGCGGATAAAGCCCCCAATCTACCATGGTCCACAAGACTTGAGGTGGCCAGGCCCCCACATGCAGGTATAAAACCTAGTCTAGGGCAACCCCCACCCTCATTCACTGCTCTCCAGCCACAAACCTACTTCAGGGTTTTGACTGAATTAGCCCTTTGCTGCCCTAGATTTGAGCTAGTGTCTGAGACTAGAGTGACTTCTTCCCACTCCTCCCAGGGCTTCTAACTGATCATCCTTACCTACCAGCTTGAATGTCTTCCTGCCTTTCTTAATGATGCCCCCCTAAATAGGTTACTCCTCTCCCACTTCCCTAGCTTGCCATCCTGTTTGTTTTTCTCACTTGATTTGTCATTTTGTACTTAGTTGTTGCTTGCTTTTGGCCATCTGTTCCTTTGTTCTCTAAATTCCATGAGGGTGGGACTGGTCTGTGCTGCTTATCATGGTGTGCCCTGCACCCAAGCACCGCGGTTGGCATATGGTAAAAATGCTCCATTCGTATTTGTCGGATTCATGAATTTTTTTTTAAGATTTTATTTATTTATTAATGAGAGGTACAGAGAGAGAGAGAGAGAGAGAGAGAGAGAGAGAGGGGCAGAGACACAGGCAGAGGAAGAAGCAGGCTCCATGCAGGGAGCCCGATGTGGGATTTGATCCTGGGTCTCCAGGATCATGCCCTGGGCTGAAGGTGGCGCTAAACCGCTGAGCCACCTGGGCTGCCCCGGATTCATGAATTTGTTGAATTAATGTACTAGTCGGAAAATGTAGATGAGTACTCAAAGAAGACTGCAAGGATTTTCAGTGCATTAAAAAAATCCAGGCATCATTTATTGAGAACTTATCAAGCACAGGGAACAATGATAATTGTGACTGTTCAGAAGGAAGAGTGAATAAAGGGAGCTTTTGGGGTGTGTATTTTTTTAATGATGATTAATTACAGCTGTTTGGTTACTCAACGCAAATACATAATTCGGTAATGTCCAATTGTTTGGGCGTGGTAAACACTATCCAGGATTGTTGGCATCTCTTTGCCATGTTTCTCAAATAGGGGCTGACACTCTTTTCATCTGAGAAGTATGTAAATGAGTTATCAGAATCCTTGAGGATATAGTGAGCTAGCCTACTTTTTGTTAACTTTCTACCATCTTTATCTGCCTTGTTTGGATACTTTCATCCATCTCAATAAAAATAGCAACCTAAAATGATTAATAAAACCCCCCAACAGCAGATACTTGAGAACTTTGCTTTTTGAAATGCTTCAAACATCTCCATTGCTTATGTTTTGAAAATTAATCACTCTATATGGTTCTCCCTCTGGCTACTTCTTCCCACTGTCTCCCTTTAGTGTCATTGTGTTTGTAGAACATCATGAGTAGAACTCCTCAAAGTGGGAGTAATATTTGCATTGGGTACATTTGTGTACAATGTGTAGTTTAGTATCATGTATCCTACACATTTAATAAATAGTCTGAAGACTTAGCCACTAACAAATCTAAAGGACTCTGATATTGCTTAAAATTAAAGAGCTTAAAATTAAAGAGCATTTGGGGCACCTGGCTGGTGCAATTGATTAAGCCTCAGACTCTTGGTTTTGGCTCAGGTTGTGATCTCAGGGTCGTGACCTCAGGGTTGTGAGATTGAGCCCCACACTCAGCGTGGAGTTTACTTGAGATTCTCTTTCTCCCTCTGTCCCTCCCACTTGTGTGCTCTTGCATGCTCCCTTTCTCTAATGTAAATAAATAAATCTTAAAAAAATCCCTGAAGATATATTTGAGAATTTGTGTATGATTTTTTTATTGTGTAAAGTAATTTCTGTTATTTATTTAATTATTATTGTACAGAGTGAAAGTATTCAGGCTAGCAAGGAGTATTTTTTATTACCTGTAAGCAGGATGTTATAACTAGAGCTCAAATGTGTTACAGCTCCATGTAACTCTGATGAATTAACATTTTTAGAGGTATAGGCATAGTTTTAGTGTCCATTGTAGTCAATACAGTTATGAGCTTTTTGTTTCTATTTTGGCAGTAAGAAAATTTTCTGCAGGGGTAGCTTGACCTTACTTCTATGCAGTTAAAAAAAAAAAAAAAAACAACCAAAATCTGTCTCTGTGTGTGTGTGTGTGTGTGTGTAAAGTTCTGTGTATCAGATCTCCATTGATTTAGGAGATTCTTTGCCATTTAAAAAGTTTGCCCACAATCTAAAAGAAATTAATCAATAATATATTGGTTTGCTTTGATTAAAATAATTCTGTGTACTTACTACAAGGAAATTAATTCCATGATCAACTGTTTGAAGCATATATATTTTGAAAGAACATTCTCAAGTCTCAGTACAGTTTTATTGTCTAGATAGATAGAATTATTTTCATACTGCCTCATAATGGCTACCTCAAGATATAAAAACATTTTTTTAAAAAGTAAAAAAGAAGACACTTAGTTAAATCACAAATATATGAGAGATAAGAGTAACTGTTATCCTTGGCTATTTCCCTATTTTCCCATTTCTGAGATCTGCTTCATCAGACCGTGGATAAGGTGAGCATGCCTGGCTATTATAGTTTGACAAATGTTTGCCAAACACATTCTCTCTAGTTTGCGGGGATAGGCTTGACATAGGGAATGTGGGTATGGGTGGGGATCTATAGGAAGTTTCCAGTCTTCCTCCTTGACATTTGTTCTGTGTCCAAGTTTTGGTATTGATGGTAGTCCAGGGACTGAAATGTGGAGGGATGTGGGTATGCGGATGTATAACATTAAATGGTTCTTAATAGTAAAGAAAAAAAGTTGGAGATTTTATTTTTTAAATATTAAAAGCAAGTGAAGTTAAAGAATTCTGTTCTTTGTGTTGGAAAGTTACGTTTTAACCCTGACACCAACAGGGAAAAAAAGAGTGATGGTTTTGATCAATAAACCCGATTAAAAGAGAATTAAGTGGGAATATTTTGAGCATATATGAAAGAGGGTTAATCCCAAAAAGCAAATCCAGAAAGAGAATGCTGATGGAAAGAATTGTCCTAGGGGTATGTGCAGGTAACTGAAAAAGAAGAAACATAGGTCTTTAAGGCTACTGTATTCGTTTCCTTTGATTGTTGTAACAAATTACCACAAACTTGGTAGTTTGAATAACACAGATTTATTCTCTCAGAGTTCTGGAGTTCAGAAGTCTGAAATACTTTTCACTGAATCAAAACCAAGGTGTGGTCATGACTATGCTCCCTTGAGAGACTCTAGGGGAGAATCCATTTTATTGCCTATTTCCAGCCTCTATGGCTGCATTTCTTGTATACCTTGGCTCATGGCCCTTTCCGTCAACTTTAAAGCCAGCAGCAAAGTATTTTCAAACTGCTCTGCTTCCACGGTCATAACATCTTCTTCTTTTCTAAAACAGCTTTAATTTTTAACTTTTATTTTTAAATTTTTTTAGAGAGCAAGCATGAACGGCAGGGGTGATGGTGGGAGGGTAGGGGGAGAGGGGAGAGAGAATCCCAAATAGGCTCCACATTCAGAGTGGAGCCCAATGTGGGGCTTGATCTCACAACTGAGAGTCTGTGACCTGAGCTGAAACCAAGGTGCCCCAGTCACAACATCTTCTGGCTTCTGTGTCAGATATCTCTCTGCCTCCCTCTTATAAGGAAGGACACTTGTGATTGCGTTTAGAGCATACTCAGATAACCCAGGATAATCTCTCCATCTCAAGATCCATAATTTCATTACACCTGTAGAGGCTCTTTTTTTACATAAGGTTGCATTCACAGGTTTTAGGGATTAGGACCTGGACATGTTTGGGGACCATTATTGAGTTTAACACAGCTAAAAATACCATGTATGGTAGAAAAATACACACATATACACAATTATTTTGTTTGGGATTTGTTATCTGAACATGGTAGGAGTATAGGGTATTTATAATTTCAAAAAAGCCCCTTATACCTTTTTGCATTGTCAGAATTTTTATGGAATATATTTTACTAATGATCAGAAAAAAATTAAGTTAATTTCAATTTGGGAAAGAGAATTAAAAAAAATAGATTTTATTTTTTGAACAGTTTTAGATTTTCAGAAAGTTCAAGAGGATAGTACAGTGTTTCCATATACCCTACACCCAGTTTCCTCCATTATTAACATCTTATATTAGTAACATAATTTATTATAGTCAATGAACTAATGTTAATATGTTATCACTAACTAAAATGCATACTTTATTCAGATTTACATTGTTTTTCCTTAATTAGCTATGATGGTTCTCAGGTTTTTCTTTCTTTTTGATAACCTTGAAGCTTTGGGGAGTACTAGTCAGATATTTTGTAGGATGCCCCATATTGGAATTTGTCTGATGCTTTTCTCATGGTGAGACTGGGGTTGTAGGTTTTGGAGAGGAAGGCCACAGAGATAGAGTGCCATTACTATCATATCATTTCAAGAGTACTGGCTACCAACATGATTTATCACTACTGGTATTGATCTTGATCACTTGGAACATGTATATAACTTATTTGGCTCTGCGGTGTTTTGTTTTTTTCCTTCACATGTATTCACTATGGTCATGTCAGATTCATATTAAATTGTCATATTTCTCAAAGGAGTCTTTTAGCCTCTATGAGATTCTGAACATGGCTAAGTTAATTTTACATTGAAGATTTCAGGATCACGCCCTGAGCCAAAGGCAGATGCTCAACCGCTGAGCCACCCAGGCATCTCATCTCTCTCCCAAAATAAATAAATAAATTTTGGGGCACCTGGGTGGCTCAGTTGGTTAATAAGCTCCTGCCTTCGGCTCATGTCACGATCCCAGGGTTCCTAGATTGAGCCCAGAGTCTGCTTCTCCTTCTCCCTCTGCTACTCCCCCTGGCTCATGCTTTCTTCCTTTCTCTCTCTGTCAAATGGATAAATAAAATCTTTAGAAACAATTTTTTAGAAGAAGGTAAAAAGATACTCATGTTGATGGGAAAGTGTAAGTGTGAAATACACTGTACTAATAATTGTGTATTTGGGCTTGCCATTCCTTAAGAAACCCTGACCTTCAGAAGACCAAGTCCTTAACATATTTCTAAAGGGTCTGTAGTTCTCCTTTGAACTACAGTAGGTATCACATATGCCATCATTTGCTGAATATCTGGCTTCTCGGCTGGACTGTGAGCTCTAAGAAGTGGGGGCCATGTATATTCTTGACACTAGTTTGTGACCTGTGCCTGGCACATAGTGGGCACACAGGCATATGTTGACTGACTGTCATTGCATATGCTAATTCTTTTGAGCACTTTTATTTTATTTTTTTATTTTTTAATCTTTTAAATTTTTTTTCTTTTGAGCACTTTTAGAAATGGGTCACTTGTATGGGTAAATAGTCATAAAGCCACTTGAAAAATGTAGTATACAACATGTAAAACAGTAGTATTAAAGAAAACTGTGTATGTGTATATATATATGTATATGAAAAAGACTAGAAATAAATATCGCAAAATATTAACAATGGTTTTCTCTGGTTATGAGATTATGGCTGTGAATATTTCTTATTTTCGTTTCTCTTCAAGAAGTTTATTATTTTATAACCAGGAAATAATCAGACTACATTACCTTATACTTTTATAATCAGGTAAAATGGTGAACCCCATCATAAAAATGGTTCAGCTCTAGTATGTGGAGGAGTACTCAAAATAAGATAAGAAAGTTGCAGAGTCACTGATCATCTCTAAGCCTACTTTTAGTTTCTTCAGAATCGGTTCAAATATTGTTTTATCTAATGTTAATTTAATTCTAAAGATTTTACTTATTTATTCACGAGAGATACAGGGAGAGAGGCGGAGACACAGGCAGAGGGAGAAGCAGACTTCCTGCAGGGAGCCTGATGGGGAATTCCATCCCAGGACCCCGGGGTCGGTACTTGAGCCGAAGGCAGACGCTCAACCACTGAGCCACCCATATGCCCCTCTAATGTTAATTTTAAAGTGCCATTTAGAGCTATATTGGTGTGTCATGTCATACGTGTATTTCAGTTTGCTAATTTAACTTTTGTGCATTTAACCTGTTAGATTAAAAACCTCAGAGAACTTGATTTTCCCTTATTTTAGTATTTTAAAGAAGTCCCTGTGATATAAAAGTTAGCTCTAACCTGGGAATATCTGCCTGCTCTTACATTTCCCTTAAAATGAAAAAGAAGTCATTTTATTCCTTAGTTGGCCCTCTTTAGATGGAGATGAATCCTTGGATTAGGTGAAAAATCGCTAAGAGACCCTGGAGAATTGATAAATCCAGGCCATTTGTGTTTGTCTTGCCTGTTTCCCTAGGATATTAAACAGTGATGGATCAGAATTAGGCTGCAGCAGGGACTGGGGAAAAAAAATCTCCCGGCATCCCTTCCCGCAGAAGCGTCAGCCACGGCAGTGAGGGTAGCTGCCACTTTAACTGACATGTCTTAAATTCTGCTCTGGGAAGCTCTGGGATCCTGTCCGCAGCCTCCGCCACTTCTCTTCTTATGCCCCTTTAATTGAGAGTCTCACTGGAGACCAAGAAACAAAGCAGAAGCTGAGGATTTTTGTTGGCCTTTAAATTGAGGACTGTCTTCTTTTTGTTTGCCTTAAAAAATCTGGTGGAAGAGAGGGAAAGGCATCTCTGCAGTGAGGCTAGACTCATTCCTCCAAAGTTACAGCTGCTCTAAATCTGTGAGTATGTTGCATTTTTAAAGCTGTTCTTGAGGGTCTGATTGCAATGTTCTGTTTAGCTCTGTGAGGATTTAATTTAAGGAAAGCCATGAAAATTTTAAAAATAGGAGTTAAATTTCACTGGAGACCTGCCGTGTTTGTTAGTTGACATTGTCTTTATTAAAGGCTTCATGTCAAGCTGGCCAGGGCTCTCCCCCATTCCCCCTTTTTTCAGGCTTCTTGAGGGTGAGTGCTGGAAGCCGAGAAAATAGTGAATCTTGCTGCTGCAGAGGCTGTGGTCTTCTCGGGATGCCATGGCTGGTTTACTGATGCTGCAAGGTGTGCATGGGGCTGCAGAACAATGGAAGGGTGATGACGGCTCACTGTGGATCCACTGTGTGTGTTATATGGCCTTTGCTGGCTTCATTATAGTGTGTTGTTTTGTTAGGGTGATTAAAACCTTAAAGAAAGATTAAGTGCACTGGCAGGCTCTCAGAATAGCGTGGGTTGATAGTCCTGGACTTTCCATCTCACCGTGAAGCCCTGGTTTAGCCTCTCCCGGTGTCTTTGTAGCCCCTTACAGGGAGTAGGAGTTACCAAAAAAGTGACCTTTGCATGACCACCCCTTTTCTAATTGTGCATTTGAATTGGTGTCATTTTTGTCTGATGACGTAGATTCTTTAGCCTAAACATCTGTCCTGAGTCACTGTGTCCCACTTTCCCCCTTTGAAATTCACTCAAGGCTAGAACATCCTTACTGAATTATCATTGAATCAACTTTGAACATTTTGTAAAGGTAGAGGTTTAAGTTTTGGTTCCCATCAAAACCCGGGTATGTTCTTGATTTGCCTTTGTTAAATGAAAAGTCTTAGGATTTCAGTGATTCATATCATTTGGTTACTGATCTCATCCCTTTATTGTAAAAATCACATTAGCTAAAACAATTCCTAAAAGTTGATTTGTTCAGAGATCAAGAGTCAAAATACTTGTAAATAACAACCAGAATAGTCATCTTTGTGGATGTAGAATATATCTGACTGAGGGTGACGTATGAGCTTTGTGGGTATCAGTATTTTGGTCGATTTCCTGCAGTGTGAAATAAATCAAGGATTTGAAAAAAGAAACTCTGCCACCCAGAGATCAAACATCTGCTGTTTTTATTTTTAAACATTTTGTTAGATCTAAATGTAGCAACTTTGAATTTAATTAGGAGCGATTCCTAAAAATAGGATAATCGGCCTTATCCAGACTTATAAGGGACTTACATGCATGCATGCATTCGTTCATTCACTAAATATTTATATTTGTTGCAAAGCTCTTGCCAGGCTCTGGGGCTATGATGTTGAAGAAGACATTATAGGTGCCCTCATGGAGCAGATATTTTTAGCAGTTGAGGGGAGCATTCCAAAATTACCTCATTATTTCATTACAACAATGGTAATTTTTCAACCATAGAAGTACAGATAGTTTGTGGTCAGATACATGAACGGAATACTTGCATAGGAATACTTGCAACTAATTCTGTCCCAGATCTTCTCAAGTGCAGATCCTGGGTTTACTTGAACTGGAAAGAGATTGTGAAAATAATTAGTTCAACAAGCATGTGATAGGCACTTTATTAAGTGCTGGTTTCAGATCAGTAAATAAGAAATGGTCCCTGCTTTGGAGGAGCTCACAGTTAAGTGTAGTGGGAGGGAAAGGGAAATTGGTTATGTTAGTGTATTTTAGTGAGTGTCTGCTCTGATGTTATGGGAACCCTGTTGGCACCGGGGATGGGGTGGAGAATATGGTGGAGATGCCCTGCCCTCTGGAAACTCTTAAGGGCCGTAGTGGAGAAATGTTAGTGTGCCATGAGGAATACACGGGACAGAGGTTGAGGACTTCCCTATCACTTAGTAAACATCTATAGTGGGCCAGCCGCTAGTTGGTATTCTGCATACCTTGGGTACCTTAATCTTCCCTTCGATTAATTGTAAATTTGAATTGGTGCATTTGAATTGAAACTGCTTAACTATCTCTGCTGTAACAAGCATGTAAACCAAAGTACAGAGAGAGGTTAAATTGCTGAAGGTCACAAGGGAAGTATGTGGAGGAATTAGAACTGGATCCCAGGTGTGACTTGATTCCAGAACTCTGCCCCATCTGGTCGTCTCCAAACCTGGCTGCTCAGCAGTTACCTGAGTTCCAGAGGGAGAACAGTGTTATTACAGGCTTCCTGGGTGACTGTGGGCAGCTAGGTTTAAGAGCCATTCTTATACTACTTCCTCAGTTTACAGACAGGTAGAGAGGGAGGACAGAGGTTACACAAGTTAAAATGGGGCCAGTTATCCAATTTCCTAGCTGCCGTTGATTTCATCATAGTGTATTAGAAGACACTAAGAAACCAAAAGCAGAATTAAAAGCAAAGAGCAGACCCAAACCAACCATCCAAATAAAACAAAACAAAGCAAAAATAATAGCAAGAGCCTTAACCTGTAAAGGTGTTTGGTTGGCCTTGGCTCTGAAGAAGAATCCCTGGCCTACCTGACCTGCCTCCCCTGGCAGCTCTGATTCAGAGGTCTTTCTGTGCTGCCTCATGATTGCTTGCAAGTGAACTAGTTGGGATATTTTCTTCTAAGATTTAGTTTATTTATTTGAGAGAGTGAACATGAGTGGGGGTGGAGGATGGGCAGAGGGAGAAGGAGAAGCAGACTCCCCACTGAGCAGGGAGCCCGATGTGGGGCTTTATCCCATGACCCTGGATCATGATCTGAGCTGAAGGCAGATGTTTAACCAACTGAGCCACCCAGGCACCCTGTGGATTTTTTTATTTTAACAGAGAAAACTTCTTGGCCTACTAATAGTCATTCAGGCACTTAGAATTTATTGGGGGATACAGATAATAAACTGATGTTAGTAAAAAACAAAAACAAACAGTCATTGGGATGTAGTGGGATAAGTGCTGTGGTTTAGAGAAGCAAAGATGAAGGGGTGACTGACCTAACCTGGGGTGATGGGCAGGAGTCTGGGCAGAGGCTGACCTGACAGGGCTTTCTGAAAGAGGCCCTGTCTGAATTGAGGCAGTGACTGCTAGATACTGGGCATGATCGATTGGGTGTAGCAGGAGGGTTATTAAATACAAAGGCCCTGAGGTATGAGAGGCCATTGTAGGGAGAGGCAAAACTTTCTCCTCTACCCTCTTAAACTTATTTCCTAGGCTCTGCAAATTAAATGGATAAAAGACAGATTAGCAGGAAGAAAAAAATGTTTAATTGCATATACACATGGGAGTTCCCCCCCAAAAAAAACATATCTTAAGAAAGTGGTTAGAATTTGGGGCTTATATACTTTTTTTTTTTAAGAGTGGGAGAGAGGAGGGCCAAAGGGAGAATGATAATCAGGCTCCATACCCAGCATGGAGCCTGACCCGAGGCTCGATCTAATGATCCTGAAATCATGACCTGAGCTGAAATCAAGAGTCGCAGGATAACTGAGGCACCCAGGCACCCTGCTTGTTTGTATACTATCTTAAATGAGGAATGATAAAATGTGGAGAAGCAGCTAGGCCAAAAAAGGGGTTTTAGGCTTCTGGATGAAGGTTAAATTGTAGGAAGGTAACATAGGAAATGTATGGTAAGTAAGGATTGTTTAGTAAGTTTTGTTATGCGGATAAAAGAAGAGTCCTCTCAGGTGATGATATTTATCCTTGAAGTACTTCTCTTCCTGGTGTGGGAAAGGGAAACACCTTTACAAAAAGAAATTTATTCCTTTTACACAAGAATGAGGAGGGTGAGAACTAATCAACTTCAGCTCAAAATAGTCTTTATGTCAAAGTGACATCTTTGGGGGTGACATACTCCGATCCCCTTCACCATGTTCTCTTCAGGGTTCATCAAGAAGCTTGAGAGTCCTGCAGTTGTAGTGAGGCGAGGCTGGTCAGAGGAAGAAAGATGCCAAGGGTGTCTTGCCAAGGAGCTGTGGCAAGGGCGGTGACAGACCACTGAAGTGTTTTCTTTTCTTTTTAAAAAAAATTTTTTTTTATTCATTCATGATAGTCACACACAGAGAGAGGCAGAGACACAGGCAGAGGGAGAAGCAGGCTCCATGCAGGGAGCCCGACGAGGGATTCGATCCCGGGTCTCCAGGATCGCGCCGTGGGCCAAAGGCAGGCGCCAAACCGCTGCGCCACCCAGGGATCCCTGAAATGTTTTCATTGTGAGGATTGTGTGGACTTGTGTTTAAATAAGATGACTGGGGAACGCCTGGGTGGCTCAGTGGTTGAGCATCTGCCTTTGGCTGAGGGTGTGATTCCTGTCCTGGGATTGAGTCAGATATCGGGCTCCCTGCATGGAGCCTGCTTCTCCCTCTGCCTGTGTGTCTCTGCCTCTCTCTCTGTGTGTCTCATGAATAAATAAATAAATTCTTTAAGAAATAAAAAAAAAATAAATAGGATGACATTGACACAGTATAGAGACTTGGGTGGGAGGTCAAGGAGAGTGTGCTCAATCCTATATGATACCTTGCTCCTCGTTCTAATACTCTGCCCAAAGTTGTTGATAATTTAGGGCTTACTAGGCTTTTTTTTTTTTTTTAAGATTATTTATTTATTCATGAGAGACACAGAGAGTAGAGAGAGAGAGAGACAGGCAGAGGGAGAAGCAGGCTCCATGCAGGGAGCGCCACGTGGGACTCCATCCTGGGTCTCCAAGATCACGCCCTGGGCTGAAGGTGGCGCTAAACCGCTGAGCCACCTGGGCTGTCCCTTACTAGGCTTTTATAGCTGAGGCTGAGAATTTAATATATGTGTATATATATGTACCTATGTATGTATGTATGTTTATGCACAGAAATAGAGAAATGTTAGTCATTACTTGTAAAGAAAATCTGTTTGATTCCCAATGCAGTGACTTATAAACAAACTTATAGGAAATAACCCACTAAATGTATACTTTTTAATGTCCCCTCTCCCTTTTTTGTGTGTGTCAAACTTCTCATTTGATTAGTAGAAAGCTTGAAGCCTGTCATGAAGTAGGGGATTTTGAGGCTCTGTGGTTTCTCTTTTTGCTGTGTCATCCACTAAGATTTTCATATCTTAGTGGGGAAGAAATGAACTAGGATTCTTTAAAAATGTCTGAGTCCCAGTACCCATGGTCAGTCTTTGCATTTTCAATGAAAAGTGTGCTAATTGGTCTTTCTTATAATAGATGAAAAAGATGAAGTACCCCTTGAAAAGCTGTTGTATTATGTCCATTGGCTATAGATTGTTTGGGATATAGGCAGCCCTCTGGTCATTTTTTTTTTTTTTTTTTTTAAATAAAGCTACAGTGTACTCCTGGATACATGTGTCATGAAAAATGATTTTTTTGGGGGGGGTGCTTATGCCCAGAGATCTTCCTAACCTTTTGTACTTGCTTTCCACTTTTAAAAAAATTTTTATTTACTTATTTACTAGAGGGGTGAGGGGAGGGACAAGCAGACTCTGTGAGAGCATGAAATTCCCCTCTACCAGGTTTGATTCTATGACTCTGAGATCATGACCTGAGCCGGAATCAAGAGTCAGACGCTCAACCAACTGAGCCACCCAGGCACCCCATGCTTTCCACTTTTTTATACCACATTTACGCTGATGTCTTTGGCTCATCTTAATTATTTTATTTTTTAAGTAGTCCAGCGTGGGGCTCGAACTCACAACCCCAAGATTAAGAATCACACGCTCCTCTGACTGAGACAGCCAGGCACCCCTGGCTCATTTTAAAAGGGCAGACTGCATATAGGGGCAGATTATGTGGATATGAGTTTGGTACGAATTTCTTGCATGATTTACTTTACTTTTGATATTTCATCAGTCCACAGGTGTGGAAAGTCTTTAGTGACCATGTGAGTAGTATGAATGGATTTCTTTGTTGGTGATTGTTTTTCTATCAGCGGATTATAGAATATCTTATTTCAAGTCCTTATAGATGACTGACTGTATTTTAGGAAACAGGGAAGTATGGGAACAAGACTCGAATTTCTTTTGTGCTTTGGGATTATATACCCATTGTCTTCTTGAGCACTGGACGGGCCAGAATTTGAGCCTTTCTGTGCTCCAGCAAACCGAGTCTGAATATATAGCATTTATGTGCCATTACCCCCTCCTTAATGTTAGCTTAGGGGTTTTTGTTTCTTTGTTTTTAAAGCAATAGCATCCTTGTATAGCAAAACCACTCTGTGTGCCTGCTTGCTATCATAGACTGTGCTATCATAGCACACTCTGAAAACAGCCACACGTTGAGGAGCTAAAGAAAATTAAACTTTAATTACTTGAGTACTTATATGCATCCCCTTCTGGTTTGTCTTACCTAATATTTACTGAGGGCTACTTGTTTATAAATGAAGGACTCCCATGATAACATAATCATGAGTATTTTCCATCTACATACAAGATATAAAAGGTAAGGTGTTGAGAATGTATTTGGCAGAAGGATACTAATGCAGAATTAATACAAATGTCAGGGCACCTGGGTGACTCAGTGGTTGAGCATCTACCTTTGGCTCAGGTCATGACCCCAGGATCCCAGAATCCCGGGATCGAGTCCTATATCAGGCTTCCTGCATGGAGCCTGCTTCTCCCTCTGCTTGTTTCTGCCTTTCTCTCTCTCTCTGTGTCTCTCGTGGATAATCTTTTTTTTTTTTCTTTCTCGTGGATAATCTTTAAGCAAAAATACAATGTCATTTATTCATCAAAAACTCATTGAGCATCTCTGTGCTAGGACACAGAATTCCTGACCTTAAAAAGCTCATATCTACTTACCACAACTAAAAGTAAAGCGATAATCATGCTATGATGAGTTTTAAATTCTGACTAGGGAACCGATAGGAGAAACACATTATGTAACTTAAAAAAAAAAAAAAAATGACTTTCAGGTAGCCTTTATTTTTTTTCTCTCCTTCATGGATGGTGAGCCAAATGTAAGGAAAACTTTTTTTCAGCATTGCTTTTTAAAAATTCCTCTTTTGGCTACTCTTTGTTGTAGTTGGTAATGTTTTAGAAGACATGATAATCACCCCTCCCTGCCCCTACCCCATGTAGTGTGACACCGAAAACCTGTGTTTACTCTGCATCTTGAAAATATCTACATTCCTATTTTGAGAGACAAACTGAAACCATACCCAGCTGCCAAATAGCAGGAATGCAGTGGTCTGTCTAATGGGAAGTCCTTGGGCCCTATCACTTAACTCTTAACAACATCAGCACCACATTTATGTGGTACTTCAGCCAAAAAGGTTATTTTACAGAATGGAGCTCATTTCCTCCTCATAACTTCCGTGTGAGGTAGACAGGGAAGGTATGGTTACCTGTCCTCTGGCTCTTTGTCTGTGTGTGTGCTTTTTTTTTCTCCCTCCTCCCCGTTTCTTTCTATTGTGATAAAATACACCTAACATGAAAGTTACCACCTTCACCACTTTTCAGCATACGTTTTAGCAGCATTAAGTACATTCACATTGTTGTGCAACCATCACCACCGTCTGTCTCCAGAACTCTTTCATCTGGGAAAGTGGAAACTCTGGACTCATTCAGCAATAACTCCCCACTGCCCTCTCTCCCCACCCCCTGGCAACCAACTTTCTGCTTTCTATGATTTGTATCCCTTCTCTGTTTGTGTGCATGGGGACACTGAGATCCCCAGCAGTGAGTGAATGGTCTGATGTGTCACTGCTTGCAAGTGACAGGCACACCTGGGATGGAAACCCAGCCTTCTGCTTTGTGTGCCACCATGCATTCTCCGACATCATACTACAGATAGGGCAGTGAGAAAGGGTGATGAGTAGAACAGGTACAAGCTTTGTGTTGGAAATAGGAAAGCCCTTCAATAGGGAAAGGATTTTTTTTTTTTTTAGATTAAAAACCGGCAAAACGAAATAAGAGCTGCCTCTATCTCTTGCCCATCTGACATTCCATTGTTGTTTGTTTTAAATAACGTGAAGAAGTACAATTTGCTTTGCTTAAGGAAAGAATTTGAGAAGATACAGGCTTTGGTTTTAGTTTCCAGTGCTGTCTGATTTGCTGTGTCTGTGGGCAAGAAAAACAGCATCTGTTAGGGTAGTTTCTTTTTTTTCTTTCTTTCTTTTTTTTTTTTTTTTCTGAAGATACAGCAAGTCCTGCTGTTGATTTTCTTACTGAGAAGGTTTTGAGTCATGCTTTATGTTTTATGTGAAAATGAGGTTCTGTTCTTTTCAACTGTTCTCACTTTGCTCTGGAACTCTCATCCCCAAAGATGACAGAAGAAAACATTAAGTGGTCAATAAATGATCATATCATCTGTTTACATTTCAAATAGTCTCTCTTGGAGTGACGCAGGTTTTCGTGGGAAGGGTAAGTGCCCAGTCAAGTAAAAATTTAAACTCTGTATCAGGCCTACATTTTCCTTCTCAAAGGTCACCCCAACCCTCCTTCCAACAGCACGTAGGTGCTGGAAAAAGTTCCAAGGAGATGGAGCCCTCCTCTGGGAATTGCCTTCTGGTTGACAGCCTCATCTACTTGTTTTTGCATTAACTTCTGTCCTACTGTCTCTGCCACCAAAGCACTTTCGATGGCTGGATCTGTTGATGTGCCCGTGACCCCAAGGGCTTGGCATTCTCCATTGGCACTGGCTGGTCAATGGGTGCCTGAGGTCTGTGGCTGCTCTCATTTGACCTCTCTTTGCCCTTTGCTCCAGGGTCATCTAAGTTGTCTTTTAAAAACATTCTTATTTTGCAATAATTTCAAACTTAGCCAAAGGGTATAAGAATAATAGAACTTTTGTATATCTCTAATCCATTTTTAACATTTTGTCACATTTGTTTTCTTATTCTTTCTCTGTATACACATTATTTTATGTTTTTTTGAGTCATTTGGGAGTAGGATGCTGTCTAGAGAAAGTGGTCTGGAGAGGGCATTAGAACCTTCCCCAAATGAGGAAGGGAGGGAATATTTGTTCTTTCCTTTTCTCTACTTTCCTCTAACTCTCCTTTTTCCTTAGTTTCTCTGCTGTCTCGAACACTTCCTTCTGCTGAACTGGCTTTGAGTCCTTTTCGGCTCTTGTTGTTGGCTCCTAGTTGCATATCGAGTTGTTGGTGCTCTTAGAACAGCGTGGTTCTCAGATCAGGTGTGGTTGTTGGGAGCAGATGGGAGTACTGCTGACCTCCATTTGTTCCTTTGCCTGTTTATTCAGGCAGTCAGTGTCTCCAGCTTGCATGGCAGGTCTGCCTGGAGAATGCTTGGTGTACTGCTTGCTAACAGGCATGCAAGCTTTGGCTGGATTTTTTTACTTTTTAAGATTTATTTATTGATTTTAGAGAAAGAGAACATGTGCACATGAAGGAGAGCAGGGACAGAGGCAGAGGGAGAGAGAATCCTCAAGCAGACTCCACATTGAGCATGGAGCTCTACAGGGCCTCCATCCCAGGACCCTGAGATCATGACCTGAGCAGAAATCAAGAGTTGTATGTTCAACCAACTGAGCCACACAGGTGCCCCAGTTGGACTTTTGATCCAAATTTACAAACTTATAAGCAGGATAAAAAAAAGATGTGACTTGCGGCACCTGGGTGTTTCAGTCAGTTAAGAGTCTGCCTTGGGCTCGTGTCATGATCCTAGAGTCCTAGGATCGAGCCCCACATCAGGCTCTCTGCTCAGAGGGAAGTCTGCTTCTCCCTCTTCCACAGCCCCTCCTACCCCTACTCGTGGTCTCTTGCTTGCTCTCACAAATAAATAGAAAAAAAAAAAAGATGTGTGGGGCACCTGGGTGGCTCAGTGGTTGAGCATCTGCCTTCAGCTCAGGTCGTGATCCTGGGGTCCTGGGATCGAGTCCCACATCGGGCTCCCTGAGGGAAGCCTGCTTTTCTCTCTGCCTATGTCTCTGCCTCTCTCTTTGTGTCACTCATGAATAAATAAATAAAATCTTAAAAAAAAAAAAAGATGTGACTTAGCAACATTGTAGTAAACAGTTGTAAGTTATTTAAAATCTATAATTTAGTCTCAGATATCATCTTTGAGATCATAAATTGTATGGCTTTATGTGTCTAACTCCTAATAGTGGCTACAGTACGGTGCTCCTAGATGTTTGTGAGTGAAAATTAAAATTTAATTTACTAAATTAACCCTTTCATTTAGTGGATTACTTTTTTAGATTGTAGTCCATCCCTTGCTACCTTTTCCAGTTTTATTTATTTACTTTTGCAGAGTTGGTTACCTTTTTAAATTTTAATCCTAATTTTTTCCTTTTTGTTTTTTAAGATTTTATTTATTTATTTGAGAGAGAGAGAGAGAGGTAGTGAGGGAGCATGAGCGAGGAGGAGAGGGAGAAGCAGGTTCCCCACCGAGCAGGCTCCCACATGGGATTCCTGGATCATGACGTGAGCCCAAGGCAGAACGCTTAACCGACTGAGCCACCCAGGTGCCCGTTAATCCCAATTTCTAATTACAATGTAGAATTAGGGTAAAAGGAAGTACCTTTCCAGTGAATCCGTTTATTTTAATGGACCTTCACTTTCCATCTTTCTTTTTTTTTTAAAAGATTTTATTTTTATTCACGAGAGGCAGAGACATAGGCAGAGGGAGAAGCAGGCTCCTCGTGGCAGCCCAATATAGAACTTGATCCCAGGACCTTGGGACCATGACCTGAGCCAAAGACAGATACTCAACCACTGAGCCACCTGGGCATCCCACTTTCCATCTTTCATATAAAGCTAAGGAAATACTTGGCATATAGCTTGCTGGACATGCACAAGGGCCCTGTGTACTGCATTTTTCAGATCCCCCAAAGATGGAAATGGGGCTGGTATCAAGAACTCATGATAGTGTCTACTGGTTTCCACCTGTGGGAGCCAATTCCTTTCAATAAAGGAATAAACCTATTTTCAGCAAATAAGTAGATATATTAAAAATCAGGTTGTGATCATAAATGTATATATAAGATAACAAGTTTGAAAACAATTCAGGATTATATTATTACAGGTATTTTAAGTTCAAAACTTAAAATAGCTTTGAAGTTTGTTGTCAGTGTAAGAAACAGAAAAGATAAAATTAGAGCAACTACAGCATTTAAATATTGCCTTTTTCAAAGTAGTGAAAATTTGGAAGAGTTCGAAAAGGTCTAAAATTACATTAGAAACGCATTATGTAGTGATGTATTCTAACTTCCTCACATGGAAAGGACTAAAAATAATACACTGTTCTTGCACGATTCCAGGGAACTATTGTAAGCTGTGTGTGTGGTGGAAGAGGGGGTAATCAGAGGGTGTTTCCTTAAATTAATATTTGAATACTCCCTTCATGAATTTGAACTTCAGTTGCTCAAAATATATATTTTTCCCTAATTACTAAAAATAGTGCACGATCATTTTTTAAGATTTGAAAAAACAAACAAAAAAAAAAAAAAAAAAAAAAAAAGAAAAAAAAAAAAAAAAAAAAAAGATTTGAAAAAACATAGAAAAGCACAAAGAATAGAAAATCACCCAAGCTCTACAGATGATAGGAAAGAAAGTTTATAGTTTTGGTTGAGGAAGGCTTTGTCATAAGTCTAAGCATGTATCTGACTTAATAGAATAATTATATATTTTGTTGGTGCTGTCCTTTTTTTTTTTTTTTTTTTTTCAAGCTTTGTAGATCTCTCTCTAAAGGAACAGGACTTGAGTGAAGAAAAAGTGGTGACATTCCTTTGTTTTGATTCTATAGCACTGGTGATAGACCTAGGGTTGAGGTTGGCAGTGCAGTGTATTTGGGGGTACCTGTTGATTTCTGGGCTGTTTTTGCTCTGTAGCCATAGCAGCTGCAGCAGCCCACACCTTCCCTCTTCTTTGATCACTGAGATCAAAGTGAGAATGGCTATTTTCATCCTTTGGGTAGAATTTGTTTTGGTGAACAGTTTTCTTTAGTAAGAAACACAGCTGATCATATGGTCAACAATATTTAGCAGTAGATTTCCTAGAAACCTGGTGGTGGTGTCCACTGGAGTCTTGTGTTTATAACTCCAGTGGACACCATCCAGACTATAGATTATATAAATGGTACCTCCCAGAGTGTGACAGTTGGTCTGTTTACTTTCATGCCTTTTCTCCCCAAAAAGAGAGATTTAACTTTGATGAAAAAGCTTAAAGGATACTAAGTGTCTTTTTATTAATTTTTGAAATTTCATTTACTTTTTTTTTAAATGGTCTAGCTTTTATGTCATTGTTCAGGGAACATAGAATGTTGTGTTGGATTTACTGGGGAAATTAAATTTGTGTGTGTGTTTTTTTTTTTTAAGATTTTATTTATTTACTCATGAGGGACAGAGAGAGAGAGAGGCAGAGACACAGGCAGAGGGAGAAGCAGGCTCCATGCAGGGAACCCGATGTGGGACCCAATCCTGGGCCTCCAGGATCACACCCTGGGCTGAAGGTGTCGCTAAACCTCTGAGCCACCCGGGCTGCCCGGGAAATTAAATTTGAATTGATTTTACTAATTATGATTTGAATGAGAGGAGAAAGTATTAAAAGTAGCTATAAGATTTTCGTTTGAAAATAGTTTTACCTAGTGATTTTACCTAGTTGCAGCATTATGAAACTCAATAATAAAAAGACAAATAGCCCATTTAAAAAATGGCCAAAGAACTTGGGTTAACGTTTCTCTGAAGAAGATATAAAAATGGCCATTACTACTACTGAACCAGTTGCTCAACATCCTTACTCATCAGGCAAATGGAAGTCCGAACCACAGTGTGATACCATCACACCCACTAAGAAGAAGTGCTGGTCAAGATGTTGAGAAATTGGAACCCTCCTACATTGCTGATAAGAATGTAAAATCACATAGCCACTTGGAAAAATTGTCAGCTTTTTGAAATGTCAAATATAAACTTACCATATGACTCAGCAATTACCTTCCTAGGTATATACCCAAGAGAAATGAAATATATGTCTACATAAGAACTTGTACATGAAGGTTAATAGCAACATTATTCAAAATACCCAAAAAGTGGGGGCACCTGGGTGGCTTAGAAGGTTGGCATCTGACTCTTGATTTTGACTCAGGTTATGATCTCAGGGTTGTGGGATCAAGCCCCTCTTCTGTCTCTGTGCTCAGTTAGGGAGTCTGCTTGAGAGTCTCATTCTCTCCCTCTCCTTTTGCCCCTCCCCCCATCTCTCTTTCTCTTTCTCACTCTCTCTAAAGTAAATGAATCTTTTAAAAAGTACTCAAAAAGTGGAAATAACATGTACTCATCAACTAACAAAATGGTAAACAAAATGTGTTTTATCCATACAATGGAATATTATTTAGCAATGAAAGTAGAATACTGATACATCATCATCAACTTGTTTTTTGAAGACATGCTAAGTGAAAAAGCAAGTCATGAAAGATCAAGTATTGTATAATTACACTAATATGAAATGTCCAGACTAGGAAAAATCTGTAGATACTGAAAGCAGATTAGTGGGACTAGAGGTGACAGGGAAATATGGAGTGAATGCTAATGGATGGATACAGGATTTCTTTCTTTCTTTCTTTCTTTCTTTCTTTCTTTCTTTCTTTCTTTCTTTCTTTCTTTCTTTCTTCCTTTCTTTCCTTTCTTTCCTTTCTTTTCTTTCTTTCTCTCTCTCTCTCTCTTTTTTAAAAGATTTTATTTATCTATTCATGAGAGACACAGAGACGTAGGCTAGGCATAGGCTAGGCGGAGGGAGAAGCAGGCTCCCTGTGGGGCGCTGGATGTGGAAGTCGATCTGTGATCCTGGGATCACACCCTGAACCAAAGGCAGATGCTCAACCACTGAGCCACTCAGGCATCCCAGATATAGGGTTTCTTTTAGGTGACAAAATGTTGTAAAATTAGATAGTGGTGATAGGGGCACCTAGATGGCTCAGTTGGTTAGGTAACTGACTTTCGACTTATGCTCAGGTCATGATCTCAAGGTTGTTAGATTGAACCTTGTGTAGGGGTTCCACGCTCAGCATGGAGTCTGCTTAAGATTCTCTCTTCTTCCCCCTCTGCCCTTCCCCTCAGCTCTTTCTCTCAAATATGTAAATAAATAAATAAATACATAAATAAAATCTTAGATTGTGATGATAGTTGTGTACCTCTAAGAATATACTAATCAGCCCTTGATTGTATACTTTAAATGAGTGAATTATATAGCTTAAAATAAAATTATTTATCAATAAAACTGTTTAAATGTTTAAAATAAATCATTAAATCGGGGCAAAAGAAGAACCAATTTTTCAACATACTGATACCTGTAATTGAAATATGATGTATGTTTTTCTTAGCCTCCATCAACTCAATAACAGTATTTTTCACTAGCTGAAAATACATTTCTTCTTACTTCTGAATTTAACATCTAGGTTATATAAGCTCAGAAGTAGAACAATCAAGTCATTCTATTCAGTTAAATTTTTAATAATTGTGCTTACTTTGGTGGTACAGATTCTAAAAGTGAAGCAATCTGAGGAGCATTTTTAGCATGGAGGATATCTGAACCTCAGTGCAGTGTTCCATATATTAGGAACGTTTATTGAAGGAAATAAGATAAAACCTGAATAAATGTGTATAAACGTGAAAATGTAGTATTGTAAGTAGAGTGTTAAAAAACAAATTTCAGCCTTGTAAATTTGAAGATCTAATTGGCTTTATTAAACAATTCATGAATTAGGCAGCATGCCACCTAGCAAGTAGAGGGAGCTCTGAGGGGTTGTACTAAATGGAAGCTTTTTATAAGAAGAAAGGTGGGGCAAGGAAGTTGTTAGCAGAAGAAAAGGATCCTTTCAGGCGAGGTAGCTTTCCCTTAGGAGGAAGAGCAGCAGGTCTTATCATGCAGATGACCTCATCTTCCTTGGGGGAAGGTTGAAACTAGAATTAGATTGGTTATTAAGCCCCAGGTTGGGACTCAGCCTTAGTGACATCATTTAGGCTTGTGGTTTTCTTTTTAACATCAGAGATTTATTTATCGATGAGGAAATTAGCAAGATGGTAAGACTGGTTCTAGGAGCATTTGGGCAACTGAAGAATGTTGGAGTAAGATTTTTATATGCAAAACTTGTTAATCTCCTATAAGGCAGTATTTGTATAATTACCAGACGAAAAGAAATCTACAAGTTACATATTATTTTACATAATGTGAACCTTAATCAGTAGTAGATAGTAAATCGAAGAAAGGTATATTCCGGGATCCCTGGGTGGCGCAGCGGTTTGGCGCCTGCCTTTGCCCTGGGGCGCGATCCTGGAGACCCGGGATCGAATCCCACATCGGGCTCCCGGTGCATGGAGCCTGCTTCTCCCTCTGCCTATGTCTCTGCCTCTCTCTCTCTCACTGTGGGACTATCATAAATAAATAAATAAAAATTAAAAAAAAAAAAAGAAAGGTATATTCCTACGGAATGAAATATTCCTTGGTGGGCCCATTAATGCTCCAAGATGGCATTGAAAGGACATGGGCTCTTCTCTTTGTGTTACTTCCAATCTGTGGAGTAGCTGAAGGATGAATTATTCACTGGTGTTGGGATAATTGCATATTCATCTGGGAAACAATTACATTTAGCTCTCACTGTATACAAAAATGGATTCCAGATATATACCTGTCATTTTCACTTTGTATTTGAAACATGTATCATAAAAAAAGAAGAAAATAGATTCTTGATGAAATATTATGTAGTCTGAGTGAATTACATCTATATCAAAAAATACTGTTGAATAAAAAAATCAGTTCATAGACTGATGTACTTACTATGATATTAATATACATTTTAAAATACTATAGAATTGGCTCAGTGGTTTAGTGCTGCCTTCAGCCCAGGGCGTGATCCTGGAGTCCCAGGATCAAGTCCCAGGATTGAGTCCCACGTCAGGCTCCCTGCATGGACCCTGCTTCTCCCTCTGCCTGTGTCTCTGCCTCTCTCTCTCTTTGTCCCTAATGAATAAATAAATAAAACATTAAAAAAAATACTATAGAATTTCTGGGACTTTATGGACATGTACATAAAAGCATAAAGGGCTAGAAGGATCTAATCTAAACTTTTATGTTTCTGAAAATGTGAATAAAATCTAACATCATTTTATTAACAATTCTGAAATTCTGCTAAATTCAAGGCTGGTAAAGGTACTATAATTGTAGCTTTGAAACATGCAACATTTACCTGGCATAGCAGACTTTGTTTTAGCAGAATTTAATAAATTTTTAGCATTTTATTTATTTAAAAAATTTTATTTTATTGTTTTAGAAATTCCTTTTTATTTTCTTTTTAAGATTTTATTTATTTATTCACAAGAGACACACAGAGAGAGGTAGGGACATAGGCAGAGGGAGAAGTAGGCTCCCTGCAGGAAGCCCGATGCAGGACTCGATCCCGGGACCTCAAGATCACGACAAGAGCCAAAGGCAGACACTCAACCACTGAGCCACCTAGGTGTCCCGAATTTTAGCATTTTATATCTCTTGTGTGTCAAATCACTGGGGAAAATATGTGATCTTTTAAAAGTTATCTTGAGGAGGGCCGCAGGAAGCAGACTAGTGGCAGGTGTCTAGGCCTCTAACGAGGGCAATCTGGCAGGAATCGGAGCCATCAGAACCACCACCATGACTACGGGCAATAACAGCAAGATGCTGCAGCACATCGACTACAGGATGGAGGTGCATCCTACAAGACGGCCGGATCTTCATTGGCACCTTCAAGGCTTTTGACAATGATATAAATTTGGTCCTCTGTGACTGTGATAGGTTCAGGAAGATCAAGCCAAAGAACTCAAAACAAGCAGAAAGAAAAGAGAAGTGAGTCCTCGGTCTGGTGCTGCTTTGTGGGGAGAACCTGGTCTCAGTGACAGTAGATGGACCTCCTCCCAAAGATACTGGCATTGCCTGAGTGCCACTTGCTGGAGCTGCCGGGAGCCCAGGGATTGGCAGGGCTGCTGGTAGAGGAATTCCAGCTGGTGTTCCAATGCCCTAGACTCCTGCCGGGCTTGCAGGGCCTGTCTGAGGAGTTGGTGGGCCATTCCAGCAGGTGATGACCCCACAGGGAGGAGGCACTGTGGCTGTCGCTGTAGCTGCTGCCACTGCCAGCATTGCTGGGGCTCCGGCCCAGTACCTGTTCGGCCGTGGGGGTCCTCCCCACCTACTGGCCAAGGGACACCCCCTCCAGGCACGATGGGCCCACCACCTGGCATGAGGCTTCCCATGGGGACCCCCGATGGGGATCCCTCCTGGATGAGGAACTCTGATGGGCATGCCCCTCCTGGGGATGCAGTATGTCGTCCCCCCCCCCCCCAATGGGCCCACCAAGGCCCTAGACTCATCTTGGCCCTCCTCATCTCCCTGCCTGTTTCCCGTCAGGCTGTGCATTTTACTTTTACTTCCTTGTAGGCTGTGAAACTAGTTTATAATAAACGCTTAAGAATTTAAAAAAATATTGGGGAAAAATAGTAAAAGAGGAAGAAAAAATATGCAGCACTCTCTTGTATCATATATTCAAATTATAACTAGATTAACAAATTGAATGTCAAAAAGTAACAGCATTGGTAAACTTGTATTATACAATCTTGGTAGAGCAAAAATTTTTCCAAGTATGACCTCATAATCAGAAATGCTAAAGGAAAGTGATTGGTTTTGATTACATAAAAATTTCAATATCGGGATAATTTTGTAACTAAAGCTGAAGGCAAATGAGAAACGAGTCATTTTTACAGTAATTTCAGAGACCATGTTTTTCTAGCACTTATAACTGAATCTGTAATAGAACATGTGGGTCAGAATGGTCCAAATGGGTAGATGGCCTTGTGAGTAGATATTTTTCTTCTTTGCTCCTGAGCAGAGGTTACCATCGCTGCTCTAGAGCCTGGTTTGTGTAAGTGCTGGGTGTTTCCTCTATTCTCCTGGTAAAAATGGTCTTGTGACAGAAAACAACCTGCCATAAACTACATTTCGTACTATGTATGGAGTTTTCTTCTCTCTCACCACCCCACACCCTACCACCTTTGTGAGAGAACCTTGATTTCCTCCTAACCTGATGCATAAAAGTTAGGGAACTTGATATATTCAAGACAAGATGAATGTTGAATCTGAAATATTATAGGGTATTGGGAAATCTGAGAGGTATGTATATAATCAAACTTCACTTAATTGAGGGCATTGCATATCTTCGAATTTAAAAAAAAGCATCACTAAAGGGAAAATCAATAACCCTTTTCTTTACATGACTTGTGTACAGTTAAGGTGAAGGGACGCAAGAGGTTGGTGATTCTATCACAATACAAGGCGGGGCTTATTCTTACCTTGTGAGTTTTCTTCTCTTGCATGGACCTGCCTCCTTATGTAGTGGAGGGAGCTCTCGGTCAGTAAAAAGGCCTGAGTCTGCAAACCGGATCAGTCTCCACCTCCTCTGTTACTTTAGCACTCTGTGGTGTATGCTTCCCACGATATTATGTATCAAATGTATTAAAAAGAATATACCTTGCAAAATATATGCGCTTTATCTCAAGAATTTATCCTCAGGAAATAATCAGGCAAGTGAGTAAAGAACTTGTAACAATATTGTTTGTAATTGCAAAACATAGGGAGCATTTTACAAGTCCCAAAATAAGGGGCGGGTAACAAATTATGTTATACTAACTATGATTAAAAACTCTATTTGTCAAGAAGAAAAGATTCAGGAAAAATTAAACATATAATGAAGGAAAATAGAATATGTCACCCCGTGATTTGACCTAAAAATCATTTTGAGCTGAAGGCAATCAAGAAGCAGTAAACACTGGAAAAGCTTTCGCTTTTTTACCTTAAAGGCAGGAAATAAATTATCCTTTTACTGGAGAAAGGCATTTGTACCAATTTAGAGAATTTGCAAACCTTTTTAAGCTAACCCTTAATTTCCTAGTTACTTCTTCATCGCTAACTACCTGGAGCCCCAACCCCTTTGTCTTGCCAATTCTTCACAAATATAAAAGCTTCCTGATTCTTGGGGAGTCTTCATTCTCTTGTGAAGGCTCCTGTGGACAGGATGAATTCAATAAAATTCAGATGCTTTATTCCTGTTAATCTTTGTGCATTTTATTTTCAGACCCAGCCAGGGACTCTAAAAGGGTCAGGGAAAACTTTTTTCTTCATATTATTTCATGTTAACAAAATATAGAAATATATGTATAAATTTACTTGGGAAAAGAACTGGAAGGATATTTATATACAGGATACAATGTTGTCTTTGTGTGGAGAACTTTGAGGTGATTTCAGTTAATTTCTTTTTGTATACTAGAATAAAAAAATAAGTTTATTTTATTGGTCTGTATTTCAGAAATGTTCACCATGTACAAGGAGATAGATTTTTGTTACTTGATTTTTAAAATTGATTAGACATAGAGGTGAGATGTACTAAATAATTGAAGGATTTATGTTGTATACTTGAATTTATGTGGACTTTTCCTGTAAGACAAAGAAATAAAAATCTCATTCTGTTTTTTTTTTTTTTAATTAATTAATAGGTTTTCTCGCACAGATATGGCAACAAGCAGCCGTCCCTTTGCATCATTTGATACCAAACTGGCCTCTGGACGGCTCGGATCGTCTAATGTGAGCAGGTCAGGAAGAAGGTGCAGATGTTTTAGGGACATCAGGGGAGAGCCACTCCAGCCCTTTGGTGAATTGTAATATTGATGTTACTGACTACTGAAATAGGGAGGTGTAGTGTGCATTTTACAAATTAGGGAAGGAGACAAAGAGCTCCTAAGGGTCTCTGTGAATGGGTGGTGCAATTACATAAAAAGAAACAAAACTAAATTCAACATGTGGGGTACAACTCTCTTTTTGAGTCTTTTATCTTAAAATTTTTTAAATCATTAATTTTGTTTATAAGATAATATAACCACATTGCCAAGCATTAGTGACAGTGGAAGAAAGGAGGAACATCCACCATACATATGACCACTTTTTTTTTTTTTTAAAGATTTTATTTATTTATTTGAGAGAGCAGGAGCAGGGGGCAGAGGCAGAGGGAGAAGCAAACTTTTGGGGACCCCAAGATCATAACCCGAGCTGAAGACAGATGCATAACTGATGAGCCACCCAAATACCCCTAAATATGACTTCTTAAACTATATTCATTCTAGTCTTTTTCCTGGGCATGTGCTTCTACCTGATATGGATGTAGCCATAGGGTTTTTCACTGAATGTTGTAGTAAGATTATTTTTCTACCTACATTCTTCTTGTAATTTTGGCTTAAAGAGCATTTTACGAAACATTGATGGTAGAAAATTTAGGAAATAATAGAAAAGCACAGAAGAGAGATAAAAATGTATGTTACCATCACTGTCACCTTTTTTTTTTTTTTTTTTGGGGTGTGTATCCTTTCTTTTTCTCTCTCTCTATATAGAACCAATTTTTTTTAAATGGGATTATGTTAAATATACAATTTAGTAACCTGCTTTTTAAAAATTTTATTATTTTTTGCCCTGCTCCTCCATCCTTTTTTTGTACCTGCTTTTTAAAAGTCAATATATCATGGTATTTTTCCTTTCCATTAATATTTTTTTATAATATCACAGTTGCTAAGTAATGTTCTTTTCCTGCCCATTCTAGAATTAATATTATGAGTTATTTATTTTTGAACATGTAGGTTGTTCCTTTATAGTTATTAAAGGCAACTCTGTAAAAGCTATGTTTTAGTACCATGAGAAAGGGCTTTTTATCTATCCTTATAAGTTTATTAAACTTTATGTTATACGGATCTTTAGCATTTAGATTTTGCATTTGAAATTTTAGCTACTTGTGAGTGTGTTCATAACACTCATGGGCTTGGCAATAAGTCTTAGGACTCAGCTCTCACAGTACAAGGAAGGGGTGCAATTATTTGAGGATTGAATGAAGATGAAGTTGAAAATAACTCCTAAGGTTTTTAAGGCATTTATTTTTCACATTACGATGACACACCATATGTCTCTGCTCATGGAAATCTGAGCTTTCTTTAGAAATATGAGTCTCTCTCTCAGGGTTGACTGACCTCTAACTCATCTGATAGTTTCCTAGGTAACTACTGCATCAACATTTATAGATCTTCCTTGGTTTACAGTGGGCTTACATCCTAAATGAGCCCATCATAAGTTGAAAATGCATTTAATACATCTAACCTATCAAACATCAGAGCTTAGCTTTGCCTACCTTAAATGTGTTCAAAGCACTTATATTAGCCTGCAGTTGGGCAAAATCATCAGAACCCATTTCTGGTAGAGGAGTAACTGAAGTGGGGTTTTGTTTTTATTTTTGAAGGAATGAATTTGAAGAGGCTGGTGGCATGGAAATTTGATGTTAAGTTTTTAAAAATCATTATACTGCTCATTTACTTACTGAAATATTTTCC
Organism: Canis lupus baileyi; assembly: GCF_048164855.1. NCBI lineage: Eukaryota > Metazoa > Chordata > Mammalia > Carnivora > Canidae > Canis > Canis lupus. The sequence goes on along the minus strand of NC_132847.1, from coordinate 36,832,910 downwards.
TATTAAAAGTTGTTATATAGGAATGCCTGGGGGGCTTAGTCCATTAAGGATAGAACATTTGATCTCAGCTCAGGTCTTGATCTCAGGGTCCTGAGTTCAAGCCCTGTGTTGGGCTTCATGCTAGGTGTGGAGCCTACTTAAAAAAAAAAAAAATTATCCAAAACATTTTGGAGAAGGCTCTAATTTTATTTTTTTAAATTATTTATTTGTTTATTTTTGGGAGGGGGCAGAGGCAGAAGGAGAGAGAATCTTTTTTTTTTTTTTAAGATTTTATTTATTTATTCAAGAGACACATGGAGAGAGGCAGAGACATAGGCAGAGGGAGAAGCAAGCTCCCTACAAGGAGCCTGATGTGGGACTTGATCGCAGGACCCCAGGATCACGCCCTGTGCTGTAGGCAGACCCTCAATCACTGAGCCATCCAGGTGCCCCCGGGAGAGAGAATCTTAAGTAGGCTCCACACTGGACATGAGCCTGACACAGGATTCCATCTCACAACTCTGAAATCATGACCCGAGCTGAAATCAAGACTCAAGACTTTTGCCGACTGAGTCACCAAGGCATCCTGAGGGCCCTAATTTTATTTTATTTTATTTATTTATTTTTTTAAAAATAGATTTATTCATTCAGAGAGAGAGAGAGAGGCAGAGACACAGGCAGAGGGAGAAGCAGGCTCCATGCAAGGAGCCCAACGTGGGACTCGAACCCGGGTCTCCAGGATCACACCCCGGGCTGCAGGCGGCGCTAAACCGCTGCGCCACTGGGGCTGCCCGGGCCCTAATTTTAAAGAGCAAAATTTCCATCAATCATAAATAACATAATTTTTAATTAAGGGTAAAATCATAATGATTATACAGATGTAAAAATGAAACACATGTTCAAGATTTTACTTAACTCATGAACTAAGCAGATGTTATAATAAACTCAAAGGAGAAATTGAAACAGCACAAATTTATATGGAGTAAAAGCATGTTGAAATTAATGTCCAAAGTCAGCAAAACTAGCTTCTTGTATAGTGAAGGAAAAGAGGTAATTGAACCTCTGCTAGTCTAGATAAAATTTACATGTCTATAGACAACAATTATTTTGCATTGCTATCAGTTACAATTTACAAAGTTGCAATTTAACACTAAAAAGACAAACTGATTAAAAAATGGTTGGAGGATCTGCATAGACATTTTTCCAAAAAGACTTACAGATGGCCAACAGATACATGAAAAGATGCTCAACATCACTAATCATCAGAGAAATGCAAATCAAAACCACAGAGATATCAATTATACCTGTCAGAATGCCTAAAATTAAAAAAAAAAAAAAGACAAGACATAACAAATGTTGGTGAGGATGTGGAGAAAATGGAACCCTGGTGCTTTATTGTTGGAAATGTAAACTGGCACAGCTCCTGTGGAAAACAGTGGAAGTTCCTGAAAAAGTAGACATAGGAAGGCCCTATGATCCATTTTCACTACTAGGTAATTACACAAAGAAAATGAAAACACTAATTCAAAAAGATGTATGCACCCCATGTTTATTGCACATTGTTTAAGATAGCCAAGATATGGAAGATATCAACACCCAAGTGTCCATCCACAGATAACTGGATAAAGAAGATGTGGTGTATATGTACAATGGAATATCACTCAGCCATGAAAAAAGGATGAGATTTTGCCATTTGCAACAAACAGCAAAGACGGATCTAAAGGGTATTATGTTAGGTGAAATAAGTCAGACTAAGAGAGACAAATACCATGTGATTTCACTTATGTGTGGAATCTAAAACACAAAACAAATGAATAAACAAAACGCAGAATCAGACCTTTAAATATAGAAAACAAACTGATGGTTGCTAGAGGGCAGGGGGTGGGTAGATGGGCAAAATGGATGAAGAAGGGAGATTCAGGCTTCCACTTACACAATAAATAAGTCATGGGAATAAAAGGCACAGCATAGGGAATATAGTTCCTGATGTTATAATAGTGTTGTATGGCGATGGTAGCCACATTTGTGGTGAGTATAGCCAAACTAGATAAGTTGAATCACCCACCATGTTGTATACCTGAAACTAATTGTGTGTCTACTATGCTCCAATTAAAAAAGAAAGTACAATTTACAGAGTTGCAAGGCAGGTCCCATAGAATTAAAAAGCAATCCGAAGGGGTCTCTTCTACAGGTAAGACAGTAATGCATAATTTTCCACTAAAGCACATTTTCCCTCCCTACGTAATAAAACTGAAACACTTCTCCTCTATGAGTAAAGGTGGTTTCCACGCTTGTGGGCTTTGTGACTGCTATGAGCCTTATTCGTCAGTTTATTCCATCCTCACAACAGCTTCATGAAGTAGGTGGTGGTGATGGTCCCATTTTACATATGAGCAAGCCAGGCTTCAGAAGGTTAAAGCTATAGGTTCTAAGTGGTAGAGTTAGAATTCCAGCCTTTCTGTCCCCAAGTGTGCATGCAACACACCTATGCAACAACGTGATAATAGTAAAAACTATAGAAATTCTGTGTATTTTTCTTGGTCTTTAGGTCAACATCAAACAAGGTGGATCTCAAGTGTGGCCTAGAAGAATGTGCAGTGGCATTGAACTTATTTCTAAGTAACAAATTTACAGATGCCTTAGAATTGCTTCGACCATGGTAATTAACTTTATTTCTTTTGGGTAAAATATTTTTTTTCAGATGTTCCTGGGGATTCTTTCTTTGATGTCATACTTGTCAATTAATTTATCTGCATTTCCATCTGAATATTACTAAGCTAATTTGAGACCCCCTACTGCTGGTCAGTTTTAATATCCAGCTAAGAAATCTGTCTTTTCAAATTTAATCAGTAGAAAGTTTCTGATTCTTTGTCATATTTTAATTTCTATGTGTGTTCAAATATTGTCAGGTAGTTTTGTAGAGCTTCATTTTGCTTTCTTCAGTGAAATATTTTTTTTTTAAAGATTTATTTATTTATGATAGACATAGAGAGAGAGAGAGAGAGAGAGAGGCAGAGACACAGGAGGAGGGAGAAGCAGGCTCCATTCCGGGAGCCTGATGTGGGACTCGATCCTGGGACTCCAGGATCGCGCCCTGGGCCAAAGGCAGGCGCTAAACCGCTGAGCCACCCAGGGATCCCCAGTGAAATATTTTTATAAATATTCCTCTAAAGCTTAAATATCATTGAAAAAAGTTTTCATTGAAATGGGATGGGAAGAATTAGACTATGTTAGCCTCAAATGTTAAAAAGAAATTTAAGATAATAAAAAATGTTATTGGACTCCCTATTTTTGTGATAAATAAGTTAAGCAATATAATTTCACTTAATAATACCTGTTCCTTTTTCAAATGTGGCAGCAAAACTTGGGCTCAGCCCTTATACTAGGTGTCTTCTTTACCAGAACCCCCTACAGTGTGACTGGAACTTGACAGGAATAATCTTACATTGTGCCGTCAAACACAGTCACTTACTTGGATGAAGCTTAGACCTTATATAATGATTTTTTAGAAGGTTACTTGAGGGGGTGTCTGGGTGGCTCAGTCAGTTAAGCATCTGTCTTTGGCTAAGGTCATGGTCTCAGGGTCCTGGGATCAAGCCTGGCATCAGGCTCCCTGCTCAGTGGGAAATCAGCTTTCTTCCTCTTCACCTGTCCATCCCCTCACTTGTGTTCTCTCTCTCTCTCTCCCTCTCAAATAAATAAATAAAAATCTTGAAAAAAGAAGGTTACTTGGGCACAATAGTGGGAATCTCATTTCTTTGGTCAGTAGGGTAATGTCACTCTGATCGTAGACTTTCGTTTATAGTGGTGAGCATTGAATGATGTGTAGAATTGCTGGGTCACTATGTTGTACACCTGAAACTAATACAACATTGTACGTCAACTACAAACTAAAATTAAAAGATTAAATTACCTCCTGAGAAGCTGCTGTGGTAATTCTATTAAGATGTAGAAGAGCTGTGATCAATTAGTATTTCAGAGGTTAGGAACAGATGATAAAATAGATGGTAAAACCCACAGCCTAAGGACATTGTCCAGTGTGTCTGCCCTATCTCCTGCCTCATTTCCCTCTGTCCTTCCCAGTCCCTCAGACCTCTTTCTCTCTCCATTGTCTGTCTCTCCTTCTTGGTCTTCCTCTTTTTGCCTGCCAACCTTTTTCTTTCTGTCTCTCCTCTCTCAGCCTGCCTGGCTGTCTCTGTTTTTTTTTTTTTTATTCACACAGGACTCCTTTTTTCTCTGTCTCAGATACCCAGCTAGTCATAATGTGGAATGAAAAGAAGTGATTGAGTATTTTATTTGGTCACGTTTTATATTCCCTGCTCTTTATGCAAGTTTCACTGTTAAACATATGTTTTTCCCACTTGAGTAGCTTTTTGTTTTTTCCCTCTTGGAGCTTTCTGTTTAAAATGGAGGTTTAACCACAATAAATGATTAACTTTGGGCTGCTCTTAACTCCTTGTGGTATTTTCAACAGCCAGTGACCTCACTAGTCAGGACAAACTGCAAATTACCAAAGGATGTTTAGATTGTTTCCGTGGGGGAAAAGAATAATGTGGCTTGTATTTGTTTTGCATACCTGTGGGCTGTTGTTCATTATATTTGAATCAAAAACGAAATTGTGCATTAATATTTTAACTCTTATAAATAAAAAATTGACATAATGAGAAGTTTTGGGAAAGAGTGAGGTTTTCACAGCCTGAAATCCTGGCATGTGCCATACATTAAGACTAATTAATGCCCTTAAGAATCCAAGCAATTCTCACTGATAATTTAGTAATTGAAATTATTAAGAACTTTAGTCAGGAATTGTAGATAATGGGATTATATTAGATATGAGGTCTAAAATATACTTTTGGCTAGGCCCATTGTGGCTGACCTAATTTATTGCAAAAATCTTGCTTTTCTTTGACTTCTGACTGAGAGTGGAGAGGAGCTGGTTTTAAAGAAAGAGTCTTTATTTGAAAACATATCAGAATTTCTCTGTCACCAAATGCATTTCCAATGGCATTTCTTTTAGTACTTATATCAGAGTTAAAGATAGTAGATATATTGCCTGGTGTTCAACTGGGAAAAATTGGTTTGCTTTGAAACGTTTTTAAGGAAAAGAATCCACAGGCTGCCCCCGTGTGCTGAAACGGGGAAAAACAATTGTGATCTTCTTTTCTTTTTTTTTTTTTAAAACAATTGTGGTCTTCTGACTCAACACGGAACATTCTGTGCTGCCCGTGTAGGCTTAATATGGAAAGTGCTTGATATTTGTGTTTTTCAGGACATGTCTTTCACAGTCTATATTATTTCAGTGATTATGATATAGGAATAAAAGTTATCACTATAAAAGTCACAGTATACATTTACTAGGATTTCTCCTGATTAGTATCAGACAAGAGCTGAATGCTTTCAAGTTGAATGGAAAGGTATTAATTCCCTGTGTTTTGCCTCCAGGGCTAAGGAAAGTATGTATCATGCCTTGGGCTACAGTACCATTGTGGTGTTGCAGGCGGTCATGACCTTCGAGCAACAGGACATCCAAAATGGCATTTCTGCCATGAAGGACGCATTACAAACCTGCCAAAAGTATGAATTGAGTAATTAAATACTTGAGATATGACTACAAACCTTATGTCTGTGTGATTAAGTGTGGTTTGCCTAATGGAGAGCTCTGTTTGAAGTTTGCCCCAATTATAAGGGACTGGTTCTTCAAAGCTTCCTGGCCTCAGTAGTTTTATGTAATAGAGTTAAAATTTCCTATTAGGAATTATGGTAGAGGGCAGCCTGGGTGGCTCAGCGGTTTAGCACTGCCTTCAGCCCAGAGCATGATCCTGGAGACCCCGGATCAAGTCCCACGTCGGGTTCCCTGCATGGAGCCTGCTTCTCCATCTGCCTGTGTCTCTGCCTCTCTCTGTGTGTCTCTCGTGGATAAATAAAATCTTAAAAAAAAGGGGGGGGCGGAATTATGGTAGATTCTTGTTTGGCCAAACACTTGGCATCTATACCTCTACTCTCTTTCTTTCTTTCTTTCTTTGGTAGCTTGGGCCACAGGGAAGGACTAAGGGAGATGTCTGTGGGATCAGGAGCACACATCTCTCAAGGGTCTCCCTTGGGTGGGTGAAGGGAGAACTTTATTTGTCTAAAAGGACATATTTGAACACTTCTGGTTGGAAAATGAGACAGATTTTCGGTTTTATTTTAATCTTTGCTCTGTGTGTATAGCAAGATCCCAGCAAAAGCTGTTAACTAGCATTGGTGAAGTTTAACATGGAGCTATATCCTCATGTAATTATATTGCAAACCTGCAAATGAAGAGAGTTTCCAAATACTGCACTCTAAGTGATTCTTCACCTGCTGGTACCTCTTACCACAGAAATACTGATTTCAGCCATACAGATCGGGACAGGTGCTTGGCTGGCAGGGTTAGTATTTATTGTTTTGTGTGGGTTTGTCCATTCATGTGTCTCGTAAGCATGGATTGAATGCCTACAGGATGCCAGTCCAGTGCTGGGCGCTGGGTGTGCAGTGTTGAAAAGGTGGTCTCTGCACTATCGACTTTAGGGTTTAGCATTTCTCTTTGGTTACTCTTTGGTGTGACTGGCAAAAATGAATGTCAAATGAAAATGAGCTTGGACTGATTTATTGTCATTTTTCTTTCTGTTTCTCAACTCCCTTTCTACTTACTCTCCACAGATACAGGAAAAAATGCACAGTTGTAGAATCTTTCTCAAGTCTTCTTTCTAGAGGATCATTGGAACAGCTGACTGAAGGTAAGACTCATTTAAGGATTAAATGTTTTCTGTCTTTGAAACATTAAAACATGGTCATACTCATAAGATTCAATACTTAAATTCATAATATAAAGTAAATGGAATATCTTTTTCTCTTTCTCATCATATTCACCCTGAAGAAGTAACCATTGGTAATAATTGGGTTAATGGCCCAATATTACCCGCAGAGCAGAGCAGAGTTCAAAGTTGATCTGCCTTTCTATAAGTCACAGCTCTTTCCACTGCACCCACATTTTTTCTCATAGACTTATAGAAAAGGGAACAAAATATTCATGTATGGATGAGGGAAATGCTGAACTATTCCTGTGTTAGACATCTTAAAAATAGATGGTACTGCATTCTTAACTTTAAAAAAAATATTTTATTTATTTATTTGTGAGAGAGGGGGTGAGAGTGCTTGAGATGGGGCAGAGGGAGAGGGAGAGGCAGAATCCCTGCTGAGCAGTGAACTCAATGTGGGGCTCATCACAGGACCCTGGGATCATGACCTGAGCGGAAGGTAGACATTTAATCAACTGAGCCACCCAAGTGCCCCGTGTTCCTACCTTTTTATAATGTCTTTGGAAATGGCACTTTAGAAAATCTGAAATAAGGTATAAAGTTACTAATTACTAATTATTAAAAAAGAAAACAATAATATATGACTACACACCTATTAGAATGTGCATAATCTGAAACACCAGTAACACCAAATGTTGACAAAAATGTAGAGCCGAAGGAACTCTTATTCATGGCTGGTGGGAATGCAATATTGTACAGCTGTTTGAAAGCTTATGTCCACACAAAAATCTGCATGTGGATGTTTACAGAAGCTTTATTTATAATTGCCAAAACTTGTGAGCAACCAAGATGTCATTCAATAGGTGAATGGATAAATAAACTGTGGTACATCCAGACAAATGGAATATTATTTAGCGCTAAATGAACTATCAAGCCATGAAAAGATACAGAGCAACCTTAAATGCATATTACTGAGTGAAAGACACCAAGCTGAAAAGGCATCATGCTGTGTGATTCCCAGCATATGACATTCTGGAAAAGGCAAAACTGTGGAGACAGTGACAAGATCAGTGGTTGCCCAGGGATGGGGTATAGGGATAGATTAGGGTGGAGCACTGAGGACGTTTAGGATAGTGAAAAACTTTGTATGATATCATAATGATGGATACATGTCTTTATACATTTGTCCAAACCCATGGAATGTATAACACAAGAATGGGCCATAATGTAAACTATGGACTTTGGGTAATTATGATGTGTCAACGGAAGTTCATCAGTTGTACCACACTGGCAGGGATGTTGTTGATGGAAGAGGTTGTACACACATGGAGCAAGGGATACATGTGAAATTTCTGTACCTTCCCCTCAGTTTTGCTGGGAACCTAAAACTTCTTTAAGAAATAACGTTTTAATTAGAAAATAATAAACACAAATAGCTTGTTACTATAACATATTCTGAAAAACAGATTATTTAGACTTTTATATCCAAAGGCATGCTTAGCTAACATTTTAGTCCAGGGTGAAGCTATTCCTTCAGTAGACTAAGGAATTTATAATTAAGAGATGTTCTTGTAAGATAGCTGTTCATAAATGCCAATAGCTAATTTTGAGAACTGGGAAACTGCCTGATAGAAATCAACCAGAGTGAAGGAATACAACTTTTATAAATTAAGTTGCATTTTATTCCTAATGCTTTTGGCTGTCACTGCAACCCAAACAGACTTTGTGTTCAAGGGAGCATGTCAAAACATTGTAGCTTTAGTATGTGATTTGTTTCTCCCCTTGGTAATTTTCATTTACATCCTTGAGTGGCTGGTTGTGGGCAGGAGTCAGTATATTTAATTAAACTTTTCGTGGGTTTAACATGGAACACACCCATTCTTCTCTCCTGGCTGGCATATTGCCCTGAATGGTTTTCAAATTTCCTTTAAAAATAGATATGTAAATGCAGTACTTAGGATGTGAAAGGCATTTAACATGAAGGATACTTACATATGGCATATAGAGCTCAAATTTTCTTGCCTAAATCTCTGCCTTTTTGTTATGTCCTTTAGCTGCTCTTAGGGTTGTCCATCTGTAACTTAACCCTGATGCATCCTATTCTTCTGCTCAGACCTCTGCATGGACTCAATGTTACCTATTGAAATCAAGCCCAGTTCCAGACACTTAAGATTGTCCATAATTCAGCCCCAACTTACCTTTTCAGACTCATTTCACACTCCTCACTTTACACAACTTGCACTTCACCATTGGAGCTCCACTGGCCTTCCCCGCACACACCCAAGCCAGCAAGCAATCTGTGTTACCGAGCAGGCTTTCAGAGTAATTCCAAACCATTTGTACTTCGTGGCAAATATATCTAGGAAGAGGAAACTCAGGGGACTGTGTAAAAATTGAAGACTCCACTTTTTATCCCACTGAACGCTGAGAAAATTCAGAGGTGCACTTAGAGGTGATGTGTCCTGAAGCCCTGGGACCCTGACTGGCGATGGCTGCCAGACATGCACAGGCCCTAATTCCTCAAGTTTGGCCCCATCCATAGGCTGGCTGTTGAAGGATCTTCGCTGCCTGGTTGCTTCTTTGTAAATTCCACCTTTGGCATGTGAGCATGGTAGGGATTGGAACCAATTTGTGAGAACTTGTCTGTTGTGTGCTGGCTGGCGGGGATGAGAATGGGGTCTGTGTGTGTAAGTGAGAGAAATACAGCACTAGTTCTTACCCACTTTGACCCAACAGCATTCTCACAGACACAGTTCAGCGACTTAACTTCACATAAACATTTTCTGCTTTCTGAGCTTTTACCAAAAAGCCCAGCATGGATTGAGGGCAGTGATCTTAGTGAAAATAGCTAGCAAAAATCGAGTGCTTACTCTCCATAGTGAGCTCTGCTTGCAGCAACCCCATTTGAGTCTTTAGTTGTGAAGTGGAGATGTTACTAGCTGGACTTATCAAATGAGGTAGCCAGTAGAGAGAGGTGGGATACCAGTACGGCAGAGCATTTCTTCCAACCCAGGCTGTTAAATTCCCCAAGCTTCATTGACTTAAATAAAATGTCAATTTGCATCCCATGGACAAAGCAGAAATCTGCTGATTTTGTTTATGCAAAGATTTCCCTCCTACCCCAATCTCTGCAAGTATAAGGTATTGTTTAGGAAGATGGGCCATGTGTTTCGGGGCACTCCATCTGTCCCTGGGATATACAAAGCTTTACATTGTCCCTTTTATGAGTGCCTTGTTCTGTGCTAGATATCGCAATGATCAACATAGACTAAAATTGTGCTGATGCTTACTCTTTTTATATCATGTCTTCTGTGTGTGAGGAATCATGACTGGGGCATGCTCGTCCCTACTTTTTCCACAGAACTCTGGAGAATTGTTGCTTTCTCTTTAAGTTAATAGTGTGTCTAATCATTGCCATGATTATCATACCTTCATATTTTAGAAGCTAGAATTCATAAATTTAAGATAGTTTATTTCAGTCTCTATAATTGTGTTTAAGCTTATGTGTTACTGTTAAGTTAAAAAGTACTATTTTTTAAGTGCTCTTAAATTTTGGTTTTCTCTTGTGAGCTGAGTTTGGGTCTCTGGCACCAAGCACCTGACTCTTTGCAGTTATATTTGAATGGGGCCAAAGATGACTTCCTTAAATCATTTTATACATTCTAGGAAAATCTTGCCAAGGGACTGAGAACTGAGGTCCCCATTCTGCTTTTATGGAAGTACCAAAGCAACATAGATTTTTGTGTCTCTCTTGGGTTCATTGATCTACGAGTCTTTTCTGAACATCTCAGAGCAATTACTGTGGACATAGGATTTTCCTTAATGTGATTTTATTTGTTTTTAATAGAGGAAATGCATGCCGAAATCTGTTATGCCGAGTGTCTCCTACAGAAAGCAGCACTCACGTTTGTGCAGGTAATAAATGTTTGGCTTCGAATCAGTAATGCCGGGGAAGCCTGCCAGTACTACATTGAAAAAATATGGCCCATTCTATGTCAGTGCTTCAGTTCTTCTGACTTAGAGTTGTAATGGAAGATACTTGTTGTTCGGATAAACTTTGACTGAGAAAAGACCCCAGGGAGCTTTGTTCCTACTCAAATGCACTTGGAGTCTGTTTCAAATTTCAGTCTATTGGGAACCACTGCCTTGTAAAGAAACTGTTTTGCAACTACTGCATCTAATTTCTGGATGCTTCTCTGTATGAAAAGTGTGCAGTTATCCCTCTTTGCATTTGCTAATGGTAGAGGGTTGCAGGCCCCGGCAAAAGAGGCATCTTTATCCTTGGCCCCATTGCCTTCTTACACCAGATGCTTCTGCAAAGCTCAGATATGCATGCATTGAGTGCCAGGCTTTTCATATATACTTCAGATTTTATTTTTCCCCTCTTTCTATTCTCATTCCCCTTTCTTGCTTTTATTTCTTCCTTTGGAAAAGCAGATTTTAAAAGTCACTAAACCAAATAATGAATACCTTCCTATAAGAGACATTTTAATTTTACCTCTAGGAACTATTAGAACAAGTACCTTGCTTAACATTATATCTTCCGACACTTCTAAAAAACATGGACCTTAACATCATGGCCCCATGGGTGGCAATGATGGATACAGTAGGGATGGAGGTAGGGTCAAGATTGTAAGGAGGCGGAAATGCAATTGTGAAACTGCAAATCTTCCTCAATCACAATTGTTTTACACTGTATTGAGAGTTGCTTTTCTTTCTTTGTTTTTTTTTCCCCCCGAAGATTGACTTCTTAGCTTGATTCTGGTTTAGTAAAGTTGAATCAATCTGGTCTATAACCCCGTTTCCTAAAACCCTATGTATTATGAACCACATTCTTACTGCCTCAGTAAACATAATACTGGTCACAGAGACCCCCAAATTTTCTGATGTGTTTTCAAAATCAGGATTTGACAATCAAATCTGGGATTTAAAGTCTTATTTTATATGTGGGGACTTACAATTAAACATCTGGGAGATATCTAAGATTTATCTCTCTTCCTCATGCCTCCATATCCAGTTTAATGGTCATGCTTCTTTTACCTTTTGAAGATTTAGCCATGCCATCTCTACCTCTTCCTTCTATGAGTGTTCTAATGGGAGTGTTCATCAGCTCTTCTCTAGACTGCACAGCGACCTAGTGACCCTCTGGCTCTAATTTCTCTTACCTACAGCTCATTGTCCATTGTGCAGCTGAGCAGCCTCTCAGGGATGAGTCTCACCTTGTCATTGCTATACTTCAGTATTTAGTAACTCTCATTGACTATGGCAGTGGTTCTGTATCTGAATATCAGAAAGAAGGCAGGCTTTTTTGAACTAAACTGGTATCTTCTCCCAAATTCCCTCCTTCCCTCTTACCCATGTGCTCAGATGCTACTGGCAGGTGTGTTGCGTACCTGAGTGGCACGGGTAGAGGTAGATTTCTTACTCCTTAGTTTCGTCTTTGTAGCTTCTGCAGCAGCACTGAGTTGTGTAAGCACAGATGGCCAAGCATGCCATCCATGATTAGTATGCTTCCTTGCCTTTTTTTCCCCTTGAGTTTTCCTTGGCTTTCAAAGGTCACATCTGCTTTGCCTTTCTTCATCTGGCCACTTCCTAATCATTTTTTGTGCTTTAAGCCCCAGTGCTTCCAGGAAGCTTCTGTGGACCTCTCCATTCCCTCCTCTCCCCTGCTCTGTGCTCTTGTGACATCCTGTTCATTATCTCCATCCATGTGCATGACTCCAGCTCTTAGCACCTTGTATTGCTTTTGTCTGATTTTGCATTCAGATGCCTGGTGTAAAATAGGCATTCAGTACATGTTTGGTGAATCATGAAACAAAATATTATTATTTGAGGCAGATTTTAATGTGATTTAAGAAATTCTTTCCTGGCCAGTCTTAGAACTTGTATAATCATAAGATTCCTTAAAATAAGAAGATAAACATTTAAGTTGCATAGCGAATTTCGTGTTTATTGATTCTTATACTAATTTAAGTGTTAAAAATTTAATAATCAATGAAATTTGTAAGCTAAAATAGGTTTTTCTCTTGCTTCAGAAGGATGCTAAAGTGCACAAGACGTAAACACCAGAGCATCTTTCCATTTTCAATAGACGAGAAAAATATCCTCCTTGGAAATGTGAAATATGGGAATGTCTCCATTAGCACTATCTGTTGGATTAACTTCTTTTAAGCAGGTTTTGATATAATTTATTGAGAGAGTTTCTTACAATCCTAGAATGGTGACCCTGTGAGAATGACATTCATTTAGACCCTCTGCTTCAATTTTATGGTTGATGAGCATCAGGCAAAGAGAAGTGAAATGATTTTTTTCCCCCAAAACAAAACTGCTTATTAGTGACAATGAATTTAGAATCCAGAACAATAATTTTTGTTCTAGTAATGTAGATGAGTAAAATTTACAACGTTAAATAGACTGAATGCTGAAGGATCCTACAGAAGAAGAACCATTATCCCATTTACTGGAGTGTGATGGGCTGGATAGTTTGTCTTTAGAGCATATCCTTAAATTACCCATTGTGGATTCTTTTGAACCCAGGAGAAAATTGTGCAGTAGATGATGTTTATTGCAATAGATTTGGACTAACATATTTGGCCACTAAGTGATAAGGATTACTTCCTTAATTACTTGCTTGAAGTAATGCAAAGATTTTTAAATGTGTACTTTTTATTGCCATCTAACTTGGAAGAAAAATTACAGAAAAGCATTTCAAATGTAAAGCAAGAAGAATGTTTTAATTTAAAAACTATGTCCTCAAAAGATAGTGTTTTGTTCTAATCACACAAATACATAACTGTGAGGGCAGTATAAGGATCTTTTGCTAAGTGATCTAATTATTTAACTGAATTGTTTTCAGGATGAAAATATGATCAACTTCATCAAAGGTGGACTCAAAATTAGGACGAGTTACCAAATATATAAGTAAGTTAAAAATTAAGATGTGGTTTTTAGATGACTCTTGTACTCTGTCCACTTTGTACTTCAAAATTCTTATCAAGTACAACTAGGTTTTTTTATTTGGTGTTGGTAAAAATGCACTTGATTTTTTGGCCTACTGAGTATGTATTCAGTGTTATAGGACAACAGAATTTAAATTTAAATGCTGTCTTGAGAAAAACAGCTGGAATAAAACTATTGATGTAATTTCTAATTACATAATCTTAGTTTCTCTCTCCTAAAATCAGTATTTAAAATTACAGTTACGTCTTGGTCAGATGCTAGAGCAGTACTGCTTGATAGAATGTTCTGCAGTGATTCAAACGCTCAGTTAAGGTGGATCATAGTGTTGTCCGTATCTATCTTCCATATGCTTACTGATTTTTATTTAGTTGTTCTATCATTTGCTCATAGAGTTAAAAATCTCCAACTTTGATTCTGGGGTCACCCATTTCTCTCTTTAGTTCTGTCAGTGTTTGCGTTGTATATTTAGAGCCTCTGTTACTAGGTTTATTTTATTTTATTTTTTTTAAATTTTTATTTATTTATGGTAGTCAGAGAGAGAGAGAGAGAGAGAGAGAGGCAGAGACACAGGCAGAGGGAGAAGCAGGCTCCATGCACCGGGAGCCCGACGTGGGATTCGATCCTGGGTCTCCAGAATCGCGCCCTGGGCCAAAGGCAGGCGCTAAACCGCTGCGTCACCCAGGGATCCCTGTTACTAGGTTTATATATATCTTAATGATTTTATCTTCCTAATGAATTAAACTTTTTATCATTATGAAATGTCTCTACTTAACTCCTTATAATATTTCTTTTTGTTTGTTTGTTTTGTTTTTGTTTTTTTTTTGTTTTTTTTCCTTATAATATTTCTTGTCTTGAAGTCTGTTTTGTCTGATAGTAATATAGCTACTCATGCTTTTTTATAATTAGTGTTTGCATGATATATATTCTTATACTTTAAACCTATCTTTGTTTATATATATATTTTTTATATTTAAATTGCATTTCTTACAAGTGTGTATAGTTGGGTCTTGCTTTTTAATTCAGTATAACAAACAAATGATATGTTTGCACTTGTGGCTACCATTTTTCTTGTTATCTTGTCTCATTTGGTTTTCTCACTTCTTTTTAGCCTTTTATATCCTTATTACAATTTTTAAAATATATATTTCAGTGTAATCAGTCCCTCTATTGTTTTCTTAGCTGTAGTTCTCTTTAATTTTTTTTTAAAGGTCACTCTAAGTAATTATATTTCTGAACTCATCACAGTCAACTTAGAGTTAGTATTGTACTGTTGCCCATAAATTATGAGATTTTTGTGAATATATAGTTTCATTTACTACTTGTCTTTTGTACTATTTTTATGATAGTACACCTACATATATTATAAACCCCACAATGCTTTGTCAACCTGTTTTCCGTAAAGATTTATTTATTTGATAGAGAGAGCGAGCAAGCATGTGCAGTGCACCCAAGCATGGAGAGAAAGGGGCAGAGGGAGAGAATCTTCACTCAGACTCCCCGGTGAGCATAGAGCCGGACTTGGGGCTCAGTCTCATGACCCATCAGATCACTACCTGAGCCGGAACCAAGAGTCAGACACTTGCCAACTGAGCCATCCAGGTGGCCCAACAATAGTACTGTGGCTTTCTATATTAGTTCTATCTACCCCACATTGAGTGGATTTGAGAGTACTTTCAGCTGAAGAGCCGCGTAAATGTAAAGTCCGTATGAGAATTAATTTTTCCCATCTTTCAAAGTTCAGCTCTTCTCCAGTTTCCTACTGCTTTTTGTTTTCACTTTCCAGTGCCTGAAAATACATTTTAAGTATACATTTAAATTCTGAAGTTTATTATTATTACTGTGGGAGAGT
This sequence comes from Canis lupus baileyi, assembly GCF_048164855.1. Taxonomy (NCBI): domain Eukaryota; kingdom Metazoa; phylum Chordata; class Mammalia; order Carnivora; family Canidae; genus Canis; species Canis lupus. Next base: position 36,817,343 of record NC_132847.1, on the reverse strand, counting down.
TAATCTAATATAAGCTAGTGTGTGTGTCATTATTAGAAGCAGATTTCCACTAGTGAGAACAGAACCAAGATTTAGTATTTTAAGAGATAATTTTACCCAAAGTGATTTCATAAAATTAAATTGTATTTAAAATGGTAGAGATAGGGGGTGTTTTGGGAAATTGACATACTGTTTTTAGTTTTCTTCTTGAAATACTTTTGAGATGATGTAAAAGGATGGTAAAAAACTAATTGCTTTTCTAGTCACCAAAACTTAAAAATGGAATAAATTCAAGTAGTCTTAAAATGGCGCAAACATCTGTATCAGTGTGTGGATACATGTAGTTTTGTACATACATACACACAGACTCACACAGATATTTACTTGGGAATTAAAAATATAGGAAATTCCTATATATACATAGGTCTCTTTCAAAATAGTGGGAAAAATTAGATAGTTTAATAAATGGTTTTGGGAAAATTCGTTCTTCATTCTGGAAAAAGACAGTATTAAAATAAATTCCATGTAGATTTAATATGAAAATTTTTAAAAATTTTATTTATTTATTTGAGAGTTAGAAAGAGATAGCATGAACAGGAGAGGCAGAAGGAGAGGGAGAGAATATACAGCAGATTCTGTGCTGAGTGAAGCCCCATGCAGGGTTCCATCTCACGACCCTGGGATCATGACCTGAGCCAAAATCAAAAGTCGGACATTTAACTGACTGAACTACTCAGGTGCCTCTAATATTAAAATATTTTTTAAAGGAAAACGTAGGAAAGTATTTTTTTATAGTCCTAAAGCACAAAAGCCTTTAAACTTTTATTTAAAATTTTGTACTTTGAAATAACTTTATAATTTTTTTAACTTCAGAATTTTTACAAAGAATTTTTATATATTCTTCATCCAGAGTCACAAATGTTAGCATCTTACAGAATCACAGTATAATTATTAGAACCAAGAAACTAACAATGATTATCAATTACTAACAGTAATAACAGTTAATTAACAATAACTAACAGTATTATCAATTACTTCACTGATTTTACTCTGATTTCTCTAATTGTCCCACTAATGTTCTTTTTCTGGTCCAGAAATGAATCCAAGATTGGGGATGTTGCATTTAGTTGTTACGTTTCTTCAGTCCTTTTTAATCTGAAAGAATTCATCCGTCTTTCTTTATTTTTATGGCCTTGACATTTTTGAAGGATACTGGGCAGTTATTTTGTAGAATATCTCTCAGTGGGGACTTTCCAATGTTTCTTCATGATTACATCCGGATTTTGCATCTATGGCAAAAATACCATTCAAGTGATATTGTGTCTTTTGTAGTGCATCATATCAGTAGATACATGATATCAATTTTAGAAGCCTTTTTTTTTTAAAGATTTATTTATTTATTTATGATAGACAGAGAGAGAGAGAGAGAGAGAGAGAGAGGCAGAGACATAGGAGGAGGGAGAAGCAGGCTCCATGCCGGGAGCTTGATGTGGGACTTGATCCCGGGACTCCAGGATTGCGCCCTGGGCCAAAGGCAGGCGCCAAACCGCTGAGCCACCCAGGGATCCCCTTTAGAAGCCTTTTTAAGTGTGACATAAAATCAGGAATCATAAGAGATGGATGGCTTGACCAATTAACATTTCAGTTTCATCACGGCAAAATATACCAACTGAAAAAAAATATATACCAACTGTAGTAAAAAATACAAATGGAAATGTGATACAAATGATTTGGGGCAAATGACAGTGTGAGGAGTTCATAAGTTGGTGGAAATCTAAATTGGTAGAGTTTTCCCAAAGGATGTTTGATAATATGTATTGAAATTAAGAAAGTGTATCACCTTTGACCTCAGAAGTCCCTTTTTTAGGAATTTATCCTAAGGATAGTTGTGATAGATTAATTATAGTTTCAGTATTTGATGTAGGAAAAGTACTTGATGAATGTACAAGCACACTTTTAGCAGCATTGTTTATAATATGGAAAACATGGAAACAACATAAATATTTAACAATAGGAATTTAAATTATTCCACAGAATAGAATAATATGCACTTGTTAAAAAAATAAGGTAGCTCTCATGCATTTTCATAGAAAATCATCAATATAATCTATAGAACAGTACATACTTCATGATCCCATTTGTGGTTTTTAAAGATTGCATTCTTACTAAAGCATAAAACCACCTAGAAGGCTATGTGCCAGGCTGTTAACAGTGACCATCCTCTGCAGGATAGTCATGCAGGGGCACTCACACTTTCTCCATGTTATTTGAAAATTCTGTAACAATCATCTATTATCAGAAAATAGAACATTTATGTTTTGATTTAGAAAGAAAAGAATTTTGAAAATCATTTCTACCTTTTGCCATCCTATTGAATTTTTGATGTTTGAGTTTTTATTTTTTTATTTTTAAGAAAGATTTTATTTGTTTATTCATGAGAGACACAGAGAGAGGCAGAGACATAGGAAGAGGGAGAAGCAGTCTCCCCACAGTCCTGATGTGGGGACTCAATCCCAGGATTCTGGGATCATGACCTGAGCCAAAGGCAGATGCTCAACCACTGAACCACCCAGGTGCCCCATTTGTTTGAGTTTTTAATGCATGTGTATGAGCATATATAATTATCTTTTTATATAACGAAATCATATACTTCATGTCATTTTGAAATTTCCTTTTTCAGCTCATGTCACAAAACTTTAGGTCATTAAATATTTTTAGTTCATCACAGATTTTAATAGCTGTATAGCATTCTATTCTGTGGTTATACCACCTGTGTGTATGTATAAATAGATATACTCATGTGACTATCCTAATTAATTTCCTCCTGTTACCTGTTTAGTTTATTTATACATTTTCATTATAAATACTAATATGGTATCTCTTATAGGTAGAATTTTGTGTTTATCCATGTAATTTCCTTAGAATAAAATTGGATTTATTGGGTCAATGGTATGCATGTGTTGAAGATTTTTGATATATAGTGCAAAGTTATTCTGAAAAATAATTGAGTTGGCAAACTTTTCTTAAAAGGCTAGATAGTAAATATGTTTGTGCTGTGGGTCATAAGATCTCTATTGCAACTACTCAACTCCATGACTGAGGAGTATAAACAGCCATTGACAACAAATGAATGGATGGACATATTTACGTTCCCATAGTTAGCCAATCTCCATACTATAACCACCTTTTACCAAAATAGATGAAAAGTCTTCCCTTTGCCAGCACTGGTTTTCTATTAAAAAAATTAAATTAATGCTTTATTATCACAAAAGTGGCATGTATATTTAGGAAAATGGGAGAATGTAGATGAGCAGATATTAACATACAAACTTCATATTCTTTTCACACAGTGATAATAGCTGTTAAACCTTAGTATATTTTCTTTCAGAATATTTCCTATTCAAATCTAAAGATACATGCATTTTTTAATGTGCATACTCTTTTATAACCTGCTTTTTTTCAGTTAATGATCTTTACTTTTCTATGGCAATTAAGTCTTCATTTCATGTAATACTCCATCTCTCTTCACATTTTCCTGGTTGGCCGCAGATTTCTTTTACTGCTGGTATGTCTATACCAGGATGCAACACAAAACTGTCTACTGCATCTAATGTTTACGTCCATTAGTTATCTTTTATTCTAGAACAGTCTCTATATTCATGATGGTTGTTGAGAAGCCTAAGTCCGTCGTCCTGCAGAATATCCCATGGATTTGTTTGTTGGCTTTCTTGAGTTTTCATTTAAGCTTGTTCTTTTTCTTAGTTAGCTTAGGCTGCCATAACAAAATATCACAGACTGGGTGGCTTAAAGAACAGAATTTTATGTTCTTACAGTTCTGGAGATTGGAAGTCTAAGATCAGGGTGCCAGCATGATCAGCTTCTGGAGAGAACTCTCCTTCGGGATTGCAGACAGATGGCTATCTTCTCACTCAGCCTTTACGTGATCAAGAGAGAGATAACCTCTCTCTCTTCCTCTTTTTCTAAGGTCACTAGTCTTATCAGATTAGGGCCCCACCCTTAATTACCTCCTAAAAATCCCTATCTTCATATACTCTCACACTGGAGCTTAGAGCTTCAAGTTACAAATTTGGAGAGGGGCATAATTAATTAAGTCCATTGCATTCTTCTCACCCCTTATATTCCCTATAAGCTGGAAATTAGATCTCTAGGCTTACTGGATTCAGGTTAAATAAATTTGGCTAGAATACATCATAAATGAAGTTGTATGTTTTGTAATTATATTATACAAGGTGATACATGATATCTGGTTATTCCTTATTACCTTTAAGATATATATTTGTCAGTTTGGTAAGCACTTCCTATTCATTACCAAGCGTTATATCTTTGTCATTGTTTGAATTTGCATTTCTCTGATCAAGTATTTGCCTTTTAAAGATGTGAAGGGAAGAGGGGAAAAGAAATGAAAATGAGAAATCAGAAAGATTTCCTTGAATGGAATAGGAAAAGAAAACAACAAATGGGTGCAGTTTGATGGAATTTGCGGTCCTTTTTCAGTCTTTCCTACTTGCAAGCTGTAATTTATTCAATCTATTTGAGATCACACTGAAATTCACATTTTTTTGGCAATAGCATCTCAGATACTCCGTGGAATGTAGGGCTGTTGAAGCGTGCACAGCAGCTGAGGGACAGAGCATACCTGGGAAGTCCTCTATGAAACATTGCTGGAAAGCTGTGAGGTCACAGCCCTGCGGTCCTGTGGCTCTGGAGTCATGTCTGCTGATACTCCAGCCCTGTCTTGCTTCCAGCCTAGAAAGATTGGTCCTGATAAAACAGTGCAGAAATGGGCATGTCAGTTTTTCCTTAATGACTATGACCAGAGTAGACTTAAGGTTAGACTCAGCACAGCCGCCTCCATTGAAAAACTGTCTAGTGTTTTGGCTAATGACATTTATTTTATAGTATGTCAGTGTGAAATTTGACTTAATGTTAATTTTCAGAGTCATGGTATACTTACACGGTAACTTTTTTCTTCGATCCAGAGAATGTCTTTCTATTCTGCATGTAATTCAGAAGAACAAAGGTGAACAGCAGTTCTTCTATGAGTTTGAAGGGGGTGTCAAGCTTGGAATAGGTGCCTTTAATTTGGTAAGTAAATAGTTATAAAGCTGCCAGAGGCTTTAGTAAAAGAACCTAAGATTTCCAGTGCCTTTTCTACTGTGTGTGAACCTCTACCTGGGTTTGGTTGACAAGTGGCTATAGTGGGATCAGTTTTTCTGTGTTGTGATCCAATGGTGACTTTGGTCAGTATGTGTTGTAAAGTTCTGCACACACTCAGAGTAGTTTTGGATTGTACAAGAGGGGAAGCATGTAGTACTCTGAATGGACTAGCAACATTTTTGGTAATAAGGAACTTGGAATCTGGTTCCATTTCCACATCTGAAATATTGGTGGCTATGGAATTGAAAATAGATGAGACAGTAATGATATAGCTTGAGGCATGATTTTGATGCTGTGAGGGAGACCAAGAGTTTGAGTAGATATTTATCAAATTGTAATATATTATTTAGAGATTTTAAAATTTATTAAAGTTTGGGATTAAAGAGAAAATGAAATAATACACCTGACTGTGTACTTCACCATGGCCTCTTTGTTCATGAGTCCAGTTGGTCAGTGATGGGGTGGCTGGGGAAAGAGGATGGCTGGCTGTAGAACAGGTAGAATAATAACAATTTGATTATTCAAATCCTCCTCTGCTGAGGTCAGACTTTGGTGAACATTCACATGGAACACAAATATTTTCATGTTTTTTGTTCACTCAGAGAGGCCTATACCCTTTCTTAAAGCTCTTTGTCATTAATTTTCCAATGATATTCCTTTCGAATCTCTGGCCATTCAGCAAACCATTGATTCCAGTCTGTGGATCTGTATAGAATTGCATACATGGTTATTTCTCCTTCCAAGCAAAGTGAACAAGCAAGTAAACAGCTTGAAGTCTTGCACTGGCTGCATCTCCCCTCCCCACTATTCCCTAGGGATGTCCTAAAAAGGAACTGTTGTGTCATGCTGTTCACTTTTGGATAGTGTCGGCATATTATGCAGAATTCAACAGACTTGCTTTCTGGAAAAGGATGTTAAAAGGAATCTTGTTTGGAATTAGGCACTGAGGGATTGCCTTCTCATCACTTCATCATTGCACGTAAAAGGATCAAGTAATCTCTAGAGCACCCTGAGAAGGCCAGGGTTTTGTTTTGTTTTTTAATTTTTAGGTTCATTGTCTTAGCTAAATGAAATTAATTCACAGGTAATGATTATGGTATGTGCAGTATGTGCTGACTAGATATGTATAGTAATTTAAACTTGGTTTAATATTTCATATTACCAAATTATTAAAACTTTAAGTTGTTTGGAGGTTAACGTTTACCTATAGTTCAATACACTAACAAATATACTTTTTTTTTTTTTTCTTGTAGATGCTCTCCCTTTTACCAGCACGGATCATCAGACTACTAGAATTTATAGGATTTTCAGGAAACAGGGTACAAATTTAATTTTATCTTAATTTTGACAGGAAAGATAAAATAGTATTGAATACAAGAGCAATGCAACACATCCTCATAACAAGCATGACCATTATTGGCAATTTATTTGCAGAACAGTAAAGAGTCATTGGGGTCTTGATGATGCTTTTCAGGAGCTGAGATGGTTCTTCTCTTGAAAGCTAAAATTTTTTTCTTCATTACTTAAAATTATGATTTACTAATATTGCAACTTGCTGGACTTTAGTACTCTTGTGTGGTTAAAATATGCAACCCCAGAGTGTTCTGTACAACCAGTGAATTAGGCTAGATTTCCATGTCTCACATTTTATGATTCACATGGATCAAGTATAGTTAGAGTGTTTTGGGGTTCCTTGCACTTTTACAAGTTTCATGATAAAACTAAGCAAGGAAATTTTGTTTTCCATGAATTTCATTTGTTATGTTTCTGTGTGGTTGTTTTTGTAGCATATAACATTTATTAAACATAATATTCAGTATGCTATTACCTAGATTGCCTTATTGCAAAAGCTATCCATGTTAGTGAAGAGGGCAGGTTTTGAGAACTATATGAGAACAAGATTATCTGGGGGAACAGATTATCATACAGGTTCTGTGCTTTCTATTTCTGTGCTTCTGCTACTCTCTAATTTAGATGTCCTCTCTAGCCAGCAGCCTCCCAAATAATGTTCTCTTGGGAGCCTCTCCATCATTAGATTTGAGATAAATGTCAGCTATTCCTCCAACTTTCCCTTATTTTCTCCCAGTGAGATTCAAGTATTCCTGACTCAGAATCATTAAGTTATTTTTCTTATGACACTCACCTGTGTTCATGTAGTGTCTTGCCTATTTGATGGCAAGATCTTCGAAGACAAAACTCTATTTGTTCATACCCACCATAGTGTCTTGTGCTTAGATCCTCAATATGTCTTAATAAACTAATATTTTTTATCAGAGAAATAGAACATTTCTATGAAATGAGCACTACCCTTTTCCTCTCCCTAGAATCACATAATGTGAAAAAAAAATTGTGAGATTATCTTATGCCAGTTTACAATATAAAGTTTGTTTCTGGTTAGGGATTACCCCTATTCTAAGCTCTTGAAAAATAAACTTCACCTTCTTGGAGGGTGGAGATACATGAACCAGGCATCTGTAGTGTTGGAGTAATTTTTCAGTCATGTTTTCCCCTTCTGAAATGCATTTGCTTCCCATAGGAGTTGGGCCTTCTGCAGTTACAGGAAGGTGCATCAGGAAGAAGCATGAGGTCTCCACTGTGCTGCTTAACTATACTAGCTTTTCATACTTATATCTCCCTAATACTTGGTAAGGACTGGATTACATTTTATGTCATTGAAAGTTGACCTTTCATCTGAGTAAGTAAAAAATTTAGATTGTTCCCTGAAAACCAATATAACATTGTATGTTAATTATATCTCAAGTAAAACAATTGGAAAAAAATTACCAAGAGCTAGTAGTCCATATTTGTTTACTTTTTTTCTTTTTTGAGTAAAGATGAAAAATAGTGACATTTGTCATAGTAATATTTAGCAGAGGGACTGGAGGTTTTCTTTCAAAGAATATTTTTTATCTGTTCTCAGCTAAAAACATTCTGTAAACTTTAAGGTGATCTATTTTAGCATATTTGTATTGCATTTCTTTCTGAGTAGAAAATTAAATTTTTGGTTAAGATAAATTAATAATTGCTATTAAAACCAGAAAGCCCAATTAGGATTCAAAGATAACTGCTTCTATACTTATGCATTAGTCTGTCCTAGAGGTTTCTTAGACTACAGTCATAGATGGGACTTGTCTTACTTTATTTCTCAAATGCAGAAATGCCAAATTAACAGTTTTTATCTTTTCCATGAATAGGTGTTTGCTATATTTTAATGAAATGTGGAGAACTACTTATAAGTATCACCCTGTTTTGTGAAGACTAAGGTTTTTCCTGTTGAATTTCTAGGTACAGGAGAAGTGAATGTTGTGGAAGCGGAGAACCTCCTTGCACCCTTCCTCCGGCAGTTTCCAAATGTATGCTTAGAATTTCAAGTGTGTGTTTCAATCATAACCAATCAAGCAGGGCTGGCGCTGATCTGTTTTCTTCCTTTCTCCACAGGGCTCCCTCATGTTGTTTTATCATGCCCGGATAGAGCTGCTGAAAGGGAATGTGGAAGAGGTAATTTATTTGGCGGGGGGGGGGGGGAGTAATTGGGGAGTTGTCTGTAAGGTGGGGCTGTGTCATATTCATTCAACATAAGTAAGTTTAGCTTATATGCTAGACAGAAATAAAGACAAAATATATTATTTAAATGCTCCAATTTAATTTTGTGTGTGTATTCTATAGTAGATTTCTGAATATGGTTTGTACTTACACGTAAGTCTGTGAGGCAGCTTGGGGTAGAATATTACAAAAATATAGGTGATCGCCTTTAAGGGAATTCTTCAAAAAACTTTATGAGTTTCTGTATTATATATTGACTTTGAAATCAAGCCTCTGCATAAGATACAACTTCACTGTTTTGCACATACTCCTTATCAAGGGAAATGATTCATTAATTCTCTTGAAGAAGACGGCTATGGAGTTTTTCATATAAGTATACTAACCAATAATTTTCTTCTACACAAATGAGATCAAACCTATGTATTTTTCTTTGATTTGTTTTTTTTCTTCTTCTACTTACAATACATCTTGGATTTCTTTCCAGGTCAGTATATCTAAATCTCCCTCAGTCTTTTTGATGGCTTGATTTCATTCCATTAGATGGATGTATGATACTTAATAAAGCATCCCACTACTGATAGACATTTGGCTACTATAAATAATGCTTTTGTAAACCTCTCGTGTATATTTCTGTGGACATGTGTATTTATATAAGATTCCGATAATCAGGATTTCTAGGTCAAAGGTGTTCGCATTTTGATAAATTTAGACAAATTGCCCTCCTAACTAAGGTTAATAACTAAGGTTATCCCATTTAAACTTCTATAAAGAAATGAGAATACTTGTTTCCAATATAGTTTGGCAACTCTGGATTTATCTTTTATTTTTGCCCATGTCATGGCCAAAATATGATAATCTATTTTTTTAAAGATTTATTTATTTTAGAGAGGGAGAGAAGATGTGCACGCAAGAGTGGGGGGAGGAGCAGAAGAGGTGGGAGAGGGACAAGTAGACTCTCTGCTGAGCATGGCACCCGACGTGGGGCTTGATCTCAGGAACCTGAGCCTGAGATCATGACCTGAGCCAAACCAAAAGTCAGACACTCAACCTGCCAAGCCATCCAGGTGCCCTGAGAATCTAATTTTTAAATTTTTATTTTTCAGCGTATAGATTTCTTCATGTGTATGTTTGTCACTTGTATATCTTTTTCTCTGATTTACCAATTCATATCTTTGACAATTTTCCCATTGTCTTTTTTTTAAGGATTTTATAAAATTGTTGTATGATAAGGGTTAATTTTGGCCACTTGTGGATGTAATGATACCTTCTCCCAGCCTGCCTTTAACTTTGTTTAAGGTATATTTTAACTTACGGGAGTTCTGGCTTTTATTTTCAGTCTTTTTGTAAAGGACTTCTGCATTTTATATCTTACTTGGGAAGGGACTTCACTTCTCTCACATTATAAAGTCCCACAGCCCCCTCAAGAAGCTAAATCAAGAGGCAGAATTTAATTGTATCATTGCATGGAGGGGAAGGATCATTATATCATCACACTGAATGGTTTAATGAGTGATGCTTTTGTTCTTTTTGTACAAAGTGATTTATGTATTTTTCCATTAGGTTATTATCTCCTTGTCTATTATCTGGATGATCAGCTTTATGCAATTGACTTATAGGCACAAGAGATATTTCGAAAATGCATTTCAGTTCAAGAAGAATGGAAACAGTTTCACCATCTCTGTTACTGGGAGCTGATGTGGATTTATGTATTCCAACAAAACTGGATGAAGGCATATTATTATTCCGATCTGCTTTGCAAAGAAAGTAAATGGTCCAAGGTAAAGTGCTGTGCTTTCATTAATGTTACCTATTTGTTAATAAGTGTCCAGGATGACTTTTTTTTAGGACTGTTTATTCAGAAGTATGACATCAACACTGCTTTCTCAACTGAGGGATTCATTGAAGGAGGAAATAAGCATTAAATACCTACTGCTTATAAGTACTGCCCTCAGCTCTGAAAGCATCCACACAGTCCTTTTCAACAAAGAGGTTTCATCTCTGAGGATGAAATGCACTTACATTTTAAAGTTATTAAATATCAATAGTCGGGCAGCCCCGGTGGCACAGCAGTTTAGCGCCGCCTGCAGCCCAGGGCGTGATCCTGGAGACCCTGGATCGAGTCCTACGTCGGGCTCCCTGCATGGAGCCTGCTTCTCCCTCTGCCTGTGTCTCTGCCCCTCTCTCTGTGTCTCTCTCTCTCTGTCTCTCTCTCTGTGTCTCTATGAATGAATAAATAAAATCTTTAAAATAAATAAATAAATATCAATAGTCTTAACATTTTTTCTGGAGACTTTATGATGCCCTGATGATGAGGCGTTTCATAATAATTAAAATTAATTCTCACCTATTTGTGAGAAGTTGGGAGAAATGAGATAACGATTTCTTGTTCATTCTGTATACTCTCTTATCTGTGAACACTATTGTTATATAATAGGAAAGGGGTCAAAATTAACTGAAAAGTGTTATTCTCAATAGGACCAAGCAGTATAAGACTTCATTTTCTTTTTTTTCTTAGGTCCCTTTTAAATGTTACCTCTGGACAGTTTGTGGGTCATTCCTGACATGCAAGATAGAAATGTCATGTACCTAGAGATGTTCTGTACTCACTGCTTTTCTTCTTTTCCTCAAGGCAACATATGTGTTCTTGAAAGCTGCAATTTTGAGTATGCTTCCAGAGGAAGATGTAGTAGCAACTAAGGAGGATGTAGTAACTTTATTCAGGTAAGCAAGGTACTATTGCTATAACAAAGATCCTAAATACATCTTTCTTTTCCCCTAAGTGTTCTCCCATGCTTTACCTTCATATTTTCATTAATTTCTACTATTCAATGCAGGAATCTTTAAAAACCATACTCAGAGAAGGTCTGCTATGAACTAACCTGTTTAACTTTGTCTAGATCAGTATGTACCCATCATCTGTAATGTTGTTTTTGCGCACTTACTCTGTGAGGGGTACCGTGTTAAGTGCTGAATAAACAGGCATGGTTCCTGTCCTTGTGGAATTTATAATCTTGTAGTAGAACCAGATATCAGTAAAATTATCACATAAACAATTGCAAAATCATAATACATGACTAATTTTTTTCTTACTACTTTTCTTGCCATTCCTTCTTAGTATCTTTGTAGGCTTATCCTATTTTATCCAGCTTTTAAATATTGGTGTGTTAGAGCCTCAACCTTAGGAAATCTCGGCCAGGCCAAGTTTAAATTCCTAGTTCAGACCTGACTGAGCTCCAGACCCATAAAGCCAGCTCCCATTTGTCATCTTTACTTGGATATATGAAAGTATTTTATTTATTTTTAAAATATTTTATTTATTTTGGAGAAGATAGGTGAGGGGCAGAGGGAGAGGGAGAGAGAGTCCCAAGTAGACCTGGCGCTTGATCGCATGACCATGAGATCATGAGCTGAAACCAAGATTTGGATGCTTAACCAATTATATCACCCAGGTGCTCTGAAAGCATTTTAAACTCACCATGCTCAGTCTTCCTGAACAAACCTGATATTTTTTCCTCTCTTGGTGATTGGGATCACAATTAGCAGGCCAGAAGCTGATAATAACTTGCATCACCAAGAGTACCCACTCACTGTCCCCTCCTACCAGCATTCCCCAATGGGAGAAGTATGTATACAAATGTAGAGGCAGTAATGGTTGAGATGGTATCTGAAGGTGGAGTTGGAGCTGCTGAGGCAGCAGGGAGTTGTGCTGGTACAGTTTCAGACCAAAGAGCCTATTGCAGGAAGGAGCACTGCCCATTAAAGAACTAAATGGTGATACTTGATAGGACATCATGTTATATTTTAGGTACAGCTGATGAACAACATGAGTTTGAACTGCATAGGTCCACTTACATGTAGATTTCTTTTGATAACTATAGTACGATATTGAAAATTTATTTTTCTTCCCTATGATTTTCTTAATAACATTTTCTTTTCTTTGGCTTACTTTATTTTAAGACTATGGTATTTAATACATATGATATATATGTTAATTAACTTTATGTTATCAGTAAGGCTTCTGGTCAACAACAGGCTGTTAACAGTTAAATTTGGGGGGAGTCAAAAGCTATATATGAGTTTCTGACTATGCGGGGATTGGTGTCTTTAACCCTCATTGTTCAAGGGTCAGCTGTATATAGGTCAAAAGAAAAGAAAGGTCAAGGGGCATCGAACTATGTCTCACAGAACACAGTATTCTATTTAAATATAAGACAGAGTTGACAGGGATCATTGGTAACCCTAGCAGAGGCTGATAAGGTAGTCAAGTGGAAGTGGAATTCAGACTGGGGTGGCTGAAGAAAAGAAATGCAGAGTTGATGATAAATGCATCCCCGGGTAATTCTGACTATGAAGGGGAGGGGAGAGAGAGATTGGTAGTTGGAGGGAGATGTCATGTCAGAGAATGTTTTAGTGGGAGAGTTGTGAGTATTCTCAAATACCATTAGGAAGGATCCAGTTGGTAGAAGAGAGGTTACACATAGAAGCAAGAAAATGGGATGACTGATATTTATAAGTGTCCTAGGGCAGGAGGAATTAGAATTGAAAACACTGATGGCATGGTTGGTTTTATCTAGGAGGAGGACCAGGTGCTCTGTTGTGTCACACAGGAAGAAGTCCAGAGTGGGTACAGAGGCAGGCAAACTTATGTGTTGTGGCATGAGAAGGAGGGCTCTCCATCTGCTAGCTTGTTTTTCTTTACAAAGAAGGGCATTTACTGAGGGAGAGAGGAGTGGGCTGCCAGTGTGGGAGGATGGAAAATGTTCAAAATCATTGTCACAGAGAGTGGGACGGTGGGGTTTTGAAAGAAACACCACAGGAGGAATGACCATTTGAGGTCAGTGCTAAGGTTTACAGGGATGCCAGTCTGCTTTCACACAGACACTGAGCCTCACCCTGGATTGCAGTTTTATCAGATGAGCGTTGCAATTAGCCAGTGGACAAGGGCATTTAGGACTTAGGACAGTGTGTGCAGGAGTCAAAGGACAAAGCCATCTAAGCAGGAACATGGAGAGAGAGAGAGATGTGGATCAGGAGAAGGGCAAAGAGCAAGTAGACCAGCAGTCTTACTAGAATAGCCAATTTAGAATGAAGAGAATGGTATTCAGAGTGGTGTGCTTGAATTTGCGCTTCAAGGTAGAAAAGTTGCAGGCAATGGAAAAATGCTCTAAGATATGACTGCAGGGGCGAGAGGCTCTGGTAGCAGAGAGGAGATGACCACTGGAGAGGAGGAAGTGAAGGGGCAGAGAAGCTGTGTTACATTCTTCAAACCTAATTAATGATGAGACCTTTTACATGGAATCCTGTATTCTGTGCCCATGTTAGGAGAAATGATAGCCTCAAGACTTGTTAGGGCAAATTTGAAGGTAATACCAAGCCTTTTTTTTTTTTATCTTCTTTTTTTTTAAGTTTTTTTTTTTTTAATTTTTATTCATTCATGATAGTCACACAGAGAGAGAGAGAGGCAGAGACACAGGCAGAGGGAGAAGCAGGCTACATGCAGGGAGCCCGACGTGGGATTCGATCCAGGGTCTCCAGGATCACGCCCTGGGCCAAAGGCAGGCGCCAAACTGCTGCGCCACCCAGGGATCCCTTTTATCTTCTTTTTAGAAGCTCTTTTTGAAAATAGGACCATGTGTACTAACTATAGAATCAACATCAGTGGATGCTGTGGTAGGATTAATGCCACCTCTTACTGGTGAAATGCATGTCCTTGTTTCACACACACAGCCGATGGAATGGAATGGGATATTCAGATATGTTGAAATCTTTTAAATCTCCATTTGTTTTCTTCCACTTCAGAATAAGTTTTCTTCATATCAAAACAATTTCCATGAAACATGTAACCAGTCTTATTTTCAGGAGAAAGCTTGAGGTCTGCTCTATGATAGCATCGAATTGTTTTGTTTCTTAAATTCCACATATGAGTGAAATCATATGGTATTTGTCTTTCTTTGACTGACTTATTTCACTTAGCATAATTTCCTCTAGTTCCATCCATGTCATTGCAAATGCCAAGATTTTATTCCTTTTGATGACTGAATAGTGTTCCATTGTGTGTGTGTTATCCATTCATCTGTTGATGGACATTTGGGCTCTTTCCATATTTTGGCTATTGTAGACACTGCTGTGATAACCATTAGGGTGCATTGCCAATTTTATATCTAGATTTTCTTGATTGTATTTGATAAAAAAAATACACTAGCTAAGTTAACTAGAGAGAAGTATGTGTTACTCAGTGGTTCTCACATTTGAGCACGCATCTGAATCACCTGGAGGGCTCACTAGACTCCAGATTGCTGGGCCCAGCTCTAGAATTACTAATATTAGGTCATTCCACCATTGGGGTGGAGTCTGAAAGTTTGTGTTTAGGACACATTTCCAGATGCTGCTGCTGTTGCTGGTGTGGGGAGTGCATTGTGAAAACTGCAAGTATCAGTAACATATGTGTTCTAATGACCTTTTTCTGGGGCTGGGGTTGGGTTCTTCACAGACAGGTGGATAGCTTGAAGCAGAGAATTGCAGGGAAATCTATCCCTACTGAGAAGTTTGCTGTAAGGAAGTCTCGACGTTACTCTGCCTCGTTGCCTGCACCAGTGAAGCTCATCGTCCCTGCCCTGGTATCTGCCTTTATTTTATTTACTGTTTGTGTTCTATAAAGAAATTGTTAAAAATAAATAAACAAATAAAAGAAATCGTCCATTCACAGCAGCAGGAAGCACACCTGTGAAGTTTATGTTTGCTGTGAAGTTTAGCTCAATTAAGAGCCATTGTAAGAGTGTTTGTAAGGTGAACATTTATAAATTATTAATAATTAAATACTCATAAAAATTATAGCTAATTTTTTGACTAGTTGGTATGTTCTAAGCATTATATTTTAAAATATATATCATTTAATATTTTTGAAAAGTTACTTAAAAAAATATTTATTTATTCATTCGTGAGGGACAGAGAGAGAGAGAGGCAGAGACAGTCAGAAGGAGAAGCAGGCTCCCTGCGGGGAGCTCAGTGCGGGACTCAATCCCAGGACCTCGGGATCAGGACCTGAGACAAAGGCAGACTCTCAACCACTGAGCCACCAGGTGCCCCTGAAAGGTTATTTTAAAAAACATATCATTTGGTTCTTACAGTAACTCTGTTGAGGATACTTTCTCTCTGTGGTCTCATTTTACAGATAAGGAAACTCAGGCAGGGATGTGAGTTGGCTTAATTAAAGTTGAGTTGAATTCTAATGCAAACCATTTATTTGATTTTATCTTTTCTAGTAGCCAGATTAAAAATTAAGAGGTCAAATACTGTAAAAAGTAAAGGAAATATTCAAATAATTTTAAGAATATATTTTGTTTAACCCAGTATATGTAAAATGTTTGTTTGAACATGTAACCAGTAAAAATTTAACGAGGTATTTCACATTCCTTTCTATTGTACTAATCATTTGAAATCTAGTGTGTATTTTACTTTTAGAGCAGATCTCAGTTTGGACTAGCCACATTTCCAACACTCAGGTGCCCTAAGTGGGTGGTCATTCAACAATGTGGTGCTCATACTTTTTTCAGTGAGAGACCATGAGCAGGAGTGGCAGAGGGAGAGGAAGAGAGAATCTTAAATTTTTATTTTAAATTTTTATTTATTTATGATAGTCACACACAGAGAGAGAGAGAGAGAGAGAGAGAGAGAGAGAGAGAGGCAGAGACATAGGCAGAGGGAGAAGCAGGCTCCATGCATTGGGAGTCCGACGTGGAATTCGATCCCAGGTCTCCAGGATCGCGCCCTGGGCCAAAGGCAGGCGCCAAACCGCTGCACCACCCAGGGATCTCAGGAAGAGAGAATCTTAAGCAGACTCTGCACTCAGTGTAGAGCCTGACATGGGGCTTGATCTCAGGACCCTGAGATCTTACCTGAGCTGATACCAAGAGTCAGGGGCTTACCCACCTTGTGCCTTGTGCCATCCACGTGCCCCCCAGAGCACCACATTCTTAATTGTTAGGCTGTTTAGACAAGACTTCATGAAAAAAAGCATGATTTCCACCTAATTTGTTTTAATGAAGACTTCTTTGAAAGTACGGAATATATCAAATTATTCTGGCTCTTTGGGGTTTGATTTTGCATGGGTAGTCAGCACAGGAAAACCATGAAGTACAAGCTGACATCTGTTGTCGTCCTTTGGGGTTTCCTGACTTTTTCCTTTTCTTTCTTTTTTTCTTTTTTTTCTTTTTTGTATTCCAGAGTTTATTCAGTTATTCCCCTTTGCCATCCGTATGTATTTTCCTCATTTCCACTACCTGCCTGTAAGAAGCTGTTCAATGTCTTTATCATATTTTAAAATTCATTTATTTCCAAGAAGATACTAATTACCCTGCTTATTTCATACCCTTAAAAATATGAACTATACTACCAGGGAAGTTAGAAAAATATTTTCAAGCAAAAGCATATTTGCTTTTGGTCCAAAAAATTCTCATCTGTTAGCCTATGAGATATAATTTGCAATGAGAAATCATTAGTTTACATTTTCAGGGACTGTCATTCAGCCATATGGCTTTAAGTGAATGCATTTTCTGCATGTTGGATTGCACTGCTGGACTGTCACATGTTTTTAATGAGATAAAAGAACCATTAAAATATTTTGTATGTTCATTTCCAGTGAAGTCCTTGGAAACATTTTATGTAAACAATTGGCAGATATTTTTAAATGTTTCCCTTTACTTAAAATTAACAACAAAATTTTTATCAAATACAATTGTTCACAGGATCAGTTAAAAATACTCTATTACTATATTCGTAATCTACTATCTTCCAAAAGGATGGAATACCAATATATGTATAAGTGAATGAGTAAATTTTTCCGTAAAAAGATAATATACTATATATATTGAATCACTTCATGGTATAAAAGGCAAAAGGCATATAATAAAATGAGAAAAGGCGAAATTCTCTTCACTGCACTCCAAATGAGGAAAGTTAAGGAAAGTGATTTCTGAATGTTGTCTTGAGATCCCTAGCAACCAAGAGAATAGTTGTGTTGTTGTAAAGGATATTGGATAACCTCATATAATTGTGAATGACTTTTCATTCTTCCTCATTAGGAAATGATGTATGTCTGGAATGGTTTTCCAGTAGTGAGCAAGAGAAAAGACCTTTCTGAAAATCTGTTGGTCACTGTTGAAAAGGCTGAGGCTGCTTTACAAAATGAAAGTAAGTATGAAAAGTAAAGCCTGGAAATCTTTTTTATTACCACTCTCCTGCCCTTTCCCTGTGCACATCTGCCCATGTTCATTTGTACACATCATAAGGACAAAACACTTGGGCTTCAAGGGTCTGGATGATTGTAGTCAGAGGAGTGACATTTGGGGCAATATGGACTAGTCTTGGGGCCATGAGGCTAAGTGAAAGATGCCAGTTGCAGATGACAGCATATTGTATGATTCCATTTATGTGAAATATTTGGAACAGGTACATCTATAAAGAGAGTAGGCTAGTGATTACCTAGGGATAGAGAACTGGGGTATGTGTGTGACACCTTTTAAAGGGCATGGCATTTCTTTTTGGAATGATGAAAATGTCCTAAGACCATAGTATTGGTTGTACAACAGCAAACTGTGTGCTTCAAATGGGTGAATTGTATGGTATGTGAATTATACCCAAATAAATGTTACCGAAAAAAATGAACAATCAGAGTTCTAGGGTGCATTTCTGGTTTTTAGTTTGTGACTCTTTCCATGCCTTCTTTTGCTCTATAATGACTATTAAGTTTTTGCAGACACAGAAGATTGTTTTCAAGTTGAAATTTTATTACAATTGAATTTTTTTTACTAATTACTGCTGGTTGTACTGGAGGCCCCTCTCCAGTTTCCTGGAAGCTCCATTTCCTGGAAGCATCTGGCATAGTAGAAGGAAAATCAGGCCATCTGGGCTTACCGTCCCAGCTCTAGCATGAAACTCTGGGAAATATACCTTATCATTCTAGGCCTCGAGTTTCTTTTAAAATGGGGTGATGATATCCAAAGAGACACAGATAATATCCAAAGATTTCTTTCTCTGACATTGTCTAATTCTCTATCTTAAACAGAAGATTTATCTTTTGAGAAATGATGCCATAAATGATAGCCTTTTGTAGTATTCCTTACCAACCTCCCCAACCATTTATCCTTTGGAATGTTCTAACCACAGTAGTAAAATGAAAACTTCTGTGGTAACAAACATGGCAAAAGGCATAGAAATTCAGGAAAAGGCTGGAAAAATTATAAGTTAATTCATATTTCTTAACTGGAAAATGATGAGCACTGACAGAGTGGCTAGCCTCATATTCAATATATTCTCCACATGGGAAATTAAATATTGAACATAGCTCCAGGAATGAGGACCTCATTTGTTTCATTTTTGTATTTGGAGCTATAAAATGAGGCTGAAATGCTAAATGAGATTTTTCTTTATAATTATTGTTAAAAAATTAAACACAATTATGATTGATAGATGTAGGTGAAAAAAGTTACCCATATTTTTGCTATTATAACAATTAATTCAGAATTTTTATTTGTTCCATCATAGCTTTATTTTTATAGTTATAATCAGAGTATACCTGGGCATATACTAGCCTACTTTTTTTTCACTTAATATATCATACTTTTTAAAAGTGAAGTGTGACATGTAACATTATACTTAATTGAACTGTAATTGTCATATAACATTATATTAGTTTCACGTGTTACCATAATGATTCGATATTTGTGGACTCTGTAATAATCACCACAATAAGTCTAGTTAACATTTGTTACCATACATAATTACAAAAATTTTTTTTATTGTGTTGAAAACTTTTAAGATCTGCTTTCTTACAACTTTCAAATATGCAGTACAGTATTAACTGTATCCACCATACTACATTATATCCCCATGATTTACTTATTTTATAATGGGAAGTTTATACTTTTGGCTCTCTTTACCCATTTCTCCTACCTCCCATGCCCTACTCCTGGCAACCACCAATTCATGAGCTTGGTTTTTTTTTTTTGTTTGGTTTTGTTTGTTTTAGATTCCACATATAAGTGAGATCATATGGTATTTGTCTTTGTAAGTCTGACTTATTTCACTACTAGCATAATGCTCTCAAGGTCAATCCATGTTGTTGCAAAATGGCAAGATTTTATTTTTTATGGCTGAATAAATAGTCTGTGGTATGTCTATATTACATTATCTTTATCCATTCATCCATTTGTGGCTTCCATATCTTGGCTATTGTAAATAATGTTGTGATGAACATGAGGGTGCAGATACCTTTTCAAGTTGGTGTTTTCATTTCCTTTGGATAAATAACCAGAAGTAGAATTGCTAGATCATATGGTAGTTCTATTTTTATCATAGCCTTTTAAGTTGTTGTTAAATGGCTCCTATAATAATTTCAAAAGCTTCATAGCACTCCATGGAGCTAATGTATCATAATTTAGTCAACTCTTTTAGTATTGTTGGGCATTTAGGCTGCTTTCCGTATTTGAAATAATTCTAGCTTCAGATTCACCCCCAATAAGGAAAAGAAATATAAAAGAATGAAAGTAAATCAATTGCCTTATTTGCTAATAAGGTCAAAGTTTCAGGCAGGATAGCAGAAGAAGCCAATAGAACAAAAAGCAATGATGTTCTGAGGCCACAGACGGGTACCCCCTACCCCAGTTCTCCCAAATAATCATTCTGCAAGTTAAACTGATAATCACAGGAAGAAATATAAACTGGTAATCACAGGAAGATCAGGTAAATGGGATATTCTATTTTACTATTGAAAAAAAGGTACCTGTAAAGATTATCGATTGATGGAGAGTGAGTTAATGTCACTCTCTCATGTCAAAGGCAGCATTTTTATAAAAGAACCATGGTTCCCTTTCTCTCCTTATTCCTGCCGCTTACAGAAAAGTTTTAAACTTCAGCCCTTTATGAGTTGGAACTTAGGTAGAGTAGCCAAGATATTGAGTTATTTATCTTCATGGACTCTCTGCTTTCTGGGCACCAGGGAAACGAGTGGATGAAAAGGCTCAATAAACTGTAATCCAAAAGAGAAATCCAAAGTTTTTACTATTTAACAGAGAACCGTTGGAGTGTATGTAGAAGTACAGACTTACAGACTCACTATATGGACATTTTAGACTTTCTTTGTATGTCCTAGATGTTCCGTTATTGTTACATTGTCTGCATAGTTTTTCTATGTATAGAGTTGTATTAAGCTTCTTTAATATTCTTTTTACAATTTTATCTTTTTAATTTTTAAAAGTTTTTGTATTGTATTTTTTTTAAAGATTTTATTTATTTGTTCACGAGAGACACAGAATGAGAGAAGCAGAGACATAGGCAGAGGGAGAAGCAGGCTCCATGCAGGAGGCCCAATGTGGGACTCCATCCTGGGATCTAGGATCACGCCTTGAGCTGAAGGTAGACTCTTAACCATTGAGCCACCCAGATGTCCCTACTTTTATTTTTTTAAGTAGGCTCCATGCCTAGCGTGGAGCCCAGTATGGGGCTTGAGCTCACGACCCTGAGATCAAGAACTGAGCTGAGATCAAGAGTCAGACGCTTAACCAACTGAGCCACCCTGGTGCCCTTCTTTTTAATTTTTAATTGTAGTAAAAACTATATATAACACAACATTTACCCTGTGACCCAGTTTTGACTGTACAGTTCAGTAATGTTAAGTATATTCCCATAGTTGTGCAACCAGTCTCCAGAACTTTTCCATACCCATTAAAAATAGCTATTTCCCTCTCCCCACTGCCTCTGGCAATCACAGTTCTACTTTTTGTTACTATGAATTTGACTCCTTTAGGTTGCTCATATGAGTGGAATCCTACATTATTTGTCCTTTTGGGACTGGCTTAATTCACTTCGCATAATGGCCATGGGGTATATCCATGTTGTAGCATGTGTGAGAATTTTCCCCTTTTTAAGCATAATATTCCATTGAATGTATATATCACTTTGTTGATATAAAACTTTGTTTTTCCATTTATCCACTGTTGCACATTTAAGTTTCTTCTACTTTTTGGCTATTGCAAATAATACTAATATGAACATGGGTATGTAAATATTTTTTGAAATTGCTTTCAGTTCTTATATGCTCAGAAATAGAATTCCTGGATAATGTACCATTTCTTTTTTTAATTTTTTGAGGAATTACCACAGTGTTTTCTGTAGTGGCTGCACCAGTTTACATTCTCTCCAGCAGCACACAACCTTCTAATTTCTCTATATCCTCACCAATATTTGTAATATCCTGGGGTTTTGTTGTTGTTGTTTTTTGGTAGTAGTCATCTTAATGGATATGAGATGATCTTTACTATTTTCAGCATGAAGTAATTTCAAAAAGGAAAAAGATTTCAGTTTGATTTGCATGTAAAGTCAACATAAAGTCACATCATTTTGAAATTAGATGAAATGAAACTCCATGAAAGTTCACCTGAAAAAATGAGATTTCACAAAATGCACCTTGTAAGATCCATTTGGGTTTTTAAACAAATTTTAGTATTCATTTTTGTTCAACTAATTTGGCTACATTTTATTAACTTGCTCATTTGAACATTCTTAGATTTTCTATACTAGATATAGAATTGTGATAGACTGAGAAAACATTTTTCCTGCCAGTAGCGGAATTATCTATAATTAAAACCCACGTATCCACAAACCAAATGGGAAAATGGATATGTTTTTAATAAATGGATATGTTAAAACTGGGAGGTGAAGGAAAAACTCTTTTTATTAAATAAAAACATATGTAGAGTATTTTTCCCCCCAGAAAAGTGGACCAGCTTGTTTCTTGTGTTTTCCTACAAATGTAAGGACTTTGGTTCAGTTGAATAAATTCTGAAGTTTGAATGTCTATCCTTTGTACTATAGACTAATATAACCAGAGAGTAGGGCCTTTGTATATTAAGAAGTCCTGAGGGACCTCTGGGTTTTTCTCTATTTGAGCAGGCTCTTCAGCCTTTACCTCAAAGTTTATTTTGTCCCATTATTGGTTGGGGGAAAAATGTAAAGGAGTATTATATGTATTAGATTAAGTATATACAATGCAATAGAGGTTTAGAAAACCAGAGTACTCTCTCTATTCCTTCCTTCCTATTTTACTTAAAACATTTTATTTATTTATTTATTTATTTATTTATTTATTTATTTATTTATTTGAAAGAGAGACTGAAAGAGAGAGAGAAAACAGGAGCAGAGGGAAAGGGAAAAGCAGACTCTCTGCTGAGCAGGGCGCCCAATGTGGGGCTCGATTCCAGGACCCTGAGACTATGACCTGAGCTGAAAGCAGACGCTTAACTGATTGAGCCTCCCAGGTGCCCAATTCCTTCCTCTTTTAATGATCTGTTGAAATGATAGACTTAGAGATATTCAAGGAGGACTGGGGAAAGCTCAGACAGGCAGATGCACTGTACTTTGTACATTTCTAGTTTTGTATGCATTCCCTCTGGGTTTAAAAAACAAGTTTTCCTTCCTGAAGATTTTGTACATGAAATTTATGATAAAGGATCTTCTAGGTCCATTGTGTTATGCAGGAAAATTACTAGATTTCCCTCTCTGCTCCCTCCATCCCTCTCAGTAATGACCTTTTAGTATTTAAGCTCTTATTTCAGAGCAACGGGGGAAAAAATCCAAAATCTGAAAAAGTGAAATGAAGTTGTAAACCCAACGTGACTTCAACCTTCACCCCCTTTCTCCCCAGTCTTGGGAAATTGAGTTTTTGCTTCTTCTCCCCTTGGCAAATGTCTCTAAAGTAAAAGATGATAGAAGATCCAGTCAGTATTCTACTCTGACAATGTGGTTATGAAAGGCCGGTTATGGATACAAAGGGAAAGATAGTTTAATAAGAAAAGAACACTTAGTGTAATATGCCTGGAGTCAGTGTCTGCCACTAATTCCATTAATGTTCTGTTTGAAATCTAACTAAATTCAACATGTAGCCAAAAGTCAGTACAGCAGTTCTTCTCTGATTCTTTGTTGCAGTTAATTTGCTTTGTGAAATAATATAGCAAACACAATCAGGGTTACATAAAAGGGAAAATGCTACTTTATGGCTTTTCATTTTCTAAACCTGT
The DNA here is from genome assembly GCF_048164855.1 of Canis lupus baileyi. Lineage (NCBI taxonomy): Eukaryota > Metazoa > Chordata > Mammalia > Carnivora > Canidae > Canis > Canis lupus. The sequence continues at coordinate 36,793,572 of NC_132847.1, read as the reverse complement.
TTTTGAATTTTTCCTTTGGTACATTTCGGCTAGTTTCTAAAAAGTTCACTGTGGGTATTTTTGTAGTTTGGGCTTCAAACTTTCTTTTTCATCAGCCTACCCTCTGTTTTATTAAGTTAAGCTGATCTTTTATGATGAAAATGTGCTTTGGCAGCATTACTGTATAATTTTCTTGGAATGTAAAATGGAAATTGTGTGTTGAAATGCGCATCTGTGAACTCACCCATGAGGTTGAGAATCATGATAAAGCACTCAGATTTTAAGGGAAAATAATCATCTGACAGAGTACTCTGCGGTCAGAGGAAATAATGGTTTTGCTAAGGTTTGGAGGAAGGTGGTATCGTCGGGGCCAATTTTCCACATCCTTAACTCATGATCCAAATAAACACTAAGTGCGGCTTTACTGGTACTTTAATTTTCCATAATGCTGTGTCTGTTCCTCAGTAAAACCATCATTCACTGAGCACCAGAAGTTTATGGTAAGACTAACCTTCATAAAATGCTAATACAGAACTCATTAGAATGCACACAAATGATACTAAAACCAGCATCCAGGATGGACCCTCAGGGTTTGATTCTAGGCCTGGAAAGATGCTGCTTCTTGTGTGTATATGTGTGTGTGTGTGTGTGTGTGTGTGTGTGTGTGTGTATGTGTATATATACACATACATACATGTCAGCGAGTATCCATGATTAGAAGCATAGATATATTTGTGTGTGGGGGGGGGCACGGGATTGAAAAATGGTCCTTAAGTAATAGGAAACATAAGATGTTGATATCTGTGATTTTTCTTGGTGAATGAACCATCAGAGCTCAGACCAGAGAGGTGAATATCAGCTGTGTTCACCTAGAAATAAAGTGATTCCCTTCCAGTTGGTTAGGTAGCATCATTAACCTCCCATAAGCAAGCAATGTACTAACCAAAACCCCAGCATGTGTTAATGGTAATTTCTGAGGTTTGTACTGAAAGCCAGGGGGATCTCAATATGAGGACTCCCAGGCCTCATTGGTTTGGTTTACTCCCCTGCACCCCTTGTACTGTCACAGCCTGAATTGTTTAAATTATCAGTCTGTCTTGGGAATGACTTTGTTGCAGTAACTTGCACGAGCTCCCAAATTCAAGAGTGATAGATGTGAAATGGCTACCTTTGTCAGGTTGATGTCATACATAATACGGTTCCTTTCGTTTAATATTCTATAGCTTTGGGCTGGAGAAGGCAGAGTCATTTTTGAAAGGGAAAACATGGTAAAAGAAAAACCTTTACATTGGTCTCAAGCACTTGCAAGTTTGTGAGGGTTTTAGGTACCTTGCATGTACTTCAGAACCATTTTGTCTAATTTTATGAAAGAATTTACCCCCAAAAGAACATAACCTGGGAAAATTGATAGGTTGTAAACAGAATGATCTGGAAAGGGTATCCTACTTCCTGAATTTTTAATGGGTAGGAAGCCATCTGCTTCTCCATATGGAAGTGTTATCCTCTCCTGCATGAAACCAGCACAGTTAGATGCCAGAACCACAGGAGGAGGAGGCAGCCTTCTTGCTTCTCGCTGCTTTACCTTTTATAGAATTAATAAAGCTCTTCCTTTCCTCAGAGTTTAGATTTCCTCTTGTTATATCTAAGGTCACGTAACTCCGAGAATGAGCACCTGAAGAGTTTTAAGTGGAGAGAGTTGAACTTCTTTAATAAAATGGTGTAGAAATGTGGTAACTCATTCTTCTTTTAACTTAAAATACTTTCATTGTGTTTTATTAAGTAAGGCTTAACAAATGCTAGAAATATTCTCCTTATTTTTCAGTGATCCCTCTGAAACCTAAATAGCTATTAGTTCTCCCTCTAACTTGGGATTTTTCAAAGTGTTTTTCCTTTTGTGTGTGCTTTCTGTTTGTTTGGTTTTAAGATATAAGTGACTACTCTGTGGATGATGAGTGCTTGGTGAAGCTGCTGAAGGGATGCTGTCTGAAGAACCTGCAGCGGCCCTTGCAAGCTGAACTCTGCTTCAATCACGTCATCCAAAGGTACCGACCAGCAAGGAAGCCCAGCTGAGTGCAGTAACTTCCCAGGGAGTTACTGTGAGAAAGTCATGTGTTTTCTCTCGCTGCTAGTGTTTGACATTACCAGGAAGAGAATCCAGTAATGCTCTCTTTGTCCTTTGAGAGCAAATTTGTAGCCTCGGTAGAACATGGCTTTATGCATTTGCACTTAGTGTTTAAGGGGAACACTGAATTCCATGAAAACTAAACACTGTTTTCCTTCTTTTTTTTTTTTTTTTTTTAGATATTTATTTATTTATAAGAGACACAGAGAGAGGCAGAGACATAGGCAGAGGGAGAAGCAGGCTCCCTGTGGGGAACCTGATGCGGGACTTGATCCCAGGGCCCTGAGATTATGACCTGAGCCAAAAGCAGATGCTCAACCACTGAGCCACCCAGGCATCCCTAAACACTATTTTCACCCTAAACACAGGTGTCCTTATAAGAGGAAAGAAACCATGTCTATTTCCCAAATTAATACCACCCTTTTTTAGTAAAAGAAGTATACATTGAGTTCAGTTTTACTGGTGTTTCTAGAAGGATCAAAAGTATGACCCATTTGTGCTATGCTGTTATGTTTATCGAATCTACAGTGAATTGTTTGCTCATGTGTTCTGTAATTTTGTTTGTTTGTTTTTTTTTTTCTGTAATTTTGGATCGTGAGCTCCCCTTCAATAGGTTTTATCTTGAGACACTTTTGAGGCTAGGACTGAAGACTCTCTAAAGTGATTTTTGTTTTTATTTCTGCCATGTGCCCCCAAAGCTTTTTCAGCCCAGGCTTACTTTCATATTAATGTCATTGCTTAGAGGTCTTTGGGTCATTTGGGCCATATAAATATGAACTGCCAATTCATTTGAGGACAGGCCAATTGGTTATTAATTTCCCAAGGAATACATTTTCCCCCTTCTAACCTGGAGTGCAGGCTGAGGAGCCAACTGTCCTTGTTGTCCTCCTATGCCAATCCACCCTTTCTCTGTTGGAGAATGGCCCCAGCTTTATATAGAGGTCTCAGTCTCTGCTCTTATGTGGACTCAAGGCTTCATAAGCATGGACATTGAAATATAAAGCCCTGGTTGATTAAGGCCAAAGCAGATCCCAGGACTGCTTTGACATCATCCATATACTTAGAGTTCTGGCTTTGTTTTATTTTCAGTTTGAGAATTTTTCTTATGTTCTTGTGATCTGAGCTATGCATTTGGAAGGCATTACTTTACAAATATCTTTGATTGGGCAGCCCAGGTGGCTCAGCGGTTTAGCGCCACCTTCAGCCAAGGGCCTGCTCCTGGAGACCTGGGATCAAGTCCCACATCGGGCTCCCTGGATGGAGCCTGCTTCTCCTCTGCCTGTGTCTCTGGCCCTCTCTCTCTCCCCCCCCCTCTCTCTCACATGAATAAATAAATAAAATCTTTAAAAAAAGATTATCTAATTTAAACAAAAAACAAATATCTTTGCTTCTTGATATTTTATGGTTAGACTTCATAATATTGCTGAAAACAGAAGTGTTAATCACTTCCTTATTGACCTTTTTTTTAGCCTTATGAGACTTAACAATATAAAGTAATAGTGTTCTTATTTCTAAATGGAGTCATTTCATGAACACAGTCCTTTTTTAGGAGGATGACCATGTCCTTTCCAGGATTAATCTTTGAAGATCTGCACGCATTCATCTTCCTAAGAGGTGTAAACAATGCTCAGTGCTGAGTTTAGATTAAGGAATAAAATAGAAGATAAATTATTCAAAACATGCTATTTATTGCCATAGCTTATTAGATTCCTTGACTATATAATGACAGTTCTCTCTGATAATAGGCTTAGTGCTGTACCTGTTTCCTGAGGAATGAGGAAAGTATATTGTTGAAAAAGAATGATTTGTTTCTTGTTCTGTTAAAACTTAGTCACTTTTTATTCACTCTTTCAGTGAAAAGCTACTGAAGTATGACCACTACCTGGTACCATTTACCCTGTTTGAATTGGCCTTTTTGTACAAAAGCCAAGGGGAAATTGATAAGGCCATAAAGACCCTAGAAACTGCAAGGTGAGTGACAATGGCAGCTTTTCCTGCTTGCTATGAAGTCAGGAACTTTGATACCAGTATAACCACAGCATTAATATTATATACTTAGAAGTTAAAACATTATTGAAAAATGAGGAATAATGTTATGCTCATGACTCTTGCTGTAGTTGTGCTATTTCCAAGCTTTTTAATGCCTGACCCTGTGACTGTGTACAAATGTTGTGATTATAGGCATCTCTATGACAGATTTCTAACCTATTCTCTTCTGTATTGGGATTAGCAAATGTTTTCTGTAAAGCGCCAGGTAGTAAGTATTTTTGGTTTTACAGTATAAGGTCTCATTGCAACTTCTAATTGTGTTGAAAGCAGCCATAGAAAACATGTTAATAAATGAGTGTATCTGGATTTGGCCAATATTTTGGTCATAATTTGCTGACCCCCTGGTGTATTCAACTATATCTCTCATTGCCTTGAAGAGCCACTGATTGGAAGAAGCCCTCTGTATCTTTCCCTGGCTCTCTTTTCTTTCTGTTCACTGTGGTAATTTCAGAGCATTTTCATTTCTACTAGGCAATGGCTCTCAGACTTGTGATCACAGCTCACTTAAACGCCATGATCTATTTGCCTTGAGTACTTCTTACAGTGGAGAAAGAATGACATAATGGCTTTAAGCCTAGTGATTCATTGGTTTGTTCATTTATTCAAATTCAGTGAGTATGCATTGAGCACTTATTATGTGCCAGACACTATTAAGGCTCCAGACAGACATCTATATATAAACAGGCAACATTTCCCCTTGCTTAATTCAAGGGAGATGTTAAATAAACAAACAAATAGGAAAACCAGCAATGGTATACGCTTTCCTGAGATTTATATAATATGATAAGAGTCCCTGGGTATTACCTTAAAATGGGTTGAATCTGGAAAGATTTCTTGAGGAGATGATCTTGTAGTTGAGATTTGCATATTTAAAATCAGTCTTGGGAAGATCAATCACAGAAGACTGGGTGGGGAGCATTCCTGGCTGAAGCCACAGCTGTGAATCTTCTAAACTGGGAGGTTGAGCCTTTAGGTGGTAAATGATGCTCTTTATCAAAATGGGGTATGCTTAGAAGAGTAGGCTCCAGGAAAGGAGAAAAAAATACTTATGTTTAGCACCATGGGATTTTGAGGTGCTTATTAGTTGTCCATGTGGAGATGATGGATTGGCAGTCAAATATACAAGCACAGAGTTCAGTGGAAACATCAAGGCTGAATGTGGACATTTCAAAGTCACCTGCACAGAGACAGTGATATTTTAAAGCCATGATACTTGATGAAATCATTCTGGGAAAATAATATAGCTAGAGAAAGAGGTCCAGTACAGAGCCTTGGGATATCCCACCATTTTAGAAATGAAACCATAAGATTAAGAAGAAGTGGCCAGTGAGTTAGGAAGACACCCAGGAAAGCCAAGTGAACAAAGTGTTTCAAAGAGAAGAGAGTGGTCATTTGTGACAATGACTGCTGAGAGGTCAGGCAAGGTGAGCCCAGGGAAGTGGCTGCTCAACTTGACAGCATGACAATCATCAATGACTTTGACCAGTGAGGGGAGGCGATGGAGTCAGCTACTTTAAGTAACTTTTCAGGATGTTTTGCTGTGAATAAAGCATAGTAACAGGAAGGAAGCTCCCTGAAGCTGCTTCATGGAGCCGAGAAAGGTGGCTGCTGCTGCTGCTTATTTTTTTTTTAAGGGTAATATCAGAGTGAGTCACTTTTAAAGCTAATTTGTTGAAAGTGAGAATGACTCATATTTCAACTGATATATATGTACCTTCATTTTTTTTTTAATTTTTTTTTAAAATTTATTCATGAGAGACACACAGAGAGAGAAAGAGGCAGACACACACAGGTAGAGGGAGAATCAGGCTCCATGCAGGGAGCCCGACGTGGGACTCGATCCCAGGTCTCCAGGATCACTCCCTGGGCTGAAGGTGGCGCTAAACCGCTGAGCCACCCGGGATGCCCTATATGTACCTTCAAATCCAGCTATTGGAAAATTAGGAACAATTGTTACTGTTGTTGGAAGTATTCATTATTTGGACCTACTTGGTGTTACCTAAGCAGTGCACAGTAAGACAAATTTATAATGATGAAAACAAAAGACTGGCAATTAACTACTAGAAAGGAAGACCATCAGTGATCACAAGTCACCACTAACTCAAGCCAGTGCTAATGAAGCCACCTTAAACAGATTTCCCAGTAATTTCAAAACTTTCAATTGTCTGTACTTTCCCTTTTGCAATTGGAGATTCACAAAGTTGCTAAAATTAGTGGCCAGACATTTAGGAAAGTGTTCAGTTACATCTTGTGAATAATAACCCTTATCCAGGTTATCAGTGAGCAGCTCTTAGAAAATGAAGAGCTATAACAAGAAGGCTTTGCTACTGCAAAGAAAGGGGTTACAGGTCATCCACGGGCCAAGGCAGTGTATGAAAGCAGGAGCCCAAAGTCAAAAGCCATTCTGTTCTGCTGATTCTTAACAATTCTAGCAGACAGAAGCGAACTTGGATGATCCAAGTAAAGTTTTTAATTAATCCATGGATTTCTGTGGCCTCTTCTGACATTGTCACACAATAATTATTGGCCAAACCATTGCTAATTTGCCTGTGAGAATTGGAGTAAGTAACTTTGATGTCACCACATAATCCTTTTCTTTGTTGTAGTTGTTGCATGAGAGTTTCAGAAAGATTTCTTTGCAGGAGGAATGGTGATTGATCATGTTAATGTGAGGCTGCCTTAAAATTCTTGGTTTAGAAAAGGAGGTCAACTATTTAGGAATAGTTTACAGAATTTGTTAAACCCTCTTCATAAGCTTCTTTCTGTTTGAGTGGTTTGGTCATTAAATAGAAAGTTGCTACTCAAAGTATGACTTTCAAATCACTGCCAGGAAGCTTCTAGAAATACAGAATATTGCCACCCTCCTTCAGTCACAGGATCGGAATCTACATTTTAACAAATCTGCTGCTTATTCACGTTTGGAAGCAAATAAGGAATAAAGATGAGAAGAAGGGGAGGTGATAGTATTACCCTTGGATACAAAACAATTTTGACATTACAATTTTATTGTTATTATCTTTAGAAACAACTACAAAGATTACTCCATGGAGTCCAGACTACACTTCCGAATTCAGGCAGCTCTTCACCTCTGGAAAAAAACTTCCTCCGATTGATCAGAATGTGAAGGATGGAGTTTTGCCTCAGTTAGCAATGGCATCTGCTATAGATTAGACCTTGTATTAAAGTGGAAAATGATCTTTTGAACGAGAGACAAAAAATTAATTTTATTGTCAATATTTTCTATTATCTGTGGTTTACTGTTGGTCTGCGTAAATGTGGGTTTTTTTTCATATGAAATGATGTTCAATGTTCAGTACTATCTAGAAAATTCTTATATTTTGCCTCTCCAAAAATAATTTCATATTAGATTTGGAGAATGAAGAAGTATTTTAAAGGACTCACAGGTACAATAAAGTCTGATTAGATTATTATTTTTTTAATGTGGAAATCAATGTTTAAGTAGCAAATGGCTTATAAGTTGGGCCATTTTTAGATTTGGCTAGTATTTGAATTTAATTAAGAGGGAAAATAAAAATCACCTACATTCAAAATAGATTAACAATAACCTGAAGTCTCCTGAATAAGACAGGTAGTGTGTGTGAATAGGGACAGGATAATGTCCTTAATGGGTTGAAGGGAACTTTATCCAGAAAAGATGATGAAATATTATTAGGTTTTGGGTTCTTTTTTTTTTATTCTTCACGTAACTTAAAGATGGTAACATTTTTGAATGACTATTCTTTTTTTGAATGTACTTAAGTCTATTATAATAACAAACTTCAAAAAAGTATCTAAAGGGAAGAAAAAGTCATATTTTAGAAATTATCCTCAACCTTAGCAATGAAAGTCTAAAATGCAAATGTTGATTATTTTTTTCTATAGGAAACAAAGTTCCTGCTGCTTTAAATGATAATGTAAAATATCAATAATTTTTATACTCATGATGCTGGTGAGATCTAGTTTTCTAATCTGTCTAGCACTGTGATAGTTCCTTCTAAATATCTGGGCTGTGCTTAGTCCTTTACCGGGGAAACACAATCAGGGCCAAATGTGGAAGCAAGCCTTGTTCTGTTACTGCTTAGCAGCCGCCGGGGTAACCTTGAGGGAGATCCCCGTTCTCTGCATCAGCATATTTTCATCATCTGTGAAATGGAAAAAAGAACAGATGACTTTTCAAGGTCTCTTTCAGTTTTATAACTGTGAGTCTGTGTAATAGGTATTTTCAGCAGTGTCCAACTGTTTAACGCAAACTATCACCACAAAGCGCGTGTGTTATTTTACAATTGTCTCTGCCTACCCCTACTCCCCCCATTTGTACATTGTTGGGGCTAATGACAGGATTGCATCCAGGGTGAAGAGAAACCATTCATGGATCCATAAATCAGCGTTTGGTCCCATTTCTATTCTATTTTGAAGAGTAACCTATCATGGAAACCTCTGCCGCTAAACAGAATAGCCTCAGATTGGGAGTCTGGAGCTCACCTCTGGTAGTCAATAGTTCCTTGATGTGGAATAAGTCATCCGTTCTTTCTGTGACTCTGTTTCCCCAGTGGGGATGGTGACATACTGCTTGGTGCTTGTGATGGCTCAGTTAGACAATGCACAGATAGCTTTTTGTAAACTGCGAAAGGCTATGTGAATATATGAGTTGCTGTAATAATTAGGGTTTTTATGCACTGATTACAATATCAACACAAAAATTTTGGCTGAGTGTGTGGTCTCTGATGTGAAATGAAAGAAGTGCAGAAATTCAAACACTTTTAAATTTATTTTTGTGTTTGGCACTGACAATAACCCAGATTATGAATTTGCTCCTTGCTGTTCATTCCCTACTACATGAGTCGGTACCCAGCAGGAATTTTGGTCTTGTTTTCTTTAAGGTACTAATTCTTGACCAATACTGAGGGTATGTTTCCAAAGGAAGATGATTAATACAACCTGAGTTAGAGAACTAGACCTTCAGACAGCATGGTGGGAGCTCTCACTATGTGCTATTAATATGAATTACGTAGCTTTATTTTAGGTCCAGACAAGAGGAAATAAAATGAACTGTTATTAAAATATCAGCAGTGAAATATGTGTCAGAACTATTTTGTATACAATTTGAGAAATAGTTTATGAATTCCTTAGAAGAGCTTTGGTAGCATTATTTTTTTAAAGTATAAACTCCCATATTGTTTTTGTGAGAAGCTGCAGGGCAGAGCAAAAGTCAGTAAAAACGTATCTTTCTGGTGAAATTTGAAAACAATATAAGCTATGGTGGTTATTTTTATATTGTTTTAAATCTGCATTACCAAACAAATATAAAGGAAATTGCTATCATAATGTTTTTTCCTTTGTTATTTTTTTCTTATTTTGTTTTCATTTTTACCTCCTAATCTTTTTATAGTTACCTGGTAATTTGGATACTCTGTCCATTGACTGTTTAATTGTTGTAATATCATTAATGCTACAAATAAGTATCTGTTTCCTGGCCTGTTCATGATACCCTGGTTGCACCAGTTTCATATGGCACCAGCTAATATTGCATTTTTGGAATTACTTTGGATTCAGGCTGCTTTGTGAAGAATGAGTGTTGAAGTGACAATATTTTATCTAATGTTTTGAGGGGCATATGTGACGGGTTTGGACTGCCAGTGTGTCTGACAGTTTGTGCAATTTGTGTAGTTTTTGGTATAATTTTTCTTTCATTCTTTTTTTTTTTAAATGGAGAGCCAGGGTTCTGATTAGTGCTGTATAAATTTAAGACTCAAGTAGAGGTTATGCTTTGTAGGATCTGTAACAAGAAAGGCACTATTTCTGCTTGATAATTAATGGAAGAATAACTACATTGACTCTTACATGGATGTATATTTTAATGTTTTTGTGCCTCTCCTGGATGCAAGAAGGCCTCAAGACAAAGGAAGCTCATTGATTCTGTTTCATCTATAAGTGGGTAGAAGCTGTAGGGAGGTGAATTTCAAATTAATCTGCGACAAGGAAGATTTTTAATCATTGAAGCAATCTAACATAACTTCCTCTTTGGCAAAGTAAGCAGGTTAGCAGAGCTATGTGATGTCATTCTTACCTGGCCTGGGAACTTACAGTTGAACTTTGAGGTCACTCTATGGGTCTTTGATAAGAGCTTCAATTTTAGTATCTGTACTACTGAAGCAAGCACTGAAGAGGGGTTCAACTCACTGGATGTGTATAAAGAAGGTTTCCCCGCTTTCAAAGACAAGTGAGTATTTCTTCTTTTGAAGCTACTGTAGACGTAGTTACATTATGATAGGCAATAATAGTCCCTTTGGCCATTATGAATCTACTTCTCATCCTTCTTTTAAAATGAATCTATTGATTCTTTGTCTATTGATATTTTCTGGTTAAAGTTTTTCTTCCTTTAACACTGAAAATAATAATTGAAAAGGTCTTTGTGACTAACTGGAAAAATTTCTGGCATTACTCTAATTCTTTGTTGATTTCCCTTTTTACATATTTCTGTTTTTCTCCTATTCTATCTTTATAAATCATAAATTCAAATACATTTAGTTAAAATGAGTTAGTGAAAACTCTAGTGATTGTTTAGATGCCCTGAGATTATGTGATTCATCGGGCCTGGAATGGATCTTGGGAAATTATCTCCTCCCCTACCCATCTTGGCTCTGGATGGTGTTTCCTCTGCAGTCCTGCTCTGTCTGGTATGGTGGCCACTGGCCACATGGGACTATCGAGCACTTGAAACATTGCTAGTGTCAGGAAGTGCTCACTTATACATGCTGCAGTTCTATTTAAAGTAAGGGCCCCTGAAAGCATGTTTCCTAGAGTTCTGGCTTTTACTTGCTGTCTACTATGATCATTCAATCACCATCGTTGCATTTTCAATTCTGGTTTAAATATGTATCTTTGAGGATTGCTTTTTCTGTTCAACTGCTCATAAACTTTCATTTCATCATTTTATTCTGCAGATGATCAAGGTCATCTTTGATTCTTCTCCACTCTCCCAGAGCTCCTTAAATACTAGACTGAGACCTTATTTTTAACATTTTTTAGTCTTATTTTATAGACATTCCTTGCTTTTCAGATGCAACAACACAAACTATTAGAGTTGTAGAGTGACTCACCTTGAGATGTTAGTAGATTTTATGATTAAAATAATATGTGTGTAATATATATATTATATATAAATATATATATATGTAGTTTCCATGCCCAACATGGGGCTTGAACTCATGACCTGAGATCAAGACCTGAGCTGAAATCAAGAGCCAGATGCTTAATTGAGCCACCCAGGTGCCCCTAAAATAATATTTTCTAAGATTAACATTATTCTGAAGAATTGGCATCCAGTGTTGAAGCATTAATGTTTCAGCTCATGAAAATTTCAGCCCATTGACATGACTCAGCTATGCCTGTATGACTATTTAAGGAATATTAGGTACTGGTTACCCACTTATAGAATAATTTGGCAGATAGTTTATTTAAAGTTATATATTTTAAGCCTTTTGCTGCCTATTACTAATATTTTTAATGTGTATGATATACTTAAGTGATATGTCTTCATGTAATTGACATTTTTATTCTCTGTAGACATCTTTAGATCAGATAGGCAGGTAGATAAAAAACAGTTTATAAATATGAAGTAGACAATGTTTTATTTTGTTCTTTCAGAAAGAATGCAGATACTTCTCCAGATTGTCTCCCTTCCTGCAGACCAGTTATTTATATATTTTTCTTTACATATTAGATTGCTTGTTTGAAACCTTGTTCCTGCTTCCCGTTGTTGATAGCTTTGTCTTTTTTATATCTGCTATTAGATTTAGTTGTTTCAGATTGTTGAAATTGAAATGTAAGGAAGGACATATCAGAATTTATCATGGGGGAAAATACCTTCTCTGTGGAGCAATTCTTGTCTGATTTTGATGGCGTGGAAGTCCATTCCAATCTGCTTATGACTTGAAAATTGCGGAAAGAAATGATGCAAGACTGTTTAGTGGATTCAGAGGCTGAGCAGGTTCTTGGCCTGATCCATCCCAAAGGGGTAGGTGGATCCAGCTTTGGTGGAAGTCCAACCCCCATTCTGTCCAGTTTATAAATGTATCAGCACATTAATGCTGTAACATGACCTTGCATGGAAAATTCAAAACAGCCCTCTCACTGTATTTAATAAAGAATGCATACTGATGCCTACAGATCAGGTATTTAATAGGAAATCTCAAGGTACTTTGAAGTATAATACTAAGCTTTATAAAGTAAATCTTGTATATTAATATACAATACACCTTGTGTGTTAATCCAATAGTTCTTAGAAATACAATTTAAATGATGAATGTACGGGATGCTGGCATATCCCAGTGGGCACTTTTGTTTTATTGCTACTTAACATTTTCTAGTAAATTTGTTTTAATTATTGGTAGTCTGTTTGACATTATTTAGGAAAAAAAGTTGGTCTCAGTGTAACAGAACTGATAACCAGAGAAATTGGATCCAATAAATATGTTAAAGAATATTGCCTATCATTTCAGTTTTAAAGAAATTATGTTATTTTGAAATGCTGGAAGATCATCCTCAATTTGAAGGGATGACACTCCCTGCTTGGGAAATCACACAGACATTTTAATTCATTCTTATCTTTATTGGAAATAAGTTTCCAGGTTAGTAAATGCATTTAAACAATTTCCATTAATTACTTTACTTTTTACCTGAAATGATTTTATTCTTCATAGTAAACAGTTGCTTTCTATGCAGTGATTTGTTTTTTTAAAGAAATGGTTTACACAAAAAGAGAGATTACGATAAACATTATGAATCTTAGGCTATTGATTTAATGGCTGAAGAAAACAGTATGGTTGGGTATTTTGATTTGCAAAAGGAGAACACACATGTTCTACTGATATGTGCTATCCAGAAAAATTACTTCATTCTTAACCAGTATGTCACATTCTCATGTTGTCTAAGGGGAAAATTTTTAAGTAGCTTATTATTTATTATTTTTTCCCCATTGCTAACTGTTGACATCCAAACACCTGAATGAATACCAGCTGAGGCATTTATATGCTAGTGTTTTAAGTATTTATTTGCAAATATTCATAGAACTCTTGAATTTTTTGATGCAAGTTGCTAAATCAGATGTAAAGGTAAAATATATATTTAATAAGGGAGAAGTATTATTTTATTACTGAAATTTATTTCTAAAGCAAATTTATTTTGTAGATATTTCACTTGGGAAATTTTGCTTTGCCTTAAAACACAAAATAAACCTGTCTTGTGATCTGCTTACCTAAAAACCTTTAATTTTACCTTGCCAGGTAGGTGAATTTTGAAATTCTTCAAAAATGTATATTTTTCACTTTCATTTGGATGAAACAAAAATAGTTAGAGGTCATAGACTTTGTAAATCAGTGTGTGGTTTCCTGTGGAATGTACTTTATAATTCAATGTTTTATTAGTAAAAATTGCCAACATTTTATCTTCCCTCTTTCTCTTCTCATTACACTTGAAGTTAGTTTCATATCTTTTTCCATTCCCAGTGGTCACAGTTTTACAGAGCAAGACATTTTTAGAAATTTAAGATGTATGAGTTCTATGTAAGATGAATGTGTTAGTAGCATCCATCTGCTGATCAAATAGGCATTGGATCTGGTACCAGAAAGTGAAATAGATTATATCTATAAAAGCATTTTATCAATGTAAGTCAGAAAGAAAGAAGAAAACTGTGAACTTCTGATATTTTTAATATAAAAACTGTGTTCCCCATGAGTATTTGCTTGCTGATTTTGTGTTAATGTTATCACCTATGATTTGTAAGCTATTGCTGATATGACATCTACATTTTCAACATGAAGACAACAGTTCCTGTAGCATATTTTTAACATTTAAGACATTTTTGAAAACAGATGCCATCTTAGAAGTTGTATTTTTAAGTGCAAATAAAACATCCCATCTTGAAAGTCAACATGCTTTATTTTTCATTCCTCAGTATTACATTATTAGATGCCTGTTTAAGTTGCCAGGTATTCTTAGAACTCTGAATTCTAATATTGCTACAGCTCATTTACCTACAATGTGCAATTGAATTGTTAAAATGTTATTTAAGTAAATTCCACTTGATGAAATTACTCTTATTGTGGTTGGTCTACACTTAAAAGATGTACCCAACATCTCTTTTGCTGGTCTCTAACTCTAATGTGATGTGTACTTAAATTTTTGTTTCTTGGTAAGACTTTAAAACCTTTTCAGCAAATGGAAAGGTCTCTCTTTGTGTCATGTTCTTGACTGAACACTAGGAATGGAGATAAATGGGATGACAAAGTTGTCTTGAGGGAGGATCACCTTCCTTTCATCTTTTTATAACCTAGTAGTTTAGAGATTTAGATAAGTTGCTAATATGTTCAGTTTAACGTGGAATCTTTAGCATTCAGTATAACACAGTGGGAAAAAATGGGCCTCGGGGAATCAGGAAGTCTGTATTTGAGGCTGGTCTTGGCAAGGTAGTGCCCTGGAATCCTCTTCCCCAGCAACTTCTCTGAACTTTGCATAAGTCCTCTGTTGAGTGGGGATAGTTTCAGTGCCTCATCAGCTGCAGGGAGGATCAAAAGAGGAGGTATATAAGACCCACCAATGGGTAATCTAGCATAAAATGCTTTCTTCCACTCCCTTGGATGAGTTAGGTTAAGCTAACATCTGCCATAAAGCAGGTGTTCCTGCCAATGGGTGATTTCTCCTGTTGTGATGCAGCAACCCAAGTTCTTTGTCTTGTGGCTCTACTGTCTTCAGTGCCTGGCTGGTAAGGTCACACTGTCCTTTTGCATCAAGCTGCCAAAGGGGAAAAAGCATGGAGAGTTGTGTGAGGGAGGCAGTGCATATCATTTGTTCACAGTTCATTGGCTAGAGCTCAGTCATCTTGCTTCACCTAATGACAAAAGAGACAGAGAAATGTAGTCTGTGAGCTCAGGGAAAAAAGAGGAAATGGGTGTGGCCAACAATTGGCTTGTCTCTGTTACATTCCCATTTGGGCTGGATCCACGGTGATTCTCCCAGTGTGACCTATGCTTTCACATTTGTCTTTTTTTTTGTTCTTTGACATAAGGGGCTTGATAAATTTGGGATTGCATTAGTTATAAATCTTTGGGTGGTAGTAAAATCAACCTGAACTAGTTTAAAAACAAAAACTGGAGGGCAGCCCCAGTGGCTCAGAGGTTTAGCGCCGCCTTCAGCCCGGGGCGTGATCCTGGAGACCTGGGATGGAGTCCCACATCGGGCTTCCTGCATGGAGTCTGTTTCTCCCTCTGCCTGTGTCTCCGCCTCTCTCTCTCTCTCTGTGCCTCTCATGAATAAACAAATAAAATATTAAAAAAAAAAAACTGGAGAAAGCAGTGGGAGTGTTGCTCTTTTTCATTGTTCTCTGTGGCATCTGGCTTCACCTGCTGAAAGATGCTTTGTTTTCCATGATTTCTTCGTTCACATCTCAAGTGGTTATCAGGAAAATTGCCCTCCTTAGGAAATGAGCAACTTTCTCAGAACTTTTCCTGCCTCATGACGAGCCAAATGATCATTCTGTCACGGAAAGTCCCATCTCTTTCAGGGCAGGTAGTTCTTTGGCAGTACAGTTCTCTAAAAAGTTTAGTCTATTTTTTGTCTATTTAATTCTGTATCATATAACCACACCACGGTATTTCTGAGACATCACTTTAATTCCCATGTCCAACCTCCTTTGACTTAATTGACTAAACAATATTGACTCATCAATATAACCTCTGGAATCACTTTCTGTATTAATCAAAATGGGCTAGGATATGCTTTAGTAACAGCCTCCATATCTCAGTAGCTTAAAATAACAATACTTCTAGCTCTTGTTATATATGCATGTTAGGTCAAGAGAACACCCTGTTCCACATTATGGAGGCCGTTGGAACCTCCACCATCTGGAATGATATTCATCACCATGGCAAAGGAAAAGGAATTTGGCTCCCTAACATTGTTTGTTTGTTTGTTTTAAATGCCTTATTGAGGTATAATTTAAATACCATCAAGTTTACTCCTTTTAAATATACAAGTCTTCATTTAGGGAATGCATAGTTTTGTGCAACCATAATCACAGTTGAGCTTCAGAACCACTGCACTCACCTTAGAAAGTTGCCTCTTGCCCTATTTGATGTCAATCTCCACTCTGGACTCCCTGGCCCCAGGCAAACAATGACATTTTGTCTCTATAATCTTGCCTTTAATACAAAATTTATATAAGTGGAATTATACAATACATAGTCTGTGGTTTTAGGCTTTCACTTAATGTTTTTGACATACATCCATGTTGGATATATTTGTAGTTCATTTTTATTGTTGAATTATATTCCATTGTATGAAACATACCATATGTTGGGTTACCATTCACCAGCCGATGGACTTGGATTTTTCTAGGTTTGAGCTTTCATGAATGACACCATTATGAACATTCACATTCATGTCTTTGTGTGGACATACGTTTTCATTTCTATTGGGTAGATAGATAACAAGGAGTGGAATTCCTGGGTCATAAATAAGTATATGTTTAACTTTTTAGAAAATTTCCTATCTTCCAAATGGGCAGTACCATTTTGCATTCCCACGAGCAATGTAGGCAGGCTCCCATTTCCATATCTTCCAATGCTTGGTATCATTAGTCTTTATTTTAACTGTCTTATATTGTGAAGTGGTATCTCATTGGGGTTTTTTGTATGTTGTTGTTTTAAAATTGAGATATAATTCACATAACATAAAATTCACTATGGTAAAGTGCAAAATTAAATGTATACAATTCAGTGTATTTTTTTAGTGTAGTCACTATGTCATACAGTCATCACCACTGACAAGTCCAGAACATTTTCATCACTCTAAAAGAAGTCCTGTTAAAAAGAAGAAGAAGAAGAAGAAGAAGAAGAAGAAGAAGAAGAAGAAGAAGAAGAAGAAGAATACTGTACCCATTAGCAGTCTATTCTGATTCCCTCTTCCTCCTATCCCCTAGCAACCACTAATCTAATTTCTGTCTGTGTGGATTTGACTATTCTAGATATTTCATATGAATATAATAATATAAATATATGGCCTTTGGTGACTGGCTTCTTTTATTTAGCATAATGTTTTCAAGTTCCATCCATGATGTAGCATGTATCAGTACTTTATTCCTTTTTATGGCTGAATAGCATTCTATTGTTCTAAACTTCTATTCCACATTTTCTTTGTTTACTAGCTGAGGGACATTTGGGATATTTCCACTATTAGGCTATTATGCTATTTTCACTACTAGGCTATTATGAATAATGCTGCTGGAACATTCCTGTGTGAGTTTTTGCACATACATATGGTTTCAATTTTCTTATATATGTACCTAGAAGTGGAATTGCTGGGTCATATGTAATTGTACATTTAACTTCTCTTTAATATTTTATTTATTTGAGAGAGAACACAAGAGGGGATGGAGGGACAGAGAGAAAAGCAGACTCTCTGCTGAATGGGGAGCCAGATTCATGGCTTGATCCCAGGATCTGGAGATTATGACCTGAGCTGAAGAGAGACACTTAACCAACTGAGCCACCCAGGCATCCCTATACATTTAACTTTTTGAGGAATTGCCAAACTATTTCCAAAGTATCCATACTACATTACATTTCCACAATCAACATATGAGGGTTCCAGTTTCTTTACATCTTCGCTAAGTTCTTTTTTAATTTTTGATTATAGCTATCCTGGTGGTAGCGCATCACAACTTTGATTAGCATTTCTCTAATGTCTACTGTTTTGGGGCATCCTTTCATATGTTTCCTAGCCATTTATACATCTTCTTTGGAGAGAAACATTCATTTAAATTCCTTACTCATTTTTAAAAAAAGATTTTATTTGTTTTTGAAAGAGAGAGTGCATGTGAATGGGGGGTGCAGAAGGAGAGGGAGAGAGAATCTGAAGCAGATTCCACAGGGTTCAGTCTCATGACCCGGAGATCATGATCTGAGCTGAAAGTAAGAGTTGGATGCTACACTGACTGAGCCACTCAGGCACCCCAATTCTTTACTCTTATTTATTTATTTATTCATTCATTCATTCATTCATTCATTCATTTTTCTTTACTCATTTTTAAATGTCATTGTCTCTTTATTGTTTAGTTGTAAAAGTTCTTTATTTAAACTGGATAGTAGACCTTTATCAGACATAGGCATGCTTTGTTGTGCTTCGCTTTACTGCCCTTCACAGATACGATGTTTTTTACTAATTGAAGGTTTGTGGCATCAGGTAAGTCTATTGGCACCATTTTTCCAACACTATTTGCTCACTTTGTGTCTCTGTGTCACATTTTGGTGACTCAGTGGTTCAAACTTGTTCACAATTATTATTTGTCATGATGATCTATAATTAGTAATCTTTAATGTTACTGTTGTGACTGTTTTGGGGTGCCACAAACCCACCTATATAAGATAACAAACTTGATAAATGTTGTGTGTGCTCTGACTGCTCCACCTGCCAGCCATTCCCTGTCTCTCTCACTCTCTCCAGGCCTCCGTGAGGAGATACACAACAATGTTGAAATCAGGCCAATCAGTAACCCTACAATGGCCTCTAAGTGTTCAAATGAAAGGGAGAATCACATGTCTCTCACTTTAAATAAAAAACTAGAAACAAGCTTAGTGAGGAAGGCATGTCAAAAGCTGAGATATGCTGGAAGCTAGGTCTCTTAATGCCAAACAGCCAAGCTGTGAATGCAAAGGAGAAGTTCTTGAAAGAAATTAAAAGTGATACTCAAAGTGAACGCATGCATGATAAAATGAAATAGCCCTACTGCTGAGATAGAGAAGGTTTCAGTGGTCTGGAGAGAAGATTCAGCCAGCCATGACATTCCCTTATGCCAAACCCTAATCCAGAGCAAAGTCTTAACTGTCTTCAATTCTGTGAAGGCTGAGAGAGGTGAGGGAACTGCAGAAAAAAAACTTGAAGCTAGAAGAGGCTGGTTCATGAGGTTGAAGGAAAGAAGCCATCTCTATGACATATAAGTACCAAGGTGAAGCAGCAAGTGCTATAGATGTAGAAGCTGCAGCACATTATCCAGAAGATCTGGCTAAGATCATTAAGAAAGGTGGCTCCACTACACGTTTTCGGTGTAGATTGAACAGCCCTCTGTTGGAAGAAGATGCCATCTAGGACGTTCATAGCTGGAGAAAAGTCACGGCCTGCCTTCAAAGTTTCAAGGGACAGGCTACTGCAGCTGGTGACTCTACATTGAAGCTATTTACTACACCAAAAAGCCTAGTGCCTTGAGGAATTATGCTAATTCTTCTCTGTCTTTACCCTCTAAGTGGAACAGCAAAGTCTGGCTGGCAGCACATCTGTTCACAACATGATTTACTATTGTCAGCCCACTTTTGAGACCTGCTGCTCAGAAAAAAAGATTCCTTTCAAAATATTACTGCTCATTAACAATCCACCGGGTCACTGAAGAGCTCTGATGGAAATGGACAATGAGGTTAATGTTTTTTCATGTCTGCTAATACAGCATCCACTCTGCAGCCTATAGATCAAGGATTCATTTGACTTTCAAATCTTACAATTTAAGAAATACATTTTGTAAAAAGGCAATAGGTGCCATAGATAATGATTGCTCTGGTGGCTCTGGGAAAGTAAATTGAAAACCTAGGAAAGAGTCACCATTCTAAATGCCATTAAGAGTATTCATGGTTCATGGAAAGAGATTAAAATATCAACATGAACAAGAGTTTGGAAGTGGACTCCAACTCTCATGGATGACTTTGACCAGCTCAAGATTTCAGAAGAGGAGGTAACTGCAGATATGGTAGAAATAGTAAGGGAACTCAAATAATTAGAAGTGGGGCCTGAAGATATCTGAATATCTGAAGATGTGACTGAACTGATGCAATTTCACGATAATTTTTTTAAAATAAATTTTTATTTATTTATGATAGTCACACAGAGAGAGAGAGGCAGAGAGAGAAGCAGGCTCCATGCACCAGGAGCCCGACGTGGGATTCAATCCCAGGTCTCCAGGATCGCGCCCTGGGCCAAAGGCAGGCGCCAAACCGCTGCGCCACCCAGGGATCCCGATAATTTTTTTTTTAAGGGAGAGAGGTGAGGGGGTGTGGAAGGGCAGAGGGAGAGGGAGAGAGCGAATCTTAAGCAGGCTCCACTCCTAGCATGTGAGCATGATGTAGGACTTGATCTCACAACCCTGAGATCATGACCTAAGCTGCAATTAAGAGTCAGAGGCTTAACCAACTGAGCCATCCAGGCGCCCCTCATTATAAAATTTTAATGGTTGAGGAGTTGCTTCCTATGGATGAGCAAATAAGGTGGTTTCTTGAGATGGAATCTACTCCTGTGAAGATGCTGTGAAGATTGTTAAAATTCCAAGAAAGAATTTAGAATATTACATAAACGTAGTTGATAAGGCAGCAGTAAGGTTTGAGAGGATTGTCTCCAATTTTGAACAAAGTTCTACTATGACTTAAATACTACAGAGAAATTGTTTATGAAAGGGAGGGTCAATCAATGAGGCAAACTTCATTGTCATCTTATTTGAAGAAATTTCCACAGCAACCATCACCCTGATCATTTAGCAGCCATCAACATCGAGGCAAGACCCTCCACCAGCAAAAAAGATTATGACTCTGAAACCCAGATGGTGGTTAGCATTTTTCAGCAAGCAAATATTTTTTAATTAAGGTATGTACATTGCTTTTTTAGACATAATGCTATTGCACACTTAATAGATTACAGTACAGTGTTAACATAACTTGTATATGCTCTGGGAACCAAAAAAATATTTGACTTGCCTTATTACAGTGGTCTGGAACTGAATCTGCAAGATCTACAGGTTTGCCTGAATATGATTTGCAAGTATTTTCTCCCATTCTAGGAGTTGTCTTTTCATTTTTTTGATAGTGTCCTTTGACACAGATGAAGTACAGTTTAACTTTTTTTTTGGCTGCTTATGATTTTTATGTCATATCTAAGAAACCATTGTCTAATTCTTTGTCACAAAGACTTCTATGTTTTCTTCTTAGAGTTTTATAATTGTAGCTCTAACATTTAGATCTTTGGTCCATATTGAGTTGATTTTTGTGTATTATGTGAAGTAGAAGTTCAACTTTATTCTTTTGCATGTGAGTGTCCAATTATCCCATCACCATTTGTTAAAAAGCACACTGGCTTTTAGGGCTTTCATTCAGATCTTTTACATGTATCATTTCCATTCATGTTTCATTGTTCTAAGCAAGTCATGTGGTTATGCCCAGCTTCAAGGGGACAGCTAAGTACATTTTTTAAAAATTTTTTATTGGTGTTCAATTTACTAACATACAGAATAACCCCCAGTGCCCGTCACCCATTCACTCCCACCCCCCGCCTTCCTCCCCTTCTACCACCCCTAGTTCGTTTCCCAGAGTTAGCAGTCTTTACGTTCTGTCTCCCTTTCTGATATTTCCCACACATTTCTTCTCCCTTCCCTTATATTCCCTTTCACTATTATTTATATTCCCCAAATGAATGAGAACATATAATGTTTGTCCTTCTCCGACTGACTTACTTCACTCAGCATAATACCCTCCAGTTCCATCCACGTTGAAGCTAAGTACATTTCTATCACATGTGTCTATAGTTTTAAACTTACATGTCCCATTTCCAGCCTTACAGAGATGACTGGCTTTCTCAGCATATGTTCCAAGGGAAGGAGGATTATCAGTATAGCTTGGGAGAGGTTCTGAACCTCCTGTCAAATAACTGTGACCAAGGAACAGGCTCATTTGGAACAAACTGGGCTGGAAAGTTTGTCCCTATTGACTCATAAGTGGGATGGATAGTTAAGGGGAAGGGATCATTATGAAGTTAGATTTACTTGACTTTGTCTATCTCAAATATTGTCTGTGAGTTCAAATATAATTCTGGTTTAGGTTATTTGAAAATTGATCTACAAGTATGTGTTCTCTGATTGTACTTTTCTTTGGTGGATAATTTCTTGGATAATTTCTTATATTTTAGTGGGATAAGGCAAACAGTAAATGTGATAACTAAATTATATAATACAGAGGTTGGCAATTTAAAGCTTACAGGCCAACTGTGTATTTTTGTAAATAAAGTGATAACTAGAACATGACCATGCCTGTTCATGTATGTATTACCTATGGCTGCTTTGCTACCACAGTGGCAAACTTGAGTAAAGATCTTCCTTGACTTACAATGGGATTATACCCAGTAAATGCATTATAAATTGGAAATATTCCAAGTTAAAAATACATTTAATATATCTAACTTACTAAAAAAAAAAATCTAACCTACTCAACATCATAACTTAGCCTAACCTACCTTAAGCATGCTAGGAGCACTTGGATTAGCCTACAGTTGGGCAGAATTAACACAAAGCCTATTTTATAATAAAGTATTGAACATCTCATGTAATACATACTGAAAGCAGAAAACAGAATGGCTATATGGGTACAGAATGGTTGTAAGTTATCAGTTGTTTACCCTCATGATCACATGACTGGCAACTGCGGATCACTGTCACTTTCCAGCATCTGCCTGGGAAGAGGTCAAAATTCAAAATTCCAAGTACAGTTTATACCGCATGCTCATTGTTTTTGCATCATTGTAAACTAAAAAAATTGTAAATCGAACTATTGTTAAATTGGGACCATCTGTAGTTGCGAGAGAGACCTTTAGGCCCATAGATTTAAAATATTTATTATCTGGCCCTCAAGAAAACATTTGCTGACCCTCCAGTATATAGAAAGTGATATGTGTGGTGAAGAAAAAGAAAAATTAGAGCCAATAAAGGGAACTGGGAATGTTGAGGAAGGAAGGAGGGTCAGTTGCAATTTTAAATGAGATAATTAGAGTCGGCCCCATTGGGAAGGTGAAATAAGAGCAGAGACTTGGCAAAGAGGAAGGAACTAACTAGATATCTGGGGGAAGGGTATTTCAGGCAGACAACAAAGGCCAGGAGAAAGGCCTTAAGAGAGGAATGTGCCAAATGTAATCAAAGAACAGCAAGTAGTGTGGCTGAGCCAAAGTGAGTGAGGGGATGATAGTAGGAGATGGGTCAGATAGGTGTTCAGGGTTGTGTAGGGGCTGAAATTTTGCTATTTGCAAGATAACAAGTTTAGCCTGCACTGTTTTGTGGATTCTGGCAGAAGGCATGAGACTTATCATTATTCATGGCACAACAAGCAGCATGACAGCAGCATATTTACATCAGTTCCCCTTGCCCTCCATGTCTCAGGGAGGCGATGTGAAGCGCCAAGTGGATGCAACATGCCCAATGGGTTTGTGCCACAGGCAGGGTACCATGAGTCTCTTATAATGGACTATAAGGAAACCTGCCTGCCCTTTGCATGGAGAGAGACATGATCTTTTTCACACTGGAGAGTAAGCAAACTGCTCTCAGCTCTGGAAGGAGATGCTCTATTTTCCAAAGCTGCTTGCTATCCAAATATTTTTGAAAAGGTTGTCTGGAACAAAGTATTTCTTCTTGCAAGATGTGCAGAAAAGCAAGAGACCCGTGGGGAATTGTCTCCCAATGGTAGGTTTATAAGGTATGTTCATGAGGTGAGGGGGCCATTTAAAGAACTTTGGCTATTACCCTGACTGAAAAGAGGGTCCACTGCAGAGTTTTCGGCAAAGGAGTGATGTGAGCTGACTTATGATTTGAAAAGATTACCCTGGGTTCCATTTTGAGGATAGAGTGAGGTGGATAAGGGCAGAAACAGAGAGACGGGGGGCCATTGTAGTGATCCAGACAAGAGATAATGGTGGCTCAGTTATGGCAACTTCTTGCTAGACACATCTCCAAAGGCAAGGGAAACAAAACCAAAAATGAACTTTTGGGACTTCATCAGAATAAAAAGCTTTTGCATACCAAAGGAAACAATCAACAAAACTAAAAGACAATCTATGGAATGGGAGAAGATACTTACAAATGACATATCAGGT
This sequence comes from Canis lupus baileyi, assembly GCF_048164855.1. Classification (NCBI taxonomy): domain Eukaryota; kingdom Metazoa; phylum Chordata; class Mammalia; order Carnivora; family Canidae; genus Canis; species Canis lupus. The sequence continues at coordinate 36,769,481 of NC_132847.1, read as the reverse complement.
AAAGGGCTAGTATCCAAAGTCTATAGAGAACTTATCAAACTCAATACCAAAAAAAACCAAAAAAATCCAGTCAAGAAATGGGCAAAAGACATAAACAGACTTTTTTCCAAAGAAGACATAGAGATGCCCAATAGACACATGAAAAATGCTCAACATCATTTTCAGGGAAATAGAAATCAAAACCACAATGTGATACCGTGTCACCCCTGTCAGAATGACTGAAATTAACAGTGCAGGAAACAACAGATGTTTGGCAGGGATGCGAAGAAAGGGGAACCCTCTTACACTGTTAGTGGGAAGGCAAACTGGAACAGTCACTCTGGGAAGCAGTATGGAGACTCCTCAAAAAGTTAAAAATAGAGAGGCCTGGGTGGCTTAGCTGTTTAGCACCTGCCTTTGGCCCATGGCGTGATCCTGGAGTCCCGGGATCGAGTCCTGCCTCAGGCTCCCTACATGGAGCCCGCTTCTTCCTCTGCCTGTGTCTCTGCCTCTCTCTCTCTCTCTCTCTCTCTCTCTCTGTGTGTGTCTCATGAATAAATAAATATAATCTTTTTTAAAAAGTTAAAAATAGAGCTGCCCTATGACCTGGCAATTTCACTACTAGGTATTTATTTATTTATTTTTAATTTATTTATTTATTTATTTATTTATTTATTTATTTATTTATTCATGAGAGACACTGAGAGAGAGAGGCAGAGACAAAGGTGGAGGGAGAAGTAGGCTCCATGCAGGGAGCTTGATGTGGGACTCGATCCCGGGACTCTGAGATCACACCCTGAGTTGAAGGCAGGTATTCAACCACTGAGCCACCGAGGCATCCCCACTACTAGGTATTTATCAAAGTATACAAGTATAGTAATTCAAAGGGGTATCTGCACTCCAATGTTTATAACAGTAATGTTCACAATAGCTAAACTATGGAAAGAGCACAGATGTCCATTGACAGATAAATGGATAAAGAAAATGTGGTACACACACACACACACACACACACACACTATGGAATATTACTCTGCCATCAGAAAGGGAGAAATCTTGCCATTTGCAATGATGTGAATGGAGCTAGAGGGTTATGCTAAGTGAAATAAGTCAGAGAAAGACAAATACCATATGGTTTCATTCATATGTGGAATTTAAGAAACAAAACAGATGAACATAGGGGAAGGGAAAATAAAGTGAAAACACAGAAGGAGACAAACCATAAGAGACTCTTAACTATAAGAAACACAGAGAAAAGGTTGCTGGAAGGGAGGTAGGTGGGAGATGAGGTAACTAGTTGATGGGCATTAAGGAGGACACTTGATATGAGCACAGGATGTTATATATAACTGATGAATCACTGAATTCTACCCCTGAAACTAATAATACTGTATATGTTGACTAAATTGAATTTAAATTAAAAAAAAAAAAAGAGGTAATGGTGATTCAGACCAGAGTGTGATGTTTTGGGTTTGGACCTGGTCGACCGGAAGGATGTAATTGCCTCTATAGAGATAGGGTAAGTGACAGATGAAACAGATTTGGGGGGATACTCAGAAATCAGACTTGGACAGAATGAACTTGAGATGTCTTGATATTGAGGGGGGCAGTTGGATAAGAGACTCTGGAATTTGGAGGAGAGGCTTGGGTTGAGGTAATAAATTGAGAGTTCTCTGCATACAGCTGGTGTCGAAAGCCATAGGACTGGAGACTTTTATAAGGAGGATTCAGGGAGTGACTGTGATATTTCATCAATAATTATGATTTGGGGTGAATTACATGCTCTACGCATTCTCAAAGCTTAATTGAGCCTATTGGGGCTCAAATAAAATTAATACAGATGAATAATATTAAGGATAAACTTAAAAATGAGCTCTTCCAGTAAAATGAGGCCTTTACCTGGCTTTTTTTTTTTTTTTTTTTTTGCAGCCTTTTAAAGGGGCAGAATGGCATTTGAGCTAAAGGGGAGAAAAAACACCAAGCATAAAATCTGAAATTTTAATTAAGAAAATTTGACAATGTTAAACAAGAAGCAGCTGTGAGGGGGAAGATTTGTGTGCATTTTTAGCCCCTTTTGAAAGCCTCAGATTGTCTCTGGAGCAGAATGGAGCAAATTGTCACAAATCTTGTTTTCTGAGAAACCAGTTATATCAACATTATGGCATGCCACCACCACAGCCAGCATGCCAAAAATAACATGAAAAGAAATGACTGCAAATCTATTTAGGATTAAGCCAGTAATTATTGTGTTTGTGATCATTTCTAAGAATTGTTCCTACCCAAATATTAAATGGAAATTAAGAAGATCTCATTCTAGCCCTAAAAATTTCCATTTTATTTTTCTCCTTTTCTTCACTTAATGGTTCATGTTAGTAAACTATTAATAGCTTTAAACAAAACACTTCTATGTTGAGACTAAAAGTAGAGTTATTTTAATATTTTGCAGACTTTATATTTTTCTTCATTAAAAGAGGAAATGTTTTTTCTTTTCATTTTTTTGGGCTGAAGTTATTTATAGCACTAAAGCTTCTTAAAATCCATATTTAAAGTGTATGATCTTTTAAAGCCTGAGGCACCAAGTATTTTCCTTATTTCCCTCCATTATCTTCATTTGGCAAATGTTTATTTGGTGAACTGTGGGTGAACATGGAGATGAAAGTGGCAAAAATGGAATGGATGTAGGGATGGAACTAAACCCTCTGTCTCTTGTTCATAAGATAGCTTCTCTGATAAGAGAGGGAATCTTTTCAAACAAGCAGTTTTTAAAGAAATGATTGCAGCATAATTATTTTAATAATAATATGTTATACACTTAGTATATGTAAATATAATATATATCTATTATAATATATAATATGCTCAATATACTTATTAAACTTATGATAATATACTTAGCATTTTTTGCAAATACTAAGAAATCTACCTTTACTCGGTATCTGTCCATTTCTTCCACTGTTCCTGTACTCCTCCTACAAGTTAGATCCATCTGTGGATCATGTAAATATTTATAGTGCTCATTAATCTAGTAGGAAATATGTATGTTTTGACATTCCAGTGCTTTGGGAGAATCTTTTTTCCTAATATCCATTGGGGATTTTTATCCAGTAAGAGCAGGACGCATTCCTCCTCCACTGCTTCTCAATCAGGTGATCTTCCTAAGGCCAAATTGGGCAAAGTTTGACACTACAAGGGAACTTAGTGATTGTCCATCAGAAAAATGAATGCTTCATTTTATTTTATTTTATTTTATTTTATTTTATTTATTTTGTTTTGTTTTGTTTTTAAATGCTGCTTTTTAATATAGCTGCATGCTATTCCCTGTCAATGAAACTGGCTGTTGGAAAGGAATCTTCTGTTGGAACCATCTGAGGAGGTTCAGCTCACCTGGAGAACAAGGACAGTTTGGCCACCAGGTTTCATTCATTTTTCAGGACCAGAAGCTGTCCCTCAGCTAATCTGTGTACGGAGTACTGGCCATGGCATGGTTGAGTGTAGTGGTTCTGAGATTTTTGGTTGTGGAGTGGGGAGGAGGCACCCAATAAGTAGAAAGTGTGATGGTGGGGTTTGTGGGGAGGGACAGTATTTCAGATTGATGTATCTCTCTATGCCTCCAGGATGCCTTCCTCATCTTTTTAGATGAATTCTGTGTCCATAGCCTTACTTTACTCACATGCATTAAAGAACAGTAAGTGTCTAAGATTTTGATTAACAAAATCCATGTCATTGGTGGATGATATTATACAGAATTTTCAGACCAAGGGAGCACAAATTACTAGTTATTGATGTTAAAACCCCATGCCTGCTGTTGGTTATTGAGCAACAAGTCAATATCAGGTCAACAAAATCTCCTAGGCTTAGAGGCCATCTTCGTGGCTCATACTTAATAAACATCAAACCATAGGAAAGTACAAGTTCAATGACTATCTCATCTTTCCTTCTAGATAAACTCTCTTTTTCCATATTCCTTATAGTGATTTTTCCATTAATAGTAAATGTTCAATTTTCATTTCCCCTGGAAGTCTTCCAGAATCTTAGGATGCATGAGATATTTGATTTCACCTTTTCCCTTTTCACCTGTTTCGCCATAAAGTTGATTTCTTGATTTATTTGAGCAATCTTCTGCCCTCTGAAGGAAACGTGGTTTGTAAAGCTTAGTTCAAAGGGAAAAGTCTTCCATTCCAAGACCAGCAATTTCTTTCTCCAGATGGCCTCTAGCATCTGTCCTCTCATTGCTGCCTTTTGTTGGCTCTCCCGTGAATTTTGTGAGCAATCCCTGACTCTCCAGCTGCTCTTAGCTTTTCTGGCAGTGGTCCTTCCTGGGGGAGGACCTGGAAATGAAGCTAAGGCTGCTTCCTTTCCTGTCTTTGTTGGACATGTAGCTACAGGATGACATAGATAGTTCATGAGTAGAGCTGGTGATGGCACTCCAACTGGGTTTCCAAGTTGTCTCCTGGGCTTCCTTGTTTTGCACTGTAGCATAGACTTTTATTTAGTAAGAGCCCTGAAAACAGAATTTCATAGGACTGAAGGAGATTGTTAGACCTTGCTCTGGCACTCATGTTTATGAAGGTAAGTCATGCTTCCAGTCTTTATAGGCTGCTGAATAGACAAAAAGCTGGGAACTTTCTAGGGCCTTTTGTCCTTTCCTCAAGTCCCTGGGTTTAGTTAGACTCTAACTCATGTCTAATGTAGACGGTTGATGGTTGCGGTGGCTGTTATTGTGTCATTAAACAAATGTACACTTTCTTCTCTACAATATATTTTGTTTTGTTATACTAAATCATTCAGATAATGCTGACACCTACTGAGGCAAGAAACGTTTAAAACTATAGGCAATTATGCAGCATCAAAAGAGTGAAAATGACTATTTACAAAACAAAACACAGATACCAAAATTGAAATGTTGAGAATAGAGTAGATCGTCTACATCTAGGACATCCCATCCTTTTGGGGAAAGGCCATCATGTAACATTTCCTGGCAGTTGCCCTTGGACATAGTTGTTTGCTTCTTAGTTCCAAGCCTTCCTTTCTGAGTAAGCCTGACTCCGAGAACCCAGATCATCAGATATACGTTAAATGAAACTATTTTTACCATCATCAACCTCTACTCCTTGACTCCATGAGGACTCCTGTCAGAGGAACTTTGGGCAGGTCACATAGCAGCCTGGACCACAGTGAGTCTGTTATCTCAGGATGCCCTAGGGGAAGGCTGATGGTATCCTTCTGAGTGAGAGAGACTAGCGGTCATCATGGCACTTATTTAGAGTGGCTGAGTTTTCAGAAGGGCAGACCACAGGGATACACCCAACCAGTCCTCTCAAAAACCCAGTTTTGGGGTGCTGGGTGGCTCAGCAGTTGAATGTCTGCCTTTAGTTCAGGCTGTGATCCCGGGGTCCTGGGATGGAGTATCTCATCAGGCTCCGTGCAGGAAGCCTGACTCTACCTCTTCCTGTGTCTCTGCCTCTCTCTCTTTGTCTCTCATGAATAAATAAATAAAAATCTTTTGAAAAAAAGTTTCATTCCTAATTTAACAGAATTAAACTCACTCTAATGAACTTGAGGTATCTCATCTATATCTATATCATATCATATCATATATCATATCATATCATATATGTATCTATAATTTATTTTGTATGTTAAAACCTATAGATAGACTTAAACCAATTCAGATGGCAGCCTGTTAGCCAAAGGAAAAAGTCTCCATTGCCAGGTAGCATTTGCTTGGAATTCTAAGGCTCCAGGAGATATTTTTCCCCTCTTTTATTTTTTAAAAAGTGTTATTTATTTACTTGAGAGAGAGGGAGAGGGAGAGACGGAGGGGGAGAAGCTGACTCCCTGCTGAACTGAGCCGACGTAGGGCTGGATCCCAGGATCCTGAGATCATGACCTGAGCCAAAGGCAGACTCCTGACTGAAAGAGCCTCCTAGGTGCCCCCTTATTTTCCCCTCATAAGGACCCTACCAATATAAAGTGTGTATACATGCATATATGTGTATACACACACATGGACACACACATGTAGAGTGTGTGCTTTCTGCAGAAACATTTCACTTCAAGATTAGATGGGCTGCCCTATGGCTTTCCCACATTTCCACCTGCCTTAGGCTGCATGATGTTCATCTCTTGGGAGGAGGCTGCACTGCTGAAAGTCTTCTTTTGGTTTTAGAGCTGCAGAGAGAGGCAGCAGGTTCAGGCAGACACCCAAGTCCACTTCTGCTGTACTCCATTTGGAGCAAAACACTCAAGTGCTCATTTCCTCTTTCAGAGTTAACATAGATTTGATCTGTAGGGACAATTGGATGGCTACTTCCTGGTCCCTGCCATGATTACTGTTATACCAAGAATTTGCTTTGGGGTACTTTGAGAACTTTTGTAATCTCTTACAAACAGCCTTGGCAAAGCATGGGCATTTAATATGTAGAATACATAGAAGAGCCAGAGAAGAGAAGAGAAGCTTGGAGGCTCCTTCAGGTTTGATAGATGACTAAGTCTGAGCGTAGACAAGGAGAGGTAGGCAATTTCCTCTCTAGGACAGTAATCCTTGCAAAATAGACCTACTAGCCTAGTGAATAGGTGGTGTGGGATTGCCGAGGAGATAACTCCCTTGCTGATTCTCTTATGGTTGCTTGTTGCTCTTTGAATATCAGATGGGGTCCAACAGAAAGCGTTCTAGGTACTTTTATTTAACATAGAAGTGTTTTTATTTAAAATTTTAAATTATTTTTAAAGTTTCTATTTCACCTCACATTAGTTAATATATAGTGTTACATCAATTTCAGGTATTCAAATAGTGATCCAACAATTCCATACATCATTCATGCTCATCATGACAAGTGCACTCCTTAATCCCCATCACCTGTTTTACCCCACTGCACCTGTCACCCCTCTGGTAACCATCAGCTTGTTCTCTATAATTATGAGTCTATTTCTTGGTTTCTCTCTCTCAGCACTCTAGGTACTTTTTTTTTTTTAACCCTTATTTATTCATGAGAGACCCAGAGAGAGAGAGAGAGAGAGAGGCAGAGACATAGGCAGAGGGAAAGACAGGCTCCCTGCAAGGAGCTCAATGCAGGCCTTGATTCCAGGACCCTGGGATCACGAGCCTTGAGCCGAAGGCAGATGCTCAACCGCTGAGCCACTCAGGCGTCCCAGCATTCTAGGTACTTTAAGAAGAATAAGACATTGTCCAGGAAACCAGGTGCTTATGAAATGACTGGAATGGTTGGACAAGTAGGTTCCAGGCTGGGCATCCAGAAATGACTCCAGAAGACAAAAAGAAGCGACTCAGCAGGGGACACAATCAGGAAGGTGGAGAATTAAGAGGCTACCACATTTAACCTTGAGTTAAAAATCATGCTGTGTAGCTGTAATCCTGGTATCAGGAAGTCACCTGCCCTTTAGATATGGTACACACAACCCTGCTGCAGAAAAATCCTTGTCTCTACGACTCACTTGCCAGGGGAAACAGCCCCCAATTACAGGAAGATGGGTCTGCCTCACTTCTGCCTTCAAGTTCCTGTTAGGGTGTCCAACTGAATTCGTGCCTGGATCTGTAGCTGCAAGGATATCTGGGAAATGTAGTTTTTAGCTTTCGGGCTTCTTCAGTTCAGGAAGGCCTACTAGAAGGCGGTTAGGATGCATCTGAATAACAATTCTCTAGAATTTGAAACAGATCAAACTGTGGAGAGGCCTGCTTAGCCTGGCAGCAGCTTCAGCTTCTTTGCCAGGTGAGAGGACGGGAGCGCGGTGGTACTTCCTGTGCTTGTGTGCCCGCTGTGGTTTACAGTTGGGGAAACAGCAAGGAATGAGGTCAAGGCTATAACTGCTGTGAAGATGGCAGCTTCCAGCTGGATAAGAGGCCACGACAAACCCCTGAGGGCTTGTGGGTGATTTCAGTGACTTCTGGGTCATTTCTATGTATGGAAACCCTCATCTTGCAATGCATCTTTCTGGTAGCAGCTTTTTTTTTTTTTTTAAGATTTATTTATTTATTCATGATAGACAGAGAGAGAGCGAGAGAGAGAGAGGAGGAGGGAGAAGCAGGCTCCATGCCGGGAGCCCGACGTGGGACTCGATCCCGGGACTCCAGGATCACGCCCTGGGCCAAAGGCAGGCGCTAAACTGCTGAGCCACCCAGGGATCCCCTCTGGTAGCAGCTTTGAGGGAGAAGCATAAATAAGTAGTTGGGGAACGGTATTTGCTGACAGCTTTTTTCCAGAAGTGTTGGTGGCTACTATCCTCATGTGGGCTTTTTCAGAGATGTTTGAGTGGGCAGAGGGGTGATGGGTACTCCTGGGATCTGAACTTCCCTTTGGTGGTACTGGTGGCTTCAGTACCAGCCTCCAGCATAAGTGTACGAGCAGTTTGGTGGCCTGTGGGTGGTGAGAGGGGTTAGTGGTCCTGAGAAGCCCACTCAGAAAAGGTGAGTGTTTATGGACCAGCTTCTCCCCACACCCAGGTATTTCCTGTGGCTCTTCAGTCTTGGCGCTGGCCACATAGAGAGAGTCGCTTCCGAACTGGACTAGGGCACCAGCTGCCTTTATTCTAGATCATGTCAATGCATGGTTTATTTTTTTTTAGTTTTTTAAAAAGATTTTATTTATTTATTCATGAGAGAGAGACAGCGACACAGGCAGAGGGACAAGCAGGCTCCATGCAGGGAGCCTGAAATGGGACTCGATCCCAGGTCTCCAGGATCAGGCCCTGGGCTGAAGGCGGCGCTAAACCGCTGAGCCACCTGGGCTGCCCTCAATGCATGGTTTAAAATCTCTCATGACTTCCTATTTGTGTGAGGCACAAGTCCACATTCCTTACATGACCACGGAGGCCTTATTTACTCTGGGATCTGCCTAAGTCTGACTTCTTTTCTTCTTTTTTTTCTTGCTCACTTTGTCCTGGCTGTCCTCACCTTCTCTCCGTTCTTCCCATGTGCTAACTTGTGTTTCCCCAGAGCCTTTGCCCTCACCATTTGCTGTGCCTAGAGTGATCTTCCTTCAGGTCCACCATGCTTGGCTAACTTCCTCTCATCAACTAAGTCCTACTGACACTTACTCAGAGATTAGAGTTATCCGGGTTATTTCCTTCATAGGAAATGGGTGAGCCCTATGTGAGGGAAGCCACAACATCTTAATTGGAGATACGGTAGAGAAAATAAAAGAAAAGAGATACCATGTTTGGTGGGTAGAAAAATGAGATATTGTGAAGGATATCGATCAGTTTTCCCAAATTGACTCCCCATTCCCAATTAAGTAGCAAGGCAAATGATGGTAAAGTGGGCAGGGAAGAGTAAGAAGGCAATGATAGTGGAGAAATTAAGAAAGGAAAAATTAAAAGTGACCTGCTCTATGAGCTAATAACACATAAGGCTATTAAAATGGAAAATGCGTAGTATTTACAAAAGGAATGACAGGACAGTGGAAAAGATTAATGCTGAAACCGATCCTTATATAGATAGGAATTTAAATGTAAGAACAAAAATAAAAAATTTGTGGGAAAGACATCATGAAACAAAAATATTGTGCTTTTATTCCTAGGTATATGTCTAAGGGAATTAAAAGCATATGGCCACGCATAAATCTGTACGTAGCAGCATTAGATAGTGAAAAAGTAGGAAGAACTCAAATGTCCTTCCAGTGCTGAATGGATTAAATGTGGATACATTGAAATATTACTTAAAAAAGGAATGAAGTACTGAGACATAGATAAATCTTAAAAAAATCATACTAAGTGAAAGAAGCCCAACGCAAAAGCCACATACGACATGATTCTACTCTGAAGAAATGTCCAGAATACACAGAAGGTAGGTTGGTCTCCAGAGGCTGGAGGAAAGGTGGATTGGGGAGTGTCTCTGAAGGAAGATAGGATGTCTTTTTGGGGCTGAAGATATTTTGCAAGTAGATGGTGTTGATAGTTGTACAACTTTGTGAATCTACTAAAAACCACTGAATTATACACTTTAAAATGGTGAATTTAAAAATGGTAAATAGTTCTAAGAAAAATTCTGAGACACTCACAGAAGAATAAATGCACAGACAATACGGAGGAAGAAATAAAAGTCATCAATGACATGTGAAAAGTGCAAGGCAAAACTTAAGCTACGAGGTACTTTTTTCTTTTACCACATTAACAGTGCCTCTCTTTCTCAGCTAAAGTGATGTTTCTCTTATCCCCAGCATCGGAAGCAAAATGTGAGTCAAATTTACAACGAAGTTGTGAAACAGGAGATAAACCTGCATAGATGCTGTGTGGGTGTGCAACATACTCCTTGTTAAAAAAAAAAAAATCCACTCTGCGTATTTCCTATCTTTTAGATTGAGTTATTAAAATTTGACTTGATAGAAACTTGAGATTTATTTTTAAAAATCCTCACACCTTATCCTTTTTTCATAAAATTTAATACACTTATTCTCCTCTTGCATGGTTTCACTTTCTGCGGTTTCCGTTACCCACAGCCAACCCTGGGCTGGAAGCAGACGATCCTCCTCCCGACATATCACATATGGTCAGAAGGTCAGTGGTAGCCTGATGCTGTGTCCTGGTGCCCATGTCCTTGCCCTCACCTCATCTCATCCCTTGGGCATCTTGTCATCTCACTGCGTCATCTCACAAGAAGGCAGAGTACAGTGCAGTAAGATATCTTAAGAGAGAGAGATCACATTCATATAAATTTCATTACAGTATATTATTATCGTTCTCCTTTAATATTAGTCATTATTGTTGATCTATCTCTTGCTGTGTCTAATTTTATGGATAAAATTTTATCATCGGTATGTACATGTAGGAAAACACATCACGTGTGTGGGGTTTGGTACTCCATGGTTTCAGGCATCCACTGGAAGGACTCTTGTGTTAACAAGACTTTATTGTAACTTAATTGATTATAATACTTACGTATTATTTTCTCATAAAATCAGAGAATCACTTATCAGAAATGCAAAAACTTGACAGTTGCCTCAATATTTTAGGGCTTCTATTTTTTTCTTTTTTGCGTACGTTAGCAGTCGACTATCCATACAGACATATTTTTAACAGAGACAACAAAGAGGCAAAGTCCCCGTTTTCAGTCATCTTCAGGCTCAGTCGGAGTGGGGGGCCAGGGTTGGAATTAGTAATGCAGAATTTCAAGCTAAGAGAGATGTACTGCCCTGCTTTCTCCCTGCTTGCCTCCCTCTGATAGATTCACCTCCAGTTGTGTCCACCCCTCCTCAGACAAGTTCGTTTCAGACCCAGAAAAATTGGGGGATAATTCTACACTGTCTTAAAAGCAGCCCAGGAAAATACAATTTCTTTCACGACACAGGAGACATTCAATAATGCATACATGTTCTATTATTTGATTTGAACACTGTCTCTTGAATGGCCTGTGCGTTTCTCTGTAAAAGCAGGGATTCCCTGCCACAAATGAAATTCCAGAGTTCAGCCTGACCTGCCTGATTTAGAGAAAGTGGTTCTGGGAAGATGTTGTGAACATCAACACAAAGTTGGGGAAAAGCAAGAGCGGCCTTTTGTCTGTTCCCTATCCTTGCTGCCTGGCTGAGGCTGCATCAGGATAATAGGGCCGTTCTATCAGAAAACTGCACTAATTAGTTGCAATTTCTCAACATCTTTGGACTGCTTCTGAAAACTAATTACTGGGAACCAGGGAGTGTAAGAGAATACACACCCTGCGGATATGTAGTTAACACACACACACCTCTCACAGGCGCTGCTGGGACAGGCTGCTTAATTTCCCCAAAGAGGATGCACTGGGTTTCCCCTCCCCATCTTTTAAGTTTTTCTTTTTTAACAGCTTTGTTAATTTAGGTTAAGTGGTTTGGTTGTCATGGAAACCAGTATTCCTCTCAGGCTGATTGTGTCAAAGGCATCATTAATCTGTTTTCTCAAATGCCTCTTCCTCATCCATCTAATTGCAGGCGCTGCCCCCCCCCCCTTGGATGACATCATTTTGGACATTTTTAGGGCACCATATGTGAGATTCAGCACAATTTATTTTGTATTCAAATTCCATATCACTTTGTTAATTGTCGTATGCTCACCCCAGGGGAGGAAGATGGCTTCCTTACCTGGCGGACATAGCGTCTCCAGAGGTGAGGCCAAAAGTCACTTGATTTAGTTTACCTCAGACTCAATGTAGCATCTCAAATAAAGACTTTTGACACTGCCTCTCCCTCCTTCTCTTCTGGATTATTTTCGAATGATTCTAAGTCACTGTCTTTGATGTCCTGGGAACTGTGATGTTTGCAAGAGTAAAGAAACTGTACTGCTAGCAAGTTCTGGGAAGAGTCTACAATGACTTAGGTATCAGTACGGCCAACATCCTCCTACGATGGCCTTGACCTGACGAGAAAACATGGGGCATAGTATATTGTCTGTTCCTCTCAGAAAATGGTCTTGGTGTGAAAATGCTGTGTTGTTTGTCTCCTTTTGCCATGGTATCCATTTTGACAACCCTGACCAACAAGGAAAATACAGTGTGACAGTGCTTATTTGCTTCCTACAGCTCTGATCCACGGAAAAATTCTTCAGTGATTCACTGATTTGTTCTGTTCTATCTTGGTCAGTGGGCAAGATTGTTCCTGCACACCTCTGTCTCTACACAAGGCTTCCAGATACTCTGTCCATTATCATGAGCATATGAACATCGAGGACATTTTGACTGAGGGTGGGGCACAGGTCAGTGGAGGACAGCACCTGAGGACAGGTCAGCACATGGACTACCCACTCTGCTTCCAGGTCCTCTCATTGAGAGAACTTAGAGAATTGTTGGCCTTACCACCTTCCCATTGGGAAAGCCAAATCTCATTTCCCCCCTATTTTGTGACTGTTTTTATGGGAGGGTACTGACTAGCTGGGAAATAATGTTTATTTACATTTTATATGCAGTCAGTCACACATCAGATAAATCATGTATTAGGATTTATTTCACATACATCATGTATTAGGATCATTTTTTTTTCCTTCTTACTTCGGGAAGGAAAGGCCCAAATTACAACAGGCCCAAATTATATTCCTAACACTTTTTTGTGTTACCCTCTCAATTCTAAACATTAATATTCTTTTCTCATCTCTGTTCTTTAGGTAGAAGTCATTGTTTCTTCCTGTGTTACCTGGTATTTTTCATCCAGACATTTATTATAGCATGCCAACCATCGAATTGTAGTTTATTTGAAAGTATGTCTCTTTAAAATAAGGTGTTTGATTCATATTTGTTATCTGTATACCCAGCGGAGTGCCTGATGTGTATTATTTAGTCACATTATATGTTGGATAAATAAACGTTGACTTAAGGCCAAAACAATTTTGATTTAGAGCTATATCAGTTTACAATAGGAAAAATGCCCGTTGGTCTTGACTGTCAACAATGGTGGTAGAACTGATTAGGTTTTTGTGTTAACTATCTAAGAAGCATTCCTGTTGTAGGTCAAGCGAATGAAGCATTAGGTAAGAAGACTACACAAAGCAAGTTGGTGGCTGTCATAGTCTATTGGGACTGCTATACCAGAATATTCTAGACAGAGTGGCTTCTAAACAACAGAAATTCATTTCCCATAGTTCTGGAGGCTGGGAAGTCAAAGATCCAGATGTTTGCGATTGTAGTGAGGGTCTTCCTGGTTCATAGACAGCCCTCATAGGGAGGGACAAGCAAACTCTTTGGCGTCTTTTTATAAGGGCACTAATCATGTTCTTGAGGATTCCACTCTCATGACCTAAGAACCTGCCAGTGACGCTATCTCCAAATACAAACACATTGGAGATTAGGCTTCAACATATTAATTTTGGGGGGGACACAAACAGTCTAGAGGAGTGGCTAAGATTTATGGTTTTGCAATTCTGAGTTAAACACATTTGGTAACCCCAGAACAGATGTAGGGCAGGAGAGAGGATCTAGAATGAGTCCTAGCTTTCTGGCTTGGGTGCTGGGGAGGAAGTTGGCAATATGGGGGAGAATGGGTCTTGAGGGCAAGACAGGGAAGATGGGTGAGTGGATTTGAATGTGTTCAGTTTGACTCTAAACAAGCACCGGAGCAGAACTGATTTGGGCCTTTCTGAGTTACAGAGAAATCCTTAGGTTGTATTTTTCTCAGATGGCTGAGTCTTTAATGCAACTACATGGAAGCAAAGTGTCCAATCTTGTTTCAATTGAAAAGCCCTTTCTATCAGCCCTGGTGAGCACTGAAGATAAATAAGGAAAATAGGCAACAAGAGTACTGAGGAATTAGTGCAGGATGAAAAGCAATTCAGATTTGTAAGAAAGACTTGATATTTTAATTAAGAGATCCAGGCCTCCTTTTGTGCCTTGGAAATCACTCAAGTTACCTCTGTGACTTTTTTTTTTCTTTCTCTAATTAAAGAAAAATTAGACTCGGGGCACCTGGGTGGCTTAGTCGGTTACTCATCTGACTCTTGGTTTTAGCTCAGGTCATGATCTTGGGGTCATGGGATAGAGCCTCACGTGGGGCTCCTACTCAGCTCAGTCTGCTTCTCCCTCTCCCTCTGCTCCTCCCCTCCCTCATGGGCACACACTCTCTCTCTCAAATAAATAAATAAATGAAATTTTTAAAAAATGAGGCTCAGGGAAGGGCAGAAACCAAGGGGAGCTGCTTCTGTCTGTCTCTCCCTCCATTGATTTACTGCTTCATTATTCTCTTTGCACGCTGTTTACATTCTTTGTCTGTATCTACTTAGGCCCTGATTCCTCAAAACCTTGTCACATACTGCGCCCGTTTTGCCTACCTACCTCGTGGGATGCTCTATCTTCATCTCTCCAGATAAATGATGTTTTATTTATTTATTTATTTATTTATTTATTTATTTATTTATTTATTTTTTATTTTTTATTTTTATTATCCCAGTTCCTCAGTTCTCAGGAGAGAATGCATGTTGTCCATTTCATTTCTAAAGTCTCGGTGCATGGGCAGGGTCACCTGGCTGCCACTCATTTAGCAGGTGTGTGGGTGAGGGGTATTTTGGAGCAGATCATGGAAAACAAATCTCACTTAAAATATCACTTGCAGACAGACTGTACCCCTTGCAAAATAATTGGATATTTCCCTGGCTACGTCCCCTGTAGGGACAAGGACTTATATCACAATAGTTCTTTTGTTATAATTTTTAATATAGTGAGTAGCATAAGCATAAGCTTTGAGTGGAAGTTGTTAAATCTTAACATTTCTGAATTTCTTTTCCAGAATCTATGTAATAAATTTATATTGTCACCAAATATCAGTTGCTTATAGTCTAGGCCCTATTTCCTGCCTTAAGGGGATGCAGTAGGACATAGCAGCCACCAGGTGTCACTGTTGCAGGCAACATTTCAAATTCCTTGGTAGCATCTGATACAGGGCGATATGAATATTTTAGTAACAGTGGACAGGCGCCAAGAAATCACCTAGACTGTCCCTCCTGCCAGGAAGCCTCAGTGAAAAGGTGAGTTGGTGGTTTACCTTTAATGCTCTTCAGATAAAGAACAGTGTTCACACACACCCATTTCTGAGGGTCACTTGCCTAGACAGTGGCCTCTGAGGTCCTCCTGAACACTGCACAGCTATGAATCTGAGAGCCTAGAGCCAAATGGATAGTGAGGGACATTAAGAAGACATCACAGGGATGGTAAAGGTTTGTTGAGTATGTAGATGACTTCCCTTGCTCAGGAGGCTCAGGCTGAGAGGCTGAGGACTTAGGGAAAAGGCTACCTTCAGGCCATTGGTCAGCTGCTCCTGCGGGGACACCCTCTTTTTAATGGCTTCAGTTGAACTCAACTCTGGGACCACCATGTTACTGTGGAAAGTGGGTGTTTTGTTTTGTTTTTCTTAAAGATTTTATTTATTTATTCATGAGAGACCCAGAGAGAGAGAGAGAGAGAGAGACAGAAACACAGGCAGAGGGAGAAGCAGGCTCCATGCAGGGAGCCCAATGCAGAACTCCATCCCAGGACTCGATCCCAGGTACTCGATACCAGGACTCCAGGATCACTCCCTGGGCCGAAGGCAGTGCTAAACCATTGAGCCACCCAGGGAGCCCTTAAAGTGGGTGTTAATTGTTTGTGATTTCACCTCCCTTCTCACCAGATATTCCTTCTTATTATGTTGTCTTTTCCTTTTTTCTCTTCTTCTCCTGGGTTGTCCTCAGTTTCTCTTGTCTCAATTATCCTTTCATCTTTGCCATAGTTCCCAATGCCTCCGAAGGCATTTCTTAAGCCACCTCAACAGAAACTGGTACTCAAGAAGTGACAATTCTGGAACACTCAGTTTCTTGTCTCTTCTCTTTATATTCTAGACCACAAGCAGAAGAGTCCCAGCTACTACAAATGGATGGCCAATTAGGAAAACAGAACCTAAAGACTGCCACTGGAGGTGTAGGTGGAGAGGCACGGCTCACCTTGGCCAGTGCTTCCCAAAGTGGGTTCAGGAAAACATCGGTTCTCGAGATGTATCATGAAAAAGCAACTCCCTGCCCAAGGAATCTGAGAAATGCCACAGCCCGGATCCTCTCTGGGGGAGGCTTACAGTGTACCTAGGGCAGTGTAAAGATTCCAATATGTATCCCAGCAAAGAAACTGGTTGAAACGTTCTCAGCCACTCTCATCTGCCACAGAACCCATTCAAGGGCATTGCTGATTGTGCACACCACCTAGGAGGGTCCCTTAGAACAGGTAATCTGCAGGATGTGCTTTGGGGACTATTCTTGCTGCGGGAAAGCTTGACAAGTCCCCCCTTAGCAAGGAAGTCAAATTGAATGCTGATCCTAGAATAGGCTCAGGCTTTGATTTTCGTATTCTGAGATGGCATATTTAAAGCAAATAGAATAATATACTCTAGGGGATAGAACTTTTCTATGATGTCATTTACACTGCTAAAAATAAATACTGAATTACTGCCAAAATTGTAGGACTTTCTTCTCTTTGGAGGAATTTTCGCTGCTTGAATTCATTCTAGCTTGAGATCATTTAGTTTAAGATTTATTGAGTGCTCACTGTAAGCCCGGTACCATCTCACAGACGCAGAGACAAATAAGACCTAGTTCTTGCTCCAAAGGAAATCTAGGGAGAATTATATAGTCTTATGCTACTTGACTCATACTCTGCTGGTTTTGATACTTAGTGTATGAGATATCACTCATGATATGCTTACCCGTGTGCTTAGAATAATCCAAGCTTTAAGTAAATAATGGTAGGTATGATTAGCTATTTAGTTAGATGCTTTGAGTTGAAGAGAATGTTATGGATAATTCATAATTTAAAATTTCTTTTCCTTGTTGCCTAGGAACACTAAACAAAACTCAAATAGGTGGCTTTCGATCTTGTGGGTCGGTTCTCTTTAGAATGTGTAACATTGTGTTACAGGAAGCAGTCCTTCACATGCCCTGTAGGGAAGACCTGTAGGAAGCAGCCCTTCACACGCCCAATTCCATCTTCTCCAAATTCAGTCAATACACCTACTTTTTGGGGGGATTACTATGATCCATAGTTCCCATTGACATTGAGACCAACTAGTAGTTTGATTTTACTGTGGGAGATGGGTTGGTGGAGTGACCCAAGTAGATCACAGCCTCTATCTCTTGGGTTCACCATGTCTCCAAGGTAATTAGCTGTGTTTTCTCAGGTTTTGCTTGAGTTCAAGATCCAGGATATGCCATTTCACAAGTATACTGCCATTTTGCATTCACAGTGGATAGGGGTTCCCTTCATTTGTACTTACATTAGGCATTAAAAATGACTTCCTCCTCTTGCTTCTCTCATGGTTGTGCTCTCAAGGCGAGAAGCAGAGGAGTGTGGGAGTGAGGGTCCTCAAAGACAGTGACTGGGGCCTGTACCAAACCTCCCACACTGGTCCACTCTGGTAGTTTTTAAAAAAAATTTTTTTCCCACTCTGGTAATTAATCACAGCATACACCTGGCAGCTATGGCTCAGGATTCCTGGTCTTTTCACAAGATAGTCCTCCATGTCAGTCTTGTTGGAACCAACGGCGATCACTGTTTTCTTCCTACTACTTGCTCAAAAGTCAGAGAAAGCCTGATAAACGCTTATTAAATTAACTGACCTGCTGGTGTTGCCCCTCAAAATATGGTGAGTAACTTTTTAGAAAGTCTTTTCTTGGAGAAGAAACATCTGTATGATGTTGGCAATTTCTTTCCAGATAGATCTATGATTCTAAAAAGGAATATTCCCACTTGGGACAAAAGCCAACTTCAATATCAGTTAGTTTTTAGCTCATGCATGGGATTGAACAAATTCTACATATAAGAAAAATTCTTTTCAAAGCTTCTCCTTTATTTATGGACCTTATAAATATGACCACTGGAAGATTGCTTGCAGGATTATGGGATTTATTTTGTGTGTTTGCCATGAGGATGAAATAGAGTTTTGGAGTTATTGAGGCCAGACGCAAAGGGAAATTAAATAAGCCTTATGGATGAAAAGAAATTTTTTAAAAGTGCCCTATAAGACATATCAGGTAATAAAGCACCAGGGCCAGATGGATACACAGCTGTATTGTACAAAACATTCAGTCATAAATTACTTCCAATTTTAGAAGAGGTTTATAAACATGCTCCAGGAACCAAAGAAACTTCTTCTTCTTTCAATTTTACTGGCAAGAAAAAAGAAATGTATGGGCTATAAAATTAATTTTATTCCTTAACTCTAACTAAAAAGCTATGGCTGTTAGATTTATAAAGCTATTAAGCAGTATGTTTGCCTGGATCAAGTGGATTTATTCTACGGAAAATTTCTGGAAAATGATATTTACTACTTAGTTAATCTTACAAATCCAGTACCAGATAATTGAAAAAAAAATAGGTATGGCTAGAGGCCTTTACCTAGTGAATTGAATTGCTGAGTAAAAGCACTCATTTCAAAGAAATAGTCATAGAAGGTTTTCTGTAGAAATTTCAGGACTATCCTGAATCCAGGCAGGATAGAAATGGCTTTCTCATTTTTAGGAATATATCCTTGGAATAATCATGTGTATATTAAACTGTTTAGTATCATACTTGTTTCTTAGGGTGTAGTTCAAAATAGTAGAAAAACCGGAAAAAATCTTTATGCCCAACACCAGGTTTAGTAAATTATGGTATATTCACCCCATGGATATTATGTAGTTTATTGCAATTAATATAGAATATTTAATACCAGAGAGATGGCCATCATATTTTAAGTGGTAAAAACAGGCAAAGCAAGCCTTTGTGGTATGATTTGCTTTATGTAAAGTAATAGAAAAAAGTTTGTGTGTCTTCAGGGTCCAGCAGGGGGTCTTGTTAGAGCCAACTAAACATTGAAAGCCTAGACAGCCAGGAATGCCCTTGGCCCAGGCTGCTTGGGGGGTGTTGGTCAGGAGCCCCAGCTCATCTGCAAGGCAGTTATCAGGCATTCCTCTCTGGTGGGAGACCTTGCAGCTCCTTTGCTCTGGGGGAGGACAGAAGAGCCACAGCAGGCAAGGCCAGAGCTGCCATTTGCTTGGACGTCTCATATCTGACAGTGGCTAATTTTTTTTTTTTTTTTTAAATAACAACTCGATAAGCTTTTAGGTCTCTAAAGGACATTCCACTAACAAGAATCACCATACTCAAGGGAATCTACACCTCCCTTTCTGATTTAAAGCTCATTTACAGAGGCCTCTGGGTGGCTCAATCACATGGGTATCTGCCTTTAGCTTGGGTTATGATCCCAGGGTCCTAGGATCAAGCCCTGTGTTGTTGGGCTCCCTGCTCAGTGCGGGTCTTTCGATGGTGGGGGATGTCTGCTTCTCCCTCTCCCTCCAACCTTACCCCCTGCTCATTTTCTCCCTGGCTCTTTCACTCTCTCAACTGAATAAATTTTAAAAATATAAAAAAAATAAAGCACATTTACAGCCTTCCCCAACCCAGATGAAATTTACCAGCCAAGGCTCATCTGAATCACTAAACAACATCGCTTATCGCTATACACGGAATAGCTGTGTCCCTCCCCCCAAATTCTTAGGTTGAAATCCCTGCCCCCAAGATTAGGGGATGATGCCATGGGGGAGGTGATTAGGTTATGAAGGCAGAGCCCTCATGCATGGAATTAGTTCCCTTATAAAAGAAGACTGACAAAGCTCCCTTGCTCCTCTGCCTTATGAGGTTACAGCAGGTGGTCTAGGAAGTGAGCCCTCATCAGACTCTGCCAGTACTTCGATCTTGGACTTTCCAGCCTCCAGAACTGTGAGAAATAAGTTTCTGTTGTTTATAAGCCACCCAGTCCTTGGTATCTTTGTTACAGATGCCCAAATGGATGGACGCTTAGTGTCATAATTCGCATTCCACCTGTTGAGGAATCAGGTGTTTTGGTGGTCAGTTTAAGACAGGAGCCAGGCTGGGGTGACAGTCCAGCCTTTATTCACTCAGTGCAAGAGGCCAGAAGAGGCACCTCCCACCTGGTGTTGTATTTGCCTTGTGGAGTCAGACCCCTTACCTTTATCACGTCTCCAGAACATAGAGCTAGAATGTCAACTGAAGGGCCAGTTTTCATAGATCAGGGCTTTTAACCCTTTACAGGTAGTATTTGTTACCTTAACCCTCTTTACTTACTCTCTGCTTCTTTTCTTTTGTCCCTTTGGATTTAAGTTACTTTCATGTGTCATTTCCTTTTTAGTTGTTTGGTGACTTGGCTAAAAGTTTCCGTGCTCCAGGGTAAAGCGTCTGATGTTGTATAGCCCTGGGCATGCCCACAGTCCCTGTGGGATGACAGTAGCTTTAGCAGGGCTGGCCTGGGCTATCTCTCCCCTCATCTTCCTGTTAGCCTGTCCCCTCTGCTGGTTATACACCCAGCTAATAGTCTTCACTCATATCCAGCTGGATTCTCTCTTGTTTGGAACACTCTGCTGGGATCTGAATTGGTCTACAGTCTTATCTAACTAAATTTGAGTCCTTCCTCAGGAGTAAATGTCTTTGAGGTCAGGATTTGAGGTTTTGTTTTGATCCAAGAGGGTTATTTTTAGCTATCTTTTCCCTTCGTTCTGTTTAACTTCCACTACCATTTAGCTTATTATTCTTATAAAGTTACCAGCCTTCTCTTAAGTGCTTACCATGAAAATCTCCACTGCTCCCACAGTGTCCCAGGGTTGAAACTTCCCCATACCATGTTCCAAATAAAATCATTCCTTCGGGGAGAGATTCTAAGCTCTCTGTTCTTACAGCTTGTCTCTGGGCAAGGTCTATGTTCAACTGCTTTAGAGCTTGGGGCAGGGACATGGTCTATGCCCCTCTGAAGGACGCCCCTGCTTGCTGAGCTGGGTGCTGCTTGGGGGAGTAGCCTGTGGTCTTCTCAGCTTGCCTCTCCTGCTCTGCCTGGGATGGAGCTTCTGTCTAAATGCTTTGAGGGTGATGGAAAGTAGCCCTGGACCTCTCAGCTATTCTTGCCTGGGATAGAACTTCCTCAACATAAACCAAGTTGGGGGGGATAAATGCCGGTGGCCTGGTTCTCCCAGAGATACTGGGGCCCCACACTGAGAGCTGGGGCACTTGGACACCCCATATGCTAGGCTGCACCGGCTGAGTTAGTGTCTCCATCATGTTGGGCTGGAGGGAAGGGAAATGCCACCACTTCTTGCTATTCTAACTGAGATCTAGTTGATTTTCTTGAGTAAATATTTCTCTAAAGGCTCTTAAAGTGTTGTATGCTCTTAGGAGAATTTCTAGAGGCATAAAATTCTTTAAAAAATAATAATTTTGACTAGTTACAGTTGTTTCATTGGGGAGGTTTGCAGAGCTTTTTTCACTGCTCTTCTAGAAATCTATCCCCCTCCCCGTCTTGTTTATAATTTATATGTGTCTCAAGGACCATTAGCCTGATGTCATTTCATTAATACTACACATTTATTAAAAAGATGGAAAAAATATCTCACAGTCTCTTAATGGTTATCCAGAGGGATGAGGAATTATGTTGATTTAAGTACTTTAAACATTTAAAAATTATTTTATTATCTGTATTTTTTTGCCTCAATTTTTTTTTTTTTGAAATGAGAAAGAAAAGCTTTTAATAAAAGAAGCAAATAAATACAGATTGTTTTTCTCTTGACGGCTGGGAAGGTGGCACAGGCATGCAACCCAGCCTCCCTCTTCCTGAGAGACTCCCTGGCAAGAAAGATGTCTTGGTCAAATGTCTTTATAAACATATTAATGACAGACTTCTTGGCAGCCGCCCTAATGGCTTTCTAAGATGAGAGTCTTAATTGTGGAATATTTTTAGCATAGCAGAATGTACCTGGTCTGTCTAGAATTGATTATGGTAAACAGACCAGGATCTATGGATTTATGGGGCCTGGCTTCCTGGAAAAAGTCACATAAGCTATAGTTGGGGGAGATCATCGAGAGGACACCACTGCTGGTTGACCCTCCAGCTGGACTCCAGCGATCCGAGGCTCGTGACCCCTTCCCCTGTCCTCCCCTGTCCTCTCCTGTCCTGGGAGTGTACGTTCGGCCCAGCATTCCTGTGGCTGGAGCTGTTTTAAGGACATAGCCTGGAGAGAGCAATGTGTTATTGAGATCATCTGGACTGAATATGTAACTGAAACCCAGTTGAGACCTCTGAATAAACTGTAAAGACTGGCAGCCGGGTGTGGAGATGGACTCGTCTCACGGCCACCCAAGACAAGCCTTGTAAGTTAAGTTCCCTTGATTATTAGACCTGCCAGCCGTCCATCTAGGGTGCTCGGCCTCTCTCCCCAGTCTCTCCCTGCCTCCCGTGGGCTGGGGCCAGTGTGACAGCCACAGCTATGTAACTATAGGAATAAAAAAGATATTTGATGCCAGAGATAGCTTTTTTGGTGTAAGTGACGATTGCATATGTTAGATATTGACAAACAACACAAGAAAGGACTTGGGAAGCTGAATCAGGGGTCCTGGGCCTCTCCCTGCTGTTTATAACACCTAAGGGCAAAAAAAATCCTTGATTCTGGTGAGCCTGATCTGAGTATCCAATACTTTGTCTTGTTTTAACATCTAAGTAAGAAAAAGAGCTTCTTTCTCAGGAGCACTTGTGAGTGTCAACACTTTACGGAAACAGTCTTAGAAATCACTGAACTCTTTCCTGGTAAATGATAAGTAGTTAAATTCAGGAGAAGCACGGAGCGTCCACTCACTGTCAGCACTGCTATTTATAACATGAATCGCGTATATTTTATCCAACAATTGGATAATGCAGCTTTAGGTCCTTTTATTTTTTCCTGAAAACTAATTTGCTCTAATTTGGCGATTCACTGAAATAGTTTTCTGGGAATTGATTTTTAGTGAATTGGACTGCTTCCAGATGATATGATTAAAAAATAAAAATATTTACCCCAGTTCCTCTGGCATTTCCATGGTGCCTGAGTATAAAGAGAAATTACTGAGAGTTGTGGAAAGTGAGTATCCTTTTCCTCAGTTATGAGAAATCTCATGTTTTGGGTCTGTTTTATGCCTTTTTTTTTTTCTGTCTCATGTAGTAAAAGGCTTTCTTTTTTATGTTAAATTGATACACCCCTTGGAGAAAATATGAAAAATAGAGAAAACACATATTTTTAAAGTTTTAATTTTAATTCCAGTTAGTTAACATACAGTGTAATATTAGTTTCAGGAGTACAATGTAGTGATTCAACAATTCTATACATTACTCAGCGCTCATCACAACCAGTGCACTCCTTAATCTCCCATCACCTATCACTCATACTCCGCCCACCTCCCCTCTGGTAACCATTAGTTTGTTCTCTGTGGTTAAGAGTCTATTTCTTGGTTTGCCCCTCTCTTTTTCCCCCTATGCTCTTTTGTTCTGTTTCTTAAATTCCACATATATTCCATAAATCCTATGATTTTTTTCTTTCTCTGATTAACTTATTTTGTTCTTTTTTATGGCTGAATAATATTCCATTACATGTATATATCCATTCATCAGATAATGGACCCTTGGACTCCTTCCATAGCTTGGCTACTGTATATAATGCTTCTGTAACAGTGTGTGTGTGGGGGCATGTATCCCTTTGAATTAGTGTCTTTGTATTCTTTGGATTAATACTTAGTAGTGCAATTGCTGGATCATGGGGTAGTTCTATTTTTAACTTTTTGAGGAACCTCCATCCATACTGTGGTTTTCTACAGTGGCTGCACCAGTTTGCATTCCCACCAGTGGTATAAAAGGATTCCTTTTTCTTTACATCTTCACCAACATGTGTTTCTTGTGTTTTTGTTTTTAGCCATTCTGACAGATGTGAGGAGATACTGCATCCAGGTTGTTTTGTTTTTGTTTGTATTTTTTTTTATTGGCTGCTTGGAGTTTATTTTCCACTAGGTATTAAGTACACAGTTACAGGGTTTCATGAAGGTTTGCGTGTGGCTTGGATAGTACAGAGTGGGGTTCTCTCAACTTCCTTCTTGGTGTTTTGCTGTTTTGATATAAAAGAACCCAAGCATTACTGCTTGCTGCAGCCTATCTTAGTCTATAGGAGGGGAAGGGGGACTCTGATGAGCCTAGAGCCTCTTGAAGCCTGGTGATGGCCCACTCAGGATTGAGGCTTGCTGTTGGCTTTGCCAAGCTGGCCATAGGATTGCTTCCTCATGGCTTCCAGAGCCAAGTCACAGATGATTGTACAGCTGGAGGCCTGAGAAGACTTTGAGCATTCTGGGGACTCCAGCACTGTAGCCATGAATGGGGATTTCTAAAGAAGAAGCTTGCCCACCAGTGACCCTGATTGGCCATGGGGAGACTGGGGTGGTGAGGGGCAGGTTCTCCAGGTGCTTCCCCAGGAACTGTTACTGGAAGTAGAACCCAAGTAGTGCTGGTAGTAATCGTGAGTGGCCATGAGCTAGCTGCTGGAGGGGATGTCTGCCATGCTGTTGTTTGTAGGCTAGTAGAAATCCTGGGTGGCAACCCCTCTCAGGCCTCTGCTGGCAATCACGGTGGGCAAGGGGTCGGGCCATTAGGGTGTGGAACTCATTCGCAGAGGAGAAGGCTGAAGGCAGCTCCTGAATCCAGGAGTGGGTAGGGTCTACGCTGTAGTTTTGATTTGCATTTCCATGATGATGGGTGATGTTGAGCATCTTTTTATGTGAGAAATATCTAGAAAAAAGTTGCTATAGCCAATGTCAGAGAAAGTTACTTCCTGTGCTCTTCCAGGATACTTATGGCTTCAGGGCCTCTTATTTAGGTCTTATTTAGGTATTTACATTTGAATTTATTTTTATATATGCTATAAGAAAGTGGTCCAGTTTCATTCCTTTGTGTGTAGTTATCCAGTTTTCACATGCCATTTGTTAAAGAGACTATCCTTTTCCTGGGATATTCATTCCTCCTTTGTAAAAAAACACATTTTTAAAAAGATTTTATTTATTTATTCATGAGAGACAGAGAGGCAGAGACATAGGCAGAGGGAAAAGCAGGCTCCACGCAGGGAGCCTGATGTGGGACTCGATCCCAGAACTCCAGGATCACACCCTGAGCTGAAGACAGATGCTCAACTGCTGAGCCTCCCAGGTGTCCCAAAAAACCATTTTTTAAAAAGATTTTATTTATTTATTTATTCATGAGAGACAGAGAGGCAGAGACATAGGCTGAGGGAGAAGCAGGCTCTTGCAAGGAGCCCGATGTAGGACTCCATCCCAGGACCCTGGGATCATGCCCTGAGCCGAAGGCAGACCCTCAACCACTGAGCCACCCAAGTGCCCCTCCTTTGTCAAAAATTAATTGACCATATAATTGCGAGTTAATTTCTGAGTTTTCTATTCTGTTCCATTGATCTATGTGTCTATTTTTGTGCCAAGACCAAACCGTTTTGATTACAAAGCTTTGTAATACAATTTGAAGTCCGGAATTGTGATGCCTTCAGGTTTTGCTTTTCTTTTTCAAGATTGCTTTAGTTATGTGGGGTCTTCTGTGGTTCCACTCAGATTTTAGGATTATTTGTTCTAGCTCTGTGAAAAATGCTGTTGGTATTTTGATAGGGATTGAGCTGAATGTATAGATTACTTTGGGTGGTATAGACATTTTTACAATATTTGTTCTTGCAGGCCATGAGCATGGAATGTCTTTCCATTTCTTTGTGTCATCTTCACAGGAAATGAATCACTTTTTATACATTTTAATACATTTTTCCCCATCTTTTCTTTATGGTATAGGTTTCTCTCACATGTTTGTAAATCGTTCTGAAAGAGTTAAAACATTTTAACATCCTAGACTTCATTTTAGGTAGGATATTCACTTAAGTTTACTCAAAGAAATTAGCCAGACATCTCTCTGAATTATCCAATTATTCAAATGTACTGAGTCATCAGAGCTCACCAAATTGCTTGTTTTTGTTTCTTCCTGACATACACTGGTCCTGTGAACATAACAATAGGCTTAGAAGAGAGAAAACATCCCCTTTAGATAGGGGCAGCACTTCAATAAGATGTAAGGAAGGAAACTGATGAAGAGACTTTAGCCTTCAGGTGCATTTACCTGTCCCTGGGTAAGTCATGTAACTTCCATGACAATTTCCCAGGTGTGATGAGGGACTGGACAGGGTATTACTGTGGTCCTTTCCAGGTGGAATAGCCAACAGCCATGGAAAGGCATTAGGCCATGTTTCAGGGACTTTCCATTGTATGTAAAACATTGCTCTCACCTATAGAATTCTTCTGTCACCAAAATACAAATGCATTGTATTTAAAAGGATTTTTTGGTTAATTCAGCTTGGATTGAAACACATTTTCTGGGCAGCCCAGGTGGCTCAGTGGTTTAGCGTCTGCCTTCCGCCCAGGGCCTGATCCTGGAGACTGGGGATTGAGTCCCATGTCGGGCTCCCTGCATGGAGCCTGGGTCTCTGCCTCTCTCTCTCTGTATGTCTCTCATGAATAAATAAAATCTAAAAAAAAAATAAAAAATAAAAAATAAAAAATAAAAAAAAGAAACATTTTCCCACATAAATAATGTTAAACATAATGGTTCAATTTCCAGCTAGATGGCTAACAGAGAGTTCTAATAGTATCATTGGTTTTTATTTGCTTCTGTGTCATAATGGATCCTATGTTCTATCTGGAATTTATAAGTTCAGTAACATATCACATATAAATAGCATACAGCCACGCTAGTCTTTAAATGCAAATCTTCTCTTTTCCTCTTCTTCCTCACTGTCCACACTCCAACAGGAAAGCAGAGAGTAATACCAAAAATAACATCAGCTAATATTTACTGTAGGTATATTATGTTCTAGTCATTGCATATTCTGTATATTTTATTATTTAATTCCCATTACTTTCCCCATTTCATACACGAGCAAACTGAGACTAAGAATTCAAGTGACCTGTCCAGAGAAATACAGCTGTTAAAATGTGAAACCAGGTCTGAGGCCTCCGAACCCTGTGCTCTTGCCTGCCCCCTTGTGGCAGCAGTGCTCCTGAAGGCCTGGTCCACAACCCCCCCCCCCCCCCCCCCCCCGCCCAAGTAGCGGTAACCAATGCCTGTTGCCCAAATGTTTCCGTAGTAAGAATCCCCTTACATGCCTTCCTCCGCCCTCGGACTAGCTCAGTTGCCCCTCGTTAGGCTCTCACAGCCTTGAATTTAGAGTACTCATGACTTTCATACTAGCATCTGTGCAATAACTTAATTACTGTCTCCATGCTTCACTAGACGTAAGCTCCGTGGGGGAAAGGACCCTCTCTGTCTTCACCTTTGTTCCCCCACCAGGAGCGTTGTTGGGTCCCCGTTCATATATTTAGAACAGATGAGTGGGAGCTCTGCTTTTATGGGAGCAGAGAGAGAGGTGCATTTGTGGGAAGAATCCGGACCTCAGTGTCTTGGGGGCAAGGTTGGGGCTCCCATATGGACGGATCTGGGGGGCAGTCACAGGTGTGTAGCTCCTAGGATGGCATTAGGATCACTCTTCTGTCAGGTCATTGCATTGATCTTCAAGTAGTTTCCTTTGAGACAGTTTCCAAAGAGTCAAGAGGTCTACCATCTGCACAGTAATTTCTCACAGAGCTCTGTTTCCATAATCCTTTGGTTCTTTACATTTTTTGGTTATTTATTAATTTTACATTTCCCCCAGCTTTATCGAAGTATCATCAACAAATAGCATCACGTGAATTTAAGTGTACAGCTTGAAGACTTGGTCCACATATGTACTCTGAAATGAGTACCCCAGTGTTCTTAATTGAGGCTCCTCTGCAGAGGCCTTGGTAAATATTTGGGGGTTTCTTTTTTGCTTTGGGGAAGAAGCCTAACGCACTAAGCCCAAGGCCCTCAGCATCTCATCTCATTTCCTGCAAGTGTCCAGTGTAAAGGCTCCTCTAGGGCCAGTCTCCCCGGACTCTGTCCTCATTGTGGCCTCTCTTCCCTCTATCTGCCTTCAAACTACTTCCACTTCACGCTCTCCTCCTTTGCTAAACCCTAGTGGCCCCGTAAGGCCCAGTATCTATCTACCTTCTCCGCACAAAGCCTTTCAAGGCTGACCCTCTTTTTTTTTTTTTTTTTTTGACTTAGGTTTTTATTTTTTATTTATTTATTTTTATTGGAGTTCAATTTGCCAACATATAGCATAACACCCAGTGCTCATGACTTCAAGTGCCCCCCTCAGTGCCCGTCACCCAGTCACCCCCACCCTGCGCCCACCTCTCCTTCCACCACCCCTCGTTCGTTTCCCAGAGTTAGGAGTCTCTCATGTTCTGTCTCCCTTTCTGATATTTCCCACTCATTTTTTCTCCTTTCCCCTTTATTCCCTTCCACTATTTTTTATATTGCCCAAACGAATGAGACCATATAATGTTTGTCCCTCTCCAACTGACTTACTTCACTCAGCCTAATACCCTCCCGTTCCATCCACGTTGAAGCAAATGGTGGGTATCTGTCGTTTCTAATGGCTGAGTAATATTCCATTGTATCCCTAGACCACGTCTTCTTTATCCATTCATCTTTCGATGGACACCGAGGCTCCTTCCACAGTTTGGCTACTGTGGACATTGCTGCTAGAAACCTCGGGGTGCAGGTGTCCTTGCGTTTCACTGCATCTGTATCTTTGGGCTGACCCTCCTGCACCCAGAGCTGCACCTGCCCAGCCAGTGCCACCCCCACCCCCCGTCCTGCCTTCTCTCGGCGCAGAGCCTCCCCGGGTGGGGTGGGGTCGCAGGGTCGCCTGCCTTGCCCCCCTCCCCGACCGTCCCGCCGCGCTCGGCCCTGGAAGCGGCTGTAGTACCGCGCGTCCTTCGGCAGGTGGCAGCCTTCACAAACGGAATTCAGGCATTTGGTGGTTTTGCTCTACAGGATAGTGTCCCTAATGAGAGGCGCAGATGCCCCGAGCAGCTACCTCAGCTGATCTTGTTCACTAATTAGAAACATTCGCTTCCTCGGAGTCACAAAAATGTTCCCACTATTATTCTGTTTTGTGAAGGGAAACAGTCTGAGTTGTCATTTAAGTGATTCCATTTCCAGCTCTCATGTGTTTGGAAGATCAGAAGATACCAAAACAAAGCTCTTCTTTTATTATTATTATTATTTTCCCAGAGAATGAGGGAGGAATCATGATCCTTTTTTTTTTTTTCAATTTTGGTATGCAGTTTTTCTTTTCACAAAATGATGAAGATATTAAAGTTGTATGTAGGGATCTTTATCATTAAAAGCAAGAAGAAGGGGAGAATGTTTTTAAAGACAACGGTAGACGGCTAATTGACAACAACATAAAAAATGGGGCATATCATTTAGAATTCGTTCTGTCTTTAACAAGAATGTTTGAGAATTGGTTGCTTTATGAGATGGAGAAGTTTGGTACCTGACACTGGCACATTAGGTACCCGGAGCCTTCTGGAAACTTGACATAGGCATTGCACTTGATAAAGATCACTCCCTCTCTCAGTTCATACCTTGACTGTGGCTACTCACTGAGGCATCTTGCTTGAACGATAGGTGCACTTCCTTTTCTTGTAGTATCCCTCCAGGGCTTTGGTTCCCTACTGTAAATTTTACTTCCTGTGTTGTTTTCTCTCAGATCATCCAACCCCTAGAATCACTTTACCTCAAACTATCTTCATTTATGTGTGCAAAACAAGTACAGTAAATAGGAATTGAGATAGAAATTTAGCAAGCAAATGGAAATGTGTACTTCTACATATATGTTGTGCTCTTCAGAGAAACAATGTGGAAGGGCCATATATTTATTTTAGCAATGAATCAGTGTCTTAAAACATTTTAAAACTTCTCTTTGGGTTTTATTTCAGAGCCTGTTGTGGTGGGATAAGCTCGGGTCTGAGGTCATTCCATGGATCCTTAGGTCTTAATTCTGCACACCCCTTAGCATTCTTGTGCTCTCCAGATGGTATTTATCTCCTGAGCTTTGTATCACCCTAGGAGTAACAAATGCACTAATATCTCCTCTAATCTCTCAGGGCCGGCTTCGAACATTCTCTCATTTGCAATTTGGGTACAGAAGACTTTACTCCTTAGAGTCTTGGTGTCTGACCTGAGAAATGAGGAACTTCAATGGTCTCTACACCACTTGTGGGTGGATCTTTAATTTCCGTTGGACTCCCACATCTCCGAGGTCAGACATCTTTAGGATTGAAAACATATTTTCTAATTTACAGAAAAATATGCATAAATATATCCCTATACTCTGTCCGTTTTAATTTTTTCATTCTTCATAAAGTCTTGCCATGCTTTCTTAGAGAGTGTTTTGCCTAAATATGAATTATGATACAGAATTTAGGTTAATCTCAATCTTTTTATAATTTCCTATATCCCAAACCTATTTTAGTTATTGTAGTTACTCCCAACACCTCTTATATTTTTTGAAGATTTATTTATTTATTTATTTATTTATTTATTTATTTATTTATTTATTTTTAAAGATTTTATTTATTTATTCTTGAGAGACACAGAGAGAGAGAGAGAGAGAGGCAGAGACACAGGCAGAGGGAGAAGCAGGCTCCATGCAGGGAGCCCGATGTGGGACTCGATCCCGGGACTCCAGGATCACGCCCTGGGCCAAAGGTGGATGCTCAACTGCCGAGCCACCCAGGCATCCCTATTTATTTACTTTAGAGAGAGAGAGAATCCTTAAACAGATTCCCCAATGAATGCAGAGCCCATCAAGGGTCTTGATCCCACAACCCCGAGATCATGACTGGAGCCAAAATCCAGTTGGCTGCTTAACCAACTGAGCCACCCAGACGTCCCTCAGCACCTCATATATTAATTACATTTCATCTGTATCAATTGCTTAGGGGTGATCAGTTCAGTGAAATCTCTTGTTTGAATATCAGTTTGTAAGGGATGGCACAAGCTCATAGGAATATACCGTTTGCAAATATATTCACTCATTTATTAATCAGTAATCGGCTAGTATGTTCATTTATTCATGTATTCATTCACTCAGCTGCCATCGACTGAGCATATACTCAGTGCAGCCATTTATTACTGCATTGGTGACAACAGCAGGAAACAAGACCCTTGAGCTAATTCAGTCCCAGGGGAGCTTGCTGTCTGGTAGGTTGCCACTTTTGTAAGGGAATTGAAAGTAAAATACTGTTCAGGGAGCACCTGCTGTGTTACTTTCACTTTCAGCTCCTTTCACTGATGGAATGTCATTTAATCCTCACAACATTTTTCAGGTTGGGTATTACTAGAGTAATTTCTATTTTATTCCAGTGGTAAAATTGGGGGAGGTGGGATTTGGACCCAGAGATCCAGCCCCCCTGGGCACCCCAATGTGGACATGACCATCTTGGCCTCAAAGTTTGGTTGTCTGCACCATATTCAGTTCCCTTTCATTAATCTGCCATATTTTAGCTTAGACTTTACGGTAACAAAAATATAAGCTGAGAATAGTAGTGAGAGACAATCCTCATGTAGTTTTTATTCTGTGCAGGGCACTATTCTAAGTGCTATATATGTATTCATTTAATTTTCACAAAATCCTGTGAAAGAGATATCATTTTATTTTATAGGTGAGGGATCAGAAGCACAGAGACATCAAGTAGGTGGCTGGGTTGGGATTTGAGTCCAGATTGAGTGTCAGGGTTCGTGGCATGAATCACCATGCTATCCTGACACTAAATAGTTGAACCCCCACTATGTAACCATCCACATGATAACTCCCTCCTTCCACACTATTTATTTATTTATTTTTCCTTCCACGCTATTTAGCCAGATATAGCTAAGTACTTCCTGTCCATGTGTCAACATGCATGTGCCTATTCATGGAGCAACTGCGCATGAGGTACAGGCTTTGTTGGGGTTGTTCTAGAGTTATTCATGCTTGGCCTTTCACAGTCTGCTGGCAAGAAGTGACTGAAATGGCTTCTCAGGGCCACGGGAATTTCAAAGTCACCTGGAATATTAGTCATGGTGGACAGGCCTTGGTAATGACTATTGCAAAATGGTCTTTTTTGTAACTATGAAAGGAAGGATTTTAGAGGCCTCCTTGGTTTTAGATTTTAAAAATGCTTACAAGTCCCCCAGTTTACTTAGAAATACCTCCCTCTGTGTTTACCAGCTTACTGCCTGTTTTCTTTCCAGCCAGGGTTTGCTGGAGACTTAGTATGGGCCCACATGCTGGGTTTGCCATTAGATTTTTTTTAAAACTGTATTGCCTTTGGGTTACACAAGCAACTCTTTGAACATAATTTGATTTTTAAAAAAAGCAACTGTATTATTTTTAAACAAAGCTTTATTTTTTTAAAGTCATAGTTTATTTTATGAACTATATATGGCAGACCTTCAAGCTTGGTGGGCTGTTTTAAATAATGAATATATGTTTATGAAGATGTAGCTGTACAGCAATAACATAGAGTCTTAGCTGTAAGAAGTCTCCAATATATCCACATCCTTTGAAATCAGAACAATTTTCTGGAATGGTTAAATTGCTTTTGTGGTCAGTTATGGCATTATCATAATCTGTTGTTCCAAGTCACGCTATGGACTAGGACATTCTGTGTTTTTGCTCAGCTCACGCAACGCAATTTGCACTTCATCATTCTACTTAAGATAAAAGTGAATGTTCAATTAAGAAGTCATGCAACTACTGAGTAAAAGAGTCAGAAGACAACAATTAAAAAAAAAAATCCCTCCCAAGAACACACACACACGAACATACACTGTGTGTGTGTGTGTTTGTATGGTTAAAACAGAGTCAATTCATATTAGCATTCTGTCAGAGGAACTCTCCTTGAACTCGTCCATTGGTTCTGGCCAGTGCAGGTGTCCACCTATGACATGCCCGAAAGGCTCTTGACCTCAGGACTTATTGAGGATGAGGAGCACATTTGTTGAGTGTGGTTGCATCTACACGGGGGAAGAGAACCAAACACATGTTTTTACATGGGAGTAAGCAGATGTGCAGGACACTAAAACAACATCTGGTTTTAGGGTTCTCTGGTCTCCTCACAAAAGGATCGATAAAAATCTCTGAGCCAGTTGGGTCTAGAAAATGGTCTCTGTTCTGTCTTGCCTTTATTACCTTTTCTCTGGCTCTTCTTACTCTAGGTGACTGAGGGACGTCACTCCCTTGCATCACAGCCCTTATTACTATATTTGGGGGGAAATTCTCTTTCTTTTTATCTATCTTGGCTCTGAGCTCTTTATTTAGTTTTACTAGTTTTGACTTTATCAGTAAGTCTTGTATCAAAGTAATACTTGTACATATGTAAACATAATGGAACAGGACTAAGGACTTCTAAAGCCCCCGTCCCATTCCTCCCACCCTTCAACCCAGCCCTCCCTGAAAGTGATGGCGTTAAACTCTTTTAGTTGTTTCTTTTAGTATTTTTTATAGTATTTCTAACTGATATGCCTATGCTGATAGTTTGTATCTGTTCCCAATTTTAGACATTATTCTTTTATTGTGGATGAGGCTTTGGCTCTCTTTCTCTCTCCCCCATCTTCATTGCTTAGTCTGTTCCGGTCTCCTTTCTCATATTCTAGATGCACCCACAGTTTTGGTTAAACCATCGCTCAGCATTTCCATTATTATGACCATATAAGTTGTTCACTGCAGAAGCAAGTAATGTTTGGAAATTGTGTTTCCTTTCTCGTATAACTTTTTAATCTCGATGTTAATAATTGCTTTATTTTTTCATTTGCCTTGTTTGCTATGTATGCATTAATAGATTGTTTTCCAGGTGCCCGAACAGATTTGTCAAGCATCTTTCAATACTTTTTTTTAAACATGTAAACAATTGAAAAAAAAATCTGTGGATTCCTTCACTTCCATCTTCCCCATCTTCATCTGGCTCCTCACTCAACCTGGAGACTTTTCTTTCTGGGCCTGTAGCACTTATTTTCTGGATTCCTTGTCTTTCTTGTCCATATATTGATTTTCTGAAGCATTAACTTGCTTGAGAAGTGTGTTTTTGAATTCTTGGGCAGTTGGAAAATGTCTTTATTGTACACCACACCTTGATTAATTAATAGTGTTGCCTGGGTCCAGGTGGCTCAGTGGTTTAGCGCCACCTTAAGCCCAGGGCCTGATCCTGGAGACCTGGAATCAAGTCCCATGTCAGGCTCCCTGCGTGGAGCCTGCTTCTCCCTCTGCCTGTGTCTCTGCCTTTCTCTCTCTCTCTCTGTCTCTCTCTCTGTGTGTGTCTCTCATGAATAAATAAATAAAATCTTTAAAAAAAAATAGTGTTTCCTGGTATGGAATTCTGTTCACATCTGCCAGGATTTTGAAGGCCTTGCTTACTGTGTTTCATAAGTTAGGTATTTTTTTTTCTCCCTCCAACTTTATTGAGGTACAACTGATAAAATTGCAAGATACTTAAAGTGATGGGTTTTTTCATCAGGGAGACCCATGCCCTTTGCTTTTAGAAAAATTTTTAACTTTATTTCTTTAGCAATTTCTTTCCTCCTTTCTGCTGTCTCTGCCTGGATCTTCTGTTAATTGGATCATAGGTGTCAAGCCTAATTTTGAGTTAGAATTAGGAGTCAGTCCTGATTTTCTTTTATTCTATATGAGTCTTGGCTTTTCATTGTACTCTTCCAACCCTCATATTGAGTTTTAAAAAATTTTAGCCTAGACATTTTTCAATTTCAAAGAGCTCTTTATTTTTGATTTTTTAAAAAGATTTTATTTATTTATTTATTTATTTATTTATTTAGAGTTGGGCAAAGAGAGAATCTTAAGCAGGCTCCATGCCCAGCTTGGAGCCCAATGTGGGGCTCAATCCCATGACCCTAAGATCACCACCCAAACCAAAATCAAGAGTTGGATACTCAACTAACTGAGCCACCCAGTGCCCTGAAGATTTTATTTTTAAATAATCTCTACATCCGTTGTGAGGCTTGAACTCACAACCTTGAGCTCAAGAGTTGCACACTCCACTGATTGAGCTAGTGAGGTGCTCTGGTTTTTAATGTTGCATTGTTTTCTTTCTTGTTTCATGGATGCAGGATCCGCCATTAACTTTTAGGATATTAAGGATGGTATGATAGTGATCTTCTGTGTTCTGTATTCTACCATCAGAGAATGCGTTTTGAATACCTCCTAGGAGTCTGGCATTATTTCATACTAGAGATAGAGTAGTGCATGAAACATGGTCCCTGCTCTCACAGAATGTTTATCCAAGATTTTTGGGGCCTGAGCTATTTGCTGAGAATCAGAATGGCATGGGTACTTGGAGGAGAGAGATTAGGAGTTTAGTTTAGGAACTGTATTTGTTTCCTGTGGCTGCTATAACACATGACCACATAATACTTAGTGGCTTAAAACAAACAAAAATTTATTCTCTTACGGTTCTGGAGGTTGCAAGTCCAAAATCTGTTTCACTGAGACTGAATCAAGGAGTAGGCAAGGCTACATGTGCTTTCTATAGAGGCTCTAAAGGGGCATCTGTTTCCTTGACTTTTCCAGCTTCTAGAACTTTATTCTTTCCATCCTTTGACTTGCAGCCCTTTCTATCATCTTCAAAACCAGCAATCTTGTGTCTCACTTTAGCCATCATTAGTCAATATATCTTTGCTTTCTTTTATAGTCAAGTCTCCTTCTATTTCTCTCTTATAAGGACATTTGTGATTATATTTAGAGCCAATTGGGATAATCCAGGATAATCTCCCCATATCAAGATCCTTAACATACAAGGTTAAGATTTACTGGTGCCAAGAATTAGGACCTGGATATCTATGCAGGTCCATTATTCAGCCTCCTACTGGCATTTTAAGTCTGAGACACTTTTTAGACATTCAAGTAGAATGTCAAGTGGCAGCTGGTATGTCAGCCTTGGGAACCGTCAGCTTACATGTAATATTTAAAGTCAGGGGTTAAATGAGATCACCTAGCAAATGAGTGTAGAGAAAAAATAGAGGATTTCTAAGTCTGGGGAAGTTCCAAGTAGATGTTGGAAAGCTGAGGAAGAACCAGTAAAGTTGACTAATGGGTAACAGCTAGTGAAGTAGGAAGAGAACCAAAAAAGAAAGAACGTTGACTTTCACAGTGGGCTCAGAAGCAATAGCCCTTCTGAGAGTGTGGCTGTCAAGGAGCAGAGTAGTGGAAGGAAAAGATAGTATCAGAGATTTTTTAAAAAAAATCAACTTTATTAAGGTATAATTTCCGTATAATAAAATAATTTCCCATATACAAATATATAGTTTGATGAGTTTTGTACACTTGGGTAACCAGCACTGCAAGCCAGATTTATAACATTTCCATCATCTCTGAAACTCCCGCAGACTCCTTTGCAGTCAATCTGCCCCTGTTCCAGGCAAACATTGATTTTCTTTGTCACAGATTTGTTTTGCCTGTTCTAGAGCTTCATATAAATGGAATCATCCATGATGTAGTCCAATTTCTTTTGTTCACCATAATGTTTTTGAGATTCATCCATATTGTATCTACATCTGTTACTTTTTATTGCTGAGTGGTATATGGATATATCACCTTTGATTATCCCTTTATCCATGGACATTTGGGTTATAGGGACATTCTAGATTGGAGGTATTATGAACAGAACTGTAATAAAATTCATATACAAGTTTATGTATAGTTGTATGTTTTACTTAATCTTGAAATATTTAGGAGAGCAGTTGCTGGGTTATGTATGGCATTTTATGGTTAATTAGAAAAAGTATACGGTCAATTGGCAAGTGGTTGTACCACTTTACAATCCTGCCAGTAATGTATGAGCATTCTAGTTGCTCTGCATCTTTGTCAGCACTTGGTATTGTTACTTTTTAAAATTGTAGCTACTCTGGTGAGTATGTAGTAATATCTCATTGAGATTAACTTGAAATTCCTTAATGACTAAGGACATTCAAAATATTTTCCTGTGCCTCTTTGTCATTTGTTTAGCTTCCTTTGTGAGTTGTCAAAGTATTTTGCTAATTTAAAACAATGGGTTATTTGTCTTCTTATTGAGAACTAAGAGTTCTTTTCTGGGTACAAATCTTTTGCATATTTTCACCCAAATTGTGTGGCTGACCTTTTCATTTTTTTTTAACATGACTTTCAAAAAAATTTAAAAAATTTCATCTTAAAACATGTTATCAGTTTAAGTTTTTTAAAAAATGATTTTGTGTATGAAAAATCTTTGCCAATCCGTGATAGTGAGAAATTTTTCCTACGTTTTATTCTTGAAGCTTTGTGGTTTTAGCTCTTATGTGTTAATTCTATGCACACAATGAAGTTAATTTTGTTTATATGGATATCCTTCTTTTATTCTTTTCTCAGACTTATCAAGTTTGAGCCTTATTGAGTTTGTCAAAAATCAACAGACAGTATTTATAGGACTCCATTTCTGTTTCATTATTCTATAGGTTTATCCTATGTGAACATTACTGCAACTTATCCTAGGTCTTGAAATGCGTTAGTGAAAGGCTACCAACTTTGCTTGGGGGTGAGAAGATCCTTGTCTATCTTCTCATTAAAACAAAAATCACTACTGGATAATTGGAATCACTGTTATTTATTGGAATCTAGAGGAAGAGTACATGGGCTTAGGGCTGTGATCTAACATTTTTCACTGAGAGAATCCCATTATCAATGTCGAGTTTTCTCCCCTTTCGTGCTGTTCAGTTTCTATCAGTATATGTTACTGTCTCCTACAGGCTACATGGCTCCCAGCAGCAGGGCAAGGGGATGCAGACCCAATGTTTACTATGAAGGCCTTTCTTCATCTCCAAAGCTATGTGCTTCAGCCCTACTCTCCACTACCTGATAATTTTGAGTCCTTCTGGTCTATATTTTTCAGACATGAAATTTCCAGTCTCCTAAGCAAAGGGGAGAAGGCCAGGGCCAGGCTGCAGGGAACTGAAGAAAGGAAAAGGGCCCTTGGTGTTGATCATTCCTTACTTTGTATACAGATTTTTCTTCCTCGATCTCATTTCATTTCCTGGTTCCTGGTGCGTCTACCTCTGAGCCTTTTCGCAGTACCATGGGTGATCTGACTTTGTTTTTTAAAATCATTGTTCTCTGTCTTAGATACTGGATTTCTCCCCTTTGTTAGAGCTGCTAACACTCCCCTGTCTGCTTTCCATTGTTGAAAATTTGTTGATCTCACTCCTTGGCAGTGGTCTCCTCCCCAATTTTTGTCTTTGTGCATTTGTACATTTTTAATTCCTGTAATTTATTTTAGTGGCATTTCAAAAGGTAGTAGATAATATCCTTTCTTCATTCTACTTGTTATGTCAGATGTACCCTTTAAGGTAATAAATAAATAATAAAGATTTCAGGAATGCTATTCCTAAGGAGGTTTATTACCCCTTCAAGGATGCTCTGTAAAATAAATGTCTGTTGCTGACTACCTGATTATGACTTATTTTTCTACTTGCTGATTGTCATAGTCTTGCTCTCCAACCTCTGCTTTCTGGGCTGGGCACCTTCAGGCCCTATCCTGGGTTCGAGTTCTTCTCACATTGTACTAATGGCATTGCATGGTGGTCACACAGGTTCCAGGAGGATTTCTATTTCTTTTGGTATCAAGAGTATCTTCATAGCTAGAAATGATTTTTCTAGAAGCATAGACAACATTAAACATCACCTTGGACTAAAGGATTTTTTCCTACTTTCGTGGAGTCTTTATGTGGCCTATTCCAAATTTTAAACAATGTGTGTAACTGTCATATCAACCAGAGATCTTTCTTTAATTTCCAATACTTTATTCTAGTGCCTTGAAGCTGTGGCCTGTAGAAATCCATCCCCAGTAAGATTTCTGAAAATTTACAAGGAACTCACATTTGGATGGTCTTCTCTGACAACTGCATGTGTGTTTTAATTTGAGCTACACTGCTACAGCCTGCATGTGAATTCAGACCTCTTCAAATTCCAAAAAACCACCCTCACTCAAAGCATCTGTCAGTATCAAATTGAGAGGGGTCTTTACTGAGTAGAGATTGAGGGGAGAAGAATTTGATTCGGGTAGAGGTTGAGTGGAGAAAAGTTTGAACTATATACAGATTGAGTTTTTTTGTTTTGTTTTGTTTTTTGTTTTTTTAGAGATTGAGTTTTATTAAGAGTGAGTTATACAGAGGTTTAATTGAATGGCATGGTGGCAGATTTGGGGGACCTATGGAGTAGGGGTCATATTTCACATAGTAGAATAAACAAACAGAAGTCCATAACAAATTCCCCAACATCCTTTTGGGGTCATCTTTTGTCTCTTTCCAAAGGGAAAAGGGAGAAGGACTTTATCACAAGGCAGTGTCCTTGCTCCACTCTTTCCCCTTCTTTTTCTCCTCGGCCTCCCCCACTCATTCTAAAACAACAAAGAAATTCCTTTCCTTGTTTCCCTCAGAGCAATTTCAAGCTCTTCTTGGATAGCCAGATCCCTACTGTTTCAGTTTACACTCCAAGTGCTCATCAAAATGTTTCTCAGAGACTATTCCATTCCTAGGAGGGTATGATAAAATTGCTAAAATGATGCATTTTTTCCCTACCTTGCTTGTTACATCAAATTTAACTAATGATAAATTACAAAATACTGTTTATTTCTCTTCTTTCTTTTTGGAGTTCATTGAATAAAATGCCAGGAGTATATTTGTCAATACTGACATGGAGAACTAAAAGGAAAGCTCAATGCACTCTCCTTGGGGAACACTGACATAGATATTTGTATATGAGCCCATATTGGGATACTCCTCTCTGGTTCTAATAAATGAATTGGTCAAAATGGCAATGGTAGTTTTTTTTACTTTAAATGGAAACATGTCAAGTTGACTATAATGAAAGATGCTGCTCTACTTCACTGTTGCCGTATCATAATGTAAATCTCTGCATATGTATTTATGTAGTTATGAAATCCCACTGGGTGAGCCTACAAGTAGCTGAAGTGCCAGTTCCCACATTAGATCTGAAATTCCAACTTACAATAACAGGCGATGCACGTTTACCAGGTACTTAGCACTGTGCTAGATAGAAAAGATGTGTGAGTCACAGTTCTTCCCTTGAGGGATTTTGAGAAATCTTATTAGCAAAATAAGACATAAGCAGAAATAATTTCTCGATGATATGCAAGAGCATAAACTTAAAGGTGGGAGTAAAGCTCTATGTTTTGGGACTTGAGAGAAAGGAAGGCTATTGTAGTTTCGCCAGACAGAAAGCCTGTGGGAGGAAAATGAGGCTTCATTCCTAGCAAGAGGTGGTGCGCGGGAGAGGACAGGATTTGGACAAAGCTAGGGTTAAGGGAATGGATGAAAGAGAGATAGAAGAAGATGAAAGGAGTATTTCTTGGGGAATGCTAACAGTTGAGGTCAGCTGGGTCTGGTGGGCATTGACTGGGTTCTAGGGCAAAGAGACTGCTTTGTCGCACAGAGAGGAAGAAGCCACCACCATGTGACTATACATGAAGAACAAAGAATGATGGAAATGGCTATGAGTACATTTCAGTGTTGCACAAGTCTGTGTTTGCTTGCATAGTGCTTCCAGGTCTTTCTCAGCAGAAAGAAGGAGAACAAATGTTTCCTTCTCAATGAGAACGTTGTGAAGGGAAAACATTTTGGTAAGAACTTCAAGTTAATGTTTTGCATAATGTGGATGAGAAGAAAAAAACTGCTGTTGACGCCGTACCATGTGTGCCTGCCTTTGTCTGTTGACTTGCCAGCCCACTTTGAAATGAAACCCAGTTATTTATTTATTTATTTCTTAAAAAGATTTTTGTTTACTTATTCATGAGAGACACACAGAGAGAGGTAGAGACATAGGCAGAGGGAGAAGCAGGCTCCCTACAGGGTGCCTGATGTGGGACTTGATCCCAGGACCCCGGGGAAGCACGACCTGAGCCGAAGGTAGATGCTCAATCGCTGAGCCACCCAGGTGCCCAAAAATGAAACCCTTTAAAAACATATTTTCTCCTCAAGAGGAGCAGACTCGTGAAGCTTATTATGTGAGAGTTGATGAAGTCTCCATGGAGGTGCTTGTGCCATCAAAGATCACCGCCAATTATTCTATCAGAGTGAGGAAGGTTCTCCTGCTTACTGCGTTCTTTTGGGTATATTCAAACATTTTCTAACAGAACTTTTTTATTCCTAAAGCACCGAAGTGTACCTACAATTGCATTTCTGTCTTTTCAGACAAATCTGGCAGACAAGGAAGCTGGAGATGGTCTGAGGAACCAGGCTGTGGGGAGAAATGGTCAATTTTGACCCTCAGAGGCTCTCAGAGCTCTTTGAAGAACCCATCTCATATCATTCTAACACATGAAAATGCACCATGTTCTAGGATAAACTTCCTTAATGTGGAAATATCATTTGAGCTGATGTAATTTTACATTTGGTAAACATTTTAGTTGAATATTTCTTCATGTTAATTTTGCAGGAGTTAAAAAAAAATTGGAACAAATACTTTTTTTTTGTCTGCATAAGACTCAGTATTTTCAGAGGCTATTGATCAAACAGCCGGAAGGCCGTGGGCACTGTGTCTCTAGCGCCTAGCGCCTAAAAGCCCTGGAGGGAGGGCTCCCTGGGAGTTTCCCGCGGAGGAGGAGGGGACTGTCATCCAGTGCAGACTCTAGCAGTGGGCATGAGGACTCTGGGGCTGGCGCTTGTGCCCACCCCACCCCAGCTCCACTTCTCTGAGTTCTCACGGGCACCCCAGGGAGAAAGGGGAGAAGTGGCTGCCTTGTGTGTTCCCCGAAAAACCTGTTTCAGCTCTCTGACCCTCTAGCCCACCTCCATCCTCAGCCCCCACCCACTCCCTAGTGTCATATGTGGGGCCAAGGGAGCCTGCTTCCCCAGTCTCACTTTTCTGGGGACTCAGGCTGCTTACCTTAGGCCCGAATCGAGAGTTTGCGCTGGGCAAATCCCGGGGGGATCTGGACCCGGGTGGGGGGGGGCTGCTGAGGCAGGGGTATCACACCAGAAGGGGGCTTAGATTAGCAAGGACAAAGAGAGGTGGTGGTCAGCACTGACCTGAGCGCAGGTGAGAGCCGCTCCCGAAAACTGCAGACATAATTCAGAGGAACTTTGCAAAGGATTGGATTCCTGCCTGAGCGGCCGGATAGGCTCCTTGCTCTCCATGCTCAGGTATTAAGGTTGGTGAGGTCTCCTATGCAGCCAGAGGCTGGCGAGGCTGGGGCACATTCAAGCACGTGTGCACTGGCCCGCCTTCCCGACTTCTTTCCTTCTAACACCTAGGGCTCCTTCATTCACTGAGTTAGATGCATAGATGAATAGTCTACATGCCTCCCTTTTAAATTTTTCTTCTTTTTAAAATATTTTATTTATTTATTCATGAGAGACCCAGAGAGAGAAAGAGGCAGAGACACAGGCAGAGGGAGAAGCAGGCTCCCTGCAGGCAGCCCGATGCAGACTCGATCCCAGGACCCCGGGATCACGACCTGAGCCCAAGGCAGATGCTCAACCACTGAACCACCCAAGCATCCTGCTTTTTAATTATTCTTGAATTCACAGGAAGGGGTCTAGGTATGTAAAACTCCCCCTGCTTGGGGAGTGCTGGCTGAGTAGCTTCTAGCACTGTCTGGGGCAGGGAAGAAAGGCTTGCAAGAGGCATTTTGGGTTGGGTCTTAGTGGAAGGATAGGAGCTCAAAGTTCCTGGGTGGGAAAGGAGATACCCAGGAGCACAGTTTCATTTCAACAGTAGCCATAGTCACAAGCATGTATTGAAAATTTGGTACGTGCCTGAGATTTTACTAAACCCTTTACAGACATTATCTCATTTAATCTATCAGAATCCATAGATTGGAAG
The DNA here is from genome assembly GCF_048164855.1 of Canis lupus baileyi. NCBI lineage: Eukaryota > Metazoa > Chordata > Mammalia > Carnivora > Canidae > Canis > Canis lupus. Next base: position 36,726,419 of record NC_132847.1, on the reverse strand, counting down.
GTGCTTTACAATAAGTTGTTGAGTGGAACTATGTTTAGGTATTTTCTCTAACTTTTGTCTTTTGAACCCTTTTATATGGCTTAAATAAGGCATTGCTTTTTCTGTCATCTGCTTATAACATGGCATTTTATACTTCTTGGCACCAACATACTTACACATCTGTGTTTTATCCATTACCGTCTAGCCCTCTCCATTGGCAATTAACCACCGTCTCTCTTGGCACCTCTCTTGGATGATGGGATTTGTCAAGTATATGTCTTTTCCCTGCGATAAGACTATAGGCCCCCTCTTTGGTTCCCCATGACCCTAACTCAGAGTCACACTCAAAGGAGGCACTTTTTTTTTTTTAAGGACTTCTTACCATTTTGTCAAATTTCATCTAAAAATTGTAAAGCAAAGGAGTGTGATTTTTTTTTTTTTTTTAAGGCACGGAACAAAAACTTCACATGTCTTCCACGGCAGCCATGTGGTGTACATCCAGTGCCCAGTTTACAAACTCTAATATAGAACATATTTGAAAAGACTCCCAGCTAATCCACACTGAGAATATCTATGCGCTTTTAGGGGGATTTTGGCATGGGTGTTTCTTTTCCGGAACAGGTGGTGAAGCTAAATTTGTTTGGTGTGCTTGACATACTTGGAGCCTGATATTAAAAGATTTCAGTGGCTGTAATGAACAGTTCTTCCCTTCTTTGTTTACAGGGAATTGGGACTTTCTCTGGGGTGTTGGGTTTCTGTTTCTGCCCGTGGGCTGGCTGGAAACCATTCTCGGCCTCCATCCTTCCACAGGGACAAACAGCTGGGCTGATTTGGTTTGGAAGCCTTGTTGCTTGGCTGTGACATGCGGTTCTTAGTTCTGACATTTGGGTCAGAATCGATTTTCCTGATTCCCTCAGGTCCTGAGAAACAAAAGGAATGTCTATAATTTCTTCAAGATCCCCCTGTTTATATTAAAGCCTTCCCTCACGGGGTCTCAGTGTCACGGGGTGGCAGGGAAGGGGTGAGGGTGCTCGGGGGCGAGGCTCCCATATAAAGACATGGGAAGAGTGCCTCCTTGCCGGATTTGAAAGTCTGTCAGGTCTAAGAGCAGGTCACTCAGTGTTTGTTGGTTTGTTTCGGCCACACCAATGGATGCCTCGAAAGAAATTTTTTTCTTTTTAAAGATTTTATTTATTTATTCATTAGAGAGAGAGAGAGAGAGAGAGAGAGGCAGAGACACAGGCAGAGGGAGAAGCAGGCTCCATGCAGGGAGCCCGACGTGGGACTCGATCCCGGGACTCCAGGATCACACCCTGGGCCAAAGGCAGGCACCAAACCTCTGAGCAATCCAGGGATCCCCTCAAATCACCTTTGTGATGAAGAGTGAGGCCTTCCTGCTGACAGGAGTGCTCGGGTGCTTGAAACCAGCCGAGCTTGGTTCTGTCAAAGTGGAGACTTTGGACTGACTACTTTCCAGTGTCAGGCCCCAGGGTGCCCCTGGGAGCTGGGTGGTAGCCATGCCTTTGGTGAGCAGGCTGAGGGGGAGCCACAGCCAGAGTAGCTTGGCGCTGCCACCTGGGACTTCAGCGGGGAAGTGTCACTGACACAGTATTATTCCCTCTACAGGGTGTTTACAGTGCTTGATTCCCACAGCAAACCTGAACTCTTATCTGTAACTATCAGAGTTGTTGGGGTTTATGGCATGCTTCTCTGACCTTCTAGCTGTGGACCGGTTTATCATCCAAGATCAGGGGGGCCTGAGCAAGCTTTCAATGTGATGTGCCACAAGCTTGTTTTAGGCATTGACTGGGTGAAAATGAGTTTGCACTTAGCACTCTCTGGGTGCCAGCTTGCCCTCCTTCTGATATACTTTCTCTTTTTGGTTTCTGCAGGCAGCATTGTACAGTCAGTAAGAAACTGGGCTTTAGAGCCATACAGATTTGGATTCAAATGACTGACTCTGTTATTTATTCATGGTATGACCCAGATAATGAATTAGTTACGATACACGTTCAGCTGTTGTAGCAAAGGATGCAGCAAAGTGGCTTCAATAGAAGCTTCTATCTCTTATACATAACAGAGTACATGCTTTAGGATTGATGAGACAACTTTACGGTATCTAGTTTCTTGTTGTTCTACTAGCTTCTGTTCTGTGGTCCGAGACAGTTGCTCCAACTCCTGCTGCCAAATCTGCACCCCAAACAGTGGAAAGAGTAGACTGGTTGTGAATTTCAGAGTCAGGAAATGGATGCCAGAGCATATAAAGAAGAAGGCAGCTCCTGGAATCCTATGAGCGGTATCGTGGCCTTCAGCAGCCAGTGATGGACACTGACATTTGGTAGATGGTAAAGCTAGAAGTCTCCTATTTTGGAGTTGCTCTGATTTTTAAAGCAAACTAATTAGCTGAATCTGCGAGCTTGATGTGAAATCATGCCTCTTTCCTGAGGACTTTCATCATTTCAGTTGGTTATAGTTACCATCCATTCTCACTGCGTTAAGTTTTACCTTTGACGATTGAATATTTATTCTCATCGGATGGCCTAGAATCACAAGCCAGACTGTGACACTAGTACAGGTTACCAAATAAGCCTGGATCTGTGGTCTAAGGAAACCAGGGCACAGCAGTGAGACCACAGAGGGTGGAAGCATACTCCACAGACTTGCCTACATGGGAAGGGGTAGTGGAAGGCCAAGGAAGGTCTCCCCAGTTCCTGAAAGATACGGAAGCTGATGGCCTCTGACGCTGTCGTGCAGCTGGTGGCCTGTTCTGATTCTGCTTTACTGACTTTTTTTCCAAACCTTATATGGTGAGATAATTTGGTGAGTTGTGATGAACACTCTTTAAAAATTGAAATAGAAAACACCAGAGTGCATCATAATAAGAGAAGTGTGCAGTATTTATACGTTTGTGTGTGATGAGTCATGATGTAAATGTTTTTCTTATGGTGGGTCATGGTCAAAAAAGAGTTGGAAAGCTATTGTTGTAGCATAAGATGTGCCACGTTATCACTGCAGAGCTTTTTTCCTGTGGTTTGTTTTCATTTTTCCCGGGTCCAGATAACACTGTGGTGATGGGGAGGTAGGCATTTCTGGGTTTTGTCATCTGTATCTGCCTCTTTCACAAGATGGGCTGATATCACCATAAAGGCTGGATAGCATAATAGGCTGCATTCCACAAATAATTGTTGAGCAGGAGCTGCATACAGACACTGTGCTCGGAGGTGTGGGAGGTATGTAAAACTGCTGCCCTCCAGAGACTCTTAGACTAGTGATGGTGCAGTAGGTGATTCAAGCCACTATTTGATCACGAGACCAATCAAAGTAGGAAACACAGTTAATGTTGATCTAAGCGTCATGAATTCACTTTCACATTTTGGTGTAGGTAATTAAAACTTTAATTTCAGTAATTAAATACTCTTATTACCAAGATATCGATTATTTGTATGAGGTACTCTTTCAATTGCAAGTTTGGTGTGAGAAGAGGTTTGGTAAGGTGGGTACTAATATGGGTACTAACACATTGCTGATGGGAATATAAGCTGGTATTGTCTTTTTTGGAAAGCAATCAATGGACAGTAATTGGCTTAAAAATACATTCTTTGCTGCATTGTTTCTAGTTATCCATCTGTTAAAAAATCAGAGATTAGGATAAAAATTAATTCATAAGGATGTTTATTGCAGCTTTATTTTTTTACAGGAAAAAATTAAAAACAACTAATGATTCATAGATAAAATCTATGTAAGGGGATACCATATATTGCTAAAGTCACATTTTCAAAAAATGGTGTTTACATATAATATAAATGAAAAAAAGTATAATCAAATACAAAATAGGCAGTATGATCACAATTCTGAAACAAAAACAAAAGAAACTCTTTTTGCGCATGGGAAAAAAACTAGAAAGAAACCCATTGATATGTTAGGTGTTTCATCACCACAAATTGAAGGATTTGGGTGATTTCAGTTATAGAATTTGGGTGATTTCTGTTATTTTCCTTCAAAGTTTAATGTATTTTATGCAATATGCGTTTTTTTTTGTTCTATAATCATAAATAACAAATACTATTTCACAAAAACTACAAAATCACATTAATGTTGACATGCTGAGTTGAGTATATTAATTTTACAAGAGCCTTCCAAGGACTATGACTCCATCTTTTTGGACTTCATGGTTAGTCCTCCTTCCTTCACTTGGCCATTGGAGAAGATGGCAAGAGAAATGATTAGGACAGTCACTTATTTCCCTTTCTAAATTTAGCTTTTAAGAAGAATAGAATGTGAAATGTCTGCTAAGCAGTTGGCCCCATCTGTATACCTATTTACGTTTTCTGGAGTCCACTGGACTTAGGTGGCAACATCAGGACTAACTAGAAGAAGGTCACACTCTGTCATGTGACAAAAAGGAGTGCTTGGACTAAATTACAGATTATTTATTTAATTCATCCATGTTATCCTTAATTACTCTCCACCCAGGGCAACTTTGTTATATATACAGTGAACTTTATGAATATAGTTCAACTATATTCACTTGAATTATTTCATTTAATTATTTCATTTAATTCTCACAGTAAGCCCATGATGTAGTTCCTATTATTATCCCTGTTTCATGTACAACGCACTTGATATCTAAAGAGGCTAAGTAACTTGTTCTGAGTCCTATCAATAGTAGTGCCAGAGCCAGACCCAGACCCATGGGGGGCCAGACTCCAAGTCCTCAGACTCTTTGCTGTTCAGCATTCCTGTGTGTTTCCTCTCATGTCCACTGAGACCCATGGTGACATTTGTGTATGGGCTAGGTAATCATTTTTAAGAATTCCAATGTCAGAAGAGACTTTCTATCGTGAGACGATTGCCATTATGCCTAAATTATTCGGAATTGATTAGGAATGCCAGATGCCTTCAGGTTCATTCTATTAAAATTAGCTTTGCAGATTTCTGCCCTACACTCAGTGAAACTCAGGTTTTAATCTCCTTGCAAATCCAGAAAGGAGGAAAAAAAAAAAAGCAAACTCATTTTATTGCCAGCAAAAATCTTCTAGGTTTAGTCAAAGCAAGTTATAATTTCTGGTGCTCCTGGGCTCATTAGTTCTTCCAGATGGTGCATGAAAACATGGCAGGGGCTGCAAATTGTGTGGAGGCCGAAATGTAAATCAAGAAATAAGTATTCATTATAATTTGTATGACAAATGGAAAGGCTATAAAGCGAAACAGTGCATTGCTCGATGAATTTCATCCTATTACTTTTGGGATCCCCCAGAGACTCTTTTTAGAAATGGACTTCCCTGATTTTGTCAAGGTCAATTGTCATTACAATGTTTAGAGGAGTCCCCAGCATAGTTCAGATATATTTGGGCTATTGTAGTTGCCTTTTTTCTTCTCTTGATGGTCCATGGGCTGATGGTAGTTGTTTGAGAAAGGAGAAAGGAAGAGAGAAATACGTTGGTACCTTAACACTTTGAGGGTTATTTGAAAAGGAAGGGGAGGCTAGTTGCAGGTGTTCCGAAGCCCACTGTAGTAGGAGTGATGGTGCCCTGCCCAGGATCCCTGCTCTCGAGGACAGAGGTACTGATTCCACTGTCCTGCTGGGAGTATTGATGGCTGGTAGCTTTCAGCTGAGGCCCTGCAGAGGCCCTCCTGGCCCAAGGTCATATGTCTTCTAGGCAGTGCACATCTCTTGACTGGTCGATGTGGGAAGATAAGGGCCTAGGATATCCATCTCACCCTCCATCCCTGCTTAAAGTTAGGACAACTCTGAGTGGCCACCCTGGTTCCTTAGTTCCTTGCAGGATTGGCAGAGGCCTTTGTTGCAACTGAATCAGTTCCATTATCTGCCCAATTTTTAATAACAGTTTAGCCTCCAACATAAGCAGCAACATGAGGAGGTAGAAAGAGCCCCAAGCCAGAAATCAGGAGACCCAAAGTATAATGCAAGTTTTGCCACTACTAAGCATTAAGATCTTGGACAAGTGTTTGTCTTTTATATTCCTTATTTTTCCTTCTCTCTTAAGGGTAAAGCTTGGCCTGTCAGCATTCTCACCCATGAGATTTCCTCCAGTTGGTGTCCTTTGACTCTGAAATTTTACATGTAAGGTCTATGTGTTTTTTATGACAAGAGGGACCATTATTTTCATCTGCTTCTCAAAGGGCTCCACAGAAATTTAAGAACCAAAGCATTAGGTGATTATCGAATTATCTCTGACTCTAGCTGAGGACTGTTGCCTCTGTGAATATGATACTAATTAAGATGGAAATTATTCAGCATCAGTGTTTCTGGATAGAATCTGTAGTGAAGAGAAAGCTTTACTGGCTTTGGCTCCGAGAGAGAAGGACTAAGTAAGTAGATAAGAAATTTCAGTCTGAGGTGCCTGGGTGGCTCAGTCATTTAAGCGTCTGCCTTTGGCTCAGGTCATGATCTCAGGGTCCTGGGATTGAGCCTTGAGTCACACTCTCTGCTTAGAAAGGAGTCTACTTCTCCCTCTGACCTTCTTCCTGCTTGTGTTCTCTCTTTTCTCTCAGTCTCTCATAAATAAATAAATAAATAAATAAATAAATAAATAAATAAATAAATAAATAAAATCTTAAAGAAAAATTCAGTCTAGGAGAAGTTGGAGCAGCTGTAGAAATGGGCTGCTTTTTGCACTTCATGGGGAAGGAGATTTGTAGAGAAAGCTGCAGAGAACTCTGGTTCTTGTGATCCTTGGGAAGTGGGGATTTTGAGGGATCTGCTTCAACAATCTAAGCATATCAGTCTGAGTGTATCCAAAATTATAGCTGTGATTGAGTGCACGCTGACCTCATGCTAGGGGAGATTTAAAGAGCACCTCTTTACTTGGTGGCTTATTGGAGAAAATAAACATTCATCAGAAAGTAGTATCTAAAGTGATAGAAGTTGTTCTACAAACAGGAAGATATGAAAGCAAGCATAGAGTATAGTTATAGCATAAATGGGACTGCTTCCCATCTTCAGAAGTCAGAAGCAGAAGCAGAGAAATCACTGGAGAGGGATGTGGGAGGGATTTCTGCCCTAGAAGAAGGATTGGACAAGGCTGTCTTATGTTGTCTGCATCTGGGGTTTTCTGAACCTGGAGAAGGATTCTGATCCATGTTTATTGCATGTGGAAGCTAAAACATGCATGTAAAAGGTCTACAACATTTAAATGCCATGCAATGATGGAAAAGAGATAATGAAGCCAAACAAGAAATCATATCCAGTTTCCCGAGGTGGAAAAATCTGTCTGTGTCTGTCTGACACGAATCTGATGGATCCAGCCACAACAGAGTTTTTCTGTTCATTTGCTTTTTGTAATATGTCAATACGTTGTGAAGTAAAGCTTCAGTTTATGAGGGATCGCTCTTCACACCCAGAAGGTAGTTGACAATATCTTACTGAATTAATAGAGGATGCATGGGGCAAAACAGATGAGAAGAAGAGCTTTGGGGGTTTTTTCCTATATAAGTCACATCGAATTCTCTATGCTGACAATCAAGCACCAAGGTGCAGATGTCTGGGTTTATGTTAAAGAAATGTTTCCTGAGGCACCTGAGCATCTGCCTTTGGCTCAGGTCATGGTCCCAGGGTGCTGGGAAGGAGCCCCACTTCCAGCTTTCTGCTCAGTGGGGAGCCTGCTTCTTCCTCTCCCTCTGCCACTCCCCCCAGCTCATGCTCTCTCTCTTGCTCTGCTGTCTCTGTTTCTCTCAAATAAAATAAATAAATAAATAAATAAATAAATAAATAAATAAATAAATAAATAAATATCTTTAAAAAAAAAAAAGATAAAAAAAAAAAAGAAATATTTCCTGTCAATATGTACCATGCTGTAGTGTTCGTGAGTCCCACCAGGCTCAGGGTGCCTTCTTCACTTACCTTGAACAAATCAGTGAGCTTACTGAGCTTGTAGGAACTTGTTATTTAAAACTGGAGATTTGATCTGAGGGGTCCCCTTACTGATGTTATCTCCTTGGTGTGTTTGGGGTCTCTCTGAGTCATTGTATTAGACTTTCTAATTATGTCAAACATGCATAATTGCTGTGTTTCTCTGAAATCAAACCATCTTTTTCTTTTGACGAATTTCCAACACTGCTGTCCGTTAATTTTCTGTTCGCAAATCCATCTAAGGGCAGGCACAAATGGTTTTCCTTTCCAACTTTTTGAAATGAGATCTACGAGAATCTCATTTATTTCCACTAAACTTGATTCTTTTTATCCCTGGATATTACCTTACAGTAGCTTAATTTAGTGAAACTATCTTTAAAACAACTATTCATCAATAGAATGCCTTCCTTCTAAATTATGAAGTCATTACTAATATCACACGGCTGGATATAATGAGATGATCTTGTTGGCGGATTTGGAAAGAAGTTTCTTCCTGAAATATTCATTAGATCAATTCCGTTTTAGTAGCTCTTTTTGCAGGATACTTCAAAATGCATCAGGCAATACTGGAAGAATAAATGGCTGGAGCACTGCTTGCAGAACCAAAGACACCAAAGTACAGCTGTTATAAGTCAAGTTCTCTTTTACACTGACCCTGCACCCTGGTGGCTGCGGAGGCGTGTTCTGTGTGTCGCCACTCACTGGAGTCTCACAACTTCCTCCTGAGTATTTTCCCTGTTTTAGGTACAGTAAGCATTACATGAACATTTGCGTAAATCTATCGATTCTTTTCTCTTTCTCCATTAATCTCCTCCCGGACACCTCCCCCCATCCCCCACACCCCGGCCGGTGTCTGTCTCTTATCGCCTCCTCACTGTCCTCACTGCCTCAGTCTGGCCTTCATTATTTCTCACCTGCATTACTGACATGGCCTCGGAGATGGTGTCCTATTTTCTACCTCGCAGCCGGCTTGCCTTTTCTGTCCTACAGTCATGCATCCTATTTTAGGGTTTTTTGTTTGCAGGTGAGTGAAACTTAACTCAAACTATACTAAGAAAATCAGGAAATGTATTAGCCCACGTCAGTGGGAAATCTAGAGAAGAGAATTTGATTATAGGCCCAGCTTGACATAGAGTTTCAAAGATACTGCTGGGTATATTGGTCACTGGCAGGCCAGGACTCAGATTCTACTAGCCGCACAATCCAGAAGAAACAGAACATCTTCCCATGTGGTTTTGGCAGAATGGGCCCAAGGAAGATCATAGACTGGTCCGTGAATCAATTGCTCATGCTCCAGTCATGAAGGCCTTTCTTTGGGCTGACCCGGGTTATACAATCATCCCCTGTGGCTTGGAGGATGGAGTCAGCCCCACCCAAACCTCACGGATGGGTGCTGTTGTTAGCTAATGAGGGGAAGGGAGCCTTGGCAGGCAAACGCAACAGATGTACATGACATTCCATGTTTAACGTCTTGCAACAGCTCCCAAATGTCTTTGGATAATCACCAAACTCCTTAGCATATTATATATGCCTTGTCTACCTGGACAGTTTTTTTTAAAGATTTTATTTATTCTTTATTTGAGAGAGAGAGAGAGAGAGAGAGAGAACACACTCCTGTGTGCATGCAGGATTCAAATTTAGTAGAGAATTCTCTGCTCTGGAGCTTCCACTATACCTTCCACCAGCCCTACTCTAGTTCAAGCCCATTGGATTCTTTGGGGTGGGGAACAGGGGCCTGTTGGTCTGCCTATCTACATATCTCACTCTTCTTAATCTCTTCAGGTAAGTGTGAGATACAACTAGGCTTGAGAACCACTGAGTCGTATCATTAATGTTCCATTTAGATCTAACGTTCTGTGATGGTAACCCAAGATTTGATAAGACTGGCTCCTCCTCTTTCCTGTCTCTATTTTTGACAATTGAGCATAGAGAAGTCAAGGCCATAGTTCTATTGAAAAATCAAAACAAAACAGTTTCATCTTAATCTAAATTTACCTTAGGGACTTCTTGACTGGCTCAGTGACACAGAAATTATGGGAGTTGTTCAAGAATGAGCTACTTTGTTGCCTCTTTGTCCTCACTCAGCCCAGCCTCTGCTTGCATGGGGCCAGTTCTGGAGCTTTGCCTATGGGTCCTTTATAATTATGTCTCAATAGCATGACCAGTCAGGCCGACAGTGAACAGAGCCATTCAAGGCGCTTCCTGTAATGTTTCAAACTGTTGTGTTGTTGACATTCAGTGCATGTGTGTGTCATTGACACGTAGGCTCCCATTCCAGCTGGAAAGCCTTGCCTTTCATGTAGAAGCTGTTTAAAGGAAATGTTCCTACTTATCTCAAAGCCAGAGAGAGTGGATGGGAGGGAGGAGTTTGTTTGCCCACATCTTCAAACATACTGCATTTTGGGGATGCCAACAGGACTGTTTTAATTTGCTCCCCACAAAGGCAGACTTCTGCTGCTTTTCCGGAGATCCTGACAGAAGACTGTTTGTGTTCCGTGTCACAAGGCGAGATGGTGCAGCTGTGTTTCTGGTGGGAGTTACCTGTAATTTATGTTCGAACTATAATGTTTAAGATTAGTTGTTTCCCTTCATTTCAAGACTTGAATTCGTTTTCTCTTTTCTCTTCTTTTCTTTTCTTTCTATTTTCTTCTCTTATTCTCTTCTCTTCTCTTCTCTTCTCTTCTCTTCTCTTCTCCTCTTTCTCTTCTCTTCTTCCTGAAGCTCAACACTCCTATGAATTTTTAACCACCAGGAAGATGGTTAGAAAATCAGGACCTCTGTTCTCTGGTTCAAATTGTTAAAATGGTAGCATTTCAGAAGGTAAACATATGTGTAGTTTCAATCTAGGAAAGTGTAAGCAAATGAGGCAAAGCTAACCAAACTATCTGTCTAAATGAGGGCAGGACATTTCTTAGGCGGTTTATGAGACCCAAGCTCATCATATCATGTGCCTCTTTCTCATTAACTGTTCAGCTTCCTTACTATTTTGTTATAGTTCAGATCATAGTAAAATTTATTATCCTGAAAAATTGGCTTCCAAGGATGTTAGAGAAAGTGAGCTGGGCTGACACCATTCAGGTACAAGGATTGGGAAGAGGAGTGCAGAGTGTAGTGATTATGGACTGATTGACTATACTGGAACCCCAAGTGCTTTTTCTTAAAAAGATTGATTGATTGATTGATTGATGACAGAGAGACAGAGCGAGAGCATGAGCCTGGGTGGGGGAGAGGCAGAGGGAGAGGGATAAGCAGACTCCTCACTCAGCAGGGAGCCTGATGCGGGGCTCCATCCCAGGACACTGAGATCATAACCTGAGTTGAAGGCAGATGCTTAACTGACCGAGCCACCCAGGTGCTCCCCCCTAAAGTGTATGTTTTATAAGCACTAATAGATTCCTTCCCTCATCTGGCCCAGTGAAATATGTTTTTTTTTTTTTTTCTCATGTAGGAACTAGAAAGGAAAACTCTATTTCCTCCTCCAGTGCTAAAGGAAATCAGAGCCCTTTGTTCACATTCATTTTTTTAGGACCTTTTCTCTAAAACTAATCTTCCATTGAAGAGTTTACTAGAATCACCAGCAAAAATTAAAAAGTAGCATCATTTCTGCTCATCAATTCAGTAAGCATTTATTGAGTACCTGCTATATGTAGACATTATGCAAAGAATAGAAAAATGAGAGTGGGATACATCAACACAATTACATTTAATAAATTATGATAAGTGCTTTAATCAACTAGTTGCTACTTAAATAATCAATTGCTGCTGGTTAAAGACAAAGTACTCAAAAAAGACAAAGTACTTTGATGAGATCTAGATTTACTGTGTCTATGATAGTTTCTTGTTCTATGAGTTTTGAGGCCCTTTGACAAAAGTCAGAGAGGTTAATCTGGCCTGACTCATTTTTGTGAACCTATTCACAATGTGATGCTGTTTTCTTCTCTTCTCTTTTCTTTTCTTTTTTTTTTTTAAGATTTTATTTATTTATTTGAGACAGAGATAATGTGAGTGGGGGGTGAGGAGCAGAGGGGGAGGGAGAGAGAGAATCTCAAGCAGACTCCCCACTGAGTGCAGAGTTTCACACATCTGGATCTCACCACCCTGAGCTCATGACCTGAGCTGAAATCAAGAGTCAGATGCTTAACTGGCTGAGTCATCCAGGAACACTGTGATGCTATTTTCTTTAATAAAATTTTCTAAATTCTTAGTAATAGTCAATTCTAGAATTTTCCTGGTCAGGGATTATTGATTTCACTGGTTTGTATGATTCAGAATTTTTATCTGAATACTGTTTGATCATTTATATTTCTCCAACTTTCCTCTATGGGCAGCACCATCCACAGTGGATGGAGGGTCAGTATTACTATTTTATAACTAAGTCGTCAGCAGTATGGGGGCTCACAGCCCTAATTAGCCTGGTCAAAATCAATATGACCATTGAGTTTCTGAGCATGCACCTAAGTACACTTTGTCCACACCCACCCCACGAAAAAGTTCCAGAATTGGTAAACAAGTTCCCCTTGGCCACTTGGAAAATTCTAACCGCAATTTCTAGGTTTCTAGGTTTTCTAGGTTCTAGAAGTTTAGTTTGAATTTGTTTCAGAGTTATTATAAAGATCTCTTTGTGCTCTTAAACAAATTTTTGATAAGTCTAAAATTATTTCAAAATAAAAACTTAAATTTATTAAACTACTCACTACTGTTGGACATTTAGATTTTTTAAAATAAGATTTTATTTATTTATTGGAAAGAGAGAGAGAGCGCACATGAGCAAGGGAAGGGGTAGAGGGAGAGGGAGGATCAGACTCCTCACTGAGCAAGGAGCCTGATATGGGACTTGATCCCAGGACCTTGGGATCATGACCTGAGCTGAAGGCAGATGCTTAACTGATTGAGCCACCCAGATGCCCCATTTAGATTATTTCTAAATTTTCTTTTTAAAAATAACTTTATATTGAATATTTTTGTCACGAATTTTTGTATATATGCTTATTAATTTCCTTATAATACATTCCTAGAAGTTAAAATATTGAGTCAAAGTGTATGCATATTTTGATGCCTATTATCAAACTATTCTGTGAAGTTTCCCTAATACTACCATTGGTTATTAGAATTTTTAAGGTATTTTTCTATTTGATAGAAAATAATGGTAGTTCATTGTTGTTTTCATTTATATTTCTTCTATTACTGAGGTGAATCCTAATCTTCTTACATTTATCACACATTTGTGCTTTTTCTGTGTTTGTAAATTACCTGTTCATGACTTCTACATGTTTTACTTTGGGGAGTGTTCTCATCTATCTTAGTGATTTCTATCAAGTCATTGATGTAGTTCCAACTTTTGCCCTTATATTAAGAATCTCAGTTGACAACCTTGGAGATTTTATGTTTGATATGTTAAGAGAATGTGAGAGTTTTGTTTGTCTTTAAAAAAATTAACATCTACTCTTCAAGAATTGAAAGAATAACAAATATGAGCAACAGCATCCAAGTAACATCCAAAATTGACTTTCTCCACTGGTAATCACACTTTATCCTTGGATTTAGCTCAGGCACTTTACTCTTTTTGATCAGAAGAGAGTTTCTGGTCAATACTGGTCTCTCAGGGAGTGGTGGGACATGAGAATGAAACATGCAATCTATGATCTACCAGCTGATGTCCCCCCTCAAAATCCAACACAGCATTCTTCTCTCTTGCCAAGCCCCCCTTTCTCTCACCTGTGGTGTTCTGGGAATTCAAATAAGACCTGTTATCTTGCTTCACATCAGTCTTTCTCATAGCATGGACACCCCTTGTAAGTCAGGCCTCTTTTTATCATTTTATCACTGAATCTTTTCCTTTTTCTTTTGAGAGAGAGAGAGAGAGAGTGAGCACACATGTGTGTGTGTGGGGGGGAGGGGGCTTAAGGGGCAGAGGGAGAGGGAGAGAGAGAATCATAAGCAGGCTCCACTCTCAGCATGGAGCCTGACTTGAGGCTCGATCTCACAAACCTGAGATCATGACCTGAGCTGAAGTCAAGAGTTGGATGCTTAACCATCTGAGCCACCCAGGCATGCCTCCCTGAATCTTTTCTTTAAGAACTTTGTGTCATTTTCCCTGCCTTTAGTTAGTTTGTCCAGAAAAGTCTTTTCTGCTCCCAGCCTGACTTCTCCTTTTAGTGAGTTCTTACCATCCTTAGGACTTAAACTAAAAGCTCAAATGTAGGCGTGATGAGAGGTGATTTGATTGCCAGGGGAGCACACAGATATGGTACTAGTAAGTTTTATGTATCTTATAAAAAGAAGTGTGACTTACAGCCCATAGTACATGCAGCTGATTTTGTTACTTTTTACATTTCTGTCATATTATAGTTATAATCTATTTTTTCTTGGGAGAGATTATGGGGAAGTGTTTCTTGATCCCTGTGACTCAGACTCCTATCCTTTTCAGTGTGAATTCTTCTCTTGCTTCCTGGGCATGTTCCCAGTCTCTAGTGGACTTATAAGACATTGTGTACATGTCTCTCTTAAAATATTCCTTGGTTGCCTTGATAGTTCTCCCTTTATACTTTTTTTTTTTTTTACCTATTATAATGTAAGTCCTGTCAGAACTTGTTCTGTCTTTTCATTTTTATGTTTTCCTCAACCCGAATGGTGCTTGATAAAAGGATTATGTTCGATAAAAGTTTAGCATTGTTAGCATCGTGCCTATCTCTATAAAAGTTGTTATATTTGTAGCATGCAACAGTTGAGAAGTATGGATTTTATTTTATATTCAATAGTTTGTTAATCACACAATACATACATATTGTAAACTAGAAAATGCTGTTAAATAAAAAAGAAAAAGAAAAGGAGAGTCGTCTGTAATTATGCTTTCTAGAGATTACCATTGTTAATATTTGGGCATCTATTCCCCTAGAATTTGAAGAAGAAGGAAGAAGGATAAGGAAGAAGATGGAAGGAGGAGGAGGAGGAGAAGGAGATGAAGAAAAGAAGGAGAGGAGGAAGAAGAAGGACATTTATTGAGTATTACTGTGTGCCAGATATTATCTGGATTTTCTCACTCAATCCACATGTTAACAATATGTGCTAGGTCAACTACTGTTGGCTGCATTTCAGAATGGAAGACACAGAGGCTTAGGGAGGTTAGAGAAATTGCTCAAGATCACATGACTGACAAGTAGCTTATCCTGGATTTGAACTCACACTATGTGAGCCTAAGCACTCGCGAGTCAAAACCACATGTTGATCAATGTGCACTTCTCCAGAGCTGAACTTCCTGGGTTTAAATCCCAGTTCCTTCACTAACAAGCTGTGTGATTTAAGGCAAGCTAATTAATCTCTCCTCAATCCCCATTCTCTCATTTTAAAAATGGGGTTAATAAGATATTAACCCCAAAGTTGGCACAAAGTTAGAATGAAGATAAGAGAAAATAATTTATGTGAAGTATTAATTTTTTTTTTAGGATTTTATTTCTTTATTTGAGAGAGAGAGAGAAAGCATGAGCAGGGGGAGAGGAGAGGGCGAAGCAGACTTCCTGCTGAGCAGGGAGCCCAATGTGGGGCTCAACCCCAGAACCCAGGGATCGTGACCTGAGCCCAAGGTATACACTTCATTGACTGAGCCACACAGGTGCCCCTATGTGAAGCATTTAGAACACTGCTACTTATAGCAAAACTTGGATAATTTTTTGTAACCAAAACTTTAAGCCAAAGTATTCTCACAAATAATGACTCTTCTATTATTGTATATATTAAATAGAAATTATCACACTGCAATCCTCTTTGTTATCTGCTTCACTTACTATACTATGAACATCATTTTAGTTGATAAATATACTTGTGCCACACATTAATAGGACCTTAGAATATTCTACTCTTTGAATAGAGCATAATTTATATAACCAATTTTATCTTCCTCTAGGATGGGAGCTTCATGCGATGGGAACTATTCCAAGTCCTGACCTGTGATTTTCCTGTGATTAGAACAGTGCTAGTAAAAGGTAAGGGCTCGACAAATATTCATTGAATGAATGAATGGATATTATTGAAGCTGCTTTCAATTTTTCACTAATAATACTATTTTTAAAAAATTATTTACTTCTAGGAGGTTTTGATATTTTAAAATTTTCTTGTGTAGCAATAAACAAGCTTCTAGTCATTGCTTAAGAACCAAAATGTAATTCCTACACTGATATAAAAACATGTTGTGTCTAAGGATACCCCTTTGGTTGAAGAGAAAAAATATTGCAGCTAAAGTAAAGATGTATGGTTATGTTTAAAATAATAACTTTAAAAAGTCTCTTTCATGAGATTGTTTTCAGAGTGTTTTGCCATGTGGGTAAATTTTAACAAAAATTGCTCAAATTAACTCCAAGTACAATGACATGCATAATGCTTTGATTACACATATGAAATTCATTTAGTCAAAAGAGACTCTGAGTAGGAAAAATGCAACTTGGTAAGAAAAAAAAATCCCCATTACTATAATGATAGAGTAGCTCCCCCAAGATCTAATCACATGCACATTTAGAAGAAAGCGTTTTATATTCTCTGTAACAGTAACATCTGGTGACTTTCTGACTGTTCCAAGGCAGCTCTACACTACTTTCAGAATTCTATTTTGTGTTATACAAATCTGTAAAGTTGACTGCAGAGAAGTAGGGAAGTTGGAAAATTTTCAATTTAACTTAAAAAATATGTGCTACTATTCCTCAATATCTTGAGCTGGGGTGGAACATAGCAATGAGTGGGAAGCCAAGATGAGTGAGGCCAGGAAAGCCACTTCCTGTACTGTTATGATGTAGTTAACACCTTGGAGAATTGCTTTAAGGAGGTGATGAGAGTGGCCAACAGAACTTAGAGCAAAAGGAAGTTAAATAGTCCATGACTGGCTTCAGGAACAGATGTAGGAAAGGGAGGAAATCTAGAATCCAGCTCAGGGTGTACTTTTTGGTGGCAAATACTTCATAATTATATTAGGTTTTCTGATCGCTTTCACTTCATTTTATTTCTTGGCGTTGAAATGAAGTGTAAGCCATGTGGTCCAGTTTGCTTCCTCAGATAGCCTTAAAGTGGCTTCAGACTTGGTCAATTTGTCTTTCATTTTGATTTTGTTCAGTGTGAAAGTGATAGTTCTCAGCTCCCTGCAAGTGGCCTGAACAATCGCTTTTCCAAATAGCCACTGTAGTTACATCAGTTGGAGCCAAGACTCTGAAAACTTAATAAGAGACATTGGAGACTTGTGAACAATAGTGAAGCAGTTAACAAACCATCGTAGAGGCAAATAACCCCTTGATATTTTGTCCTAAAGTTCACTTACAACCTAACTGAATAGCAGAGTGTGGAGTAAAAATGATCTTCCAGGATTTCCTTTCCTTAGGCTTCTCTTTTGATTTGTTTGCTTCCCAGTTTTTCTCCTGCTCTTCCTTCTGATTCTCTTCTTTTCTCCCCTTTAAATCTTTCTCCTTTATTTTCATATTCTCCTTACTCCTTCCTCCCCACTGCTGCCCCCTTGCCTTTCTCTTACTCTTCCTTTTTTTAAATTTATTTTTTATTTTTTTAAGATTTTATTTATTTATTCATGAGAGAGCACAAAGAGAGGCAGAGACACAGGCAGAGGGAGAAGCAAGCTCCCTGCAGGAACCCGATGTGGAACTCGATCCCAGGACCCCGGGATCAGGCCCTGAGCCACCCAGGTGCCTCTCATTCTTTTCCTTTTCTTCACTCTCGCCTCCACCAATTTTTTAACTGCCCACAGAGCTAAAGAATTAGTGAAACGGAGTTTTATTATTTGTAATTTTAAAAGAGTTTGAGGAGAACCTTTGTTTTTTCCAAGGAAAAAAATTGTGCTTGACTTTTTGTTTTTGTTTATTAGAGAGAGTGCACAAGAAGTGTGTGTGTGTGTGTGTGTGTGTGTGTGTGTGTGTGTGGTTTCAGGGTAGTAGACCAGGCAGAGGGAGAGAGAGAGAGAATCTCAAGCAGTTTCCATGCTCAGCACCCAACCTGACTCAGGGCTTGATCTCACAACCCTGATACCATGACCTGAGCTGAAACCAAGAGTTGGATGCTCAACTGACTGAGCCACCCGAGCACCTCCTCACTTGTTCTGATCTTAGTTTTATTACCTAATTTAAAGCACTTGAATAAAGTCGAGCACAGAAATATCAGTACATTAGAACTTTGCAATTAGTGTTCCCTTGATTCTGTTTTTCTCTTTGGATCACTTGACCTTGAAAGAAAAAAGATTTCCTGTGTTTTCTCTACACAACTGAAGATGGGCAGTTGCTGTTGCCCTTACAGGTGCTCTTAAAGATGAAGTGACCACCCATTTCCCAGCTCCCTGTTTCAGTGGATCATTATCAACTTGTCTACCCCAATTTTTTTCAGTGTAATGTACGCTCATATTCTTTCGTTTTAGTTTTAGTGGAAAGAACAAATGGGCAATGTCCTCCCTGAGGTAATGGTTCAAGTTCTAAAAAATGGCCCTTAGGGTTATCTTTGTAGATGAACGAAAGACAAAGATAAACGAAAGATCCAAGATACAAAAGTGGACCTTTTATAGTATAGTCCATGGACAGAGCATGAGCTTTGGAGCCTGACACTTGGGTCTCTGGGAAAGGCTTTGCACCCTCTCAGCATCTGATTCCTCCACTATTAGAGAGCATTCAGAGGATGGTTGTGATAATTAAAAGAATTTATTTATTTATTTATTTATTTATTTATTTATTTATTATTATTATTTTTTTAATTAAAAGAATTTAAACTGACGAAACACTTAGCACAGCGCCCTCATGTGGTGAGATCCTAGTAAATGGCACTGTAAGTTCCTGGAACCACCAGGGTAGAAGGTTCTTCCCATGGGAATGCTACTGATTCTCCTTCCTACCTCTCCATGAGCCATAAATAATGAGTGTGCTCTAGGAATATTAAAATCAGAGATCAAAGAGCATTAGATATTGGGAGAAAGGGAGAAATAGAGACAGACAATCAGCCTTCACACTTTGTGCCTCTTTGGCAGCCATGTGACTAAACTTGAGAGCTTCCCCATATAGACACAGGAGAAATAGTGGAGCTATCACTTGCTGATTTAACTTCTTTCCAAAACATTGTGGAAGAAAGCCTACCCCAGGGGGTTGCTTTCCCTCCCCACCCCCCCCCCCCCCATAGGCATCGCACAAGTATCTGGTTGGTGGAAAAGCCAAGCAAATGTGATAAGCTGTCTCTCTTTCAGGTGTAAGACTTACTTGAGACAATGTCTTGCATTTCTGTGTTTGTGTGTGGGGGTGTGTGTTTGTTAGAAGCTAATAGAATCAAATCCTTCTCTTAGCAATACTTGAAATACTTCTAAAGCTTAAAAAAAAAGAAAAATCTCAGCTACAGGTTTTTAGTACTTTCTCCAAATTCACCTTAAAATGCTGAGACTCAAGCCAATCCAGTCAGGCAACGTGTTCACAGACATTTATATTGGCAATACTCTGAAGCTTTCAATAGGTCTTAATCGCAGGTCAGCATTTACCACCGTGAGCTGGGGTGTGAACTGCTTCATAGTAACATCATTAGTCGTTAAAGTGGGCAAGCTTGCAAGCGATTTACTTTCTAACCAAATAAATGAAGACGAAATAAAAAATGTCTCTACAATGACATCACTTTTACCTGATTTTATTATGCTTTCCCAGGTGACAAAAGGAGAATGGGGTGATGGCTGGTGGGTAGGAATCCTCCCTGACCTGAGATGTAGACATTATTGGTCATGGCTCTTGTGAAGAGTTTGTGTGAAGATAAAACTGGCAGAAAATGGGATGTGTTGAGCCAGTAATGGTTCTTTTTTTTTTTTTTAGATTTTATTTATTTATCATGAGAGACAGAGAGAGAGAGAAAGGCAGAAACACAGGCTGAGGGAGAAACAAGCTCCCTGTGGGGAACCTGATGCGGAACTCGATCCCAGGACCCCAGGATCATGACCTGAGCTGAAGGCAGACACTCAACCACTAAGCCACCCAGGTGCCCGGCCAGTAATGATTTTGAAGTAGAACCATGATGCTTTATTAAGTTGATGTGTTGTTTACTGAAATTCATTCTTCTCAGAAATGCCTATGGATACAGGGTCTCAATGATGGACAGAGTATGAAAATGGATCCTTAGGGGATCCAAATATGGTGTAGTGTAAGATAGTTCTAGTGCTGTTGAGACAATAAGGAGATGGAAGTTAGACACCAGAAGGGGTGCAGGTTAAAACTGCAGACAGCTAGTCTTTGAGGAAACCAAGAGAACAAAGAACAGCCACTTCGCCTCTTGAGGGATCGCAGAAGAGGATGACACTGATTTCTCAAAATCTGAAATGGTGTAAGAAACTGAATTTGAGGGGTTCTCTTCAGGCCGCAGACCTTCAAGATTCGATGAGCAAGGCTGTGGGAAGGGTCTGAGTCCATTCGCTGCAGTTTCCTTTTCTTCACATTTCAGGAGAGAAAGGGGAATCAGGGAAGAGAATGGGATAGTGACAGAAAATCATGGGAGAGACAGTCTTCCATTGGTGTCCTGTGTTCCTACATGTCTTGCTAAGTAGCCCAAGAAAGCAAGGCCAAGATCGCTTGACACCCAGACCATGTTTCAGGGCTGGGTTTGCAGTGAGCAGCTTCGAGGGACAAAGTAAGATTTGCCTCTGGGACAAAGTGGAGGCTTGCTTCCAATGGAATGATGAGTTCCCCAAGCTCCACCTTCCTTGCCAATCATGCCACCACTGTGTGCAGGCAGCCCTCTGGGTCCTCTGTTCCTCTGAAGAGTTTGGAGGGCAAGTGACTGATGCCAAATACTAATGCTCATGCTGTGTGCTTTTCCATGAGTAAAGTCCTCTGAGTCTAACCCAGAGATCTTTCTGCCAGCATCCATGAAATAGTAACGAGCTGATTTATTAGTTTGTAGCTAGGTTAAAATCAAACCGCAGACCTAAAGGTTAAAATCAAACCACAGACCTAAAGGTTAAAATTAAACTGCAGACCTAAAAGAAACTCATGTTCTTTCTAAGCATTATTTGTAGAAATGTTTAGAAAGAACGTGAGTCTTCACCAATGCATTTTCTGTTCCTCTGTCTCTCATGAAGTTGTTCATCTTTAAAAACCATTCATAAACTCTGAGGTTTTTGGCAATGCTATAGATAGAATTCTTGGACTCCTTAACTTTGACCTCTAAAATCAGTGAACTTCCTGAATTCTTCTGAGGCACATGAAAGATTTGATGAGAGTGCTGATGTGTTTGATACCAGACTGTTTGGGGTCTTGGAGGTGGTCCAGCCATTCTTGCCTTTAGGCTATACTTAAATCAGGCTGGTTTTCAAATATCTTCACAGGATGAGTGAGTTAGCTACATTCCCTCAGGAGTCTGTTTCATTTTTTTCCCCTGTTAGGTCATTTCTCTGCTTTATAATTTAAATAGAATAAAAAAAGAGAATGAATGGCTTATCATTTAAAAAATTTCCTTTTGTGGCCTTCTGTGGGTATTTAGAAATGGATCATACCCTGAGGGGAAACCTTGAAGTTTACTGTCATTGTCTTTTCTCAAGGCTGAATGGTGTTCCAATTTTCTTTAAAATCTTTCACTGTGAATCAAATTCCTGTAACTATTTTCTGTTTGTTTCATCCTGGAAAGCTGGAAAAGAATGGCAGAGTCCAAAGCCATTCCTGTGGAATGATTCTGATGTCTCTCATTTGGCTACTCTCTTGATTCCTGACCATTTTTTCAGTTTTATTTTTTAATCTTCATGTTGATTCTATGAGCTGATAGCTTTCCAGTAAATAACTTTTCTGCTTAAGTAGTTCCTACTGTTTGCAACCATGAGCTCTAACTTTGTAAAATGAGAGTTAGGCTAAAAATGTATAGATCTCTACATGATAATCTCATCTTTTTTTTTTATTATTTTTTTTTACCACTTGATTGTTATGCTGCTTCTGTTTCATCAGTGTATGTGCTGTAGTGAAGTTTTTATTTTTCTTAAGAAATAAAAGCAGTGTGTTATATTAAGCTTAAGTTTCTAGTTTTTCTTGGGATTGTCTTTTGAGAAGATAAGTGTAAAGAGCAGAGAACTAAGTATCAGTATGATATTTAACAGCCACAGAACTATTTTTGGGTGTTTAAAGTTTATTTTATGAACTAAAACTCAATTGAGTGATTTATCATAAAGTTAATGGAGTGGTTTTCCTTCTGTCCCTTCCTGTTCTGGGTATTAATGATCACAGAGGCAAAATATAAAAATTGCCACATGTGAACAAGAAAAAAGGAAGGTTTTGTTGCTATCGTTGTTGTTATATGGTTATATACTATTAGCCCAGTTCAACACGTGGTAACTGAAGGATCTGATGTTTGCTGGTCTTTCTCAGTCTTGAAGACAGCAGGAAGGATCTGGAATGGATCGAAATTGATCTGGTAAAAACAGGAGAGAGATACAGGGAGGCTCAGAGGAAAGATCCACAGTTAGGTGCTGCAACCTGAGGAGACTTGAAGTTTACATGGGGAAGGATAGAGAGATGACCCTTTGAATGGTAGTTCAAGAGGAATTTGGGGAAAATGGAGATGTGTAATGGGGATTTTTGAAGAGAAATACTTTGTGTGCGATAGAAAACATCTCCATCTCCCCCGAGACATCATAAAATCCATATTGCTTACTGACACCTCTGGGCTACATAGTCTTTTCATTGTTCAGGAGGTGAAGTGTAGGGTGAAAACAGAGACAGCGTGTAAAGGCAGTCAACACTTGGGTTACATAAATGATTTTTGTAAAACCCCATAAATGTCATTTTTACTGTCCTTAACTGGGGCTCAGTTGGAGCCGTAGTAAGTAAGATTCATGTCCAAAGGCTCTTCTCTTATGTTAGATCTATTTTCACACAGATTTGGCCTCTTTCCACCAAGGGGGAACTAACATTTCCTGAGGACCTACCACGCACCAGCCACTAAGCCAATTACATACCATGGTGGTGGAGTGGCACAGTGAGAGTTGCCCGCCCCGGCGGAAGAAGTATTCAATAACTGGGTTCATTTAGAATCATCTGTGGGTTGTAATAACAAGAAACAAGTAAACTTCTAGTGGATCTTATTATTGTTTTTAAATTCTCTCTGGTAATGTACCAACTTTTTGCCTGCACCTGGGTGAATGCCTCTCGGGACCCAGCCTGATGTGCCACTGCTTTGAACTTTTCATATATTATCTTTTTTACCACTTAGAATAATCCTACAAGGATTTTTAAAAAAGATTTTATTTATTAAAAAAAGATTTTATTTATTTATTATTTATTTTTATTTATTCATGAGAGACACACAGAGAGAGGCAGAGACATAGGCAGAGGGAGAAGCAGGTTCCCTTTGGAAAGCCCAATGCGGGACTTGATCCCAGGACCTCACGATCACACCCTGAACCAAAGGCAGATGCTCAACACTGAGCCAGCCAGGTGTCCTCACCCTATAAGGATTATAGATGAGCCTAGAAGGACACTCCAGGCTCACTCAAGGACATTGTGGGCAAGGAACTGAGAGTCACAATTTCAGGCTAGTACAGCAGGTGTGCACTGGTCCTGTCCCCATACATTGTCCTGGCTCCTGAAGGCAGCATGGAAAATACATCAGGATGCCGGAATTTTTGTTTTTGTTTTTGTTTTTGTTTTTGTTTTTGTTTTTCTGTTCTAGGATTTGGCAGATTATCTCTGCTCTCTCATCAGCTTCTCCCCTCATGGAGGGTAGAGTATGACTTCGGGCCATGGGTAAGTACCTATTCTGTCCCTAGTGACAAAAATACTTTGGTTGTCTTTGGTCCATCAAGGTCTTATGATGTTAGCTTTGATTATGAAAAGAACCATACACAAGCATCGACTATGTTTAGACCTACAGGACAGTACAGCTGTCCTACTTCCCTGATGTGCTTGGCTCATTCCCAAGAAATAAACATAAATAACCTTGTTGTAGCTGCTTTGTGATTAAAGGCAAGTCTCTTGCATGAAAAAAAATTTATCTCTTACAAAGTAGCTGAAAGTAATCTATCATGACGAAGTATCAAAACTAATTTACTCTTAATTAAAATGTGCCCTTTTTATATGCCCACAGTAAAAAGATGTGTGCACAAGAGCAGTAAATGAGGAGTTCAAAGCAGTTGAGAATGTTTGCTTTGGACCAAATGAAAGATTAAGCAGCTCTAGAAGAATCATTCTGGACTGCTTTTGAGTTGCAACATTCCATTTCCTATTTTCAGCCCCCTGTCTTTAATTCTGAATATCTACTGTGAAAATGTTTACCAAAGGTAGATTAATTCCTCTTTGCTGTTTTCATGGTAAAAGGTTTTTCTTGCTTATAAATTAACACTAAAAACATTTTTGACACAAGTCTAAACAGGACAAATGTATGGATTAGATTTGTTTTGAGATAAACATGGCTTTAAGGTTTGTCTGTGGTAGTGGTAGCACAGGGCGAGGGGGAGAAAAAGGAGTTTTGGCCTTTTGTGTAATATCCAAACACTTAGAAATATTTTTAGGGCGGTCTCCCCCAGCAGTACAGATGTCCTCGTTCTTTGAACAATGCTGCCATTCAACCAGAATCCTATGACTCTTGTGAGTTTGGGGAGCTGGTGAACATCTTCCTGTTTGTTTTCCATCTCTCTTTCTCTCTCTAGCCCCCTGTATTTTAGGACTTAGGTTGACGATGGGCTATCAACCTCTTTTTTGCCAATTAAATCATGCTGTTGTCCTTAGTTTCATTTTTGTCCAAGTTTGGGACATAGGCCACCTGCATCAAAACAACCCAAGGTGCTTGTTAGAAGTGCAGAGTTCCAAGGGTGTCTGGGTGGTGCAATCGGTTAAGCATCTGACTCTTGGTTTCAGCTCAGGTCGTGATCTCAGGGTCGTGAGATCGAGCCCCGAGTCAGGCTCCGTGCTCAGTGCAGAGTCTGCTTGAGATTCTCTCTCCCACTCCCTCTGCCCCTTCTGCTTGTTCTCATTCTCTCTCTCTCAAAGATATAGATAATTCTTAAAAAAGAAATGTAGAGTCTCAGGTTCCACACCAGTCCTATGAATGCGTATCTTCATGGGTGGAGCTCGGGGATCTGCACCTTAATGAGATTCCAAAGCATACAGAAGTTTGAGGTCTTTTGTAATCACTTGGTACTAACTAAAGGTTTAGCCATATTAAACTCTGAGGTTATGATATCCTAGAATTATATGTAGATAATAACAATTTTAAGATTGCTTAAAGTTTCAGTTCCACTAGGATTTATTGATCCCCTACAGTGGCACCAGGTTTTTTCATGTACATTCTTTCACAGAACAATAAATTTTCTGGTGAAGTAAGGATTTTTTCCCACAGTAAAGATAAAGGAAACACTCTCCCAGATATTAGGTGACTTGCCCACTCAAGCTTACACAAATAGGTAATGGTGAAACTAGGATTTGGATCAGGTTTCTAAATCCATAACCCAACCTCTTACAGTCTGGTTGGTTAAATTGCAGATGTTTATGGAGCTTCTGCTATGGGCCAGGCACTGTTCTGAGTGAAAGGAGACAAGAATGCTGCTTCCCAGACCCCATCTGAATGGGAAAAGATAGGCAATAAAGAATTCAAATGCAGCTGAGAGCACCCACCCTAGAGAAAATCCAAGAAATGATGATTCAAAACCAGAAAAATGGTGTTCTTATAATCTTTATTGTCACATGAACCTAAGTCATTATTAGTCTAAGGGCTAACCAAATCCTTAGTTATTATATCTAGCAGAATGTGAGAATTGCCCATACAATATTAATTAATAAGGATTGTTACAGGGAAATACATCATCTGGAAATTCACTTTCTCATAAATAATCTTAGCTATGATCCACTGGTCAGACTGGAAAGAATTGTCAAGTTACTTAAGCACTTACCCACGTGACACATGAGGGAAACATTCTTCACCCATCACCTTGAGCATCTCAGCCTCCAGAAAAATGAATGGATTCGAAAGAGAACTGAAGCAACCATCTCCCCTCTTGGCTTGGATCATGGGGCTATATGGGCCTCATACTTGTTATATTTTGAAACAAGCTTGAACAAATGTCTCTCTAGCGTTCACCAGAGAGCACCTTTATTTATTTTTCTTTGATTATGGTTTTGCCACTTCCCGAAAGCAGAATTAAAATGAGTGACCCATGTGAAAGAGAGAGAGCCCAAGGCTTCTACGTCCCCCTTGTCTTTCCTCCAATCCACTGAGCTTACCTGAAAACAGTATGCTTCAGTTGCCTTCACCTACTTCCCTGCCGAAGTGCCCCCTTGAGCTTCACTTCTCAGGGCTTTGGAGTTCAGATGTTACTACTTCCAGAACGCCCCCTCTTACTCCTGACCCCCTTCTGAGGAGCTTGATCATTCTGTTTCCCTTACCCAACCTCAGCATCTCGAACATATCTTCCATGGCTGAGTTTTTCACTCTTCCCTGTCTGCTGCTTTGGAGATACCCTGAGTGATCATGAAGATAATACTCATGACTTAGCCATCTCTTAGCCCTTGGCATTTGTCACAGCAGGAGCACGTATAACGTTTTTTTGTATCCAGTCAAAACTGGTGTAGGTTTGAGATTAGTTACAGGAGTATGATGAATAGAACTGAACCTTTAATCTTGAAAAGGAGTTGTTCTGATAATTGAAAGATTCCAGGAAGGTATGGAATCTGTCCTAGATGTCACTAAGTGAAAAGGGGGGCTCAACAGAATCAGCAGCCATCTGCTGAAAGATATTAATCTCTTTCCTGCTTATACTACTAGAGCTTTAAAACCTCTTTTGGTAGTTGGCATGGTGATAGTTGGGATGGTGGTAGTTGGGATGGGCAGGTATAAGGACTGTCTTTGCAATTGCAGCCCAGCATCCATTCTCCCTTCTCCTGGTAACAGGTTCCTGAATTGCTTTGGAGAGTTATCTCTCCCTTATCATATGTTCCTGAGGGAAAGGTATCTGGAGCTTAACTGTTTCACTTTACCCTAGTTTCCCCTTCTAGTCCTTCAACAAGGAAAGGCAGGCATTTCTGGGCCTCTCCTCCCTCACTGGCTGGACTGTCTCTGTCATTTCCTCTTCCTTCCCAGCCTCATGGCTTATTTAACCTTTGTGATAAAAAGGAATCAATAAACAGTCAGTGAAGGCACCAACTCTGTAGCCAGTTAGCCAAAAAGGGGGTATGTGGTGTAAGGCCAGAAGGCCAGTCTGTCTTGGGAAATTTAAGAAGAAAGACCCCAAACTTAAAAGCATGGAGGTCCTTCATGGGTGGGTCCTACCCTGAAGATACTGTCCCTTAATTTCTGTTCTAGATCCTGAGTGGCTTATGTTCCTATCTCTCCTGAAGCCTGATGCATTTAGTCATTCATCATCTAATCAGTAAATATTTATTGTATATTATTTAAGGTCCTGTGGATCTGGGGCTAAGTAAGATAGGTAAGTCGCTACTTTCATGGGGCTGACATTCTATGCTGGTTCTTCAGCTCTTCTTCACTCTTGGAGCTAGCCCATATCCTTCTAATAAATTCCTTCTCTGTTTATCTTAGCCAAGCTGATTTCTGTTGATGGCAGTCACAACCCTAGCTGACCCAATGTTCGCATCAACCCTCCTTATCTCCTGGATCAGATCCAGCCCATTATTATCTCACCACATTGCCAGACACACCCAAAAGCCTGATGATACCAAATTGTAGTAGACCCTTGGCATTTGTTGGTTGTTTTCAGATTTGACTATTTGACAAGGACACAATGGAATCCAAGTCACAAGTATTTTGCCGGGATACAGCTTAGGGCACTTTCTCGTGCCTTTGTGTTCTCTCATAGTGGAATGTTCTTCTCTTTCTACAATTGCTTGCCCAACAAAAGTATATCCTTTAGGATTTAGTTCAAACATTGGTGGCATCTCCAACCTTTACCTTGCAAGGTTATTCTGTAACAAAGGCAAGAGCATGGGGTTCAGAACCAGTCTGACTTACTCACTAGTTCTGCCTCCTTGGGCAAATGACTTACACTCTCTGGGACTCAATCTTCTCATATGTAAAATGGGAAGAATAATAGCTGCTTCATTGGGCTCTTATGAAGATGGAATGAGATGACATATGTAACATGCCTAGCTCAGTGCTTGATACAGAGGCACTGCTTACAATATTTTAGTTCCTGGGCCACTTGGGTGGTTTAGTCGATTGTGGGTGTGACTCTTGGTTTCAGCTCAGGTCATGATCTCGTGGTTCTGGGATTGAACCCTGCATTGGGATCTGTACTCAGCATGGAGTCTGCTTCAGATTCTCTCTCTTTCTCAAATAAATAAAATCTTTAAAAAAAATTTTAGTTTCCTTTCATATTGGTTAGGTCCTGGCAGAAGCAGTTGACACACTGAAATTAGGATAATTTACAAAGCTGGGCAGCACATAAGAGAAGTACAAAGAGCAGAGTGGTCTGGGGCCAGTAACAGTGGAGAGGCAGCTGATTCTAGGCCAGATAGGATGAGGGGAGGGAGAGGTTTCATAGCAGAGAGTCTTGGGGAGAATGTGGGAGGACCAGTGACCCATGGTGGAGGGACACAGCTAAGTGACCTTGCAGGGAGGGATATGGAAATAAATACTGTCAACTCAGGGTCCTCCCTTCTCTGTTCCCTCCCAAGCTACAGGGCCAAGGAGCCTGTGGATAAAGCCCACAGAGGTCAGCTTTGCAGGCTACAGAACAGGAGGAGAAGGAAGGAGGTGGGTTGGGAGATGGGGGCCAACGATCTCCTCCATGCATGTCCTTTCTGTAGCAAGGTTGATCATTTAATATTACTATACTCATGTACAAGGATCTGAAATGTAGTTTAACTAATCTCATGTTTCTTATGAACCCCTGCTCCATGTTTTCTGGTCGAGCCATACAAATTGTTGGCTCGTTGATCAAAATGTGTTGAATATCAATACTTTCTCATGGTCAACCCAGTAGTAAATTCATCCAGGTATGATCATTTAAACAGTCTCTTTATGCTTGGGTCTGCTTATAAGCTCCGACTGAGACCCCAGCCCAGCCCCTCTTTTTCCTACACTAAGTTGAATATTATGCATAGTTGAAGCCGAAGGTTTACCTCTGGATGTACATTAAATCCAGACTTCCCCAATATAATGCTTGAATAAAATGGGCCACCAGCTCCAATGTTCTGGATGTTTCTGAATTCACCGCATCTTTGAGGTTAGCTGGTGGAAGAGGGAAAGGTATCTGGAGCTTAACTGTTTCACTTTACCCTAGTTTCCCCTTCTAGTCCTTCAACAAGGAAAGGCAGGCATTTCTGGGCCTCTCCTCCCTCACTGGCTGGACTGTCTCTGTCATTTCCTCTTCCTTCCCAGCCTCATGGCTTATTTAACCTTTGTGATAAAAAGGAATCAGGAAGAAAAACTAGTTTCTCCATTAAGGAACAAAATTAGGAGGAAATTAGAAGTGTTTGCTATATCTGTCCCTGCTTGTATATGAGGTAGGAGCCCCTGGAATAGGTAGCGTATCGAGTCACATCATTAATTTTCACTTTAATGGGAACAAACAGGCAAGAATCCTTATTTTTGAGAGTTGTTTTTGATGAAAGGAGGGGAAAAGAAACCTCGAAGTCAAAACTATCTCTGATCAAGAAGAGTGCAAGGGCACCTGGGTGGCTCAGTGGTTGAATGTCTGCCTTTGGCTCAGGTCGTAATCCTGGGGTCCAAGTCCTCCTCACTGGGAGCCTGCTTCTCCCTCTGCCTGTGTCTCTGCTTCTCTTTCTTTTCTGTCATGAATAAATAAATAAAATCTTAAAAAAAAAAGAAGAGTGCAAGTGAGAGGTTGGGGGGATAAACTTCACCACTTCTTATGGAAGATACAGAAGATACATACTGGTAAAACCCTTGTTTTCACCTTTAGATTAAGGCACAGTGCGGGACCAGCCTTATTCATTTATCTATGTGTGACAGTGCTCTATCCTGGTATTTGGAGCTAAGTCAGGAGTTTTTATTCATCCCCTCACATTTCATTGATAAGAACACTCTATTTTCCTGACACTGGTTTTTATAGACATTTCCATTCTGTGCATTGCCTGGTCTGGCTTTTGTCAAGAATAGACAGCTCATTCCAGCTCTTGTCAAATGTAAGATAACAATGGCTGGACTTCTTTATGCTCCTGGGAGGTACCACTTGAAGAAGAACTCGTGGGGGGGGGCATGGGGTTTGTGTGTGTGTGTGTGTGTGTGTGTGTGTGTGTGCGTGTAAGACAAATGTGCAGTTATATGAGGTCTTCGGTTTCTCCATTCTTTAAATTTCATTTTAATACTTTCATTGGGGAACAAGTGTGGGAATTACCTGGCCATCCACAGAAAGAGTGAGGAGGCTAGAAAAGTAGTCTTCACATGTTTGGGAATAAATGAAGTCCTGACAGCTCTTCATGCACTTGGCGGTGGGTTATTTTTTCTGATCAAGAACACCACTACTGGTGGAAAAAGCCACCTTTTGTCTCACCAGAGGTAAAAGCCATCTTTCTCTGGGAGTGAAAGGGAATAGTGAATTGCTTTGAAAAATGTGGGGTCACAGCTATTACTTCTCAGATGAGAAAGGCATAGTCTTGGGGATCAGACTTGGATTTCAATCCAGGCTCCACTTTACACTAGCTGAATGATTTGAGGCAAGTAACTCACCTCCTCTGAGCTTTAATTTCTTCATGAGTGCAGAAGCAAAAATAATACAGACCTCACAGAGTTGTAAAAGAGGGCTAATTATAGAGCCTAGTACCTAGAAGGGGTTCAGTGAACTCCTTTCTGCTATAGGTGTGGCTTTTCTTTGCAAAAATGAAGGGTCAAATCCAGAAAATTAGTAAAGATAATGCACAAGAGCTGATTTTTCTCTTACTAATTGCCCACAGTAAATGTCAGGTGACTATTTTCTCGAAGCAGGGAGCTTCATTTTATGAACTCCCCACCTAAATAACCTTAAAGTCTCTCCAAAAATTTTGGTGAGACACTTCATATCTCATTGAAGCTAGTTTTAGCAAAATGCAAGTTGCAGCTTGTGTTAGAAAAGAAGGAAAAGAGAAACAACAGGCATATATGTAAAAACGGTGTCTTGATTCAGACTGCTATAACAAGGCACCATAAACTGGATGGCGTAGAGACAGCAGAAATTATTTTCTCACAGTTTTGAAGCTCGGAATCTGTGATCGGGGTGCCAGCATGGTTGGGTAGTGGTGAGACCCCTTTGTGGCAGACTTCCATTTTCTGGTTCTACCCTTTTTTTTTTTTTTTTTAAGATTTTATTTATTATTTGAGAGAGAGAGTGCATAAGCAGGGGGAGGGGCAGAGGGAGAGGGAGAAGCAGACTGCCCACTGAGCAGGGAGCCCAATGTGGGCCTCGATCCCAGGACCCGAGATCATGAAGGCAGACGCTTAAGCAACTGAGCCATGCAGGTGCCCTTTCTGGTTGTATCTTTACATGATAGAAACAGCGGAAGAGCTCTCTGAGGCACCTTTCCTAAGCGCATGAATCCCATTCGTGAAGGCTCTGCCTTCATGACCTGGTTACCTCCCGAAGGCTCTCCCTCCTGGTACAGCCACATTGGGGGTTAGGATTTCAATAATGATTTTGGGGGTGGGGCACAAACATTCAGCCCATAACAAATGGTGATTTCATAACAAATTTGTCCAAATATAGTAGTTTCTCCTTGGAAAGGAAAATCACCAATAGCAGAGCATCTACTACGTGCTACATATTTTCATAATCTCTCTAATCTATATGAAATATGTACAAGAATTGTTTTTAAACTTTGCTTGTGATCCTTAGCAAGAACTACATTTCAATTATGTGTATGTATGCATGTATTTGTAATGTATGTATGTAACATAATTAGACATATATGAACGGGGAAGAAAAATTTCGTGAAACAATACTTACTTTATGAAACATATAATGCACCCTCAATGCGTTTTATTCTATATTCTTTCATTTTGTTAAAATGTCAAGTGCACCTCAAAATAACGTTTTGATCTGCTAACGTATAGCAGCTTGCGTTTTGAAAACTTCTGCCCTATATTCTGGATACTAGGATCTACATTTTGTGTTTTACATCAGAATTGGACATTCAAAGAGCATGGGACATGTGCCCATGGCCACATAGCCAGGAAGTGTCAGGTTATGGATTTGAACATAGAGTTTTGATTTTGAAATCTGTGGTGCTTCCGGCACATTATGTGGTCTTTTGTGGAACTTTCCTATCTTCTTTTTGTGTGTCATCTGTGTCCCAAACATTCTTAGCTGTTCAGAGGCCATGAAGCCATTTGTTAAGCCAATCCTGGGAGCAATTAAAATAATTGCACTAGACATGAAAGGCATTGCCTCTAGAACTCTCTTCTTTGCTGGCTTCTCACTGAGTGTGCTCTACAGACAGAAAACCTGGTCTCAGATGTTTTAAAATAATAGTTTTGCTTTTCTTTTTCAAGGGATGCACATGCTGCTAGTTGAAACTGAGGGAAAAAATAATATATATTTGGTGTTTGCCTTTCCGTTTTACACCCATATGGCTTGGAGAATGAACAAAATCAAGGCAACATGAAGAAGGCAATGTTTTATCCCTGGATTCATTTCGATGATTTTTCACTAGTACCTTAAAGCAGACCAGAGAATTCGACACAACCACATTTTATTGTCTATTGTGTTTTTCCAGTGACATGTTGCTTTCTGGAATTCTTAAAAATAATAAGCTTTGCAAATCCAACATAAAAAATACATCGTGTGTTTATTTTAAAAAATATTTTATTCAAAGAGTCTGGAAAGACTGTTATGTGGCCTTGCCTCCACTTGTAATTAAATGGAGGGACTTACCTTATCTGGGAGATTTTTCACTGAAAAGCTCCAAGATTCTGACAAGCTAAAGCCTGCCAATGCCTCCCAGACAGTACCCCTTAGCAGTTCATTATGTCCAGCCCAGAGGTAAGCCTGGTTAAGCCAGGCATATATTTTGACATTCTAATACTAACTCTTCTTATTCAAATTGCCAGAATATATAAGTGATTACTGCAAAATTCTGTAGTTTTTTGTTTTCTAAAAAAACCCCAACAACAACAAAAAGAAATGAAGAAAGAGATTGCAGGCTTTGATATAACTCAACAGCCACTAAGTATTGGACAACTGCCCAGAAGACCAGAAAAATCTCCATTTTGACAAGTCACATATTCAATCAATCAGTAAATATCAGGTATGTACTGTGTGCTGGTTACAAAGGCAAGTTGTTGGCCCTATTCTCGAAAAGTGTACTCATTGCAAAATTAATTTCCTTATACTTCCTCTGTTCCAGAGAGCATTTGGGTACCTGGGAGCTTCCTCTGGGCCAAGTTTCTGGTTCTGATACACTATGCAATGGCATCTCATGGAAGGTCACCAGAGGCAGAGTTGTGGGTATGGCAGATGTGGAGTTGAGCCGTCTTGTGGTATTTTGTTTAATGGATAGTTCTTGGGGTATGGACATGTACACCTAGTTCCCTTCTCGAAAGCCCCTGAGAACAGTGGCTGTTGAAATTTACTTCATTCAGTAGAGTAAGAGCCCTTTTCTTAGACTTTTAGAGCCCAGAGAGGGTTTGGAATTATGGTCATAAACTAAAGGGGATCCTAGTTACTTACAACCCTTAGGGTGTGTGTGTGTGTGTGTGTGTGTGTGTGTGTGTGTGTGTTCATTAATTTATTTTTTTAAATTTTTAAAAAAGATTTTATTTATTCATGAGAGACACACAGAGAGAGGGAGAGACATAGGCAGAGGGAGAAGCAGGCTCCCTACAGGGAGCTGCATGCAGGACTCAGTCCCTGGACTCTGGGATCACACCCTGTGCCAAAGGCAGACACTCAACCACTGAGCCACCCAGGTACCCCTCAATTTTTTTTTAAGATAAAACTAAAAACCAAACCCAACATCCTTGCTTTTAGTGAACATTTGTTCACTTTTGACAGAGTAGTACCTAATCCAGTGGCTATGTTCCTTGGGAAAACTTTTTTGTGGGCTTTTTACAGATTTGGTTTCTTTGGAATGAAGGATCCCAGGAAACTGTGGGCTATGTAAAAGAGACCATCAGGACTTTTTTTTTAAAAAAAGATTTTATTAAAAAAAAAAAAAGATTTTATTTATTTATTCATGAGAGACACAGAGAGAGAAGCAGAGACATAGACGGAGAAGCAGGCTCCTCACAGGAAGCCTAATGTGGGACTCGATCCCGGAACCCCAGGATCACACCCTGAGCCTTTGGCAGATGCTCAACTGCTGAGCCACTCAGGTGTCCCCCATCAGGACTTTTTAAAGGTCCACTGGACTAGCCATTGTATTGCAACTGAATTGTAGGGCCAGGATTGAGAGCTCTTTTTTTCTTTTTACGATTTTATTTATTTATTTGAGAGAGATAGAGAGAAGAGAGAGCACAAGTGGGAGGACGGCGGGGAGGGAGAAGGAAAAGCAGACTACAGGAGCCTGATATGGGGCTCCATCTCAGGACCCCAAGATCATGACCTGAGCCAAAGGCAGACGCTTAATCGACAGCCACCCAGAGACCCCAAGAGCTCTTCTTTAAAATGAAAAAAAAATTTTAAGCACTTGTTTTGTCTGAAATAGACACCACAAGAGCATAGTTCCTGGAATCTAATAGAAGTCCAATGAATATCTTTTGAAAAAAATGCAGGGATGGTCCCAATCTCAATAAAACTTGAAATCTAGTGTTGTAAATAGACACTGACTTTCAGTGAATCATTTATTCAACAAATATTTATTAAGTGTCTGTTCCTGACAGGCACCTTCCTGGCTTCTAGGCAACAAGACTATGGTAACAGTGAGAAAAGCATTGCCAACTTGAAACCTCAGTGTCATAGTAATGCTAGTAATAGAGAACTACTGTTCAGTGTTCATGATGTACCAGCCACCATGCTAAGTGTTTTAACATAATTATCTTATTGAATCCCCATGACACTCCTGGTTGCCATTGTTATACTATTTTTATTATTACTTTATTTGAGAAAACCAAGGCTTGAAGAGGTGAAGTCACTAGCCCAGAGTCATAAAGCACAGAAGCCATAAAGCCAGTATTTCGGTGTTTGTGGGACTCTCATTCCTAATGGTATTTAACTGAAGGTTCAGAATAACCTTTGTAATTAAAAAGCAGCCCAATATTCTTTCACTGAAATAATTTTGTAGGAAGAATGAGCAACACATCAGTTGATGGTTGATCTTGCTCAGGCTTATGAATCTGGGATTCTTGGTCTTGCTGGTGGTCACATCCAGAGACCTTGGGTAATACTGTATGTTTTCCCAATGATGGCTCTTGAGTTAAACCTTAGAGGTCCATGTAGATCGCACCCTGAGTGAGACTGAGACTTGTTTTGAAATATTCCTTGTGTTTTCAAGTACTTAAAGGCTTTTCCTGCCAAACCTAGAGCTTTTAATTAAAAGTGCTGTGCCGGGAAAAGATGAATGATCTCCTGGGGCACTGCTCAGACCCACTGTTTACCCTCTGGGTGGAGCAGAGGGCAGCCAGGCAGTTGTAACAGGAGTCAGTGGTGGCCAGAGAGAAGTGGCTTTTGTCTTCTTCACTTTCTACTCCTCCAGTTCTCAAGCACACCAGTCCCACTGCTGTGGTGGCTGCAAAGTGCTGCTGGGGTCGAATTTACTAGATGGTGAGAGGCTGGTGAGGGAGGCTGGTCAGACCATAGGGACAGTATTTGGGACCTGCAGTGGTCTTGGTTCTTGAGAAACAGAGGGAGGGGGTTATTAGTATTTATTATCTGCTGGGCAGAGAATAATTTCCTTGGGTTAAACTCTCTGAGGCCATTTACTCTACCTCAAGACTTCTCTCCTTACTGAAGGTCAGAAAAAGAAAGATCCAGTTGAGTTTTCATTTGGGATGGGTCAGGGTGGCACAGCAGCCTCTACTTCTTTTCTTCATCTTCTACCTCACTTTCTTTGCTGGTTATTCCATGGGCCTCTTTCCTCCATTCAATTAGAGCAAAATCTTTCTTTGTCTGGTGCTCAAATGTCTTGTCTGTGTAAACATCGACCTCATGCAGCTGCCATG
The DNA here is from genome assembly GCF_048164855.1 of Canis lupus baileyi. Lineage (NCBI taxonomy): Eukaryota > Metazoa > Chordata > Mammalia > Carnivora > Canidae > Canis > Canis lupus. Next base: position 36,690,547 of record NC_132847.1, on the reverse strand, counting down.
AGAATGAAATGAAATAAATTAAATAATCAAAGGACTTAATACAAGCTCTGCAGGCTTCCGTCTCAGGACTGAGGTTGTGTGTGTATGACCTGGGCCTTTGCACAGGGATTCAGGCTTCGAAGAGCCGATACTTGATTTAATACACTGCTGTCACTCGGGAAATTCTTAATAATTCCTGAACACGGGCCCCTCATTTTTGTTTTGCACTGAGGCCCACATAACCCATCTTGGCTCCTGTTTGGCTGTAAAGAGGCCAGACAGACCATGCTCTTCCCTTAGTACCATCCTTTAACGCAATCTTTGTTGCTGAGGATAACACGACACTTCATATTCTAAACCTTTGCCTTTGTGAAGGTGTTAGGACACCAGCCTTTCTTTCCCTCTGTTGCCACTCTAAGAAGGCTAAAAATTGGTTGCACAGGTGGTGGGCTTAAGGCTTACTATATACTACAAAGAAATTTGGGCTTAAGGCTTTCACATACTACAAAGAAATTTGACCTCTTAGGGGATTTACAGCATTTTCAGAAAGCACACCACCAGCTTTCACCTGCTTTTCTGATTTCTGGGACAAAGGAAATTCTGGAGAGAAGCAGTGAGTTCCTGTTCTCATGTTACAGAAAGAACCTTTGTGGAGTGTCATCTTTAGTCATGAATCCATAAATCCCACAAATATGTCCATGGTGCCTATGAGGTGCAAGACACTCTCTTACTCACCATGCACATGACAGACGTGGCCCCAGCCTCCTCTGAACTCCCGGTCTAGTGGGAGAGATCAGATTTACAAGTGCTGTGTATCAGTACAGGAGGAGGCTAAGTCAAGTCGGGAACAGTGGGGGGGGGGGGCGGTTCTGGAGGAGGGGGACTGCTAAGTTGATAGCTGAAGGATGAAAGAAGAGGAATATGATCCCGTTTGAGCTGACTTTAGGGCTGGGTAGCTCAGGGATGAGAGACCTTGTATAGGTAGATCTACACTAGGGATGGCTTTCAGGTCAGGTTGAGCTGAGTTTGAGTGTTCTTGCTGTTGCTAACTAGCTGTGTCACCTCGGAAAAGCTACTTGACTTCTCTGAGCCTTCATTTATGAAATGGGGTTAATTATGGGACCTACTTCACCTGGCTGTGATAAAGATTAAGGAGTTGATTTCTCCCAAATCTAACACAGTGCTTGGCAAGGCTAAGTGTTAAACAAATACGGGCTATACTATTGCAAGACACATTAGCTGTTTTCCCACTTAAGACGTGAATTTCTGAAGTAACACCACAGAGACCGATTTAATAATAAGCCTGGTTTCTTGTCATTTACAGCGTGGCCACATACTCATTGCTTTTCGGGCCTCACTGTACCTGAGCAGCCTTTCCCCTCAGGAGAGGAAGGAGCTTTCTCTCGTCAGTGTGGAAACACAGCAGCCAGGTTCCTCAGAGAGGGTCCGTCAAGACATGGGATTTGCTGTGGTGGGGGAGCTGGAGAGAAATCCCAGCCATGTGTTCAGCCAAGTTACAAACAGGAAATGATGTGGTCAATCTCATAGGATTAAAACCAGGGATCCTTATTAACATGGATACTCGAGATGTTGAAGTCATGGCCCTGAGGAAGGAACTGGGAACCCCTGTAACTGGTTATATGCAGTTTATTTGTGGTTATAGCAGATACCATCTAGAGGATGCTGAACACATAAACCTCAGTACTCACCCCATCACTTGTCTCCTAATTACTGCCATCTGTTCTCCCACTGAGTTCCCAGTGACAGTCTATTTGCTCCGCGATGGCCCAACCCGGTCAGCCTGCACAACAGCAAAAACCATGAATGTTGTTTGTGGCTCCTGGCCTAACAGTCCACTCATCAGAGTCAGTTTCCTCTCAGAAACAGGATGCAGGACTGGTTTTTCTGGCCTAAGGTTTAAAGACGTTCTGAGTGTGAGGCCAGGGGCCCCTGGCTCTGATTTGGATCATCTACCTTGCAGAATTCATTCTGAAATACTGGTTTCTTAAAGCGCTTTGGATTTCCTGTCCATAGCTTCCACCCCCCCCCCCTTCTCATTTATCCATTGACAAATAATCACAACCTCTGTGCAAAGCACTTTGGAAAAAGGCAGCTCTAGTTTCTGTCATCAAGGAGTTACAGTCTGACTGCAGAGATGGAGTGAGCTCATATGAAAGCTAGGTTTGTGCATCTGTGTCTGATATGTGGGGCATTAAATCTCTCAGTTAATGAAATAGAGGATGGGGGGCACCAGGGTGGCTCAGTTGGTTAGGCATCTATCTTTGGTTCAGGTCCTGATCTCAAGGTCCCGGGATCGAGCCCTATCTCTGGCTCCCTGCTCAGCAGTGAGTCTGCTTGTCCCTCTGCCATCCCCCCTACTTGTGCTCACTTGCACTCTCTCTCTCAAATGAATAAATAAAATCTGTAAAAAATAAAAATAAAATGAAGGATGGTATTCATGCCACAGCTTTGATTAACATATGTAATCCTAAGGTATCAATGGCCTAGAATCCAAGATTCTAATGGAAAAACCTGATTCACCACGTTGCTAAGTGTAAGTGAGTACTTAACAATGTGGATGATGATGACATGTAGGCTATCTGGTCTTTACACAGTGCACATCTCAGATATTATACATGTAATCTTCCCAGCAACACAGACGCAATTAGTCCTTTTCACAGGTGAAAATCTCAGAAAGATTGAGAGTTTTACCCAACATCACACAGCAAGAAAATGTCAAAGCCAGTGTTGGAACTCATGTCAACCAGTGATTCGTGAAATGTGTTGCTTCTTCTCTGTGTGATGTGCATGTTGCAGACATTTTGAAGCTTGCATTCCTTCTGTAAGATGAGATAAAAAGATAATTGGGTTTACTAGAAGGATTAAAAAAAATCGATAGATTTAAACAGGCATAGAAAACTGTGGAGTTCTATTAATGTTTAATACGATAGAGAAAACTTATGGGTAATTACCCAAACTCATCTTGGGCTGTTTTATGGCAAAGCAGGCCTGGCCTCTCTATATTAGAACTGGCTGGTCACACAGGTCTCCACACGTTCAACAACTTTTGTTATATTTGCCACCACATTTGACTGGGTCACTCATTTAAGAAACATTTCTTGAGCTCATTTGTGTGTCAACAAAATGCTGGGTCCTCCCTATATGACAGGACATATGTAGTCATGACAGCCACCTTCATGGAAGCTCCTTGGAGGAGACTAGGTTAAAAACATAAAAACATAAACAAACAAAACAATACATAATTGAAAATTTTGATGCATGTTCTAAGAGGGGAAATTTTTATTATAAGAGGAAACCAAGAGGGCAGGCATAATTAAGATAGGCCAGGAAGTAACTTTTGAGGAAATAATTTGTAAACTGAAGATGAGGGGGCAGTTAATTGGTTTTGGTGAAGTCAGAATGCTCCAGGCATAAGAAAGAGCAAAATTTAAGGCCCAGAGCAAAGAAATAATAATATTACTTAATTATAGTAATTATAAAAGCTAACATTTAGTGAACTCTTATTATGTGCCAGCAACTATACTAAGTATTTTACCGGTATTATCCCATTTTATCCTCAGATGCCCTCTGGAATAGATGCTTTTTTTATTCCTCAACTATAAATGAGATCACTGAGGCTAGGGAGATTAAATAATTAAACTAAGGTCATATAGCATGGAAGTGCTGGAACCGGGCTTCAAATTCAGCCAGGATGATTCAATACTCACATTCTAAACTGCAATCTTGGTTCAACTAAATAACTAAAAGTTGGTCAGTCCATCTGTGAAGTTTCAGTTGCCAACAACTGGAACCTCCTTAGCTAGTTTAAGGAAGAAGAGATTTATCAGGTAGTCAGTGGTTTAAAGAGTGCGGAAGGAACCAGAGTGAGGCTCTTGGGCATATGGTCCAGGCAGAGCTTCCAGAGACAGTGTCCTGCTCCCAGAAACACGTTGTTTCTTCTATGACTGGGAAACCACTATTGGCTACAGGAAACCACCAAATCTGGAAGCCAGGGACTTCAGAACCGTGCTGATTCTAGCCCAGTCTGCACCAGCCAAATTGATGCCTCATCCTCTGCCTCTCCCCTCCTCAACTGAGGCCCAAAGTCAAGCGCTTGTGATTGAAAGGATGAAACCATATGCTGGTCTCTCGCTGCAAGGGGGGCAAAAGGGGAAAATGTAGTTCTTAGCTTTCCTGTCATGCAAGGCAGATGAGATGGGCATGGGTAGATGGTCCCCAGACTCCAACTGACTCAATGGGGCTGGAGTGCAGGGAGTGACAGGGAGGGGAGAGATGTAGTCAGGACCACATCAAGAGGGCCATATGGCCATGTTAAGGGATTTATATTCTATCTAGAATACAATGGGAAACAAGGCACCAGCACAGTCCAATGTTTTTAAAAGAAGATTAAAATGGCCGGAGCACATGGGTGGCTCAGTGGTTGAGTGTCTGCCTTTGGCTCAGGGCATGATCCTGGGGTCCTGGGTTGGAGTCCCATAACAGGCTCCCTGCATGGAGCCTGCTTCTCCCTCTGCCCGTGTTTCTGCCTCTCTCTCTCTCTGTGTCTCTCATGAATAAATAAATCAAAAAGGAAAATAAAATGGCTGACGTGTGGGAAGGAGGTTGGAGAAGACAGGAGTGGATGCAGGAAGACCATTTATAGCCTATAAGATGTAAAGAATTTGACAATTTTTTTTCAAAGATTTATTTATTTGAGAGAGAAAGAGAGAAGGAGGGGGGGAGAGAGAGCGAGAGAGCTAGTGGGGAGAGGGGCGGAGGGAGATAATCTCCAAGCCGACTCTCCGCCGGGCACCGAGCTGGCAGAGAGGCTCGATCTCATGACCCATGAGATCATGACCTGATCTGAAACCAAGAGTTGGATGCTTAACACACTGAGCCACTCAGGTGCCCCAAGAATTTGACAGGTTTTAAATATATTTTGGATATTGAAAATCAATATGATATGATGTTCTGTTATGGGAATTTGTGAAAGAAAGATGTCAAGGATGACTCAGGTGTCAGGCTTGAGAAACTGGAAAGATGGGGAAACATTTATTGAGGACTGGGGAGTGACTTGGTTGTGTGGGTCCTGGGGGAAGAAGAGGAAAACCAAGAGTTCTGTTTTGTAGATCTCAAGTTTGAGATATGTCTCAGACATGCCAGTGGGCGTGTTAAGTGGGCAGTTGTAGATGACTCTGGGGTGTGGAGAATCAGGACCAGAGGTAGAAATGTAGGAGTTGTCAGCAGATTTCTTTGAAGTCAAGAGACTGGGTGGGATCACCTCTGCATGGGCTGCAGTGGAGGAAGAGAAGAGGCATAGACTGAGCACCGAGCCACTCGGATGAGCAGGTGGGACCAGCAAAGAGGACTAAGCAAGAACCAGAGAGTCAGGAGAGAAACACAAGCGAGTTCGAGGAGGGAAAGGAGAGTATTTCATGAAGGAGAAGGTGGCCTTCTTAAGATAATGGTTGAGTGGACTAGAATGAGGGATGCTTTGGTGACTTGGTGTCGTGGAGAGGGCTGATGCCCAGAAAAGGTCTGTAGGCAGCGTTTCTGAGTCTTAGCTGAGAAGGAGAACAGCTGATAGCTGTAGGGGGCTGTGACGTCAAGGGCTGTGTTTTCAACTAGATGATACTAGAGCCTCTACAATGCTCCTGGGAGTGGTCCTGTGGAAGGGAAAGTGGAGGACTCTGCCAGAGGAGGAGCCGCCAAGTGAAGGACTGAAGTTTCTGCGAGAGACAGAGGGGACAGAGTCCTGGCCCAGAGTGCGAAGTTGCCTTTGACACTCTCTCACCAGGGAGGAGTTAATGAAGGGGAGTCACAGCCACAGCCGGCCTGGGGATTTGGTGGTCAAAGCATGTTTGGAGGCTTGTCTGTCGGTTTCTGTTTTCCCACTGAAGCTTGAGGCAAGGCTGGGGTAGCAGTGACCGGAGGAAGATATCACAGTCTGTCTGTCTGAAGAGTCAGAGCCTGGAGCTGCTAACATCCCCCCCGCCCCAACCAGAATAACGTGCATCCTTTTGTTTAATGTTTAGGTAACGAACGGACTATTCTGATGCTTGACCCCCATACAAGGCTTTTCTATACTGACATGAGTTATCCTTTCCATCTCTGGAAACCAGAATCACCCAGCAAAACCCAAACAGTCATTTCCTTGTCATGATAAAGGAATTTAAGTTCTCTTCACTGGGCACACCAGTACACACGTGACATGTATTCACTATGAACTCAGTGTGCTCCCATTTGGGCGGAGAGAAATAGGCATGAACTCAACAGCGCTAAACAGAGTGAGATGGACAGTCCTGGGGCAGGAGGCGGTGAACGTCAGCACCTAGATAATAAGGAGCCCGTTTATTCACTAGTGTATTTTGCCCCCAGTTTCTGTGTTCTTTCTGAAATCTCCAGCTGCATTATTCACAGCTTCCTTCTTCTTTCCTGCTGGGTAGAGTTACTCACTAATGAGAAATATTAGAATATTCAGAGCAGAAGGCAAGCCTCACAGAGCATCTCCTCGCAGTGGGTCCTAATAGGATGGCAGGCGGTGTCTCAACGTGGAGAAGAAAAATATCACATCCCTGAAGGCAATGAAAAGGAAACGGAGCAAGTAGCTAGCTACATAGGGCAGGGGACCCGTATCCTGGCCCCAGACAAGATGTCCGAGTGACTGTTTCCAATTGGAGGTTTCCAAGAAACTGTGATTTAGCGCTTGTTAAAAGGCCCGTGTGAGTTGTGATTGAATATGAAATGCGACACATGGTTTGCTTTATAATCCATCTGAAGCCCTTACAAAGGCCAAATGTTTTGGGAGGAAGTTTAACATTCTGGTGAAGGTCATAAAGCTCTAATGGGCAGGAAACTCAGGCAAACTTTATTAAAATATCTGTTGTTATTTCGTTCCCTGAACTAAAAGAAACCGTGGAAGCAAGAATGGGAGGAACCCAGGTAATTACATTTCACTGCTTTTCCCATTCTTTTTCTTTGATTTAGTAGTCAGTCCTTCGTAGGAATTGCTTCTGCTATGATGTTAGCATGTGGCTTGTTCACTTAGCAATCGGTGGGGGGAAGACACGGCACCTGATGCGGTCTCCTTTTGGATGGTTTCTTGAGTTTCCCTCCCCCCCCACCTCTCTGCAACATTTGGCATCAACTTCTCTGCCACTTTGCAGAAGATTTGTCATTGTTGGTATGTGGATTTGGAAGAAAAAAACATTCCTTTTTTCTTTCTTTTTTTTTTAGTGTTTCCTTCCTTCTGTGTTTCTAATTATTGGTGTCAGACATCAATCTAGGATTCCTATTTTTGCATTTTCCTCCTTTGTAATTCACCTTGTGTAGGTTTCTGAAATCCTCAGAAACTAGAGTAGAGGAAGATTACTTTTTTACTGTTCTTTTCAAGGCCACTATTTAGTCCTTCTTTTAGCTTGTTCTAATAGGTCCAACTTGGTTTCAAATACTCTGAACATTTCTCTGAGGGTCTATCAGCCACCTTTTGCCATCAACTGAATTTATTTTAGCAACAAGAACCAAGGGGCTTTGACTATCTATCCATTGGTATAGATATTACCTTTTGTGAGCCAAAGGATTTTCTAGAATCCTCCTTGAAGGCTAATCAGGACTTTAACTTGGGACAGTGCACATTGGACAGGATTCCCTTTTCCAAGGTACCTCCTCAGTGGGGAGAATTCATGGTTGAGTTCAGAATTTGCTTCATGACCCTGTTCCCACGCCTTGCCATGTGCATCCCAGGGCCCTGCTCAACAATATCCCTCAAACCCCTTCCCCACAGGAGCTCACCCGGCTCGGTATCCATTGGAAAGTGGCTCGGTTTTGTAACATGCAAAAAGGTACTGTTGGCAGGAAAATTCTTTCTCATAATCATTTCAGATAGGGACTGTCTTCTGGCAGATGGGAGGAGGGGCAAGGTGACCCGGCCGTAAGACATTCTTCTGTTCTTGTCTCTTGTGGTGTCTGAAGAGTGGCCCAACTGCTACTCGAAGGTCTGTGGAAACTTCCTTGCCATGCTGTGAACAGCATGTGCCCCCTTCTACTCCACGTTTGCTCTGCCTTTCCTTTGGCCTCCTCCTGTCCCTGGTGTGAAACCACAAACAGAGGGGGGAGTTTTTCATTTCCCTGCTGTTCTAAAACCTGTCACATGGAGAAAGGACGGTGAGGTGACAGTCAGCGTTACCTTTTCATTAATTCTAAAGTGAGAATTGGGGAGCAGTGCTTGTTTCCCCAGCCTCAACCAGGAATGGAAGAGGGTTTGGGGGCAGGTGGAAGCTCTCCACCAACAGGCTCAGGGTTGTTGGAGGTTTCTTCTTGCTATTCTGAACTCAGGGCTTCATATCCCAAACTTCCAGTTTAGTTTTTAGGGTATGTGAGGTTTTCTGGGGGCTGAGTCGGTAACTCTGGGTGTATAACCACACCTACTCCACCCCATAGATGTGTAACATTCAGAATGTTGAGGGAGTAGAGGAATGATATAGCTCCTGGGGTCTGGTTTTGTTTTGTTTTTAAATATTTTAGATACAGAGAGAGAGAGAGAGGCAGAGACATAGGCAGAGGGAGAAGCAGGCTCCCTGTGGGGAGCCTGACACAGGACTCAATCCCAGGACCCTGGGATCATGACCTGAGCGGAAGGCAGACACTCAACCACTGAGCCAACCAGGTGCCCCTAGGCTCTGGTCTTTATTGAATTTTCCCATTGCTTGAAACTGTGAATGTTTATAAGGTAGGATATTTGTGCATGTGTTTATCTTTTTATAATAGCAGTATTATAATCACAAATTTTGAAAACGGGATTATCTTCAGAGATACACATGAAGGAACAGAGTGGATGCCACTGTCAGACTTCCTCCCTGGCTCTGGTCGCCTTCGAGAAGCCAAAGCTGCCTCCCAGTAGGAGCTGAAACAGAACCTTGTTTTCTCTAGGCCTGAGCTCCTGGAACTCCCTAAATCTTCCCCCAAACATACCACAGATGGAAGAAACAAGAAGACAACGATAGAATGAAAGTAACCAATGCGAGTTAGGGGAAACAGAGACTGCCCCTCTTCAGAGGGTGTGGTAATGTGAGAACTAATTTATTTTCCCTAATTGAATTCCTTGGAGAGAAATTTTGCTAGAGGTAGTGGGTGGAGCAGAATTTTCTGGCTGATCAGAGGAAACACACCTCCCGTGACAGAGTCTGGGGCTCTGGGGATCATGGCCTGATGGCTGGGGCATCTCTGGTCTGGGCTTCAAGGCCTAGCTGCGGGCATAAGCTCCTGGGGAGCACAGAGGAGGTCCATTCAAACACAGCTGCTTATTTAGAATTGTGCAGTTGTTTTGGGTTTTCTGAGTTTCTCTGTGACCCGTATATTAATGCTTAGGGTATTCAGGGTAAGCAGAGCCTGCTTGAAGGCTGGGATGAGGTCCTCAGCCCTAACCCTACTGAGGGGAGAAAGCAGTGCTGTCACTAAGGAATTTGTATATTGGCTCTTCCAGGTCCTTGAGTACCTCCTCGAGTAGACTCCCTGTCTTCACGTGAGCTCCATGCACAAGCCTGTTTCTTTCTTAGGATCTGGCCAGTGATGGGCTTGTTTGTGAGTTTCAATATTCCCTCTGTCCAGAGAGGCAACTCTAATATCAATATCTAATGGACCTTGGGCTCTGCATAGAGGTGGACATTGTTTAGGCTTTGAGCCTTAGATCTGCTTGTCCCTTCTCTTTTTTCCAGGGATGAAGCTTCTGTAGCAGATGCCACTGCTATTTTAAAATTTGCTCTTTGATGGAAACTCTGGCAGGACCTGGGCATCAGGTGGGGCTTTCTTTGTTACATGCCTCTTCTTGAGGACCTCTGCTTTCTGAGATTCTGCTCTAGGAACTGATATCCTTGGCCCTACTGGCCCTGGGACCTCATGGAGAGGAGAGATGAATGTTAACCCTTTTGGCACTGGGAGTTGAATAGTAGAACCTTTCCTTTTCCAGCTCTCACTTTATCCCTCCTGCCTCTAAACTGATGCTGAGAGGTAAGAACAATGGGAGTCTGGGACCCATTTTTCACTCTCCTCTTTCTAAGCAAGTTGAAGGTATTCATTATTGAATGAATTATGTGACTTTCTGCATTGATTTAATTGTGATCTCTATTCTTTCCATGTTATCCATTGTTAATGGGGGATGGATGTATTTTCTACTGATCCTTCCTGGAAAACTCAAAGAAGCATTTTCTGTATGTGATCCTCATTGATAGTTTAGACAGTGGTCCTCTGTTGAAGAAGGACGCAGAATCTCAGATCTCTAGGAACATCTATGCTCCATTCTATGGGCTTCTGCTTTCTTAGGAGAGATGGAGTGGTATCTGATCAGAGGTTTTCAGGAGCTCAGCATTGCTCATAGATAAGTCCTAACAAAATGGGGAGGTATGGCCTAGTGACACCTGAGATGGGAAGACAGCTGATGAGTGATGCTGAGGACCTGTTTATTTCATGCTTCCACACTGAAGCATGGAGTTTGGGGGTTACTCTGGAGTCCTCTACCAGGTAACCTTCTTACAGGTAGATGGTCTGTGAGCTTTGGAGAGAAGTCCTGATCCCCCTTGCCCTGCCCAAGCTGTTCTCCTAGCCTAGATACCCTAATCTTTCCCTGGAGTTCCCATTCCTGGAGTATATCTGTTTCAATAATTGATTTAGAGAAATGGGAAGGCAAAGAAAAAGAAAAGACAAGAGTCAATCTCTTCTGTGAGCTGGATCTAGAACTCCCCTACCTGATTGATATCATGGTCTTTTTTAAGTATTGGATTCTACTTGAGGTGGTAACAAGACAGAAAGAAGACCCCAGCCCCACACAGATTATAGAAGATAGAACCAAAGCCACTGGACCCACTAAAAGGCAGAACTCAGCCAATGTTCTCCACCATCTGAAGCTCTCTCCTGTCTCAGGCATATGGGCCTCAGGGATTACATGCTCCAGTCTAGGATGCCAGGTCCCCATCAGAGGATTGTGGGACAGCCACAAAGGGCCCTTGAGCACAGATGAGGGACAAAAAAAGGACAGTGAACCCACAAGCTCTCTCTTACCATCCAGTCAAGCAGGATCTACCACCAGCTCATGGCCCCTAGATCTCTCCCCTCTCCTGGTCTTTCTTATTTTCCTCAGTATATCATAAGTATATCATATATATATGATATACTTATGATATACATATATATATCTTAGTGTAATTACCAGCACCCCACCCCCCCACTGACCCAGATATTAGCTGCTTCCCTTTTACTTCTTAGAGATACAGACTTGGACTCCACCACTTCCACAGCTTTTGGTGACCTGAGGTGCTCTCAGGAGTTTTTACGAATCCCCAGGGAATTCTTTTAAAATTCTTAATCATGGAATCATAGAATCTATAGTGTATTTACTTGGAAACTGATCCGACTCATTAAATTTGTAAGGGTCTTATATCCATATTAATGGCTCTTTTTAATTTCCCAATTTCTTCAAAGTGTCTTTCTTCTACCATAGCCAACATCTCCAACATCCCCCACCTCTCCAGACTTTTCCTTTATATGCATTTCTTTAATTAGAAAGACAAACCATTTTCTTCTAAGAGAGTAAATTTCCAGAAGATGTAGATATTATTGTTACATTTCCCTGGGTTGGGGAATAGAAGTAAATATTTGCAGGTTGTGGAATAGAACTAGGAACGAATTGCTTTGTACAGATGGAGAAATGTCAAGGATGCATTCAGTTTTTTCTGGAAGAAGGTGGACGTGCATATGCACATACATAAATACATATTGAGCGAAGTGGGGATATCTGGCAAGTCGACATTTTCCTTTCTATGTTTTCTAACTCTGTTAGTTCACAGACTCTGTTTTGTAATGACAAGTATCCACCCAGATCCCATCAGAAACGAGCAGTTCTGAGCGCTCCTCAAACTCCACTTACTACATGAAATTATGTGGGATAGGAAAGACTGGGTATCTCTCATTCAGGTGTTCAGTTGATATACCCTGGTTAAGGCTTTTTAAAAAAAATTTTTTTAGATGGTATCCTTTATCACTGAGTGACAAAACAATTAGGAGTATATAAGCTCCTAGAAGCAGTGAAACCCTGTAAGTCATGAAGAAGACTATGAATCAAGATCAAATCCATCATCGTGGGTAAAAGGTCTTTGATACTGCCTGTGTAATTATGTACCTGACTAGAGTTTATGATATACAGGTATCAAATTACAGTCCTAGGCTACATGCTTAATAGAGTTTTTGTTGTTGTCTGCACCAGAAAGAAATGTTCAAGATTGTTATTTGAATACTACGTATTTCATAAATTCCACTATGGATTTTTTTTTTCAAGTTGTGTGCAGAACCAGCTCTAACTGACTAAACGCTTGTTTCTGCTCCTGTTGCTTTGTATTTGTTAGAATAGGCAATTGTAACTAGCTTAACTCCAAGAAGAATAATTTCATTTGTATTGCAGGAAAAATATTGACTGGTTTCTAGTTTTATTATGGTATGTTTTCCAGTAAAAATTATTAAAACCTGTAGATAATGCTTGCCAGTGGTAATTGAATGGGTGAAATTCACTGTTAGGATTACCATCACGCCAGGGATCTCTCAGTTTATTGAACAGTTTTGGAAGCTGCCACTCTATTCTAGAAGCTCTCTAGCCAGTCATGGGTGTCGTAATGGACTGGTGCTGTAGAAAAGAGTATGTGCAAACTTGTGTGAAAGAATAATGTCAAGGGCAAACAAAAGCTCAGAAAGTTAGCAGGGCTCTGATGAACCCATAGAAATTGTGTTGGCTTTTTCAGGGATTCTTCTACTGATGACATTTTAAAAAAGAAACATACAACAAGACAGACAAACCACCCAAATCCCCCAAAGAGAAAACAAAACTAATAAAACAAAACCTTTCTGCACATTCCCACCCCCACAGGAGATGAGGCACTCTTCCACTGGAGGCTACCTAATCCCAGTGTGTCTGTGGTCACATCACCTGCTCCTCTTTTTGTCACAGCTCACTTTGCTTCCTTTATATAAGAGCATTTGTGCTTGAATTTAGGACCCATCTGGATGATCCAGATAATCTCTCTATTTCAGAATTCTTAATTTAATGACACTTGTAAAGTCCCTGTTCTCGTATCAGACAACATTCACAGGTTCCAGGAGCTAAGACCAAAATATCTTTGTGGGCCAGTATTCAATCTATCTTTGTTCTCTCTTTCTCAAATACAAGTTGGATCAACTCTCTACTTATTTTTTAAAAAATTTTTTTTTGATTTTATTTATTTATTTGAGAGAGAGAGGGAGGGAGCACAAGTTACGGGGAGGGGCAGGGGAGAGGGACGGGGACAAGCAGACTCCCTGCTGAGTGAGAAGCCTGATGATACCACAGGGCTCAATCTCAGGACTCTGAGATCCTGACCTGAGCCGAAGTCAGACTCTTAACTGACTGAGCTACCCAGGCGTCCCTCTACTTTTGTTCTCTCTCCTATTTTCCTCCTCTATTTTTTCTTCTCAATTGTATTTGTAAAACTTCTTTTGAAATTTTATTTTATTTTTAAAAATATTTATTTATTTATTTATTTTAGAAAGTGAAAGGAAGCGTGGGGGCGGGGAGAGGGAGAAAGCGAGAAAATGAATCTCCAGTAGACTGCCCGATGAGTGAGGAACCCAGTGTGGGGCTTGACTCCATGACCCTAAGATCATGATCTGAAGGGAAATCAAGAGTGGGACGCTTAACTGACCAAGACGCCCAGGTGCCCCATCTTTTGAAATTTTAATTTCTCTTGTCATATATTTAGTTTCCCAATATTACTTCTTGCTTTCTTAATACTCTCCAAAATATAGCATTTTGTTCTTATTTCATGGGTGTATTATTTCCTCAAAAGTCTTGAGGCTATCAGTTTCCTTCATATTTAGGAGTGAGGCATCTAATGGTCACTTATGTGTAGGCCTGTTGACAGAGAAGAATGTACTGAGACTTTATGACTAGTTATTATTTTTTTTCTCAGCTGTTAATTTTCCCTGGAGAAGAAACCTCCAATATCCCACATGTAAGTTTTCATTTACTCTGCTCTGGGCATCAATTGCCATTCCTCCATTTGTTTGCCATCGTCTAGATTTTGTATTCATCTCTCACTTGGTGTTGTCCTTTTTGATAAATTGAGATAAGATTCACATAATATCAAAATAATCCTTAAAAATGTTTAATTAAAAAAAAGTTTAATTCAGGGGCATTCAATACATTCACAATGTTGTGCTCTATCTAGTTCTGAAACTTTTAAAAAATATATTTTTAAAATTTATTTGACATAGAGAGAGAAGAGAGACAGAGAGAGAGAGAGAGGGAGAGAGCGCACATGCACGAGTTGGGAGAGCGGCAGAGGGAGAGGGAGAAGCAGACTCCCCACTGAGCAGGGAGCCTGATGTGGGACTTGACACCGGGACCCTGGGATCATGACCTGAGCCAAAGACAGATGCTTAATCAACTGAGCCATCCAGGCCCCTAAACTTGGCTTTTCAAGTGGTCCCTTTTAAGTATTTGATTCTTATTTCTTTATTTTTTATTATTTAATTTTATTTAATTGTATATTATGTCACAATTAACTCTTAAATTAGAAAGAGTTGCCTCTAAAAATTCATCCCATCCAAGAAATCTCAGGTCCTAAGAGTATCAGACTAATTTAACAGCCCTACTATCCATCCAGTATGATTTTAGATGGTTTAATAGGGTGGGTCCTAGATACAAACTATTAGATTCATTTCATTCGGAATGTAATGTTTGATGATTTTAAAGAATTCATGCTTATTGAGTCCTTTATGATTTATTGTCTAGATAATATTATAACAATAATAATGGATTTTGAATACCAAAAAATCATTCTACAATTCCTTAATTAAAACAAATTAGGAGTTTTATTTTTTATTTTTAAAGATTTTATTTATTTATTCATGAGAGACACAGAGAGAGAGAGACAGAGACAGAGAGAGAGAGAGACAGACACAGGCAGAGGGAGAAGCAGGCTCCATGCAGGGAGCCTGATGTGGGACTTGATCCCAGGACTCCAGGACCATGCCCTGGGCTGAAGGCAGGCACTAAACCGCTGAGCCATCCAGGGATCCACAAATTAGGAGTTTTAAAATGTTTATATCTAATCCTTAAAGATTTGCATTTCTAATGCATACATGGTTATAATCATTTAGGTAGGTACAATTCATTATTCTGCTTTATTTCACATACATTGGATAATTAGCCTTTATTTTTTATGCTGTAAAATCTGCACGATCATCATGCAGTGGCTGCACTCTATTTCATTGTGTGGGCATACCATAACACACTTAATCATCCTTCTGAGGTTAAGGTTAAGAATTTGGGCTGTTTTTGGTTCTGTTGGGTCACTGTGATACTTGAATGGGGACAGGTGGCATGGAATCACACAGCATGTGCTCTTTTGGGTCTGTCTTGTTTCGTTTGGTGAAATGTCTTTGAAATTCATCCACATTGTTGTGTATATCAGTTTGGAAATTTGTTCTTTTTAGTAGCTGAGTAGTATTGCGTGGTGTGGATATTTCACAATTTGTTTATCCTTTGTATTGTTTCTACTTCTGGGCTATTATGAATAGAATTGCAACAGCTGCTGTAAATGTTTTTGCATAAGTCTTTTTTCGACATTGGCACTCAGTTCTCTTGGGAGTGTATCTAGGAGTAGAATTGCTGTGTTATAATGTAAGTGTAATTGTAAGGTTGATAAATGTGAGCAACATGGTGCTTCACGGTACTGAGTGGGATGGAAAGTATGTCAAGACCTGAGTTGAATAAATCTTTTAATTTTTCTGAACCTAATTTCATGAATCTAAAGTCAAAATTATAGTATCTACCCTGAAGAGTTTCTGTAAAGATTAGAATATGTAAAAAGTATAAAGTTCTTGGCATCAGATCTAGGGCCTGGTAGGGTATTCACTATGTCGGAACTGTGATGATGGCCGTGGTGTTGATGAAGATGATGATTATGGTAATATAATCTTCCTATATGCACTGACGGGTTGACTTGTTGAGTTAAAAATTATAGACCTAACCTCTTTCTTTTATCCTTGAAAGAATATTTGAAAACTTCCAATAAGATCCCTTTTGTACGGTGCGTGGATAGACCTATGCTTCCCAACAGGATTCCAGCATCCTATCCCTGAAATTCGGATTTAATTTCAGATGGGGCCCAGGCATCTATTTACTTTAAGTGTGCCTCTGGTGATGTTAATCTGTGAGAGCTGAGAGCTGCTGCTTAGCAGAAGAATCCATTTACCTCTCCTCTTTTCCGACTTGGCCATTCTTTAGTTCTCCAAGGTAGCAGATTGGTTGCCTTCTTCTATATCCTTCTCTGTGCCGAGAGCTTTGTCTTAGACCCTGAAACCATCTCTGCGATTTCTGTCTTACTGGTGAGTGTCCTGTTTTCCTTTCCTCTTGTTTCTCTAACGAATCACAAGCCTTTGATTGTAAAGGCTTGCTCCCTTGTGCCTATGCTCCCCCTTGGCTGCAGGGTTTCAGTACGCCGTCTCAGTCTTCTCGAATGTCACCTTATCAATATTTTCTTCTTGTGCCTCCCTCTGTTGTTACTTTTTTATTTAAAATAAACACAAATATGGCAAACTCCTACAGCCTCTGACAGCTGGCAGCCTACATGCTTGGCTGCTTCCACCTTCGGGGTGCCGATCACTCTGGCAGACTGTTGAAAGTTGTTGTGACTTAGGGAGCAGCTGGTTTTTCTTCTCTTCCTTTCTTCCTTTTTTTTTTTTTTTTTTAAACTTTAGTGCATTTTCTCTCTTAATTATCAAGGTAAATAGATATTTACTGTGAGAGATTTGAAGAGTTAAGTCTAAAGATCCAAAACCAACAACAAACATTTTTCATGCAATTTTCTCCTTATGTGGTCAGTTTCAGCTCCAGCAATTCTTCATGTGTAACCTTGGGTTACTTGTCTGTTGCCTCATATGTTAAAGAGGGATGGTGGACGCCTGGGTGGCTCAGCAGTTGAGCATCTCCCTTGGGCTCAGGTTGTGATGCTGGAGTCCCAGGATTGAGTCCCACATCAGGCTCCCTGTGGAGGAGCCTATGCCTATGTCTCTGCCTCTCTCTCTTTCTGTGTCTCTCATGAATAAATAAATGAAATCTTTAAAAAAAATAAAGAGGGATGGTAACAAAAACTTGATAGTACAATGGGCAAAAGATGTGAACGATGACTCACCAAGAAGAGATTTAAATGGCCATTAAACATATAAAAAATATTCAAGTTCACCTGTCAGAAAAATGCAAATTAATGGCAAAGATTTTAAAGCTGGACAATACACTTTGTTTGTGAGGCGGGAGAACAAGCAGGCGTTCTCATATGCTGCTCAGGAGAGTGCAGAATGGCTCTCCCTTAGAGGGGGAATTGGCAATTTCCAGATGACTTCTATGTTTACAATTCGATCCCACAATCCCACTTCAAGGAATTTACTCTGAAAATGTATCTCAACAATATGAAGATAGATATGCATGAGATTACTCATGGGAGCATTATTCATAATTGCAAAACACTGAAAATAACTTAAATCTCTTAATACAGGAAATATTTATTGAATAAACTATGGAGTATTCACATCAAGGAAAATTATGCAACTGTAAGAAAGAAGGAAAAATAGCTCCATAGACCAAAATGGAGTAATTTTCTATAAAATAAAAGCAAAAGTCAAAGTAGTATATATATAACCCACTATTTTTTGTGCAAGAGGTGAGGTCAATAAGAGACTATTTATTGCAAACAGACACACACACACACACACACACACAAATAGAATTTTGGTTTTTAAATATCATACCACAATAAAAAGAGGTATTGCTGCTTGAATTAATAATGGCTGATTCCAGGGCCAGGGAAGAGAAAAACCCAGAGGAGCCTGGAATATCTTGGATAAAAGGCAGAATGTACTTTAAAAATAATGAGAGGGTGCCTGGATGGCTCAGTTGGTTGGGGATCTGATTTTTTATTTCAGCTTGGATCATGATCTTAGGGTGGTGGGATTGAGCCCCACATTGAGCTCTGAGCTTGGTACAGTCTTCTTGAGCTTCTCTTTCTCCCTTTCCCTGCTCATGCACTCGCTCATTCTCTTTTTCTAAATAAATAAATTAAATCTTTAGAAAAAATAATAATGGGAAACTGTATTAGGGTTCTCCAGAGAAACAGAAACAATAGGAGATAGATAGATACACAGATAGATAAATATAGATATCTAGGACACAATACCACATACATAGTGTTCTTGCTAAAAATGAAGACAAACACAAATTGAAGAGAAATCAAATAAATATATATTTGTATATAATATAAAAACTGTATATTATAAGGAACTTAAGAATATATTTATTATACTGGATTGGTTCACGTTATTATGGTGACTAGCAAGTCCCAAGATCTGCAAGATGAGTCAGGGAGCTGTATATCCAAAGAACCAATGTTGTTCCAGTCTGAATCCAAGGCTTGAGAACCAGGAAACCTGGTTGTGTTCCAGTCCAAAGACTGGTAGGCTTGAGACCCAGGATGTGTGAATGTTTTGGTTCAAATCCAAAGGAAGAAAAATGCTGATATCCCAGTTGGAAGACTATCAGGCAAGAATATTTCACCTTACTTGGGAGAGTCAGCATTTTGTTCCATCAAGTCTTCAACTGATTGGATATGGCCCACCCATATGGAGGGCAATCTGCTTTACTCAGTCTGCTGACTTAAATGTTAACTGCACCCAAAACACCCTCACAGAAACATCCACAATAATGTTTAACAAAATATGTGGACACCCCATGGCCCAATCAAGTTGACATGTACAGTTTGACCATCAGAGGGCCTATGAATAAAATAGGAATTGTGCATCCATAGAGATAATAAATCAAGAAAGGATAAATAAGTAAAAGGAAATCTCTTCCTTAAAGGAGAAAACCAGGAACGATACTTCAGCATTTTATGACCTTTATAGTAATAGCTGATATAGACAGCTATCTATAAATAGGACAATAGTAAATGAAGGTTTGATGAAGTGAAGCAGCTATCCACACTTTTAAGGAACGCAAAAAATTAATAAATAAATAAAAAAGGTAACTTCACAGTGGAGAAAGCTGACATTACCTAATGGCTTTGGCCACATTTAACACACCGATAATGTGACAAACTAACATCATGTGCCTACTGATGTGATGCGCTGAGAGGGACACAATATTGCCTACATAGTGTTCTTGCCAAAATTGGAAACAAACACTAAAGGAGGGGAAATCTGCAAAATGCATGGCGTATTAACTTAAAGACATCAACATCATGAAAAGCTGAGGAACTCTTTCAGATTAAAGGAAACTAAAGAGATATAACATCTGAATGCAATGAATGGTCCTGGATTAGATTCTGAATCTGAAAAAAAGTTGCTATTTAGGACATTACTGGAACAATATAGTCTATAAAATGTTAGTGCAGAAGCATGAGATTTCCTGATTTGATCATTATACTGTGGTTACATAACAGAACACCCTTGTTTTAAGGAAATACACAGTGAGGTACTTAGGTGTTAAGGGTTATGATGTAGGCAGTTTACTCCAATTGCTCAGAAAATATATGTGCATGTCAAGAGAGAAAGACACAAAGAGATAGAAAGAGAGAAAGATAAAGTAAATATGGCAAAATATTAATTAAAATATAATTTAATTTACATTAAAATGTTAATATAAATTAATTAATTTATATTAACATAAATCCAAGTGATGATAGAGAAGAATTCTTTGTAGTGTTCTTGCAAGTTTTCTGTAAGTGAGAAGTTAGGTCAAAATAGTTTTAAAAATTAAAAAGAGGTCCCCAGGTGGCTCAGTCGCTTAAGTGTCTGACTCTTGGTTTCAGCTCAGGTCATGATCTCTCAGGTGGTGAGATCAAGCCCTGACTTGGGTGCCGTCTGTGCTCATCGCAGAGTTTGTTTAAGATTCCCTCCTTCTGCCCCACCCCCGACTGATGCATGGGTGTGTTCTCTCCCACAGAAAGTAAATTATCTGGGAAGTTAAAAGTTGTCCTGGGATTTGGATCTATAACTAACATGACTGTAGTGTAATGAATGGAATCAAGGGTGTGCAAGTCAAATAACCACATCCTAAATGCTTGATTACGTTCCTACCCTTGCCCAGAAGGCCACCAAAGAACAGCTTCCCACTGATTAGATGTTAAGCTAAGACATTTAGATAGAAGAGCCTTCATTTGGGTTGATCCTGAAAGTTACAAAATCAAGTTTTGTTTGTTATATAAAAATGCTGTAAAATGGTAGTTAGTTATTGATGAATCAGACATGTTTGAAAAGATGTGGCCATTTCAAATTTCTTTAAATCAGTTTTTGTCTTGGGGGCAGGTTGAAAAAAATATGTAATATAGCCTGTAACCAAAAGATCTTTTAACAGAGTGATCCTGTATTTGTGAGTGGCTAGAAAGGAAATACATTTTCCCCAGCATTAAGTTATCATTGTAAAACCAGATCATTAGTTGTAAAAGTGCTGTTAGTTTAAGGTTTAAAGGAATCGATATTGAAAAATTAAGTTTTTTGCCCCTATTTATCTCTCCAGGAAACAGTCATCATAAAATGTATTCCCTTGCCTCTTGATAGTTAGCAGATGCTACTACATCCCCATAAAACAGAGCCTAAGATGTCTAATCCTATGGGGCAGAATTTGCCATAAATGTCTGAAGTTATTTACTTGGCCAAGATTTATGTTATACATTGAAATTAAGTCTAATCTTAAAAGAAATAACCCATGTAATTAATACTTAGGCATACTAGTGAATAATTTGAAAGCATATGTTACAAATTTCTGATATAGAGTGGTAAGACAACATGCTAAAATCATGCACTGATGCATAGAAATAAAGCTCAGATGGAAGAAAGACAAAATTCCAACCCTCTTTGGAAAGTGCCATTTTTCCAAATTCCCATTTCAGTCTATGGAGTAAGGGCCATTAATTTACATCAAAGATAACTTTTTAATTCTGAGATAAACTTGGTGATGCCTGAAAAAAAAAAAAAAAAACAGTGTGAAGGGTCTTTTTTTGCAGGCGTCTATGAAAAGGGGTGGGGAATTTCTTCAGCTCCTCTGGTGAAATTGTTTTTCCTCACTCTCCAGCTGTCCAGGACTGTTTTGTTGTGGCAGTGGTTTGGGGAGTGTGCAAAAAGCACGGTTAGTCATATTTTCAAAGCTTGCTTTATTTTTGATGATCAAGTGGCCAAATCTGTAGCTGTGAAGGTTGGCCTTTTAAGAAAGGATTTAGAATTATTTTTGCTAAAGCTCAATTGTGGCTGAAATGTCATGATTTGTTTAGGAGAAAGTCCAACTTGATGTTGATTTGCCATTCTCTTGCCATCCAAGGGCACTTCATTTAGAGATTGAGGGATTTTTCCCTTCCCACTGTCTTGTTTTGTTCTATCATTCTCTTATAAAAACAGCTCAAAAAAAAAAAAAAAAAAACCAGCTCAAAAGCATCAGCATTTGGCCAATTTGTGATCTTCTATTTTAATCATGATAGGGTGGCTTAGGATTCCCTAGTCAGATTTAAGAAGGTAGTTTCAAAAGAAAAATTCTTACTCTCTCTTTCAGCTCTCAAATCCTCCTCCTCCTTCCTAATTCCACATAGTTTTAATTATAATAAAAAATAACTAATAACATCTGAATTTTTTCAAATATAAAAGTTGGAATCTCATGCTTCAAACGTCCAATATTTATTTGGAGAAGTAAAACAAAACAAAACAAAACAAAACCTCCTTTTTGGTCCAAGGCATTGATGTATTTTAAAAAGTGTTTGATTATTCATTAATAAATATTAACATTCTTTCATATTTATGAATATTTGCAGTCTTCCTTACAACCATGCTGTTTATCTATGTTAAAGATGCTTCTAAATACCTAGTTCAATCACTTCAATTTACTGGTACTCCTGTGAACATAGAGATAACAGAACTTGCCTTCATGATTTAAATCTCTCATTTAGCTACCTCCAAATTAAAACTAAGATCCTTCTCTGCTTAAAACTAGATCACTTTATTTAGCAAAGAGGATTAAAATTTTACATCTTTATGTCATTTTTAATTGATTCCTTAAATTAAAAGTTAGCATGCCATTAGTCTCAAGCAGATATGGAAATGTCAGGCATCACTTAATCATCAATTTAAGAAATTAATCATGTTGTGGAGAAAACCCATCATATTGTGCAAAGCTTTAAAGAAAAACATGAGATTATCAGTAAATCACAAAATAGCCATTCAACATCTGATCTTAGGAAACAATACAAAATCTATCTTTTTAAATTTAAAAACTCACCTGGTTCTCATAAGGTATTTAACTATTACAAGTTTGCTGTGTTAAAGATAGCTTCTAATCCTTTCATGGGTTACATAAGCTTACCCCTTAGTTCTGTCCCAGCAGGTATATTTGCTTCTAACCTAGATTAGACCATGCTTACTCTTAGTGACTGCAAAGACAAAATGGATATCTGATATTTTTATTCTTGAAAGAAAAAGTTGCTTCCAGAAAATTAGCCTCTCTTATATTACTTACAGTTTGGAGAATGTTAGATTTTAGAGAAAAGATGCTCTTGATTTTTTTGAAGGAAAAAATGTCAGGGGAATTATATTAAGAATCACGGGTTTGGTGGCACGTGGGTGGCTTAGTCAGTTAAGCGTCGGATTCATGATTTTATCTCAGGTCATGATATCATGGGCCATGAGATCACGCCCTGCAGTGGGCTCCGTGCTCAGCAGGGAGTCTGCTTGAGATTCTTTTCCTCTCTCCCTGTCCTCCCCCACCCAAATCAGTCAATCAAAAAAAAAAAAAAAAGAAAGAAAGAAGAAAGAAAGAAAGAAAGAAAGAAAGAAAGAAAGAAAGAAAGATAGAAAGAGAAAGAAAGAAAGAAAGAAAGAAAGAAAGAAAGAAAGAAAGAAAGAAAGAAAGAAAAAGAAAGGAGGAAGGAAGGAAGGAAGGAAGGAAGGAAGGAAGGAAGGAAGGAAGGAAGAAAATCGTGGGGTTAAGGGCTCCTGGGTGGCTCAGGACATGGGACTCTTGTTTTCGGCTCAGGTCATGATCTCAGGTTTGTGAGTTGGAGCCCCAGATCTGGTTGAGAGTCTTTCCTCCTCCCTCCCCCTCCCCCTCCGCTCCTCCTCCTGCTCCCACTCTCTCTCTCTCTCTCTCAAATAAATAAAATCTTTAAAAAAATCATGGGGTTATAAAATTCTCAGATTCAAAGTTCATATATAGAATATTTAGATATAGTACTTTCATTCTGCTACAATGGAAACCACACTAGACAGGTAGTTACAAACATCTATGCTTCAATCCCAGTCCAGCCAGTTGGACTTGTGGTCATGGATCAATCATGTAACTTCTTTAGGTCAATTTCCTCATCTATAAAATCTGAAAGATAATGTCTTTTCTATTTAAGGATTAAATAAAACCACGAATGTAAATATGGAATATGAACTATGACACTATTTGTAGAGACATAAAAAAAAGCATATGCCCAATATTCTTTGAGGAGAAAGGATTAGCCCTACATTCTTTAATTCAATTTTTGGCTTTCATAAGCCCCATTTTCTTTGATTCAATCTTGGGATAATGTTATTATGACTAAAGTCAGATTGTTGAACTGGGATTTGTTACATAAGGAGATTGAGAATGTTTGCAACACATTTGCTTAGATCAGTAGTTCTCAAAGTTTTTGGTTTCAGAGTTGCTTTGCACTCTCAAAATATTTCCTCCTAGCCTGTGATTTGTGTTTTCATTCTCCTCCTCTCAAAGAGTGTAAGTTCTTAATTTTGACGAAGTCCAATATATTAAATTTGTTTTAGGCTGCTTTTGGTATTGTGTGTAAGAAATCTTTGCCTAATACAAGATCACAAAGATCTTCTCCTATGTTTTACTTCTACATGTTTTATAGTTTTGCTTTTACATTTAGGTCTATGATTCATTTTTAGCTAATTTTTTTATATAATGCAAAATATGGTTTCAATTTAAATATTCTGTACTTGGAGATCTAATTGTTCCATGGTAATTTATTGAAATGATTATTCTTTCTTCATTGAATTGACTTTGAGTCTTTGTGAAAGTTTATTTGAATATATGCATACAATTTCTGGATTTTCTATTCTACTACATTGCTCTGTTTGTCTACCATATTGTCATGATACCATAGCCATATAATTGTAGTGTAGGTGCTCCAAATTTGTCAGTTTCTATAAGGTACCTGGTAGGATTTTGATTTCATTGCATCAACTCTATGTATCAATGTGGATGAAGTGACACATTGCCAATATTAAGACTTCCAACAATTAATATGGTATCTTTCCCAATTTGTTTGGATCTTTAATTACTCTCATAAATGTTCTATAGTTTACAGTGAACAGGTCTTACATATATTCTACCAGACTTATACCTAATTTTTCATATTTTTTCTGTTAGTATTTTATCTCAATATGCAATTGTTTGTTACTAGTATTTAGAAATACAACTTTTTTATATTTATGTTGCATCCTAAAATTTTCCCAAACTCATCGGTTCTAGCAGCTTTCTTGTAAATTCCATGGGAATTTCTCCATAGACTATTATGCCAGGTGTGAATAAAGAAAGTTTCGTTTTTCTTTTAAAAAAGTATTGAAGACCCTAAAAATCTTTTGTGTATTTGAGTTACATTTATCTATATTTAGAGTACTATAAATTAAAATGGAAAAATATTAAAATATTTATTTATTTCAAAGGAGTAGCAATAAATTTATGCATGTTAACATAATAATGTTGGTGAAAAATAATCATAATTTTGAAAATGAGAAAATAATTTTAAAAGTAGTGTTGTTTTACATTTTTGCAAATCTCTTTAATGTCTGACTAAATGGAAAACAGCTGGATTTTCACTTCTGCTTCTGCATTCAATCTCTTGCAATACCACATGTCATGTAGCCTCTGAAAAACTACGTTCTATACTCAGGAGAGGATATGAATGAATAAGGGGAAAAAATCTTAATATTATTACAAAAATAATTTGACCACCTGGAGCTCCTGAAATGGTCTTGGGGCCCCCATGTATTCCTAAGTATTCTGAGGACTGCTGACTTAGAAGTTACTAAAGACGTACATTGCATCTTGTGTTGTGATGAAGGTACATTCTATCAGAATGATACCTAAATCTGATTTAGTAATCATAAAAATCTTTCTAGGCTGTTGTTTAAAGACCTGATGAGTTAATAATAATCTCCTATGAACTTAACAGTTATTCTGTTTTTTAAAGAATGGAGGTATAATTAAGATATAACATTGTGTAAGTTTAAGGTGTACAATGTGTTGATTTGATATGTGTTGTGATGTGATTACCACCATAGTGGTAGCTAAATTTAACAATTATTCTTATAGCTAAACATACTAATTTGCTTTCAGAGGAACTGAATTTTCTCTACTTCCCTTGTATAGGAAGGGATTAAAAATGTCTTTTTACAGTCAAAAAAATAACAGGACTCCTCTGATTAATTTCTCTATTGGCTTATTTGTATAATTGGTGACTAGATTACAAACTTATTTCTTCAGAGAACTTAAGAGGAACAATTTAGACACAAGTGTAAGATGTTACTATCCCACAAGCAGAGAGAGGGGCAGTGGTAGAGGGAGAGAACCTCAAGCAGATTCCCCACTGAGCACAGAGCCAGACTTGGGGCTGGATCTCATGACCCTGAGATCATGACCTGAGCTGAAATCAAGAGTCAGACACTTAACTGATTGAGCCACCCAGCTGCCCCTCAAAATATGTTTTCAAAGTATCCTAAAGCAAAAAATAATAATAATAATAATACCCTAAAGCTAGTACTTTTTCTAGAAAATATTTTGAATCTGCATTGTGGAGGAAAATTTACTATACTTAATTTTTTCAAAAGTGTCTGTTTTCTACATAAATGGTATGATTAATATTGATAGCTAACATTTATGGCAAATTTCTTTTTTTAAAAAAATATTTTGTTTATTTATTTGAGAGAGAGAGAGCTACAGAGAAAGAGCACAAGCAGGGGGAATGGAAGAAGCAGGCTCTCCACCAAGCAGGGAGCTGGATTCAGGGCTCAATCCCAGGACCCTGGGATCATGATCCAAATTGAGGGCAGACACTTAACTGACTGAGCCACCCAGACACCCCTGTGGCAAATTTCTTATACTGTACTTACCATGTGAGTGCTTTACATGCATTAGCTAACCTAATGGCATTTGCTCATCACTTCAGAGGTCACAGAGGACTTTTTGAGCATATTGTTCCAAAAATCCTTGTCAATTCCTGGAAGTGTCTAAAGGGTTAATCTTCATTTTATACAGCAGGTAATTGAGGATACTTCACCAAGGTCACACTGCTAGTTAATGCCAACGCTTTCCTGCTATCCTTGATTCCACTTGCATGGCTAAGCCATGCTGTTGTTCTTTTATAGATCTATTGTATAACACTAAACTGGTGAATTCAAAATATCAGCCTTCTTGGAGGTGCTTCAATAGTGAAAACGTGACATTTTATGTTGAAGTTGGAGCTTTGAATGTGAGAGTCAATAGCAGGAGTAGTTAGATCTGGGCTGGGCAGTGTACCCATTTTTCAGCATATTGGAGCAGTAGGGACCCCAACATACTGAAGACTACCCAAAACTACTCCAGATGGAAATGCTGAGACTGGTGAGCTATTCCTGCTTGTCTTCTTACAGGGGAATGAAAAGTTATGGGGTATATTGCAAAGGCACAAGCTACGTAATATGGAATCCTGGCTTGGATTCAAAGGACCTGAATTCATGGTTCATTTCCATCATGAGTTCTGGAAACTTGGGCATATCTTTGGGTTCATCTCTGTCATCCCTTGAAACTCTGTGAATACTTTCTGTAACTAGAAGCCTCAGAGACAGTCTCTTGCTAGAGAAGCACAACTAAATGTCATTGATTTTTCTGTGAGATGGACAGAATAATATCAAAGTTACAGTGTTTAAAATGCTCAAACAAGTTGATATCTATAAATTAGCTCTGGAACTGGAAGAAGCCTCCAAAACATTGCATTATGTGTATTATTTGCCATATTTAGTTAGAGTAATTAATGCTAATCTGAAGTCAGCCACATTGGAGTAAGTTAGAACATTCACATCTTTTTTTCTTTTCATGTGCTAAAAGTGATGCCCTTTGGATGCTGCAGTTTATGCATTTGAAACTCTAAGTTGGGGTAACTATAAGAACCCAGGGTTACAATACACTTGATATAATATACTTTCTATTAAAGACAGTAAAGAATCAATTCCAGAGATGTCACTATTTAAGAGGATGAAAACGTTTGACAAATATTCCCTTTGTTCTAAGATGCCTTTGCAGAAGTTGAGCAAGATAATAGATCAATGGGAAAGCCTGGACCAGGTAGGTAATAAATTCCTACTCCATTCACTGTGGCAATGAGCACTTGTTTTGCTGAAGTGTGACTGGCCAGATGTTTCATGAACAGAGTGCATTGGGGTGCCTGGGTGGCTCAGTCAGTTAAGCATCTGACTTTGGCTCAGGTCATGATCCCAGCCTCCTGGGATCAAGCTCCGAGTTGGACTCCCTCTCTGCAGGGAACCTGCTTCTCCCTTTTCCTCTGCTTACCACTTCCCCTGCATGTGCTCTCTTTTTCTCTGTCAATAAATAAATAAAATCTTAAAAAAAGGGAAAAGAGTGTGTTGAAGAATAAATTTAGGTTTTGAGTTTTTTTCTAGGTTGGCATTTCTGGGATCCATTCAGGTCTTTTTGATCCTGGTAAGCATAATTGTGACAGATCTAGATCCCATTTGGAAATAATAAAATATCTAGAGTATGTTTTAGGTTCAAACAATTACTGGTGATGTCTAGCTAAATGTCCCAGTAGATCAAAGCCCGAGGATTCTAGAAAGACTTAACATTCCCATTCCTCATAAACAAATGATTAAAAATTTTCTCATAAAAATAAATGATCAAAAAATACTTTTCATCCATGATTAGAAATAGTATTAGTGTTTGCTCCAGGCATCCAGTGCCTCCATCAACAACACTTAGCTGAAATGATCTGGAGGCACCACAATAAGAGAAACAGAAGACATCTGGATATTCTCTGTCATTTTTCAGTGATAGCATTTGTGAGAGTAGGAAATCAGATGATGGGAAGATACTGAACTGGATACCTTTATTATTGACTGTTAAAACCCCAGGGAACAGGATAAAACTACTCTGAAGACAGTGGTGTTGGTAAGTAGACTCCAGGAACCACACAGGGTGCCTACTGCAGACTCGGGCTGAATGCGAGAGTGACAGTACATTGACCAAGGCTGAGAGGAGCAAGCAGCCCTGCTGGATTATCCAAGAAACGTTCAGGAGGCTGGTTGATGGCAACCACATATACTGAGTGTTTGTAGTATGTCATCAGGGATTGGAGGGGACTGTTGAGGACCTGGTGTATCAAACCAAAATCACGACACTGAGCCAGAGACATGGGTCCCTTCCCGTGTAGAAGGATCTAGCCAATGCAAATCCAAGGTTTGTTTAAACCCTCCAGGGGCTCCCCAGTGTCCATAGTGCAAAGCCCACGCTCCCTGGCAAGACATAGAAGGCTCTCCAAACTCTAGGCCTTGCCTGCCCATCACACTTCAGCTCCCATTTCCCTGGGCTTCATGCTTAAGCTCCCCTGACGCCCAGCCTCTTTTACTTTTCTCCTCGCAGCGCCCTGCTCGCATCTTCATGCCTTTGATCTTGCAGAGACTTCTTGTCAAAATGATCTCCACCTCTTTCTGTATCTGCCCTGTCCTTTTCATCCTTTGAGAGTCAGCCCTGGCACTTAGGTCCTCTGAGAAGGCTTCTCTGAATGTTCTTCTTCCGCACCTTGGTTCAGAGCATGTCCTTGATTCTCCCATAGTATCTTGTATACATCTACTATCATTTTACCCTCCACCTTCAACTATTATTATCATTTTGACATTTGTAGTGCCTCTTTTAGATTCGAAGTTTCTTGAGAGTAGGGACTGTGCTTTGGGGAGATAATTCTCCATGAGTGTCTTGTTTCTGCATGTCCCATCAGCAAAGGTACTGACTATCTTTGTTTTGTGTTTTGTACTACCCTTTCAAGGTTGTTTGAGCAAAAAGCCTTTCATGGTAGGTGCAGTGTCTTCCTCCAGAGCAGAGGACAGGTTTGATTATTGTCCAGTATAGTAAAGATATTGTCTTCTTCCAGGAAGAAGGGCAGGCAGGCTTATTGCCCATAATAAAATATTTAGGTTCTCTAAGTTCAAGGTTCCTCTTTTATAATGTACATCGCTGTAGATGCAAGTATCATATGACCCTCCTTACATTATCTTGTGGGTACAAATGTTCATGCATTGGCTATAGCTATTGTTGTAAGTAATAGACTATCTTTTGCCTCAGACCCATGAGTGGTCTGTCTTCCACCAGCATCCCTGAAATTGTGGCAGTCTAACTTGTTAGCTTTCAGGGAGGATAAAAATCGCAGATTCTTTATAATTGTTTACATGTGTTATATTCATTGTTATACTCCCAGCACTGAGACAGTACCCAGCATATGGTAAGTGCCTGATAAGTGTTAGATGAGTGCATGAGCTGACCTCATGCTAGAGAAAAAAAGCAAAAAAGGGCAGCACAAGGTGATCGTTCCACTCAGACCCTATCTTTGTAACTACATCTCTGCTTTCTGCTTTGCCATCTCCATCATGTCTGCAATGGACTTCCCAGATGGCTCCCAGAATGTTTCCTAATTGCATTTTTGTTAATGCCAGGAGAGAGTGTGTGGACCCTTCTGTGATATTGTTTTGGAGCATGTACCCAAGCCATTGTCATCAATGCCATCTCACATGCTTACTGGGGCAAGATACAGTGATAAGTTTCATATAATTGAAGTTAAATACTCATATTTGAATTATTGGTCCTAAAATAGACAGTATAAAAAGTGTTTGTATTAAACATCTCTGCAAACCACAGAATTGTACACCATAGGGATTCAACTAAGAAGGCCATAACTAAATACTCTTAGCTTCTTGTGAACAAGGCTGGATGTATGTCATTTATGTCAAATATGCTGGAATGACTTTCTGAAAATGTGTGTTCTTATCTCATTCCCACATAGTATGGAAAATTTAGTCAAGAGTTTAGGAGGTGAAAAAGGATGAGTGAAGGCAAGTGTTCATAGCTAAGGAACCAGAGAAAGCATTGGTAGACTTCAGAAAGGCTAACTTATAATTTTTTATCTCTTATTTGAAGCCAAGTTTATTCTGTACACTTGAATGTCATATTTGCTCTTAAATATTACCACTTTATGTACAAAAATTTTGAGAAGTGTATTGATCTTACTTCAGAGAAGACCCCCAAAAGATTCCTAGACATAGGGAAATGTTTCTAATTTAAAAAAAGTAATTTTAGGAAAAGTTTAAGTAAGGAAGGGCTATTAATCCTGAGATTCAGAAGAGATAATTTGAAATTTTGAACAATGGAAACTTTAGGAAAAACAACTTTTCATTATATCCTTTCCCCCATCTCAAATGAATTTGGTTGGGTGAGTTGATTGTAAGCAGGTTGGGAACCTATAATTGTACTTGTCAGTAAAGACATGAGGTTTTCTAAATAATAATAAAGAATGCTCATCGCATGATTAGCCAGTCTTTAAATTATGCTAGATTCTTAGTGATTTCAGGCTTGTGGATAAGATTTCCCACTGGATTTTTTTTAAATCTTCAAATATTGTTATTTTCTTTTTAAAAAACCATCTTAACCATTTTTTGAGTATACAGTTCAGTGGTGTTAAGTATATTTACATTGTTGTGAAACAGATCTCCAGAACTTTTTCATCTTACATATATGAATTTCTTTATCCATTAAATAGAAACTCCTCACTTTCTCCTTCCCCCAGCTCCTGGAAACCATCACTTTCCTTTGTCCCTTTATGAATCTGACTACTTTAGATAACCTCATATAAGTAGAATCCTACAGCATTTGTCCTTCTGTGTCTGGCTTATTTCACTTAGCATAATGTCCTCAAGTTTCATTTATGTTTTAGTATATGACAGGATTCCCTTCCTTTTTAAGGCTGAATAATATTCCGTTGCATGCATATGCCACATTTTGTTTATCCATTCATCTGTTGATGAACATTTTGTTGTTTCTACCTTCTGGCAACTGTGATATGAAATACATGTATGCAGGTGTATTTTTAAGACCCTGCTTTGTAGGATTGCTGGATCGTATGTTAATTCTATGTTTAATTTAATTTTTATTTTTTTATTATTATTTTTTTAGGAAACTTCATGTCGTTTTCTATAGTGGTTGCACCATTTTCTGATCCCACCAACAGTACATAAGGGTACTGGTTTCTCTGTGTGGAGTTCTTAAAGACTGTCTTTCCTCTTTGAGAGATACCGTTGCTTTTTTTTTTTTTTTTAGCTTTTGAATTAAAAAAAATTATTAGACTATTTTTTAGAGCAGTTTTAGGTTCACAGCAAAACTGAGTGGAAGGATATAGAGATTTCCCTCATACCCCCTGCCTCCACACATGAATAGCCTTCCCATTATCAATATTCCCCATTAGAGTGGTACATTTATTAAAGTTGATGAACCTATATTGACACGTCTGTATCACCCAGAGTCTATAGTATACTTTGTTTTTTAAAGAATTTTATGTATGTATGTATGTATGTATCTATCTATCTAGAACGTGTGAGTAGGGGAGGAGCAGAGGGAGAGGGACAAACAGACTGCTGAATTCAGAGCCCTATGTAGGGCTCAATGTCATGACCCTGAGATCATGACCTGAGCTGAAATCAAGCGTCAGATGCTTAACCAACTGAGTCACTCAGGTGCCCCATCTATAGTTTATTTTAAAATTCACTCTTGCTTTTGTACGTTCTGGGGATTTGAACAAATTTATAAAGACATGTATCTATCATTAAAGTATCATACAGAGTAGTTTTATTGCTCTAAAAATTCTCTATGCTCCATCTATTCATCTCTCCCTGCCTTCAACTTTTGATATCTTACCGTCTCCATAGTTTTGTCTTCTCCAGAATGTCATATGGTTGTACTAATATAGTATGTAGACTTCTCAGAATGGCTTCTTTGACTTAGTAATATGTACTTGAATTTCCTCCATGTGTTTCACGACTTGATAGTTCACTTCTTTAAGCTTTAGAGATCTAATGTGCACTGTAAGGACTGTGGACAATATTATATTATAATCATTGAACTTGCTAAGGATTAGAACTTAATTATTCCAAACACTAAAAAGAAAAGATAATTATGTAACATGATAGAGGTGCTAATTATCACCCAATGGTAATAATATTGCAATATGTAAATGTATCAAATCAACATATTGTACACCTTAAATTTACAGTGTTTTATGTCCAATATATTTCAATTAAAACACAATTCCAGTGGCTCCCTACTGCTTCAGAGGCTGAACTAGACATCTCTACTGGTGCCTAATGGTCCTGCCCAGTTGCTTTCCCATCTCCTTCCCCTATTCTTTTTTTTTTTTTTCCTTCCCCTATTCTTATTTGAAAAATATTTCCTCACTCCACATTGTCCTGATGTATCAACCATCTAAAACCCCTACTTCTTCCTCAGTTTTACTGCTAAAACTGATATGGAAGATTACACTCTTCTTTTTGGATTGCAAGCCATAGGAATGTAGGTCTGGGCTTCTGGCTTTTTTCCCTTAAAAAAGCCTATACAACTACACTGATCATGGTGAGCATTATATATATATATATGTATATATATATATATATACATATATATATATGTATATATATATTTTTTTTCCCTTGGCCATCAGCTTCGAACCCTAACATCTTTCCTACATCAGTAACAAATGCAAGTAATTCATGTAAAGAATACCTTTAATTAATATTAAACCATATAAATTAGTGCTTTTAAAACATTCATGATGCACTAATAGCAGAAATTTAAATAAAGAAAAGAAAGGACTCCCCCCCCCTTGAAAGTTCCTGTGAGTTTTCAAGGGGGAGCAGGGCATATATGACATTTTGGTAAATTCTGTTCAAATTCTTACACAAGAAAATGGAAATATCTGACCTAAATGTCTTCGATGCTCGTGCACAACACTACCTTTTCTCGTTAAGAGTACAGTCAAGGGATCCCTGGGTGGCGCAGTGGTTTGGCGCCTGCCTTTGGCCCGGGGCGCGATCCTGGAGACCCGGGATCGAATCCCACATCGGGCTCCTAGCATGGAGCCTGCTTCTCCCTCTGCCTGTGTCTCTGCCTCTCTCTTTGTGACTATCATGAATAAATAAATAAAATCTTTAAAAAAAAAAAAAAAAGAGTACAGTCAAGAGGAGATCCTAGGAAAGACATTTCACTAACCAAAAGTATATATATATATATATATAAAACCACTGTTTTGTACACCTGAAACCAATATGATATTATATGTCAACTATACTTCAGTAAAAAAGAAAAAAAAAGG
Organism: Canis lupus baileyi; assembly: GCF_048164855.1. Lineage (NCBI taxonomy): Eukaryota > Metazoa > Chordata > Mammalia > Carnivora > Canidae > Canis > Canis lupus. The sequence continues at coordinate 36,657,071 of NC_132847.1, read as the reverse complement.
AAATAAAAATTTAAAAAAGCAAAAGGAAAAGCTTGTATTTACCAGGAGAAAATAAGGTTAATATACAGAGTGAAACAAAGCAGAGCTGGTCAATGGAAGGAGAGACAACTGATGCTATGGTTTGAGCTCTTAGATCCACTCATGATATTAGAGTTGTCAGGATTAAATGAGTTAATAAATGCATGTAGGTGACCATATACATAAGGGGGTACATGTTCAATAATTGTTGGCTATCCTTAATTGCATCTCAATATACAATATTTCTCTATATATTCTTATCTTCTCCGATTGTATTGTAAGATTTTTGAGAGCAGGAAGTAGGTCTTACTCATCCCTGTCCCTCCCATGGCCTGTGCAGAGCCTAGCTTACACTAAGGTTCAGTAACCCTTGTTGCAGAGAATTTAATAGATCAGCTCATTCTGATTCCTGCAAGACCTGTACAGTATGTGATTTCAGCCTCATATTTCTAAACAAGTCTGGGATTTTGTTAGTAGATATGTGCCATTTATTTCTAAGATGTGAAAAGTATCTTTTGCCTGTGGGTTTGTTGTTTCTTTCAGAGTTCAGTATCCAGACTTGGCCTAGGTTGCCATGATTTTTTTTTTTTTTAAATAAAGGTAACAACTATTTTTATTTGGATTTTTTCTGATATAAAATTCATTATCTTTTGAAGGAGCTGAAATTAGGAGATTTTTCTGGAGTAAAAAATACATGAAAACTCCTAACTCCTTATGTTATGTATGCTTGGAAAGATAAAATTGTTCCTGGTGCTAAGCTATGAAAGACCAAATCACTCCCAAATCTCACAGATAGCTGAAATGTAAAACATCGTAAAATTAAGTTGTTTATGTTGCCTTTGATGCATTTTTCCTTTTCCTATAAAAGATGGATATAAAAAGGATTCCTGATGATTTTTTCATGTTTTTAATGCGTGTACAGACATCCTAATGTCTGTTTACTTTAATGCTGGCATTTGAAGCTGTGTTCAAGTTAATTATTAATGAGAAAAATGCACTGCCACCAGTATTTTCAATTGTGAGGGCATGGTGAAATGGAATGTTTGTTTTCATTTCCTGCTGGAATTCAGTGGACAAATGTGGACTTGATAATGTGATAAGTAGAATTTTTAGTTTGAAATTCCCATTTCCACAATCAATAGCCTTGAAATGGAGGATGGGAAACATTGTTCTAATGATTCAATAAAGTATATGATTTGAATATCAGCCGTCATAAAATGACAGGACCTAAATTATTAATTGTTTCAGGTCTCCAGCTGGACCATTGGTTCCTGACATAAAATAAGTGCCAGGAGAAGGATCCTTTGTTAACAAGTGCATTACTTAGTGTTTGCTTGGGAAAGTCTGTCCCTTTAGTATCTCTTCCATCAGGAGCACCTTCTTCCAGCACTCTCATTGAGGTGATTTTAAAAATATATTTTACAGAGAGACTCATATCTTTTTACAAATAATAGGGTTATATTCCTCCTTTCCAATCATCCTGCCTTATTTTTTATTCTTGATTTATGGCATTGGCTAAGATCTCTTATCCAATGTTGAATTGTGGGCAATGTAACAGGGATTTTTGTTCTGTTCCTTCTTTAGTTGTTACTAAAACTTTACCATTAAGTGCAAGATTTCTGATAGATATCTCTGATTGTATGGAAAGACTTCTATTCTATTCCTAGTTGGCTAGTAATGGTTTTACTGAATAGTGCTTTTCTGCATTTATGAAGACAATTGTGTGTGTGTTTTTTCTTCTCCTTTAAAAGACAAAACTGCTAGATGTGTTCATTTTGAACCATCCTTGCCATCCAAAAATTTGATAGATACTAGATATTGGTCCTAGTATCTATCAAAATAGGTGTAGATTTGTAAATATGTTATTTAGGATTTTGCACTTATGTTTAAGAGTGATATCAGTCTACACTCTTCTGATTTTGAGCAGAGCACACCACTCTTCTTCCTGCCTCTCTCAGGACTTATTTCATTCCCTATACACCTTGTCAGCTCCCAACCTCGAGCTCAGCAAGCCTCTGCCTCCAATACTCTTGCTGGGTTGTATTTCTGTTCTTTTCTTGCTGTATGGGGTATTTTATTTTACTTTTATGTTGCTTACTTTTTGTTTTTGTTTTAAGTTGATCTATTTAGAGTGTGACCACTTCCACTCCCTGTTGCAGCCTTGCTCCCTGTGGTCATCAGGTTTTATAGACTCAGGGGAAAACCATTTTCACAGGGCAATGTGCTCGGTGCCATCAGCAGTATTTAATAGGTGCACTCCTAATTCGCTTATGGGGGGTTTTTGGTGAAGATGTTGGCGGTGCTTCTCAGAAACTGCTATATTCTATAACTGTTCAGTAGAAATTATACATGCTACAATCCAAAAGAGAATGCTAATCTTCAACACATGCTAATCTCCAAAACATTTTATGTCTTTCACATCACTCCAACCCTTCGGTTGGAAACAGAATGATTTCTTTAAAATGTAGTTTGTTTCAGCACAACAGCATATGCTTTTAGGGGCAGGATCCTTTGTTGTTCCTTTGCTTGTTTTTTTTTTTTTTTTTTTTTTTTTTAACATTTGGCTTTGAATTTCAACTTGTTCAAGGAGCACATTATAGAAGTTGATAATTGTCTGACTTTAACAGCCCTCATCCATTTGTGGGAGATGTAAGAGAGAGAGTGTGACTTATTTGTGTAAGCAAGTACTTCCGATTTCAAGATGTTTTGGCTAACCTAACTCTATCTTTGTCTCTCCTAGAATATGTCCAGCATAATGCTAGGCCAAGCATCATACATATACTAATTAACTCAAAGAAAATTATATTTCCTGCAGACATTTTGAACTACATTTCAATCTAATTGTGTTTGTTATTTTTTGCTTAGATGCTGGATGTATTTTTCTTTCTCACAGAAGTGATGGAAAACCTTTATTTCTGTTTCTCGACTAATCCATACACTTTATTTAGCCCAGATGTTAGGAGAAGCACATGGACGCAACTTCCTACTATCATTCCTCTTATCAAATGGACTTCGGGTCTCAACTAATAGTATCTATGATCTTTTTCATTTCTTTGTCATTAAGATATTCACAAGCTGATAAATTTTTAAATTCAGTCTGAGAACAAAATCATCTATCACATTGTGTTGCCTAACTGTATCACTAAGGCTTTATTTCTTGCCCTTTTGACATTAGCACAGGAGTCACACAGTGTCACTGTATTTTGTTTACTAATAATTGTGTTTAGCCAACAGTGTTTGTTTACTTATAGAGAGCTTCATGTTTCTTTAAGAAGTTTCATTAATTTATTTTTTATTTTTTATTTTTTTATTTTTTTTAATTTTTTTATTTTTATTTTTTTATTTATGGTAGTCACACAGAGAGAGAGAGAGAGAGAGAGAGAGGCAGAGACACAGGCAGAGGGAGAAGCAGGCTCCATGCACCGGGAGCCCGACGTGGGATTTGATCCCGGGTCTCCAGGATCGCGCCCTGGGCCAAAGGCAGGCGCCAAACCGCTGCGCCACCCAGGGATCCCTCATTAATTTATTATCAGAGCAAATGGGGTGAATCAAGAGATTCTAGAAGATCTTAAATTTCTGGTGATTTTGAGTAAGTATACCTAAAGTACCCATAAAGCATGTCGTAAAATAAAATAATTGTTTTCTCTCTTTTGCTTGCTTCCTAGCTTTCTTTCTTTCTTTCCTTCCTCCCTGGTGCAATTTTCTTTCCTTTTCAATTTCCTTCTCTCTTCTCATTGTTTCCAAGGAAGGGGGTATGGCATGGCAAGCTCCTGAAGGGGAACCCCATCTTGAGTGAACTGGATTTGCAGTTTGAAGCCTTGTGCTTTTGGCTAAAGTTTGGAACAACCAGACATGTCTCAATATAAACATTTCGTCCAGAGTGAGATGATACTTCGACTTCTCTATTTAGCGTCAATTTAAAAGTCAGGACAGATGGTGTGCCATTACTTTTATTCTCTGGTGGAGATGAAATACAGGAAAGTATTTTATTATGCAGTTGTTAGGGATCCAGACTTTCACCCGCCCACTGAACCCTGACATGTTTAATGACATGGATTTCTGGGGGGGGGGGGCGGTTTCTTGACCTGTGATATCTGAATTGGTGGGGTCACGCACTCTATGTAAATGAGACTTTTGGTGACTTTTTAAAGAGACTCAAGCACGCAACAAGCCTTGCAGACTGAACAGCTAAAGTGGGGCTTGGGAACAGAAGCTCCTCTTTTGCTTTAAAGGCCGCGACGAAAGTTAAAAGGGGCCAGTTCCCCTTCCTCCTCCTTTCGGAAACGCTGAGCATCTTGTCTGAATTGGAATAGAAACCTCTCCGGGGAGGAATCTGGTTCGAAGAAAAGAGGTTCAGGAGGAGGGGAAAAGGAAAAAAAAAAGTGTTTGAAGAGTTGGAGGGTCCAGGAGGAAAGTGTGTGAGTACGCACGCGTGGGTGCCAGCGCGCGTGCATGCCTGGGGGTGGGGGGAAGCGCGCGTGTACCTGTGTGCGGCATGTGTGCGTGTGCACACACGTGCGTGGGGGTGTGGCCGCGCGCGCGCCTGCGAGTGTGTGCGGGGCGCCCGTGGGCGCCCGTGCGCGTGAGTCGGGGTCGGCGGAGCTGCAGCGCGCGTGTGCCCGGGCGCGGCGGGCGGGACAGGCGGCGCGGGCTCAGCGGTGGCGGAGCGCGGCGGCCCGAAGTGAGGCGCCTCGGCGGAGCCCGCGACCTCAGAGCGACGCCCGGGCGCGGCCGGCGGAGGGGAGCGGCCGGCAGCGGTCTCGGCCCGGCCCGGGGCCCCGCAGTCCGCGAGTGTGCGCGGCCGCCGCCGCCGCCGCCGCCGCCGCCGCCGCCGCCCGGGAGGGGCCCCGCAAGGACCGTGCAGTGAGTATGGGGACCTCAAGGCTCTGTTTCCCTGTGGCGTGGGGCTAAAGGCGTCTTGGTGCAAAGAAAGCGAGGACTCAGCTGACCCGAAAGACGGGAACGCCGGCTCCCGCTCCTTTCCCGGGTTGCCCTTCCTCCCGCTGCCTCCCGAAGCCCTCGCACCCGAGACGACCGGGCCGGTGACTCCCCCGCTTCCCCGGGCCCAGGGCTGCTAGCTTTGGAGCTCGGACAGGGACAGCACTACCTGTCGGCGTGTGCTTTGCGTCCTTGCTCTCCTCTGGGGTGCGAAGGTTCCGGTAGCGCCGTGCCCCAGGTTTGCCGGGGAGCCTCGGCCTCCAGGCTCCCTGCAAGAAGTGCGGAGTCCGCTTGCAAAAGTTTAATTCTCACGTCAACTCAGAGGGTGGCAGTTTGCACTGTTTAAAGAAAACCCATATGCCCACCGCAGGAGTCTCTTTATTATGTAACACGGTTTAGGAGTCTCTTCCGAAGCCATCCCCGTGGCACCCCACCGAGGAGATCACCGTTTTCAATTGTGTAATCCACCCTCTCCAGCCCAGATCAGAAGGTTTCTTCTCAGCTACGGGAAATGGTGAAAAACTTGACACCACAGATAATATCCTCCTGGTAGGAAGAGATCGAAATTTGCAGGAGGGCTGGATACCTGGCTTTGGTTTACTTCTATTTAGATACGTATTTTTAAGAGCCCGGTTTCTATTTTTATGAGGATGAGAAGGAGCGTTGGAGGGGCAAAGAAATCATTTAGTTCTCAAGTTTGAGGCTGATTTTTTTAAGTTCTTGCTGCGCATTACCCAGATTCTTTGGTGCTGTAGTGAGTAGTTTCTTTTAGTTTTCATCTGGGTCACAGAAATAATTTTCAAGGCATTTAATTTTCTTTTCTGCCTTTTTTTTTTTTTTCTTCGACTCTTGTGCTCAGTCCTGTTGCCTGGTGTGAATTACACAGCTTAAAAAGAGCATTTCCGGGGGCTGGTTGGAGTTTATGACCTGGGAATCTTGCTGGAGAGATTAACCTCTTCACGGCTGCTTCGCAGACCAGACTTAGTGATCCAAAGCCTCCTCGGGTTTCTGCTCTGGAAAACTGACACCACCATTCCTGGCTCTAGTTAAAGCTTGAAGAATTACTTCCCAGTTCCCTGCCCACACTTGATAAAAGTGCCTTCAGCATGATTCTAGGAAAATGTTAACTACCTTTGCTCTCTCTCTCTCAGGGATTCTCAACACTTAGTGTGCTTAGGAACCTCTTGGGTGCTTGCTGAAAGTCAGGTGCCCAGGCCACACCCCCCAGAGGATTTTAGGCCTGGGGAGGGGCCGCGAGTATACCCAGGTGATTCCAAAGGAGATGAGATCTACATTTGGAAAAGCACTGCCCTGCGTTGTCCTTGGCAATTAAATTCTTGTCACATACTTGGTTAATATCATAATAAACTTGAATTTCAGCTGATGTTGAACATAAGTTATATGGAACATGGCTTTGCATGCTTGGCTGATACACCAGGGCTTTTAAGCAGCATTCCCACCAACTTCATCTTTGTTTCCTTGCTCTTCTTTCCATCTTTGCCTTTCCATTCCCGTGAGTGAGGAGGAGTTGGGCAAAGCTGCTTGCATGCCATGTCTTCCCCTCCCCCGTGTGTTGGGATGACCTGACCCCATATGGCCAAGCAGTGTTTGTCTTAGAAACTTTCAACCCACGGCTGTTCTCTTTATCAGCCTCCCAGGGATACTCAGCTTCTGGGGATGGGCTAGGCTGAAGGGGGCTGAGCTAAGCTGAATTATTTCTTGGGACTGTTCAGGAGGAGCCTAATTCCAAGAAACTGAGTTTCAATTAGACCAACCCATGGGATTGGGAGAAACAGGAAGTGATTCCTCCATTATGCTGAGGTCCTCGTTTGACAACATACCAAAGTAAGAACTCAGCCTCCCTCCTCATCTCCAATGACATTATATGCCGTTGTATATTTGTAGGGAAAAGAAAATAGGTGTGGTCATCAGTGTCCCTTCCTTTTTTCCCCTCTCCTCACCCCAAATGTTTGCAAGTGCCCACTATGTGCCAGGCTCCATGCTACTTTTGGAGGACTGCAGAAAGATCTGTGTGTTTGCGCACAGAGCCCTGGTCCTCAGGGTGTTTCAAGTCTTAACTGTTGCTGACCAGTCTTGGATGAGCCAGCTAATCTCTCTAAACTTCACTTCCTCTGTCAAGAAACTCCGTTGAGTTAAATGAATTTGAGTATCTTTCCAGCTCTGAAATTCTGACATTGGTGGACACGGCTGGTTTAGTCTTCTAAACACAGATAAGGGGGAATGGGAGCTTTTTAGCATTTGCTTTGAAAACAGGCCCAAAGACTTGGCTTATTGCTCTTCTGAAAATTTTTCAAAAATATCTTTTAACTTTTCTTTCTCTCATAAGAAACTGAGACCACCGGTAGAGTGAGTTAGGCAAATCCTACCTTTGCAGAGCACACAGTCATTCCTCACAACGGGGTCCTGTAACTCTCCAGAAAGGCTGTCTCTGTGGGCCAGGTTACATAGGACAGCAGCCTCTTATCTTGTCTGAATCTGGTGTCGCTAGTGCTTTGGAGAGCTGGGTGGTCTGAACAGGGCTTGACGGCTTCCATACTTGCACAGCTTGCAACCTGACCCTTTCATTCAAGTGATTTAATAGCTTTTGTGCTACCAGGTGAGAGACTCAAACGGGGACCTTTGAGGGTCTGGGGAAAAAAAAATAAAACAAAAAAACAACTCCCTAATGAAATCCGCATTTTGTCTGTACTATAGTTTCTCTCACTGCCATGACTGCAACATTTCAAAGGGTTCTAAAGCTTGGCCATCCAGATAAGGAAATATAGCTGTGATTTGTGCACTCTTCTGACAAATGTAGCTTCCAGCTGTCTGAAGATATTATGTTTGGGTGGGAAGCTACTCACTAGACGACAGAGTACAGGGATATTGCAAAGTTGGATATTTTTGACAAAAAGCTCTTGGCCTCTTGTTGGTAGGTTTACAGGAAGTGCCAAAAGAGTCTCTGGTTTCACTCTTATCCCTCCCTATTTATGGGTTGCTGATATGATGTCAAAAATAATCCTTTTATGCATCATGCAGAGGCTTCTAAGATTGTATGTCACTCTTCACTCTCAGTTTTATCCTGGAAACTTTCATATCTGGCTTCTTTAGAGCTATCTCCGTGCAGAGAACACTGGAGGACCCACTGAGCTCCGCATCCTTCCATCGGTGTTCCACATCCCTGGGATCCTATCTCTGCATTCTGCCAAGTGTTATCAGCTGCTCAGGACTTACAAATGCTCCCTAAATTCTTCGTACAATAAATGAGCCAGGACTTGATCTCATGAAGTTGTACTCCATGCCATGGGATTTTCATTCCAGGGTCTGCATTTCCTGTTGGTTTAAAAATTCTTCATTTTGTAAATGCTAAGTCCAAACCATTGTGAAGTTGGGAGAATTTCAGAAAGGATTGAAATTCCTAGAAGTGAATTCATCCAAATGTTTAAACGTTGTTGGGTATTTCCTATCAAATCTCTTTCGTAGCCCAGATTTGTTTTTCCCATTAAAATGATTCTCCTCGGGATCCCTGGGTGGCGCAGCGGTTTGGCGCCTGCCTTTGGCCCAGGGCCCGATCCTGGAGACCCGGGATCGAATCCCACGTCGGGCTTCCGATGCATGGAGCCTGCTTCTCTCTCTGCCTGTGTCTCTGCCCCCCTCTCTCTCTCTGTGACTATCATGAATAAATAAATAAAATCAAAAAAAAAAATAAAATGATTCTCCTCCTTGGAAAGGCAACATGGCAGCACACAACAGTAACACTTGGATTCTGTTTTATGTAAATCTTCCTTTTTGTTGTAACGTGGTGGGATAATTCTATTTCATTCAATAAGCCTTAGTGATTATTTTGAAACCCAAAAAGTAGTATTAAATGGAGAACTAAAATGTTAAATTGGAGTGGTGTAATAGAAAAAAAAGAAAAAGAAGAAGACTCTTTGAATAAATTTCAGCTGGGTTCCAGTCCTGGGCTGCAATATTCTTTGGTTCTGTAATGCTGACTGAGTTACTTACTAAGTTTCCTCTGAGTAAAGTGAAGATATGGACACTTAGCAGATGCTCATGAGAGCTAAAGGATATTTGGAAAGCACCTAGCATGGTCCATGATATATGACGAGTGCTCAATGAGTATTTCTTCTCTGGAAGAGCGCTAACACAGGTGTGAAGGCTGGCAAGGATCACACATGTGGCAAGCCCCTCAATTTATAGGTGAAAAGAGAAGAGAAATGGGAAATTAAGCTTTCTTCCAGATTTCATTGACGAAACAGACTAGATGTCAGCCCACCACTTCTCTGGCCTTGGTCCCACTGATTCCTTCTCCCAGATGGAACAGACTCAACAAGCTTTCGACTCTCAAAGCAATTAGTACAGAGAGCAAGGGCCAATGTTAAAACCATTCTGTCCTCATTTCTTCCTGACCCTCCAGAATGGAAGACTTTTATAGCTATTTCAGATAAATACATCAGGAAAGAAATCATTTTATTTTTTTTTGGCTGGGAGGATTTTGCTCCTTTGTAGCCAGGGGCCCAACTTCTGGGGGAAATGTTTGTTTGAGAATTTGAAACTCTGGGCTCTCCCCGTGGGCAGCCTGTGAACTATCACCAGACGAAACGACAGGCATTCAAACATGCAGTGCTCCCCCTGCTTTGCCCCCTGGTCTTTTTTTGTCTTCCACTAATTTTTTTCTTATAGGTCCAGTGTTTGCACTGTGATAAGTAAGTCACTCAACTAATATTTACTAAGCTTCTCTGTGCCAGAGCTGATGACCAGGGCAGGAGAGACTTGAGTGAGCAAAACAATCATAGTTATTATCTTCAAGAAGCTTACAGACTATGGTAAAAGGCAGACTTTTAATAAAATGACTACAAATAAACAATTAAAATGCCACTTGTGGTAAGGGTATCGCAGGATTCTATGCAAGCAGATAACACTGGTCTGGGAGGTTAAGACCTGAAGGATGCATAGAATTTGGCCAGGGGAACGAGAGTTTGGTAGAAATAGGGGAAGGGCATTCATGGCAGATGGAATAGCCGTGTATGTGTAAAACATATAAAGGCTCAGAGTGGGCAGGGTAGTGAGTTTAAGAAGGAAGAGCTGTGTGAGTAGCTTGTCAGGGGCAAGGAGGAGAATCCTGTGAGAAGAGACTGGAGAGATGGGCAGAGGACAATCACGCAGGGAAATGTAGTGTCACAGTTAAAGGAGACCTCAGAAAGCACCTAATCCACACTCTCTCCCTTCCTCTGTCTATATCTCAGCCCGTGCCATTATTGGACAACTCTAAAGGAAAATTCCTCCTAAAAGTAGAGTGCAGGGCACCTGGGTGGTGTGGTTGGTTGAGGGTCTGACTCTTGGTTTCAGCTCATGTGATCTCAGGGTCATGAGATCGAGCCTTGTGTGGGGCTCCACAGTCAACGCAGAGTTGGTTTGAGATTCTCTCCCTCTTCCCCTGCCCCTCTCATTCATGCTCTTGTTTTTTTTCTCAGGTAAGTAAATAAATCTTAAAAAAAAAAAAAAAAAGTAGGGTACAATTCCACCTATCCAAGGTTCTGCACCCTGGACCCAGAGAGTAAAGTTATTCCTTTTTCAAATAGTTCGAAGACAGACTCTTTTTTTTCATAAATTACTGCCAAAGTAGGTCTATTCTTTCCCATTCACATGCAGTTGATTTTTTGGGAATGTAGTCTTACATTCCCAAACGTGAACTTACTAGCTTCAGTCCATTATTCCAGCCTCCGATTGTTGAGACCAACAACAATCGGTCTTGATTGTGTTCCCAGTGATAACAGTTACACTTTTGAATTTGTGCTGTTTGTTCATTGGATAAGCTTGTCTTCTCTATATTGGTTTAGGAATTTGGAAAATGATTTAGCCAGAGGAGGCCAAAAATGGAGCTATGGGCACCACTCAAGATGTTTCTTTTAAGAGAAAGGATGTCTCTAACCTCTTTTTTCCTTTTTTCTTTTTAGAGGGAAAACTAGACACATCTCTATAACCCAGACTCACAGAAATATTCAAGTTTAAATGAGAAGAGTTCAAAGATGTCAGTGTGTGAAGGCATAGTTCAACTGTATTTGCTGCTTTCATTTACTGAGACGTGTTGAGCATATATCACATGCAATAGATGCTTTGTTCTCCTGCCTTCAAAACACTTAGATGAATAGCTACTCCATCAGGTAGGATGTGATAAATGCCCCGTGATGGATTTAAATAAAATTCGATTCTTCTGAAAAGCAGGAAAGAAATATTTCCAAATGGAATGATCATATCTTAGGACATCTTGAAGGAAGTATTTCATGAGGCCTTAATACATAAGGATTTTATTTTATTTTATTTTATTATTTTTTATTTATTTATTTTTAAGATTTTATTTATTTATTCATGAGACACACAGAGAGAGAGGCAGAGACATAGGCAGAGAGAGAAACAGGATCCTGTGGGGAGCCTAATGTGGAACGTGATCCCAGGACCTCAGGATCATGACCTGAGCCAAAGGCAGATGCTCAACCACTGAGCCACCCAGGTGCCCCAATACATAAAGATTTTAATAAGGATGGAAGCAAAGACATTCCAGGCAAGGAGCAGACATGAACAGGGACATAGAGATGGGAAGGGTCCAGCAGGTCATTGTGAATGTGTAACTGGAGGCTATGGGAGAGGGTAGGACTGTGGTTTGGGAACGCATAAGTCTACAGGTGTTAGCCAAAGGCTGTGAGAGCGGAGGTGAGAAGCCAGCGGAGCTCGAAGTTTTAAGAAATGCTACATTTTTAGCAGTGCAGTGTGACCCAAAGGAGATAAAAACAAAGAGGGAAGAAATAGAATGGAGAGCAAATAAAAGAGAAAAAGGCAGTGGTTAGGTAGAAAGAGAACCGGGAGTATATTGAGGTATAGAACCCAGGAAAGAAGCAATTACCCAGAAAGTGGGTAGAGGGCACTGTTAGGTGCTCAAGATCAGAGAGGATTGTTGGAGAAAATTTCAAGTTGATATATCAATTAGCAGGTCACTGGCAGCCTTTGAGATAGCTATTTCAGTAGACTTGTGGTGGCAATCAAAATCAAGTGGTCTTAGGGAATGCAAAGTGGTGAGGGGTGAGTAGAGACTGGGATGTAGGCTAGTTGGTCAAGATGAGGCCTATGGTGGGAAAGGAGAAAAGAAGATGTTTGATGAGTAGTAGGAGTAATAGTAGTGGTAGTGGTAGTGATGGTAGTAGCAGTGATCAGAACACTAACATTTATTGAACACCCACTGAGTTCTAATGTCTACATACGTATTTCTGCATTTGATTCTCACAACACAACCATAGGTTGGTGTTTCAGTCCTTTTTTTTTTTTACTGCTAAGACAACTGAGACTAAGAGAACTTAATTTGGCCAAGATGATGTCACCGGTAGGCAGCAGGACCAGCATCCAAATCTAAGGTCACCACGTCCTCAAGACTCACTGGTGTGGCTGCTCTTCTGTTTCAGGCTTGCCTTCTCCTATGGGGAGGGCCACTGGCTGCCGATTAAAGCCCATTTATCAAAGGGATAACAACAATAAAAACAAACAAGGATGGCGACGCACCTGAAGAATTGATTTCTACCAAGTATAGAATACATTTCTGGCTCATTTCTAAAATACAATATAACCTTTTTAATGTAAAGTCATTGAGTGTAGGACATGTTTATGGTTGGGGTGACTTGGTGCACCAGCAGTTCATTGTAAATTCCAGACACAAGGGCCTTTTCTCTTCCTTTCCTCTCCGGTTACTCTTCTTTCTTTCTTCTCCTTTTCTTTCAATATTTGCCTCCTCTTAAGAAAATCAGACTCCTGCTACCCACCTGTCACAGCTTGTTACTTTGATCTCTTTCTTCACTGTGGCCTCTGCTCAGGCCCATTGGCTTTCACATAGTAGATCTGCAGGAAACATCACAGCATTTTATAAGAATAATTTTGCTCGGGGATCCCTGGGTGGCTCAGTGATTTAGCGCCTGCCTTTGGCCCAGGGCGCAATCCTGGAGTCCCGGGATTGGGTCCTGTGTCGGGCTCCCTGCGCGGAGCCTGCTTCTCCCTCTGCCTGTGTCTCTGCCTCTCTCTCTCTATGTCTATCATGAATAAATAAATAAAATCTTAAAAAAAGAATAATTTTGCTCGAATATTGGAGAATAGTTGATGCCTTAAGCCCTTTGCATTCTTGGAACAATTAAAAATAACCACTGCTGGAGTTCCTGATTGGTGATTAAGAGGTCACTGGAGGTGACTTTTCAGTGCAAAAGGAACAGCAGTTGAGTGGCTATTGGACTATATTAAGTAGCTACCCAAAGACTTTCACACTGGTTTTTGTATCCTCTTCATATCTTGTTTACCATATGTATGAATTTCCTAGGGCTGCCATAACACTGGACTACAGATTTGGTGGCTTAAACAACAGAAATTTATTTTCTCACAATTCTAAAAGCTAGAAGTTTAAGAACCAGGTGTCAATAGGGTTGATCCTCCTGAGACATCTCTCCTTGGCTTGTAGAATTGATTTCTTCTCCCAGTGTCTTCACATGGTCTTCCTTCTGTCCCCATCTGTGTCTTAATTTTTTCTTTTTATAAGGACACTAATTATATTGGATTAAGAGCCACCCTAATGGCCTCATTTTAGCTTAATTACCTTGTTAAAGACTATCTCTAAATATAGTCACATTCTAGGTACTAGGGGTTAGGACTTCAATATATGTATTTGGGGAGAACAAAATTCAGCCCATAAATAATACCATGCTACCATGTCAAGGCCTCTACCTGGTATTAGTTAGCTGATCTTCCAAATTCTGAGGACATTATTACTCAGAAGGAAATAAAATAAAACATGTGGACTTATAAATTCACATTTAGAAATCCATTTGAGTGGCTCAGTTGGTTAAGCATCTGCCTTCAGCTCTGGTCATGATTCCAGGGTCTTGGGATCAAGCTCCACATTGGGCTGTCTACTCAGGGGGGAGCCTGCTTCTCCCTCTCCCTCTGCTGCTCCCCCTGCTTGTGCACTCTCTTGCTTGCTCTCTCTCAAAAAATAAATAAAATCTTAAAAAAAGATTTGTAATACACTCTGGATTTAGAGCTTGGCTTCAGGATAAGGTGACAAGGAAACTTACTCAGGCAGGACTAGCTTTGCACTTTTAAAAATTCTTGATGAAACCCATTTTATTTTTCTCATTTGGCTACAAAACCTGCACAATGCCAGTTCAACTCTTCAGGCTAGGAGAGAGCAATGTGCTCTGTGTACTATTTTGCATTGTAGATGCTATGAGGCCTCCTACATTGATTGTTGCTGGATTGCTGTATTGGAAACTCCTGGCCTTTATTTACTCTCTGATACAGAGACATTTCCTTGTCTGTAACTTTGTCAGTTGCTTTGGTGCTAGGATCCTTGTAGTTCATGGACGTCACAGGCTATGAGATGCATTGGTAGGAAGGCTCAGGTCCTCATCTATTGTTTCCCCCACTGAAGTGTTTGCATTAAGAATGGCAAATGATGGGGTGCCTCTTCTGGCTCAGTTAGTTAAGCATCCAACTCTCGATTTCGACCCAGGTCATGATCTCAGGGTTGTGAGATCGAGCCTTGCATTGGGCTCCATGCTGAGCGTGGAGCCTGTCTTAAGATCGTCTCTTTCTCTCTCCCTCTGCCCCTCATTCCCTCCCCTCTCTAAAAAAATGCGGCAAATGATGACAACCTCTTAAGCTAATAGAGATATTTTCCGAGATCATATTGGTGTTGCACAGCAGGCTTGCTGTCAAGAACAGCCTGGGGCTTGCACGCGTCATGTCTGAATAGTTAGTTCTGTGGCCAGAGAGATCCGACACCAGAACTTTAAGGTCTAAGACCTAGACTTTTCAGACTTTTAAGATTAAGACTAAGGACTTTAAGACAATGACATGGCAAGGAGCACATGTGCCCATAATGTGAGGGCAGCTGAATTTGTTAATTAACAACAATGACAACAAACACAATCTCTACAGTAACCTTGTGAAATCAGTGTTATGGATCCTGATTGTACAGATAATGAAAACAAGTCTGAGAAGGTATAAGTAACATATTTATTTTAAGGTTGAGGTTCTTTTGCACCTTCAAAGGATTCAAAAAGTGAATGGCTTAGTCAAAGTACTTAACCCTTAGTTCAAAGGCTTAATTGAGGTCTGCCTACAAAGAGATGTGTGAACTGAAGAACATGACATAAATGTCATGCATTACTATCTGACTTTCTCTTTATATAAGAAGAAAAAAACCAGTTATTTCCTTCAAAAAACTGATCCTTGTGTTTGTTTTTTTTTTTAATTGAGTAGAAAAAGACAAATTGTATATCCAAGCAGAAGACTGGAGGTAGTGAGATGGGCTCCAGTGGACAAGATTGAAAGTCACGATTGTGGTAACAAATGTTATAAGAGGCATGAAATAATGGCCACTGTTCCATTGAGGAACTGACAAGAAAGAAACTGATACATTAGGAACACAAAAGGGAATTAGACTTTGGGATCACGCGAGAGATTTTTAATTTACAGACCAGAAGATCTGAATGTTTGTGCTTTGCAGCAGATGATTAAGCTGACAGCCTCAAATCCCTTTCTAATCTGATCAATAATGACTTTGTAAGTAATGATTTTAGGGAGACCTATTACTTCCTGCCTAAACCCAAAAGATTATTTCCATCACGGTATGATATATCATACTATAAAAAAAAACATGGAAAAATATTAGCCTTGTGGGCAATAAAATTTGTGGTTGCAATACATGTATTTAACTGTGTCTTTAAAGAGTCACAGCGAGGGAAAAGTTGGAATGCAATGGAAACTAGTGCTAGCATAAAATTTTACTGGCTAAACTTTATGTTAATTTCTTTTATTTTAGACTGTTTCCTTTCTAACGAGTTTGCTAATTTGGGAAGCCACTGCCTCATGTCTGTACTTGTCACACATGTGACTAGCTTCCTAGGAATGGCCTCCCAGCTAGGCTGTCAGGGAGTTTCCTTCATTTCCTCTCTGTCTGGGGCCATCCTGTCTCCCTCTCCTCTTCCACTTTGCTCCCCAGTCACCTTCAAGCTGGATCTGGCTTTCAGCCTCTTCCTGGTACTGGTCTAGGTGGCACCCCAGCCCTACACCCACCACTTCATCACACCCTGATAATTTTCAGACATGCCAAAAAACCTGCCTTCAGTGTTTGGGCCCTAAAGCCCCTTTTGCCTCTTCTACTTGGAGGAGAAGAAAATAAAGTGCTGTAGTTTATTGCAGAGAACTTTTGATTTCAGATGGCTGGACCGCACCCAGACAAATCAAATCTGAAATTTGAGATGATATGTGAGTGATCTTGATAAGAAGCCAGAAATGGGACCCTGCTGGTTAGGAGTGACATTAAGGCAACTCTTTCACCTTGGTGTATTTCTGGAATATTGTCAACGATGAAGACCATCATCAGCCCTCACAAAGCCTATTTACTTCCTTCCAACAATGAAATAGGGCCGAAGCCATGAGAGTGAAGTCTCTTTCGTAGCCACTACTTTTCCTCAGGCCTCAGGAGACATGGGGTCAGCCCCCACCCTGCATAACTCTGGGGGCGCCTTTTACTTTTTGGTCTGTGAAAACAGCACCCTAGCACCTTGGAGCATGGTTACAACACAAATAGTGCCCTGTAATTTTGGTGTACGAAACTGAAAACACCCCTTAAAGGAGTCTCAGCTCCTTTGGCCAATACTTTAGAGAACAGGTATGTTAGTGTGGTTTCCCCAGAAATATCTTCCACCATGATGAGTTTACATACTGTGCAGTGACATCACAGTGTGTACTGCATTTGTCAGCTAGTCTGGATGCTCTGCCCATGGTAAATATGTTCTCACTTCTAGACAAATGATTTGCAAGCCCACTTAAAAAAAAAAAGTCTATTTGTATCTTGGGGACTCTAAAACAGTGTTTAAACCAAGACCACTTGTGTGCGCCCTATTTGTCTTTCTTTTTAAAGAATTAATTAATTAATTAATTAATTCGTGTATTTATGAGAGAGCAGGAGGAGGGGCAGAGGGAGAGAGAGAGGGAGAGAAGCAGACTCTGTGCTGATGTGCTGAGGGCAGACAACAGGCTTGATCTCCGGATCCTGAGATCATGAAATGAGCCAAAACCAAGAGTCAGACACCTAATTGACTGAGCCACCCAGTTGCACCTATCTCTTTATTAAAACATTTCTCTGACTTGGTGGTGTCTATAATTGTTATGTGATGCCATTCTTATACATTGCTATATTCTTGCACACACATGTACTCAACAATAAGTCATCAAATCAGACATTCAGATACTTTTTATTTGCAGCCTGTAATGTTTATGGAGATTTTGTTTTTAAAGTAGTACTGAAGCATTTTTAATCTCATTGCCTAAGAGCACTCTCCCACCCTCCCACTCACCACAGCCCACCCCAAATTCTGCCAAAGTAAGCAGATTAAGTTTCCACTCATCTTAATGCAATTAAGTTCAGCGGACCACAGAGGCATCAGGGACTCATGCGTGTGCCGGAGAACTAATACTGGAGCTGGGTTAACATATGGGACCTCAGTGTGGGAGTGTCCTGTGGCCCGCAAGCCTTGCTGGCACTTGAGTAGCTGGAGATCCTGAGGAAGAACAGAGCTATACAATGTGGATAAAATCATGCTCAATTCTGAACATCAGGAAGTGCAAGGAGCAAGAAGTCACTGTGGTTTGGCTTGCTCCTTTTTTGTTGCTAATGGCACTATACTGCTCTTAAGAAAAATTTCTAGCTCTGTTGGGTGTGACTGGAGAGTCAGTTCAACATAAATCATGGAACAGGTCAAGGATGGCTCAAATAATAATTTTTTTTAATTTATAAAACTTAGTTTCTGAGCAGATTTTGGTTTACAGAAGAATTGAACAGAGTTCTCACATACACCCCATCTCCCCAGTTTCCCCAGTTACTAACATCTTGTATCAGTATGGTGTACTACCATTGATAAGCCAATTGATGAGTGAGTTATGATTATCTAAAGCTCATGGTTTCATCCAGGTTCATATGTGATGTTGTATATTCTATGAGTTTTGATGACTGTTTAATGACATGTATCCATTACAGTGGTAACTTTTCCAACAAGTTTTAGGAAAAAAAAACTGATTGGCCTGGGCAAAAAGGACTGAGTTTCCTTCAGACAGCCTGCTCTCTGTGTGGGTGCGCATGTGCATGCACCCTGGGGACTTTGGTTGAGTGGTAAGTAATACATTTACATACATTATCACATTTAACTACTTTAATGGCCCTGCAAGGTATCAATTATCGTATAGGAGAGGAGCAGAGGCCAAGGAAGAATAATGACCTTGTTCAAGGAAATAGTGGAACGGGGAGAGAGCTGGTAGATCTGATTTATAGTCTGGCCTCTGTGCCTATTACTGTTGCATTTCTTTTCTCTTGAACTGTGATCCTAGAGCAGAGCATTAAACTCCCCTTGCTTCCTCCTCCTCCTTGTCTTGTACATCCTTTCAAAGTTATTTATAAAAAGCAAATATTTGTGAAACAAACAAATATTTGTTAAATAAAGTGATGTGTAGGTCACAGCTGAACATCAGAATTGTGCTAAGATCCTCAGCAGAGAAGAAAGGAAAGCCTCTCATTAGAGTTCTCATAAGTTTAATTGTTCGTTGGTTTTAAGAATTGCCATTTTTTAAGGGTTCATTTTCTTGTAGTGACACTCATCTCCTTAAAGGGCAGGTACAGGCAGCTAGGTGATGGCAAGAGATGTTCACTTGGCAAATCTTGCTGGGATTGAAGGCTTTGCCCATGTTCTGGAAGGCCTGCTCCCAGGAAAAGTACTCTCAAACAATTGTCTGGGTCTCCTTACTGCCAGGATCCATGTATACCACTTGTAGGTTTTTTTTTTTTTTTAACTTTACTACAGTACTTGATATTATGATGTGCTTTCCATAATCTGCTTGTATAAGTGAATAAAGCAGCAGGCCAAGCAATTCTTTAACCTTTGGCAAATCACTCAGCCCCTTAAGGCCACTACTTCCTCACCTTGACCTCTATGTGTGTGCTGGAGTGTAGAGCATGGGGTTCAGGAACATGGGCTTTGGAGCCTGTCTGTTGGGATTGGAATGCCAGCTCAATCATTTATTAGTATTTGCCTTGGACAAATTATTTACCTTAGAATCAGAATCCTTAGAATAGAATCCACTCCAAAGGTGGTTGTGAAACAGGGTCAGATGCAAAGTAAATGCATAACACCTGATGATGATAATGCTGGTTTAAGTAAAATTTGGAGGAGAAGCTCCTTTCAACCCTAGAATTCTGTGATTTTCTATGTACTGTGACTTAATCTCAAGCAACATTTCATTTTTTTTTTATCATTTATCACCTGGTTTCTTAAGTCATCAAAAGCATTTCTAATACAACTCAAAACCACTATAAGATACCATTTCACATCAGTGAGAATGGCTAAAATTAACAAGTCAGGAAACAACAAATGTTGACAAGGATGCAGAGAAAGGGGAACCCTTGTACACTGCTGGTGGGAATGCAAGCTGGTGCAGCCACTCTGGAAAACAGTATGGAGGTTCCCCAAAAAGTTAAAATAGAGCTACCTTATGACCCAGCAATTAGACTACTAGATATTTGCCCCAAAGATCAGATGTAATGATCCGAAGGGCACCTGAACCCCAATGTTTATAGCAGCAATATCCACAATAGTCAAACTATGGAAAGAGCCCAAATGTCCATTGACAGATGAATGGATAAAGAAGATGTGGTGTACACGCACACACACACACACACACACACACACACACACAGTGGAAGACTATTCAGCCATCAAAAAAGAAATCTTGCCATTTGCAATGACGTGGATGAAACTAGAAGGTATTATGCTAGGTGAAATAAGTCAATCAGAGAAAGACAATTATATAATTTCACTCTTATGTGGAATTTAAGAAACAAAACAGAGCAGCACAGGGGAAGGGAGGGAAAACTAAAGGCAAAATCAGAGAGAGAGACAAACCATCAGAGACTTTAATCATAGGAGACAAACTGAGGCTTGCTGGAGGTGAGGTGGTAGGGGGAAGGTTTACCTGGGTGATAGACATTAAGGAGGGCACATGATGTAATGAGCACTGGTGTTATATACAACTGATGAAACACTGAACTCTACCCTGAAACTAATAATACACTATATGTTAATTAATTGAATTTAAATTAAAAACAGAGTCTATAACTATCCGTAGAAGAAAGAAGACCGAATATTAACAGTATTGTCTCTGCATGTTAGAATTTTGGATAGTTTTTATTTTCTTCTGTTTATTTCTCAGATTTTCTTTTTTTTTTTTAAGATTTTATTTATTTATTCATGAGAATACACCGAGAGGAGAGAGAGAGAGGCAGAGACACAGGCAGAGGGAGGAGCAGGCTCCATGCAGGGAGCCTGACATGGGATTCGATCCCCGGTCTCCAGGATCAGGCCCTGGGCTGTAGGCGGCGCTAAACTGCTGAGCCACCAGGGCTGCCCTATTTCTCAGATTTTCTACAATGAACTTGTACTATTTTAAAAATTGAGAAAATAAATATTATTTTTACAAAACTTCAGGTGTACTATGGGTTTACCTGGTCATTTCCTTATTGTTAGACATTTGGGTTTACCAGTTTGGGGTAATGAGTATCTTTGTTCATAAAGTATTTTCCAAATTCATACTTATTTCCTTAAAAATATTGCCTTTAAAAAAAAGCATTTCCATTTCAGCAGATTTTTTAACAGGACTATTTGTGATGGTTGGCCTCTTTTCTGCACCAGACATCTGTGATTTTGGATTTTATCATTAGCTATGGCATGCAAGTAAGATGGTCTGCGTTATTGTAGCATCG
Source organism: Canis lupus baileyi (assembly GCF_048164855.1). Classification (NCBI taxonomy): domain Eukaryota; kingdom Metazoa; phylum Chordata; class Mammalia; order Carnivora; family Canidae; genus Canis; species Canis lupus. Next base: position 36,636,265 of record NC_132847.1, on the reverse strand, counting down.
CTCAAGGAGCTATGCTTGGTAGGTTTTGTTTTTTTTTTTTTTGTTTTTTTTTCTTAAGATTTATTTATTTGAGAGATGGCAAGAGAGAGCAGCAGGGAAGGGGCAGAGGGAAAGGGAGAGAGAATCTCAGCCAGACTCTACTCTGAGTGTGGAGCCCAACTCGGGGCTTGATCCCACAACCCTGAGATCACAACCTGAGCTGAAATCAAGAGTCAGACCCTTAACCACACTGTACCACCCAGACATCACACTGGGTAGTTTTCTGAATGTTGAGCAATCCTATTCACCATAAAGTAGTTCATCTTGAAAAGTACAAGTTCTTTAAGTGTAAACTGCTGAGTTTGATGAACTCATTAGAGCATTTTGCTCATATGCCATTGTAGCAATATCATTTTGTATTGTAAAGTATTTGATTAGGAATCTCTTGCAGACCTCAATTTCTCAAAGGTAGGGGCTATACCTTAGTGAACTGACACAAGTCAGCTACCTCTCCACTCATTTACACAAAAAACATGTTTCTGACATAACATCTGCTTGTTGGTTCTCTGATTCTTTCTCTTCATCTTCAACCATGCCCCTTTTGCCTTTCTAAATAAATCCTGTTTGTTCTAATCCAGCTCTCTCCCCTTGTAGGAGACCTCCCCTCTGCCCAGTCTGAGTCAAATGTCACCCTCCTATTTACTCCTGTAGCACACAATGCATTCCACCATTAGAGCACTACCCACTCTTTTTTAATTCATAGTTTGTATGTCTGTCCTTCTCCATTACACTATAAACTCTCTAAGAGCAAGATTTTTTTTTTTGTCTTTGTAATCCTAGCCCTTATAGCCCTCGTCACAAAGTGGGTATTCTACAACTGCTTATGCCTTACTTAGAAGAACAAGTGAATTTGTCCTATTCAAACAGAGAACCAGGTATTCTAAAAAGGGGATTGTTTCCAGAAGATGAACTTCTGAACATGACTTCCTGTGAATTGAAACAGAATCTCACTTCTGGACAACTTGGTATTTGATAGTGAGTTAGAAGATGCAGAATTGGGGATCCCTGGGTGGCGCAGCAGTTTAGCGCCTGCCTTTGGCCCAGGGCGCGATCCTGGAGACCCGGGATCGAATCCCACTTCGGGCTCCTGGTGCATGGAGCCTGCTTCTCCCTCTGCTTGTGTCTCTGCCTCTCTCTCTCTCTCTCTGTGTGACTATCATAAAAAAAAAAAAAAGAAGAAGATGCAAAATTCACTCAAGAAGAGGAAAACCAATTTTGATAGGGTGACTCTGGGTGGGAAGGTCCTAAGTGTAAGAAGTCTGGGTGTGTACACATGGTTAGTACCAGTTATAGTCAACCAGAGTGAATGTGAATGGTTTTCATTCTGTTTAAGTTATTCAATTAAAACAAGCTGTTGTGAAAGTTTGTCTGATACATCCCTCTGGCTAAAAGCAAAGTGAATGTAAATTATGGCCATTCCTAATCTTCAAGGAAATGCCTTTGATGGTTAAAGAAACTTCAATAGTCATTAAAAACAACTGTAAATCGAGGGCACAAAACCATTATCCTCTCTGCCATCCATTTTCTCTACCTTTGAAGGGAGTTTTAGTGGAAGATCTTTGTAGAGAAAGGCCAGATGTCTGGTTTCCAAAGAGTGGTCTGGAATTTGGATTTCTGATGTAGACTTCATTAAGTATGATTTTATCAGGTGTGACCAGAAATTTTGAGATACCGTGTTGCCATTCTATATTTCAGTCATTTTTAACTCTTTAACCTAGTGTTTCTTGAGTGATGTTTCAAAGAACCTGGGTTTTGTATGGGGGTGGGGCGGGTTTTCTGTTCATTTGCAAACTTCAGGCTGAAAGTTTTTCTTTACTCAGGACTTCTTAGAGCCTCTGATATGCTCATATCGCATTGTGAACCTTAAATAAAAAACTTCAGCATTCTGTGCTTCAGATAGATTTGGATATAGAAGACATTTATTTTTGTGTGAAAAACTTTTAACTTCCCCCAAATGTGTATTTTAATAAACACAATTTGCAAAATGTGGCCTCTGCTGGTTGGATAGGCATTGAACTGTTGAAAAATCTGAGAATGGTAACCTTCTAATGAATTTGTGTGGTGGTCAAAGATCCATCTTTGCAACCTTGGTCTTGACAGAATAGCCTGAGGGAAGGCTTTCTCTCCTTAGTTTTGGGAGTCTGTCAGGACTTGCTGAATTCAGGGAAGAAAGAGTACTGAAAGGGATGTTTCTGGACCAAGCATCTGTGATTTAAGCGAGCTGCATGGATAGTGGACATTGCTGTGGTCTGGATGTTATGAGAACTAAGTTTCCAAACCAGGCTTGGTCTCCAGATACCTATGTAATCTTTATGTTGAGAAACAGATTAAAGGAGACAATTTAGGTGACACAAACAAACTTTATTTAACACTTTATGAAGTGGACGGTCTCAGAGAACTGCAGAATGGGGGCAGAAGGCAAGAAGTTTTTATAGGATAAAGAATAAAGAACAAGGAAGAAACAATTAGAGAATATCTGACTGGGTGGGGCCACACCGCCAACCTTGTTTGGAGTGAGAAGTCTCAGAGTTGGCTTGGTGTTTGGGGATTGGAAGATTGAATAGACTGTGTGTCTGGTCAAGCAGAGCATTTACAGGGATATGAAAATTATCTAAATTTTGGTTTGCTGATGTGGTATGCTAGGTAGGATTGCCTAGATATGTATTTCATCTTGTGCCTAGAAATGTATTTCAGCATTGGTAAAGTCATTTAACTGCCACAGGACTTTCTTCTGTAAAATGAAGGGGCTTCTAGAAGAGAAAGTACAAATGATTGTTGCAAAAACCTAAATCTCAAGTAAGCAAAGGAATGCAAGTTAAAATAGTGACAGGATACAACATTTCACTTGGGAAGTGAGTAAAGATTAAAGGGATGATGTGGAATGTGGGCAAGACTAGTAAGGATGTCCAATTAGCACCATCTTTCTAGAAAGCATGCATATCAGGGAGCCTCAAAATAAATTGATACTCTTTGATCCTGTAGTTCCACAGCTAGAAAACTATGAAAAGGAAAGAAATAGGAAAATCAACTAATGTATAGCTAAGGGGTTTTCATCACAATCCACTGATATGGTAAGTGCTTCAACATAACAATAGAATGATGGTAGAAATCATAGTATATTCATGTCTTGGATAGAATGCACAAATGAAAAGTAAGATCACAAGGAGTATTTAATAATATGGAGGATGCTTAAACTAGAATGTTACGTTAATAGGAAAGGATGGTCCATGCTCTTTTTATAGTATGATTTTAATTAACTTTAAAAATTGTATATACATACACATAAGGATGTTTTCTTTGGGTTTTAGGAAAGTGTATTTTTTCCCCTTTCTTTATGTTTCTTTATTTTTATCCTTTAGCATGTATTTCTTTTATATGCATAATGAACATGTATTTCTTCAATATACATAAAGGGGTTTATTTTCATAAAAGCAAATAAATTGATGAAAAAAATGAAGGATATGGGCTATTTGATTTCTAAAGTTTCTCCCAAACCATACATTCTGTGATTTAGATTGCATTTTAGAAAAAAATTGCAGAGTGGAGGAAACACAGTGTTATAAACAGAATCAACACATATTTTATTGATTTAATAGACTGGAATTTTGAGGAGGCCTGTTTGCCTTGAGGCCTTTAAATTGTGCTGCTAGTGTGATGAGTTGGAACGCTATGAGATTCAAGATTTGCTTAGTTGGGGCATCTGCATTAATTATCTCCTCTTAAAGTAACAGCCACTTCTTTGAGAGAGCATTGCCTTCAGTGAAACTTTAACTAGGCAAGAGTCATTAGTTGCTGTCGGGAACTCTAAAGAAAATCTCTAAGGGTAAACAGGCTTCAAGAAAATGACCCCGGGGGATTGGGTAGTGAAGCCATTGCAAGGAGTCTAAGATTTTTGTGGTGATGTGAAGCAGTATAATGTAGCGTGGTTAAGTGCCTGGGTCCTGGAGTCAGACAAAACTAAGTTGCAGTAACAAGGACACAGACTCTGGAGTCAAGCTGATGACCTGATGACTGCGGGCAAGTTACTTACCGTCTTTGCATCTCATTTTCCAAACCTGTAAAATCACCATCTACCTCCTAAAACTGTTGCAGAAATTAAACAAAGATAATATATTTGAAGTACTTTAAATGATGCCTGCCCCTCAGTAAGCAGTTAGTAAATGTTAATTCTAATTAGGATTATTTTGTCATTTCAGAACAATAGTAGAAAATGCTTTGTAGGGTTTGTTGTGAGAAATAAATGAAAACATACACATAAAAATAGAGCCTAGTGCCTGTTTATAGCAGGTAATCAAAAAATGAAGAAAGGAAGACACAAATTATTTGTTAAAGAAAAAACAATCTTAGAAGTCACAAGCTATTTCTTCTGCATGATTCTATTCTCCCTATTTGAGAGAAATCTCTGGAAATCCTGAATTGGGCAAGATTGCAGAAGATTTTCATTCTTGGCGGGGGGGGGGGGGGGGAGGAGGTCATTGAACAGTTGAAGCTCCATAAGAGGTTATGAGTTTCTCAAAGAGAAGAACCATTTTTATGACTGTGTCTTCCCAGTGCTTCTTTTTGTAGTCTATATGGTTCAACTGTTCTCTGTTGGAGAGAATAGAATGAGACAGCCAGCGTACAGGAGAAAAAAGCCCTTTGCTGGGACTCCAAGACCCACTTCCCCCAGGCTCTGCTGCTTCTGGCTATGACCTCGGGGAGGTCTTAGAATGTTGATTCCCTTTTGCCTAAAACAAGGAGCAACTAGACTTCTCTGTCCCTCTCTCAGAGGTGCTAAGGTCAGAGGGTTTTGCATCTGAAGTCTTTGGTAAAGTCTAAGTCTTAATTTCCTCAACTAGAACAAAGAAGAGAACCACTTGGTCTGAGTGTGGATAGCTAGTCCTTTTCAAGATACAGTTGCCCTGATTGTCAGCTAATTGCTCCTTAGTGAATCAGTTTATGTCATATATGGTTTGGAGTCAATTCAGTTGTCCCATGGATAATTCTAACTACAAGTTTATGCTTTAAATTTTTACATTTGATTTATAGGAATTACTTGGAAACTTGGTTTGGGTGAAAATAATGATGATTTTAAAAATCCATCAAAAATTCTACGATAGTATTATAAGATTCTAATGTGAAGGAGAAGTTAGAAAACTCTTACTGGCTTTCTTCGTCGTTCTAGGCAAAATCTCTCTATGTTTGGGTGGGTGGGAATGGGTTGATTCTGAGTTGGTCATTTTTAATTTAAATCCACTTTATTAAAAAAAATAAAAAAATAAAAAAATAAATAAATCCACTTTATTTTCACCCCCCATTTTCAGATTTGTGTATTTATATTTAAATTGAAGTATAATTAACATCCGCATTGTATTAGTGTCATCTGTACAAAATGATTCAACGTTTCTGTGCATTACTCAGTGCTCATCACAATAAGTGTACTCTTAATCCTCTTTACCTCTTTTATCCATTCCTCCACCGATCTTCCATCTGGCAACCACCAGTTTGTTCTTTATATTTAAGAGCCTACTTTTTTGTTTATCTTTTTTTATTTGGTCCATTTGTTTTGTTTTTTAAATTCCACATAGGAGTGAAATCAAATTGTATTTGTCTTTCCTTGACTTATTTCACTTACCATAACTGTCTAACACCATCCATGTTGTTGCAAATGGCAAGATCTCATTCTTTTTTATAGCTAGTAATGTTCCATTTTTTAAATTTTTAAAAAATTTTTAAAAAAATTAAAAAAAATTTTTCTTTTTCTTTTTTATTTATTTTATTTTATTTTTTATTTTTTGTAATGTTCCATTGTAGTTATATACATCTTTATCCATTCATCATCTATCAATGGGCCCTTGGATTGCTTCCATATTTTGGCTACTGTAAATAATGCTGCAGTAAACATATGGGTGCACATATCATAGGGTCAGTTCTTTCAGGTTTATTTTCATTTTTAAAGACTTGAGGGTACTTGTAAAACAGAGAAGATAAAAGGTTCCATTGTTTATATCATCTTCCCTTGATTGGTAACAATGATCTGGATCACAGGAGAAGAGTATCAGGCTACATATGTGAGTCCTGCACACAGCAAAGCAAGCCAGCAAAGAGCTATGATAGATTATTGTGCTGGCACAAGAGGGGGAAGGTACATTCCTTGCATTGCATAGCTACCACTGCAGCATTTTAGAAAAGAATAGTAGTAAATACGATTCTTATCAGGGTACATCATTACCATTGATCATTGAAAATTTCTATTGCAGAGAGAGCCTGGGAGTACAGCTAGGGTCCATTCTTTTATTGATGTGTACAGAATATCCTAGATAAGTGACAGGAGGATCATGTTTTTATTAACATAAAGAATACATGCTCCTAAGGTTAAGCCAAATATGTAATTATGAAGTAAATACTAGCTCATATTCCTTAACCCCCTTTGCACCAGGAAATGTTACTAAATTACTTTCTTCTGTTCAGGAAATTTACCAAGAAAGAAAAGTTGATTAGAGAAACATTTTTGAAATTTATGAGGAAAAACTCAAAGCAGAGTGGTTTACCACTGTTCAGAACATCTTTTCACTCATTTTTATTGCCTTGTATAGATATTACTTAGGATACCGAATTTCCACAAGAAGGAAAAAGGCAATGGCAAGAACGTGTTCTGTAAGAACAGAACTGCCTCTGTGGCTGTGACATGAGGATTTTGAAATGCCAAGAAGTAGCTGAACCACAGGCAAGCAGAGACAGGATTTGTTTCTATTACAAGGTCAGATTAAATCTACAGTGGCTAAAAGTCAGTTTATAAGCTTCCTTGAAGAATTTAGTCACCTTTATGCTTGCACATCTGAGTGCTCCAGCTGATTCTGCCGACCCTGGGGGATGCCCACATGAGCAATCTGAGTGAGCTGTGAGCAGATGGATTCTGAGGATCTGACTGGGCTCTATGCTGGGGACCAGGCAACAGACTTCTCAAGATGAGCTATAACAGGGTATTGTCAAGTAAATGTTGGTTACCTCTAGACATCATAATTTTGTATCAGAGAGGACAGTTACTACCATTTAATTTAAGGGGGATAGATAAAAGACCCATCATCATCTATGAAATTTTATGTGATTCAAAGCCTCAATTTCCTTGGCTATTCTGTGGTTTTTGTTTGTTTGTTCAGTCTTTTCTTCTCCACTTGTTCATCCAAATCCTTCTCTTTCTCCCTTCCTTTGCTGCCTTCTTCAAGTGAAAAATCAGAGCAATATTTTCCATGGAATGTCCACATACCTGGTATTCCTCAACACCAAGAGAAAAATACAAGAGCAAAATCTGAATGTAAATAGAACATAAATACAACGTACTCTTTTTAATCTTCACTGAGCTTAATTTTGCAGACTTCACCTAGGCCTCACTGACTAAAGGATGTTTGGTTTTGAGTTTAGAAATTGTTGCTCCTGGACCCTTCTTTTCCTTCCAGTTGTATTGCTTCAAGTTGTTTCTGAAATACTGAAATTCAGTTTTTACTACCATGGCCTGTCTTAAGATTGTGAGGAAGAAAGAGTAAATGAGAATAGAAATTGAACACACTCTGACTTGTACTGAACCTGATTCTGCCACCGTCACCAAGACCCAAGTCCTGCTGCTCTGTTTTTCTCAAGACAAGCTTTATTCTTATTCCTTTCGTATATTTTGTAATAATAATGCTACATTTGTATGGGGCTTTATAATAGAATATTTCTACATGGATTATTTCATTTAGTCTCACAGAGAAACTGGAAGTGGGAGGATGGATAGCTCTGTTTTATTTATTTATTTATGATAGAGAGAGAGAGAGGCAGAGGGAGAAGCAGGCTCCATGCCAGGAGCCTGAGGTGGGACTCGATCCCGGGACTCCAGGATCGCGCCCTGGGCCAAAGGCAGGCGTGAAACCGCTGAGCCACCCAGGGATCCCCGATAGCTCTGTTTTTAAAAGAGGAAATCAATGTTCATAAGAATCAAGATTCAGATCTGGACTTTCAGAATTCGGATCCACTCTTTTCACATCAGTGGGGCTCAGGGAGCCACAGAAATAGATTTCCTCCTCTTTCTCTCATGTCTCTTCCTTGTGGATAAACATTAGGATCTTGGTCTGTGTACTTATCTGCTGATTAAGAACTTATTATGAAAAAAAAAAAGAACTTATTATGATACAATTAGAGCATGAGCTATTGCCCCATATGCTATTAGGTAAGAAGGTACACTAGTTGATTAGTGATTAAACTAAATTAAGTTAATAGAAAAACTTGAAGAATAAGGTGATGATTGAAACTATAGTTACAGTTCAGTCAGGGGTACCCAGATAAACCCCAAATAACAGTGGGTTAAACAAGAAAGACGTTTACATTCTCTGCCATGTAAAATTCTGGAAGAATGGGCTGGTATAATGACTCTACTTTTGAAATGTTCCAGAGACTCAGGGCCCTTCTAGCTCAGAGCTCTGCCAGCCCATGGTGTGGTCCTGGGCGACAAGATGGAGAGAATCATAAAGATAAATCCATGAATAAAAAAGATGAAAATTCTCACCTTTATGAGGGGGACAGTAACAAATGATATAAACAGGTAACTGTATTATTAGGTAGTTATAAGGACTAAGGTTGAAATCAAACCAGAAAAGGATGCTGGAGATGGGAGTGTCAAAATTATAAGGGGGTGGTTAGGTGTGGTACATTGCAGATGTGACATTTGATAGGAAACTGGCAGCCAGTGAGGTGAGAAGAAGGATATCCAAGGGAATAATGTGCCAGAGTAAGTGCGGGTGGGGTAGAGTGGGTGTGTGTTCGGGACGATTGCAAGAGCAGAAGGCTAATCTTTGATATGTTTTAGGAAAAGCAAAGATGCTAGTAGGGCTAGAGCAGAGGAAGTGAAAGGAAGACAAGCAGAAGAGGAGGTGAGAGAAGTAAGGGAGAAACACATCACATACACGGTTGCCTTATGGCTTTTACTCTAAGATGAGAAGCCATTGGAGTTTTGGGGTGTGGAAGGGACCTAAGTAGTATTTAATAGGAGCCTTGGCTGCCATGCTGAAGAGTTCCTAGGAGTAAGGCAAAAGGAGAAGCAGGGTGGTCAAATAGGTTGCTATTTGCAATCACCCAGCAGAGAGTTGACAGAGGCTTGCACTTTGGTAACAATAATGGAAGTGAGAAGTGGTTAGAGTCTGGATACGTTTTGAAAAAGAGTGCATTCAATTGATACTGCCATGTAAGCAAATTACTGCAAACTTAGTGGCTTAAAGCAACACAAATTCCTTACCTGACAGTTGACGTTGGTCGGGAGTCTGGGCACAGCTTACCTGGATTCCCTACTTCAGCCTGTAATCAAGGCATCAGCTGGATGCCAGTCTTATCCAGAGGCTTGATTTAGGATGAATCTTCTTCCAAGCTCATTTGGGCTGTCGGCAGAATTCATTTTCTTTTGACACTGGAACTTATGGAGGCTTGCCTCTTCAAGTTCAGCAGGAGAGCTGGCAGCAGGCACCTCCCCCCCCCCCCCCCCCCCCCCCCGCCACATCCCAGCCAGTGCCACATCCTCTGCAGGTGGAGTCATCAGCCTCCCATCCCCACATGTCCTCCCTGTTGGCACTGCTCAGGCCAGAGGGCAGAGCACAGAGGTTTCCCTACACTCTACCTCCCTTCGCAGAACACTCCCAGGCTTGGAATTTTTCTATAGGTTTGGAGTGGGGAGGGTTCCAGGGAGGGTACCCGGACAATAAAGAGATTAGATCCCCCTCCCCAAAAATTAACGCTCTCCAGAGCCCCAGTCTGCTAAGAGAGATTCTTACATTACATAGTGTAACCATGGGAACGACATCCCATCACCTGTTCCTTATTCTGTTGGTTGGGAGCCTCACAGGTTCTGCTGTCACTCAAGGGGAGGGAATTTCTGGGTGCCAGGAGGCTGGAATTATTGGAGGTCACTGTAAGGTGTGTCCACTGCAATGAACAAGCAGAATTTTGTTGCTGTTGTTTAGCTGTAGACCAAACACTGAGACAAAGGAGAGAACAGCTGAAAAGTTCGATGCCATTAACTGAAATTGGGGAGAGAGAGGGAGGGAAGACCAAGAGCACAAATTTGGCAACATAAAGAATGAGATGCCCATTAAATACCCCCAGGGAGATGTTGCAGAGACAGTGGCATATGGAATCCAGAGTTAAGGAAGGAGGTTTGAGATATAAATTTGGGACTCATTAGTATATAAATGGTATTTAAAGCAAAGGAATGAGATCACTAGGGAGTGAGGGTAGACGAAAAACAGGTCCAAGGACTGGGCCCTAGGTTCCCCACATTAAAAAGTCGGATCTAGGAAGAAGCAGTAAAGGAGAAGGAAAGTAATAGTGAGATAAGAGGGGTGCATGAGCATGTGCCACCCTTACAGCCTTTACAGGTTGACTTAGTTCTTTAAAAATCTCAGAAAGCAAAGTTTCTTCCCCTTATCTCTCTGTTTTGGGAAACACTTAGCCACCCTTTTCTCTCTGAATGTGCTGCCTTTTTTGAGTGGTCTTAGATGCCAAATGTGAATGGAAAAACCAGGTTTGACCTTGTTGTGTAGGTTCAACAACCAGGTTTGCTTTTCTGCCCAAATAAACCAACTCAATTCAGCCAGAACGTGGATGACACTGTCAGTGGGAGTGTGGGAACTGTTTTAGTTTGAGATTGACACCAAAAAAAAAAAAAAAAAAAGGCTGCTTGATATCGGGTGACACATGGCATGTACTACCTCAAAAGTAAGTGGTTTCAAACAATGACAAGAGAATGAGTCTTTCCTTGATGTATTAGATGTGAATACTGGAGGCATTTTTGTGTACGCCCTTTGGTCAAACATTTATTTGAGTACCCATTGATTATGCACAGAAATTTATTGAAATCATTAAAATGTAAAGACTTCCTATGGGCGTAATAAACCACCATTTGTCCACCCAACCATACCCTGCACTTAAGGATTTATTGCAATACAGTTTACTTTGCAGAGTCATTTCTGTTAGTATGGAACCCAGAGCAATAATCTTGAAATTCTAAGTGGTTAAAGTAGAAACAAAGACCCCATTTGTTCAAATTCAGTACATCATAATGTAATTAGCGTCATCGATAATGCAAATATGTACGTATACCTCGACTCATTAGCTGTGTCTACTGAAGCTATGTGACTTGTTTCTTAGTCCCTTTGACATATAACTGAGAACTCCCAATGTTCACTTAGAAAAATATCTGTTCTCCAATATCCACTCAAGTGTTTCACAGGTGTCTTAGTTGCTCAGCAAAGTCAGAGCTGTGCTCACGGAACAAATTATGAAGCTCGTTTCTTAGTTGGGCCATGATTTTGAATTAATCAGCTTTTGAAACAGTGTACACATAGTTCTGTCAGCTGTCTTATACAAATTAGGTTATAGTCCCCATTTCACAGATGAGGAAACAGAAGAAGAGCCCAACTCCCTATGAACACAGCCGTCCAAACGCTGCACTTGGGCACTTGGTCAGCGAGGCTGGTGGGCTCCTGTGGGACCACACAAGTGACATCCCAATGGGGGCATGTTGAGCCCGGAAACGGGAATCGCAAGCAGGCTAATGAAATGGCTTCATTGCCTTTCAGACAGGCCTGGAGGTCAAATTAGTTTATTTGTTTTTAATTTAGCTGAAATTATAGGCTGGTTGAAAGATTCTTTTGCCTGCAGGGATCTTTTGAATAGCCATACAAACCTTTTGGTCTCTCTCTCTCGCTCACTTTCCTCCTCTCCTCTCATTTGCAGGATTAGAAAAGCACTTGGGAGGCACATTCATCTTGCCGGCGTTGTCAGGAGTGATCAGCGAGTTTTATTAAAAGCCCTGGGGTTGCCTGAAAAGCCTCCTTGTCTGAGTTGGAAATGAAAGGGACATGTTAAGATCTTGGGGCACATTGTCAGGACCCCTTGCCCTGCCCCTTGGACTATGAGCTAACATCCCTGGAGGAAGCACAGAAACCCTCCTTTGTTGAAGGGATTTCACTGGTGGACAAACCGAGTTGGCCCCTGACAGCATGAGCTCTCCGAATTGGAGTGGGCACAGTGCCTTGCTGTTGTTGCTGCTGCTGCTTCTCCTAAACTGGGCCAGTCCCTCCTTCATCAGCCTTAACCGTGGGGTCAGGGTGATGAAGGGCAGCTCTGCCTTCCTGTTGGGAGATGACCTGAAGTTTGCCATCCCCAAAGAAAAAGATGCTTGCAAAGTGGAAGTTGTGATGAACGAGCCAATGACCCAAAGGGTCGGGAAACTCACTCCACAGGTAGGTCATACCTGAGATTTTTCTATTCAGTCATGTGTATGAATGTGAGTGAGTGAGTGAGTGAGTGAGTGAGTGAGTGAGTGATTGTGTGTGTGTGTGTGTGTGAGAGAGAGAGAGAGAGAGAGAAAGAAAAAAAAACAGAACAGGGACAGCCTTCCAAGGGCTGGAGCGGGCTATCTCCTGTGTGATGTGATAAGGTCAGTCTTTATGGGATTATTCCTGCCCCAAATGATCTCATCCATTGCTGGTCAGAGTGCCTTTGAAGAAGATCTCAAGATTTCAAGATGTGTTTTAGACTGTTCTTGTGATCACAGAGTAGCAAAAGTAAAATGTGAAGACATTTTCATCTGTTTCCATCACTGGAACATTCCGTTGAGTGAGAGGAGAGATATGGAAAAAGGGGTGAAAATACTTCACCTTAAATACTCATTGTTCTTCAAAAATGTCTAGAAAATTTTAGTCAAAATCTTGGAGACCTTGTCGTTTGAGAGTATTCTATGCGCAGTCCTCTCATAGGATGAAGTTACCTTGTAAGTCATGGGTTAAAAAAAAAAAAGTCCGTATTATCACATATTGTCTTTGCTTGAAGTAGGAGTTTATCTTTATACAAAATAGGAAATTGGTTCTGGTTTTATGACTTGTCTCTGCTGTGGTTTAACTTCCTCCCAAAGCAGGCAATTCTGAGAATGTTTAGCATTGGTTGCTGCTGCTGCTGTTTCTGGAAAAATGCACCGTTATTTGTGAACTGTGAAATGTTAATTTTCTTCTTCTCCATTTGGCTAAAGAAACTTATTCCAGGAAGTTACTCAACAGAAGTATCAGACAATGTAGAGACAAACTAAAGAGACTAAGATGCTAACTCACGTGGTTATCGCCAGCCGCCCCATTTACTGCATTCAGAGTCCAGTCCAGTTCTGAAACACATCGCAATTCTATGGTGGGCTCTCACTTAGGGAGTATTCCTGATGTGATAGCAACCAAATGTCTCTCTCCAGTTTCCCATGAGATTTTCTTTTGTCAGTTAGAGCTTCTGATGGGCACCTGTAAACTGTCTGAATATAATAATGGCCCCAGCTCCTAAGGGGCCATATTCCCAAGTGCTTGGGAATTGCAACATCTTCACACTTCCCTCCCAACACGATTTGCACTGCAAAAGTGTGGGTGTGTTTTAAGATTTTGTTTATTTATTTGAGAGACAGAGAGAGCATGAGCAGGGGGAGGGGCAAGCGGACTCCCTGCTGAGCTTGGAGCCCAACACTGGGCTCTATCCCAGCACCTTGAGATCATGACCTGAGTCCAAGTCAGATACTTAGTGACTGAGCCACATCAGTGACAGTGTGTTTGATTGAACTTACCCAGTCAGGGAAAGAGGAGAGACCTGGGATAGCTCATACCTGGAACCCAGATGCGCTAAATGCAATGAGTAGATGACATGAAAAAGATTAGCTGCAGAAAATGAAGTCCTAACTAGGTGTGCATTTGTTAAAAGCAAATCCTTGGCATTTGGGGAAGCAATAGAGGACCCTAATCCTAAACAGTGGGGTCATGGCTCCACTGATATGTGTGGGTGCCTTATAAAGTTGTGAACTCATCATTTGGTACCCCTTCCAATCAATATTATTTTTAAAAAATTGTCTAACATTTATTTAGAAGTGAGATTATTTTGTGGGGGAAGAGAAAAAAAATTCTCCCTCATGTACACTGGGGCAACCTATGGTCCAGGTGTATTATCTCTGGCTCTAAGCAAGCAAAACAAAAGCCCCATTCTTCAGCAGATTCTCCCTCCTTAGAAAGTAATTTGGGGAGAATAAACTTTTCCTTAAGTCATCCTTGAGTAGTAACCTCTCCCCATCCCAAATAGCCTATGACTTATAAGCATATATATAGTAGTTTCTCTACAAGAAACAAAATTGTCTCCATTGTATATTTTTGGTGATGTTTTAATGGTCTTCACCATCTGGCTGGCTCTGAGATGCTAGAGAGCAAATGGGGATCCAAGTGACTACAACGAGGTAAAACACTTATTTGGGGATCAAGGGTTGTAAGAGATCTCCAAGTCATCTCCATTCCAAACTTCCTTTGATTTTAAAGCAAAAATCCAGTTACTAGAAGAATATGGGGGCGGGGGGGAGGCACCTGGGTGGCTCAGTCAGTTAAGCTTCTGCCTTTGGTTCAGGTCATGATCCCAGGGTCTTGGGATTGAGTCCTGCATCAGGCTCCCTGCTCAGCCAGTAGCCTGCTTTTCCTTCTGCTTGCCACTCCCCCTGCCTGTGCTCACTCTTTCTCTGACACATAAACAAATAAATAAAATATTTTTTTAAAAGAAAGAATATGAACAAAAAAATCAATAAAAGAAAGAATATGGAGCAGAAACAACATGATTTAGGGAGGTCTCTACCGGTAGGCCAGGGATGGGGCTTCAAAGTCTCAACTGGTCCTTTCGCGTGCTGTGGCCTAGTGCAAGAAGATGTTCAGTGAGCACATTTCCGGAGGTTGATGTGGCATCACAAGTGGATTTATATGGTCTAAAGTAAATATGGGACTTGTATTTTCTAAAATTTATTGTGTGAAAAAAGGAGGCAGTTGAACTGTGGAGTTTCATTATCTTTCTGTCAGATATTTGTACCGTAAGAAAATCTATGCATCCAGAAAACTTTGTTTCTCAAACTTCCAGATGATCTTCCTAGTTTATTATGATAATTTCAACAGAAGCCAGATTCCTAAGTAAAGTCTGGTTTTGGGGGGAATGTGTGCTTATTTTTAAGTCAACCCTCCCCCAAGGATGTATTTCTTATGGCATTTTTGAAATTAAGCATAGCCAAATGCACACATACACACAAAGTGTAAACATTATTCTTTAATAGCACTTACCAGTAAGTTGAAAGCAAGGCTTATGTGAACCCATTTCTAGCGAGATGACTGTATTAACAGCACCCTGCTGTGTAATGAACAGTTTTATTTGATTTGCACAGAAAATGTTTTGTTTAACATCTGTTCAATTAGTGTTTTCATTTCATTACTGAAGTTTGTCTTAGAACCAACAGGTTCATTTTCCTATTGGATATTTGGAAAGGGATTTCAATTGGCGCACACCAGTACCTTCTGTTTAGATAACCCTCTTGATATAGTCAATTAGATAAGGTCGGTGGCAATATGTTTTCCTCATGTTTTAGGACAAGACTTCCTCACACACAGCACTTCTCACACCTGTTTCAAAGCAAGAAATTTCCTGGGTGGAAAAGCACCTCAGTTTAGAGCTGAGCTTGCTTTTTTGAATCGGAAATACAGCCGTAAGAAAACATCTCTAACTTGAACCCCGTTTACTGTCATTAAAGTGAGTAATGAGTTAGGAATGTGTGACAATTTAATTATAAATTGTAATTGAAAAGCAGTTGAAGTGGAAAAAAACCAAGGCTAGACAGTAATTAGAAAAGGATTTAGCTCTCCTTTGTTTTAGTTAGTAAATTTATGGACAATTATGGTTGTCGCCTTTTATAAAAGGAAAACATATTACAAAACATAAAACAGATGTTTCTTTTAACAAAGCAGATTGTCTCTTTATCACCATGACTATTTGTCAATGATATGGGGAAGGTCTTTCCTTTATCTCCTTCCTTGTTGTCAATTAAAAAGAGGAACCGACGATGTCTGTGGGAAAAGAAGATCATTTGTATTAGTAATAAAGTCTTCTCAGAGAGGACAAAGTTGCCTGTAAATGATTGAGCCTGTGACAAAGTATATGCTAAACACCATGAGCTCAACCGTGACAGTGTGCAAATACCTCAAGGCTATTTCTTAACACTGTTCCAAGTCAGGTTGTGTAGAATGAAGGTCATGCTGTGGTTGGGAGAGAAAATTCTTCTTTCAAGAATTAGGGTTCCCAAAATACGACACTTAGCAATTTCCTTAATTGTTCTGAGTGAGGTGACTCAGTTAATTATAATTTTGTTTGAATAGAAGAAATTACCATTAGCATGCTATTTGTCTCATCAACCATTCCTCCTATGACTAACCAGTAGCGCAGTCTTTTGCAAGTGTATGAGAAGCAACTGCCAAGTCATGTTTGGCTCTGATCAGCCACAATAGTGTCCATAGTCAGTAGCTTCATTCTTGAATGTAAAAATGCTATTTGGAAAAGAAAGAAATAAAAGGAGAAGAAAAAGATATATAATATATAGTGTGTTTGTGTGAGGGGTAATGCACACCTTTTCATGCATACACACAAGTAGACCTCTCTAACTCAATTACTATGAACGATGAAGGGTGTGGGTGTATGATACTTTGATAAATTGAATGATATTTTAAATGTACTATTGACTGTAAACAAATAATCATTTCAAGAGATAATTGCTCCTTAATATATCTGCTTGATCTGCTTGGATTTTCATAGTTTAGGTATTCTCAAAATAAGACACAACTATGTAAGCAGGATGGTGAGTGGTCACGGGGGTTGGGTGGAGGTGGTGGTGGGTACAATATACACATGCGCATGTACACACACACGTAGATGCCCCCAACTAACAGACCATAATTACCCCAGGCGGTACTCTACTGCCAGAAAAATCAAATCTTGTACCATTATTTTTCACAAATATTTATTCATTTCTTCACATGAACTAGGTCTTTGACTGCCATTTCCTTCCCAATGAAGTAAAGTATATTCACAATGGTTGCCCGATTCTTGATGAAGATACAGTGAAGCTTAGACTTTACAGGTAAGCAGCACACATAACCATTCTATGTTACTTCTTAGGGCTTTTCCTCTTGATAGGCATTATCATGAGACTAGTTACTAGATTCCAAACAAGAAAATAATCAGTAGAAATTGGGGACCTAAGTAGATGAGGCAAGAACTGAGGTCCACTTTCAACTATATTTGTATCATCTTCCTGGGGGCTTTTCTGTGACAAATTTCAGTCCTGTTCCCCTTTACAGTTGTTGTGCAGATCCACCCTCCTACTTATGATGAAAAATGAAAATTACAAAATACAAATTCTTAGTGAGAACTAGGAAAATATATTCCAAAATTGAATGATATTCTTCATTTTGATTATCAGCTGCTTGGTTAATAAGAAGTAGAGTATCTTCTAAGTGTAAACATATTAAATGATAAAATTGTTTAAAAAGTCAATTACAGAGTTAAGTACAGAGTGATCGTGTAAGCTAGCAGTTCTACTCTTAAATATATACATAAGGGAAATAAAAACATTTATTTCCACAGAAACTTACAGACAGATATTCATGCAGCATTATTCATAATAGCTAAAACGTTGAAACAACCCAACCAGTGAATGTATAAACAAAAGATGGTGTATCCATACAATGGAATGTTATTCAGCCATAAAACAGAATGAAGTACTGATAGATGCTACTACAGCATGGATGAACCTTGAAACCATCATGCTAAATAAAAGATGCCAGACACAAAAGGTCACATACCTTTTCTGGAAAAGGCAAACCCGTAATATGCAGAAAGCAGATTAGCAGTTGCCAGGGCTAGGGGAAGGGCAAATGGGGAGTGATTGCTAGTGGATATGGATTTCTTGTTGAGTTGATAAAATTTTCTGGGATTGGGTGGTTGTGATGGTTGCATAACCTTGTGAATATACTAAAAACCACTGAGTCATGTACTTTAAAAAGGTGAATTTTATAGTATGTGAATTATATCTCAATAAAAATTAGTTTAAAAATTAAGCTCATGGTTATGGTATTGCTCACTTCGTAGAGGTAACTGACAATGCTGTAGGTGGAGTAGGCTTTTAGATAGATTTTTACTTGGTTTTATTGCTGTTATGACTATATGGCTAAAATATCTTAGTGTGAATTTCCCTTGGGTACTATACTATATTGCAAAGAGTTTTGTGGAAGACACTGGGACAGTGACTCATTCTATAGAGAGTTATGATCACCTACTATCACCGAGCATAGGAAGCACAAAGGCAAGGATGCATAGGTTTTTGGTGCTCATAATCTGATGCAGAATATGGGCAGATAATTAATAACACAAAAAGTGCTGAAAGGTGTGAACAAAGCACTGTGCTCAAAACATGAAATAGTGTCCAAGGATTCCTTATCACCAGCATATTGGCTGTTTGGTCTTTCTAAGACTTTAGAGTTAAAAAACGAACTTTGGACAGCTTGCCTGGAAGGGCTGAAAAAGCTGGTGGATTGTGGATCCTCCTACTTCTTTCTTGAGTTTTGAAGGCACAGCCAGGGTAGAGTAGCAGGCGAGAAAGGCTGACGCAGAGGAGCTGTGGTTCCTCTTGGTCTCGAGGACATTTGATATAGAATACTCAGAGAAGTCGGAGGCAGAAAATCAGAAAACATGCTTTCCCCGCCTTGCCTCCTCTTCAGCCCTTTTGGTGAGCAGTTCCCCCTCTGTAACATGGAATTACCAGTGTCTCTCATAGGTTTCTGAAGAACAGAAAGATGTTGATGCTTCAGAAACGCCTCACCCTTTCACTCCTGAATCAAAACTCAATCCATAAATTACACAGGCTTGGTACTCTTAAATTATACATGTGCTAGAAGTGAGATTCTGAGCTCCCGGCTGTCATTACATATCAGCATGGCTGATGGGTTTGCAAGAAGGTGTTGAAAAAAAGCTCATTGGCCAGGGAGATGGCAGAAAAAAGAATTGACCCCAAGATGAGGAGAGGAAAGGAAAAGAACAGAGATTGGGGGTACGGTATATAGCAGAATCCAAACTCTCCCCCTTACGCACATTTTGTAAAGGTCAATCCTTGGATACCGGAAGTACCTGAGCGCTAGTAAATATGGCCTTTGCTGTGTTCTCTCCACAGATTTACTGAGACAGATACCTTCACGGAAACCTTTATCCTGAGGGTCTATCTCCTGGAACCAGACTGTAACATCATCCGTAAGAGTAACAATGTACTGGAGGTGTCAGAATTCTACGGCCTGTCCGGAGCCATTGATAAGAACCTGCTCAGATTTGATTACGAGAGGACGGCTGGCCTGGAGTGTACGGTCAGGCTGGATCCCGTGGGGAGCCGGCTGCCAGCCCACGGTCAGGTGGTCCTGCTGGAGCCTCGGCCAGAGAAACCTCGGGGAGATCAGCCACACAGTTTTTTCCCCAAGTCTCGTATGTATGTTTTAATACATATCTGAATGTTGCTAGGCCTGACAAAAACTTCTGTAAATAGTCAGTTTCCACTGCGACAAAAAATTTTTGCTTGATATAAGGATTTGTCGCTGGTTGAAAACTGTAGGCTCGTGGCTAAGAGTACAGACTTTGGAATCAGTAAGACTTGCGTTTCAAACCTCCTCTGCTCTTTATTTCCTGGGGTGATTTTAGTTAAGTTACTTAACCTGGCTAAGCCTCCATGAAATGGGCTAGGATAGCTCTCCACAGGGTTGAGGCAAGATGGAGTAAATGAGATCCCATGCACAAAGTGTGCTTCACACGGTGTTGGGCTCTTCGCAGGTGCTCAGTGACCGTCAGCTGTTGTTATTCATAGTAACAATGACAACGGTCGTAAGAGTAATTGGTGCATTTATTAAGTATGATTTGATTACAAATAAGTTGGAGGTAGAGCAGGTGGGCAGTTAGCTATGGTTTAAATCAGGAGAAGTTAATAGATAACGTTCCTTCTGCTATTCATTTAATCAGTATATTTTGGGCACCTCCTCTGTGCTTAATAATGCTCTAGGCACTATATGAAGACAATCACAGTCATAGGAATACTTGCATTTGGGCAATAATTTACAGCTAAGGACGTGATTATGCATGAGTCTTCTCATTTAGTGTTCACAACTGTCTGGTTAAGAAATAGAATACTGATTTTGTACATCAAGGAAATGTACAAAAGCCCACTCGAAAAATACGTGGCCTGTGGGTGTCACCCCACAACAGTGAAATGAAGCTGGGCAGAGATACACTATTGCAGAGATGATTGTGGTCTTTAGTGGGAGAGAGCAGGTTGGTTCAGGTGGTCAAAGCATACTTAAAAGAGGGTTTAGTAAAAAGACTAAGGGGACCTGGAAAGGTATCAGGACTCAGGGGTGTGATGAGCACAGTGGGAAGAGAATTTGAGTGAGTAGAACAGCATTGGAGTGAGATCATGACAGACCCCTGGATGTGGATGCTGTGTTGGAAGGCTGGCAGTGGAGTATGGAAGGCCAGTCATGATCCATTGGCCTATGTGTCAGGAATATTCAGTCATCAGAACACATATTTTATTACTTTTCTCTCAGTGTAACTTTTGGTGGGCAGGGAGCTCAGGAGACAACTGGTCAAACATTCTTCTCAGGAAAAGAAATTCAGGGGTTGTAGAGTAATGCCAACCCCCTCCTTGAATGATTAGAGGGTATGTGTGGGTATTCTTGAGGCAGTGAGAGGGAGTCAGTATCCATGGGAGGGAGGATTGGTTTTTTAATTTTACAATCATGCTCTAGTGACTGTCTCAACTCAGTTGCTGAACATTCTAGAACTGGGAACAGAGCTGAGGTGTCCAGGTGGAAGCTGTGCCCTGGGACTGAAGAAAATGGGAAGTGTCAATGTGAGCTGTGAGGAGTTCCTGTTGATGGGGCTTCATTATCAACACACAGATCCCCCTTCTCCCAACATCGACTACATCTCCATCCAGGTGGACCTCACAGATGGCAGGAGCAAAATCGTATACAAGGTAGAACTGGGGGTTATGTGTCTGTGTCCTAGGATGACCTGCTGCAAGAGAGCCACTTCCATGGTGGTGCTCATGTTGGCTGCCGTGCCACGGACAGTTTCTCCCCTATTATGGGTGGGACTCCCCTTAATAGAACTAGAACTTCAGGCTTGTTGATTTTGCCAGCAAGTGCTTAACCCCAGAGCTATGTGCAGAATATCAGTGTACGATTTCTTGTCGCTGGCTCTCTTCTAGCTTTGCCAACACTAAGGCAATGGAGGAAGGGCTGGGGCCAACCATGCTATCCTTCTTTCTCCTCTCCTTCAGTGTTCTTTAGCTTGTCATATGGTCTTTTGTAGCACCCTCTCTTTGAGGCTTCATTCACTCCTTCTTTGTTTGAACCTCTTTTCACCGTTAGAAGAATCATGGGGCCCACACGTCAACCAGCAAGGCCACAGGAAACAGGGAGCAAGGAGAGGCTCAGTTTCATTATTATGGGCATAGCAGATTATATCCTTTTCCCTCTTCCAGGCTCTGAGATGGAAGACCAGGTCATCAAGGAGACAGGTCCCCTACAGCCTTCTCTATCTTTCAGTTTCAGTTAAATTGTCCTCCTGCCCTTTCCTCTTGTTAATCTCTTCACACTGAAATGAAGGTAGAAGATGAAATCAGTTTATATGAAATATTTAACACGCTACTCAACTGATTTATACACTGTATAATTTGTTTATTTGGGTGAGTGGGGCAACTATGTACCAGTTGAAACAGCTTGGATTTTGTGCTGGTATAAAATGATCCAAGATTACATTCATGAGGGCAGCCTGGGTGGCTCAGCGGTTTAGTGCCTGCCTTCGGCCCAGGGCATGATCCTGGAGTCCTGGGATCTAGTCCCACATTGGGCTCCCTGTGTGGAGCCTGCTTCTCTCTCTGCCTGTGTCTCTGCGTCTCTCTCCGTGTGTCTCTCATGAGTAAATAAATAAAATCTTAAAAAAAAAAAAAGATTACATTCATGAAAGACCTCCATCTTTCAAAATTTGGCTTCTCACAGGATTTCTCCCAAGAAACTCAGATTAGGGAACACTGTCACTCCCACAGAATTGATAAGATAAAACATGATAAGAAAATGACAAGACAGGATCAGAGAATTTTAGAGTTGAGATGAAAAAAAAAACCAACTTTGAGATGGTCTGGTCAAATTGATTAGGCAAATCACTTGATGAATTTTAAAGGATAGATTTCTGAGCCTAACATCGACAGCTAAGAGCATGAACACTGGGCCCAGTTTGCCTGGGCTCAAATGTCTGATTAACTAGCTTTTGACCATGAATTTTATGCCTCATTTAAAAAATCTTAAGATGGAGATAATAGAATCTACTTCTTAGGGTAATTGAGAGAAATAAATGAGATAATACTTATAAAGCACTTGTCATGAAGCCTGGTACATAGTTAGTACTGTGCATATTTTGCTAGCTAAAAAAGTGACCTAGGAAAAAATGGATCATCAGCTATGTTTGGGAATAACTGGCCTAGCCCAAACGTCTTGTTGTGTGGTGGTGGTCAGAGAAAGTGCATACTGTGCCCGTACATACACGGCCGTTTTATGACTGAGTCAAGACTAAATTCTAGGTCTAACTATTAGTAGATGTCTTCTCATCTTTTTGACACAAAAATATTTTTTAATTTATTTTATTTTGAGAGAGAGGGAGAGAGTGGGGGAGTGTGGGACCACAGAGAACAAAAGCGACAATCTCAAGCAGGCTCCATGCTCAGTGCAGAGTCTGCCTGATGCAGGGCTCAATCTCAGGACCTGAGATCACAACTCAAGCCAAAATCGAGTCAGATGCTTAACTGACTGAGCCACCCAGAAGCCCCAAAACTTCACTTTTATTGCTATCTTACCTCCATTAAAAAATTAGGCTCATTTTTCTTCCTGAACAGATTTTTCTTTTTTACCTCTCTATACTGAGTTAGGGTATTATTTGTTTCTATTTTTAGATCAGTTTGCCATTTTACCCCTTAAAATGACCTTCTTGTTTTATTAATTAACCCACTCCATAGTCAATTTGGCATGCCATAAAACACATTCTTTTATGGATATCAAAGTAATATGTTCACTGTGGAGAATACTTTTTTAAAAAGTCAGAAAGCAAAATAGGTTCTATTTCTTCCACTTTATGCACACACACATACACACACTCATGGTAAGGAGTCGTTTGCACCAGTGCTGGATTTGCCTTATGGATCTGAACTTATACTATATTTGAAGTTTTAAAATATTGTCATTTTATTATTTTTTTGCTTGTACAGTCCAGCCTCATCAAGTGACTAAATGACTATTTCATCCATAATTTCTTCTAGATTCTTAAGGTTTTCTTGTTTACATTAGCCTTTTAAATCAATCTGAAATGAATTTTAGCATACTGTGAAACACGGAACAGGTTTTTTTTTCTCAAATAGCCAAAATTTTCAGCACTATTTGTTGAATAAGGATTTCTGTTTCTCATTGATTTTTGTTGCTTCTATTGTATAGAAAGGTGTTAACGTATACGATTTCAAGTCTAGCTCTTTTGTTCCTTAGATTTACCACCTTATTCCTGTGCCAGTATCAGTTATCCTAAATCTAAAAGGTCAATAATACACTTTAATATTTTACAGGCAAGTTCTTCCTTATTACTTATCTTCAACGTTTTCTTATCCATTCTCACCTAATCTTAGTTCTCAATAAAGAATTAATCCATTTATATTCATTAAAGAAAAGGCCCTAAGTATTTTTTTTATCGGAATTGGATCATAACTATAAAGTATTTTGGAAATAATTGGAATATTAGAGCATTTACCATATTGAGCCTTCTCATCCAGAAATGAGGGGCCTCACTTCATCTAAGCAAACATTCTTTGATATGTTTCTGTAAAATTTGCAGTTTTCTTCATGTAAGTTGAGCATACCTAATAAGTCCAGTCCTAGGCAGTTTGCTTTTGGGAAATTACTGTGAATAAACACTTTCCACCTTCATTTTATCTTCTCATTGGTTACTGATGATAAATGGGAAAACTATTTTTTGGTATAATTTTCTTTTATCTGGCTTCTTTCTTGAATTCAATTATTCTAAGAATTTTTAAGTTCTTTGAGCCTTTGAAGACCTAATTATATCTCTCGGTAATGATGATAATTTTGTCCTTTCTTTTTCAGGAATTAGTCCTCTTATTTTTGCTCTATTCTCCACTAGTTTGGCCAGTATAATATTAAGTATAATGCTTCTTATAATAATCTTTGTCATATATTTTATCATTTAACTACCCACACTGTTCTTTTTTAATGTTTTTTTGCCTTGATTCATCTTTCTTTGAAAGTACTATGGTCATCTGCTTTTTTCTTTACATGATAACTTTTGATCAACCTTTTACTTTTAATCTTTGTATGTAATTTTATTTTATTTTATTTTTTTTATTTTTTTAAATTTTTTTTTAAAATTTTTATTTATTTATGATAGTCACAGAGAGAGAGAGAGAGAGAGGCAGAGACATAGGCAGAGGGAGAAGCAGGCTCCATGCACCGGGAGCCTGATGTGGGATTCGATCCCGGGTCTCCAGGATCGCGCCCTGGGCCAAAGGCAGGCGCCAAACCACTGCGCCACCCAGGGATCCCCGTAATTTTATTTTAAATGTCTCTCCTATAAGACACATGTAATTAGAGATATAATTTCAGAATATTTGTCTTGAACATGGGAATATAAGCTATAGTTTTACAATGGCTATGTATTTTTTTCTATCATCTTTTTATTTTTTAAACATTTTATTTATTTGAGAGAGAGAGAGAGGAATGAGAGCGTGAGCACAAGTTGGGGGAGGGACAGAGGGAGAAACAGACTCCTCACTGAGCAGGGAGCCCAATGCGGAGCTCAGTCCCAGGAACCTGGGATCATGACCTGAACTGAAGGCAGATGCTTAACCAATGGAGCCACCGAGGTGCCCCTATTATCTTGTTTTATGCTTTCTGGCTAATAAAAAAAATCATCTTACAATAGAGATTATATTTTCTATGCCTTTTCCTTCACTCATCTGAGAGTCTTTTATCCCATTTTATGTTTTACTGGGATTTATTTCCAAAACTTAAAGCATTGTTTAACTTGTTTTTTTAACACTTAAGATAAAAAATGAAATGAGGTCCCTTAGGTCCTTCCTATATATGATGAAGAGTGATCCTATTTATCCTTTCTCCTGGTGATTGCCCACCTTCCAGGCTTTGTTTATACAATCTGCAATTTTAGCTCTGGCATTTGGTTGTTATCCCTGTTATTTCTTTTTTAAAATATTTATTTATTTATTCATGAGAGACGCAGAGAGAGGCAGAGACACATGCAGAGGGAGAGGCAGGCTCCCTGCGGGGAGCCCGATGTGGGACTCAATCCCAGGACCCTGGATCAGATGTTCAACCATTGAGCCATCCAGGTGTCCCATACCTGTTATTTTTTAAATCATCTATCTTTTATTTCAAATAAGCTCTTTTGACACTTCTCTCCATTTTGTTAAGATGTTTAAAATAACATCTTTCTTTAGGCTTAACTCTAGGCTTAAATGGTCTTGCTGTTCAGCACCAGTCCTTACATACAGTGATTTTCCCATTCATGAATTTTCAAAATTATTACTCTTTAAATAATTTCTTTTTAAGTAGGCTCCACATCCAGCATGGAGCCCAATCTAGGGCTTGAACTCATGACCCTGAGATCAAGACCTGAGCTGAGACCAAGAGCTGAACTGAGATCAAGAGTCTGATGCTTAACTGAGCCACCTAGGCACCCCTTTAAATGTTTTTTTTTAAATGGCATGTAAAGAATAGATACTTTAAACACTGAGATGTCTCAGCATATCATTAATTTGTCTTCATTAAGCATGCAGTGGGAGAGGAGAGGAGTTGATTTCCTTTTCTCTTTGTTCCTCTTCTCTCTTCTGAGTTTTGCTGGCTAGTTTCAGAACTTATGGTCTTGGGATGGGTGCTTTGTGGGGAGCATTGGGGAGAGAGGGTTTTGATCAGAAACTGATAGAATATGACGTCATGCTGTATAATTCTGGCAAGTGTTTCCAGCTGATTCTTTGTCTCCAGAACAAATTTTGATTTCTCTGGGGATTCCCCCATCCTGGAGGTCTCTTTCCGGTGGATCTCATTTCCTGAGAAATGATCTCATTGCATTTCTTGCCTGAATATTCACTTGCAATTCCTCCCACAGCTCTAGGATGATTTCCACCTTCAGCGGCCTGCTGCTGGGATTCTTTGGCTTCTCATGGATGTACCCAAAAGGTCAGAGTCCAGGATGACTCCAGACCAATCCTCTGTCCCACTTGCCCATATCTGGGAACTCTCATATATTTTCTTCTGCCACAAACAAGGACTATAGGGAGATCCCAGAAGAAGCACCATTATTCTTCTGTGTCTGGCCACTTGGCTTACTCCTGTAAGAGCCCAGCATCAGTCCCTTGTGTTCTTATCTGTGAAAGATACATTGTAAGGCTGGCCTTAAGGAAACTTCTCTCCTGACAAGTGAGACAGAGGTAGCATTGCCCACCTTTCCCCTCCATGGGGGTATGTGAGGTTGGGGATGGAGGGAGTAACTCAGCATAGCAAAGCGGTCTTCTTTACAAATAGATTTTTCTCTTACCCTTCTCAACCCTTTTCTGTTCTTCTAGTGGGTGAGAGGGTTCTAGACCAGTTCCAGACAGTTTGCGTTTATAAATTCTTCCTAGAGTATTGGTATCACATTCACTTTGATATCTGATATTTCTTTCATTGGAACTTAAGTTGAGACTGAGCCAAAAAAAATTCCATTTTCAACATTTTGTTATATATAGATTACAACTTCTAGTCCAATGTCCAGTGTTCAGGATATTGGATGTGACTCTTATCATTTAGTGTTGTTCTTAACAGTCCCATGATAACCAGCATCTTCTGCTCTGAGGATTCTTTCTCATAGCACCTGTTGACACCTCAGATTCCAAGATGCAATTTCCTGGTTTCTCTGGAGATTCTCATTACTGGGGCCTTTTGCTCATAGCTCTCTCATTTGAGGAGGATGCATTTCTAGCCTGACTGGTAACTTTTTTAAATTACCTACTCCTCACTTGGGGACTCAGGGTCTTAAGTAACTAGACAACCGAGCCACCATCCTTCAGTTGCATGAGTACTGAGTTATAGAGACATTTCCCTTCATCTTGCCTTAGCCATCTTTAAAACCATATGACAGGAAGTGGGTACAGCAGCCAGAGGAGGTTGGTAGCATGTGCCAGGCACTGCAGAGTGCTTTACTTTGGCTATCTCACTTAATCCTTGGGGGTTAATCCTTGGGGGTTCACTATTTCCATGTTACAAATGGGGGGAAAATATTTAGGAGTTAAATATCCTGTTTAAATAAAATCACACAAATCATAAGTGCTAGAGACAGTGTCAAAGGGCAGTTACTTCCTTTTTTCTTTTTTAAAGATTTTGTTAGAAGAGAGAGAAAGAGCAGGGGTAGAGGGAGAAGCAACCCCCCCCCCCACCATGGAGCAGGGACCCCAATTTGTGGCTCCATCCCAGGACCCTGGGATCATGACCTGAGCCAAAGGCAGGTGCTTAACTGACTGAGCCACCCAAGCATCCCAGGACAGCTCCTTCTGATGCCAAAATGAATATCCCTTTTCAACCCTGGCTACATATTAGACTCACCGGAGAACTTTAAAAATACCAATTTTCTGGTCCCTTTTGGGGAACAATTAAATTAGAACCTGCAGAGATGGAGCTTGGGCATCAGTATATGTTTAAAACTGCAACGATTCTAATGTGCAGCCAGGCTTCAAGTCATTTCCGGACACACCATACTATTAACCATGTATGTGATAGCTTCATTCATATTACTTCCCCTTTGTATTTTCTTTCCCCTTCAAAAGTCAGAGAGGGCGTGGTTGCCCGTCTATATCAGACCTGGCATTCCTAATCAGATTCCAAGGGCTGCGTTCATGGCCATGTTTACTCTGGAAGTGGATCAGTTCATCCTGACCTCTTTGACTACATCCGTTCTGGATTGTGAAGAGGACGAGACCCCGAAGTCCTTGCTGGTGTTTAACATTACTAAAGCGCCACTCCAGGGCTACGTGACTCATCTCTGGGATCACACCAGACCGGTCTCCTCATTCACCTGGAAAGATCTCAGTGACCTGCAGATAGCCTATCAACCACCGAATAGCAGCCATTCTGTGCGGAGACATTACGAGGTAAGAAAAAAAGGAGACAGAGCGTCAGCCTATTTGGTTTCCAGAGTTATTGGAGAGGGAGGCCACTTCCCCTCACCTTCAGTCTAGTTTGTAGGGTCAGTGCCTCAGAGGAGAATCAATCACTGTAAATCTGGGCCACACTCAGATGCCAAGAGGAGCCAGGTGATGCAAGTTAATAAACCCACGGGTTAGGGGGTGGGGAACGGAGACTGTGGGGAGCAGAAGAAAGAGCTGCAGCTTCGGAGGCAGCTGCACCCAAGCTCAGGTGATTGCTGCCCTGTTTGAAAACAGACAAATATGGACACACCCAGGGTAGCCTTAGCTCTTGTTCTTTCAGAGGAGTTGGAAATCTGTAAGTTTTTTTGTGAAAATGTTTCAATTTCTAAATGTGGAATACATATTAAAAGTTCTAAAACAAACAAACAAAAAGTTCTAAAACATATTGTGGCAGCTACAAAATTGTATGTCTGAGGGCCACATTTGGCCCAGAGCTCACCAGTTTGAGAACTCTTGTGTCCTTAATGTCCTTTCTACAATACATAGACCATGGAAGTTAGAGATGACTCTGTCCACAATCCTTTCACTAACAAACTCTGTTTTAAAAAAATATTTATTCATTTGAGAGAGAGAGCACAAGTTGGAGGGGTAGGGAGAGGGAGAGGGAGAGAGAATCTCAAGCAGACCTCATGCTGAGTGTGGAGTCCAATTTGGAGCTCGATCCCATGAACCCAAGATTATGACCTGAGCTGAGCTCAGGTCACTCAACCCCCTGTGCCACCCAAGTGCCCCTCATTAATAAATTCTATTCCCTCTTGTTTGGAGGAGTGTTTTACTGGGATCCTAAATTTTAATGAGTAACACTGACTCCAGGTAGGAGATTCTATAATCTCTTTGGAGAACTAATTTCCCTATCAAACACTTTCCTGTCAGAAAAGTCCTCTTTCTGTCTAATCTAAGTACTTTCTGCTGCTATTCCAGGCTCTTTCATCTTTGTTTTGGATGGGAGTTGAGAACAGCTGCTTACAGTCTGTGCGTAATAACCCTTACCAAACTTACCTACCAGCAAGTTGATTTGAACATGAACAGGATGGAAAGTTTAAATGAGCAGATTGATACAGACTTGACTTCAGGTTTATTAAGGAAAATGAGCATCCCTGGGGTTCCAAATTGTCCTCCATCTAATTTAGGCATTTTCAGCATTTAGCCTCCAGGGCAGACAAAAGACTTCAGGCTGTAAATGCCATGCTTTGCCCTTTGCTTTTTTTTTTTTTTTTTTTTCATAATAGTAAGTGACAGCTGTTTTTTTCTTTCTTGCTCTCACTTCTCATTCCTTCCATATTATAAAGTAATTTCTCTTTAGACGTCTGGTTTTACCCTGAACTCATAAATAAAGCACAGCTACTCAGGCTGCTTCATGTGTCTTTTCCAGCATTGTATAATGTAATCTTAAAGCAGAACCTGTCCAAATATGTGATTTTGTTGTTGTTGTTGTTGTTAGAAGGTGACTTTTTAATTTTCTCAGTGGCGATTAGATGCTTTGCAGATTATGTGGGTTGGAAGCCCTCGGCTCTTTCAGCCACCTGGAGTGGGACCGCTGAGAGCAGAACAATGGCCAACCCTTCCGAGGACTGTAATGCCAAGGTGGTCCGTTCTTTCAGCCATGAAAATTCAAACTCATTTTATTAGGTACTCTGTTGGTTTGAGAACAGTGTTTCTTAGTGAGCATGTGACATATGATTTTATATGGCTCGACCTAATAGATATTTACATTACATCTCCAAAAGACATCTCCACCTGGGTATGGTTTCATTTTCAGTCTGTTACTTTGGCAGTCTTGAATCTCTTTCTTTTGTTGGTAGTATTTGCTGATATGTTGCCATTTGATCATTTATCCTCTCTGATGACCAAATGGACATCATTGTCAAATGGACATTTTTCAAAAGTAGGCATATGCCTTCCATTTCTGTGTTATACGTTATCCTCCTATGTCAGCATCTCATGCAATGTGTGCATAACACATAATAAGGTTCAAAACTTCTCTTCCTTCTGCCCCTCACTCCCTGCCTCCCCTCAACCCCTGCTCGGGCTCTCTCTCTCAAATAAATAAATAAATAAATAAATAAATAAATAAATAAATAAATAAATAAATAAAATCTTTAAAAATACCATATCATATAGCACCATTTATTACTGATGGATTTCATGGAGGCAAATAAAATCTGGATATTTAAAACTATATTTGGAGAGATAGATGCCTCTGGACCAGGGTCTCTTACAGGCAGTACATTGGCATTTTGCACTGGATAATTCTATATTGTGGGGTCTGTCCTGTGCATGGAGCATCCCTGGCCTCTATCCACTATTAGTGGTCAGTAGTACCACCCACCATGAATACCCACTTTTGAGACCAGAAATGTCTCCAGCTATTCCCAAATGTCTCCTGGGGTGGGGGTGGGGGGAACAAAGTCTCCCTCAGTTAAAATCCACTGCTCTAGACCCTATGCCTTTGAAAGAGCTGGATTGGTCTGATGCTGGTCTCCTGAGCAATTGCAGGAATCTTTCTCCAGCATATTTGCTTTCAGGTTAAAAGCTTCTTTTATGGAAAGGAAAATTTAAAAATACTGTTAACTAAGGAATAAGATCTAGAGCCTGAAATTGTGAGCTCAGGTTGCCAAAAATGAGATCAGGTGGGGCACCTGGGTGGTTCAGTCCATTAAGCATCTAACTCTTGATTTCAGCTCAGGTCATGATCTCAGGGTTGTGAGATGGAGCCCTGTGTTGGGCTCCATACTCAGCGGGGAGTCTGCTTCTCTCCCCCCACATCCCCTCCCCCTGCTCTCTCTCTCTTTCTTTCTCTCTCTCTCTCACTCTCTGTCTCTAAAATAAATAAGTAAATTGTTTAAAAAGAGGGATCAGGCAACAGCAGAAACCTAAATCTGTTTTGCCTCCATCTGTGGTGTATAGTGTATACCCCAGGGAATAATGGTATTTTATGCTATAAATTGTCAATGTGTGATTCTTATGCAACTGTTTGTTTACAGGTGGAGGTGGAGGTTTACGACTTCTTCTTTGAAAGGAGTGCGCCTATTACGGTCCACATCTCCATCAGAACAGCAGATACAAATGCCCCGAGAGTGTCCTGGAACACAGGTGAAACTCAGTATAGGGCGTCAAGCAACATAGCCCTGAAGGGAAGGCAGGAAAGTTTATGGGTTGGGAAAGAAAGGTTGTTTTCTTCCCATTTCACACATGAAGCAACTGAAACCCAGACAAGTTAAGGGAATCAGATGGTTGTTTTTGTTTTGTTTTGTTTTTCCTACTGGCAGGGTGAGAAATTTAAATCCAGGATTCCTGTGTGGTGAAGCCAAGTTTTTCCTTTGTAGGAAATAAGCCAGAAGGACACCTTTCAACTGAATGAGGCAAAAAAGTGACTCTTTGTGATATTAAACTATAGTTGGACATAGAGAGAAAAAGTCTCCAACTCTGACTATTCAGAGGAAAGAAAGGAAGCTGTAGACTAATTCATTGTCCTGTTTTTAGGACATGCAAGGATGCCATAATACATGAATAAGAGCTTTAACTGCTTTGTTTTAAAAGAAGGTCACTTGTGAGTGGTCTTATAATGCAATGTGTATATTTAGATCAGATGTAAATGGGGAATGTGAATGAAGATTTTCTCCTTTCCCACTGATCCCATTGATAGCATTCAAAACATACTTATAAGTGATGGTGGTAGGCTCTGTTAAGGGGAAAATATTTGTGTCTGA
Source organism: Canis lupus baileyi (assembly GCF_048164855.1). NCBI lineage: Eukaryota > Metazoa > Chordata > Mammalia > Carnivora > Canidae > Canis > Canis lupus. The sequence goes on along the minus strand of NC_132847.1, from coordinate 36,604,342 downwards.
TTTAAGTCCTCAGGTTGTGGCTTACATACACACACACACTCACTCACATGCCCTTGCACGAGGGTACCCACACACATGTTTGTATGTGTGTGAGCTTCAGGTGTGTGGAGAACATGGATTGAGCAGTCTTGCAGATTCTACGTCCCATTCTACCTCTGTAAGAGGGATAATGAAAGAAAAGAAGGAATTGATAACATGAAGTTCAGTAATGATCACATATTAAGTGGATTACTGCTTGAGCATAAAGATTTAATACTCTGTATTATCTGTAAAACTCAAGCTGGTTAAGAGAGCTCAAAATCTGGTTTTGGCTATTTGGATATGAGAATCTTTTTTAAAATGAATTTTTACCTATTATGAACTTAATATATGTTCGTCATTGAAAACTTGGAAAGTGTATTAAACAATAGGAATGAATGAATGGGTAATAATAATAATGATGGTAACAATGATGAATGGATATTAATGAGTAAATGAATGAAACAGTAATGAATCAATAAAATCATTTATTACCACCATGAAGACAGAACCACTGTTAATATTTTGCTGTATATACTTCTAGTCTTCTTGTTTGCTCTTCTGCTGTCTCCCATGATGCCTGGTACTGTGCTGTGCCATACACTCTTGGCTTCAAAACCCTTATTACCAGTCACAGTCATAGAGATTCTTTTTTTTTTTTTTTTTTAAATTTTTAAGTAGGCTCCACACCCAGCATGGAGCCCAGTGTGGGGCTTGAACTCATGACCCTGAGGTCAAGACCTGAACCAAGACAAAGAGTAATAAGATGCTTCACCAATTGAGGCACCCAGGCGCCCTTAACAGAAATTATTTATAAGTGCTTGTCCTTTCTCCCTTCTTTCCTCCCTTCTTTCTTTCTTTTCTTCCTCCATCCCTTCTTCCCCCCCTTTTCTTTCTCTCTCTCTCCTTCTTCATACTGTATGTCCTATCCCAAGTTCCCTAGCCAGCAGTCCTTGAGGCAGGTCATATGCACTAACCCTATACTGAAAACAAGAAGAGGAAAAGGAAATTGTGGGGAACAAATAAAAAGGTGGCATGACAAAGTTTATGAGAAAGTGAAGTTGATTGTTAGCCATGCTGGTGTCTCCAGAAGGAGATGGAACCACTGTGTGTGGTCAGTCAGGGGTGGGATGGGGGAGGGGTGAATAGTCTCTCTCTTAGCTGCTTTCCATCTCCTGTCTCACTGTGGTCAGTTTGCCTCAATGGATGTCGACTCGCCACATGTCCATGATGTGCTACCTGGCCCCTCTTTGTGACTACTACACAAACTCAATGTGTCCCCTGGTGTAGGACCTGGCCATGGTCACAAGGGTAAGTCATGCCAAAACCTGGCCCTTGCCGAAGAGAATGGTTGAGCCAACCAGCCATATCAGTAGATGAGGCAAAGGTGGCAGCCAGAACTTTATAATTGTGGGGACTCTGGGGACCCTTGTGGGCCTGCTGTTGCAGGAAAGGGGGCACATGGTCACAGCCAGGGAGGCAGGGAAAGCTGGGCAGGTTTGAAAGGGAGTGTAACCCAGTCCATCCATATACTGCCTCTAAGTTTTATCTACTTGGTTCCTTAAAAAGCTTTGCTCCCTTTTAAGATTCTTTGTAATCTGTCAACTCCCGGATCTACTGAATAATGGGAATGGTTGGTGATGCTCAGCTCCCTGTTTTAACTGGAGTGTTCCAGCCAGGATCTGTATTCTTGCTGCTCTGAGTAGCAATTACCCTCCAGCATGCTGGGTCCAAGGAGAAGATTTTATTGCATTTCCTTTAGTTAAATTCAGTCCTCATTGCAAAGTGTCAGACACTTCATGTCTAATACCCTTAAACACTCCCCTGGCGTAGTAGCTCCATATTTGCACATTTAACCACTTTACATTCTCTGTCCTGTGAGCTACTCTTGTACTCTTAACTCACATGTAAAAGCTCTTCTGATTCTTTTGCTCGCTAAAATTACCTGGATGCCATCTTTGAAAAATTCCTTGTGGACATTTTTGAATGAGAGAACACTGAGAACATCTATTCTTTCCTTTAATATTTATACTCTGGCATCACCATGCCTCCAATGGATATATAAGGAACCAGTTGTCAGATTGGAGTTAATAGTATGAAAAGTATATTTTCCTGCACCTGGGTGGTGCAGTTGGTTAAATGTCTGACTCTTGGCTTCAGCTCAGGTCATGATCTCAGGGTCATGAGATTGAGCCCCACATAGGGCTCTATGCTGAGTGTGGAGTTTGCTTGAGTTTCCCTCTCCCTCTACTTCTCCTTCTGGTTCTCCCTTCTGCACTCTTTCTCTCAAATAAATAAATAAATAAATAAATAAATAAATAAATAAATAAATAAATCTTAGAAAAAGAAAATATTACCAAAAATAAAAGCTAAATTCCAATTTCTTGAAAAGCTTTCAAAGATACAATTTTCAGCTAGTTTTGTGAGTGAAAATTCATTAATCTTGTCTTAAAATAGGCATGTTGGCATGTCATAGAACTTTCAGGACAGTTTTCTATTTTCTCTTGTAGGTCTGAGTCTTCTAGAGGGGCAATCTCGGGCCATCACTTGGGAACAGTTTCAGATTGTCGACAATGATGACATCCATGCTGTCCAGCTGGTCACCGTGGGCGGCCTGCAGCATGGACAACTTACACTCAGAGGTGAAATATCAGCCTCTCTAACCTAGAAGAGAACCCAAGAAATAGTCTCTCCAAAGGCAAATCATATTTAACAGGATGTACATAGCATCTTTTGGTCCTCATTTCTTTCTCTTTTTTTCTCCCAAGTTTTAATTTAAATTCTAGTTGATTAACATATAGTGTAATATTGGTTTAGAAGTAGAATTTAATGATTCATTAATTACATATAACATCCAGTGCTCATCACAAGTGTCTTCCTTAATACCATCCTCCACCTACCTCCCCTCCATTAACCCTCAGTTTGTTCTCTATAGTTAAGAGTTTCTTAATGTTTCCTTCCCTCTCTTTCCCCCCCCCATGTTCATGTTTTGTTTCTTATATTCCACATGTGAGTGAAATCATATGGTATTTGTCTTTCTCTGATTGACTTATTTTGCTTAGCATAATATACTCTAGCTCCATCCATGTCATTGCGAATGACAAGATGTCATTCTTGCCAAGATGGCTGAGTATTATTCCAGTGTGTGTGTGTGTGTGTTTGTGTATGTGTGTGTATACCACACCATTGTGTGTACACAACTTCTTTATCCATCAGTCGGTGGACATTTGGGCTCTTTCCATAATTTGGCTATAGTTGACAATACTGCTAAAAACATCAGAGTGTATATACCCTTTTGAATCAGTATTTTTTTCTTTTTTTTTTTTTAAATCAGTATTTTTGTATACATTGAGTAAATACCTCATAGTGCAATTGCTGGGTCATGGGTAGTTCTATTTTTAACTTTTTGGGGAAACTTAATACTGTTTTCCAGAGTGGTTACACCAGTTTGTATTCCCACCAACAGTGCAAGAGGGTCCCCCTTTATCCACATCCTTGCCAACATCTACTGTTTCTTATGTTGTTCATTTTAGCCATTTTGACAGGTATGAAGTGGTATCTCTTTGTAGTTTTGATTTGTATTTCCCTGATGTTGAGTGATGTTGAGCATCTTTTCATGTGTCTGTTGGCCATCTGTGGATCTTCTTTGGAAAAATGTCTATTCATGTCTTATGCCTATTTGTTAAGTGGATTATATGTTTTTTGGGTGTCAAGTTTGTTATATATATTAGATACTAACCCTTTATCAGATATGTCATTTGCAAATATTTTCTCCCTTTCTGTAGATTGCCTTTTAGTTTTGTGGATTGTTTCCTTCACTGTGCAGAAGCTTTTTGTCTTGATGAAGTCCTAATAGTTCATTTTTGCTTTTGTTTCCTTTGCCTCTGGAGATGCGTCTAGTAAGAAGTTACTGTGACTGAAGTTAAAAAGATTGTTGCTTGTGTTCTCCTCTAGGATTTTGATTGTTTCTTGTATCACATTTAGGTCTTTCATCCATTTTGAATTGATTTTTGTGTATGGTATAAGAAAGTGGTCCATTTTCATCCTTTTGTATGTTACTGTCCAATTTTCCCAACACCAATTGTTGAAAAGACTATCTTTTTTCTATTGGATATTCTTTTCTGTTTTGTTAAAGATTAGCTGACCACAGAGTTGAGGGTCCATTTATGTGTTTTCTATTCTATTCCATTGATCTGTGTGTCTGTTTTTGTGCTAGTACCATACTGTCTTGATGATTACAGCTTTGTAATACAGCTTGAAGTCAGGAATTGTGACGCCTCCAGTTTTGCTTTTCTCTTTCAAGATTGTTTTAGCAATTCAGGGTCTTCTGTGGTTCTATACAAATTTTAGAATTGTTTGTTCTAGCTCTGGGAAAAATGCTAGTGGTATTTTGATGGAGATTGCATCAAATATGTTGATTGCTTTGGGTAGCATAGATATTTTAATATTTGTTCTTCCAGTCCATAAGCATGGAACATTTTTCCATTTCTTTGTGTTATCTTCAATCTCTTTCATAAGTGTTCTGTAGTTTTCAGAGTACAGATCTTGTACCTCTTTCGTAGGTTTATTCTTAGATATCTTAGGGTTTTTTTGCAATTGTAAATGGGATTGATTCCTTGATTTCTCTTTCTGCTACTTCATTATCGGTGTATAGAAATTCAACAGATTTCTGTACCTTGATTTTGTATCCTACAACTTTGCTAAATTCATCTGTCAGTTCTAGCAATATTTTGGTGGAAACTTTTGAGTTTTCTCCATGGAACCATCTGCAAATAGTGAAAGTTTGACTTCTTCCTTGATAATTTGGGTGCCTTTTATTTCTTGTTGTCTGATTGCTGAGGCTAGGACTTCCAGTACTGTGTTAAATAACAATGGTCAGGGATCCCTGGGTGGCGCAGCGGTTTGGCGCCCGCCTTTGGCCCAGGGCGCGATCCTGGAGACCCGGGATCGAATCCCACGTCAGGCTCCCGGTGCATGGAGCCTGCTTCTCCCTCTGCCTATGTCTCTGCCTCTCTCTCTCTCTCTCTCTCTCTCTGACTATCATAAATAAATAAAAAATAAAAAAATATATATATAAAAAAAAAATTCACTTAAAAAAAAAAAAAAAAAAAACAATGGTCAGAGTGGACATCCTTGTCTTGTTCCTGATCGTAGAGGAAAAGCTTTTAGTTTTTCCCCATTAGGGATGATACTTGCTGTGAGTCTTTTGTATATGGTCTTTATGATATTGAGGTATGTTCCCTCTATCCCTACTTTGTTGAGTATATTTATCAAGAATGAATGCTGTATTTTGTCAAATCTTTTTCTGAACCTATTGGGAGGATCATATGATTCTTATCCTTTCTTTTATTAATGTGGTATATTATGTTGACTAATTTGCAAATGTTGAACCACCAGTGCAGCCTAGGAATAAATCTCACTTAATCATGGTGACTGATTCTTTTAATGTACTGTTAGATTTGACTTGCTAGTATCTTGTTGAGAATTTTTGCATCATCAGGGATATTGGCCTGTAATTCTCTTTTTTAGTGCAGTCTTTATCTGGTTTTGGAATCAAGGTAATGCTAGTCTTATAGAAGGAGTTTGGACGTTTTCTTACCATTCCTACTTTTTGGCACAATTTGAGAAGAATAGGTATTAACTCTAATTTAAAAGTCTGATAGAATTCCCCTGGGAAGCCATCTTGCCCTGGACTTTTATTTGTTGGGAGATGTTTTATTACTAATTCAATTTCTTTGCTGGTTATGGGTCTGTTCAAATTTTCTATTTCTTTCTGTTTCAGTTTTGGCAGTTTGTATGTTTCTAGGAATTTGTCCATTTCTTCCAGATTGCTGTTTGTTGGCATGTAATTTTTCATAATATTCTCTTTTGATTACTTGTATTTCTGTGGTGTTGGTTATGATCACTCCTCTCTAATTTGTGATTTTATTTATTTGTGTACTTTCTATTTTCTTTTTTAATAAGTCTGGCAAGGGGCTTAACAATTTTATTAATTCTTTCAAAGAACCAGCTCCTGGTTTCGTTGATCTGTTTTACAGTGGATTTTTTGTTTGTTTGTTTCTATATCATTTATTTCCATTCTTCTACTGGCTTTAGTTGCTCTTTTAGGTTATGTATTTGAGACTTTTCTTGTTTCTTGAGAAAGGCTTATATTGTTAGATACTTCCCTCTTTTGACCACTTTCATTGCATTTCAGGCTTTAGACTGTTGTGTTTTCATTTTCACTTCTTTCCATATATTTATTTCTTCCTTAATTTCCTGTTTAACCCATTCATTCTTCAAAGGGATGTTTTTATCTCTCCATGTATTTGTAGTTTTTCTAAATTTTTTCTTGTGGTTGACTTCAAATTTCATAGTGTTGTGGTCTGAAAATATACATGATATGATCTCAATACTTTTGTAATTGTTGAGGCTGATTTGTGATCCAGTCTGTGATTTGCTCTGGAGAATGTTCCATGTGCACTCAAAAGGAATGCATATTCTGCTGCTTTAGGATGAAATGTTCTGAATATATCTGTTAAGTCCATCCAGTCCAGTATGTCATTCAAAGCCATTGTTTCCTTGTTGATTTTCTGCTTGGGTGATCTGTCCATTGCTGTAAATGGGGTATTAAAGTCCCCTATTATTATTATATTATTATCAATGAGTTTCTTTATGTTATTAACTGATTTATGTATTTAGGTGCTTCCAAGTTGGGGGCATAAATATTTACAGTTGTTAGATCATCTTGTTGGATAGAGCCCTTAATGATGATATAGTATCCTTCTTCATCTCTTGTTACAGTCATTAATTTAAAATCTAGTTTTTCTGATGTAAGTATGGCTACTCCGGTTTCTTTTAACATCCATTAGCATGATAGATGGTTCTCCAAGATCTCACTTTCAATCTGCAGGTTACTTTTGGTCTAAAATGAGTCTCTTGTAGGCAGCATATAGGTGGATCTTGTTTTTTTTTTTTTTTTTTTAGATTTTATTTATTTATTAATGAGAGACACAGAGAGAGAGAGAAAGAGAAAGAGAGAGAGAGGCAGAGACACAGGCACAGGGAGAAGCAGGCTCCATGCAGGGAGCCCGATGTGGGACCCATCCCGTGTCTCCAGGATCACACCCTGGGCCAAAGGCAGTGCTAAACCGCTGAGCCACCTGGGCTGCCCGGATATTGTTTTTTTAGTACATTATGATACCCTGTGTCTTCTGATTGGAGCATTTAGTCCATTTATATTCAGAGTGGTTTTTGATAGATTTGAATTTATTTATATTTATATTGTATTATAAATCCATTGTATTACCTGTACAATTGGTGTTTCTGGAGATTGTCTCTATTCCTTTCTAGTCTTTGTTGCTTTTGGTCATTCTTTCCTACTCAAAGAGTCCCCTTTAGTATTTCTTGCAGGGTTGGTTTAGTGGTCATGAACTCCCATAGTTTTTGTTTGTCTGGGAAACTCTATCTCTCCTCTATTCTGAATGACAGCTTTGCTGGATAAAGTATTCTTGGCTGCATATTTTTCTCATTCAGGATGTTGAATATATCATGATACTTTATTCTGGCCTGCCAGATTTCTGTGGAGAGATCTGCTGTGAACCTGATTTGTCTTCTCTTATAGTTAGGGATTTCTTTTCCCTTGCTGCTTTCAGGATTCTTTTCTTATCTCTGTATTTTGCAGATTTTAGATGATATATCTTGGTGTTGGCTTGCTTTTGTTGATTTTGATGGGAGTTTTGGTACCTCCTGGATTTGGATATCTCTTTCCTCCCCCAGATTAGGGAAGTTTTTAGCTATAATTTGTTCAAATTAGCCTTCTGTCTTAGGCCTCATTTCTAAATGAATTGTCATGTCTAGAAAATCTGGGGATCTTGAAGGCATTAGCGTCTGTGTTAGGATGCTCACATCAGTGGATGACTATTTATTTATTTATTGAAGGGGCAGGGGGAGAGGGAGAAAAAGAACCTCAGGCAGACTCCCCACTGAATGTGAGTCCATTGCAGGGCTCAATCCCAGAACCTTGAGATCCTCATCTGAATCAAAATCAAGTGTCAGACTCTTAACTGACTCAGCTATCCAGATGCCTCTGGATGACCTTTTATGAGTAGCATCTCGTGCTTGGCTCATCATTTAAATCTCAGATCTCGGGATCCCTGGGTGGCGCAGTGGTTTGGCGCCTGCCTTTGGCCCAGGGCGCGATCCTGGAGACCCGGGATCGAATCCCACGTCAGGCTCCCGGTGCATGGAGCCTGCTTCTCCCTCTGCCTGTGTCTCTGCCTCTCTCTCTCTCTCTCTCTGTGACTATCATAAAATAAATAAAAATTAAAAAAAAAAATAAATCTCAGATCTCCTTCTAAATATATGCTTAAACTGATGATCTTATCCCAGTTGGAAGACAAAATATTTCCCTGATTCACAAAATTGTGATGAGAAACAGAAAAACTTTGCTTTTTTAATACTTGGTAATCATTCTGATATTATATTGTTAGTAGCATTGTGTTATTATGTTAACTGTGTTATAATTATAAGGATGGTAGTTAACAAGGTATTAGCCCTAATAAAAATAATATTCATATCATATGATAATATAGTCCATTTCTTGTAGTGAGCTTAGAGGAATTAATTCAATTATACTCTTGGTATTCCTAAGTATAAAACAGAAAGAGAGCTCTTATTTATTATCATTTGTAATTGGGAATTCTGAAATAAAAAATAAAATGATAAATTCTCTTGCCCAATCCCAGGAAAGTAGGAGGTCAGCATAAGCCTGGGTGTATCAATTAGGGTGGATATTCAGCTGCATGGAATGGAAACCCATTTTCCATTTTAAATAACCCAGTTATTTAAAAATTCAAGAGTTATTTTCCTCATGTGACAAATTTGCCCAGAGGTAGGCATTCTAAATCCATGATTCCAGGACCTCTTTCTGCTCTGACAGTGGTCACCGGATGGTGCCTATATCTCCAGACTTTGGGTCTGCATTCTAGGAAGGAAGAAGGAGAAGGGACAAGTTACATCAATTAATTTACTTTCTTTAATAACTTTTTGCTGGAACCTGATACGTGGGTTCCACTTAAATCTACCAAGTCACATACTACCCCCTAGATGGAATGAAGTGTGGGAACCTGAGTATTTTTAAATGATCATAATGCTATTCCAAATAAAACTAGAGTCTGATACTGGTGAAAAATCAGAAAGTGACTACTGAGCAAGTAACCTGTAGTATCTATTATACAAATGTTTAATCACTTATTCCAGTGAGGGCTTTAAAACAGTATGAGGAGTATACTGGGGCACCTGCCATCAAGAATTGTAATCATTTATGCAGAGTGAAGCAATGTTTATTAATACTGTAGAAATGAAGAGTAGAGTGGTAGCCCATGATGATGTTGTGGCTCAGAGGAGGTAGAAAATAGTACTAATATTTTTTTTCTTTGTCCTAGATACTGTACAAAGCATTATACATACTCTACCTTATATTAGCTTTATGAAATGAGGTACAATTATTATTCCCACTTTACAAATGGAGAACTTGAGATTTAGATAACTTGACCTGTCTAAGGTGTTGTACCTAAAAAGTGACTGAACTGGGATTTGAACCTGGGCCATTTGATATCAGAGCTCTAGCTCTTGGTCAATAAGCAAGTGATTCTCAAACTTTAGCATGTGTTAGACTCTTCAGGAGGTTTGGTAAAATACAGATTGCTGGGGCTCACCTCCAGAACTTGGCATTTCTAATGACTTCCCAGATGGTACTGCTGCTCCTGGTTCGAAATTGCCCATCTAAGTAGTGCTGCCATGTAGGATGATAACAATGAGTTTGATAATAATTAACATATTTTGTAGGCTTACTGTTCTTTAGGTTCTCTCATCCTTACTAGGGAATATGAGATATGTATGATTGTCCCTGTTTTATAGATGCTTTCACTACAGCTGCTCCTTCTGCACCCCTCATTCAGTCAGCTCCATCTCTGCTCTCTCCATCAGGTGGCAAAGGATTTCTCTTCACTGTGGCTGACCTTCAGGCTGGAGTTGTTCGCTATCATCATGATGATAGTGACTCCACCAAAGATTTTGTGATCTTCAGGATATTCGATGGCCATCACAGCATCCGCCATAAGTTTCCCATCAACATTTTGCCCAAAGATGACAGTCCCCCATTTCTCATAAGCAATGTTGTGATTGAACTGGAGGAAGGGCAGACCATACTGATCCAGAGTTCTATGCTGAGGGCATCAGACATGGACTCCAGTGATGACTACATCTATTTTAATATCACGAAACCTCCTCAGGCTGGAGAGATCATGAAGAAGCCAGGGCCAGGACTGATAGGTAAGTTTTGAATAAAGAATTTTGGTGTCAGAATTTGTACAAGGGTGGACATCAAGTTTATGAGGTAAGATATTCCCATTTTATGGATGGGAAGCCTGATACTTAGAAAAGTTAAATTGATCTATTCAAATTTGTGCATCTAGCAAGTTCCAGAGCTGAACCTCAAGGTAACCATTACCCTATGAAAAATTAAGTCTGCCAAGCACGATGATAGAACAAATAAGTTTGAAGAGAAGTGTTTGGCCTCTTCTAAATTATTGATAAAATAATTTCACAAATAACATTTGTTTATGCTTTATTAGAATAATTTCATAGCGTAATTTCAAGACTACTTGAAGTAGTCAGGAATAACAAAATAGGTATCAAGTATTAGTGTTATTTAAGAATGTTTCTTAAAAATATTTTGTAATGCTAATTTTTCTACCTTTTTTAAGGCAGGTGTAGCAACTTTAATTTTTCTACTTATTATTTATAAGCTTTGTTAGAAGTATTTATGAAGATTTCTGGGATACATACACCATGGTAGGCAGAGAACACTTTGGAAACAGGTCCAGTATCTTTTTACCCCAATATCTGAAAGATTGTTACAAAAGTATGTGGTGTTTTGTGGACCCAATAGGCTATCCTGTCCCTGGCTTCCTTCAGAGGGATCTATTTAATGGCATCATTTACTATCGTCACTTTGGTGGAGAGGTCTTTGAAGACTCTTTTGAATTTGTCCTGTGGGACAGCCATGAACCTCCAAATTTCTCAGTGCCACAGGTAAGAGGCCATCTCTGAATACTATCCTTAAGTATTATCCACAGATGTCCATTCTGGGAGGTGTCTTTTTTTTTCATTCTGGGAGGTGTCTTTTTTTTCATTCTGGGAGGTGTTATTAGAAACTACATAAAAGCAGGTTTTGAGGTTCAAAGTTGAGAAGCAATGGATTCAACAAGATTAAGTCAATTTCTTTGCAACAAGACTTCTCTACCATTTTCTTTCCTAATAAGTCTTGTCAATTATTGTACTTGTAAATTATTGTATTTGTAAATATTGCATTTGTAAGTTCTTTGTCAAAACTTCATGTATGCAATTTCTCAAAATCATTTCACCATGGGGCTCTTTTATACAGAATAGACTCCCAGAATTTGCTGACCTTATAACATGAAGAAAACACTGGCATTTTGTGTGTAGTGGTTGCAGTATAGTCTCTGAAGTTACACTGCCCGTGTTTCTCTCCTGTCCTTGACCCTAGCTAACTGATTGACCTGTTCCTCAGTTTCCTCATCCTTAAAATAGATAAGAATACAACTTCCTTATAGAACAATTGTGAGGGTAAGTGAGATAATCACATATAAAGTACTGAGAAGTTTCTGGCACATGGCAAGTGCTCAATAGATAAATGAGATTTTGAAGAACTGTAAGTTTTGTTGATTCTGAAAAACTAGAAGTTTTACCACCACTCAAGTATATCATATACGTATATAGGATGCAGAAATAAGTATAAGGAGGCATTCTCATATAGAAATTACAAATTACAGAATATGGAGTTAGCATTGGATCTGGACAACTATAAACTATAAAAGAGTAGGCTCCATGCAAAGAGAGGATGACTGGTGGTAGGGATGGAAAAAGACAGTTGAAAATAAGTGATCACTTACTATACATGGTTCTTTTTGCTAGGTATTTTATACCTATGATCTTGGAAGGTGGCATGTATAGAGACCTAAGCAAATCTAGGACCAGCCCTAGAATGATTTTTTTTAAAAGATTTGTTTGTTTATTTTAGAGCGGGAGAGGGCTAGAGGGAGAGGGAGAAGGAGGAAGCAGACTCCCCGCTGGGTGGGGAGCCTGATGCAGGGCTCCATCTCACGACCTTGAGATCATGACTTGAGCTGAAGTCAAGAGTCAGAGGTTTAGGGGGATCCCTGGGTGGCTCAGGGCGTGATCCTAGAGTTCCAAGATCGAGTCCCACATCGGGCTCCCTGCATGGAGCCTGCTTCTCCCTCCGCCTGTGTCTCTGCCCCTCTCTTTCTCTTTATCTCTCTGTCTCTGTCTCTGTGTCTCTCATGAATAAAAAAAAAAAAAAAACTTAAAAAAAAAAGAGTCGGAGGTTTAACAGACCAAGCCACTCAGGTGCCCCTCTAAAATGATTTCTTAAAGCATGTATCCCTATTGGGTATATAATGCTTCTCATAATATCACAGTCACCCACATTAGCTGCTACATAGGTTATTGAGCTATTTTTATCTGTTTGCCAAAACAAAGGGATACAAAAAAGGACAGTCAGGAAGAATCACACCAGAGAGCACAGAAACTAAAGGAACTAGGTGATCCCTGGAAAGAGAATGGAGAATGAATGAGAAAATTCTTAATTCATCTGCATATTGAATTGATTCTTTTACAAATAACAACTCTCTTTTTTCATCAATGTATTATTGCCATTTCTAGATTGCATTTTTGCTTGAGACCTTAGTTGACTTGATAATCGCAAATGGCTACTACTAACAGGATTTATTTTTAAAATCTCCTATTGTATCTATACAAACTGATCTGTTTCTTTTTTTTTTTTAACTGATCTGTTTCTGACTAGAATACCATATCACTTTTAGCAGACTATGTGTCCTTTAAAAAACTGAAAGCTCAGGACTTCTTTTTCCTTTTCTGCTATTATCTATTTTATACATCATAGGTATAGATTTACTTATATTTATCTCATATTTATAGATCAAATGGAGATGTGAAATCTTTCTATAATAAGATAATGAAAACCTTATTGAATGAGAATATTTCTAAATCTTGGCAAATAAGTCAGACCAAACTCTCTAGATACAGTTACAAGTTTATTCCCTATGATGGATGGATTTCTAAAGAAAAGGTCATAATTATGTTTTTTTTTCCTTTGGTTTCATCTTCATAATCTGTGTTGAGAAAGAGATACAGAGAGAGACAGAATCTATGAATCTGCTGTAAGAATCAAAGAGTCAGCCACATTCTTGTAACTGAGGATAATTAAAACCTGTTAATACAGTGGCAGAGTGTTTGGTGGCATTCCTCTGGCATCCATCCCCTCCCCCCCCACTTCTGATTAGTGACAGCTTTAGCTTAGTCCTTCTCCAGACTATGAACCTACTTTTAGCTATAACATCACTTGTTCCAGGAATCCTTCTCCGATGCCCCTCATTCCATAACTCCCCCAGGCTGGGTCAGGTTGCCCTTTAATATGATCCAATATCAAATAACCATAATGTGAGGCCATTCATTATTTGTCTTATTGGATCAGCTGTGAGCTTATTGATGGCAGGAATCACAAATTATCTCTGCATCTTCAGACTTTGGTATCAGACTCAAAGTAGAACCTCAAGAATTGTTTTTTTGTGTGTGTGCCAAAATGAACTCTGATTCTTTCCATTTTTATCAAAAGTAAGAGAATATAAGAAGATTGAAACATTTGGTAGGAACTGGGGAGGGAGTAACATAGGGAGGGAATAAGTATAAAGCTTTATTCTTCAGAGTTTCTAGGAATTAGTATGTGCACAGCAACAAAACAAGTATTTTGTGTATGTGTGCTGGTAAATGTTTTTGTATTGTAAACCCCCAATATCATCATCAAAATTCTAATTTTTAAGAAACTTACATGATCAAAATTTAGTCTACTTGATGATTTCATCTTCAATTTGTACAAGTATGTAGTCATGTCTTACAGATAAAAATTCAGCAAAACCTGTAAAATAGTCAACAAAATCTGCAATCCACCATTAACTGAAAGTCCAGATAAAAAAGGTTGCATGATGGGAGCTTTTGTGATCAGAAGGTACTGTGCTCACCAACAATTAAAGTAGGGCCCGAGATTGCTTAAGCCACACTGTTGGAAAACTTTGTTTTACAGAGACAGAAAGCAAAGATATCCTCAGGTGAGACACAATGCACATAAAGCAGGAAAGAAGTTATGTAAGCAGAGATGCCCTTTCCGTCCTCTCATCCTCTACTGAGCACTCTTCTATGAGGTTGACTGACACACCAACAGTATATCTACACATTAGCAGGAAAACCTTTCCCTCTTTCTATTTTGGTTGTCATTACTGTCATCAAATAAAGCCTCACGCACTCAATGTTTTTTGAAAAATATTCTCTTCTTTCTCTTTCTTACTAGAGGCCTTTATAGGGTTTAAGTTGTAAGAGATCTTAAACCAGGAGAAAGTGATATTAGAAGTAAAGTGGGATGGATGAAGGGATGGGTGAACTAGGTGATGGGGATTAAGGAGTGTACGTGTTGTGATGAGCACCAGATGATTAAAATAAAAACTTAAAAACAAAGTAAAATGGATAATGCAAAATAAGGATAGATGAGAGAAACAGAAAGAGCACTAAGAAACTGGGGAAGAAAGGAAGCGGGTACCACAAAGTCCTGTGAGTCAAGTGAAAGGAAGCAACTGGATGTGACTAGATGAGAGAACAGGCACGCAGGGCAAGGGCATTTGTCAGAAGTCAGACTGGAAAATGAGGTGGGTAAAACTAACATTGATAGTAGTTCCTGGGACTGAGAAATAGCACTGGATAATCTCAACAGAAGATACAAGATAAAAGAATCAGGCAAGAATCAAAACTGAGACAAAAAGATCAAAAACCCAGTCTTGTAAGAAAGTCAGATACTAGCTGTTGGAGTACCATATATTGAGTCTGATTCTGAGGGTCAAGGTCAGGCTTTGTTATTTTGTATACTGATTTATCACTTTATATTCAAATTCTCTCTAAGACTATTTGCAGGTGCCTATGGCCATAAATAGACTGGAGGGATGTAGGAGCCAGCAGCAAGAGCTGAGCGGTTGGACACTAGTTTTTCACTGTTTGGGAATGGGTGTTCAATAATGTCTTTTTTATAACCAAATTTCAGTACAATGAGAATTCTTTATTTCTCTATGGAGCTTGTTAAAATAGGATTTTTCTTACCCACAGACACACATACAATAATTGTTTAAACATGCATAAATATGTAAAGATACATCAACTTAAGTGATCATAAAGCATGTTGAAAAATGTGCCCACCAAGAATTACTACAGGGGTATAAAAAAGCATGCTTGTACATTCTTTTTACACAAAGAACACATTGGAGAATAAATTAGCATGGAAAATGGTCTCTTTGAAGGCACAATAACTATTGTTTCCATATTAAATCCAGTTTTTCAATTAAGTGGAGCCTCGCTGATGCACACTATGGCTGGGAGGTCCCATAGAGAATTTCTGAACTTTGTAGATTAGCAAAAAACTATAATTGGAAAAAAATTGTGACACAGACTCCAGGAGACTGGAGAAATGACTGTCATTGTGTTCTTTTATTTTAATAACTGGTTCTAGTTTTTAATTATCGAAATACTTCATAATGGAGTAGTAAATATTTTGTGTGCTTTTGTAGCAGTAAAGAAGGATGAAGACAGGGAATTAATTAATTGAGCACCTACTACCAGGTATTTATTCACTGTGCTACTAGAGAGAAAAACTCAGCTCCAAAGGAGTTAAATTATTTGCCTGATGGCGCATAGCTTGTCGGTGGCTGAGCTGATGTCCCAGGCTTTATCATTGCAAGAGCTTAACCATGTTTTAGTTATTGCTTTGTACATAAATTTAAAAAGGAATTTTCTTCATTTTCAAATTAAGTATTGTGAACACCATTATTGTAGAAAAACTGGCATTGCTGATGTGTGCTTTGGTAACAATATTAAAATAATTAGAAGCAGGGTAAGAATACTCTTATGCATCAAGCTGTGCAAAGATCCATGATGCCAAACAAACGTCCCATTTTGAGAGAGAGTTAGTAATTGCTTTCTCACAACCAGTCATGGATTATTGTAAAAAAAAAAAAAAAAAGATAAATGTGATGATAAAATCTGTTTGGCAAAGTTGCCGTATCCTCTTACATGATCCCAAACCTGTGAGCATGATTTTAAGAATTTTAGAAGTCACAGATAGGGCATGTTGGCTGAGTTAGCAAACATGGATGAAGTATCTTCTCCTTACAAAATACCATGCCAGTTGTTGTATAGCAACCAAAATGAACATAATATTTATTGAGCACCTACTGTGTGCCAGACATTTTATCCATATAGTGATATTTGACCCTCATAACAACTCTGCGGTGGTTGTTACACTTAACTACCCAATAAAATCGACACTCAAAAAAGTTGAGTGACTTGTTCAAGGTTAAGAGCTACTAAGTGGTATACTCTGCATTTCAACTGTCTGTCCACTGACAAATCCCACATGGTTTGCAGTATACTATGATTCTCCCTTTGTGGACGTTTCAGCCTAGAAGAGACAGACATGTGAACTACTAATACTACCAGACAATGAAATAATAATATTTGTTGAGGGATAAACAAAATTCAGAAACAATTCCAACTGAGAAATTGAGCAAAGTTGTTTTTTTAAAGATTCATTTATTTTAGAGAGAGAGAGAGGGAGAGGAGGTGGGGGGAGAGAGAGAGCACACATGCATGCATGTGTGTGAGGAGGGGAGGATGAGGCATGGAGGGAGACTCAAGCAGACTCCCCATTGAGCATGGAGCCTGATGTGGGGCTCAGTCTCATGACCTGGAAACCATGATCTGAGCTGAAATCAAGAGTCTGAGGTGTAACGCACTGAGCCACTCAGGTGCCCTGAGAAATTGGGCAAAGTTTTAAGAGCCCTGAAAGGTAAGAGAGCCTCAAGTTTTGGGAGAAAGCAGGAGAAAAGCTTTGCAGATTGAAGAAACAGCATGGTCCAGATCATAGAGGCCTGCTTGAGAACTACAACCTGATACCTTATGTGCATCTAGACTCCTGGGTTAGCATCAGAAGGTGGTAAAAGATGAAGTTGAAAAATGAGTGTGTCTAAACTGTGGAGGTCCCAGGTGCTATGCTGAGGAGTTTGAACAATTTAATCCTTCCTGAGTGGTGGCTTAGGCTTTTGAGGAGATGAATGACTGATTTGACTTGCAATTTTCTTTTAAAAGAGGTATGTAAAGTCTAGATTCGGTCTGGGAGTTAGGGTTCACAGGAAGGTGTTGCAATAACGTAGGGAAGAAATGACGAGAGCTGGAGCTAGACCAGTAAGAGTGGGAATGACAGTTGTGGAGGGAGCAGAAAGTGGTCATGGTATAGGAAATTTTGTTAGCAGACACTCTGGGCCTTGGAGATGTGTTATGGGTCAGTGGAGAAGGAGGAACCAAAAGTTATGACAAGGATTCTAGGATCAATGACTGAGTGGAAGGTGGTAGCAAAAGAAAGCACAGTTTGTTGGTAGGAGGGAGAAATAGAAGTAAAATCGGGACCCTGTTATGTGCCTGTTCCCTAGCATTAGTGACTGCATTAACTGTAGTTGTGATAATTATATTCTTAAAACATAACACAAAATGGGTAAGAATGTTCTATTTTTGGACCATGTTCTTATTAGCTCCTGAATCATTTCAGGGGAAGTATATTATAAATGGGAGTTTTTGAAAAGCATCTTCACCATGACTGGGTGATTGTGGGGTGTTTTCTTTGGTGTCCTTTGGTATTTCAAATTAATGGCACAGATCATTTCTTTCCAGGTGGTGACCATCCATATCACTCCAGTGGATGACCAACTTCCAAAGGAGGCTCCTGGAGTTTCTCGGCATTTGGTTGTCAAGGAAACTGAGGTGGCCTACATAACTAAGAAACATCTACATTTTATAGATACAGAATATAACAGGGAGCTTCTCTACACGATAACGACACCTCCGTTTTTCTCTTTCGGCCACAGGTATCTCTTGAGAAGTCATCACCTGGGCTATTTGTTGAGGGTTGTGTCCAAGGATTGAGTCGCAAGTGTCCATATACAGTACTGTGATTAAATTGCTCTGTTGATCAGACATGAATTTGTGTTCAATTCCACATTTACTGTAATCTCAAACTTATCTCATACCTCCCTTCAAAAGCTGTATTAATTGGTAAGTGACCTGCCACTTGTAGTGTCTTCAGCTTAGGTAAGCTTAAAGCAATCTTTAATCTTTTTTTCATACAACATTTCTTTCTTTTGTAAAGAGCATGTTATTTTTGTCTTTTTAATAAAATTTATTGAATCTTCATAACACTATTTTCAGATATTACAGGCCACAAAATGGTCATATTCTCTAATCTCAATTAGAAAAGTGGCATGAATATACCTGAGGCTTGTGTCATGTACATGATAGCAAGGAAACATTTTTTTTTTTAGGATGAGAAGAAGCAAGGAAACATTTTTTAGGCTGAGAAGAACAATTTCTTTTCATGAGATCAAAGTAGAAAATTCTGTACATACTTTCTGCAGTCATGAGAATGACATTGATGATTCTGGACTGAAGGCTAGAACCCCCCAACAGGAAAGGAGAATATGAAGATTTTGATTTTCTCTTACAATGGGCTTTTTTAGCTTTAGAAAATTTGGTTGTGGGCTATTTGACTTAATGTTTCTTGCTTGGAAAATTAGCTGATGTGTCCTTCTGTATTTCTCTCTAGACATCTGGATGCTGGGAAATTAATTATGGTGGATAGCATTTCAAAGCTAACTAAAAATTCTGCAGCCCGAGGGCTGAGATCATTCACTCAGGTATGATGCTATGCTAAAATCTTGACAAACGTGATGGAGGTGTCTTCTGAGAGAAGGGATGGCACTCCTAGTGTTGCACTTGAGAATGTTGGCCTTTGACATCTGTCAAAAGCATCAAATGCCTCATGTCTACTTCTTCCTGCTTCCATATATTTGTTAAGCATGTGATATCTATTTGAAAATGCTTCATTGCATTGGATATGATTTCCAAATCTTATTATAACTCAACACAGCCTTTGGCTTCGTTTTATCAGCAGCAGGGCTCTGATTAACGGATCTGGTGGTGCCTAGGTTTTATTCCATCACATTCAGGTCACTCAAGATCCACTGTATTAGTTTCCTAGTGCTGCCGTAGATACTACAAACTGGGTGGCTTACAACAACAGAGATTTACTGTCTCAAAGTTCTGGAGCCTGGATGTCTGAAATCAAGGTGTCTGCAGGGCCACCTTGAAACCCTGTAGTGAAAGCCTTCCTTGTCTCCTCCTTAGACTTTTGGATCACCACCCCAGTCTGCTTCTGTTATCCTATGGCCATCTTTTCTCTGTGTCTCTCTCTTCTTCTGTGGACACGAGTTACATTCCATGAAGGGCTCACCCTTCCGTGTGACCTTATCTTAACTACTTACAGCTGCAATAACCCCATTCCCAAATAAGGTCATATTCTGAGGTACTAGAGGTTAGGACTTTAACATATCTTTTTTTTTAAAAAAAGATTTTATTTATTTATTCATGAAAGACACATGAGAAACACAGGCAGTGAGAGAAGCAGGCTCCATGCAGGGAGCCTGACGTGGAACGTGATCCCGGGACTCCAGGATCACGCCCTGGGCTGAAGGCGGCGCTAAACCGCTGAGCCGCTCAGGGATTCCCTAACATATCTTTTTTTTTTTTTTTTTTTTGAGGGGAACTACTACCTTCCAAAATCCTTCACTAACCTTCTCCCTGTTCCTGTGTACTGTACCCTGAATACTCCCCCGAGAGTCACAGTAATGGTGATGAATACTTAGGCAGCAGCTACCCCTGCCCAGAGGGTTAATTCTGCCTAATTTCACTGTAGTTAGATGTTGCAAATAAGTGTGTAAACCCCATGTGCTCAGTACTAGTATTTTATTATTTTATTTATTTTAGTGATAAAGAATCGAGGCCTTGCAAGTTTAAGTACTTTGACCAATATCACACAGCTAATTTATTGCAATGCTGGGTTGAAATTCACATCCGCGGTCTTTTATAGAGTTGGCTGGCTTCAAGCGCTTGACATATTTACTTAATTCCTTTGTTCTTTTCCGTCCTGGTTTTAGAAAATGTGATTTCTAAAACAGAGCTTTTTGGGATCTTCAAATTGATGATGTTGGCACTTCCAATGTTCTGTGTCAATGTGATGGCTCTTGGAGACCTAGTTCTCTGAAAGTCTCTGATCCTTGCAGATGGGTGCCCACATTTCCATCTCGATTTGCTTTGCAGCATGCTGTAAACCACATGAAAGTGGCCTACAAGCCACCCATGCAAGATATGGGCCTCAATCCAGGATATGTTCAGTTTGCATTTTCCATCAGTAACCAGCATGGAGGCACTTTGCATGGGATCTGCTTTAACATCACAATTCTTCCAGTGGACAATCAAGTTCCTAAGGTATGTACGATGTTTGATGTGAAAGACAAAAAGGAGGGAAGACCTAAAGAAAGAAAAGAAGACTCCAAGACTTATTGGAAATGCTAACTTTTCGTTAGCTATTTTATAGAACTATTTAATTTTCCAGCTACAGTGTAGGAAAAAAAGCTTTTACCTCCCCATGGGACTTTCAGTCTAAAAGGTGAGATTTTCCAGTTGCTGAATTTGGCATTATTTTCAAAGCTTTATCAAAACCTCTTTCATTTCATTTCCTTTCTGCTAAGTCTCACATGCTGATCAGGGGAAGGGGATTAAGTTATGGGTCTCTTAGCAACTGGAAGGACTTATTTGTTCTCTTTGCAGGCCAACTATATGCTCACTAATCTAAATAAGCTTTTTAATTTTTCAAATGAATTAAGATGAGTCCTTCCATCCTCTCCTATCTCAGCCTTAGTGTTGACATAAGCATTCAAGCGTTTGGGTATCTCATTAAAACTGAACTACAAAGGCGATGCTACTTTCTGCATCTGATCTGTGAGGCTGGACTTCATATTGACAGTTTGTTTCAAACCCCATTAGAGGGCTAGACTTCATTCATGTGGCTATTCCTGGACTCATTTTCCCCTCAGGAGTGGCAAGACAAAGTAAGATTACCTACATATCAGGAACAAGAGAGATGACAACCCATACATGTCTCACCCCTCTGGAAAGATGTCACCTTCCAAGTACCTACCTGGAAGACAGCCAGGAGTCCTGAGGCTCCCTTTCCGGGTCTCTCCTCCCCATCTCTACACCTGCCCAAAGCTGGAGGCTAGAGGTCTCACTCTGAAGACCAAGGGGCTTACCCAACCCACAGAACTGTTCTGATAGAGCCAAATGATACTTTTAATTAGTGAGTTGCCAACATTTACACATCAGGAAGTTTCACATCAAGTCTGAATTTCTAGCTTCACTTGAAAATTTGGAAGCTCTAGCAGCAGTGAACTCACTTGCCCCCAGCAGCAGTTGCCAGGGCTTGCTCTCCAGTCTCAAAAGGCCCCACGTAGCCCAGTGCACTCATTTACATCACTGACCTGCCCCCTCAGGCCTCTGAACTTGCAACTTTTGGCAAAAGATGCACTAAAGGTCTCACACAGAAGACAAAAGAATCCGAACTATATTCTTTTTTTTTTTTTTTTTTTTTATTTATGATAGTCACAGAGAGAGAGAGACGGGCAGAGACACAGGCAGAGGGAGAAGCAGGCTCCATGCAGGGAGCCCGACATGGGATTCGATCCCGGGTCTCCAGGATCGCGCCCTGGGCCAAAGGCAGGCGCCAAACCGCTGCGCCACCCAGGGATCCCCCGAACTATATTCTTTGATTCCTTCCCTGTCAGGGACCAGATCACATTCCCTGTGGAGGGAGTAGTTTATTATGTCTGTTAATTTGATTAGATTTTATTCAGACCGTTCTTTCTGTATATGAGATACATGCCCTGAACTAGCCCAGCATCTAAAGAAGCCAAAGCTTTTTCTAAAACAGTCATGGAGAGAAATAGTGCTTTATGCAAAGCAATCCAAACCTCTTGCTAGAGAAAAATGATTTATGGAGAGAATTAGAAATGATGAAAGGAACAGTTATCTTCCTCTTTTGAAGGTAGATGGAATAGTTATGAGGACTCAGGGCTAATGTGGCATAGTGGTTTCTTTTTCCTATAGTGTATGGGACAAATGAAATCATACCTTAGAGAACTGAGAATATTATAAATAAAGTTAAATGAGTAGCTGCAGTGAAACCAGTCATGAGTGATTGGTTTCCTGGTGTGAAATACCTGCAGATAGCTGAGTTGAGTGATAACCACTAGGTGATCATAATATGATGCTAGCAGGAAGACCCCCAAAACCTAAGCACTGGGTTTAGGCAGAGACAGAAAAGTTAGTGATGAATGAGTTGGAGCAAATTAGCATTATGCTTTTATTTTTTGAAAGTTGACCTAAAATACATTTATAATTTAAAACCACAGAATATAGCAGAATATATCCCTTGAAATATTAGCATCTTGGAGTATTAATTGATGCAACTAGAGAATCAATGAAGCTGGCAGACATGGACCTTGTTTAAAAATAATGCTCCTCTTTTAATAACAGGAGTATTATTTCTTTCTTTCTCCTCCAAACAGTAAAAATATAGGAGTAAGGCATGTGGGAAGGATGGGGGTGAAGGTAGTTGTAGGGAAAGAAGGCTCTTGTTTTATGTTTTCCTTTGCTAGTAGAAGTAATGTATTGAAGAATAGAAAGCAACTGTCTCAGGGTGGTTGGTCTCATAATTTTCGTGAGCAGGGGCTGCTTTGGGGCAGCTGTGACCTGGTGGGCAGGAGGATAGAGCAGGTCTCCAAGTGAAGGCTATGACTTCTCCTTGCTCACTTCCATTTCCTCTGCCCATCTCCTCACACCCTGCCCTTTTTATTTAATGAGCTCTGTCTTCAGTGATAGCTCATAGAACAAGGCTTCGAATGTTTTCTTCCTTCTTTTTAGGTGTTTACCAACCCCCTAAGAGTGGCTGAGGGAGCTCAATGTGTCATCAGCACAGAAAATGTTCTGATTTCTGATGTGGATACCAAACTGGACAGCATCTACCTCTCCCTACAAAGACTGCCTCAGTGTGGAAGAGTGGAGCTGGATGGATTTCCTCTAAACATAGGAGACATATTTTCTTGGGGAGACCTCCATGCCTTAAAAGTTAGGTTAGAACATTTCCTGGATCTCTTTTTTGATATGCTTTGGCCTTCATCTGGATCAGTTGTGAGGCAAAGTAAGGGAAAGAAGTTTGTTCCATTTTTTCAGGGGTACCAGCATGCCAATTAATACTTTCAAGGTTTGGTTGAAAATTAGAAATGACAATCTTTTAATTTCTCTCCAGACATTTTCTTTCCATCTGGCTTTCTCTATCGGTGGGAATTATTTTTTGAATATTTGAACAACAGGAATTAATTACCATGAATATTAATTTGCTGTAACTATACATGTCACAAGAGGTAATAGCCAAACTGAATGAATGTAGACTAAAATAATCTATATGGCTAAGCTACATAGTTGAACTCAGCTTTAAAGAAGGTCAGTTTCACAACCCTGGAAATTCTGGGATAAAAATCTGTTGATCAACATCTTTAGTGTAAATTTTTATCTCATTCTACTGAGAATGGACTTGCAAGCAAACATGTAGGGTAGGCTAGGGAGGTAGGGCATGGAGTAGTACTTGGGTCTTTGCCAGTCAAAAATCGAACAATTCACTTTTTATGGTCCAACAGCAGTTCCCCTCACCTTGAGGTTTTTCATTTCTTCTATCTACTGCAGTTCTGTAAAAAACGTTCCTACAAAATCTAGTAAAATGCCTTCTCTATAAAACAATGGAAAATACTCAAAAGCAAAGGTCAGGTAGAGATATATTAGTTGACTTATCATTTATAAGTTCAAGTTGTAAATGGGAATTTTGATCCTTCAGAAAGTATTCGGCATCAAATGCTTAATTCCACACTTGGAAGTTGACTAGGAGTTCAGATTTGTACATAGGAAGATCAATTTCATCTGAGATTTAGTTTAGTTTAGCATTCTTTATTTACAGTCTCCAGTATCTTGACCTCTTTTCACTACTCACTTCTATCCTTATTAAAATTTCATTTTTTAAGAGATCTCAGGTTTTAGCTACATGTTAGAACAAGAAGTCTGTTTAGGTAATTCTTACTAGGGAGTGAATGATGGATGGAAGAAAAAGTACTAGTATTTGCCAGCAAGGATTCTTCCATAGACTTGCATTTATGTTTTTTCCCCTAATTAATCTTTACAGTAATCAAGCCTGACATGGGAGATGGTTGTATTCTCATATTATAATTGAAGAAACTAAGAGGTTGAGGTCACTCAGTATATGGAGGAGTCTGGTTTTGTTCTGTATGACAACATAGCCATACCTTTGGATATGTATTCCTATATCCACTTGGTCCTTTTAGGGGTATTAGCATGGTAAGATAGGATTAGTACATTATCACATATCTATTTTTGATGAAAATATCAGGGATCATAGGAGGCAGTGTGTGGGAGGATACTGGGGATGGAAGGTGGACTTTCTTTGCCATTGGAATGAAATCTCAAACCTGAGTCCCTACCCAGTGTATGGGTGGGTCTAGCCCTGAGTAAAACACCTTTTAGACCTGGGATTTTTTCATATGTAAGTGTTATACATGTTTGATATATTATATTTCTTTTTTTAGATTTATCTGTTTGAGAGAGGGAGAGTATGTGTACATGAGCAGGGGGAGGAGCAGAGGGAAAAGAATAGAGAGAACCTCAGGCAGACTCCCCACTGAGTGCGAGCCCAATGCAAGGCTCAAGCCAAGAACCTTGAGATCCATGACCTGAGCTGAAATGAAGAGTCAGATGCTCAACCAC
This sequence comes from Canis lupus baileyi, assembly GCF_048164855.1. NCBI lineage: Eukaryota > Metazoa > Chordata > Mammalia > Carnivora > Canidae > Canis > Canis lupus. The sequence goes on along the minus strand of NC_132847.1, from coordinate 36,579,409 downwards.
TGGGCCACAAGGGCGCCCCTCAGTATACTATTTTTATGTAACTTTAAATTTCATTTCCTAGCGCTTATTTCCTATTGTGAACAAATCACTGATAAGCTAAAAATTTGGCTCAGTTCAACAGCTATTTAGAACTTACCATGTATCACTACAGTGGCTGGAGAGTAGATGAAAAGTCTTGAATTAGATAATTCCGTTATATAAAGCTTGACTGAGAATTAAAGGAAAATAGGGCTAATGCTAAGCCAAGGAAAAATATTTTTAAGTCTGGAGAGATTAGAAAATCTTTATAGATTGAGTGGAAGAGAGCTAGTAAATAGAAAAGGGAAAATGGAGGGAGAGAGGCAATAAGTAATTCATAGATTAGAGTTTTAGAGAAGAGCTGGGTAGATTGAAAGCACAAGCAGAAAGATTAGTAGGCATAAGAGGAGGGGAGAAGGGGGCTCATCGAGATTCATAGAGTGTCTTACTCTTACCTGTCTGATGTCTTCTCAGTAACCCCTGACCCCAGCCTTGTTTTACATAAGTAAGCATAACTACACCAACTGGTTCCCATTGCCATGGTGGCAACTTGAAGGGAAGGTTTTGGATTTGGGGACAAATTATGAATGCATATAACACATTCTTCCAGGGTGGAGCCATTTTTACATTCAGGGATACTTGGGTAGTTAAGTATGTGACTTCATGATTAAGCTATGTTTTTTGTTATTCATTTATTGACCATGTGGCAAAGCCATGGAAGAGCTTTTGTGTCAGGCATGCCCTACTGTCACAGTGGCCATGAGGGGATAATGGCACATATCATCCCTACAGGTATCAGCATGATGGATCTGAGATACTTCAGGATGACATATTCTTGGAGGTCACAGATGGCACGAATTCAGCAGAATTTATTCTACACATTGAGGTGGGTAGAACGTTTACTCCCTGGTTCATATAGAAATGAACCATCTGGTTTGGAAGCCTCTTTTATGGAGGGGAGAGAGAGCACATGTATGCGAGTAGGGTGGGGAGGAATAGAGGGAAAGGGAGAGAATCTTAAGCACAGGACTTGATCCCATGACTCTAAGATCATGATCTGAGCCAAAATCAAGAGTTGGATACCCAAATGACTGAGCCACCAGGTACCCCTGGTTTGGAAGTTTCTTTTTTTTTTTTTAAAGATTTTATTTATTTATGCATGAGAGAGAGGGGCAGAGACATAGGCAGAGAGACAAGCAGGCTCCCTGTGGGGAGCCTGATGTAGGGCTCGATCCCAGGACCCCAGGAACATGACCTGAGCCGAAGGCAGACACTCAATCACTGAGCCACCCAGGTGCCCCTATTTGGAAGTCTCTTAAGAGTTCCTGATAGAACTTGAAACATGTCGACTCCAAACAAAAGTATACTTGTTTACATCTGAATGTCTCAGGACAGGCAATAAACAACAAAATTATACTGGTGAAAAGGGCATAATACTTTTTCTTTCTAATCCATTTAAAGATTAAACCACTCTGATCTCAAACCTAGATACTTAATTTAAAAAGATGTGGTATATATATATATATATATATATATATATATATATATATATATACACACACAATGGAATAGTACTCAGCCATCAAAAATGACATATTGCCGTTTGCAACCATGTGGCTAGAACTATAGGGTATTACACTAAGTAAAATAAATTGTTCAGAGAAAGACAGTTATCATATGATCTCACTCATATGTGGAATTTAAGAAACAAAACAGAGGATCATAGGGGAAGGGAGAAAAAAAACAAAATCAGAGAGGGAGAAAAACCATAAGAGACTCTTAATCATAGGAAACAAACTGAAGGTTGCTAGAGGGAAAGGAGGTATGAGGTAACTGGGTGATGGAAATTAAGGACATGTGATTTAATAAGCATTGGGTATTATATAAGACTGATGAATCATTAACCTCTACCTCAGAAACTAGTAATGTATTATATGTTAACTAATTGAATTTAAATAAAACCCCCAATTGGTTCTATGCATAAATTGATTCTAATATTTTTGAGCTATAACACTCAGAAATATTTATTTAGCAACTGGCTGGATTAGGCTAGCATCACTGGGCTTTTCCTTCTTGTGTGGAAGAAGCCATGTATGTAGTGCCCCTTTGTGAATTCCTGTACCATATACTCCTTTCTGAGATATATTCGAAATGATTTTTCCCCCTTTTGACAAATGATGAAAAATTTGCACATAAATGTTGATGGGAATCCCTGCATGTCTCTGTTGAGTGACCACTTAAATCCATAAACAAAATTCATAGGATTTGCAAGTATTTATAGTTAGTGACAAAGGAAGGTATGCTGAAAGAATTATCATGCCCCAGAAAGAACCACTAATGACTTTTATCTACCAAATATTTCTGTTTGAAATTTGTCAGATCTTTGTGATATGAAATTATTATTAGTGGTAATAATGTGTTTGTATGGTATTTTATGGTTAGTAATTAATTTAGGTTGATTATATCCATCTATTATTTTTAAGTAGATGAAGAAGAAATTATCTCCATTTTAAGGCAAGGAAACTTAAGTTCAAGAAGTTTCCATGACTTTCCCCAAATCATTCGACTATGTAAGCAGTCTGTTTATTGTGAATTTTTAGACAAAAAGGGCCATGCCCTTGGAAGCCAATTAGAAGTACAGGTAACTTTTGGACAATTATGTGTGATTGTTTTCTATCCAGGAAGAATGTTAAATTCTGTTGCCTTTGGGCTTTATTATCCTTTGAAAACTGAGGCTATTTTGTGTTTTGTAAGGTGGTCATCATGGATGTATTGGTGCCATTCATAGATAGAGTCAGGAACAGTAATAAAGAGGGTCCTTAATGAATCCACTCAGAGGACTTGAACAAAGATATTGTTCCCTAATAAGCCAATAGAAAATAGAATACAGTATTGCATACTTTTTTTACCTTTGATTAAATAAATAAATCTGAGTTTTTATTACCCCATCTACCCTTTAAAGGAAAATATGAAAATAATTTCATGTATACTTATTGTAGAGTTGTTAGCCTGTTTAAATAACAGGGTATCCAGAGCATAAATACATATTTACCTTCATTCATTTATTTACTCTATAAATATTTAAGAAATGCTTTCTATATGCCAGTGCCTATGATAGATGCTTGAGATACGATGATGAACATGACAAAGAAAGTCTCTGTTCAGTTAGAGATTATAGGCAGGGGGTGAAGGCAGACATTAAGTAGATTATCACTGAAATAATTAAAATATGGATATATCTACAAGTAAATGAGGTGCTAAAAGAGAGTAAATGGTAGAAGTCCCTAAATGAGTCTGAGTTGTCTAAGAAGTTTTCCATGAAGAATCCAAATGTAATCTGAAGGAGAGGGTAGGCAAGCCAGGAGCTGAGGCAGGGTCTACAGAGCCACAGGGCAGAGAGAGCATGCAGAGATGGTGCAAAGACCCAAGATGGGAGGAACTCAGTGTCTTTGGGTGAAAAGGCAGTGGGGTGGCAAAGGCCCGCAATTACATGAAGTGAGGCCTAATACATTCCTAATACAGTCCTAGGAAGCTGCTGCTTGTCCCCATATGGCAGTGACTTGATGAAAGCCACATTTTAAAAGGTGAAAGATATACACAATCTAAAGAGAAACAGAGTTATGAAAGCCACATTTTAAAAAGATCACCATGGCTCAAGTGAAGGGGCCTGAAATGTGGGATTGAGAGTATCTGCAGGTTGGACTTGATAACTAAATGTGTAGCAGATACACCAAGTTGAGACCATGAACTCAGAGGCAGAAAGTCCTTCATTCTTGCCTTTTTGGGGTCCCTGGGTGGCTCAGTCAGTTCAGCTTCTGACTCTTGATTTTAGCTTAGGTCATAATCTCAGGGTCAGGAGATCAAGCCCTGTGTCAGCCTCCATGCTTAGCACAGAGTCTGCTTGAGATTCTCTCTCCTTCTTCCTCTGTCCCTCCCCCCAGTCATGCTCTCTCTCTTTCTCAAATAAATAAATTTTTTAAAACATTTTAAAAAAATAAAGGACTTGCCTTTTCAAGTGTCTGGGTGATTCCTTTAGATTCAGAGAGCCAGAGTGATTCCATATTGCTCTTCTTTCCTTTCTACTTAGAGCTTTATTTTCATACAGTGAGAGAAAAATGTTTCATCAAGTTGAAGTCTGGGATTGATTTAATGGTTATGGAGTTTCAGAGTTAACTCAAAATATTTGAAATAAGCTGTTGCTTATTATAAGTTTAGAGAAACTTCCTGGGTGGCAGGAAGTTGAGGGTGGAGGAAAGCTTTGTAATTGCCAAATAATTTGAAATATAAATAACTCTGATGTGGTAAATGTAAATGCATCAGACCACAAGGACCAGATTTCCTCTAGAATATGTGTGAATTTAACGAAGGAGGATAGGGACTTCAGTGAAGACTGATTTGTATTACATTTATATTTTGTCTGTCTAGAAATAAATGAGAGCTTTGAGTCCCAAACCATAACCATACTCTTCCATTTCTACCTAAAATGTCTCTCATGTTGGCCATTTCTTGCAAGATGGTTCATATGGGGAAAAGACACAGCCTGCTTGGCCAAATTCCACGGTTATTGTTTCATGTGTCTGGAAGATTGAAAATGCCTGTCATTCCAACTATGAGCTATGGTTTAACAGTTGGGCAATTTGTCATTGCTTTCTTTTTCTTGAAAACATGCATTCCCCCCAACCAGGTATTCCCTGTAAATGATGAGCTACCAATCCTAAAGACTGACCTCATTCCCATGATGCATTGCTCAGAGGGCGAAGAGGTAGTCATCACCTCTGAATACATTTTTGCTACTGATGTGGACAGTGATGACTTGAAACTGATGTTTGTGATTGCTCAAAAGCCTCAACATGGGGTGGTGAGGAAGGCTGGAGTCACAGTGGATCAGTTCTCTCAGGGAGATGTCATCTCGGGGGCTGTGACGTACAAACACACGGGTAAGTGACCACACGGCGACTAGTGTGTGAGCGGATGCAAGCACCACAACAGTCATAACGCTCCTTTTTGCTGGGGGCTCTGATAATCTAAAAGTCTTAACGCTTGTTTCTGTTAAAAAAAGCAACAACAGTAGCAGCAGCCTGTAACCCATTTTATAAGCATAATCACCATATTTAGAAGGATTTCTGATCTCAGTAACATAGTGAATTTCCAAGAGTGGAGAAGGAGCACCTATTATTGCTGTTTTGTTCCTGATGCTTCTACTGAGACCTTTAATTCACCCTGGGTCGTTTGCATTCCCTTTTTGGTCAATTCAAAAAAGACTTCATTTGACCATCACAGCTTTGGGATCCATAAATCATAGCAGAAATGCCTGAAGTAAGCACCCTAAGATAATTATATTGCTAATTTTAATAGGCATCTGGCTGGCTTGATCCATAGAGCATGGGACTCTTGATCTTGGAGTTATAGGTTCGAGCCCCATTTTGGGCACTGAGATTACTTAATAAAAAAGATTTTTTAAAAAACACAAGTTTACTTGATTACCATCAAGTTCCTAAGGAGTAACTTTTTTGTCTTTTGAATTCCTGAAAAGCAAAGGTGATATCTTATGGTTTTGAATAATCCCACAGCATTAGACAGCAATGAACACAGAGTAATGATACAGTAAAAGCTTGTTTATTAGCATTGTTCTTTCATTTCTGGCATCACATTATATTGTTACCCAGATGGCATTTGTCTGCATGTCAAATGTACAAATAAGAAAAATATTAACTCAGCATCTGTTATCTGCAAGACACACTACTGGGCACTGTGGGCTACAAAGGAGTATAATCCAGACTCAGCTGCAAAGGACTTTCAATTTAAATGGGTAGACAGACTCACTCACGTGTCACATATCTGTACCTCATCAGTCTTTGCCTCTTGCACGTCTTCTGATCTCTGGTTTGAGTGCACTTCCTCGGTAATAATACTGTATACTTCCTCTAAACACTTTTTATTGCCACTCGATTACAGTTTCATGTGTACTCATCCATATGCTGCTCTCGTGTGTAGATTCCATGGGAAGCAGGATGGGGATAGAAGACCAGGTAGGGCACAGGGAATAAGAGGTTTCAGAACTCAAATCACTTCCTTATTTGAAAACACATGGAGAATACAAGCAGTCAGTGTGAGAGCCTTGAGGAACCCAGAGTAGGGAGACTGAGATAGAAAAGGCTTAATTGAAAATGGGGAGGGGGCATATTGTGAAATAGTATTTTTATCTGTACTTTGGAAAACCATGATTTAGTAAGATACCAGTTGTTTTATGGCCAGTTAGTTAGTATGGCACATTTTAATCACTGTGCCGGACATCTCTTGAAAAAATGGTATCCCTTTATCTTCCTAAGTGTGTTTAGTCTTAGGAAGGGTTTCACTGGTTATTGCCCTGTCCTGGGGAGCAGAGTCCACTTGCCCGATGTCTTTCAAGGGTCCACACCTGGGTGCCTCATTCGGATTTCCTCAATAGGTCTCAGATAGACTGGCAGAAAAGGGGCTGTAGCCCGATAACTGTTGGTTTTAATATAAATTTAACATCGGTGGCAGGCTAAAGCAGCATAGATAAATTGGGGGTGAGATGAATCTGTCTTCTCTTCCAGTGCTTTGCTCCAAGTGCTAAACAGCAGGTGTCCATCTTTATATCTCTTCCAGCGTGATGGCCACATAAGGAAGTATGAACTAATTTTTTTTAGAACACTAGGCAAATTACTTGAGATAGATGGGTATTTTGTTGTTGTTGTGTTACTATATTAGCAGAAATACTTCCAATTCAGAAGATGGTTTGTTATTTGAATGATGTGTTTCCTTGTAATGTTCTAGCAATTACTCAATTGGTAATTATTTAGCATTGCCTGGGAGAGAGTATAAGGACCACACAGTACTGGAGGACCTAAAGTTTTAGTGGCTCTGCTTTGCCTTTATGTGTTGATTATAAAGGCTACCTGAGAATAATTTTGTCACCATTATTTTTTTTGCTTTCCATGATGATAAAAATAATACTACATGCCATTAAAAAAAAACTTGGAAAGCATGGAAAATAATAATGAAGTTTTGAAAAATCACCTATCTACTTCTCAAAACTGGTCACTGTTGACATTTCAGTATTACAGTACTTTGTTTTCTTTCTTCTGATCATAAGTTTTTACATAGTTGCCTATCATGTATGTGCAGTTTTGTTAATTACTTTTTTCATTGAGCTTGTGAGCTAAAAATTTATTAAGATATTTATTAAATGTTATGAAGTTCTTGTAAATGTAAGTTTTAATAATTGAATAATATTTGATGATGTAAAGTTACATCATCAGAGAATCTGCTCTTCTCCCAACATTAAACATGAAGTCATTCCAACAAAAATTTTTAAATAACATTGTGGTCAACCATTTTAAATATAAATCACACGCTAAGACTATATTCCATTTGAGGCAGAGAATTCTCCACCCATGATGCTCAGCCTGGCTTTTCTGTAAATGTATCCAACACTTCATTATATTTGAAATTACAGTTACGGAAGGCACTATGTTTGCTTTTTTTTTTTTTTCTTTAAAAAAGCTGTTTATTCTTCCTTGGAATGATTTTTCCACTTCTCTTCTTGGCTCTCTCTCCTTGCAGATTCTCCTTTCTCCATCCCAGTTCTCTCCTTCATCTGCCTGGTAAAGTACTCATCACTTAATGCTCAGGATAAAGCCAGCAGAGCCATCTGGAAAGACTTCTTAGACTTTCTCTGCCATGTGTGCCCTGCCCCCACACCCCTGTCCGCCAGAACTTTCATCTTTCTTCACTTGCAGCTCCGTGTGCATAGTCAGGCTGAGATATAGGAATTTTCCATTTAATTAGTAAAAAAATGAGTTCATGGTGGCAATTTCACATGGTTCCTCTTAATACATACATACACCTGTGATACTCTAACAAGCTGCTTTTCTTTCTTTGCCATGAGATTGTGTCAGTGCCTGGCCCATAATAGGTCTTTTGGCATTTGACATTCTTTTGAACTGATTTTGATGCTTTCAAAATGTCTGCCTGATTCTCTGCTGAAGAACCCAGAACACTAATTATCACACAAGAGCCGTTAAATATATATTTATCAAATGAATGAGGAATAAATAGGCTTTATTCCAATTTATTTTTAAATAAATATGAATAAATGAGAGGCATCTTATAATTGTTACTACTCCTAAACTTAAAGGCAGATTATTTAATTCTAATTCTCTCCACTTCAACTTTATTTTTTCTTACAAGCCCAGTTTTCTCATTCTTCAATCATTGGTTGCTCCGTAATATCATCTCTTGATTTTCCTTGTCATTATTTTAAGTGGGTAGAATAATCCCAAGAACAGTACAGTGTATATTTGACCAATGTGTCTTGTGAAAAGACCAATGACATCCCTGATCTCTTGTGCTCTGGTCTCATCAAAATTCCAAACGAAATTGCTTCCTTCTTGGCACTTTCAATGTTATGCATGAGAATTACCAAAAGCGCATCTGCAGAACATTTCTGTTCCCTGGATCTTCTACCTCTGTGCTGTTAGTTAACCAAGAGCAGATTGGCTGGTTTGCTGATAAACTATCTAATCCTCACATTTTTTTCCCTTCTACCTCTTGCTGCTTCAGTTGGGGCCATATTAAATCCCACATGCATACCCCTAAAGAGTAAAAGGAAAACAAAAATAAATGCCACCTTTTTCCCCATGTCCTGTTGCCCTTTTGTTAATGTCTTGGCTATTATTTAATAAGGAAAATATTGAAACGAATGACAAAAATGTGGCTCATCTTTCTATTTCACCTTCCCAGCTTCTTCCGTTGCTCCTAACTGTGGTGGCATGGTTGATGGTTGTTCGTTTAAGGTAGTTGATGTAAATGGGAAGACAATCCAGTTGGAAGGACAAGGGTGCCTTCTGCTCTCCCTGAGGTTGGTCCTAACACTAGACAATCAGGAAGGAAGAATGAAACCATCACTAGTCAAGCTTTTTGCCTCTCCTTGTTCATTTGTGAACTGTCAGACCCTTGTTAGCCTCTTTTTTGCCCCTCCATATGGTGAGAGATGGCTGGCCAGGATTTCACCAGAGGCAACAGATGGGCAAGCATTTTTTCATTATTTTCACAACTATTTCCTTTCATAGAGATAAAATTGAATTTTGCAGGTTACCCACCTAGATTTCCTTCCTTGCCATTGTACACATGTAGTAGAGAGGTAAGTTGGTTTCATCTTAGTATTCTATATTTTTATAGAGTCAGTTTTCAACTGTAGTTGTGTCTTCCAGGTGGTGAGATTGGCCTGGTGCCTTGTTTTGATACCATTACATTGGTGGTTTCGGATGAAGAAGCTGGCCCTTTTGTGAATGGCTGTTGCTACAATGGGCCTCATCCATCTATTCCTCTTCATGAGTCCTTTCCAGTGTATGCCCTCAACATCACAGTACATCCAGTGGACAACCAGTCACCTTCAATCGCAATAGGTGACAATGTTTTTTTTCTACTAATGTTCCATCATCTCATCTGTGTCATACCTGTGGTTTAGTGAAGAATTGAACTTGAATTATAGTTAAAATAGGAAACTACCATGCAGAATTGTCTGAGAATTGCCTCAACACAAATTTGCAGAAAACTCCATATGTTTAAAAGATTACAAGGCAAAAGAATTTATTTGTTTAAAAATATGGATAATTCTGTATGGAGAGAGAATGTGTGTTAGTGAGTGAGTGTGTGTGTGTGTGTGTGTGTGTGTGGGAGGGGATGAGGACAACATTGGAATCCTCAAATACTCTGGTTTTATTTCACGTGGGAAAATATCATTTGCCTGCTAGAGAGGGAGTAATTTATTTTATCCATAATAATTTCTATTAGAGTAGAATGAAAATACCAGAGAGACCATTTATATACATTTAACCTTATTTGCTTTTTAGAAAGTCATCGCTTCATAGGCATTATGTATATGTTTTGTCTCTTAGAAAAAAAATACAAGCATATGTATGGATGTTATTGTAATTTGCAAACTATCTCCCAAGCAATGTTCTGGAAAGGAAGCATTATCCCTGCAGAATAATTAAGCACCAAGGCATGAAAAAATGTTCGTTATGAGCAATTCATAATAGCTCGCAGGCAATTAACGCTCTGACAAACAGAGGTAACAACTGATCTTGAGGAGTACATAAACTACATTTAGTGGCTTATCATTAAAACAGTTTGGCAGTTCTTATTTTCATTTGTCACTTCTATAGACACACAAGGGAAATCAGAGTTCCTTGAGAATGACTAAAGGGCTGTACTAGAGCATTTAGTATTTCTGCTGTCTTTCCATTATTGTTTGGCTTGCTTGTCCAAGAAAAAAAATATAATTCCACAAGTCAAATTAAATTCCACCCATTACCCCCGAATATTTTCACTGTAAGGAGAAATTATGCCAAAGGAAATGAACAACTCCCATGGAAGTATATTTGCATATGGGAGGCTTCTCTGAATTGGAATTGCAATCACTCCCTTTTGTCTTCACTATTCTGATTAGAGGATTTCACGCTAAGTCATAATTGCGTTATTATTTGCATGCAGGTACCATGTTTGTGGTAGATGAGGGTTTCTCCGCAGCCGTTACCATTAACCATTTGTCCGCCACTGACCCTGACACTGCAACAGATGACTTGGAATTTGTTTTGGTTTCTCCTCCCCAGTTTGGCTACCTTGAAAACACACTTCCTTCTGCAGGTTTTGAAAAAAGCAATATGGGCATAAGCATAGGTAAGTCATTACTTTGTGACCAGAGATAACCCACCTATGTCTACAGATCTCACTGGCCAGATCATGCTCAATGGCTGGGTAGGAACTTAAAAATGTTCAAAACATTATGTACACTCAAGATATTATTATTATTATAGTGGATACTTTTGAATATTATTGTTTCTCATTTTGATTTTCAATTTGAATTGCCCCATGTATGTGAGTTACTTCAAAATAAGTGGAGATTTCACTTATGAAAACTCTAAGAATAAATATGGAAGAAAGAATGTTTTAAAAGACCTTCATTGCAACACGAAATACTGTAATAGAATTTAGATTTATCTTGAAGTTGGATTTATCTTTGATAGATTTATTCTATCAAATCTGGTGGGAGCTCATAAGTCTCCTTCTCTCAATCTTTTAGCATTTTTAATAGACATTGGTAGAAAAGATTAGGACATGTATCATGGGTGTAACAGAGAGAGAGCCTGAAATGTTGAAGGTGATGGCTTTAATTTTGAAACTAAAATGTGTCTCAGATATTTATTTTTATTTTTAAAGATTTTATTTATTTATTTGAGAGAGTTCAGAGCTAGAGAGAAAGAAAGAACACAAGCAAGTGGAGCAGGAGAGGAAGAAACAGACTCACCACTGAGCAGGGACCCAGTGTGGGGCTCGATGCCAGGACCCCCGGATCATGACCCAAGCCGAAGGCAGACTCTTAACCAACCGAGCCATCCAGGAGCCCTGTGTATCAGATATTTAAATAGCTCTTGTATTTCAGGCAATAACAACCAAAACAAAAACAGACATCAAAACCAAAACTATTCAAATACAACACCATTTATTTATTCAAAGACAACACTTTAGAAATAAATGAACTAAACTATTCTTTAAGTACCTTTGAGGCATATCCAGTTTAAATATGAGAGAGGCTAGTTTTACGATTAATTGCACTAATAGAATGACTGACTGCATAGGAAAAAAAAGATCCAACTACATGCTGCCTACAAGAGACTAACTTCAGCTTCAAGGGCACACAGGCTCAAAATGAAGGGATGGAAACAATATTCCATGCAAATGGAAACCAATAGAGAGAAGGGGTACTTATAACCGATAAAATAGACCTTCAGTCAAAACTGAAACAAGAGACAAAGGTCACTGTAAAATGATAAAGGGGTCATTTCATCAAGTGAATATAATAATTGTAAATTTATGTGCATACAACACTGGAGCACCCTATATTTAAAAATATACCAACAGATCTGAAGGAAGTAATGGCAATAATGCAGTAATAGTAGGGGACTTCAGTACTCTACTTTCAACAATGGATAGATCATCTGGACAGAAAATCAATAGGGAAACAGTGGAATTAAACTGTACATTAGACCAAATGAACCCAGTGGACAAATACAGTAGTACATTCCATCCAACAGAAGCATAATACACAGTTTTCTCAAGCATGTATGGAACATTCTCCAGGATAGATTATATGAAGTGTCACAAAACAAGTCTTAGCAAATTTTAAAAGATTGAAATCATACCAAATATTTTTTCTGACCATAATAGTATGAAATTAAAATCAATAAAAGGAGGAAAAGTAGAAAATTCACAAATATGTGTAAATTAAGATACTGCTGAACAACCAATGAATGGGTCAAAGATGAAATTTTCTACAAGTCCTGAGTTCTGATCACAAGGGAAATTTTTTTTCTTTTTTTTCTTTCTCTTTTAATTGTATCTATATGAGAAGACGGATGTTAGCAAAACCTTTGTGGCAATCATTTCACAATACATGTAAACCAAACCATCATGCTCTACACAGTGATGTATGCCAATTATTTCTTAATAAAACTGGGAAAAAGAAATTTTAAAAATTTTGAAACAAAATGCAAGCACAACACACCAAAATATCTGAAATTCAGCAAAAGCAGTGTTAAAAGGGAAGTTTATAGTGATAAGTACTTAAATTAAAAAAAAAACAAAAAACAACAACTCAAATAAACAACCTAACTTTATAACTCAAAGAACTAGAAAAATATAAACAAAATAAGTCGGGACGCCTGGGTGACTCAACAGTTTAGCGCCTGCCTTCGGCCCAGGGCATGATCCTGGAGTCCTAGGATCGAGTCCTGCATCGGGTTCGTTCCCTGCATGGAGCCTGCTTCTCCCTCTGCCTGTGTCTCTGCCTCTCTCTCTCTCTCTGTCTTTCATGAATAAATAAATACAATCTTTTAAAAAATCTTTAAAAATAAAAAGAACAAAATAAGTCCAAAGTTGGCAGAAAGAAGGAGACAACAAAGATTATGGTAAAAGTAAGTGAAATAGAGATTAAAAAAACAATAGAAAAGATTAATGAAACTAGGACATGGTCTTTCAGAAGCATAAACAAAACCTCAAAAGCAAAAGCAAACCTTCACCTAGACTTACCATGAAACAGAGACAACTCAAATAAAATTTGAAATGAAAGAAGAGATATTACAGCTGATACCACAGATATACAAAAGATCGTAAAGAGACTACTATGAACAATTATACATCAACAAATTAGACAACCTAAAAGAAAAAGATTAATTCCTAGGAACAGACAACCTACCAAGTCTGAATCATGAAGAACTAGAAACCTTGAAAAGACTGATAACAAATAAAGAGATTTAATCAGTAATCCAAAACAACCTAACAAAGAAAATCCCAGAACCAGATATTTTTACAGGTTCTATCAAAATTTTAAAGAAAAATTAACAGTATTCTCAAATTCTTGCAAAAAATTGAATAGAAGGGAAAACTCCCAAACTCATTTTATAAGACCAGCATTACCCTGATACCAAAACCAGGTAAGGATACCATTAAAAAAACCACAAACCAACAATATCCCTGAAGAATATAGATGTAAAAATTTCTCCCAAAATATTAACAAACTGAATTCAGTAGCACATTAAAAGAATCATACACCATGATCAAAAGGAAATTATACCTAAGATAGTAAGGATAGTCAACATATGCAAAGCAATAAATATGATACACCAAATTGATAGGAAGATACAAATTCTATGATGATCTCTATAGATGCTGAAAAGGCATTTGATAAAATTCAACAATGTTTTATGATAAAAACTCTCAACAAATTGGGTATAGAAGGAACATACCTAAACATAATAAAGGCCGTATGTGATAAATTCACAACTAGCATCATACTTAGCAGTGAAAGGTTAAAAACTTTCTAAGATGACCAAAACAAGTGTGCCCATGCTTACTGTTCCTATTCAACATAGTACTGAAAGTCCCAGCCAGAGTAATTAGGCAAGAAAAAGAAATAAAAAGCATCAAAATAAAAGGGAGAAGTAAAATTGGCTCTGTTTGTGAATGATATTATATGGAAAATTTTTAAAGATTTTACCAAAAACCTGTTAGAACAACTCAGCAAATTAAGTAGTTTTAGGATACAAAATCAGGGATCCCTGGGTGGCGCAGTGGTTTGGCGCCTGCCTTTGGCCCAGGGCGCGATCCTGGAGACCCGGGATCGAATCCCACGTCGGGCTCCCGGTGCGTGGAGCCTGCTTCTCCCTCTGCCCATGTCTCTGCCTCTCTCTCTCTCTCTCTGGGTGTGTGACTATCATAAATAAATAAAAAAAATTAAAAAAAAAAGGATACAAAATCAACAGAAAAAGATCAGTTGTATTCTATACATCAATGATGAACTATCTGAAAAAGAAATAAAGAAAACAATTTCATTTACAATAGCATAGAAAACAATAAAATGCTTAGGAATAAGTTTAACCAAGAAACTGAAAGACTTATACACCAAAAACTTTAAGACAGAGTTGATATCCTGATGGAAGAAATTGTAAAAGGCATAAACAAATGGAAAGATATATTCATGAATTGAAAGTGTTAATGTTGTTAAAAAGTCCATACTACCCAAAGCCATCTATAGATTCAAGGCAGTCACTACCAAAATTCAAATGACATTTTTCACAGAAGTAGAACAATCGATCCTAAAAGTCTTTTGAACCACAAAAGATCTTAAATTGCCAAAGCAATTTTGAGAAAGAACAAAGCTGAAGTCATCATGTTTTCTGATTTCAAACTGAATTACAAAGCTATAGTGATCAAAACAGGATGGCATTGACATAAAAACAGGCACATAGATCAATAGAACAGTATAGAGAACTCAGAAGTAAAACGACTCATATTTGGTCATTTAATTTACATCAAAGGAGCCAAGAATATACACTGGGAAAAGGACAATAAATGGTGTTGGGAAAATTGGACAGCCACACACAAAGGAATGAAAATGACCAACCAATGACTTACACTGTACAAAAAATTATCTCAAAATAGATTAAAGACTTCAAACCTGAGATTGTAAAACTCCTAGAAGAAAACATACGTGGTAAGTTCCTTGACATAGGGTTTGGCAATGTTTTTTTGGATTCAACACCAAAAGCAAAGGCAACAAATGCAAAAATCAACAAAGAAAGACCACATCAAACTAACAGACTTCTGCAGAGCAAAAGAAACATTCAACAAAATGGAAAGGCAACCTGCAGAATGGGAGAAAATATTTGTACGCCATATATCTGATAAGGGATTTATGCCTAAAATGTATAAGGTACTCAGGCAACTCAATAGCAAAGGAGCCCAAATAATCTGATTTTAAAATGGGCAGAAGACTTGAGTAGACATCTCTCCGAAGAAGACAGACAAATGGCAAACAAGTATGCGAAAATGTGCTCAGCATCACTCATCATCAGGGAAATGTCAGTCTAAACCACAATGAGACGTCACCTCCCACCTGTTAGAATAGCTTTTATCAAAAAGACAAGAGATAACAAATGATGGTGAGGATGTGGAGAAAGGTAACACTTGTGCACTGTTGGTAGGAATGTAAATTAGTACAGCCACTATGGAGATTTCTCAAAAAATTAAGAATGGAACTGCCATGTGATCCAGCAATTCCATTTCTGGGTATATATCGAAAGGAAATGAAAATGGGGTATCAAAGAGATATCTATACTCCCATGTTCATTGCAACATTATTCACAATAGCCAACACATGAAAACAACCTAAGTGATCAGTGATGGATGAATGGATAAAGAAAATGTGATCTTGGGGCAGCCCAAGTGGCTGAGCGGTTTAGCACTGCCTTCAGCCCAGGGCCTGATCCTGGAGACCTGGGATCGAGTCCCACGTCGGGCTCCCTGCATGGAGCCTTCTTCTCCCTCTGCCTGTGTCTCTGCCTCTCTCTCTATCTCTCATGAATAAATAAATAAAATCTTTTTTTTTTTTTTTAAAGAAAATGTGATCTAAACACATAATAGAATAGTATTCTGCTGTAACAAGAAGGAAATCCTGTCATTCTCAACAACACACATGGACCTTGCGGGCATTATGCTAAGTGAAATACATTAGGGAAAGACAAATACCATATGATCTCACTTATATGTGGAATCTAAGACCATTAAACTCAAAGAAACAGTAGAATAGTGGTTACCAGGGGCTGAAGGGTGGGGGAAATGGAGAGATGTTGGTTAAAAGGTGCAAATTTATGTAAAATCCAGGGATTTGAGGTACAGCATGGTGACTATAGTTAATACTCTATTATATACTTGAAAGGTGATTTGAAAGTAGAGTTTTAATGTTCTCACTATGACAACAACAAAATGGTAATCACATGAAGTGAATGATGTGTTAACTAAACTTATTGTAACATTTTATAGTATGTGTATATCAAATCATGACATTGTAAAACTTAAACTTACAATGTCATATGTCCGTTATATCTCAGTAAAGCTGGGAGAAGAGATTTATTGCATTAAAGGTATGCAATTTGGCCTGCGACCTAATGCTCAACCTAGAGCATTTTTCTCTTTTGATTTAAGGTAATGTCAAAATACCAAAACAGCTAATTCCATTCAATCCAACCTGTTGCTTGACATCAATTAGGCAAGTGATTGACTGACTCTTGTTTTGCGTTTACATGAAAGAGATAGTCTCTTTCTTATTCAAGTATTATAAGAATTCTTCATATAGGAGCAGTGGTTTTAATCAAGGGAAGGTCTCTCTTACATTCGTTCCAACTATATAAAGAACAGTCATGAAGTCCCTACACATCCTGCTTAGCAGTTATCGGCCTTCTGTTCTCCATGCAAATTTTATTCCTTCCTTATGGTTTATGGATATCTGTTTTTATGTTGATGGCTGACAGACATTATAGCAGCTCCTGATACCTAATTCTGAAGTCAGCCGTGATGATATCTTATTTGCTTTTCTGAGAAATAGGCTATTGGGTTAAGGATTAAGAGCCAGTTGCTTGGGAAAAAATGTTTTTCTTATTTACCTGCTCCCTGTTGATGTGCTCTAGCTTCGTTCCCGTGGAGAGACATGAAGGCTTTGCACATTAACTATGTGCAGGCTAGGCATCTAAGGATGGAACCGACGGCTGACCAGTTCATGGTGTATGTCACAGATGGGAAGCAACGCTCCTTGGAGATACCATTTTACATTATAATCAACCCCATGAATGATGAAGCTCCTGACTTTGTAGTGCAGAATATTACTGTAAGAAAGATAACAGAATTTTCCATTTCTTTTTTTTATCATTTTCTGATTTTATTATGCACTTAATACATTAAGTTGATAAGGAATGGGGAGAGCAGTAATCTATATTATATAATGCAATTACTTGAAAAATATTATCCTAATAATAATGATGGTATGATTATAAGTGCTAACATATAGAATTGCATGGATGCAATTAAGTTGCATATATATAGGATGGAGTACTTACTAGGTTGTAGGTACTATTTCAAGTCCTTTACATGTGCTTGTTTTTAGTACTTACAAGGTTTTTAGGATGATGGTATTATTATGCCTTTTAGTAGCTAAAAAAAAAAAATGAGGCACAATGAGGTTAATTTATTGGCCCAAGATCACAGAACTTGGAAATAAGTGGCATATAGGGAATGGTACATAGGGGATTTGCACCCAGGCAGTTTGATTCCATAGCATGGCCTCTTAACCAAAGGACTCTTAATTCACATATATAAGGCATCTTTTTATATAGCTACTTTTTAAAAGATTTATTTATTTTGCTAGAAAAGGAGAGAGAGAGAGAGAGAGAGAGAGAATATGAGTGGGAGAGGCAGAGGGAGAGAGGCAGGGAGAGAATCCTCAATCAGACTCTGCTGAGCTTGGAGCCTGACACAGGGCTCCATCTCACTACTCTGAGATCAGGGCCTGACCCGAAAGCAAGAAACCACCTGTGCACCCCTTTATATAGCTATTTATAAAGATATATGGAATGAAAAAATTCAATTTGAATCATTTTTTATGTAGTTTTAAAGCTATCTTTCTATGATGTTTGTTTTATTTAAAAATTCAGATAGTTAAAATGGCCATGATATCACTTCTCAGATAACACCCGTTGTCCTAATTCACATGTATTAAAGCATATTTTTATGTAGCTGTTTTCTAAAAGCTATTTTTATACTGTCTTTAAAAATGTAATAATATGGGCAGCCTGGGTGGCTCAGGGGCTTAGCCCCGCCTTCAGCCCCAGAGCCTGATCCTGGAGATCTGGGATTGAGTCCCATGTCGGGCTCCTTGTATGGAGCCTGCTTCTCCCTCTGCCTGTGTCTGCCTCTCTCTCTCTCTCTCCTGAATAAATAAAGTATAAAATAAAATAAAAGTATAATAATAAAAATACATGGTCATGCAATTTAGAATAGTGAAAAACATATGCAATGAAATATGGCAGTCTCTCTCTTCTGTAGCCTCTACCTACAGCCACTCCCATTGATTGAGTTTTAGTAATTCTTCAAAAATAACTTGTGCACATGCCAGTGATTTGTGTGTATGTGTGTGTGTGTATAATATATATGCAATTTTTCTGTATTTACTTATAAATCAGGGATCCTATTATGCCTACTATTCTGCTTTTAAAAAATCTAATTAGGGAATCCGTGGGTGGCTCAGTGATTTAGTGCCTGCCTTCAGCCCAGGGCGTGATCCTGGAGTCCCGGGATCGAGTCCCACATCAGGCTCCCTGCATGGAGCCTGCTTCTCCCTCTGCCTGTGTTTTGTCTCTGCCTCACTGTCTTTCTGTGTCTCTCATGAATAAATAAGTAAAATCTTTTTTAAAAAATCTATTTAAATATATTGGAAACCTTTTCATATCAGCATAATAATCTTTTAAAACAATTCTATTTTTTACATATGATTAATTAAGACATGTGTACCACAAATCTTGGTTAAACGGATCAGCATAGGCTTTGGAGTAAGAGGGACTTGGGTGCTGCCGTTTACTGGTTGTAGGGTCCTGGATAAATTATTTCTCTCTATCTTTCTGTTTCCTTATCTGCAAACTGTGTATCAAATCCTTAAGGGGTACCTATGATGATCAATGTCGTCAGGCTCATACTAGACCCTTAATAAATAGGTACTGTTTGTATTATTGCTGTTATGTTGGGCATCTTTTTTCGGACATTTACCAAAGCAAATATTATCTATTTTGAAACCATTATCTAGTCTTATTTGTCACTAAATATTATCAAATTCTAAATACAAAAGGCTTCATTTGATCTGAATTTTCTACTGTCTCTTCATGGTATATGAGAGTCATCTCATGAAGAGATTTAAGAGCCAGCTCCTATACTTCCTCTTCTGTTGGCACATGAGTTTCTCTAGAGAGCACTTCAGTAATTACGAGAGAGAGGAAAAACTCTACAAATGAGTCTTCTATACCTACCTCTATTGTCACGCATCTATCAAGAGTTGGAGTTTCTGAAATAATTAGGCCACTGGGAAATTGTCCCTTGCTCTTCTTGGAAAGTAATCATACTTATATTACCTGTTCACTCCTTAGGGAAGCTGTTGAAGAGTAACAAATATGGAGGCCCATGTATTACTGGCAGAGCTGACTTTCATCTTTAAATGATTTTAAAAATAGTCATATTTAGCTTTTTTGGGGAAAAGTGTATTTCTTGTAGACAGTTGAGCTTCCATCAAGTTGGGCTGCAACTTGCAAAAAACGATGAGGTTTTAGTTTAAGATATTATAATCCATTTCAAACTGCTCTTCTAGTGAGTTGCTGCATTTTGTGTATATTGATCTAAACCTTTCATTTGTGATCTCAATAGATTCATTGTGCAAAAAAGAATCCCAATTTTTCCAATGAAATGTCCCAGTTATATTGTAAAGTAATTTACCATTTTCTAAATAAGAAAGCCATATATATAGTGAGCCCAAGTCCTAAGCTTGATTGAAAAGCTTGATATTTTAGGTTGCTTTATTAAAATTCTTGGAGAAAAAGGCAAGTCACCATCAAAGATGATTTCACAATTACATCATTGCACATTAAATTATGATGCCATCTTAGTCCTCAGTAAGGACTAAGATACAAGAAACCAGCATCATTTTAGCCCAAGTATCAGAATGGCAAGTGATTCTTCTTCACTTCACTAGACACTGGTAGCAGGAAGGCTGTCTCAGTAAGAGAGGCTGCAGAGAAAGGGCATTTTCACAAATCTAACCAATATGTATCCTTTAAGGCTACATGCCCACTCTACCATGAAGACATCTCTGGTCTTCTCCACCCTTTTGCACTTCTTGTTTGTCTATATTTAGTAGCCCTAAATAATTTTCTTCCTTGCATTATAATTATTGATGGACAGGCCTTCATGGTTTCATCTGACTTTGATTCTTTAGAATCTTCTTATTCCCCACAGCATGAGACCCAGTGCATTGCAGATTACCGATAAGCATCTGTTAAGTGTATACACTCTGATTGTTTAAATCTTGCTATGTTTCAAAAGAGGAAACAAGTATTTCTTTGTTCTCTTTATTCTTGCCATGAGAAAAAGATTGAGACAGCTAAGTACCATGTCAAGTTATAAATGGCTAGATCCCACCCGAAATGAAAATAGTCAGTTCTCTTTGTCCTTAAAGGATTATAAAACCTGAGGTGGGGGATAGGGGTGGGAGGAGTTATTTCAGGAAAATTGAGGCATAAGGACTGTGGAGAGGTGCGGGACCCAGAATTAAACTAAACACTATTATGTATCCAGAAGCATCCTTCTCAATTATTGTTGATTACAATTGAAATACAGAAGGTTTTCCTGCAATGGCAAAATAGAAACATAAAATACCCCTGGTGCACAGAACACACATTCGTACCATTTCTAATGCAGAAAAGAGAATTGTGAAAGCAACATGGTTCAGGAAGTTAAAATAACAGATTAGGATCTGAAGGTGAAGGGTCTACATTTAGTTTTACAGTTGAACTCTTGACTTCCGGAAAGCAAGCATTCTTTTGATTGCTTTTCCCCTGATTTTTGAATTATCAGGAAAAAAGGTGTGTGTGTGTGTCCTTAATGGTAATGAATAAACTGCTTTGAAATCTTCAGAGAAAACCTGAGAGAGATTAATAGATTTATCCTTTTCTTCTAAGCTCATGTTAAACAAGCTATTTCTTTTTATGACTCATTACACATAAATTTCAGAGAAAATTTGCAGTAGGATATCTTAAACTTATTTCTTTTGAGCAATTTGCTAAAAGAAAGACAAATTTTAGTTCTACACAACTGACTTTCTGACTTGCTTTTGCTTAGGTGTGTGAGGGTCAGATGAAAGAACTGGAATCCTCCACCATCAATGCAGCTGACCTGGATGTTCCCAAAGACCCCTTGCTGTTCAGCATCACTCATAAACCACGCCATGGCCTCCTCATCAACAGGGTGTTTAGCAAAGACTTTCCTCAAAATAAGCAGTCTGTCAACCCTGGCCAGAAGCACGAACTTGTTCAGAACTTTTCCTTGGAACTTCTCAAGAAAGGTAGATTATGTTCTATTTATATTCATTTATTTTTGTTGATTTAATAATGTTGTCCATAAAAGATAATAATAAATCTTATATATAGGAAGTGAAGAAATAGCATTCAACTGCTTTATTCATTTATCCCTCAAGGGTTTTCTCTGGGCTCTGGGTTAATATAGGGCATGAAGCCTTAGAGATAGTGGGTAGTTGAAAAGGAGATATGTTTTCTTTCACTTTGGGAGCATCACTAAAAATGATATTTGTGGGGCACTGGGATGGCTCAGTCAGTAAGTGTCTGACCCTTGATTTTGTCTCAGGTCATGATCTTGTGGTTGTGGGATTGCGCCCTACATTGGGCTCCATGCTCAGTGGGGAGTCGGCTTGAGATTCTCTCTTTCCTCTCCCTCTACCCCTTCCCCTGCTCATGCTCTCCCTCTCTCTCAAGGAAATAAATAAATCTTTAAAGAAAATGACATTTGTGCATTTGTGATTTGGGGTATTTTAGCTCCAACTTTTTCATGTTGTAATAAAAAATTCCTTTTTAAAACTACTGAGATCATGGAACCTAAATTTGAAGAGATTTGTCGGCCAAAATTTCTATGTTTGAAACAAATATAGAACCACATATAATAGCTCATTATTCTCTGTGGAGATAATTTGTTCTTTAAGGAAGTGACACATTGGAATAGCAGCCTGAATTATTTTTTAATTACTCTTTTTAAAAAATCAATTTTATCCCATTTTCCAAATATAAACATACTTTTAGACGTAGGAGAAAAGGGTGGTTCTAGAATCACTGCCTACTTTCACTCTCCTTCCTGCCTTCACATATTGTTTCCCCAATCTGAACCCTGTTTGCTAGGCTAACCAACACCATGCCTTCAGAACCAGGTAACTTCTGACCTCCCCGTGGAGCCTCCCCCTACACCAGGCTTTCTAGACCATCTCTTTCCCATGCTGGCTCCATCCAGCACTGGTTCAGCACTTTTTAAATTTTTCCATTCCCCAGCCAGGGCAAGCTCTCTGCCCCAAAGTTTATTTTGTAATAGTTGTACAGTGTCCTGGCACGTTTGAATTTGAAAAGTTAATTCATATATTTCTCAGTTTTTATCAATTGCAAAGAAAGAAATTCTGGGGCTTAAGAGATGATATTACCGAATCAACAACCGTGTGTATCAAATAATACAATATGTTTTTACAGTGGTTATTTTTTTTCAAATTTGACAATGGAAAATGAATAATCAAATTTTACTCTCAAGAAAGCCTGCTTTTAATTGGATATTATTATTTAAATATTATATTATTTGGTTAATAAGCATGCATATTGGTAAAGTTTGCAATATACAATGATTTTGAAGAAAAAATGGTTTACATAAATTAATACTTTGGTCAATAGCTTGGTAACATTCTCAGAGATTAGATTTTTGTCTTCATTTTATTTTTGATTCATTTATGGTTACATTTTTTAAAAAACTTTAATATATTCTCACATACATCCTCCCATGCCAAACATACAGAACTTATAAAACTGCCACCACATTATGTAATGTTTTTTTCTTATCAACTATAATAAACTTCTTACCTTTTAGATGCTAATTGAAAAGATGGTTTGTAATAACTAGCTTTTCATTGTATAGGAGAACTACACTGTAATTTTATATATCTTCTATTTTTAAATGTGCAGATAGCTTTTCATTTCTTGATATTACAGGTTATACATAAACGTATTTTGCATATGTTTTTGTAATGTAAATCTTAGACCATATCTCTTAGAATTTTTTGGCATAAATTTTTATAATG
This sequence comes from Canis lupus baileyi, assembly GCF_048164855.1. NCBI lineage: Eukaryota > Metazoa > Chordata > Mammalia > Carnivora > Canidae > Canis > Canis lupus. The sequence goes on along the minus strand of NC_132847.1, from coordinate 36,556,089 downwards.
AAATTACTTGGTAAAAAAAAGGTGACCATTTATAATATTTTTAGGGGAAAATTGCCATTGCATGATATACATGGGCATGCCTATTTTCCTAATCAAGAGAGGATATTTTTTAAAACTTTTGCATGTTTGATAGTCAATAACAGTCTCTCACTGTTATCTTAATTTGAAATTTTTAGATTATGAGTAAGATTTACCAAACTTTTGTATTTATTGACCATCTATGTTTCACCTTTTGTAAATTGCTTGATAATGTCCTTTGCTCATTTTTCCATTGATTTATATCAACTTATAAGAGATGATTAAATATTAATGTTTCGTTTTTTTGTCACATGTTACAGATATGTTTTTCTCTATTTTATTTGCCTTTTAATTCATAGTCTTAAGTACAGAACTCATAAATTATGAGTGGTGTAATTCATCATTATTTTTCTTTCCTTTTTTTTGTTTTTGTATTAGGAAGATGTTCTACATTCAGAAATAAGATATTTACTTGTGTTTTCTTCCAAATATTTTAAAACATCTTTATTGAGATATAATTCACATGCCATAATATCCACCCATTTAAAGTCTACAATTCAGAGGTTCTTTTAGATATTCATCATCATGATCATTTAGAGAACACTTTTATCATCCCCCAAAAGAAATACTATACTCATTAGCAGTTATTCTCATCCTTTTCTTCGTCAACCCTTGGCAACCAGTAACCTATTTTTTATCTTTATAGATTTGTTTATTCTGACATTTCAGAATCATATAAATAGAATATATGACCTTTTATAAGGGTCTCTTTTATTTAACATAATGTTTTCAAGATTCATTCACATTGCAGCATGAGTCACTACTGTGCCATTCCTTGTTACTGCTAAATAATATTTCATTGTATGGACATACTGCATTTATTTAATCCATTCATCAGTTGATGGATATTTGGGTCTATTCTGTTTTTGCTGTTAACCTTCATGTATACATTTTTGTATGGGTATATACTTAGATTTCTCTTAGGTCTGTATCTAGGAGTAGAACTGCTGGGTCATATGATAACTCTATGTTTAACATTTTAAGGAACTGCTAGACTGTTTTCCAAATTAGTGGCATCAGTTAACATTTCTACCAGTAATGTAAGAGAGTTCCAATTTCTCTGTATCCTCACCAATGTTTGTTACTATCTATCTTTTTATGATAGCCATTCCGGTGGGTGAGAGATAGTATCTCATTGTGATTTTGATTTCATTTCCCTAATAGCTAATAGTGTTCGGTATCTTTTCATGAGTTTATTGGCTATTTGTCTATGTTCTTATATCTTCTTTGGAAAAAGGTCTACTCAAATCTTTTGCCAATTTTATAATTGCGTTGTTTTTTTTAATCACTGAGTTATAAGAGTTCTTCATATATTTGGGATACTAGACCCTCCCTTATCAGGTATATGATTTGTAAATATTTTCTCCAGTGCTGTGGGCTGTTGTTTTGCTTTCTTGATAGTGTCATTTTAATTTTGATGAGATCTAAATTATCTGCCTTTTTTGGTTTTGTTTTGGTCACTTGTGCTTTTGGTGTCTTATCTAGAAACCATTGCCTAACTCAGAGTCACAAAAGATCTACTCTTAGGTTTTCTTCCAACAGTTTTTCTGGTTTAGCTCTCATATTTAGGTCTATTATCCATTTGGAGTTCATTTTTGTATGTAATGTGAGGTAGAGATCCAACTTCGTTCTATTGCCTGTGGCTTTTTAGTTGTCCCAGCATGATTTATTTGAAAAGGCCACTTTTTTCCCCTTGAATAGTTTTTGTACCCTTGATGAGAATAAGTTGCGTGTAATGTATGGATTCATTTGTGGACTCTCTTCTGTTAGATTAGTCTATATCTATTCTATGCCAGTTCCACATTGTCTTGATTACTGTAGTTTTGTAGTAAGTTTTGAAAATGGGAAATGTGAGTCTCCAACTTTGTTCTTTTTCAAGATTGTTTTGGCTATTCTGGGTCTCTTACATTTTCATATGAATGCTGTTTGGTTTTTAAAAAGTAGTTTTATATTTAAGTTTTGATTCATCTAGAATTTATTTTGGTTATTGGCTTGAAGTAGGTATCAAACTATAATTTTCCCTAAGTAATGAACCACTGTTCTCATACAGTTTATTAAATAATATATGCTTTCCTCACTGATTTCTAAATAAGATCCTTATCAAATACTAAAGTATTTAAATATGAATTTTTAACAAATTAAAAGGCTAGTCTTGCTTCATAAAAGTTTAATTTTATCCTATTACGCTGATTAGTGAACTCTTGCTGCTGATACCAATACCTTGGAAATTAAAAGATTAAGTGTGTTTTGGAATGGTTTAATCATAAGAAAGATTTACTTTCTCTCTTTTTCCCCCTTCTTCCAGGAATGAAGTTGATGTATGTGCATGATGACTCAGAGACTCTTGCTGATGACTTTACAATCCAGTTGTCAGATGGGAAACATAAGATATTAAAAACCATTTCAGTAGAGATCACCCCAGTTAATGATGAGAAACCAATGCTGAGCAAGTAAGCTACCCGAAAAGAGTCCCTTTCAGATGTTCTAGAAAATTCTGTGGTCCGGAAGACTAGGTACAAATGTAATATGTGTCTTCCAGAGAAAAACAAGTCTTTGACAGTTCCTGTCTATCACAACTTGTCCCACCTGCTCAGGCACCTAGAACTTTTGGTACAAATGGTAGTTAATGTAACAACTCCTTAGCAGTTGTTAAATTCACCCTTTAATTATTTGATTTTCCTCTAAAAATTCCAGTTAGCTTTAAATAATTAAGAATGACTCCACCTTCTGTGTGGAATGAATAGTGTACTGAGTAAACACATGTGTACATACACACCAAAGTGTAATAGATGTATAGACTTAACTAAAGTGTGATAATATTAACTGCAGACAGTCCTCCCTGTGGATTTGACCAAACTTTTAACTAAGAGTGGCTGAGGGAAACATATAAATGCCATTTCTTTCATCATCTTGGTATTTCATGATCCACCACTCCTCTGTGTTCCTTATGGATTGGTACTACCTTGCTACCTGATAGCAAAATGATCACTCATGTGATCTTTTAAAAGTTCTGAGCTAATATTAATTGCAAATCGTCTCAGTGTCTCCCTCTGTAGTTGATCACCTTGATCAGAGAGTGCAGAGTCTTCCATCAGTTATATTTCTGTAGCTCCAGCTATTTCTCTTATTACTGGCAACTGTACATATCTATATGAGGGTAAACCTTGAGAAGGCCCAGCTCTCTGGTGCTAGGTGCAGAGATGTGTCTGCTTCTTGGGACCTCTTTGACTGCTTCATCTCTGTATTCAATGGCACAGCAGTGAGAGGCATTGAGCAGACAGTCTGAGTTTTTATCAGGGAGCCAACAGCTTCCTGAAGGTGTGTAAACCCCCAAAGCCTCCTCTACTTTGCAGGAAAGAGGACACAAACAAGTCCCTTCTGATCCTGCCATTTCTCATGGGCCACCAGTATGTGAAATACTGATGATAGTTTTTTGGAGGGTTGCATCACAGACATCAGTTCCACAAAAAAGATGCAGCAGGTTCTGCTTTCTGCTCTACTTTCTATTGTCTAGTTAGAATGTTGGACTGGTATGACCATAATTTGTAAAATGAAACTATGAAGAGTATTGCAGTATTAAGTAACCTCTTTCTGATGACCTCACTGTATCTAAGAGGAAGGGAGAGAAGTGTAAACTGGTGTCTATTAAGTGCTCACTCTGTGACAGACACTGTTTTGAATCCTTTTACAGATATTTCCTTAAATTTCCACTAAAATTATGGGAAATAAGTGTTGTTATCCTTACTGAGAAAACTGAGACCAGACAGGTCACATAATGGGGCACTTACTCAACTCTGATCTCCTGTTTCTTGCTATGCTCTTGCTATTAAACTGCCTGACATAGTTTTATCTACAGAATCACCAAATCTCCTTTGCTCTGTTTCCAGATCCCCTCTTTTTCTTTCTTTTCTTTTTTCACTCTCTCCTATAGAGGGGAAGTTCTATTGCTTCTTCTTTCGTTTCCACGTGTGTCCTTGGGTAGATCACCTCTTGCCTCCTCCCAGAATGTGCTCCATGATTTTCTTCTCTTAGATCTCTAGTCCCTGCCTTCTCATTCCTTCTGTTAACAAGACAAGGGTCATAGTTAGTGGTGAAGAGAGCAGATTCTGGAGCCAGACTGCCTTGGTTCAGCTGCTAACCAGTTGTGTGGCCTTGAAAATGTCACTTCACCTCTCTCTACCTTTTAATCAACTTATTTGTTGGTGGAGAGTATAACAGTATCCTCTTCATAGGGTCTTTGCAGGGATTAAATGAATTAAAATATGTAAAAGCACGTGAAAGACTGGCTAATATACAGAAAGCACTCCTAAGTGCTAGTTATTACCATTATTAACAGGTATTCTCATTCTAAAACCACAAAGATGACCCAGTTCCTCATTTATTTTAGTGCCAAACTATTTGGAGGAATAGCTTGTGCTTCATCCATTTCTGCCCAACCTCCCCCACTTTATTAAAACTACTCCCTTAAACATTACCTTTGACCTTCCTACTGAATTGAATGGTTCATCTTACCTTGCTGGTCCCTGTTAGATTTTGACACCATTTCTTTGGTGTTCCTTTTGATGCTATGGTAGATGCTTTTGGTTCTCTGAGTCATGCTCCCTTAGTCCCCCCTCTGATTGTAATTGCTCTTGTGGAACACACCATGCACACTCTCAGGGTTCCATTACCAGTGCCTCAGTGCATCGCTCCCCTTCTTGTGTGGCTTAGGGCTTTCTCTGAAGTAGCACTGACCCATTTGGCTCATGTCCAGAAACAGCAGAAGACACTCTGATGGTAGCTCCCAACCTATGAGATAAATAGATGTCCTGTACTCCCATCCTTCAGAAGCACAATTTGAAGCATATTCTATATGATTCTTCAAAAGATCCCCAGCACCATTGAGTGCCATAGTAGTAAAAGCACCTTTTGTTACCTTATTCCTTCTGCCTCTGTCTCATTCCTCACTTCTCTCTCTTGCTTCCTGGGATCACTTCCCAAATAAATTACCTTCACCATAGTCCTTGTCCCACGGTCTCTTTCAACATAAGTCAGACTATGACATACTTTCTTCTCCTTTGGCCCCTCTGTTATCTCATTCTGACACTTTCCCTCCTCCCAGACTCCTTATCTTCTTCCTCACATTGGCTTCCTTCCTGTTTTGATTAATCTGGTTCTATTAATGGCACCACTAATCTCCATAGTCAACCAGTCAACTGATTCATTAACCTTCTAGAGTAATGGGATTAGTATTTTCTAAGAATGAGGTGGGCAAAAATCACCTTCTACTGCCAGGGAAGATGTCAGTCCTGGAGAGGCAATAAAGTCACCAGGTAAAAGAGGTTACAACTGACATGCCTGGGCTCTGAATTGTCAACAGGAGCATGGAAGGTTATTGGAATGCCAGTTGATGCTACTTAAATGTCCTTCATTATCTGCATCCCAAGGAAACTTCACCAGTTTTTATCAGAAACCAAACTGTCCAGTTAGACAGCGTTTGGCCATGTGTGGTGACCAAAACTGAAGGCTAGAAACCGGTGGAAAGAAATCCCTTCCCCACCTTGGTTAGACCAAGGAAAATGGCTCTATTGGCTGGGAAAGGAGTAGCAGCATAGAGGAACTGCAAAGTCATGGTAGCAGCATTTATGGTAGAAGCAGCAGCTACTCATCCCAGCTTTGTCGTCAGGATGCCAGGGGCAAACCTGGTAGCTGTAACACTTGGGAAAGATCAGTCACTGTGAAGAGAATGCTCGCTACCTAGAAGTGTTACCAGGGCAAGGAAGAATAACGTAGAGGGCCATGTATTGCCTAAGTATCTCCAGATTCATAATGGTATTTCATAAAGGGTACCAGGACACCAGTGGCTAAGCCATTGAATTTCTTTAAGTAAGTTTTTGTAAATTTAGAATATAAATTAGAAGGTAAAATTAGAATGATAGTATCTTGCTTACTTATGGCATGGAGATATTGTACCAAGCGAAATATTGGAAATAAAATCATTTTATGAAATAAATTACAACATAAAATGGTAAAGTTCAATGAATAGAAGCAATGAGAATTATTTACTTCACACCATACTTGTTGGTAATTATCTTTTAGACTTTCATGTGTAAAGTGAAATGAGAGAGCCTGTTTCTCAAGTCCAACTCATCATTTTCAGTACTTTGGATAGGGATTACATTCCCTAATTGTTGAAGAGTCAGAACTGTAATAGTCATTGTGAATGACCATCCTATCAACCTAGACATCTTCCTTTTTACAGGAAGGCTGAAATTACAATGAAAATGGGTGAAACTCGAATTATTTCTAGTGCTGTTCTTTCAGCCATAGATAAAGACTCACCCAGGGAGAAGATTTACTATTTATTTGAAAGGCTTCCACAAAATGGGCAACTTCAACTTAAGGTTAGTAGCCTTTTTACTTTTACTTTTCAAAACTCATGTAGCAGGTATAAATTTTCTTGATACACTGACTTCTATAACTGAATCTATCCTCTAATAGCTGTATTTTGCCCAGAGGTAGAAAATTTAATTTTGTTAGTTTGAGGTGAATTCACACCATTCTAAATTTTCTTACTCAACTCAGGCCAAATTCGACCAATATTAGGGTTCTTTGTTGTTCCTGCTCCCCTGGGATTGTACCTAAATTTTTGAGAGAGGGGCTGGTGAGGGTAAAGCAAATTGTCTAATGGCTGATGAGAACCAGGAGATATCTTAATTATCACCAGATTTTTAAAAAATTTCTTTTTTTAAAGGATTATATTTATTTATTCATGAGAGATACACAGAGAGAGACACAGGCAGTGGGAGAAGCAGGCTTCCCTCAGGGAGCCTAATGTGGGACTTGATCCCAGGACTCCGAGATCAAAACCTCAACCACTGAGGCACCCAGGCATCCCTTAAAAATTTTTTTCAAACAGACTTTGCAGAGCTGTTGTTGTGGATATTAACAATCTGATTCTCAAGTTTATATGGAGAGGCAAAATGCACAAAATAGTAAACAAAAAGGAGAAAAAAATTAAAGGAATAGGACTTACTATAAAGTCGCTTTAATTTAGTTAGCGTGGATTTGGTGAAAGAACAGACAACTAAATCAGTGGAACAGAACAGAGAGCCCAGACGTAGACCATTATAAAAATATAGTCAACAGATCTTTGGCAAAAGAGCAGAGGCAATAGAATGGAGAAAAGATAGTCTTTTAACAAATGGTGCTCACCAGTCTGATTCAGACTGTGTGCATGATGCCCAAGGAATAGCCCAACACAAATTATAGATCAGTCACTTGAAAAGATCCCTTGAGTAATCCATCAAAATATTTGTTTGAATGATGGATTAAGGCTAGCAACAACAACCACCAACCATCCCCAATGTGATTATTTGACTGAATGCTTAACTTTTAATGTAATGGAGACAGTCCTAGAAGAGCAGCGAGGATTCATTCTGCCTGGAACAGCTTGATTGTCTTAGATCGTAGGCACCATAGAGAATCAGAGTGAAGAGCAATCACTGATTTAAATTGAGGTACAGCTGTGTCCTTATTTCATTTCAAAGGGTAATGAAGCAGAAATGCAGTGAGAGCTCACACATTTGGGTAGCATGGGAAGCGAAGTGTTTTGGGTATGTGAAAATCCAGATGGGTCCAGGTTCCCAGGATGGCACCACATAGTTCTCTCCCAGCTCCCTTGGGCTTTGCCAAATCTCTCCAAGACGATGAATCAGGATTCTAGGACTCCTGGACTTTCTCAAGGGTTCTTGTGTTCTTGTTGGCTTTCCTTATTTTGCTCCACCTTGAGTCTGACTCTTATTTTCTTCTCCTTTGGAGCTTGCAAATGATTTTGTTAAGTCAGAGCTGGCATTGGGAGTGCAAATGGGGAATTGCATGGAGATGAGAGATAGGAAAAGATATATTCTTTTGTATTTACTTTCTCAGAAAAGATTATTAAAGAAAAAAGTTAAATAGAATTGCAGGCTATGCAGTTTAAAACCCGAAAGAGACTGTTTTGAAAACTAAATCTGCAAATAGATCATATGATAGAAACACATAATGACCTTAATTATTACAATGTAACTAACTTTTACTTACTGAGGCAGAAAATACCTCTGTACAAACATCAGATGAGCAGAAATTTTAAAGAGGTAGAAACTTTGTAAAATAGGTCTAAAAGGAAGCGGTAACACAATGAGAGGAGGAGAGGGCAAAGCATTTTTGTCAGGAACTGGGAGTCTGGAATAATCTGTCAAAGGAAAGAAAAATAACACAAGGATTTAAATTTTTATTTTAGTCTCTTAAGCCAAACAAGGAAAAATACAAGATAATATCGTAGAGTAAATTTGTAAGATGACATTCTTCTTGAATTATGTCAAATGACTTTTATGAGCTATTCTTAGGGAAAGCTATTGTATCTTCAGAGAAAAACAAGAAAAAATTATAAATCCGATAGAGATTTATCATTATTATCAAGAACTCTCAGTTGTCAGTTCCCCCTAGCATAAGAACCTTTTTAAATTGAGAACACCATAATTTCTGCACTGAGTTCAGTATATATTTTTTAAAGATTTTATTTATTTATTCATGGGAGACACAGAGAGAGAGAGAGAGAGAGAGAGAGGCATAGAGACAGGCAGAGGAAGAAGCAGGCTCCATGCAGGGAGCCCGACGTGGGACTCGATCCCGGGTCTCCAGGATCACACCCTGGGCTGAAGGCAGCGCTAAACTGCTGAGCCACCCGGGCTGCCCCCAAGTTCAATATAGAATATATGGTTAGTCGATGTTAGCTGGTTTTTAGAAGATTCTGATAAAAAAAAATAATATGTGATATTTTCAGTTATTTTTTGCTGACTTAAGACATACAGAGAGGGAATGATTGGGATTTTGATCATTTTCTTTGAGCTTCAGTAAGGCTGGAAAAATGTGGCAGGAGTCAATACATCTGTTTTTGTTTTATCTATTTCAGATAAGTCCAGTGATAAGCCAGCTTGAAAAAATAGTTTGATTAATTATATAATGATAGGAACTAAAAAAAAAAAAGGAAACCCTCAAATGAAACATATTTAATTTTTAAAGAATCAATTTCAGCAGCTCGATTACCCACCTGCTCTCATTAATTGGAATATTTAATCAGCTATGATTGCTTATGATAAATACCTTGGAAGTAGCACTGCTGTTGAATTGCCACAGAACTGTCAAAAATCCTTTGGTGGAAGGTAGTTTTTCCCCCAAGGTTTTAATTTGTTTCAATTTATTTCTTTGAAAGGAAAAAAATATAAGGTAAAATTGCAAAAAAAAAAAAAAAAAAAAAAAAGCATCTGGAGTTTCCCTGAAATATCACTTATATTGGAGGTTTACAGGGGTATGGAAAATGTCCACTAACATAGCTTGGAAAGAAAAAACCGTGAGCAGCTGACTAACTCTGCCACCTTTCAGACAGGGAGGGACTGGGTCCCTCTCTACCCTGGCATGAAGTGCACTCAGGAAGAAGTGGATTTGAACTTGCTGAGATACACACACACCGGGACAATGGATTCCCAGGACCAAGACAGCTTTACCTTCTACCTCTGGGATGGTGACAACAGATCACCGGCATTTGACTGTCACATCACCATCAAGGATATGGGAAAAGGTAAAATATCCCTCTCCAGGTTTATTGGGACTATGTTATATAACCAGAAGTGAGCTCATGTAAGCACTCAAAGGATTTCAACTAACTCCTTTCTTTCCTTCCTTCCTTCCTTCCTTCCTTCCTTCCTTCCTTCCTTTCTTCCTTCTCCCTTTCTACCTCCCTCTCCTTTTGCCTTTCTTCCTTCCATCCTTTGTACCTGAAATTCCATCATTTATGATTTGCTTCTCTGACTCCCCACCTGTTCTCCCGGGAAGCTGTAAGGTTCATGAGAATAGCCCATTCTACTTGTTGTTTTTAGTATTTCAGAAAGCCTATTGGAAATCCAGCCTTACTCACAGTGTGGCGGCACAGGCTGCTTTAAGAGTCAGGGATTTCTGCTCTAAGTAAAATTTTACCAAATCAATGTGATAACTAATTTTATTCACAGGAAGTGAAATATTACTTGAAAATGAAGTTTCAGAGGAAAAACTTTTCCAATATAATAATACAAAGAAATAAAAACATATTTTAAAATTTAAAAATCATAAAAAGGAAGGTGGTCATTAAAAAGGTTAGACCGTTGCTCTCTTCACTTTGAAAGCACTAATACCGACTCTTCTAGGGACAAGAGAGAACACAAGGAGATACTAAGCTTCTCTTGAATTAGCAGACCCTTTGTATAGTAGGACTCAGGAACCTCAGTAGCATATAAATGGTAGAAGGAGGAGGGTGAAAAAAATACTGGGAAGGAAGCACAACCAACAGTTGGACAGTTGATGCCCAATTGTCACTGCCCCATAATTTTTCTTGGAGTTTATGTGAGGAAGGTATGTTCATTTCTTGTTCATCCATATGGTCCCAAAATCTCTATATTCCTAGGCCCATGCATATTCTTGAATCTTCAGTGCATCCCTGATTGACAGAATGCTTCCTTTTTCACCTTGCTGCCAGGAAGCTCAGAATGGCAGTACAACTCTTACATCAAGGGTGTCATAGAATTACAATTGTTTTGAATCTTTCTCTTTTTAATTTCAGTCAGCATGATAGATTTTGAGATGTTTATTTGGGGCTCTAAAATAACTATTTTATTATTTGCTTGTTTCTGGTTGTAAAATATCTTCCTTGAAGATGTCTAATAATAAGTGACCCTTAGAGAAGCTAATTATTACCATACCATACCTCTTACTTTCTGCAAAAGTAAGACTACTGTGGTTATCATCAACATATGTCCAGACAGGGGCACCTGGGTGGCTCAGTGGTTGAGCGTCTGCCTTCAGCTCAGGTCATGATCCCGGGATCCTGGGATTGAGTCCCGCATGGGGCTCCCCGCGGGAAGTCTGCTTCTCCCATCTGCCTGTGTCTCTGTCTCTTTCTCTGCATCTCTCATGAATAATATATATATATCCCCAGGCAAAATGTAATGCAAGTCCTATATTAGTGCAGACAGCTAATGTATTAGGATAGACTGCCCTTGGCTAAGCACAGAACATTCACTGAAGTGGAGGAGATATCTGTTCTATATAGCCATCTTGGGATTTTTTCCAACTAGAGGTCCTTCATCTCCGAAGGCCTTGGAGTCACTCCAGAAGTGAAACATAGAGGAAAATAAGAGGATGCCTGGCCTGGGCTTAGAGGCACTTGTCTTCTGCACATCCGGGTGGCTGAATCATAGTCCCAAGCGATATTAAGGGCGGGTGGGTAGTGGAAACTATAGTGGTGTGCCCAGGAAGTGAGGTTGGTGAGTCCCTGGCCAGTCTCTGTGACAACTGACATGGGATTCTTTTCCAAAAGGATTTGTGAACACTTATATTAAACAGATACATTAACTGACTAGCATTTTCAGAAGTTCCAAATTCCTTCTTTGTTCCTTTTTACATCATGGTTTATATCTATACAATGTTGAACTTAAAAAAAAATCTTAGTGTGAATCTTCTCAGATTGTAGCATAATTTTATAACTGTCGGTCATCTCTGAGGAAAACTACACTGAATAATTAAAGCATAATCCTAATATTGAGCATTTGGGTTATCTCCATTTGAGAGCAATTATGAATAACATCAGGCCTTCTGATTGTTCCATGTCTTGTGATTTGCACACTGGCAAAAATGATGTGGAGCTCTTTGAGAGAAGCTTAAAAGGACATGGTTTGTAGTTGACGTTGAACCATACTCTGCTGTCACAGTGCTGAAAGACTGCATTGAGGGAAAGCCCAGATGCTCTTCCTCCCTCAGATCTATCTTCTGCTCCTGATGAAGCATTCTGTGGATGATTTTGAATCCTCAGCTTTGTTCATTCCTCTTACTCCCTTGGTGTATTGACTCCCAGGAGGCAAGCCCCATCTGGGGCTCAGGTTTTGATTTAAAGTTAGGATGATCTTTGATTCTCCATTGCACTTAAGTTGGATAGCATTTTGAGTTAAAAGCACCAATAATCTACCAAAAAGACCAATTCGATCATCTGAAGCAGAGTTTCTCAGTCTTAGCACTATTGATATTTTGGGATAGATCCCAAATAGAATAGTTCATATTCTTTGTTGTAATGGACTTTCTTTTGCATTATAGAATGTTTAGAAGCATCTCTGGCCTCTAGCTATTAGAAGACTATAGGAACTCCCAGATAAAACCACCAAAAATGTCTCCAGACAATGCCAAATGTCCCCAGGGCACTAAAGTTGCCACTCATTGAGAACCACTGGTCTAGTGGTATCTCCTTGATATTTTATTTTTTTGTTTCCTCATGGGACTGAATGTCTTCTCAAATTTTATTGACAATTTGTATTTTTTACATTTAGAAATAGCTCGGCATTTACTTCACACATATTTCCTCTTGGATATTTATTCTTTTTGCATTGATATTTAAGAGCTCTGATGTATTACAGAGAAGCAACAAAATAATCTAGTGTAGATTATTAGTAGAAACTCAATATTGGAGTTATGATCATTTTTTAAATGAATGATGTGAACAAAATTGGACTATAATTTTTAGTTTGTAAAACTGTGCCATTAGTCCACATGTGACCCACTTCTCCTTCACTCACTTAAGCAATTCATACACTCATTCATTTACTCTCTTTTAAATACATAATACACACCTGTGCCACCACCATACAATTCAAGGACTGGAATGTTGACAGTAATAAACATCTACCTCTGTGCTCTTCCCATACTTCAGAGAGAACCATCATCCTGAATTTTGTGTTCATATTCTTACTCTTGTTTATTATTTTCTGGGACTTGCTCAGGCAAAGAGCAAAGGTTAACAAGCTGCATCTGTGTTGCTGCATATAGTTCTAGTTCATTTTGCTGCCATATAAAATTCAGTTGGACCACAGTTTGTTTACGTATTTACCTTTAGGGTTGTCTCCAGCATTTTCAATTACAGTAGTGCTGTAGTGACCATTCTGGTACCCATCTCCTGGGCGTCACTGTACGTTTCTCTCTAGCACACAGCTGGAGTGGAATCTCAGGGTCAAGAAGTATGTGAATATTCTACTCTTTATAGAATAATGCCAAATCATGTGCCAGTTTACATTCCTACCAGAATTGTATGCGAGATTCTACATCCTCTTCAACACTTGTTGTCATAAGATACTAATTTTTTGCAGATCAGATAGTTACAAGATGGTTATAACTTCTTGCCATCTTGATTTGTGTTTCCACTGATTATTAATAATATTGAGCATCTTTTTGGATTTTTATTGGCCATATGTGTTTCCCCCGCTGTATCATAACTGGTCCTGTGTTTTGCCTAATTCTTTTATTAGCCATAATTATATCAACCTTTCTATAGCATATTAGTTTTTATTTCTGCAGTTTCGACTTTGGTTTTTTTTATCTATATCTTGGCCTTTTTTTTTTTTTTAATTTGGGTCTTGACCACAAGTTCTTCTGCTACACAGGTGATATTGTCATCCTTGTGAAACCGCTGGTGGTGTCTAAAGGTGATCGAGGTTTCTTGACGACCACCACTCTCCTTGCTGTGGATGGAACAGACAAACCTGAGGAACTACTCTATGTCATCACCTCCCCTCCGCGGTATGGCCAGGTCCAGTATGTCCGCTATCCTGGAGTTCCCATTACAAGCTTCAGCCAAATGGACATAGCAGGACAGACAGTCTGCTATGTACATAAGAGTAAGGCAGCTGTCTCCCGTGACACCTTCAGGTGAGCTCCAAAGAAACTTTTCAGAACCCCCTTCCCTGGATTAATGCTTAGATAGATAAAAGGAGGCAGAAAATGAGTTCTTTTCCAACTCTGATATAGGAATGATCTAATACTGCCTAGATGTATGAAAGGTGGAGGTGTACAATTAATTGGACAACAGCAAAGCAATAAATTAGAGCCTGTTGTTTAAAAATAGAGCATATCTAAATGCCAGCTCTTCTAGGGGGAGGAATATAAACACCTGAGAGTCCCAGCTAAGGAGAGACGTAGAAAACTAACTCACCGCTTTTTGGGGGATATCTTTATCTGTCTGAGGAAAGGTATTTCCTCATTTGGCACAAACATTTGGCACAAACAGACACTGCCTTTTGACACAACATATTCCAGGAACTATATCATAAATCATGTTGTCATAAAGTGGATCATGTTTCCCCATAGAAACAATGTTATAATTGGAGGCTGTGTACCTGTTTATGAATTCTGTATCAAATAAATCATTGGGATGAATAACAATCTGGTGAGAAGACAAAGGTATGACATTAATGAAAGTCTGCATTCATTTAAAATACTGAAATCTGTTTCCAGTCATAAAAAGCAAGACAAACTCTAGAGGAGCTACCAACCATTTAGCAATTCTTAAAGCTGGCTGATCTTGAGGTCTTTAATAGAAATCCAGATCCCCAGGGCTGGGATACGAATCTTGGAGGGGCCCTAAATGGCTCTATTGGTTGAACATCCAACTCTTATTTCAGCTCAGGTCATGATCTCAGGTTTGTGAGATGGAGCCTTGTATTGGGCTCCACACTGGGCATGGAACCTGTTTAAGATTCTCTCTCCCGATCTCCCTCTGCCATGCCCTCACTCCCACCTGGCTTGTGCTTGCTCACTCTCTCTCTCTGTCAGAAAAATAAAAATAATCTAAGAAATCTCAGTTGGACTAGCCCTTGGGAGAATCATCGTACATACACAGTCCTGTATTTTACCAATTAACATGGAGGCCCTGAGACCATTGGTTCATTTGACATATTTGAAGAGCTTCTGACTCCCAGTACCATTTTCACCATGTCAGAATACAACTTCCAATGGAGTTTCTGGCTGGCTCAGCCAGAAGAGCGTGCAACTCTTGATCTTGGGGTCATGAATTTGAACCCCACGTTGGGTGTAGAGATTACTTACAAATAAAATCTTAAAAAAAGAATATAACCTTCAAAAGAGCACTATAAACTAATGTAGATGCAGAATGCTCCTCTATTATTTTTTGGGTTCCCAAGAATTATCAAGTGCACTGACACACTCATGTTCAAATACCATTCTCCTCTATCCTACATCTTATCTCTCTAAATTCAGTATGTCTGCCGTGATAAACATTATTTAAATGTCAGCAAAGATGATTTTGCTTGCCTTATGGATTTATGATTTGGAAAGATGATTGGGACCATCAACTGTTAAAAAATTGAGGGGAAGTTTGAACTAATATATTCTTTTTTTTTCTCTTGACAAATGTCCTTAACAAGTAGATAATCATTTGATTGATCAATATCTAAATAACAATTCAGTGCTTGATAATGCTGGGCATTAACTAAAATGTCAGATGTGTGGATTCCTTTTCATGCTGATTCTTTTGCTCCAGAAGTGGTCCAGTATAGTTGTTAAGACACAGGCTTGGGGTCAATTACCATCTCCAATACTTACCATTCTGTGGTCAAATCACACATCCTCCTGTGCTCTTGTGTCCTCTTTGTGAAAAGAAATGATGCTCACAATACTTACTCGTTTCACAGGGTGGTGGGAAGTTTGAATGAGTTTATGCATGTACTTATAAAAAATATGTGGTACATACGAAGAATGAGATAAATAAGTGTTAGCTGCTCTTTTTACTACTATTATTGTTGTAATATTGTTCCTGTTATTATTGATTATATTCTTTCCTTGGCCCCTTTTTTTCTGCCAATGTTTATAATACCAAGATTAATCTTGAAGGAGAAAAGAAATTACAAAGAAGACTGATGATCTTTTTTTCCTAGTTACTTATGAAGGTTGGGTGCTTCTTGGCTTAATACATGTATATCAGATTCAGGGCTTTTGATTTTACATCCATTTCTGGAACTGCTTGCTCCTATCCATTCCCACTTTCCCCAGTCAATGCCCAACGGAGAGACTGCTGAAGATGTTAATGACTGTTTGGAGAAACCAGTGACCCTACTAGAGAAGTCAATCAATGAATGCATATAGATGTTCAGAAATCAAGCTTACAAATTAATCAGATGGAGATGATGTGCAGAGAATGAAATACAGAATTTCTGTATGTGAGGATTGATGATACTCTAAAAATTTCCTAATCCACATGCATAGAATACTAGATGACATTTTAGAAATCATTTATCCTAGGAATTTTTAATTTTTATTTATTATTTTTTAGGAGGAGGAGGGGCAGAGGGAGAGAGTGAGAGAGAGAATCGTAAGTGGCTCCATGCCCAGTGCAGAGCCTCACATGGGGATTGACCCCACAACCCTGAGATCATGACCTGAGCTGAAACCAAGAGTTGGATGCTTAACTGACTGAGCCACCCAGGCACCCCAAGAGTTTTTATTTGAATTTTTAAAATATTTAGATCTTCTAGAGATTTACTGGGAAGACTGATAAAAATATATTCTTGATTCTCACTCCAGAGGTGACTTTGTAAGTCCAGTCTTGGGTCAGAGATCTGTATTTTTCAAAGTTCTCTAGGGGATTCTGCTGCAGTCAGGACTAGTAATCACTGGGCTGGTCCAATCTATTGTTCCAAATACATTCAAAAGTGCTTTGAGGATTTACAGAAGCCCTCTTGGGGCCTCCTGGAGACACCACACAAAGGAGCTGAATTGGTGAGGCTCTGAGATCTTCATCCCAACTTACTGATAGAGCTGTTTTGTTTTGTTTGTTTTGCACACTAGGTTCCTGGGCAGGGTTTTCTTTTAGCAAAAAGGCTGTGGCTCTAATTCCCAAAGTGAGTAATTTGTACCACCAGTGATACAAAGATGCAAAATGATGTGGGTTTGGGAGAAAGCAGTGAATGACAGGGAATCCAGAGTGAGAACTACTCCATTGTAGTTCTGTCAATCCTCCTGATTATTTCAAGAAAGGAGTCTCAGGCTGGGGCTCATGTGTTCTTAGTAGCTTTTCAGTATTGTTTTCCTATTTTTTAGCAGACAGCCGTGGGTTCCAGGCCATTGGGCCACAATACCTAGCTAGAATTAAAAACATTATTTACTTGTATTTATTTTTGTAGTATTTATGGTGATTAAGTTTTTAGTAGTAAAAACATTCAGCTTTTCCAGCTAAAAGATTTCCTTTTAAATACATTTCTTTAAGTACAAGAGTGAGTTGATCTAAAGCAAAATAGTAAGTCATAAGGGTACAGGTAGTACAGAAATATGGCAAAAATTATAAAGGTGTTGTTTGAATGACTCAAGTAGGAAACAAGGGTTGAAAAACATTGGTTTAGTCTCGTGCCTTCAATTTATGCATAGGAAAGCAAGAATTGCTTGAATACCTGCAATGCATCAGGCGGTGTACTAGGCTTTTTTTTTTTGTCCATCATTTTCCTTAAGCCTTACGCCACTACCTTGAGAGAAATGATTTGTTCCCGCTTTATGCATGAGAAAACCAAGGTTCAAAGAGGCGCAGAAAGTTGTCTAAATTTATGTAACTTAGTATCAGAGCTGAATTGGAGAAAAGATCTTTTTAAGAGATTTTTCCATTGCACCAAAAATTCATGGTGAATATGCACCTGTGGGAAGAAACCTCCTCAATGTGTCCTTCTGATGTTTGGCCAGCAGTTTTACATATTTATAATGGAAGAGCCTAACATCTGCCCAAGACCCTTGTTTTAATCTTGTCATTTCACGAACCCAATCATGGGCTGCTGTGTTTTTTGTCAAGCGGAGCTAAACCAAAGCTGAAAGTCTGTTTTAATGAAAGTGAGATGGTGGTGCTTTTTAAAAATTAAATCTATGCAACCAATCTAATCACCTAAATTTATGTTGCTTGCTGTTAAATCTGGCAAGGAATTTGGCTGGGTAGAAGAGATAAATTCTATGGCAGAGGATTTTTCCCCCTTCTCTTTTTAATGTAAGATATGGCAGCATTAATTAAACTGGGGAGTTTAATGGTCAGATTTTACCTTCTGCAAAAATATTTTGTGAATCATAAATTTCTCCTGCATTGTTTGGTGCTGGTGGCCTGGAAGAAAGATTTGGCAGCACATTCTAGGACAGATGACACCAAGTGATTAGCAAGCTGACTTCAGCTGCTGGCAGCCGGGTACTAAAAGAACATGCTAATGTCCTCCATTTTGACATGCTGGCTGGACTTTTTTTTTTTTTTTCTTTCTGAGGAACTGGCTCTATTTATGATTCCATTTTTATCTTTTAAATGCCATGACAGATGGCAGATTCTTCAGCCAACTCTATTGCCAGGAAATGCAGAAAGCCTGAAAGCACCATGGTAATGGTGAAATCAGACCAGGCAGGCACCCCAGACAAATCTGAGAGTCATTCCCCAAATTTCAGGAGAACACTGGTCATCCTGGCTGAGGGTCTTTTCAGTGGGGTATGGGGGGCATAAGGGAAATTAAACAAAGACGGATCCACAGAAGAAGCTGCCACCTCAATAGCACGGCTTCTTAACCTTGGAATGGATGCCATCATTGCAATGGCACCGTTGTTTTAAAACTCAAAAACAGATTTGGAAGGGTTCTTTGGGGGTGGTGGGGGAGAGCATTTGGAGGATCATCTGGTCCACCTTGGCGGACACGAACAGCACTGACCTCGTTGCCCTTGTTGTGCTAGGCTTATTCTGACTGGGAAGCCAACCATGACCATTCACCCTGTCTCCCTGTGATAATGTTTCTCTGCCTGTGACTAGTTTGCATTGTTACTCGTGAAAGTGCCATGATGGGTCTGGTCCAGTCACGTTTAGAAATTTCATCCTTTTCACCACTGGCTTATTACCTTTCGGTCAGCACAGACAGCTGCCTCGGGGTCCCAGCTGGGAACACTGGCCTCAGTAAACATATTTCTTACTCTTATATGGTCTCTGGCTTGCTTGCCCTCATTCCCATCTGTCTGATGGCAGGTTGCCGATTTCCGACGTGGTCAGATCCCCATCATCAGGCAGGGAGGAGTCTGAGACGGACAGCCTGAATCCTAAGACAACTTCAGTGTCCTCACGTGGGTCATGCATTCAGAGATAATTACGGCCGTCCTGAGACTGAGCTTGAGGTGTTCTCAGAATTCAGTCTCTATGGGGGAAAGTCAGAATGCCCCCCGTGACTCACTCAAGCCCCCCCTTGAAGCTCCTTACTCCTGATCCCCATCCCTCCCCTTCTTTCCCCTTTCTTCCCCACCCATAATTTGACATGAGTTTAATGGGGTATAAATTTCTTTAATTCCATGATTAATACTAAAAATGAAAGTCCTTTGGCTTAAATTTGTGCTCAACTATAAACAGCTGACTTAAAACTTTCCCCCAAGAGCACATTTTGAGATAGGGATCTGATAGGAAAAAGAGAGCCACTTTATTTGAAATGGGAGGCGTGAAATATGTTTTTGGAGGAGGAGAGCGGAGAAAAGAGAAATTGGAGGTAGTGAGGGAATGCTTTGTCTCCTTATTTTACTTCGGGTTAGATGATAGGCTCCAGGGAGGAAACCCAAAAAAGTAACAGGAAAACAACGGAATAAAATCATAATTCCACGAAAAGCTCTCCCTGAGAAATAGATCATAATCTTCATCATAAAAATGCATATCATTTGACACTTGAAACTGCTGAAGTGACTAACAAAATCGAAGAACACAGTTATTTTTCTGGATGCATCTCTTTTTCCTTTTTTCAAAAATAGCTAATTGTGTGAACACTCATGATCCAGCAGTGAAATTGTCCTATTTGCTTAGAACATACCTAGCAAACGTGATTGTTTTGTTTTAAGGAAACTGATTTCGCTCAATGTACAATTCTAAAGTTGGTGTCTTTATTCAGACTGTAAAAATAATGCTGTGGAGGAAAAAACAGGTTACATTCTTTAGAAGTCAAAGTGTGCTACATGTCAAGAATTCGCTTTATTTGTAATATTCCACTTAGCAATTTCCCTTAGCAAAAAAAGAATAGGTTCGTTTTTCTATGCATCACATACTATTTTCCTTGTAGGCAGTCTTATAAGCTAGATAATTAGAAAGCCCAAAAATTTTAGTAAAATCTGTGCTCAGCCGAACTCCTGTTCATTTCCTTTTCATACAGCTGCTCCTTTACACTGAGCCCTCTGCCTCAGGCAGGCTGGTCGACTGTTTGTGCTCATACAACCTGGTTTCAGGTTCTCTTGTGTTCAAAAGCAGAGCATTGACCCTTAAACCCTCAAGGACAAGACACATTTTACAAAAAATAAAGAACTAGTTAGTCAAATTTGTCAGATGAGTAAAACAAATATAAACCTCATATCTTCTCTAGTTTTTTTTTTTTTTAAAAAAAAAAAGAACCTCCAAAGAAAATTCTTCTATAATTTCAGGTTATATTCTGCTATATTCTGCAAAAAAAAATTCTTTTTAGAGGGTTTTTTAATTTTTTATTTTATTTTATTTTTTTACAACTATGGACTATAAGAGTATCTTCTCCATGAATATTTCTAGCAACCATAGTACATGGAGAAAAACTAACAGGTACAACTCCACGATTATTTCAAAGTACGTCTCTTTGGTCTATAGTGAATTCATCAACTCCACTTGAGAGTGGTGATTTGCTAGCTTTTTGGAGTTTCAGTGGTGCATTTGGTTTCCTTAATTTCATGATACTCTCAGTTGTCCTTCAAATCAAACTTACGCATCGATACGTTTGAAAGACCATTTCGATTTGTTGTATTTTGACATTGGCAGTGGTGGGTGGAATGTGATGTGGTGATCAATAAACATCAAAAGCACATTATGGTATCACAAATCCAAGGGTGTGTGAGGGATTTTGCACACCTTGGATTGATATCATTTGAGCTTTCTCTTTATCATTCTGCAGTGGTGTTCAGGTACCACAAGTCTGGCTTTGTGGTTTGTTAAACCGGCCTGAATTAAAAACTCTGTAGGAGCAGGAGATAAGGGGTCCAGAAACCTGGTTCTCATCTCAGCTCTGTCTCCTACCTACCTTATGATCTCCCACTACATTCTGTACCTTTCTGCTCTAATTTCTTTTTTCTTTAAATTAGGTAATTAATCCTTAGTTAGCGCTATTACTTCCATATATATTGTGAGGGGCAAAAGTAAAAGCACAAGAAAAATATGAAGGTTTAGAGAATCTCATGATGTTTTAAAGTTGGCTGGTCCTTAGCAATTGTCTGGTCCAATCTTTTACCTTCCAGAAGGGTGAAAATGAGACCTGAGGAGGGGAAATGAGTTAGGCATGATGACATGGCTGAGTACTGTGATTTTAAGAAATTTGCCATGAAAATACATGAATAAAATGAAATAGCCAAAATCAGCCACTGGATTGGCCCCCAGTTATCAGTCTTGAAAGCTTACCTTATTTACAAAGAAAATGTAGTTATGAAATTATAAATATATAAAATGAGTCTACTCTTCAAACCAATGCAAGGGGTCTACTTGTATGCAAAATACCTATTTAGGGCAAGGAATTATACTAAATGCTGACGAGCCTGAGAAATCTCAATGGCAGACTTGGCCTGTTCTAGGGACGCCTGGGTGGCTCAGCGGTTGAGCATCGGCCTTCAGCTCAGGGCATGATCCTGGGGTCCTGGGATCGAGTTCCACATTGGGCTCCCCACAGGGAGCCTGCTTCTCCCTCTGCCTATGTTTCTGCCTCTCTTTGTGTCTCTCATGAATAAATAAATAAAATCTTAAAAAGAAAAAAAGAATTGGCCTGCTCTATTACATGAGTCTGCTGCCATTGTTGTCAAAAAAATAATTTTGGGTGTAGAATGTTATAGGTAATATGTGTGTTACCTGGTGACTGGTTTAATGGATAGAATGGTGTCCTTCTGAAAGATCTACCCTTGGGTTTTCATTTGAGTCTCACCAGGACATGTCCTTTAGTAAAAGGTGTGTATTATTTCATTCCAGTAGATGGTGACACAAGATTCCATGCTGAAGGCTGCCCTTGCCTCTCTTTGCCAGATTCATCGTCAGCAATGGCCTGCAGACCAAACGTGGGGTGTTTGAGATCATACTGGAGACCATGGACAGAGCCTTACCCGTGGTGACCAGGAACAGGGGGCTGAGACTGGACGAAGGGACCACGGGCCTGCTCTCCCCTGACATCCTCCAGCTGACCGACCCTGACACCCCAGCGGAGAACCTCACCTTCATGTTGGCCCAGCTCCCACAACACGGCCAGCTTTACCTGCGGGGGACAGTGCTGCTTCAACACAACTTCACCCAGCAGGACGTGGACAGCAGGAATGTGGCCTATAGGCACTTGGGAGGAGACTCCCAGGTGGACTGCTTTACGTTTGTGGCCACCGATAGTACGAACCAAGGCTTCGTTGTGGATGGGAGAGTGGGACAAGAACCTGTATCATTCACCATCCAGGCAAGTATGACAAAGCCACAGGTTCCTGGGACACATGTAGAGAAAACCACTTTCCTCCTTTCCTTCCTTCATTCAAATGTATGCTGTGCGAGGTGTGTCTCTGGCATGCCAGGCACTAAGCAAGGCACTGGGCATAGTAATATGGACAAGACAGGTGCAGTCCCTCCATGCAGGCTCTGACCAAGAGTCTGTGGCAGGACAGGTAGAAACAGAAAGCATGGGCTTTGGAGTCAGGCTTGACTAGGTTGGAATTTATTGGCCTGGTTTGCCATTTATTAGCTGTATGACCTTAAGAAGTCCTTTAACTCTTAGGATTTGACCTCCTGTCCTTAGAAAATTATGCTTTATGGCATTGTGATAAGAATAAAATCAGACTAGGTACTGCAGGCACTAGCATATTTCCTGAAATATATTAGATATTCAATATCTTGTAACTACTGTTGTAATACTTATTAGGACGATACCTCTTGGTCCACATCATCTGCTGGCATTTTAATGATTTTTGATGGAACACGTGAAAACGTACAAGGCAGCCTCAATATTACACGTGAAACAATGATGGGGAAACACTTGTAGCAGCTACAAGTGTTGGAGTATTAGGTCAGACCCATTTCAAGGAAAGCTTATTTCTTTCTTAAGAAGAGGGGAGTTTTATTATTTGCATTTAATAGGTGTTCACAAGTTCACAAGGTAAATAATTCGATCGAAACCATGTAAGACCCCCACTCCAGTCTTTCTGATCCCCCAATTCTGTGCCCTTCCTCTGGCACTACTCTGCCACAGTTGTGTTGTCTATTAGGATGATTTGGGGAGGGCATAATGTGTTTTTCCTTTTTTAGTCAGAACACATTAAGCACATTCTGTTTCTTATACCCTTGAATCCACTCTCTTGAATGTAGTTTATCTTGTTCTACACACTTCTACCAACTGTAGAAAAGATAAATCTGAGTGTCACTGAAGGATGCCTTCTGATTATGTAAATAATCATAATTTTCCTGTGCTCTTTAGTCTCTGTATTGGTGAGCATTTTCCAGAGGAACATCACAAATAGGATGTATATAGAGAAAGAGAAGTAAAAAAGAAAGAGAGATTTATTTTCAGGAATTGGCTCACCATTTGGGGTCTGACATGTCCAAAACCTGCAAGGCAGGCCAGCAGAATGGAAATCCCAGGAGGAATGGATGTTTGTTGCAATCCTGAAGGCAGTCTGGAGGTAGAATTGCTTCCTATCTAGGGGACTTCAGTCTTCTCTCTTAAAGTCTTCAACTGATTGGACAAGGCCCACCCACACTATGCAGTGTTATCTGCGTTACTCAAAGTCAACTGACTGAAGTGCTGATCACAACTAAAAGATACCTTCACAACAATATCTAGCCTGCTGTTTGACCAAACGATGAGCATCATAGCCAGCAAAGTTGACACATAAAATTAACCATCACTGTCTCTAGGTGAACTCTAGTAGAAAGGTAGGGAAGAATGATAACATAGAGTGGATGCTGATATCATTGACACAGTATGAAAGAAATACTTTGTATATAGTAAAATTATGTGGTTTTTTCAATTATATGTTTTGTTATTTGTCTCATCCCACTCTTCAATCTAGTAGTATGTTTTTTTCCTGACTCTTGACTCCCCAGACTAGGTAGAAAAATGTCATTGTACTGTCTAACCAGTAATACTTTTCTTGATCTATTTGGCTGCAAATTTGTGGGAGTTATACGTTGTAAGTACAGGCATATGGGTTCCAGAGTAGAGAAGGAAAAGGGAGAATTTAGAAGAAATATCAAACTTAAATGAGGCCTGACCCAACACCAACACTCATATTACAGAGCAGTTATTGTAAGAGAGTGATCTCTTGGAAGTTGCAGAATTTACTGATAGGAAAATGTGGATAGAAGTTGTAAAGGTTCTTTTTCATCCAAAGTACAAGGTTTTCTTGTATTTTCATAAAATACAATTATGTATAGACAAGGAAAGCCTCAAGCTTTTTTCCATAATTCCTCCAAATTTTCTAGTCTTTCTTAGCAGAGAGGTCAGGTAGTTTAGGAAGTAAGTGACTGCTGCCCCTCAGTCTCTTGCCTTCAGGAGCTTCTTTGGTAAGGCAGTATAAAGTCTACCACCACTGAAAAATGAGTTGGTCCAGAAAAATCTACCAACTGTGAGTATACTACTGTTATGGTCTCAGCCTCAGTGGGACTGAGGGCAAAGCCAGTAGGCTTCACAAGTGTAAAACACAGTTGTGTTTCACTGATACCAGTGTGCACAACCTGACATTCCTGTTGTAGGGAATCATGTCTATCTGACCAGGATACTGCACCTTGCCACAGTGATTCTTTTACTCTTCTCTAAGTGGGGACAGGGCTGGCGGTGAGGGAGAAAGGACCAGTGCCACTGCTTCCTATGGTTTACACATGTCTGAGACGATTTTCAGTGAATCCAATACAAGTCTTCAAAGGATGTAGTCTTCTTTTTTTAAAAAAAAGTGCCTTGGACGCCAATATTTTAAAATGCTTCTGATATACTAAGCCAGAAGACCTGTTTTTGAAGAAGCCAGAAATTTAATGAGATTAGGGAAGTGTGACCAGAGACACTACAGAGAACCACGTTACCAGGGTTTTTATTTTAAAAATATTTTTAAAAATATATTTAAAATATATTAAATATATATATATTTTTAGAAAGAAACCAGAAGTGTAATGATATTCAGGCAAGTGTGACCAAAGACACAAGAGGGAACCATGTAACTAAAGTTTTTATTTTTAAAATATTTTTAAAAATAGGGCAGCCCCGGTGGTGCAGCGGTTTAGCGCCGCCTGCAGCCCAGGGCATGATCCTGGAGACCCTGGATCGAGTCCCACGTCAGGCTCTCTGCATGGAGCCTGCTTCTCCCTCTGCCTGTGTCTCTGCCTCTCTCTCTCTCTGTGTCTCTATGAATAAATAAATAAAAAAAATCTTAAAAAAAATATTTTTAAAAATATACTTTATTTTTATTTTGTTTTATTTTATATGTATTAAAATATTTTTAAAGTATTCTTGAAAATATATTTTTTAAACAAATGATCACAACAGGCATTTATTCCTTTTGTAACACTTTTGTTTTTAAGGAAAATACAACATAAAAAAACTCCACACCTGCACTCAGCGTGTTATAATTCTGAGGATTTCTTTCATAGTTCCAAGTATTGTTATTTTTCCTCAGCTGCCATTCACCATCCCTCTTACTGGCCATCATACTTGAAGGAGCTTCTCCCCCAAAAGGCTATGATAACTATTTGACTCCCCACCTCCCACCCAATTGCACAACTCTGAGGTTGCCATCCACAGTTTATAGGAGAGGAGAATGGCTGTAACTTTTGAAAATTGTTATTGCTTTTTTTGTTTGTAAAATAATTGTTTATTGTAAATAATCTTATAAGATACAGAAAGGGACCAGAAAAAAGTCTTTCCCAATCATACCACTCAAAGATAACTAATTTTGGTGACTTCTTTTCATTTTTTTATTCTGTGCAATTAAAACTGGGAGGATATTATATGTACAATCAAGCATATTGTCTGTCTCCAGTCTTGATTATTTTATGAAAATCTAATGTCATTAGATCTTTCTTGAAAACATAATTTTTCAAGGCTGAATGGCCCTCAGTGTTAGGTAGAGATGATTTATAAATCCCGTGTTGCCCTTTTAATTTTATGGATTTTTTTATTAATTGTATTTAGTAAAAACATACATATATATACCCATACACATTCTTTGTACGCATCTAATTATTTCTGCAGGACATACTAAAAAAAGTGAAATTTTTGGATCAGAGTATATATACATTTTACATATATGTATACGCATGCATGTACAAATTTGTCTCCAGAAAATTTTCACTGATTTGAACCCCTATCAGCAAAATATAAAAAAGTGTTTTCCTCCAAACGGTTACCAACATGTTGTATGATTATTTTTGTTAGTAAAAAAGAACCTTGCCAATCTGAGAGGGAAAGAAATATTTGATTGTTACAAAACTCCATATAGAAATACATAACTAAGCCTGATATTTTCCCCACCCCAAAACAAATGAACAGGTTTGTGTAAATGCTCCCAGAATTTTGTCTATTTATGTGTGAACATATGGATGAACAAAAATGATATTATAGTCATCTCTTGTTCTGCAAGTTACTGGTTTTTGGTTTTGTTTTTTTTTACCAGTTAACACTAAGTTGTGGAAATTCTCTATTTTCAGTTCCTCCTACCTCAATTTTTTTTTAAATAGGTGGATAACAGTTTATTTCATCCTATACAAAAATATATACATAATCTTGTCAGGGCACTTACTCTTTACTTAGCTAAGGTGAACCCAGATTTATAATGGTATCATTTTTGGGCAAATGAAGTTAAGAATTGAATGATTAGGAGTAAAGGGAATGGACACCATGTTACTGTGCCTATTTTCCAGTATCAGTAGTAAACGGTGCTTATCCATGCTGACCTGCTTCTTCCCTAACTTCCATTTGCAAGATGGACCAAGCTTCATACCGTACCTGACTGCAACCCCTTGTGATGTTTGAACCCATATGCCTCTTGCATTCATGAGTAATCCCACCTCCACTATCTTTGTAAATTGAGTCTACCTGTTTAGTTACCTGGTTCTCATCCTTAGTGAAACAAATATGTAAATGCCTATACTTGCTTTTCATTTTTCTCCTACTGAAGTATTTCTGTTTTTTAATTTTGTTTTTGTTTTGTTTTGTTTTGTTTTTAAGAGAGAGACAGAAACAGGGGAGGGACAGGGAGAGGAACAGAAAGACTTCTTAAGCAGGTTCCATGCTCAGCACAGAGCTGACTCAGGGCTCAATCTCACCATCCTGAGATCAAGAGTTGGACGCTTAACCAACTGAGCCACCCAGGCACCCCAGTATTTCTGTTTTTAATTTAACGTTTATGGCATTTGAACAAAGCAGTGCCCCAAAAATGTTCAATGCATTTGTGATGTATATCCTTATGTATATCTTTATAACCTTATTTCTGTATACCACTAAACACTGGGAACATGGGAGGATCTTCCTCTGGAGCTAATGTTAAGTTTTCAATACAATTTTTTTGTAAGACTTCATTTATTTATTTATAAGAGACACACAGAGAGAGGCAGAGACATAGGCAAAGGGAGAAGAAGCCTCCCTGAGGGGAGCTTGATGCAGGACTCCTTCCCAACACCCCAGGATCACGCCCTGAACCAAAGGCAGTCACTCAACCACTGAGCACCCAGGTGCCCCTGCAATACAATTCTTGGGTCAATTTTAATGTATTCATTCAACAAATATTCCCTGAGCTGCTCTTAGGGTTCAGGCACAGTGCCAGGTGCACAGAATAGAGAGAGGAGGAGGGGTGGAGACATAATGTCTGCCATCAGAGAGCTTGTGTCCTAATAGAAGAGTCAGACAATGAACAATTAACAAAGCTGGGTCAGAATTTACAATAGAAAGTCAGCCTCTATTTCAGCCATTGTGATATTTACTGAGTATTCTGTGAACAAGCCAGCCGTTAGCAGAAATGAACAAATGAGGAGGATAAAGAATCTGAAATTTGGGCTAGATTATCATTGTGAACCATTAAGACCCTCTCTCTGGTGATTAGAGGTGAGAAACCTTTGTATAAGATTGTATGTAATTATTGACTATCCAGGTTGACCAGTTGGACAAAACAGCCCCCCACATCACACATTTGCATTCCCCTTCTCAAGTGGTGCTCCTGAAAAATGGCTGTTACGGGATTTACCTCACTTCCCATGTGCTGAAGGCATCGGACCCTGACACCAATGACGATCTGATCATCTTTAAGATTTTACGAGGCCCCCAACATGGACATCTGGAGAACACAACCACAGGTACTGCCTTCCTTAATCCTTATAATTGCTCGCTTTAAAGTACCCTGTAGCTGGCAAGGCTAGAGAGTAATTGAATTAAGTATAGGCCCATTTGGTAAACACTCCCCAGGGCTTACCGATAGATGCAGTTTATAAATCAATATTGGTGCAAAAGAGAGTTTGAGGTTGAGCTTTCCTAAATTCATCTTGAGTGGAAGAATCAAATACTGATACGCAGCTGTGTATTGTTAACAATTCTTTTTAACAGCCAGATTGTAATATATTCAGAAGAACACACAGTGTCAGGACCAATTTCATATTTGTGACTAATTTTTTTTTCTATTAGTAATTCTAAGTGATGTCAGTTTAAAAAAATTGGGAGGAGTATGATGGCTTCTCGGGACTGTATATTATTTCTGCTTTTTGAAGACAATGATCAAAATACATCACTAAAAAGGATGGCACAGAATTAGAGATTTTATTACTGTATCTTCCTACTCTCCCTCTATTTTTATATTTTCTTTAAGGCACAATATTTCTGAGCCAATTTAAGTTTAAAAGCCTAATTTAAGTTTATTGCATAGGAGTTTTAAGATACTTGCAATAACGTTAATTTCTTAAAAATATATAGTTTGGCTGTTTTTAAAGCTGTGCTTAAAATAAAATAACCATATAATTTATCAGCTTTTATTTAATATTTTGTTTGATTCCTGTGAAATTCATTCATTTCTTTTTTGTAGGTGAATTTATCCATGAGAAATTTGTCCAAAAGGACTTAAACAGTAAGACCATTCTTTACGTCATAAACCCATCTTTGGATGTGAATTCAGATATCATGGAATTCCAAATCATGGACCCCACAGGGAACTCTGCTACTCCTCAAATGTAAATTATTTTGCTTATTCAGTGGTCCTGTTTATAATGTCCCGAATATATCTAGTTATGAATGTGAAATATTGTTTTTCAAGCAGAATCCAAAGATAAATTGATAGGCCATTTCAGAAGCCATAGAACCAATTTTGGAGAAAGAATTTTCTTTCTAATGTGTGATCATGGGAAAGCCAGCAGCCTCATAGGGTATGGGGATATTAAAAAGTTAAATTATAGAGTGCTGGATAATTCATATTACTTACGTAAATACATACACCTTTGCACACAGAGTGGTTTCTGTCTTGACAATTCACTCACATCCAGGACTGGGCTTGCAAGCTCATGTACAAATCATGCAGCAAGAGGTCACTCTAGGACTGCGTTAGTAACCAGTCTTCTAAAATACCTACAGCAGGAAAAATGGGGCAGTCAGGAAGGGTTAGCAAAATATCTCTTCCCTCCAAAGAAACCCAAAAAACGAAATGATTACTTGTGACTGTGCCTGTTAGTTAATAAAACGATCACAGGTAAGATGAAGATCGTGTAAAGGGGAAAATAGACTTGGAGAAATACTAAGTGACACTTTGAAATCGTAGAAAATGTAGAACCAGACCATCCTAATATTTCTGACTGAGCCCCTGTTCTAAACTTCTCTTGAATGTAGACCTTGAATAATTTACCAGCTATCAGATAATCACAGAAATGTTAGAGTCCAATTCTTGTGCTATGTTTTTCTTTTGAAATTTAACACCCTTCCCAGTCACCTCATAGAAAAGTTGCTCATTTATCCTAATTTCGGTATTTGCCATAACCTGGTCAAGCCACACATCATCATAAGCGAGTACAGCCCC
The DNA here is from genome assembly GCF_048164855.1 of Canis lupus baileyi. Classification (NCBI taxonomy): domain Eukaryota; kingdom Metazoa; phylum Chordata; class Mammalia; order Carnivora; family Canidae; genus Canis; species Canis lupus. The sequence continues at coordinate 36,526,137 of NC_132847.1, read as the reverse complement.
TTTATGGGCCTTTCATGACATGATATGGACAAAGAAGAAAAAAGCAAATTCACCTCTGTTCTCTCCATTCTTACTTTCTCTGACTAAATTATAGTTCCAACACTTGCCAGCAGAGGTCTCTATAGTCATTGTTAGAAAAATGCATCCTCTTAGCAAAATTCATTGAGTCCTGCCTCCATTTGGCCTGATAACAGATAATACCTGGCCCAGATTCATAACCTTCACAGATTTTTATCAAGTGGCTATTATGTGCCAGGTTCACAGTACTAGATGCTGGGGAAATAGGCATGAACAAGGAAGACCTGGGCCTTGACAGTAAAATATAATCATAAGTTTATAAAACTAAAATGGAAGACCACCACCCATTAAACTGATCTTATTCAAGAGAAATGATTCCTTGGCATTACAATCTTTATATAAAATTTATTGCCTAATTGCAATTTCAGACAAATGTCTTCCAATTCCCAAGAAAATGAAAAAAAAAAAAAACTCTGCTCCAAAATCATTAATAAATTGATTACATTTTTAATAATTCAACTAAAGAACGGGACTATTGACCAGACTTGTTTTTGACCTAATGCTGACCACTGCTCCTCTACCTATGAACATAGCATGGTTGACAGGAATTTTTCTCTCCCTCAGTGGTGCTAGATTGATACTGCTTCAACTGCACACCCTTTTTATTCCTCATCGTTACCAAAGATGTTGCTTTTGAAGATGGTTTATGTTTTTAAATAATTCTCAGATTCATAGGAGAATCACAGAGGAATTTATAGCCTTAATTAAGGCTATTTTAAATAGACTCCTCCTTCTGTGATACAACTTTCATGTACCTGAAGATATTTGTAATTCAGCTTGAAATGATTGGAACCAGTGGAAGGAGATGATGCAAATATGCCTACTAAGGGTTAACTCAGAAGTTATTTTGATTTGATTCTGATATATATTGTTTTCTTTGGAGTGGTAGGGGGAGATAGATATTACTCAGCACTTACCTTCATAATTTCTTAATGGTATAGTTGTCCCTAACCTCATTTGTAAGTAGATGGTTTTTGGAACAAGAAACCCATTATTTCTGTAAGAAACAATAATGTGAATAGTCACCTTTCCAAAACAGCCCGTAAGAACCTAGTTACATGTACTGTATATGTTATAGGTATTTGCAACACAATTGTTTTCTACTCCATTTCTTTTTTTTTTTTTTTTAAGATTTTACTGATTTATTTGAGAGAGAGAGAGAGAGAGCACACAAGCTGGGGGAGGGGCAAAGGGAGAGGAAGAAGCAGACTCCGATGCAGGACTTGATCCCAAGACCCCAGAATCATGACCTGAGCTGAAGGCAGACACTTAACGGACTGAGCTACCCAGGCACCCCTCTACTCTGTTTCATTGCTCTTCACAACCACCAATGAGTTAGGTACCACCATAATCCAGAATTTATAGGCAAGAAAACTGAAGCATGGAGATAGGAGGTGACCTTTCTAGGCTCATGCAACTAATTCTGGGATTCAGGCCCAGGAAAGGTGGCCCTAGAGTCCACCATTTTCCTTATTGCACTAAGGAACTTCTTGCCCACTCTTAACCAGTCAACTCAACTGGCCTATCAGGAAAGGAGCAGCAGACTTATCTCCCTTCTTTCTCTCTAGTCATTGGCCACCCAAGAAAGGAGGAATACATACTCTTCAAGGACATTAGGTTTCGGGGTTTTTTTTAAAGTAGTGAATTACAGATATCGATATTAATGTGCCTCCATGTCCAACACACGGGGACACTGGGAATTATGGTATAGATAACAAACAATAGGCCACTGGACTTAGAGCCGAAGAACAGGACTCTAGCTTTGGGTCTGCCATTGACCTAGGTGACTGTGCAAGCCTTAGTTATCTCTTCTGTCAGATGAGGGCGATACCACAATTTGTTTGGAGAAACAAATGAGATAAAACATGTGAGCACATCTTATATATTTAAAGTCCTTGACAAATGTAACTTGCAGTGGTGATTGCTGTTGTTCATTCATATGAGTAGAAGATTGACGGTTTGAAGGGGTATCCCGGAGACATTTGGTGGCCCATCTCTAATTGGAAATCGATTCTGGAATGATTCACAAAGTAAACAGTCAACATGCTTTTTAATCAATAAGCTTTATGTAATTTTATGTTCTTGTTTAGTTTAGGATTAATGGATTAATATTACGTGTATTTAGAGGGCTGAAAACCTTCTGTAATAAAGCTAAAGGGAATATTGGGTACAATCTGGAGAGAAAGGAGGCTCTTTTAAAAACCAAGAAGGACTCCTGTTTAGAATCTTGATTGATAGTAAGTTTTTGCTACTAAAATGTTGCTATCGCAGCATTTCTATAGAATATCAGTTCTGAAGGGTCAATAGATATTCCATTAGAAAAGGTGTTAGGAAATCTTGATTTAATCAAGTTGTTGCTAGCTAGCTAGCTTGCTTGCATGCTGTTTAAGTGCATCACATCCCAGAATCATGGAGATGCTTGTATGGAGTGGGAATCTCTGAGATGGAGATATAGTACGTGGCATATCTCAATTTGATTTGCCTCTAGAACAATCACCACCCTACCCCAGAATAGCTCATGGGAGAAATTTTTCATGGAATACATTTGGGAGACATTTTATTGTAAATAGAAGTTATTTTATAACACTGAAATTCATGGAAATTTGCATAAAGATTTAAATTTGGCTAAGTGCCTAAATTTCAGGCACTGTGCTAGGTGCTTTCACATATGTTGTCTAATTTAATCTACAAAATACAGTCCTCTGAGGGTGATAAGGAAATCAGGCTCAAAGCATTTAAGTAATTGGCCAGAAGTCACGAAATGAATGAATGGCAGATCTGAAAGTGAATCCTGACCTCATGACTTCAAAGTGGGCGCTCATCTTATTGGCTCGTGCCTTGGCATGACTCACTCACATGACGTCGTATCTGTTCTCTAGCCCTGTTCCAGTCTCAAAATAGTGTGCAGAGCTCCCAAACTCAGCTACATAGGACTCACACTGGTCCTCAAAAATGCCTGTGCAGATCACAGAATGCAGCCAACTTCTGACCAAGGCAGTTTATTCACACATCTTCTACATTGACCTCTTTACTGTGCCCACTGGAAAAAAAAAAAGTGAACTTCAAAAGAAAAGTTGACCCGTGGTGAAATTCTTCATCACTGGGTTGCTTCTCCTGCTGCTGCACGATTCCAAGGACTGATTCTTCTCCTCCCTCTGGCTACCTTTATTCATTCCTGCCTTTGAAAGAGAAGGGACAAAAGAAATCAAACAGTAAAGGAATTTGTAACAGGCCAACTCAGCAATGTTTTAGCAACTTTTATGAAACACCTTGCAGGGGAAGAGGTTGAAACCATTGGTGAAGTAAAGCTTTCATGTTACCTGCAAGCCAGAAGTTAAAGTATTTGTCTCTGGATAGATCTAAAAAATCACAGAGTAAGGGAAGGGAATTGGCACTTATTAAGCACCCACTGTGTACAGGTGCTTTATACATATTAACGAATTTTAATTTTCATCATTTGACATGAGTATAATTCTCATTTTAAAACTGATGAAAACTGAGGCCTCAGGAGACTGGGTAACTGACCAGAATCACACACTAATAAATGGTTGCAAGATGTGTCTAACTCCAAAGCTCTTGTTTTGGATACTCAGAGTGCTGCCTCCTGGCTAAACACTGTTTTCCCATTACCACGAGGGAAAGACAAAATGGAAAACACAGGTGTTCATAGCATGAGATTATGGAGATTAATAACATCCTCTTTGAATTGATAAGCCTTAGAATACCCAGAAAAATATTTTTTAGCCTTTCAATTTTCTTAAGTCATATGCTACTTGATTATACATGAAGATCTAGTTGGAAGAATAATTAGTCACAATTTTACTTCTATAAAACTTTCAGTGAGAAACTCAAAATACTTAATGAGTATTCATTAAGGCTCATTTAACCCCTTTGAAGTATAGACTCATCATCATTTACACTTTGTGAAGTGAGGAAACTGAGGCATAGAGCAGCTAAGTGCCTTTTTCACACGCACTTGTTAACCTAGATTAATGTCCCAAATCTCAAACTAGGGTTTGAATCCTAAGTGTTTCTTTCAGTTAATTGTTCATTCATATGACTCAAGTAGCTACAAAATGAAATATCAGAAAGTATATATGTATATATATATATATATATAATTTTTATTCTTATTTTTATTTTTTTACAGCAGCACTGTTGACAATTTGGGCCAGGTAATTTCTTTGTCGTGGACTGGGAGGCAAGCCAAGGGCAGGTAGAGTGTCCTGTGCATTGCAGGATGTTTACAGCATCTCTGGTCTCTACCCACAAAATGCCATTATCACCCTCTTCCCAGTTGTGACAATCAAAGCTGTATCTAGACGTTGCCAAAAGTTGAGAATCATGCACATATCTTAGAAAATACCATACATATGTATTAAGCAATCATGCTTTATGGTCAAATACTCTTTTATCAGCGCCATCTTTCTCAATACTCTAATAAAGTACAATAATAGCCAAAGAATCCAGAGTAAGAGCTGGAAAGAACATGTGAGGATCATTTATCCTAACATTTTTTTCAAATGTTGTGAAATATGATGTTGATAGGGCTGGGGAGACGAAAGGTTCTGGTGGTCAATTTAGCTTGGGAAACAGTGGGTAAACAAGTTCCCTTCATTCATTGAACAAATATCTATCAAGCACTTACTGTCAGCCACTCTCCAAGGGACATGGGAATATATCAGTGAACCAAAGACTTCTGTGTACTTGGGAGCATGCTTCATATCTAAATAAATTAAATAGTATATTCTACATGATACTGCTTTGGAAAATGAAAAAGTTGGATGGGATAAGGGGACTCACAGGTGCTGGAATTTAGGGATGGATTGCAATTTTAAATTGGGTGTTTAAATGGCTTTTCTTATATTCATAGCAAAAGTTAGAGAAACATCAACAAAATGGTAGCTGAGAATCAACCGATTATGTGAAATCTACAATAAAAGTGTAGTATATCTAATATTATTACTTATAAATTATGTCCTATACATTCTTAAAATCAGTATTAAACACACACACGTGCGCGCACGCACACACCTCTTCCCTCCAGAGTCCATTGTTAAAATATTTATAACCATGTCACTGCTTATATGAATAAATAAAATATAGCAAGGAAAAATGTAAATTTAAAATATATGCTAAAGGAAAACAAATGAAAAGGCATAAAAATGGAGACAAGAAACAAAGCAACACAGTCTTCTTGTGCCACACTTTGAGATTGTGTTGTGCGTGGCAGAGGGACCAGAGGTCCTGTGATCTCCAACCCAGTTTAATCTCCACTGACCAATCCTATGTCTTCCGTTCACAGTAGTGGCTTTTGGGAATTCAAATTCAGTTTCCTCATTAAATAAATTTTTCTATTGTAATAAGTATCCCACAGTCACTGAGGGAGGAGTTTCTTGAGGATGACTTACCTCTGAGGATGAGTTACCTCTAAGGGACATTTGGAAATTTCTAGAAATAGTTTTATTTTCTTAAGATTTTATTTATTTGAAAGAAAGGGAGAGCACAAGCAAAGTGAGGGGCAGAGAGAGAAGCAGACTCCCTGCTGAGTAGAGAGCCCAATGCTGGACTCGATCCCAGGACCCCAGGATCATGACCTGAGCTGAAGGCAGACGCTTAACCAACTGAGCCACCCAGGCATCCCTGGAAACAGTTTTAATTTGGAGGGGCTGATGTGATTGCATCTAGTGGGCAGAGGAGAGGGATGATGCTAACCATCTTGCAATGCACAGGATAGCCTCAGCAACAAAGAACTGTCTGGTCCCAAGGTCAGTAGTGTCCAGGTTGAAAAACCATGACCTAGGGGCTCAAGGAGTTCTCACTTCTTGCTAAATGACTTGAAATGATCGCCATATGGGTTTGACATAAAGTATGTCCAGGAACTTCATTTCTGATCTTAGATTGAGCTTTGCCCAATGGTGACAAGAAAAGGAAGGAATCATTAAAATGTGAAGACTCGACTCAAGTCTTGTCTACATGACCCCTTCACATTCAGAGCTTTCAAAATTTCTCTCATGGTCTCCTGCATCTGGTTGTCTGTATGATGCCCAGCGAACAGCTGTGTGACTTCATGCAGGGGGAATTCCTAAGTGATTGACTACATCTCTTTTCTTCTAGGTGTTTGCATAGAATTTAAGCTACAAGCCTCAGCAACAGAAAGATCTCAAATTCAGTACTGCAAAACCCAAACACATTCAAAACATGTGTTGCACATATCCTGTCGGTGTGCATGTGCTTTGTGATTTAAATATTTTTCCGAAAAATATATAGCATGACTTAGTTTCATGGCTTTTCAATAGATCTTTATTATTTGTAGGTAGGAATTTTAAAACAAGAAACTAGAACATTGTGTAATGACAACTTTATCCTGTAAGCAATATGCCGCATTCTAATTGTGCATCAGGGAAATGCATGCACTTTCCCAAACACCAAAGCCCTTTATGGTTTGAAACTGAACAGCACTCTCCATGGTCCCTTTATGGATCCAGATCAGCAATCAAATTGCATTTAGCTTTAGCCTTGAGGTCACCTGGATCTGCAGAGTGACAATGATGAATTTTTGCTTGTCATGGTTCCCATTAGCAGTGGATGGATGGATGGATCCTCAGGAGATTGGATGTTGAAACTCATTTAAACCTTAGTGAGACTTAGCTGAAATCCACCCATCTTTATCTATTCCATTCATTCCCACTGCTCTTCTTTCCTTTCTGTTTCATCTCTCTGTCCTTTCCCCTAATCCGTCTTGTTGATTTTTTTCTCCCTTCTCACTTAGCGGGGTCCTGAAGGAATTCTTTGCCACATGTTATTTTTATTGGCATTTATAATAGCCTTGTCGCTTGTTATCTTGTGATTCTTTAAGCATAGCCATTTATGTCTTTATTTCTTGACTGCTCCATGCCAGATTTGAATTCAGTTACAGCAAAGACCCACGAGTATCCCAGTATTTCTAATATGAGGATTCTGTTTTCATGTCGAAATTTTATGAAGCCCAGCATGCCAGTAACAATAAATTTCATATGTATCGATTGAATAAACATGTATGTTCATAGAGATTCATGAACCTCTACCGTAATTCCATGCCCCCAAACTACCTTGCCTCACTGGCCCCTGGTCCTTGGATTAAGAGAAAGAGAGTGCATTTGAGTTTATCTTGCTGGTGCACATAGAGTATATGACTGTGACACATGATTGGTACAAAGACATCAAGTGGATAGTAAGGGATAAACATACTCTCTAATATGAATGGTCTCCACGAAAGCCTGGAGAACCTTGTGAAACCCGTGCCCTACATGGCAGTACCCAGAATTTCTAGTTGTGTGAGGAAAATATTGTAAAAAATGTATTAAGAAATCTAGAAGACAGAGCCTACATCTGAGTGGAAGATTGGGAAAACAGTAAGACAACCACTGAGAGTTTTGCCAATGTAGAAATAAAGGAAAATGAGAGAAACAAAAGTAACAAGAAGTGTATTGGATGATCATAGTGAAGATTGCTTGTGTCTTATACAATCATGTCTCTGATTTTCTCTGGTTTTCTGAAAAAGAGAAAAAAAGTTTCTCTATTATGAGGAGTAGACAGTTTCCATCTGATGTTGGGCTTGCTAAATCTACTGTGGGAAAAACACCACCCCCTATTTATCAGGTTATTCAGTTGTATAGCTGCATGCAAGCTACATGTCGGTTGGCCCTTTTATATGCACAGAAGAAGGAACAGATTATGATTGTAAAACCCATGCACATTGTAATTCCTAGGCATATCCTGAAAGGTAACCAGTTATTAAAACTGAACCCAAGTTCAGAGATGATCTGTGTCTGGAACCTTCTTGATGTACCAGCAAAGGCCAAAAAAATAAGAGAGAAGATTGCTTTATCAATATCCTTTCCAGAAATAAATGTTCCCTTGAATTTTATCACTGCTGGTTCCTTCAGAGCATTCACATTGGAGTCCCTCTGGCAGGCTTTTAACCTTGGTTTCTGCATTTGTAAAACAGAATTCTAATACTTACTCTTTCTACCTCACAGCATTGTTGTAAGCATCCGATGAGATTGTTAGTAAAAGTTCTTTTTGAACTAAAATGTACCAAATAAGCATAAGGAATTTTTAGCAGTGGTGTAGGCTGATGAACCACTTCTGTCACCATGATATGAGCCAGTGGTTCAATCTCCTACCAAGCAGAGGATCCCTACAGGCATTTACCAAAATGTTTTTCCTTTTCTTTTCCTTTCATTTACAGTTTGGAGCTGAAATGGTCTCATATTGAGTGGTCACAGACGGAATTTGAGGTCTGCGAGAGTGTGGGCATGTTGCCCTTGGAAATTACCAGAAGGGGATATTCCATGGACTCAGCCTTCGTGAGTGTAAAGGTAACAAGTCAAAAATGTAAACTGTTGGGCTAAAATTTGGGTTGCTGTTTGGTGCCTTTGATTATTTTCTTAAAAAGAAAACGAGAGTAACAAAGGAAATTTCAATTTGCTGAATCATCGCCTTATTTTAGAGATTTTACATCTAATGTTTTCTGTCCTTTCACCCTTGATCTAGCTTAATTAGTTTCTAGATGAGATATTTCAGACTCACTTTTTAGTTTTTACATCTGGTCATTGAGCCTTGAAGCTTGACTTTACAGGGAGATAAATCCAACCTGGTGACCTCGGGCCAAACTCTGTTTTGGAAAAGAAAGTGTGTATGCAAGACATCCTGTGAGGTCTCCAGAGCATAGTGCAGCCCCCAGATGGCTTTCTCTTAGTATGCCACCAGGATCACTTCCTGTGGTCCAGGGGATGAGGGAAATCAAGGGGCAAACTTATCTTAAGAGTCACCCAAGTTAAAATTAAGAGAGCATATATCAACCCAGGCCTCCGAAATATAAAGAAAATTCAGTAATCACTTTAAAATTAGTCAACTGGTTATTCCTTTCCATTGGCATGGACCAGGGAGCACAACCTATGGCTTCCAGAATTGAAGGATTTTTTTGGGAATTGCTATCATAGTAACACTTCAAGAGAATGACAGCTTGAAAGCTTTTATGAACTAACAGTAGTGAACGAGCCTTGAAGACTCCACTCCTCAATCTGATGAAAGGGGAGTGATATTAGCTTCTGGAAAAAAGGTCCATCTCAGTTCAGTCGCAATTATATTAATAAATTCAAATCACCCTCAGAGCCTTGTGCACTTAAATCCTACCATATCCACATTTGGTATTTACCTGTCCAATAGGCAAAAGCTCTTTTTCCCAGTGGATGTTTTATTGTTATTGAAACATCAGACAACTTGGAATGCCCTATAATTTCCCAACAGATTGTTCATGCAAAATGAAATCTGCCTGAATGGTTTTTAAATAATGCTTTGGTCTTCTATAGAAAACGCCATATGCTCTAGTCTAGAGTTTTGGGCCACATACCATTTACCTGGCCAGGTAGAAAGAACATATGTGGTGTGACATGGAACACTTTTGTCTACTTAAGCTGAACGCATACCGTGAACCTACAGGCCTTCATCAGACACAGCCCTGAGCCCTCAGGGACAGCTCCACCCAGAGTGCAGGTGCCACCGTTACCCAGAGCATATTGGCTACTGGATCAGAGGCAGAGGAAGGGAAAGCACGTTGACTTGTGTTTTTTGCCCCAGTTTGAATCGTGCACCTTCACCAGGCTGATTGCTCCAACCAGCTTGCCTCAGACCGTTCCTTTTCCCACACAGGAGTCTGTTAGCTCAGTGGTGGTAAATACTAAGTAATTGTATGTGCAAGAGCCATGCGGAGAAATGTGACTTCCAGCATATGGTGGATACAGGTGTACAATGGGCTGCCTTTTCACAATGAAAGGTTGTTCAGGAGGAGCCTTGGCATTGTAGGCAAAGAACAAATGGAGGCTTCAGAGGAAATACTCTCTTCAGCACAGTTTCCACTGCAGACCTATTAGCAGATCTTAGGGCTTTTGGTGATGAACAGAGGTAATGTCTAAAGCCATAAAAATAGGAACGTTTACCTTTTCAATTGTGCACTTCATTTCTTTGTATGAAAGTGAAGAAATAGAGTCACCCATTTTCTCGGCCATCTTACATGTCTAAAAAAGGGCAAAGTGACCCCTGCCTATCATGGTTACATGGGATTCTCATTTGATGACTTCTTTTTCAAACTGGTCAAGGACACTGTTCTTAACATGGATTTAGACTCCCTCTGGGGAAGATAAGGCCATGGCTTGAGAGCCCTAAATCACCTCTGGTTTTTAGCCCTGAGAGTGGGGAACAGGAGATCAGTAAATAGTCTCTGTAAACTAGCACCATTTTTGTTGTTGTTGCTAACTTACTTGATGGAGCCTCAAAAGCCCTCAGTTGTGTGTGTATGGGTTGATTTTGTGTGGCCGTTCACCAGGTCTGCCATCCCCAGTGAGCTCTTCTTCATTTCTGTGAAGAGGGGTGGTTTCATCCGGATAGGAAAATGGACCAAACTTATATATGGTCAACTTGTCTAAGGCGTCAGTGCCCTGAAACTCACAGGATACCCCAAAGCTACTTGTTGGGAGCACCTGCTATTGCTTCTTCTCCCCCTCTCTTTCCTCTGAGGCACAATTTCAAAGCCAGCTTGGGAAAGAAGGAAGGTAATAAATGGACACTCGTAATGAAGAGAAAAATATTATTTAAAATTTATTTTGCTTTCTTCAATGACTGAATTATTTATAAAAATGTGAAAAAGGAAAAAAGTTAACTTTAAGGAAGATCATGTAGCCTAAATCTAAAATGGTTTATTATAATTAAAGAAAAAACTTTATGTTAAAAACAGATTTACAAGCATGGCTTTGGGGTGGTGCCTGGCTGGCTCAGTCAGTAGAACATGCAACTCTTGGTCTTGGAGTCATGAGTTCAAGCCCCATGTTGGATATACAGCCTCCTTAAAAAAACAAGGATAAGTTTAGTCTATTATGATATTAGACTAGATGTTTCTCAATTAAAATATATTTTTATTAAAAAAGGACATTTGTCCCTTTTAAGGTCAACCAGGTGTCAGCTACAGTTGGAAAAGACTTCACTCTGACTCCATCTAAACTGATTCAGTTTGACCCAGGTACGTTTCATGTCTACAGTTTGTTTCCTATTTTTGTAGGAGTGTGTGGAGATCATGGGGACCCTCTTCAGCCACTTCAAGAGAGATCAGGTTGGACTTGAAGTTTTGTCCTTCATTTTTCACTTTATCACAAGTGAATATTTATTTAAAATGAGAAGAAAGCCTATAACAAATATAAAGTATCAAAGCAAACACCCAAAAAATCCAGAAAAGAGTGTCATTTGAAAAATTATTTGGGGGCACCTGGGTGGCTCAGTTGATTAAGCATCTGACTTTTAATTTTGGCTCAGGTCATAAGATCGAGCCTCACATCAGGCTCCATACTGGTTGTGGAGCCTGCTCAAGAAAGATTCTCTTTCTCCCTTTCTCTTTGCCCCTTTCCCTCCTAAAAACAAACAAACCAAAAACCAAACCAAAACAAAACAAAACAAAAAACAAATAAATAATTACTTGGAGTCCCTAACACAAAGCTGAATTGAACTGTCTCGTATTTTGATGGAAATTTTCAGAAAGTCATGTTTGCCTCAGGTCATTTCTAAATGTTTTCTCTTGGAATAGGTTGATATGAGGAGATTCCAGGAAGATTAATTAGATAGCACATATTTTGTTTTGAATCAGTGGAAAAATTTTGCCAGGTGCAAAAGGGAATATAAAAGTATGGCGCCTGCCCTTAAAGGTGTTCTCATGTGGGAGACAGAGACATGAAAACAACTCACTAACAGTATGTTGGGACCCAAAAGATGAGCCATTGTTCTGGTTAAGGGAAATTCTGGAAAACTTCCCAGAAGAGATGGTGTTTTGAATAAGTAGAAGAAGAAGAAGACTTTAGGGTGGAGGACCAACACACTTTTGGGGAGCTGTGTCTAAAGCACTGAGGCTGGAGCCACACCTCCCTTCCCTGGCTTCTGTAGAAGGGGCAGGTAGCTCTCCTTCACTGCATGGTTCTCTCTTTCCCTCTGGTCTGGGATGGACATGGATCACCTGGCCACTGACATGGAAAAGGCCTTGAGAAGCAGCCAGGGCCTGTGACTTCGTGCTCTCCTCGGAGGAGGTATTCTGCACTCTGAGAACATTCCACCGAGTCAAAACCCTTGCCATTATCTACCACTGTCATGTGATATTCCAAAGGCAGAACAGAATGGCTTAAATATCAGCACCACTACAAATTTGACAACCTTAATAGTAAACATAGAAAAGAAGTGCCCTTGAGCAGACATTTCTCCATAGAAGGCCTACACATGGCAAATGTGAAAAATAAATGAAAAATGTTCCACATCACTTGCCATCAGGGAAATACAAATCAAAACCACAGTGAGGAACGCCTGGGTGGCTCAGTGGTTGAGTGTCTGCCTTCGGCCCAGGGTGTGATCCTGGAGTCCCAGGATCGAGTCCCACATCAGGCTCTCCGCAGGGAGCCTGCTTCTCCCTCTGCCTATGCCTCTGCCTCTCTATCTCTTTGTGTCTCTTGTCTCTCATGAATAAATAAATAAATTTTTTTTTTATTTTAAAAAATAAAAAACAAAAAACCCAAAACCATAATGAGATACCACTTTACACTGGTGAGAATGGCTAAAATTAACAAGTCAGGAAACAACAAATATTGGTGAAGATGTGGAGAAAGGGGAACCCTCTTGCACTATTGGTGGGAATGCAAGCTGGTGCACCTACTCTGGAAAACAGTGTGGAAGTTCCTCAAGAAGTTAAAAATAGACCTACCCTATGACCCAGCAATTGCACTACTGGGTATTTACCCCTAAGGTAAAAATGTGATGAACCAAAGGGGCACCTGCACCCCAATGTTCATAGCACTGCAATGTCCACAATAGCCAAACTGTGGAAGGAGCTGAGATGTCCTTCAACAGATGAATGGATAAAGAAGATGTGGTATATGTACACAATGGAATATTACTCAGCCATCAGAAAGGACGAATGCCTCCATTTGCTTCACTGTGGATGGAACTGGAGGGTATTATGCTGATTGAAATAAGTCAATTAGAGGAAGATAATTATCATATGGTTTCAATCATATGTAGAATATAAGAAATAGTGAAAGGGGCCAGAAGGGAAGGGAGGAAACTGAGTGGTGAAAAATTAAAGAGGAAGACAAACTATGAGAGACTCCTAACTCTGGGAAACAAAGGGTTGCAAAAGGGGAGGTTGATAGGGGATGGAGTAACTGGGTGATGGACATTAAGGGGGGCACATGATGAGATGAGCACTGGGTGTTATACTATATGTTGGCAAATTGAATTTAAATTTAAAAAAATTAAAAAAGAAAAATTACAGATATTAAAAAGAAGAAAGAAAAGAAATACCTTCCTGCCATTCACCACAAGTAGGATGATGTTTTGTGACTAGTTTGCTAAGGCTGCCCTCACAAAATATCACAAACCCAGTAGCTTAAAAACAGAAATTTATTTTTTCACAGTTCTGGAGGCTACAAGTTCAAGATCAAGGGGTCAGCAGAGTTGATTCCTTCTGTGAGAGAGAATCTGTCCCATGCCTGTCTTCCATGCCCCGGTGATTTGCTGGAATCTTTGGCATTCCTTGGCTTCTGCTGGATCTACACCAGTCTCTGCCCTTGTCCCCACATGGCTTTCTTTGTGCCTGTGTCTGTGTCTAGATTTCCCCTTTTAATAAGGACATCACTCATAATGGATTAGAGGCCCCTCTAGTACAATTTTATCTTAACTAGTTACATCTGTAATGACCTTATTTCAAATAAGGTCACGTTCTGATGTACTAGGAATTAACATTTCAACGTAAAGATTTTGAGTGACCCAATTCAACCTATAACAATGACCCTTAAATTTGACATGAAACTACCCAAATACAATGATTGTCCTCCCACCCATGATTATTTACATTTCTGTCTTGTGTGAGTTTGTTCCTCAAGTGACCTATTTTGTAGAAGAGCTATTCCCATTATGTATTTGATGATTATCCCAGGTTGCTTCAGGCTCTTGTGCTCTGGTTAACCTTAAGATTCTGATGCATTTGCACTGTGTGTGTCCTTTTTATATTTCATGTTAAGGCAGTTCAAACCTTTCCATTTTTTGAGGAGTCAAGAGTCTTTGTTATATGTTGTCTCTATTATTTGCGGTCTGTTTATCACAAGATTTGAACTGATTGGGCTTTCAGTAAATATTGAGCAGCCTGCCAGGTCTCTGGATTGATTACAACTAGCAAGTATCACACTTAGAGGGGACTCTGAAATCCACCTCTCAGAGGTTCAACTGGATAAGATAAAGACCAATTTGTCTAGAAGAGTTTATTTTGAATAGATACTGATGACTTCTGGAGGCTCTAACTGGTCATGATCTTAGGGACTATTTAGACATTTTAAGGAAAAAAAATCTCATAAGTTAAAAAGAAACAATATTTGCCTGTTCATTGTTTGGGAATTTACTAGCCAGAAATGGTTTCATAAGCTGAGGTCTTATTTTAGAGTATTTTATTTTATTTTATTTTATTTTATTTTATTTTATTTATTTATTTATTTTTTAGAGTATTTTAAAGTTCCTATGTCTACAGGTCCTGTAAATGTTTATTTACTCCTGTATCGTTAATCCTTGCCTCTTCTGGGTCTGGCGTCCCCACGCCCACGCCCACTGCTTCTGCCCCAGGCAATCTGTTTGTTTCTTCAAAAATGTAGCCTCTGTGATGGACGAAGAACGGAGTGAGAATTCAGACAGTGGGATATTCTAAGATTTGAGAACTTTGGGGAGGGTGCTGGAGAGAAACAGGTAACGTCTCAGTCTAGTGAACTACGCCTTGCTGCCATTATACTGAACCCCAAACTAATCCTGCCTACTTTGCATTCAGCTCTTGTGACTGAGTCGAAGTGTAAATATTCTGAAGAAAATGATTGTTTTCCTTTTAAGTATGTGTTCTTGAAAGGTTTGCTGCTTTCTTAATTGGGACTAAATCATTCCTGAGAGTCAAAATGTTTTCCAAAGGAACAGATCTCTAACATGGCATTTACTAAAAAACATTGAGAAAATGTCTTTCAATAATGAAATCTGCTTTGCAGGAAAATATCCAGTAATTGACCACTCTGTAAAGTGGGCTATGTCTGCATAAAATGACACCTTTTCCTCAGCACCTTTTGTTTTATGGGAACAGGAGGCTGGTGCAAGCCTTCTGAAATTGCTTATAATCTCGGTGATTTAACAACTACTTTGCACCTTGAAAATGGGAGAGGAAGGAAAAAGAAAAACCCAGAAAGTTCTTACTTCCAATCTCATTAACCTAGAAAAGTTGGTTCTATATGCACACCTGGTAGGCATAGAAACAAAATTGAAATGCAAGCAAGCCAATCAGAAGGTTACTTAAATTAAATTTGGAATAGATTTGCTCTAACCGTCTGGTTCTACTCCATTAGGTCTTAGAAAAACTTTAATTTAGGGGGAGGGAGTGGGCAAGAGGGAGAAAGGGTACTATAATTTTTAAAAAATGATTCTGACAATAAGAGGGCAATTAGTTGGGACTTGGCATTTTTTGCATGTATCAGATTTTTATTTGAATAATGCTGAACTTTTTGGACTTTGAGAGTCAAAACAGTTCTTTGAACATTAAACTTCTTAGCATTCAAGAACTTTCTTCACTGTCTGGTCTCTTATCCCTTCATGCCAGGTTTATTACAAAAGCTGCCTATGCAGTCTCTCTACTTCTAGCCTCTTTACCAGTCTTCCTGGGCCCTTAAATCTTCCTGCATAACACTGAGATAGATTTTTCTAAGCCCTCATTTTCAAGAGTCTTCCCTGTTGCCAAAGGTTTAGAGTCTGAATCCAGCCACCTGGTGTCCAGGGTTCTCTGCTCCCTGGCCACAGACTGCCCCCTGCTTTCTTACCACCTCTCTGATGTGAGCTCTGCTGCAGCCAGCTAATTCGCTCATTCTCTATGCAAGGCCTTGGCTCTGCTACCTTCCTGCCTTTGCTTATGCTGTTTTCTCACTCCCTCCCTCCAAAACCTTCCAACTCTGGAGCCTCCATACATGTTGTATTTACCATCTAGTCTGTATCTTGGCAGCTAATCATATGTAGCCTTGAATAGTGGACTCTTCTGGCATTTACATCTTCTCTTTTCCAAGATATTTTAAATTCCTTTATGTCAGGGTTTGCTGATGTTATACCCGTGGTATCCTCCATAGCATCTATAGCAAAGGTAAGTACGTAATAGATACAAAATGTATATTTTGATGGGTCGATCTGTCCACCTATGAGGTGGGAGTTATATGGAATTTTATGTTTGGTGTTTCAACTTCTGTTTTTGCAAAGACTAGGAAAGTAATTGATTTATGAATTCACTTGATACTGAAAACTTAACAAACCACCTGTCAGCCTGGTTTTTTTAAATTAAATTATTTCAAATACACTTCATTTTTTTTCCCTCTAAGTGCAGCCAGGAGTGAGATAAGTGAACAGTTTCATCTTTCCATTGGATTCTGTGGGGGATTGAGGAAACTTTGATTAGATCATGAAATCTGTATGTGACACATCTTCAAAAAGGAGGCTGTCATATAGATGGCACAATAGAGAGGCATAAATCTGCAGCAAACAATGTGCATGGAGAAAGGATTCCAGATTTTCAGAAGAGAAAGCTAGAAAAAAAATGTTTGACTGCTTATACATAGATGGGTTTATGGGAATAAAAGCCCTCAAATAGCCAATGAGTAAATGCCAGGGAGTAAAAGCTTTCAAAACTTAGTCCTAGAAAGTTAAACCATAAATTTGTTAACTTTTTTTCCCCTTCAACTTGAGCCTTTTTTTCTCTACAAAATAGTACTTTTTTTTTTTTTCCTTCCACCACCTTGTCTTCTAAATAAACTAAGGGGGTTATCCTGTAATCCGCGTCATGGAAACTAGTCAGGGTTAGACAATCTCACAAGTTTCTTCCAGCTTGAATATTTGTGTTTCTGGGGTTCCATTGCATCCCATCTTCACAGTGACAGAATGGCTCTGGATGTGCTTGTAGCATCAAAACGGTTCGGTGTTTGGTTCACAAAGTTACTATGAACGAAGCTTGATTGTAGCTGCATGAGCAGGGGCAGACAGAAAGAGAAAAAAAAATTGGCTCAGTCTGTTTCTAAAACCCCCAACCCATAAATCCTCTCGAGGAGGATATCAAATATTGAGTATTACATCATTAGAAAAAGCATTTGTGGGCTAGAAGGATCTCAGGAAGTCAAGCAGCCGATGGAGGCAGCTGTCTTTAGAAATCAATCATTTCAAGGGTTCCATGAATAGCATGAAGTACCATCCAATAATCACTTTTAACTGTCTGTACAAACCTCTTAGGATTTTTGAAACTATTAAGATTTGAAGATTACAGTACTTGTTTCTTGAGAAGGGGCAGGTCGGGGGAAAAAAAGTAAGTCTTGGATCTCATCTCCTAACCATTTTTGTTGTCGTTGTTCATCCTTTGCATAATGCAGCTTACTTTTTTGTTACAGTGTTTGCATTGAAACGGAATCATCATTGTCCAGGAACAAACGTGGTCTTTTAATATTATTTGGGAGAACAGCAGGACTTCAGTGAGTTGGTAGCAGTACAATAGCTCACTTAGGCTACTGCAGCCGAGCTGTAGACATGTTAATTAATATATTTCTCTGACACCTAGGTGATTGAAATAGCAATTAAAGAGTAATTAAAATGTTTACTTCTTGTAGGAATGTCAACTAAGATGTGGAATATAGCAATTACCTATGACGGATTAGAGGAAGACGATGAGGCCTTTGAAGTAATTCTGAACTCCCCTGTGAATGCAGTTCTTGGCACCAAGACAAAAGCTGCAGTGAAAATTTTGGACTCAAAAGGAGGTATTCTTTTGATCCTCATCTTGAAATCAGGAGCGGTCCTGGCGCATAGCTGCTTGCTTTCAACAGCCAATGTGCTTGATAACGCCTTCAAATCAAAATGCTTAATTTCTTGTCAAGAAAGCAACCTCAGTCATATTGTAGGTCCTTTATTCTGGTTTCTGCTTCATATGGTTTTCCTCCCGCTAAGAGCTAGCGTTTGAGAAAAGCAACAAGTCAGTGGCATAGTTGGTTTCGGTTTTTTTTCCCCCTACCCGTTTGTTGTTCTCACCAAGGGGGAAACAACATTGGTGAGAATCTATCGACAATTATTTTCCCCCAGCATTTGTGGGGCTGTAATTATCTTCCTCTGTTGAAGAGAGCTCTTAATGCCTCAAATCTGAGCCCCCACTGTAGTGTGACCAGGAAAATTCTGAGAGGAAGGAATGGAGAAAAATAGATGTGAAAGATACAGCTGGCTGGGGGATTCGAGAGCAGCTGGAGAATATTAATGAATAACCTCGGGTTGTGGAGCCAAGTATAGGTCCTGGATGATATATGCAAAAGAACAACCTGTGAACTAAATAAAATAAAACCAAGCACAGTCCTGGGTGCTCTGATTTTTTTTTTCCTGCCAAAGACTTTCTACTTAGGTGTCCATTTAGCATTTGACGAGTGTCCAGTTACCATGTGTGGACTTAGACCTATGAGGTTACACCTGCTGTACCCATGGTACGTTTTCCCCACCTGAAATCCACTCTCACCTCTTCTCTTTCTCATCCTGTAATAAAGATAACCACTATCCCCTTTCCTTTATAATACTCCTATTTCAACAATGTCTTCCCCCACCACCTTTAAGGCCAAATTCATTCCTTTTTCAGTAGACTTTTCTGGTCACAGTTAGTACATAAAATATATGAAAATACACACTTTACACCTGAAGTACAAAATGTCCACACACGAGGGTCGTGGGTTGAGATATTTGTCATACTAACTGGAAATGTTTCCAATAGAAGTCTCTCCGTTAAGATTTCCTGGATCTTTGTTCTGTAACAGTTGAATGCTAACTTTTATAACTGTTACTTGATTTCACTTCTTCAAACAATTCCAGTTTCTACCTGTAGGAGACTGGGGAAAGGATGAACACTTTGAAGTGTTTATAGAATGATACTTGATCAGTGAATAAATCTGAGGAATGCTGTGACATGAAGAAAGGTGAGGCAGTTTCCCCAGTATATGGTATGATTAGAAAATTATGACAATGGTTTTCATCTGTGGTTTGTGAAATCAATTTCATGACTTTATAATCACCCTGTAGAGGTGCAGAAGGGCACAGCTCTCCTGCGTGGAAACTGATGAAGAGTAAAGGAGTTTCTGGCAAATGGCAAAAAGGCAACATCTGGTGGGAAAACCATCCATCTAAGTTTAATGACAAGTGCTGCAGGGGCTGTGTCGATGCGATCACTTATCTGTTTGTGTACAATGAACTGACCTGCCATCTTTCATGCCTCCAGGACAGTGTCATCCTTCATATTCCTTCAACCCAAACAAGCACAATGCAAGGGAGAAGGGCATTTGGCACCCGCTGTCCCCAGGGTCTTCCTCATCCACCACTTCTGGTTCCTTTCATCTGGAAAGAAGACCCCTTCCATCTTCCAAGCGGCCAGCAGTCACTAGGGGAGACACCGGGCAGGGCTTTGATTCTGCAGATCCGTCTCGTATGAAGCTTAGGACCCAAGGGAATGGCAAAACAGTGAGGATGGGGAACTTCTGGGATGTGGTGTGTGGAGTACATTGTAAAACAATAAAAAAAAATTAGTAAGTGTTCTGAAACACTGAAGAAGCTGATTTGCATAATGAAGGGGAGCCATGATTCCTTTCACAAGTATGCAATTCCCCCCCTTTTTTAAAGATTTTGTTTTTAGGGATCCCTAGGTGGCGTAACAGTTTGGCGCCTGCCTTTGGCCCAGGGCGCGATCCTGGAGACCCGGGATCGAATCCCACATCGGGCTCCCGGTGTATGGAGCCTGCTTCTCCCTCTGCCTATGTCTCTGCCTCTCTCTCTCTCTCTCTCTCTCTGTGACTATCATAAATAAATAAATAAAAATTAAAAAAAAAATAAAGATTTTGTTTTTAAGTAATCTCTACATCCAACATGGAGCTTGAACTTACAACCCTGAGATCAAGAGTCTCATGTTCCAGGCGGCCTGGGTGGCTCAGCGGTTTAGCGCCGCCTTCAGCTCAGGGCCTGATCCTGGAGACCCAGGATCGAGTCCCATGTCGGGCTCCCTGCATGGAGCCTGCTTCTCCCTCTGCCTCTCTCTCTCTCTCTCTCTCTCTGTGTCTCTCATTAATAAATAAAATTAAAAAAAAAAATCTCATGCTCCACCAACTAAGCCAACCAGGTGCCCCAAGGCAGTGCCTTTTGTATACAGATATCATAATGCTGCCCGCTTCCTTAATCTGTACTAATTGAGGTGATAGATATACTGACCCATCCATATGATTTCTGCTTTGGTTCCTTTTGTGATCGAAGCAGGGAATAACCAGTGACCCTGGGACAGAATGAGATTAAGTGATCTATTTGAGTGTGGCAACCGTGGCTTTGACCTTTATTATTAGCACAGGATTCTAACTGGCACACACTCATGAGTGTATGTGTGTGTATGTTTTCTTGGACCTCTGTGTACTATAGATATATCAAGAAAATAAGTCTTTTCTCTATAACTGAAACTTTGAATGTATGAATCAATACTGGTAAGTGGTGATTGGGTCCAGTGATTTTTAAAAATTCTAATGATTTGGGCATGTAAAGTCTTAGGACATAAAACATATGTTTTAACATTTTTTAGACACAAGATCTTACTGAAAGGGTTTTACCCTGTTGCTAGTTATTATTCAAGCCAATTTTGCTCATATGTTGTATTTTGTTGATTTCAGGTTCTTCCATCCTCTGTTTATAGAAATGGAACCGACATCATCTATCATGTAAGTGTAATCTGAGAAACTTGCTAAATTTCTTGTATTTGTGGATGCAAAATAGTCAGTGAAACTATTTTTTAATGTCTTCCATATTTATGTATTTCTCTTAAAGGCCTGTTTTGACATTTGCTTCTGAGGCTTGGGTGTTCAGGAAGAAAACCTTTTATCTTTCTGCTTTAGCCCAATTTTTTGATTGTTCATTTTTCCAGCAAACGTTTTTGTTTGCTACCTGGCTATTTGCTTTCTCTTTATTTGTGTTTTCTGGTTTCCTCAAGTATCATGGAATGGTTTCCCAGAAGCTGGAGGGAGACAGTTCTCCATCTCGCAAAAGGAAGGCCAAAGTAGCCATCACCAGTCTGCCACAAAAGACAAGCCAAGTGGCAGCGCTGCCTCAAGCAGATAAGATGGAATCCACAAGTGACTCACACTTCTCCAGACAGGTAGGAAAATCTCTTTACTTCCTATTCATCTTACAACAGGCTATTTGCTGGGCCACAAAACAGCCTGCAGGCTTGGGGATCCTTTGCTGAACACAAAGGCTACCCAACAAATGAAGACCTCAAGGAGGTGAGTGAGCGACCCAGCTTCTTTACGTCAAATCTGCAATCCCTCTCCTTCCCATAGGACCGATTGCCCTCAATTCCAAAGGACTGCACACTGGAATTAAAGGGACTTCTCCACTTCCACGAAAGCCTCCGGAAGCTGTACAAGTGTGATGGAATTACCTGGAAAGCCTGGAGCCCCCAAACCGAGGTGGGACACAGGAGCCACAAAGTATCTTTGTGCGATGCTCTGCGATAAGCCAAGGGACGGGAAATGATCTGACTACTCATGCTAGGTCTACCTGCCTTGGAAGGTGAAGAGGCAAACAGGCCTGAGTGGTATTTTACGAATCACAAACTACAATCGTTAATCGATGCGATTTAAGGAGGTCATCAGAATGTTAAAAGTGCAAAATGAAACAGTGTCAACTTTAGTAGTGTTTTCTGTGAAAAGCCATCACATTTCTCAAGGTGTAGCATTGGGATAAGGGCTGACCTCCTTTCTGGTGCCAGAACCACTCTAGTCAAGCCGGGGGACTCATAGGACTCCTTATGCTGAGAGCAGATTCTAGATTTTAAAGACCGTTCTGATGTGAACATGCACAATTATATTTCAGGAGGTGGAAGGTGAAGCCTGCCCAGCTGGGTGGCACCATCATTCAGGCTACTGCCACTCTTTGGTCACAGAGCAGAAGGGCACCTGGAGCACTGCTGCCCGAGCTTGCAAGGAACAGTAAGAAACCCTATTTCACCTTAATTAGTGTTTTCTTCCCTCCTGTCTCTTTTCTCACCCAGCTGCAGGGTCACTTCATTCATTCGAGTGCTAAGTGTCTGATATCTACTTGGTTTGGTTTCAGGAACCCTAGGAGAGTTCTGTAGTCCAGAAAGATTGAGCTTAATAGTATATTTTGATGTATCTCTTTATGTGACAACTGTGCCATTGCTGAAATTCTATTTTTTTAGCTTCTCCTGATCTTTTGAAGAAAGGCAGAAGGAGCTTTTCCAAGTCAGCAGCACTGCAGGTTTTGTCTTCTTTTTTTTTTTTTTTTAATTAAGTAGGGATTCCTGCCCACTAATCTGAAAATACATAGCAATGAAAGGTCCTAAGGTATCAGACCTATGACAGTGTAAGAGACATTGATGGTTATGAAACCAGACAATTTGGACAAAGGGTCAGTGGATAATGGAACACTTAGTGAAGGATGACTTGTGATCAAATAATGACAACAAAATTTATCTAGCCTGGAAGGACTTTAAAGATGCATAAATACCTATCCCTGATACCACCCCTGCTTTTTGCCCACCTATAGGCATATAACTCTAACACCTATAGTCACCTATAGTATATAACTCTCCAGAACAATGCAATTAGACTAAGATCCCCCATGGTTGGAAATTGAGACTAAAGAAGTCTCTAGTGAATAGCAGTCAGATCTTGCACTTTATCAAATTCAAAAATTTATGCTCATCTAAAAACACTGTAGAGAGTGAAAGAGCAAGGCACCTGTGGGGCTCAGTGGTTGAGCGTCTGCCTTCAGCTCAGGGCATGATCCTGGGGTCCTGGGATCGAGTGCCGCATAGGGCTTCCCTCAGGGAGCCTGCTTCTCCCTCTGCCTATGTCTCTGCCTCTCACCCCGTGTCTCTCATGAATAAATAAATAGAATCGTTATTAAAAAGAAAGTGAAAGTGCACACCACATTTGGGAAAGCTTATCTCCAGTTGTCCATCTGATCTAGGTCTCAAATAGAGAAAATACAAACACTTCCTATAAATCAATAACAAAAAGACAACCTGATTTAAAAAATAGCAAAGCAGGGATGCCTGGGTGGCTCAGAGTTTGAGCATCAGGTTTGATCAGGTTTGGCTTTGGCTCAGGTTGTGATCCTGGAGACCTGGGATCAAGTCCCACGTCGGGCTCCCTGCATGGAGCCTGCTTCTCCCTCTGCCTATGTCTCTGCCTCTCTCTCTCTCTCTCTCTCTCTCTGTGTCTTTCATAAATAAATTAAAAAATCTAAAGCAAATAGCAAAGGACTTGAAGATTTCGTCAGAAAAGATACATAATTGGTCGATAAGTGCATGAAAAGATGTACCACCAGGGAAGTGTGAATGAAAACCACAATGAAATACCACTTCAGACTCACTATAAAATCACAAAGACTGACGTTACCAAATGCTGCAGAGCAAATGGAGTTCTCATGGTTGCTGGTGGAAGTGAAAATGGTACAACCACTTTGTAGTGCCATTGGGCAGTTTCTTATAAAGTTATGTGCATTTTCCTATGACCTAACATCTCTCCTCCTAGGTATTTACACAAGAGAAATAAAAATATATTGCTAGAGGAGCACCTAGCTAGTGCAGTTGGAGGGGCATGTTACTCTTGATCTTGAGGTTATGAGTTTGAGCCCCACGTTGGGAGTAGAGATTACTTAAATAGATAAAACTTAACCAAAAAAATGTGCACTAAAAATACATTTACAAGAATTCATAGCAACTTTTTAAATAATAATAGTTTGCATCATTTGTCTTTTTGTTGTTGATTTATGAGGGTTCTTTATATTTTCTCCATCAACAAGGAAACACATTTTCTTGACAATTTATTTTATAAATGATAAAATGGAATGAACTACTAAAACTTCCAACCATGTGAATAAATCTCAAAAACATTGGGATCCCTGGGTGGCGCAGCGGTTTGGCGCCTGCCTTTGGCCCAGGGCACGATCCTGGAGACCCGGGATCGAATCCCACGTCGGGCTCCCGGTGCGTGGAGCCTGCTTCTCCCTCGGCCTGTGTCTCTGCCTCTCTCTCTCTCTGTGACTATCATAAATAAAAAAAAATAAAAAAATAAAAAAAAAACATGTAGAGAGGAAGCAAGCCAACATAAAAGAGTACATATTATATGATTTCATTTATATGAATAGGAAAAGCTAATTTGTTAGTTGGTGTTAGAAATTAAAAAAAAAAAAACAATTATCTCTGGGAGGGATTGTAGGGTGACTAAAAAGCACGAGGTAAATTCTAGAATGATGGAGATGTTCTATGTCTTGCTCTGGGTGGTTCTTACATGGATATACACAATTGTCAAAATTCATTGAATTGAATACTTAAAAATTTATGCATTTTACTGTATGTAAAATATAACTAGATTTTTATTTTTTAGAAGATTTATTTATTTATTTATTCATTTGAGAGAGAGAAAGAGAGAGCATGCAAGAGCAGGGTGGGGAGGAACAGAGGGAGAGGGAGAGAGAATCTTAAGCAGACTCTGTGCTGACTATGGAACCCAACACAGGGCTTGATCTCACAACCATAAGATCACCACCTGAGCTGAAATCAAGAGTTGGGCACTTAACTGACCATGCCACCCAAGCACCCCATAACTAGATTTTTATAAAGCTAATAAATATTTTAAAAGTTTGGGGCATCAGGGTGGCTCAGTCGGTTAAGCATCTGTCTCTGGCTCAGGTCATGACCCCAAAGTCCTGTGATCAAGCCTGTGATCAGGCTCCCTGCTCAGTGGGGAGTCTGCTTCTCCCTCTTCATCTGCCCCTCTCCTCTACTTGTGCTCACTCAAGTGCGCTTTCTCAAATGAGTAAATAAAACCTTTAGAAAAATATATTTTAAGTCTTTTAAAAAACTGGTCAAATCTACCACCCTTTTTTTACTGATGTATCTCATATCTTAAGTATAAGTAAGAATCTATAGAGGTTAATAGGTGTCTTTCAGGTTTTTGTTGATGAGCAGGTGATATAAAATAAGTTAAACTATTTTTTAAGATTTTATAAATAATTATTGTTTAAATACATATGTTCCCATAATGCTGTATGTTAAGGAACAATGAAGACATTCTTCCAAATTACTGGGTGTCCTACTTTTATTTAAAATTTGCCTTGATGTATTGATAGCTCAGGTAGGAATAGCAGTATAGATTTTTTTTCTCCTTGAGGAAAGAGCTCTGGTGCAGAATGAAAAGCTCTCTGATGTAGCAAGAAGACTACTGCAATATATTATGAAGAGGAGAGTATGGTTTCTATGCTGACAAAAATGAGGGGGAGTACAGAAGTGCAGGTATACTGTAGCCAAGGTTACTATAATCAAACTGCCACTGGGATTTGTTGGTAAACTACAGATGAACAGAGCAACAGAACTTCAGACCTTAAGTTTGAAGGTAGCCTTATTGTTTGTCTTCCAGTGGTACTAAATGACAGTGCAAGTAACTCTTCTGGCCTCTAATGAAGCTTTAACTGGTTGGTTCTTCATGTTATGAGAAAAGTAAAGACAACGTGTATTAAGTGGTATCTTTCCATCCATTCATCAATTTTGGCATAAGGTCACCAAGTATCTTTTCCTAGAAGGGCTGTTCTTTACTCTGATATTATGATCTTCTAGCCTTTTGAGAAATGACTCAAAACTCATGTCTTTTGAAATAATGGCAGTTTTTATAGTAGTATTGATATCTTCAGGGTGACCAACCTACATTAGTCCCCCAATATATTTTTTATTTTATTTTATTTTTTTATTTTTTTATTTTTTATTTTTTTATTTATGATAGTCACAGAGAGAGAGAGAGAGAGGCAGAGACACAGGCAGAGAGAGAAGCAGGCTCCATGCACCGGGAGCCCGACGTGGGATTCGATCCCAGGTCTCCAGGATCGCGCCCTGGGCCAAAGGCAGGCGCCAAACCGCTGCGCCACCCAGGGATCCCTATTTTTTATTTTATTGATCCATCTAATTGCAGCTGGGTTTTAATAGTGAGTACAAAGAGTAGGAAGACTAGTTATACATCTATTAATCTCATCATAAATCTGTTAATATTACACAATTCACTCATCCCAGTAATAAACTTGAGGCCAAAATTAATTTAAAAGTCTAGCTACTTCCTCATGCATTTGACCTGAGATGTCATATGCAACTTGGCTTTAAGCGCGTTTATACTCTGACCCTTTTACAGAAGGCTGACCTAGTTCGACGTGCCTCCCTGCCAATAACACCTTCCGTGTATATTACACTGTATGGTTTACAGAATTCTTTCACGTACCACGTATACTGGGTTATTTGATCTTCCCATCACTTCTGTGAGGAAATCAGGTATTATTATCTACATTCTTCAGATAAAAGAGATTTGGGGAAGCAAGATCACTTGCTTGTGGCTCTAAGCAAGTAAGTGGAAGCGACAGGACTTCATTTTCTATGATACTCTCCAAAATAGCTCCATAAAGATCTGTGACGAGCACACCTATGTTAACTTTATGTTGAACTAACTTAAAGTAGGTTTCAAAACTATGTATTAGTATTTTGTATCTTTCACATCAAAGACATATTATGATTTTTATTAAATTATAGGACCTAAGTGTCTTTTGGATTGAAATCAAAGTAACCTTTTAGAGCAAACCCAAGGTATCATCAGGTTCTCTGTTTATAAATTCATTCATTCAACAAATATTTGTTTGGACAATTAATGTACTGGAAATGTCTAGACCAGCCTGTGTCTTAAAGTATTATCCCCCAGTACTGGCCCCACAACTAAATCATTCTTCATTCATCAATGAGCTTCAGAGAAATTGACACCATCTCTCTCCAGATGCAGCTGTCTTGTATGGTGTCTTTGAACCCTGCATTTTACATCAGTAACATGTCATACAATCCTGACAATTCCTTCCCACATCTTCTTCTCACAAAGCTCTGTTAAGAATGTAGAAGTCATTGGGGCACCTGGGTGGCTCAGTCAGTTGAGCATCAGACTCTTGGTTTCGGCTCTGGTCGTGATCTCAGGGTCGTGATCTCAGGGTCAAGAGATTGGACTCTGCATGAGGCCACCGATCAATGGGGAGTCTCCTTGAGATTCTCTCTCTCCTTCTGTCCCTTGCCCTGCTGTCTCTCTATCTATAAAAAAATAAATTAATTAATTAATTAATTAAATCTTAAAGAAAAAGGAATGCAAAAGTTGCTGAATTTAAATGGCAGCATTTACCTTTTGTTAAGTTGATGTCTTACGATAGATCCAATTAAGAAGCTCTCTGGACCTAAATGTAAATAATGTGATTTACAAGCCATATTTGTTAAGTGCATATGTAAGAAATATACTATTTCGTATTTAGAAATAGTATAAATGGAAGGATATTTTGAGCTAGAATAGCTTATAAAATCTATTGTAATGATGATGGAAAATTTGTCTTCCCTATTAATTCAGGGGTATTTTTTTTTAATTTTTATTTATGATAGTCACACACAGAGAGAGAGAGAGAGAGAGAAAGAGAGAGAGAGAGGCAGAGACATAGGCAGAGGGAGAAGCAGGCTCCATGCACCGGGAGCCCGACGTGGGATTCGATCCCGGGTCTCCAGGATCGCGCCCTGGGCCAAAGGCAGGCACTAAACCGCTGCGCCACCCAGGGATCCCCTAATTCAGGGGTATTAAAGATCATACATAATAGATCAAATATGATATTATAAGCTGGTTGAGAAGCAATTTTTTCATATTATTTTGAAGATATTTTGATAAACTCTAGTCTCATGGAATTGTTTTAAGTTCTAGAATGGTGATATCTTTTAAGATATAAAACTGAGAGAACTTCCAGAACAAAAAAATAGTTTTTAGGGACAATTGGAATTTTTCCATCATATTTTAGAAAAAGACTAATTATGTGTCTATCAGTAATAAAACTACTTCAAATTACACATTATCCGTTTACCAGATTTGTCCAGAACTTAAAACATCTATCAAATACTATTTCTGATGGTATCCAGGATTTGTAAAAGAGGTAAAGAAAATATATATGATGTAAGATTTTTAAAATATCATAAAAGCTTTCAACTTTCATTTTTTATATAAAAGTGAGTATGAATACTTGATCTGATTTGTGTGATACTCAATACGCATTGTATTTCAAAAGGATGAGAATGATTACTCCAAGAACAGTTGATACTAGTTACAGACATTTCAAAAAATATCTAGCAATAAGTTAAAAGCAAACTAAAAAGAAAAATAAAAGATCTCCATATTCCTTTGGTTCAGTCTTTGTAAAAGAAGTATTTTTGGACAGCAAGGCCACTCTTCAGTATAATTTTATTGTGAACCCCAGGACCTCCTCTACCATTAAACCTGTTTTTTTCACCTGTTGGGGCTCCCTACCTCCCTTCTCTGGCCCCATTACTTTTCAGGTTAATTATGTTCTCTTCTTTTCCACCCTCTTTGTCTTGAAAAACAGGCATTCTTCACTGTTTTGTACACCTGAATTCAATATAACCCTGTATATTAACAATACTGGAATTAAAATTAAAAACTTAATTAAAAATATATATAAAAGGAAGAAAAATAGGTATTCTCCTAGGAATTAGCCATTGCTTCTATGATATAAAATGTATAGTTTCGACATTGCACAACCTGGCTATTTACCTTCTCATGGATTAATTTTAGGAAATGGTTTTAGATTTTATAATTAGAATTAATATTAGTATGTTTTGGTATCAGGCATCATTAGTCAATTCTGGGCTGTATTTCCTGGGGTTCCCTTCCCTGAAGGTCCTTTACAGAGGGTCATTTACAGCACCCACATTTCAAAAAGAACAGCAAATTTTGCTTTCCTCCTTGTCCCTAATCAGATTGCTAATTCAACTCAATCTTTATCTCCAATCTCCTTTCTTCTCCATTGGTGTTTTATTATTTTTCCAACCCAGAGGAGCTAGACTCCTAGATTAGGTATTTCTTGAATTTACATATTGTAATCTCATCTGCTCATTTCCTTAGGCAGTCATTGTACATTTGGTAATTCTATTATTATAAATCATTATCTTAAAAAAACCATTTTGTTTTCCACAGGAGTGTCTGGAACCCCTGCTGGCCTATCCTTAAAGAGTTACTCTGAAATACATCTATACTTAATCAAAAACATTTCAAAGTAGATGTTTATTTCTTTAGCTAGAAAGATTAGTTTGTTTTTAATGCTACACTTTGAACACCTTCAAATTTCAGAGCTTTCAAAAGACTTTTATTTATGTGTTTCCCTCTATATTTTCTTTTTTAATCTCTCTCTATACATATCCATATAGAAAATGTTCACACTATTTGGTGTGTATATTGGCATAAAAGAAAAGGAATGTCTTTGTAAAATAATCAACATACCAGTGCCTAAATATTTCTTTTATAAATAACTATAGTCTAACATTTTACCTATCCTAAACACAGCTATATTCCCATCTTGCTCTTTGGGGGCTTTTTGCTTCTTGGAGAGACAAATCAAACTAGTACTTGACCAGCTAAAATGGCTTTTACAAAGTGTGCTTTCACGATAGTTTCAAGAATCTTAAAGCAGGAGGAGATGTTAAATATCCTTGAATAAAACGTGTTAATTCGTAATGATGAAGGTGAGGCTAAAGTTACAGCCATAAGAAAATTAGGGGCAGAAGAGGAAGAGAACTCAGATCTCTAGTGCTTTGTTCAATATACCATATTGACTGAGGCAGCCCCTCGAGCCTTCCCTCGGCCTACACATAACACACATTTGGTATTCTGCGTTCTAAACCCTCAGCACGTTGGAATTACCAAATTGGATGTGAGAGGAAGGGAAGAAATTGTGCTATCGTGTCTGCTGTGACTGTCAGACAGGAGATGACAGTAAATAATGAGGTCGGATTCAATCACAAAACCCAAATCCAGCAGCCTGAGGACATTCAGAGAAGGGGTAAAGAGACTTACATACCTCAGAAGTCCTAGAAGTCACCACTGCATGATAGAATGATTAAGTACTGGTTTCTATTTTTTTATTTTTTAAGATTTATTTATTCATGAGAGACACACAGAGAGAAGCAGAGACATAAGCAGAGGGAGAAACAGGCTCCCTGTAGGGAGCCCAATGTGAGACTCTATCCCAGGACCCCAGGATCACAACCTGAGCTGAAGGCAGACGCTCAACCACAGAGCCACACAGGTGCCCCTGTACAGGTTTTAATGGGGAAAAAAATCATTAAGAAATGGATAAATTGTGTTCACCATATGTGATCTTGAAAAGCAAAGAAATGGATCTGAAGTTTGGAAAGACATGGGCAAAATGAATAAAATATCAATGGATGTTAACCAGACAAGATCATGGTGACTTTGTTTCTTGTTTGAAACTTTCTGTATTAAAAAAAGAAGAAGTAGAAAGGAAAAAAATAATCATTAGCTTTTTACTTAAGACATTTTTAAAAAGCTTTTAATGGGCACCATTGGGGAATTAAAACTATCAAATATTGCTTATAAGAATAATTCAGCTACCAGCAAAAATAATTCATGAATAATTCTTATTCTGTTTATAGAATAAAACTGTCCTAATAAAGCATCAAATCTATCATCAAAAAGATGAGAGATAACAATTGCTGGTGAGGATGTGGAAAAGAGGAATCCCTTGTGTATAGCGACGGAATGCGAATTGGCACAGCCACTATGGAAAACAGAATGGAGGATCCTCAAAAGACTAAAAATATAACTACCATATGATCCAGCAGTTGCACTTCTGGCAATATATCTGAAGGAAAACAAAACAGTATTTTGAAGAGATATCTACACCCTTATGTTTATAGCATGTTTATTAATTATAATAGCCAAGACATGGAAATGAACCAAGTGTCCATCGACAAATGAATGAAGAAGTTGTGATACACACATGCATGCGCACGTGCGACACACACACACATACTGGGATATTATTCAGTCATTAAAAAGAAGATCCTGCTGTTTGTAACAACATAATTATCATTGAGGATTACACTAAGTAAAATAAGCCAGATACAGAAAGCCAAATACTATATAGAGACTTAGAACAAAACAAAAAAACAAACTTGGGACGCCTGGGTGGCTCAGCAGTTGAGCGTCTGCCTTCAGCTCAGGGCATGATTGGGATCAAGTCCCACATGGGGCTCCCTGCCTGGAGCCAGCTTCTCCCTCTGCCTATGTCTCTACCTCTCTCTCTGTGTCTCTCATGAATAAATAAGTAAAATCTTTTTTAAAAACTCCGGGCAGCCCACGTGGCTCAGCAGTTTAGTGCTGCCTTCAGCCCAGGGCCTGATCCTGGAGACCTGGGATCAAGTCCCACGTCGGGCTCCCTGCATGTGTCTCTGCCTCTCTCTCTCTCCCCGTGTCTCTCATGAATGAATAAACAAATAAAAATCTTAAATAAAAAAATAAAATAAAATAAAAAATAAAAACTCCTAGAAAAAAGATCAGATGTGATTAGCATAGGCCAGAGATATGAGGTGGGGTCATTGGACAAAAGTGGTCAAAAGGCACAAACTTTTGGTTATAAGATAATTAAATACTGGGATATAAAGTACAACATGATGAGTATAGCTAACACTGCTATATGGTATATTTGGAAGTTATTGAGAGTAAATCCCAAGAGTTCTCATCACAAGGAAATCAATTGTTTTTCTTTTCTTTCTTTCTTTTTTTGTTTTTTTGACATCTAAATGAAATGAGAGATGCTGACTAAATTTATTGTGATCACTTCACAATATATATAAGTCAAATCATTATGTTATGCAGTTTAAACATAAAAACAATTCTATTTTGGGGGAAAATATTTATATATGCTTATAGGAACACATGCTTTAACTTCTACAACACCTATGAAGTTTCAACAGTGAGACCATGCTCATTTTACTGAGTCTGACAACAATTATTGGGGTAGTTGATTAAATATACCAAGTGTAGGGACGCCTGGGTGGCTCAGCAGTTGAGCACCTGCCTTCACACCTAGGGCATGATCCTGGAGTCCTGGATCAAGTCCTGCATCGGGCTCCCTGCATGGAGCCTGCTTCTCTCTCTGCCTGTGTCTCTGCCTCTGTGTGTGTGTGTGTGTGTGTATGTGTCTCATGAATAAATAAATAAAATCTTTATATATATATATATATATATATATATATATATATATATATATATATATCTCAAGTGTAAAACATCATCCTCCCATGGACCAAATAATTCTTTTTATCTGAATAGTTTGGGTTGCCTTACTGATCAAATTAACTGGATATTTGTCAAATTTATGCCATTTAGAGGTATACTCCCCATGAGAGTAGTAATATTTTGGCATTAATTTTTATAAGTAGGTAGTTGCTGATTTTTCTAAAACGATGTTTAAAACCTATTGTTTTGTGATTCAATCCAGATAATATATATATAAAAAAAATCTCACTTTCTTTGCTGTCACCTATCCCACCTTACAGATAGTCATTAAAGAAAAATAATAGAGTATTCCAAATCCTGGAAAGTTCTAGCTACACTATGCTTTTTTCTTCTATTTTTAACCGATTTGATTTCTGTGTTGAATTTCATATCAATGGGAATGTTGGATTCCTTATCACTAATGCTTTCCTTTTTGTTTGTTTGCTTGTAGTCACCGAGGCAGCCTTGTAACTGTTCTCTCCAAGCAGCACATGCGATGGCTTTGGGACATCAGTGGAAGAAGGCCCTTCTGGATAGGCAAGTGTTTGTGCTGTATTGACAACAGGAGGGTGAGGACATCAAGAGGGCATTGCCTTCCCATGGGCCAAATAACTGTGCTTTTTCAGTAACAAGCAACAGTTAGATGGTTGGATGGTCTATTTTTTTTTTCTTTTCTGGAGGGGCTGCCCAGTGGACAGTCTGTCTTTTAAAACTCATCTTAATCACACAACAGTTTGATTTGTAGATATCTATCTCAAAGAAATAATAAGGGATGTGGTTTGGTTTATAGGTAAGAGAATTCAATGACCAGTATTTCTAAAAGTAAAAAATTAGCAAGAGCTATAAACAGGGGATAGTTAAATAAATATGGTGTAGTCATACGAAGGAATATTTACTATTTAATACTTTGTAAGGCCTGAATAGTAAAGATGTGACGAAGTGCTTTATGTTTATTATTTCATTCAAGAAATATATGTTGGAAGCATATCATATATAAAATATGTAGTATATTTGTGACAGGGTGCTAAGTAAAAAAGCAGAATCCACAGCCATATGAAGTAAAAAATAATGTGGAATAAAAAATTGTTATACATGTGATATGTGTATACATACATGTGCATGTGATATATACAAATACATATATAAAAAAATATACCAAAGATTTAGAAATGTTTACCTCTATTGACAATTATAGGTGGATCTTAATTTTATCCCTTGTTTTCTGAAGTTTTAATATCCTCTTCAATTTTAATAATAATACAAATCTCTTAAGATTCTATTTTTAGGAGTAGAATTCTAGGAGCACATCAAAATATTTTCACCATCTGTCCTTGAAGATATTGGATTTTAGGGAACTATAGTAAACTCAACGTTGGCTTCTCAAAATCTCTGTAATACTTAGTAGATCTCTAACTTGGGAAATTCTCTGAGAGTTAAAGCTGGAGGAGACACTTTCTCTGCTTCCACAGCAACTCATCTCAAGCCTCGATTCCCACAGAGTACTTAGGCATAACGCATCCTGATCAATAATGCAAGGAAACCATCCAGAAGGTGATCTTACTCCATTTTATTCTGTCCTCAAAATACTAAGGGAGAATCACTTGGGACGAGGTTATAGGCCATGCAACTAAGACTGTCTTCCTGGTTGAGTTTGGTTGGGAGATGCCAGCCAGATCATGCTGTCATAGGTGACTTTTTTCACATTGTAGCCTCTTTATTTCTACTATTAAGGAAAGTGAGGAGGAGGACTATTCCTTTAAGAAAAATGACAAAAGCTTTGCAACACTGAAGTGTAATTTGTAAAATTGCCAGTGGGAATAGAGAGGCAAGTTGAGAAAAGCTGCTTTTTTGTTGGAATTTTAGCAGGCTGAAAAATCTTACGTTCCAGACTAAAAATAATACCTAGTTAAGCTACTTTCAAATATGAAAACCAAGACAGTTAAATAGCAAGAAAGAACAATAGACAAAAGTGTACCTGTTTCCCTGGGGTAGGAGTTCTGACTGTAGAATAATGTGAATAATAATTACTGTGTACTAAACATGTATGTATGCCACCAACTTTATCTTACATACTACTTAAATTATCTTATTTAATACTTAAAACAGCCCTTGATAAACTATTTTTATTCCCATTTCTTAGATGAGGAAATGAAAATTTAGAGTGGTTAAGTGACCTGCCAAAAGTTGCCCAACTAGTCAGTTATAGATCTAGGATTTGGATTTGGATCTGCCTGACTCCAAGCCATATGTTCTTTCTTTTTAAAATTTTTTGGATTTTAATTTTTTAAGACTTTATTTATTTGAGAGAGAAAGAGAGAATGAACGTGTGGAGGGGAGGGGCAGAAGGAGAGGGACCCCAAGATCATGACACAAGCTAAAGGCAGGTGCTTAACTGACTGAGCCATCCAGGTACCCCTCAAAGCCATATGCTCTTAACTGCATTTTAGGATTCCCAGGCCTTTTTCTGTGTTTTAAAATGTAGGCCTGTATTTGTGGTTACTGAGCTTAGAGCAATAGAGTGATAACGATATCTGAGCATAAATGTAATATTGGCACATTCTTTGATTCACCTTAGGTTTGAATGACCAAGTGCATGCTGGCCACTGGGAGTGGATCGGCGGGGAACCTGTCACCTTCACCAACTGGAGGAAAGGGCCCCCTCAACGTTTAAAGCATGGCAAGGACTGTGTTTTGGCTCAAAGACAAGGGAAATGGCAAGTGCAGGACTGTAGGAAGGGCAAACCTCACAATTACGTGTGCTCCAGGAAACTCCAGATGTAACTGGCCTGTATTACAGGTGCCCACTTGGGATCTCTCACCTATTTATTTACGAGATTTGTACATATTGTTCAATAGAAAATAAGGTGTCATGGCTGACTTGGTACATTTCTTTTTTCATAGTATAGGAGTGATTCTATCTAGTAAAAAAGAAACCTTGAAGAATAGTTCCAGGAAGATGGATCAATGAATATTTCTTTCAGGAAGAGGTACAATGCTTAGATCTCAACACCTTCCGAAATAAATGCCTACAGTCTTATATGGTACAAGATTAGCTTATTCTGGGATACTCTCACCCTGACCGCACTCCATATCTGAGTCAGTACCAAGTCCATGGTCCCTGGATTGTTTTGTCCCAAGACCTCAAGCGAATCCACTCTGAAATCTGTGCTGCAGCTGCTTCTACCACTTCCACCGGAGTAAAGCCAACCCTACGGGCTCGTTAAATCACTGTGGAACTGCAAAGTGTTGCATTGTCCTTTTGGAGCCCTTTCGAATGTGAAACCTGAGATAAGAGGCTTGTGGATAGAAAGGAGAATGCTCTGTGGTAGAAGAGCAAAGCTTTAGATAAGAAAATCTTGTAGATAGAAGCTCATTTGCAAAGCTCTAGTTCAGGTAAGAATTCTGAGGCTACCTGTCCTTCAGGGGTCAACCTATCCCTCAAGAGACAGATCTCTTTTTTCCAATAAAAATGTTGGCATCATACCATCCCAGAGTTAATCATTAAGTTTCCCCCTGCCTTCCAGATTCATGAGAAATTTGAAGTAATGTGAATTCTCTTTCATTTACGTATAGGGTACCGACTAGCATTTTGCAAGGACGTTTATTATAGAGTAGATATGAGTGATGGTTAACACATGGAAGAGAAATACTGCTTCCTCTGAAGGGTCTCAATGAACTGTGTTGATGAACAAAGAAAAATCATACTGAAAGCAGAGCCCTTGAAAACCTATATTCTCAGAACGGATTTTGATACAATTTTGAGCCCTTAAATCTCTAATATTTATAGAAATGGCATGCTTACCTGATTCTCTAACGTAAAGATCCCTTATTAATTTATAATATCGGCCGAATGAAACATTTTTTTTTTTCTACCAGTGAAGCATGTTGCAGCTTTACAGGAACTCCCTTCGGAAATCAAGATTTAATTACAGGAAATTAGAAATTTATTTCTGAAGCATTTGCTCAATTTTTCCTCTTTTCATAATCACTGAAAAATACGGTTGTGCCAAATGGAACTTGCTTTATGAGTAATTCAGTGTAGTTTCAGAGTCAAAACAGGGTTACCAAGTAGACTAAAGCTTTGGTGCAGGTTTTATTATAATAACACATTCAGTAAAGTGAAAATAAATGGAAGAAATTCAGTCCAGTTTCTGGATATAAGACATGACAAACTTGTTTCATTTCTGCTCACTTATCAAAATTTTTGTAATTAGAAATAATTACAAAGAAAAGTTGGGATAACGTTTAGGCAGGCCTACCTTTTACTTAAATTTAAAAGGCACATTGGACTTGGGAGGCTCCTTTAGGTATTCCAGGTAGGCTCTGAACTGATACAACATGCAGGTCTTTCCTATGACACAAGCACTCTCTGGTATTTAACCAAAAGATGGAAAAACCCACCGTCCATACCCTCTCCACTCCTTTCTGATCCACTGGGGTCTGCAGCGTGGGGAAGTGAGATGCCAGGTAATGCAGCAAAGAGTTGTTTATGTAAAGAGTGATATCCTAGGAGGGAAAGTAAAAGTTCAAGAAATGAAGAGTTCAGGGGCCACTCCTACTAGAACTCCAGAGCTCTAGTAACTATTTAAGGCTGGGAATCCAGATCCAAGACTGTTAAGTAGAACCTGGTCAGCATGGTAGATTTTATTATACCTTGTTGCAACAATGATGTTTAAGTGTAATTGCAAATGCTAGCACAAAGAGAGAATGCTTTGATTTTTGTAGCAACTAGAAATACTGGAATAATATTTTTAAATGTTCCTGATCATAAAAGCATCAATCAGGTTGTAAAATGCAAGTAATTGACTGAGGATACAAAGAAAAATTCAGGCAAGTTGGGGTGCTGAGCAATATTTATCATGACCTTCGTTTCTTTCTCATCATTGGGCTTTGACTTCAGGGGAGAAAAGAAGTAAATGATCAACATCATAAAAGTAAAAGACAAGGGGGGACCTGGCTGGCTCAGTTCGTGGAAAATTTGATTCTTGATCTCAGGGTTATGAGTTCAAAAACCATGTTGAGTGTAGAGATTACTTAAAAATAAAATCTTTAATAAAAAAAAAAAAAAGTAAAGGATGGTCCTGGTTCTCTCCACCTAGGTTGGTCACTGTCACCCGTCAGGTTCTGGTGGGAGCAGGAAGGAAGGAAATGGAATAATGGTAAAAGGGGAATGGGTGATCATGGGAGAGAAGAGGGGAGAGAGGTGAGAAGGGTTGGGCAGGAAGAGATGGGGCAGATGATAGCTAAAAAGGAGAGCATCAGAAAGACGGACTTCCATGCCACCCAGCTCTTCTCCCCAGACTTGAATACTGACTCAGGAACCGTCCCCCTCTTCAGGGGTATCAGTCCAGCTAAGTAGTGTGTAGCTTTTCAGAATCCTGTGATTTTTGTCCTTTAACAACAACATTCATATGTATACTGCATATATTTTACTGAACATAAAAGCATATGATAATTATTTCATCTCCTTCCAAGGTGTGGTATCAATGAACCAGGTGACATTTATTTACATTTCTGTTTTTGTTTATTTTTAATACAAAGAGAACATGCACATATTTTCATTAACACTATGGCTTGTATAATTCAAACCAGGAGGAACTGGTGCTGATTAATTTTGGCAGCAAAGGAACCTATGAAATGTACTGTCTTAAATACTACTACTATTGTAACAAAATTAATAAAATGAAACTATTTTTACTTCTGAGCTACTGTTGCTTTAGTTGTTAACATTTTATATTTATCCATTGTAAGAAGGGATAGAAAAGGAAACTCAACATGTCTTTTTTTTATCCTTGCTGTTTAAATCAGCCTTTAGTTACATGGCTTTTAGTCATCTACCCAGCCACCCAGCCATCTATCCATCTACTATTTATTCAACGAATATTAAATATCCAGTGCCAACCCCTCACCTAGTCTAGATACTGGAGATACTACTGTGAATGGGATAGGAAAATAAAAGTATAAAAGCATAGTGGATACGTGCAAAGTTCTAATAGTTTTTTTTTTTTTTTTTAAGCGTGAAACTTTTTATCAGGGAGGAAGTCACAGTGGAATTCATTGATCACATTATCCCTTTTCAGAATTGAAGGGAAACACACCCCAATACAAACAGCTCAGGCTGTCTTTTGTTATATTTCTCTCCTGATTAAGAAACTGGTATTACTTCCTGTATTTATGATCAGGTCAAACGGTTACAGATAGCAGCTGTCCCAAATTTCCTGTCTCCAGATCAAGTTAGGAACTAAAGTTTTCAAATCTAGCTGCCTGATTTTTTGCAACAAGACAAGCAATGTTTTGCAACAAGAGGTACACAAGTATGGGTCTCTGTGTCTTTGAGATTCCTGGAGTAACAGGAATAAAAAAGAGAACAATGATACTATCTCACCTAATATCCTTATTGTAGTCCCGGGACAATGAAGTCTTTAGGAGTTAAAGTGGGAAGAGATTAGCACTTGAATAGAGACTTCCAAATCGTTGGCTGAATATCTTCAAATTATTCTACATATTCTAATTATTACTGCTCTGAGCAAATGGTCTGCTTACATTCCAGTAAAATATCTTTGAATAATAAGTACGATAAAATTGACATATGCTTGACAACATTATTGTAAGTAAAAGAGGATGGACGGGAAAAGCCACGTAGTACATGATCCATTTGTATGAAATGTCTAAAACAGGCAAGTCTACAAAGGCAGAAAGCAGATTTGCGGTTGTCAGGGGGTGGGGGGAGGGGAAATTGAAACTAACAATGGCTACAGGGTTTCTTTTTGAGGGTAGGGAAATGATCTGGAATTAGACAGTGGGGATGGTTGTACAACATAGTGAATACACTAAAAAACCACTGAAGTGTGCACTTCAAAATGGTGACTATTACAGGAAATATATCTCAATAAAAATACTATTAAAAATTGCCAAATAAAAATTTATTTTAGAAAGCTGTAAATGGGTTGATATATTTGCTGTGTGTTTATCTGACTCATCCAAGATACTTTTTCCAGTCTTTGCTTGGTGTCTCACCCAGGTTTTTGTTTATTTATCTAGTTGGTTAAGGGGAAGAGCATGTTGATTGGATGTACTGTTTAACTTACAGTACAGCTTTATTGATCTTCCTCCTTTCTCCCCATTAATCATGAGAGGGCTATTACTGATGGCAGAGTGTGTCTGGATATGTGTAATGTCCAGAATGCCATGATTTTCTAAAATTAATTCTACAAGTCTTTAGAACAGGATCATGCAGGAAATGAATATACCCTCCTCGTAACTTACACATATAACTGTTCATTTTGAACAGTTTTTATAGGTCTTATATTCTGCTAGGCAATAAAGTCTAGTTTATCTTAAGACAGAAAGGAACAAAAATCAACCAACACTTCCATTAGGGCCTTATGGTAACCCGCAATACTTTTTCCAAGCAATGAATAAGAGTTCACCTTTTGCTTCTATCCCCATCTGTATTTTTGCTTCCCAAAGGCCATCAATCCCAACTCAGTCTACAGGAAAAAAAAGGAAAAATATATGCCATCCCAAAACAGTCAAAACAAAGCTGAAGTGGCTATATTAATATCGGGGTAGATTTTAGAGCAACCGAGTTTGAAGGAGTTTATTTTATAAATTTAAAGGAGTCAATACATCCAGAAGACATAATACTTCTAACATATATGTATCTACTAACAATGTTTAGAAATACATGAAGCAAAAACTGATACAATTAAACAAATCTATAATAATAGTTAGAAATATTAAGACCCTCTCAATAATTGGTAGAACAAGTAAGCAGAAAATCAGTAAGGATTTAGAAGTGTGAACATTGTTAACCAAATTAACCTGACATTGGGGGATCCCTGGGTGGCTCAGCGGTTTAGCGTCTGCCTTTGGCCTAGGACGCGATCCTGGGGTTCCAGGATCGAGTTCCGCTTCAGGCTCCCGGCATGGAGCCTGATTCTCCCTCTGCCTCTGTCTCTGCCTCTCTCTCTCTCTCTCTCTCTCTCTCTGTGTCTATCATGAACAAATAAATAAATATATCTTTAAAAAAAAATTAACCTGACATTGCTAGAACACTCTACACAACAACAGCAGAGGAGACATTCTTCTCAAGTGCACAGGGAACATTTACTGGGGTGAACTATATTCTGGGACATAAAATGAGTCTCAATAAATTTAAAGGGATTTAAGTTATACAAAGTATGTTCTCTGATCATAAGGGAGTTAAATTAGAAATCTATAACAGCTATCCCTGGAAAACCCCTAACGTTTGGAAACTAAGTTATAAACTTACTCAACTCATGGGGTAAAGAAGAAATCAAAGGGCAAATTAAAAAGTCTGATGACTTTTTAATAAATGAAAACCATGGGGGCACCTAGGTAGTTCAGTAGGTTAAATGTCCAACTCTTGATTTCAGCTCAGGTTGTGATCTCCAGGTTGTGGGATCCAGCTCTGCATGGGGCCCTGTGCTCAGGGTGGAATCTGCTTGAGATTCTCTCTCTCTCCCGCTGCCCCTCCCCCTGCTCATGTTCTCTCTCAATTAATTAATTAATTGCAAAAATATTTTTAAAATGTAAACAACATATTAAAGTTTGTGGGATGCCCTTAAAGAATTATGTAAGGGAAATTTTATTGCATTAAATGTCTATATTCCAAAGAAGAAAGGTTTTAACTTCAACTTCCACCTTAAGAAACTAGGCGGGGGGATCCCTGGGTGGTGCAGCAGTTTAGCGCCTGCCTTTGGCCCAGGGCGCGATCCTGGAGACCCGGGATTGAATCCCACGTCGGGCTCCCTGCATGGAGCCTGCTTCTCCCTCTGCCTGTGTCTCTGCCTCTCTCTCTCTCTCTCTGTGTGACTATCATAAATAAATAAAAAATTAAAAAAAAAAAAAAACTAGGGGGAAAAAAGACAGAAGAAGTAAGGATATACATAATATCAGAGTAGAAATCAATGAAACCAAAAGCTAGTTCTTTAAGAATATTGATAAAATTGGTAAATCTCTAACTGGACCAATCAGGAAAAAAATGAAAGGACACAGATTACCAAGTCCCAGAGAGCTTCACTATTGAATTTTGCAAATATTCAAGGAAGGAATAGTGCCAATTCTACAAACACCCAGAAAATCTCAAAAGAATACTTTCTGATTTATTCTGAGGCCAGTGTTACTTTGATACCAAACTATACAAAAATATTATAAGAACACTACAGACCAATATCCCTCATGAATATAGATAGAAAAATTCTAAGCAAAAATTAATTCAAAGTCAACAATATATACAAAAGAATAATACATCTTGATCAAGCTACTAAGAAAATGACAGGCCACAGTCTGGAAGAAAATATTTACTGTGCATTTCTGTGATAAAAGACTTAAATCCATATTACACAAAACAGATCCTCAAAAATCAGTAATAAGTTTTCTTAAAATGGGCAGAAGCTTTGAACAATACATCACCAAAGATGGCAAATAAGTAAATGAAAATATGTCAACATATTAATCATTGGTTATTAAAAATCATAAAGCTGTAATGAGAGAGTATTACACACCTATTAGAATGGCTCAAAGTATAAAGACTGACTGACTTTAGCAAGTGTTGGTGAGGAATTAGAACTCTTATACACCACTGGTGAAATCTAAAGTAGTCCAACCAATCTGGAAAACAATTTAGTGGTTTCTTAAAAAGTTAAACATATAACTACCATGTGATCCAGCCATTTTATTCCTAGGTATTCACCCTAGAGAAAAGAACGCATATTTCCATTCAAAGACTTACATGAATGTCATTGCAACTTTATTTGTAACAGTCTAAACTATAAACAACCAAATGTCCATTATCATGTGAGTGGATAAACAAATCATAGTATATCCTTGCAATGAAATCTATTTAGGAATAAAAACAAATGAGATATTGCTACAGCATCGTGGATGATTCTTAAAATAATTAGACTGAGTCAAAGAGCCTGAGAAAGAATACATAATGTATATGTACTTTATTTATAGAAAATTCTAGAAAGTGCAAACTTTATATATGGTAACAGAAAGCAAGTCAGGTGTTACCTGGGAACGGGAGAGTAGGACAGGAAAAGAGAGAGGAAAGGATTGAAAAGGGAAAAAGGAAACTTTTAGGGATGATGGATATATTCATGCTCTTGATTGTGGCAATATTTTCACAGGTATACATACTTTATTTTTTTAAGATTATCTTTATTTATTCATGAGAGGCAGAGAGGCAGAGACACAGGCAGAGGGAGAAGCACACTCCCTGTGGGGAGCCGGATCTGGGACTCAATCCCAAGACCCTGGGATCACGACTGGAGCCAAAGGCAGATGCTCAACCACTGAACCCCAGGTGCCCCAAATTATACACTTTAAAATATACTTATTGTATGTCTACTGCATTTCAATAAAGCTGTTTAAGGAAACAATAGTTTCTACAACATGGAAAATTTTCAAAAAAAGAACTAGTATAACGATATCCTCATTTCTGGGCAGTAAGATATTGGTGTAAAATCGTGAGACTTAAATATCCAACGACAGAAGAATGGAAAATTATATTGGAAATGGAAATGGAAAATGGAAAAATTATATTGATGGAAAATATGGAAAATTATATTGTCTCCATTAAAGTGGTAATTTTATCACGTAATGTTGTTTTAAAACAACAGAATATAAAATAATATATGCACCATTTTAATAGCTACACATCAGAAAGCAAGCTGACAGGAGAGAAGCATGGTGGGTTTATATCATGATGCCACCATTAACTCATTATGTATTTTAAATTCTTTAAGCTTAGGTTTCTCATCTATGGGGATAACAGTTAACTTCTGGAAAAATTGTTGTGAAAATTAGATGTGAAACTATAAAGAATATGCCTGGAACATAGTAGGTACTCAGTAAAAGATACCTTCTTAAAAGTTGTTGTGTGAGTGTGTGTGAGACAGAAAGAGAGAGAGAGATGCAAAGTACTGGAAGAGAGGGACAATTTTTTTTTTTTTTAAGATCTATTTATTTGAGAGAGAGAGCATGAGGAGGTCGACTGGGAGGAGAGGAAGGAGGGAAGAGCGGGGGAGAGGCAGAGGGAGAGAGACGAGCAGACTCCACACTGAAGGCAGGGCTCGATCCCAGGATCCCAAGATCATGACCTGAGCCAAAGAAAGATGCTTAACTGACTGAGCCACCCAGGCGCCCCAAGAGAGTGACAATTTTAAACAGTCCCTGTGCTCACCAGTAAACAGGGAAGGAAGGTCTGGGGGTGGGAGAGTTGAGATTTTAAAGTTCCGTATGACAAGTGAGAACATTCCCACATGTTAGGACATTTGTGTTGATCATGGAAATGTTTCCAGTTTTTGGAGAAATCCAGATGACCAAGGAAGCCCTTTTTAAAACCCCAATATGTCCTCATTTCAGACATGATCTATGATACACAAATCTCATTATGAAGAGAGACATGCTAGCAGATGGTTTTTCACATGACAGAAAGAATTGTTTGTTGCTAAGGACTTGAGAGATCATTCTTTCTCAGAATGGCTCCTCACGGAGCCATGTTTTGAAAACCTCCTTTAGAAATTCAGTATTTAAGGAATATACTTGTGCCACGTACTGAGGATCCATCATGCCCCCAGATGAACACGTGAAGAATTAAATGGTACTAAATGGAGAGAAATATAGTTCAGGTTGTATAGGAGTCAGCAAGGATTCAGGCCAGAAGTGAAAAGACAGGAAAAAAACAGCAAAATCTGGCTCACAGGAAATCTCTGTGCCTGTGTATTTCCTACCCACCAGAATCCTTGGGTCATTTTAGTGATTAGTCTCAAATAACGAGCTTCTTAGAGTTTCAGATTTGAACCAAGAATTGAACTTTTGCAAATCTGACCAAGGCCTGCCTGGCTGGATGGCCTCCTTGGGGCCTGGGGTCAGGTTCACATCAGAAGGCGAGTCTTACTGGAAAGTTCTGCTTTGCTTTTGCATTTTATTGTCATGATTTTTCACAGTTTGTCTCGTGTCACCTTGTTACTTAATTCCCACACCTCCAAGGGAAAAGG
Organism: Canis lupus baileyi; assembly: GCF_048164855.1. Lineage (NCBI taxonomy): Eukaryota > Metazoa > Chordata > Mammalia > Carnivora > Canidae > Canis > Canis lupus. Next base: position 36,481,736 of record NC_132847.1, on the reverse strand, counting down.
AAAAATGTGTAATATTTTCATATTTATGTTACAGATACTTAACATTATGTTTCTGCATAGGTGTTGCCAAGATAGTCAAGCCAACCTTTATTTATGGAGGGTAGAGAATATAAATCTGTCCAAAATCGTTCACGAAATGAAGGACTTAATATTTCCAGAGTTGATTTTGGTGCCCACTCTTGGAGAGTCTTAGGAAAGGGTTGTCAATACAAGGTGTCATTGTTTTAGGTTTCCTATCCGCGAGTTGCTTTTTTTCCTTCAACTTCCCTCTCTTTTGGCAACTTCTCCTTGCATTCTGTCCTACATTTGGCCCCGAGTCAGTTGAAAAGCTTTGCAAGTTGATTTTCCATTCCCATCTGAATTTTAGCTTAGCTGTGGAACTGTTTTCCATGTGTTTTTAATCATTTGTCCATGTGTTATGAGCTTATAGGGACAATATGGTTCCCCCAAGCTGCCTGCATTGTATAAGCAGAAACTGGCAAGGTAGCCAGTAGGGAAATGGTTTTCAGACAGATGCCCCCTACACTCATTTCTGTTGGTGATACACCACCTCCATCTTCCAACCGGAGGAAAACAATTTACAAGCTGCACAAGTCACCTAATGCCGATAGAGTCCTCTGGCAGGAGCTACCTTTTCTAGGAGTATAATTATTCTCCAGGAGAGTCTCGCCTAGGAACTGTGGCTGGTATGACAAAGTTCAAAGACCTACTCTGAGGCTGCAGCCAGGCAATAAAGAAAGGTTTATTCTGAGTCTTCCCAGATTCCGTGGAAATTTGATTTTAAAATAGAGTCTGAACACAGAGAATTAAGGGTAAGTTCTCCAGGACAGAGAGATAGCTCTCAGAAAGTAAAGCTCAATAGGGCCCCACGTCAGAGGTTTCTGTCCACATTTTTATTGGATTCAGTAAGTTAAAGCATTCATTAACCTCCTAAGTGTCAAGCAAGAGATCAGGAACAGAAAAGACACAGATAAATGCATTTAACAAAACTCCCTGGGAGCAGCCCGGGTGGCTCAGCGGTTTAGTGCTGCTTCAGCCTCGGTGTGATCCTGGAGACCCGGATTGAATCCCACGTCGGGCTCCCTGTGTGGAAGCCTGCTTCTCCCTCTGCCTGTGTCTGTTCCTCTCTCTCGCTCTCTAATAAATAAATAAAATCTTTAAAAAAAAAAAAAAACTGTTTTCAGCTGCTGACAATGCCATCTCTAGCAAGCACAGACCCAGCCTCTGGGGAGCCTTCTCTCCTTGGTTTAGGAGGACACATATGCACTCAAATTAAACCAAGTCTGGGGAATCGCTAAATGGCCAAGTAACAAAGAGACCTGGCTTCCAGAAACCCAAAGAAACTCTGGTGTTCTGGGTGAGACAGCTCCTCGTAAATCCTCCACTCCCCAGGGAGCTGGCCGGATGGCAATTCTGCTCTTCTAGCTTAAAGCTTCAGGATTTTCATAGCTGTTTTGCCTACTCTGATCTCCTTTTCTCCATTTTTTAAAAGATTTTATTTATTTATTCATGAGAGATACAGAGAGAGGCAGAGACACAGGCAGACGGAGAAGCAGGCTCCCTGCTGGAGAGAGCCTATTGTGAGACTTGATCCCAGGACCCCGGGATCATGACCTGAGCCAAAGGCAGACACTCAACTATTGAGCCACCCAGGTGACTTTTTCTCCATTTTGTTGAGGACCAAATTTGTGAGAGCTGAGTTCAATGTTGCAGAGATTTGCAACAGCTATGAGGAAGCATGGGTGATCCTGGGAAGGATTATTTAAGGAAGCCCTGAAGCAAAAGTCTGCCTACAGGGGGTTGACCTGTCAGGGGGTTGTGAGAACATGGAGATTGAGCAGTTCTTTCCAAGGCAGAAGACAATGCCAGAGTGTGAAACCTGAAAACTTACAAGAAATCAAGAGACATATTTAAAAGATTCAAAATAAGTAAGATTGTAGAAATGCTAGTGGGAGGCAGCCAGTGGAGTAGAAGGTTGATGGGGGAGTGATATTCACTATGGTAGGTTGGAAAGGGTAGAATCCAAGAGCAGAGTGGGAAGGAGAAACGAATCAATGCGGGGTGACGGTCAAGTGGGAGGGAACTCACCCTTCTGCCCACTTCCATCTTCCTCTGTGGAAGAAGGGAGGAGATCATCTACTGAAGACGATAGAAGAGGTAGAAGGGCCTAAGGCTGGAGATACTTAGAGAAGATTTTTTAAAAATCCACAGAGGAATGGAGACAGAGTTGATGAGAGTAATAGGAGAAAGACTGCTGGGCAGAACTGAGGGTTCAGTTAGGAAGGGGGGTAGTTACTTTATAAGGAACCAATATTTGTCACTTCATTGTCCTCCCTGCCAGCATTCTGCAACCTGGACGTGGCCCAGGGGAGGTGACGGCTTGAAGTTCGGTTGGAACTTCACCAGTTGGGTGTTAGAGAAGTACAAAGGGGCAAGGGAGTCGGGAAGATTCCACAAGTGTGAAGCGATGGGCCCTGAATCCAACCTGGATGGGAGGAGAAGGAGAGCCTAGAGACAGTCATTTTTAAAACCAATTTTTTGAACATCTACCACACAGAAAGAACTAGGATGGTTATTTTACCTTCTAAGGCCTGAGATGGTGATTCCAGAAGACACAGCCTTACTTCCATGGGCTTTAAAATCTCCAGTGGAAAAAAAATAAAAATAAAATAAAACAAAAAATAAATAAATAAAAAATAAATAAAAAATAAAAAAAATAAAATCTCCAGTGGAGATAGATGTTACACAAATGTTCACACACAATCATCACTTCGCTAGAACCGTGATGGGCCTGTTATGAGGGTAACGGGGAAAGCAGGGAGCCGCCGTACAGAAGGGAAGCCACAGAATACGGTCGTGGGAGAGTGGAATGAGAAGTCCACCACCTGGAGGGGTAGCCATTCCTGATAAGAACCATGAGAGACCCCTAACTCTGGGAACCAAAGGGTTGTGGAAGGGGAGGTGGGCGGGGGATGGGGTAGCTGGGTGACCGGCACTGAGGAGGCCACTTGATGGGATGAGACTGGGTATTATACTACATGTTAGCAGATTGAATTTAAATTAGAAAAAAAAAAAAAAAACCACCATAGGAGTTGAAGTGTCAGGGGGATGGAGAGGCCAGGGGAACACTGGGGTCATCAGATCTGGGTTAGGGTTCTGAATGGGGTGTCATGTCATGCTGATGACCAGTTAGACCCATCCGTGTGGACACTGACATCGCTCAGGGTGAGGGCAGAATTATGGGTACAAAGAAGGGCAATGAGCTGGAGGTGGAAAGCAGGGCAGGCAGGATTGTCCCTGGAGAGGTTTAGGGCCCTGGAGCCCCCGAAATCTTGTAGCTTACAAGCTGGAAGGCAGAGTCGGGAATCAGATAAGGGTATTCTGGCTTCCAGTCCAGTTACTTCCACTGACATTACTCTCCCCGAGAGCAGCCCTCTGCAGAATGAGATGTGATCGAGGTAAATGTTACGGGTGGGGAAGAGGCGCCCGGCAGAGGCTCAGCATCAGTGCCCGCACCTGGGCGGTGGGGAGGCCGTGGGCGGTGGGGACAGGTGGGCAGCGGGAGGTGGGGCACACGGCAATGTCGCCTCTGTGGCCCTAGTCTTCTTTTAGATTTACAGGAGCCCTCGCTACCAACCGGGTGAGTAGCTGCTTAGTCACATCGTATATGACGGGTGCGCACGGTGATGGGTATATCCCCAGTTTCTCCATGGTAGGGGAGCGATTGGGGCACAGAGTGGGTCATTGACACTGGAAATGGAGTAATCTGACCCTAAAAAGTAACTTGGTGATCAGTGCCTTAAAGTGAAAAAAGAATTTTTGAGGGATCCCTGGGTGGCGCAGCGGTTTGGCGCCTGTCTTTGGCCCAGGGCGCCATCCTGGAGACCCGGGATCGAATCCCACATCGGGCTCCCGGTGCATGGAGCCTGCTTCTCCCTCTGCCTGTGCCTCTGCCTCTCTCTCTCTGTGACTATCATAAATAAATTAAAAAAAATTAAAAAAAAAAAGAATTTTTGAGCCATGCTACACCACTTGATATACGTCCTTTTCTATTGGCTCCATGTTTTGTTCTCTTTGAGGGAGGGATGTAGGAGTTTGCTATGGGGACCATAATGAAATGACCCAGAGGGGGTGGCTTAACCGACAGTAATTTTTCTTCTCACTTTTCTGGAGGCTGGAAGTTCGAAATCTGGGTTTCCTTCTGGGAGTTCTCTCCTTGGGCAGATTTCCATGCCTCCTGATGTCTCCACATTGTCTCTCTTCTGCGTCTCTGTCTTCATCTCTTTTTCTCATGAGGACACCCGTCTTACTGGATTGGGGTCCACCCTAATGGCTTCATTCTACCTTCATCTTTTCTTCTCAAAGCCTTCTCTTCAAATATGGTCATAATCTGAGGGACTAGAGAGTTGAGTCTGTAACATGTGAATTTTGGGGGGAACACATTTCAGCCTGTAACAGGTGACAATTTTTAAAGCTTGAATATAAGCTTGATATAAGTTGCTATCAGTGGTTGCCTCCATGGCAAGACAGGAAGCCTGGGAAGTCACAGGAAGATTTACCTTTAATTATATACTGTTATTATTTAATTATATACTTTAATTATATACTTCGCCTTGAGGTTTGTTACTGCAAATATTCATCACATAATCAAAAGTGAAAGAAAGGGGTACCCGGGTGGCTCAGTGGTTGAGTGTCTGCCTTTGGCTCAGGGCGTGACCCCAGGGTCCTGGAATTGAGTCCTGCATCGGGCTCCCCTGCTTTTCTCTCTGCTTGTGTCTCTGCCTCTCTATCTCTCTCTGTGTCTCTCATGAATAAATAAAATCTTTTTAAAAAATGAAAGAAAATTATTGCATTTATTGCACATCCTTATATTCAGCACCTTTGTTTGTTTGTTTAGGAGAGAGAGAAAGAGAATAGGGAGGGGGTGGGAGGGGGTGAGGGGCAGAAGGAGAGGGAGAAAGCAAATCTTAAGCCAGCTCCACACTGAGCTCAATCTGAGGGCCCTGAGATCATGACCTGAACTGAAATTAAGAGTCAGATGTTTAACCAGCTGAGCCACCCAGGCACCCCTCAACACCTATTTATTGACTAAAATTAAAATTAACACAAACACAGCGTGACAGTCCACTGTACCTTTGGAATTTGGATCTACTTGAAAGTCCTAGATCGGTACAGGAAAGGCGCCTGCCAAGGTTTTCTTGCATAACTTATCCTCAGTAAACTAGTCTCCCCCTATCAACTGCAAATTCCAGTGGGCCTGGGCAAGGACAGCTTCACCCTTGTACCTCTGGGCCCACGTGCGGAGCTGGCACTCAAACGTAAGCTTTATGAATGAGCGGAGCAGCGAGCCCAATAAGCGGAGCAGCTTTGGGGAACGGGTTCTTCCTATGTGCTGGTTCTGTAGAAAGTGGCAGGGACGGGAGTGATGATGATGCTATGCTTTGAATAATTTACTAAAACCAAATAAAGATAAAATATTTAAGGGGAAAATCGCTTACCCTAATTTTCCTTATTCCTTATTCTTTGGGAGGAAAAAAGAAGATTCTGCTTCCTTTTGAGTTCTTTTAAAATAATTCAACTCCATACAACTCTATTGCATTTCCATATTTGGGGAGGAGAGGTAGCTAGGAAGCAGTGGCATGCAGATTTCACTCGCAAATCCATTCACCGAAATTCCCTTCTTTGCCTCCCAATTTACCTCCACCTCCACCCTGACACTACCTCTCACCTCTTGTTGTAGGCCTGGGGTTTGCAGACTTAGCTTCTTTGTTTCCCCTCTGAGAGCACTGGACATTTTACGGCTCCCTCCTGAGAGTCTAAGAGAGGGATGGAAAAATGTGGCTGCTGTCTTTTCTCGGGAACAGTGGCAGCTTCACCCGACCCTGAAGGCACTGCAGTGTCCGGGAAACCAGGTCAAGTTGAAAGCAGAGTTCAGATGAGGCCGAGCATGGGTTGTTAAGTGAGAATGAATGAATGACGGCGTTAGGTCCTCTGGTTCTCATGCAGGCCTGAGGTTGTCCCAGGAAGTGCACTTAGCAGGTTGGGGCTTGTGTCAGCGCAGGCCTGCCTCTCACTCTGGCATTTGGTACTAAGTACACCAACCATCTGCGGTGCCCTCTCCACACTACTGCTCCCTGCTGAGTCTGGAGACACCCCCCACCTTGCTCCATTTGGCTTCATCCAAACCAGGAGGTAACTAGATGCCTGTGTCACTGTAGACCCACAGAAACAGCATATTTTTTTAAAGTCTTCCAATTTTTCAGGAAATCGAAAATTCCTTTAAAAAAAAGATTTTATTCATTTATTCATGAGAGACACACACATAGAGAGAGAGAGAGAGGCAGAGACACAGGCAGAGGGAGAAGCAGGCTCCATGCAGGGAGCCCGATGCGTGACTCGATCCCAGGTCTCCAGGATCAGGCCCTGGGCTGAAGGCGGCGCTAAACTGCTGAGCCTCCCGGGCTACCCAGAAGCAGCATATTTTTGTTAAAAGCTGCAAACTGTTTATGCTCTTAAGAGTAAACCATATGTACCACATACATAGTTTTAGATTTAATGAAAGGACACAGTGGTGAAAGGTGAATGGCATCCGCCCTTAGCTGTGAGAGACAGGGGGTGAAAACAGACTTATGTTCTCATCACAGAAGGCTTTACTTTGCTAACTTTATCCTTCAACATATTGGTACATTTTCTCAACAGGAATGACAGAACAGAAAAGCAAATTCTGTATGAGTAATTTTTATTTATTTTTTGAGGTTTTATTTATTTATTTGAAAGTGAGAGATATATATAGAGAGAGAACACGAGCCAGGGGGAAGGGGCAGAGGGAGGTGGAGAAGCAGACTCCCCACTGAGCAGGGGGCCCAACGTGGGACTCGATCCCAGGATCCCAGGATCATAATCTGAGCGCAGGCAGACCCTGAACTGAATGAGCCACCCAGGTGCCCCTGCTTGAGTCACTTTTAAATGATCAAACACCAAAATTAGTATCAGAAGAAAGAGAGTTTAGGGCTACGGGAAGATTAAAGATGGATAACTAAGATCCATATGGCTAATATAATTCAATTACAAAATATACAATACCGCTAGACTATAAAACCTGCTTGAGGGCAGGAGCCAAGCTCTTATCACTCTCTATCATCTTCTAGTATCTACCATGATGTTTTGCCCACAAAGTGAGTCTATCACAAATTTTAATTCAACGGAAATTATTTGAATGTATCCTTTGTGCAGGGCAACCTGAGATCCTGAGTAGAATCTCTAGGACAGCCTTTGGCTTGGAGGAATACTAGACACTGTGATTGATGGCAATGGGACTACAGCCATTGTAAAGTAAGGCTTAAAAGAAATTGGGAAACATAGATGGTCTCCAGGCCATATTTATAATCAGGGCAGAGTGGCCAGCTCTGGACAGCCTATTTCATTGGATAGTTAGCGGCAATCAAAAAATTCAAATAGAAGGCAACTTTAAAAAATACTTTAAAAGAAATGGCAAATACTAATGCTCATTTGGTATGGATCAAGTATATCTTGATTCATATTAGCCCAGGTCCCATGGATATTTGGTACAGGCAAAAGATGTTTCTTCTGAAAGAATTCTGGAAAATGATGGTCCATTTAAAAATAGTTTATTATTGTTAATAAAGGAACTTATTTCAGGCTTTATGTCACAGAAATCAGGCATGACTATTAAAAAGAACACAAATGTCTGGAAAAAAGATTACAATGGGTCAATTCTTGGAAAGAAAGCTTGATCAGAATGGAAATGCGACAATGTTCCAGGATTATGTGTGTTACTAAAAGCAAAGAATATGACAACTATATATATTTTTATATGATAACTATATTAAAAGAGAAGAAAAATAAAAAAATAAAAGAGAAGAAATATAAGCAAGTATGGGATTGATTTCCAGTGGAAATACTATTTAAATGGTGTGGAGGGTCAATTGGATTCAATTCTGGGGTTTCAATTTTGTGGAGCTGTTTCTTTCTCACACCCTTGCATGATTTATAACATTTTTGAATGATAGTCTTGTCATCTAATAAATTTTCTTTTGATTCCTGAAGATGCATGTTTGTTTCCGTCTTAATTTAACCTGGATCAATTATTGTGGAATAAAGAAGACGATGTGGATTCTGTAAGGTGAAGAACTGACCAGCCAGTTTCAGGCCCTGAGCTATCAAATCTGATTCTTAGAATCCACGTTCTCAAGTCTGGCTCTTTGTTTAGAGAAAGAAAAAAACCAATAGGGTGGCTTGAGGGAGACATTTCCCCATCTTCACTGAAGACTGATGAGCGATGTATTACTGAGGATCCTGTTGAGAAATTTGTGAACAATTGAAAGAGTTTATTTGATGGCCGACCAGTTGTGAAATTTAGCATCAAGTATTTGATTCTTAAAGGAAGAAGATTTATTTGGGAATTGTGAGTTTCCTTGTGTGGAAAAGGAGAACGTATTCCCTTTATTCTGTTTCCATACAAAAATCAACAACCCCAACCACATCTAAGTAAGAAGGAGAGTTCTCTGCTCAACAAAGTTAACATTCTAGTTCTTCCTTTTCCTTCCTTTTATCTTTGATATATGGCTGCCTGTGTGTGTGGTTGTGTGGGTGTGTGTGTGTGCACTTAGAGCCTAATGGCCTGAGCTTTTACTAAATGTATGCCTTTAATTTTTATCTGATATTCTTCTGTCATAAAAACCTATCTTGTCTTTTCTATCCCAATACAAAGCAGATGCATGACAAATGTTTGTTGACTCTGGTCCTTCTTCTAATAACTGATGGGAAATCCAGGAAAAGAATGTGTTGTTTTCTCAAATACTGCTCTGTAAATCTCAGACGATAAAGTGCCAGCTAATCACCCCCTGGGTCCCAGGCTTTCACTGGGGCCTTCTAAAATACACAAAACTCAAGTGAAGGCATGACACCATTAGCACTACATAATTCAAGCAAACAATAAATGTGTTTACTCTGCCTGGCTACTGACCACCTGCCTTTCCATCCCACAAGGCAGGTATCTATATATAGGATCTCCTTGTTTGCATTCCTGCAGAGAATGAGCCTTTCTTTCCTTTAGGCCTCACCATCTGTGGATCTGAAAGAAGCTTGGGCCCCCCTGACAGCATGTGTCTGGTCTTACTTCTGCTGCTGGTGCTCCTGCCTCTAGGGAAGGCTGCACAGCAGAGGGATGGCCGACAAACTCAGAGCTCTGTTTCCCCTGTGATCCTAGAAAGGAATCGCAGGGAGCTCCCCATTGGCAACCACGAGGAAGCTGAGGAGAAGCCAGATCTTTTTGTTGCGGTGCCACACCTCGTAGGTGCAGGAGAAGGCCAGAGGCAGAGAGAGAAGATGTTGTCCAGGTTTGGCAGGCTCTGGAAGAAGCCTGAGCGAAACTTGCACCCATCCCAGGACTTGGTCAGTGAGCACTTCCCACCTGGGACCCATGCCCTCACTCAGCCAAAAGATGGGATGCAAATGGAGAAATCTCCTCTTCGGGAAGAGGCCAAGAAATTCTGGCACCACTTCATGTTCAGAATGAGTCCAGCTTCTCAGGGGATCATCCTGCCCATCAAAAGCCATGAAGTGCATCAGGAGACCTGTAGGACAGTGCCCTTCGGCCAGGTATCTGTTCTGGAGGGAGAGGGGATCAGGAAAGGGGTGGACAACTGCGACAGGTGGAGGGTAAGCTGCCAGGACCCCGAGTCTCACCTAACTCCCAAATTTGGTCCTTGGGCACTCATTATAACATTTGCCAAGGATGATCATACTCCCCAAATTTCCATCTAACTTGCCCTTGTTTCTTAGTGTTCTGGAAATGCTGTAAGAATGATATGATGGTACTGCCCAGATTAATAACCCAGATTAGTGATGGCACAGAACTTTGTTTTATGGGGTTTTACTTATTTTTATGTTGGAGGGGTTCTATCCGGAGGGATAGGTGAGACTGTGCCTTCAGTAAGGAAGAGTGGGAACCTAGAGCAATAACCAGAACTTCTCTCTAGCTATTCCTCTACCCTCTATTGGGATGTCGATGAGCAGGTTGGCTCTACCTGTAGATAAGGTGAGATACATGGGACTCCTCCCCAAACAGCCGCATACATATGTATCTTGGCCTTAATCCCTGTATTTCCTACCCAACTACTTCATAGGCCGTCTGACAGAAGTTGCTACATCATTTCTAACATTACCGCAGCAAAAAATGATTTAATTTAATTTATTTTCTCATAAGCTTTCAAAAAATGATATCAGTGTGAAATCACATTTTTTCCTCTTGGAAACACCTCCTACTTCATGTCCCGTTGGCTGATTTGTGGTTATTATGATGGATTCAGCACCATTTTAAGACAAAGGGGCATTCTACTATCCACTTCCTCCCATCAGTCCTGGCAAGCCCTGCGCTCCAAATGTTAAATTAAACCGAGAAACTGCATCAGGTCCTTAAACACGAAGATACTGAACCGAAAGCAACGCAGGGGAGAGTAAAATTTTACAGTCCAATAATGCTACCCAATTAAGCAGGCAGTATTATAAGGTAATTGACTGTGTAAGGCAGTTAAGTATGCTGCCTGAAAAGGCAAGGATATGTAGCAATAAGTCCATTATCAAATAATAATGACTGCGCTGTTGGCCATGTGCAATTAGAAAATTGCTCCCAAGAATCGTGCAATTGAATTTCCTTTGAAACTCTTATGTTGAATTCTATTGCTAGTTAAATTAAAATTAAAGTGTTTGACTCATATATCTTGAAGGGCACATAAAGCTAGGTGAGGGGGTATGGGAGGGGCAAAGGTGAGGTGATGCATGATGATTTGCAGGCATATGTGCTATAACTTTGCCCCAAGCAGCTTCATAGATCTCAAAATAGAATAGAATTCATCTTGATGTTCTAATCTATTCTATGAACAGTTGAACAAACGTGTATGGAAAGTCTATTATGCATAATGCACTGTGAGACGTCGAATGATAAGGCGCATTACTTAAATAGGAAGTTAGGCATTAGAATTTTTTCAACCGGTAACACGTAATTAGATCAAATTTCTTAAAGTTTGGTATTTAAGATATAAAATATTTTCTTATTAACTTAAGGATTTCTTAAAGGCTAATTTATTTATCTACTGAACAAAAGAAATTTAATTGAGGTGCCCTTATGCCCTTATAGATTAACCATCCCTTGGATATTGTAAAATATCCAAAATTGGAAAGGTTTTGAAATTTTAGTCTGAATTATCTTCAGACTTACAGTCTATAGCTTCTGCATCATGTGTGTCAGTGAAATGACTCAAGATAACTTAATGGAGATGTGTTTGCCTCTTAGACGATCACCCATGAAGACTGTGAAAAAGTAGTTGTACAGAACAATCTTTGCTTTGGGAAATGTGGGTCTGTTCGTTTTCCTGGAGCTGCACAGCACCCCCACACCTTCTGCTCCCACTGCTCACCTGCCAAGTTCACCACGATGCACTTGCAGCTGAACTGCACCGGCTTTGTCCCTGTGGTCAAGGTGGTGATGCTAGTGAAGGAATGCCAGTGCAAGATGAAGACTGAGCATGAGCATGGACACCTCCTACAGGCAGGCTCCCACGCAGAACTTCATGCCCAGGATCCCTTCATCCCAGGATTTTCCACTTAAAAGGAGATCCCACTATTACCTTTGAAAAACACAACTACAATAGCAAAGGTGCTGGATTACTCAGTTTGGAAGTGTTAGTGGGTGCATACTATTTTAAGGGAAAGGTGGTTCAAAATAGCGAGATAGGACAATTTAGAGGCAATGGTATTCATCTAGTTATTGGTACGTATTTGGATTTTAGTCTTGGCCCTGCCGTCCTGGCAGGAGGATGTTAAGGATGTGGAAGCTTTCTCCATCTCAAGGGCTTCATCTCTACATGAGGGACTTGAATCAGATGATTGCTAAAGTCCTTTCCACTACAAATGTTCCATGATCTAGTGTCTCTGAGTTCTGGTAAAAGCCCTACATCTGAACTTGGAAAAGAAATAAAGTAGACCCTAAAAATTGGCTTCTTTGATAACTTGTCAAAGCACCACCCAAAACATGTCTCTAGTATTTTTAGGAAGGATTCTTTCATCTCAGACAGTGTTTTATTTGCCTTCCAGATATGCTTATTTTATTGCCATAGATGTAAGGAGTAGCTTGCTTGGTTGCCTCTTTATTTTTCTGATATTCCCCATATAAAGTTCTTAATGTCAAGTCTCTGTCTTTGAAAAAGGAACAGCAATATTACTTTTAGTGGTTTTCATAGGGACGAGGAACAATCACTGGTAGCCACACAAGTATGTATATTATGGGGAACTAAAAATATATGCTCCAGTACCAGGCTTAAAGGTCAATCCAGAGATGCTAATGAGGTAACCAAGGAATTCCAGTAGATGTCAAATTAAATAAACTGCAAATGATTAAACATGGAAACAACTTATAGGTGAAATTCTTTATCCATGTGCATTTTGGATTAGGTAGTAAGTTAGACTTCTGTGTTTGGATGACTGTTTTTTTTTTTTTTTTTTTTTTGCTGCTGTCTAAAAACTTCATATTATGTATTTTATTCTGTAAATGCCATACTTGCAAGTTCTGAAAATATTCTGAATGCTTTAATGTATTAAATTTTAGTATATGAAGCATTGGGAAATGTCATGGAATTCAATTGTCTTAAATTTTGTTTTATTTTATTTATTTATGTATTTATTTTTAATTTATGATAGTCATACAGAGAGAGAGAGAGAGAGAGGCAGAGACACAGGCAGAGGGAGAAGCAGGCTCCATGCACAGGGAGCCCGACGTGGGATTCGATCCCCGGTCTCCAGGATCGCGCCCTGGGCCAAAGGCAGGCGCCAAACCGCTGTGCCACCCAGGGATCCCAAATTTTGTTTTAATAGTTTTTATCTGTCCCATAACTTAAAGGTCCTATCTGGAGACTACTTACCTGGGAGCATTTCTCAATGGTTTCAGAGGCTAATGACAATGCTCCAAGTGTTTCTTCTGACCCTTCCAGCAGTTTTCTGTTAACAGAAAAAAAAATCACTGTCTTTAGTGATTCCATTTCTCCTTCTATATTTATTTGTATGCATACATTGTATAGACCTGACTTTAGTTATATTTCTAGTTATATTTCTTTTTCTATAATTACTTTTTAAAAATCCACCTTAAAATTATTTTAATTATTTGAATCCTATTACTTTCAGCATTCACAAAAAGGCATTTCTCAGAATATTGATTTTTTTTAAAGGAATTGAAGTATGCTTTAATTCTATTTCTCTTTAATCACATCATCTAACCTGGTGTTCTGAAGAAGCAGATGTATTTATATTTAGTGTATATTCTACATCAAAGTAATATAATATGTGATATACAGATACACATGTGGCATTTGCATCAGAATATATTATACCCTTTGGTGGTCAAAGACAAGCTAATTGGCCAAGATATGGTCATAAGGATGATACTGTTAAGCATTAATGATATCCCAGCTGGTCAATATATTTTGATGCCAAAAGCTATTGAGCAGCTGTCTTGTATGCAATTGCCTAACCCTGATTATGTAAACCTATCTCTGCCAATTGGACTGTCCTTCCCCTCCTTACATGCTTGCAAATCCCTTTTATTTATCCTTGCAAATAGACTCTCAAGCCCAAGCCCCAAACAATCATCAGTCTTATTCAAACTCTGCTCTGCTCTTCCCTCATGTGAATTCAAGATGAGACAGTGGATAGTGGTATCAGAGCTTACATTCATAGTGCAGACCTCATGAAATTGCTCACGTTCATCTTTTTACTGGAAAAAAAAAGGCAGTTCTCAATGGTTCAACATAATACATAGGAGTGTGGGCACCTGAAAGGAAACACACAAATATCGAAAATCTATTAAGTGCCAGATGCTATGCTGGGTCTCCTGATAAGTTATAAGTCATACAACTTATACAATACATAAATACATATATTACACAATCTTCGCAAAAATCTTCTCTTAAAGTTTTATTTTATTTAAATTCAATTAATTAACATAAAGTGTATTATTAGTTTCAGAGGTAGAGTTCAGTGATTCATTCACTGCATACAACACCCAGTGCTCATTACATCAAGTATCCTGTTTAATGTCCATCACCCAGTTACCCATCCCCCAACTCTCCTCCAGCGACCCTCTAGTTTATTTCCTAGAGTTAAGAGAGAGTCTCTTATGGTTTATCTCTGTCTCTGATTTTTTAAAAAGATTTTATTTACTTATTCATGAGAGACACAGAAAGAGAGGCAGAGACACAGGCAGAGGGAGAAGCAGGCTCCATGTGGGGAGCCCAATGTGGGACTCAATCCCGGGACTCCAGAATCATGCCCTGAGCCAAAGGCAGATGCTCAACCGCTGAGCCACCCAGGCGTCTCTCTTTCTCTCTCTGATTTTGTCTTATTTTATTTTCCTCACCCTTCCTCTATGATCCCCTATTTTGTTTCTTAAATTCCACTTATGAGTACAATCCTTACAAAAATCTTATAAGGTGGGTAAATACCCTATTTTACAGGTAAGAAAAATAAGCCTTAAAAATTTTAAGCTACCAGACTAAAGTCATTTGGAGCATATTTTCTATTTGTATTAAAATATTTGTTCATTTATTGCTCTCCAGTTTACACTGATTTCTTTGAAGTCTCCTTCTTATAGGCCTCAAGGTTGATTTCTTTTACCTCTTCCTCAGCAATCATATTTGAGGACATTGATTTTACCTCTTGAAAGAGAAATCATCCCCTGGTCAGATTCTCAGCCAAACATTGCCCTAAATTAAAGAGGTGGTCATGGCAACTCCCTCATCAATCTTGATCTCATTTTCCACCCAGATAGGATTAGGGTGATAAAGAATTACTTCAAAATTGTTGTGGGGGCACCTGGGTGGCTCAGTTGGTTAAGTGTCCGATTTCTGACTTTGGCTCAGGTCATGATCTTGGTGTCATGAGATTGAGCACGTCAGGCTCCATACTCAGTGAGGAGTCTCCTTGAGATTCTTTTCCTCTCCCTCTACTTTTGCTCATGCTCTTCTCTCTCTCTCTCTCTCTCTCTCTCTCAAAAATAAATAAATGAATCTTTAAAAAATTATTGTGAGGATAAGTGTAAGTAGCAGCACATGAGAGAGCTTTAGATTCTGTAAAATTACAGGGCTTATTTCACTCTTCTCCATTCAGGCATACTTTCTTTAAAAAAATTATTCTGAAAAATAGACACACAGAAAAATGCAAAGGATATTATAGCAAACACTCAAATTCTTACCACCAGTATATTTGACATTTTGTCATCATGTACTTCTTGTCTATTTTTACAAAAGAAATAAACTATTTCATATATATATAAAGTTACCTCCAACCACCATGCTACGCTCCATGCCCCAAACCCCTGACCCCTCAAGAACATCCCCAAGATTCCTATTTATATTTCCAATATCCTTTTATATTTTCGCAAAGGTATGTATATATCCATAAATAATAAATAGCAGTATTTTTCTATATATTTTTTTATGCAGCATGTATTTATGTATCTACAAGCTATATGCAAGATATAGCTCTAGGTGCTGTGAATATGGAAAGAAAACAAGTTGGACAAGCTCCCTGCTCCTATAGAGCTTACATTCTAGTTGGGGAAGACATGCAATTTGAGAATCAGTCGACTCATTAATCACCAAAAAGGAAAAATATCAGGTGGCTGTAAGTTGTATGCAAAGAATTGAGAAGGGGAATTTTGCTAGAGGGTAGTTACTTAGTTTGAGTCGTCCCTGAAAGGGTGACATTAAAGCTGTGAGTTTTTAATTACACTATGATGAGCCGTATGAATTGTTCTACAGTGATTTATTTTTCTCCACACAGAGTTCTGCCTACTTTTTATAACAGTTTTTAAAGTTTTTTTTTTTTTTAATGTCTACTTTATCTCAATTCTAGAAACTTGGCATTAAGTATTCGCTACAGAGTGGTTAACTTAGCTTTGAAAATTTATTTTTTTCAATGTACATGGTTTCTTTAAACTGTCAATTTAATTTCTAATTAAGAATGTCATGTATCTTCTTAATTTTTATAAAGAATCTATTCTATGCAAGACACTGTGCTGAGAACCCAGAGATAAGTAAAGATGAATAAGAAATATTTCCTGCTGCCCTGGAGCTTACAGCATTGTAGCAGAGAGAATATGTGCAAATTATAAAGCAATAATGATAGTAGTAATAATAGCAGCTACCAATTATTGAGCCCTTACTATGTGTTCTAAGTGCTTTCTTTTCCTATCTCCTAGAAATAGACATTTTATACTCATTTTTTCCCTCTTTTTGAGAGTCAGGAAGCTTCATTCATTCAGTCCACGTATATTTATGGTTGTGATGAGCCTGATCATTGCACTGAGTATAAAGAATATAAATAAAGGAATGCATGATTATTTGAATATAATTCCTGACCTTACAAAGTTTATAGTCTGGGAACAAGTAAATAAATGTATTTGTTTCTGTAAAGCTAGAATAATGCTCTTCCTACTATGCCTCCAACCCCAAATTGAAATTCCACTGTCTTAGTGAAAACTTCCATAAGCGCTAGACAAGGTTAGTTTAGACTCTTGCATGATTTCATGGTGCTGTATTTCTTCACCTCTCAGCACTTGTTTCAGTTTATGATTATACCATTATTTGTGTCATCATTACTCAAATCATTAGCTTCATGAGAGGAGGGATCATATTGGATTTCTTTGATCATTGTAATCAGTGCCTAGGAAAGTGTCCAGCAAGTAGCTGGTACTCAATAAATATTTTTTCCTGCATAAAAGAAACAATATCAATAGATGTCATATGTTGAAGATATATCATTACCAGGCACTGTACCAACCACTTCACATACATAATTTAATTTATCCTCAGGAAACTCTATAAGGGAGAGAGTACTGCATTATTTTGTAGATGAAGATGATCATATAAGTTAAATAACTCTCCCAGAGCAGCACTGTGGAAGAGAAGCTGAGTGACTCCAAAGTCCCAGATCTTTCCTACTATTTTACATTACCTCAAGATAATAAAGATGAAAAAATCTATAAATAAATATGTGTTTATATATGTACATATACATATATACGTACACATATACATATATACATAAACATAATATATACACACACATATAGAGTTAAACTCCTGATTCATCCACTACTTTATTCCTTCTCTGATTCCCAGAGCTCATCATCCATGCCTTTCTTTTTTTTTTTTTTTTAATTTTTTTTTCATCCATGCCTTTCTTAAGACACTTAATCAATGAGGATGCTTTCAACTCGAGAACCGGAAAGCACAACTCAGAATATATTAAATTATAAAGGGATTTAGCATTTCACTAACAAGCAGTATGGAAGGCAGCTAGTTTCCTGGTTGGTCAAGTCAGAAGCATTCCCATTCTACCAAGGACTCAAATTCCTTCCATCTTTCTGCTCTGTCATTCTCAGTGTGTCCTTCACAAGCTAAAACTCCCCTCAGTCACAATATGGCTGCTGCAGTTCCAGACATCATGTGTCACCATTCGCACACCAATGTCTATAATAGAAAAGAGGATTCTCTCCCATTTTGCATCCTTTTTAAAGAGCTGAATAAAATCAGTTACACTGAGGATAAACAATGGAACAAAACCTTTGCTCTGACAGCAAGGAATAAAGAGGAAATGACAGTTGAGTACCGTTGAGTAGGCAAACAACAGTGTCGGCCACAGCCCTTTGTCATTTTTTAACTTATATTATCACTATTTATTTACTTTATTTCTAAATTGTAAGTAAACTCTGAACAAAAAGTTCTGTATATTGTATATACTTGTTACCACTCTGTTTCTGATATAATGTTGTTTTATACAGCATATTATTTTAATATATTTTAAATACATTTGAGATACTGTTTTAGATATCATATTATATACTTATATTTTAATATTGGTATATTTGCATATGTAAACATACATTTACATAAAATGTATAATGTTCTATGTGAGATAAATGCTCAGTACACATTAGCTTAATGAATTTAAGGATGAATTTTCGG
Source organism: Canis lupus baileyi (assembly GCF_048164855.1). Lineage (NCBI taxonomy): Eukaryota > Metazoa > Chordata > Mammalia > Carnivora > Canidae > Canis > Canis lupus. The sequence continues at coordinate 36,463,698 of NC_132847.1, read as the reverse complement.
AGCTGCTCTTGGAAGAATAGGTAGTATAGATGGTGTGGGGAGTTTTGAATGACAGCCAACAGGTTTTAAGGATGTATTTGGTAGGCAATGGGGAGTTTTTGAAGGTCTGTGAGCAGATTAGGATGGTATGGGTTTGTAACTGTCACTCCAGAGGGGCTCATGAACCCCCTGAAATGTGCACATATGTTGCAGGTATGGGAATCCTTCAGGGCAGAAGGTCCAGAATTCTAATGAGCTTCCCAAAGATTTCCATGAGCCAAAAATCTCAACAGTGGGTATGATAAATTGGAATGGAAAGAAAGCATGGAGGCCAGAAGAGCTGGAAGAAACGGTGGAAATCATGTGCACCAACCCCATCTGACTGGAACTCAGGAAAAGTCAGGTTTCCACTTTCGGAACAGAGGATGAATCTGAAATATTGATGGGTCCTCTTCACCTTGTTTCATCTCGTGTTCACCTCCAGGAGCTTTCAGTGGTGAAATGTGTGAGTAATAATTCCCTGAGCAATGGAATGAACTTTCCTGTAGTACTAGTTCTCCAGAGCCGGGCCCCAATTATCCACCCACATTTCTGGGAGACAGCTCAGATTTTCCTTTAGTGTCTGCCTCCCTCTGACTCTGTTTTGCTCCTCTTCCTTTCCTCCAAAAGAAACAATCACCAGTGACCCACCTGTGGGTGGGGACTCGGGTTAATATTTTTCAAGGAAATTATCATAAGTTCCTTTTGTCTGCCAGCTAAGGGAAACACACCTCTTTGTGTCCAATATTTAAAGAACAAGAATTTCCAGTAGGTTCTTTTTCATAAGTCACAATTCTATTACCAAAGGAAACCTGCATCCTGCCCAAACCTCAGGCAAGAAATAGGTGAAAACTCAAGTGGATAGACAGATTTCACATCTTGCACCAGCTCAAGTAAGACACTCAGATGATGCCCTCTTCGGGGGGCCTGGGATCCATGGGATTTAGCAGTACCTTACGCTTAAGCAAATAATATCTTGGAGCTTTACAGGACCATGGGAACACCTTGTGAACCTAGAAATGAAGAGGTTCCCAAATGTGCAAATATCACAAAAAGAGACTTTCTGTCTCCATTCTCCTCCTTGTCTGCCAAAGAGATCATGAACCCTGGCACAGTTCTAAGGACAATTGCCAAACAGGTGGGATTTTCTTTGGAGTCTACTTTTCCTCCTTTCTGCCTTAAATCTCATTCTTGTGGTTTCCTCTCTCTCTCTCTCTCTATCTCTCTCTCTCTCTCGCCTTCACTTTAGGATATTCAAATGACCTACAATTGCTCAGAGCTTCTAAGTCATATCCATTTATCTTGAGCCTATCAATGTATTCATCCAACTAACATCTTTTAGAACCTATTAAGTGGTGGGCACTGTGCTGACCCACAGGGTATCAAGATGGCTATGATAGGCTCCTACCCTTGCGACAGAATTTATCTGGCTGGAGAATTTGTGTTTCAGCTTCTTAAATTTGGTTGTGCATTAGAATTACCAATGTGCTTGTAAAATATAGAAGCTGTGTTCCAATGGGTGGTGGTAGGGGTTGGAGAGAGGAGGCAATCATTGATGTATTTTTAAAGCTCCACAGGTGATAATGAAGAGGTGGAGGTCACTGAGGAATTCTGTACTCTTGCTCAGATCTCTTCTAGACCAAGAGCATTATGCTGCCCTCCCAGCCCTTCTGGATCTTCCTGTTGTTGTCCACAGAATCTGTCTTTCAAGTTCTTCAAACTTCATTTTTGGGCAGTTCATGTGTAACGTGACTCCTGTTCCAGTTAACAAAACTGGATTTTTTGCTCAGAGGAAATAGAGGTGTTTAATTGAGTTGATTTTCTCTCCCCCAGATAAATTGCTCTTTTTATCACATACCTACCATGGGACACCTTGGTGGCTCAACGGTTGAGTGCCTGCCTTCAGCCCAAGGTGTGATCCTGGAGTCCCAGGATCGAGTCCCACATCGGGCCACCTGCATGGAGCCTGCTTCTCTCTTCCTATGTCTCCGTGTCTCTCATGAATAAATAAATAAAAATTTTTAAAAAAATCACATACCTACCACACATATTCCTTCATCAGCATTGAACACTATAATTCAATAACTCCCAAATATCAGCCTAAAACTTACTTTGGGTGCTCACAAGCAATGCTTCTTGGTTCCACACCTAGAGAGTATAATTGACTGAATTGGAGGTATTCCTGGGAACCTGTATTTTTCTATCTTTTCATTATAAAATTTTTCAAAATTACAAAAATTTGAAAACACTAGTACCAAAAATACTTCTATAACCTCCAGTTTGACTCAACAATTATTGACATTTTGCCATACTTGCTTATCTTTCAGTTTGTACAGGTATGTGTGTATGTGTGTGTGTGTGTGTGTATTTACTCCATGGTTTTAGACTCTTGAACAATTTGAAAGTAATTGCGGATATCATGACACTTCACCTTTACTCCTAAGAATGAGGATATTCTTGCTCAATAAAAATACTGTCATTATTGCTGCTAAGAAACTTAAAAATATTGTCAAAATCTCATCTAGTCATTTTTATTTTAACAGACACCTTCTGAATCTTGTTCTTTCTGCCAAAATTATAGAGGTGGAAGTTTCAAACATTATGGTGGGCTGATAAAGCAGGTCTTTGGGGAGCAAGCAGGACTTATGCGACAACCCAAATAAGCCTTGAGTTAGCTCTGAGATTTCATAAATCAGGGCAGACAAGTGTCCCATCTTGCCAGAATGTTTACTCTACTTGACCCAGAGTCTAAGAGAGAAGCCTGACAGGTCATGTGGCTGCTGGAAAGCACTCCTATACATTAGTTTTAACTCTAAGAAAGCTGAAATATTCTTCTTTGCCCTGGGAAGCTTCAAAAATAATTTTCCTGCCTTCATTCTTAGAATAGAAAGTTAAGTGGCAAGTGCGCAAAAAGGCATCTAAAGCATTAAGGACACAGCTCGTCTAAAGGATGAGATTTGCCTCAGTGGAAATGATCAGTTGGATGATTCCCTGCTGTGACTAAAGAGTTAAAATTGCGGCGCAGAGTCCTGCTTCAGGGGAGCTGTAGGACATAGGAATCATGGGAGTTGTAGTGTGATAATTTTCCATGCTCTTTAATACTGTTTCCATAAAACAGCATCAGCTGCTGCTGAACATGGTGTAATTTTAACATGATCTTTTAATATTTACAGGGCGCTTGTAAAAGACTTCATAATGACAGTTGGTGATTCCCGTGGCAGTTAATGAATGACAGCACAACTGTGATCAGATTGCTTTAGGAAAGAGTCTCTCAGAAAGCTGGCTTTCACAGGTTCAGGCCAGGGGATGATTCTTGGGTCCAAGATTTCCTAAACCTAAGGTTGATCCCATTTGATGATTGCCTACATGTTCTACAGGGTCATATCTCCAGGTTCTTCCCAAACAGCCAAAGTGGAATAGGAAAAGGTAGAGTGAACAAGGAGGTTGCTTGCTAGAACAGGTATGAGCCTGGGGATGACATTTTTCTTTGTTTGTAATGCAGTACAGTGAACATTACTTCTTGACTAAGAGAGCAAAGAACAAGGATATCAGTAAGAAATTGTGTGTGTGTGTGTGTGTGTGTGTGTGTGTGGTGCGTGCATGTCTTTGAGTTTGGCAGTTATCCTTATCCAAAGAAGCACAGGTATTTACTTAACCTCAGATGTGCTTAGTGGCATTCTAAGTCATTGGTCAATTTTTCATCATTGCTTCCACTGAATTCCTCAATTATGTGTTTGCCTCCCCCATACTATTCATCATGACACTCTGAGTCTGAATTGCCTATGGAATTTTCTCAGCCATCTTTATACACTGTTGCCAGTCTCATTTTTACCAGCAAAGCCTGAGGCTTCCTGCTGTGGCACTGCAGGATGTCAAAGGATGAAATGTCAGGTGGCCTCATTTTTTTCATCTACTGAATGTAGATACCATGAACCCAAAGCAGATCTATTGAGTTAGCATATTCAGAAACCAACAGAAGTTATTTCTCCAAAGTGTTATAGAGCCATAACATATGGCAGAAAGTGCTATTTTTAAAAAAGATTTTATTTATCCATGAGAGACACACAGAGAGAGGCAGAGACATAGGCAGAGGGAGAAGCAGCCTCCCTACGGGGCACCTGATGTGGGACTTGATCCCAGGACCCCGGGATCATGACCCAAGCCAAAGGCAGAAGCTCAACCACTGAGCCAACCAGGTGTCCAGAAAGTGCTATTTTTATTACCTTGGGCACTAAAGTTTTTCTAGAAGGACTCAGATTATTTTATTTCACTGGCCAGCATTGTCTCCACATGAGCCACATTGGCTATCTCTTTCAGAGTCTTCATCTCTTTTCCTGGTGCTGAACATGTGCCTCTTTCCTTTACCTTTCTGAGAGCTCAGCATCTCTTATTCTGGTGTCTACGTGAAGTTGGAGGTCGTTGAAGTTTCCCTCTCAGCCTCCCTTCTCTCCCCTTCAAAATATCCCACTTGCTCACCCTCTGGCTCTTCTTTTGTTTCTGACTTTCAGTATTAAGTAACTGTCTGTTCTCCTACCAAAGATAACTCTCCTATTTGGACTGTTGATTCTACTGGTACCCCTGCCCCATACTTTGTTTAAGCTCTGAATCCTTTTTTTTCTTTACGTTTATTTATTTAAGTAATCTCTACACCCAACGTGGGGCTCGAGTTCATGACCCTGGATCAAGAGTCACATGCTCTACCAACTGATCCAGCCAGGCACCCCTAAGCTCTGGTTTCTAACTTGTCTTCCTCTTTTGTTTTTTGTTTGTTTTTTAAAAGATTTCTTTATTTACTTGAAAGAGAGAGAGGGAATGTAAGTGGGAGAGGGGCAGGGGAGGAGACCAAGAATCCTGAGCAGACTTCCTGCTGAACATGGAGCCCCACATCGGGTTCGATCTCACCATGCCAAGTTCATTACCCGAGCTTGAGAGTCAGACACTTAACCAACTGGGCCATCCAGATGCACCTTCCTCTTCTCTATTTTTATGTCTTGGAGACAAACCCAGCCCCCACCTCCATCTCTTTGGCTGTTGTTTTTAAATAAAATCTCTCAATGAAAATCTTAATCCCTTTCCTTCATGCAATGAGGTCATCATCATCAAAATTACTCTATTTTTAGTACATTCTTTACATTGAACCAGGGTAGAACTTGTCATCTTTCTAGACCCATTTTACTTCTGTCTAGGGTCTCTACTAACCCCATTCACTTAAGCTATTTTCTAAAAACACTACTCACAAAAATTGTTTTTAAAAGCACATTTTCAAAACTAAATAAATCAAATACAAAAGCACATTTGTCTTCTGCTTTCTGCCTCAATCCATATTTCTCCAAAAGATGAAGGGTCAGGGTGACCTACCCAGGGCATCACTTTCTCCTATACTAGAAGAATCTACATGTGAAACTGTTGAGTCTCATTGCTGAGAATGGCAGCAACTTTATTGTGCCATTGACACAGAAAAGGAGACCTCTTTCCTGAAGAACCCTGACTTTTGAGTCCCGACAACAGGTGGCTTTCAATTATCAAATGGGTTGCTAAAACTCAGCTAAAGACTACCAAGAGACAAGCCTGTAGCCTGACAAAAATCAGATTTCTTGCCTTTCACGGAGGAAGGGCACTTCAGAGAAGTGCCACTAGACAAGTAGGAGGGGCAATGTCAATTGGGCTTTCACTGAAGGATTTTGAAGATGTTCTAACTGAAGCAGGCATCAGTTTTGTATTGGTTGTTGTTTTGAGGTGGGATTAGAAAAAGAGGGAATTAATAGGAATTGGGGGCTGTCATGAGGTGGAGTTGGCTGAGCATTTGGATATCCTTAGTAATAAATGAAAATAGCAAGTGGTCTGAGGCACCACTGGTCAGTAATTACCCAGAGGGGGTCATTATAGTAATTTATATCTGCCACGTGACCTTGGCAGAAGCAATGTTTGCTATTAACTTGGCAGCTGGCTTTACCTGTGTCTCTCCTCCCAGCCTGATTAGTGGCAGGGCTTCTTTTCTCTTTTCAGTCCAAGTTGATTTTCATTCTTTCAATTCCAAATACATTTTAAATCTTTCAAGTGGCATGGATTCTAAATTCACCTGAACATTCACTAGACCATGTTTTCTCACTGGCACGTAACTAACTGTAAGAATTTAGAGTTCATCTTGATTTAGCCTAATAGAAACCTCTAAAGAAAACATCAAGCAACCCTAAAAGTTGAGAGGAAGCCAATTTAGAATATATAGAACTTTTAAAAATGTTCTACTACTCTGCATTTTGATGATGCCATGGCACTCACTTTTGAAGTTATCTTACTCTGAAAGCTTAGTGGCTCCTTGCTGGAAATAGCATTGAATTTGAAGCTCACCATAATTCAACTCTGTTCTAAGTTTTCATTCTCTATTTTTCCATGTATTTTATGTTTGAGCCCCACCAGATGGGCCACTGGGTACTTTCATGTCTCCATGCCTTTGCATACATTTCCTTTGTTCTGAAGGGATCCTCTGTCCCAGCCAAAGTCCAATTCTTTTTTTTTTTTTTTTTAGATTTTATTTATTCATGAGAGACACACAGAGAGAGGCAGAGACATAGGCAGAGGGAGAAGCAGCCTCCCTGCAGGGAGCCCAATGTGGGACTCAATCCCAGGACCCTGGGATCATGACCTGAGCTCAACCACGGAGTCACCCAGGAGCCCCTCAAAGTCCAGTTCTTATTTGCCTGATGCAAGAACCTTTCTCTGTGAAGCCACTCTTGAACCACCCTGTTGACACTACTGGCTACTTCTACACTACTGGCTGCTTCTTTAGTTACATACTCCCATATGTAACTCTGCTTAGCATTACTTTTGTTCTATCTCCTAAGCACACAGTGGTTTTTAGAGTTATTTTTGGTATTTGGAGAAAAAAAGTTTATTTTACCTGCTCTCCATATCCTAAAGCAAATTCTTCACCTGACGTTCATGATTCCATTATGGTCCTCTGGAGGTATGGGAAGGTGGCAAAGCTTCTGAAATTTTATTTATAAATATGTATGTACATGTTTATATAATTGTGTGTATACACACACACTTTGTTGGGAAGAGGGTCTGTAACTTTCATTAGATGCTCAAAGAGATGTGTGCAACCCAAAAAAGGTTAAGAACAACTATTAGAATATTAGACTGTTCTGGAATGGGCACTCTGCCACTCAAACAGATGGGGGAGATGACTATAAGCAACCAAGAAATCATGAATGTGCATCAAATGTGGGTGCTTACGGCATGGTACCCAGCTGGGCAGGTGGAGAACGCCATCCACCCAAAGCTGCCAAGGGCTATTAGCCAGTGTTGATTAAACTCTGGACTGCACTTGCTCTGACTTTTGGAAAGTGTAGTCAAATCCAGTTCTCCCCAGTCACGGCACGAGAGCACAGTAGTTGGCTGAGTTTATCCACATAAATGCCCTGACTGTGCCTTTGTTGAGAAGCTAAGTTGGCAGTGGCAGCAATGCTGCTTGTTCTTGTCTACTTTTTCAATTCCCAGATAAATATTAGTTTGATTAATAACCATGTTCCAGTTAGTCACAGGAAGGATGAAGTAGACCAGAATTCTGGAGGGAGAATATAATGTAGGACTTATATCTCCTCTCCATCCTTCCAGTAAACAGAAAAACTTCTCAAAAGATTACATGATGCCCTATCTCCCTGACCCTCTCATTATGACACAGGAGTCAAGTATATACGTTGCAGTATGATACAGTATGATACAGTCATGTTTATGACTTGACCTCCAATGTAAGGGATAGACAGGCCTTTGATTAGACTTAAGTACTCATGCTAAAAAGATCATGATTCTGAGAATATTTTTCCTGCCACTTTCTCCTGCCACATGCCACTGAACTAATAATCATTTGGTACTTGTTGAAATCACTTGCCATAAATTATTCCTTCTCACTATAGTATACTGAAAAAAAAGAGCAAAGTAATATGCAATTCAGGTACTTGAATTTTTTTTTTTTTTTTTTTTTTTTAGGTACTTGAATTTTGAAAGTAAAACTCCATGTTTCCCCTTCCCCCAAAGTGACTAGTTGTGTTTACTTCCTTCCTTCCTTTCCCTCTCTTTCTTTTAAAGGTTTATTTATTTGAGAGAGAGAATGTCCATAAGTGGGGATAGGGAGAGGAGATCTCAAGCAGACTCCGTGCTGAGCTGGATGTGGGGCTCCATCCCACAACCCCGAGATCATGACCAGAGCAGAAATCAAGAGTCCAACACTTAACTGAGCCACCCAGGCACCCCTGTATTCCTTCTTTCTTTCCTTCTTTCTCTCTTTAAAGATTTATTTATTTATTTATTTATTTATTTATTTATTTATTTATTTATTTATTTATGAGACAGATTGAATGAGGGGAGAGAGAATCTGAATCTCCACACTGAGCACAGAGCCCCAGGTGGGACTCAATCTCACACCCACCAGCTCATGACCTAGGCTGAAACCAAGAGTCGGACGCTCAACGGGCTGAGCCACCCAGGCGCCCCTTTATTTTTTTCAAACAAACCAAGTTACAAAAAATCCTACTACATAAAATGCATTATGAAAACCAAAGGCAATTCTTTCAAAAGCAATTGTCACAGCCTCTCAACCTAGCTATGCATAAATGGAGGAGCTGATTTCTTAATTTTAAAGGGAATAAAACTTGTATATAATCAAATCAATCCCTATCAGTGAGTTCCTTGGGGCGGGGGAGGGGGATAAAAGAAATTTTTCAGATCAGTAGTTGTAAAAGTTGAGTGTGCATCAGGATCACCTGGAAGGCTTGTTGAAACACCAATTACTGGGCTTCACCCCTAACGTTTCTACTACAGTAGATCTGGAATGGAGCTGGAGGACGTGCATCTCTCACTAGTTCCCAGGTGGTGTTGATGCTGCTGGTGTGAGGACCACACTTGGATAACCACTGGCCTAGGCCTTTAAGGTTCAAAGGTATTTGTAATTGATTCATAAACCAGAACACAACATGTTTAAAAAACCTAGCAGTACAAGGTACCATAAGGGTTCAAAAGAAGCTTCGGCGTGTGTGTGGTGGAAGAGTACGCTGCGCTGGCAGGATTTGAGCTGACTTCCAGGTCTGGGTGAAGATCATCAGAGAGGAAGACAAAGGGCATCCTAAGAAGGGTAAAGGAACCAGGTTCATTTGAGCTAGGACTGGAGAGGTACATGGAGACGCGTTGGTGAAGGGCTTGCAATGCTATCCTGTGAGAAGTTCAGATTTCATGCACCAAGTAGTAATCTTCCACCCATACACTCTCCTCTTGTGGCATGCAGGCAAGAGATTTAGCTCTATGTTACCACCACCATTGTAGTACCGCATCGTATCAGCTTAGGTGAGGGAAGGCAGGTGTTTGCTAAGGTCCCAACTTAGACCTGGAGGTGGGTTATTTGCAATGCCAACTCAACTTACTTTTCCCTAGGTGGCGGGATGGGAAAGCTGGCAACTTTGGGCTGCCTCCTTAAACGCCTAGTAAAGCTTGTCCGAGTGCGGGCTGAGGTTGCCCACAGGAATAGGCAACTCCCTAGGTGGCTGCGCCAACTCTGGCTCTTGCTCCTCCGAGGGTCTGAAATGGGCACGACCACGCACTGGAATCCAGCGCCCTGCAACACGGGCGGTGCGCGCGTCGGAATCACCCGGAGGGCTGGTTAGAACGCAGGCCCCGATGCAGCCGGCCTGGGGGCGCACCTGTACCCAGCGCGCGGAGGACGCCGCTGCTGCGGGCCGCTCTGAGGCAAGGCGCCGGGGCATCCAGGACGCCCTGGGGGAGCAGGGGCCTGCGAGCCTGACGGGGAGGCGCCTCCGCCCTCCCCAGGTGGGGGTGGGGGTGGGGGTGGGGGTGGGGGCGGGGGCGGGGAGGAGGGCAGCGGGGCACGGCCGGGGCACAGCCGGGGCACGACCGGGGCACGACCGGGAAGGTGCGGCGCGGAGGGCGGAGGCGCCGAGGGGCGTCAGGTGCGAGCGCTCCGGGGACGGCGGGGCCGCGCCGCACGCGGCTGGGCCCGGGCGCCTCTCCTCCTGCCCGCGGCGCGATTTCGGCTCTTTCGGCCCTCGGCGGCTCCCATCGCGGCCCCCGGGAGCGGAGAGGCGGCGGCGGCGGCGGCGGCGGCGGCGGCGGCGTGCGGGCGGGCGCACCCCCACCCCGCCGGCCCCGGCGCTCCGGCTCCCGGAAGCGGAAGGGGAGCGCGCCCGGCCCGGGCGACGGCGACGGCCGCGGCGCGGGAGGAGGAGGAGGGGGAGGAGGGGGAGGAGGAGGAGGGGGAGGAGGGGGAAGAGCGGCTGGCGGCCGCGAGAGCAGCGGCGGCGAGAGGCGAGCCCGCCGGCGCCGGTGAGTGTGTGCAGGCGCGGGGCCGACGCGGCCCCCCCCCCGCCCCGCCCCTCCCCCTCCCCTCCCCGCCCCGCCGGGCCCCGCCGCCCTCACCTGGCCGCGCTCGCGCCGCGCGCCCTGCCCCTCCCCGCACCTGCCCCCCGCCCGGGACCCGCTCGCCCGGCTCGCCCCGGCGCTCTCGGAGCAGCTGCCCCGGAGCCGCGCCCGCCAGCGCCCCCTCCTAGAACTGGGGGTGGGGATGGGTTCCTGCTCTAGTCCCAGCGATTGGGGGGCGGGTTTGGCTTATTTATTTATTTAGCCTTTTAATGTATTCAGCCTGTGCCCCGAGCTCCTCGCCTGGGAACCTCCGTGCCCGCCCGCAGAGCCGCGCAGGCCCTCTCAGCCTTTCATTCATTTGCGGACCCCTGGCGCGCGGCCGCGGAGGACCAGCAGCGGCACCAGTAGTTGGCTCCTTTAGTGACCTTCTGGTACCCCCACCCCCACCCCCACCCCCACCCCCACCCCAGAGGGATTTTGAGAAAACAGCTTCTGGAAGGCAGCAGTTTGCACTTGTTACCATTCACTATAATAAATAGGTCGCTGGATTTTAAGTGGAGAGTCCATTTAAAGTTGTGGTTTCTCGAGATCTATTTGGGTCACATTTTAAAATCCCTTGTGAGTCAGAGGAGGATGTCTGTATCTCTAGGGCTGAGGGAGCCTGACCGGTTATTACTCGAAGATATTGCAGTGTAGCAGTCCATAAAAGTACAAGAGGGGGGGAAAAAATCAAGGTCATTATGGGTGGGTCATAAATCATCGTGTAAAGTTACAGCCTAAACGACGGCTAAGGATAATTAAGCGCACGTTAAAAAAGATGATGTGTCAAATGGGTGCTCAGCCTAGGATGCTAGTGTGTATGCAAACTGAAAAAAAAAAAATTCACTACCTGCCTCGTGGTAAAAATAACAACAACGATAGTTATCATTTGATGACTGCTTGACTTGTGCCTCCTGTGGCTTTTTGTGTAATGTCTTGTTAAATCCTTTCATTGCTTTAGGTTTTACTTATTTTACAGGTAAAACCCAGAGCCGTGTTTTATTTTGCTTTAGTTGCACAACCTCTTAATGGCAAAAAGACTTTTGAAGAAGAGGTGAGGTGAGAAATCAATTGGAAGGAAAGAACCAAGTGAGATTTAGTGTAGTGGAAAGAAAAACTAGATTCTAGCCCCATTGCTGTCACAGTCTAGCTGTAGGGTCATGATAGGTCAGTGACCCATCCTGTATTCTTATCTATACAGCTAAGGAGTTAGGCTAAATTATTATTATTTTTTTTTAAATTTATTTGTGATAGTCACACAGAGAGAGAGAGAGAGAGAGAGAGGCAGAGACACAGGCAGAGGGAGGAGCAGGCTCCATGCACCGGGAGCCCGACGTGGGATTCGATCCCGGGTCTCTAGGATCGCGCCCTGGGCCAAAGGCAGGCGCCAAACCGCTGCGCCACCCAGGGATCCCAGGCTAAATTATTTAAGGCTTGTTTTAGCTTTTCCATACTTAGCATATACAACATTTGTAATTAATTAAAAACCCTTTAACATGTTAAAGGCACATTTTAAACATATACCTGAAGAAGTATTAGGAAAATTATATCAAAATATAAAAAATGTATATTTCCATATTTTTGGAAAATTGGTGTAGTACTATTATAGACTTCCTCATTTTGGATGTAAAACAGTGGGATCATATTAGGTCCCTTCAAACACTGGTGATTTCCGTTACGTGTAATATATTTTAGCAGTTGTAGTTGGAATGAATGGTATAGAGCATATTTTAAATAATATGGTAACCGTGTCACACTGCCTATCTCTGGGGTGTTTTACTTAATAAGAGAAAGGTAGGTATTTTTAAATGCACACATGTAACCATCAGTTTAACAGGTAGATCCTAAAGAAGAAGTGACCAATGAATCATAACGTTTTACTTATTTGCCCATTGCTGGATTTTTTTTTTTTTTTTTTTTTAGTTCACAGGGACTAATTCAGAGCCTGTGGAAAAATGCATAGATAAAATAATGCCATGTATTAGTGAAGAAACTAATTGAGAAGTCTAGTATTGTCACCATGGAGTCTTTTTCTGGGTTTGTAATTGAGTGTGAGTGAATACAATCTTTTTTTAGCATAGAAGGCTACATACAGGTAATATCAGTATTAACAGGGATAACAGGGAAGGCAGAGGAAAAGCTGTTTTTATTACCAGAGAGTTTTTCCCTAAGCTCAGTTTTACTTTTATATTAAGGCATGAAGGAATTTTATATTGCTTTAGTAAAACATTAGGGCTCAGATTCAGTTTTTCAAGTGCACTAAATATAAATAGCATTTTAACTTTAGTAGAATGATGAGTGCACTTATACCTCCTACGGAGTTGAAAATGTTTGAACTATTTTGTATCAGTGAAAAATACAGGTGAAAGATAAGAATAAGAATAAATGGGGAAAAATCCCTTTTTGTTGTTGTCAGCATAGTGATTTTTTTGGTTAAGACTCATTGGTGAATTGAATAAATCTAGTTATTCACGATGTGGAATAACACTGCTCTCATGGGTAGCTACCTCACCAAAAATATCTTAGGGTGATAGTAGTTTTTTACTTATTTCCCTCTTTTAATGTACCCTAGGGAAAAGATGTGACATGCTCAGAGTTTGTCTTCTGCCTTTCAGACCCCCTCTTGCCCATGCTTTATTTACCTGCAGCTAGATTTAACGTCATCTCGTGTAAGCGGCAGGCTGGGTATCTGCTCTTTTCACCTACCTGTTGCCATTTCCCCAAAGGGCAGGTTAGGTAAAAATTAGTATTTTGCCACTCTCTGATTAATTTTATTTTAGTTCGCACTTTAATGTGTGCAGGTATGACCTCAACCGGGCTTCTGCTTTTAAGCCTTTTATCCGTCATTATGGAATGCATAACTTGACCTACTGCAGAATTTTCAACTTCAAGCAAGTAAGGAGTGATTATTTGTTTTAGTATTATTGTTCTTAAACTGTGCCTGCTTTGGTAAGGCCTGCTTTGAAGGATATCTGATTTAGTTTTGGTTTTGTTTTGTTTTGTTTTCAGTCTGTCTTGGTGCTGTGGGTACTAGAGGTAGGCAGCTAGTTTCCCTTCTCCTTGGAAGAACATGTGAGGTTCATGTCTAGGAAACACCAGGGCCTCTTTATTTCTACTTTTACTTTATCTGAAGGTTTTTCCTTGTCCTGTGTTTGCAGCAAAGGTTATCTGTTGCCTTCTGTCCCTACCCTACACTTGAGTTCTTCGCTTGCCTTTCCTGACCCTTTCCCACATCTCTACCTTCCTTTTTTTTTTTTAAAGTCTTTTTTTTTTTTAATTTTTTTTTTCATTTATTTATGATAGTCACAGAGAGAGAGAGAGAGAGGCAGAGACATAGGCAGAGGGAGAAGCAGGCTCCATGCACCGGGAGCCTGACGTGGGATTCGATCCCGGGTCTCCAGGATTGCGCCCTGGGCCAAAGGCAGGCGCTAAACCGCTGCGCCACCCAGGGATCCCCATCTCTACCTTCCTAAGTGAAGAGTCCCATGTAGACTTTTTTTTTTTTTTTTTTTTAAGATTTTATTTATTTGAGAGAGAGCAAGCACAACCAGGGGGGAGGGGAGAAGGACAGAGGCAGAGGGAGAACCAGGCTCCCGGCTGAGCAGGGAGCCCAGTGCAGGGCTGGATCCCAGGACCCCAGGATCATGACCTGAGCTGAAGCAGACGCTTTACTGATGGAGCCATCTAGGCGCCCCTGTTTTTACTTTCTGTTAGGGAATTCTGATGAAGTATGTCATTGTAGTGCAATATTTTTAACAGAGGTATTAATTTACATTTATTTTTCACTCATGAAGGTACATAGAGGAGCCAATGGCTTATGTTCAATTCTGCCTAGAAGGTAGTAATTTAAGGACTGTTCTAGAAGTGGGTTCTTGAAGCCATTGATACTGCAAGTATGTTTTGCTTTGACACTTTGCCCACCCACATTTTCACAGAGTCTTCTTGGAGAACTCAGCATTGAGTCAAAATTCTTCATTAGTTTCTGAAATCAGGTCCTGATTTGCTCTCATGGTTTTTTAGTCCTTAACTTACCAGCCCTTCTGCTTTTCCTTGAAAGATTTTGGTTTACAGGTTTTAGTTCAGCCACTCTATTTTAGATCAAATCTCTATTTTAAGTTTTCTGCTTGAAGAGACCCCATGCCAACACGTAGAAATAAAACTTTCCTGTATGCTCATAGTACCATACCAGCTGAAAGGCTGGGCTGTGGGAGGTTTCTCATCCCTGACAAGTGTCCTCAGGCTACTGTTGGAGGAGGTAGAGTTGGGGTATGGCTAAATTGTATCAGGACTTTAAAGATAGGGCCCTGGAAACATTGTTTGATTCTGGAGTTTGTAGGACTAGAAGTAAAACTTACTTACCTTCCTCTCTCTTCCTCTCCTATTCCCCAAGCCCCTTTAAAGTTACTATTTTGAGAGTTGCTTTTCATTTGTCAGGCAGTTTCTCATTTAAGCATAACAACAATTCCATGAGTTATTTTTATCACCATTTTACAGATGGCTAAACGGAAGCTTGAAAAGAAACGGCAGCTTGGAGGCTGTGCCATAATTTGAATGTGGCTCTCTTTTTCATATACCACAAGATTAATTTCCTACTCTTGAAATAAACTGGATACCTATGTGATATTTTAAAAATTAAATTACCTCCTTGATTAGAGACAGCTACAGCCTGATTTTTAAAAAATTAAAAATAATTATATATATTTAAAGATTTTATTTTAGGGAGAGGGAGAGAGTCCACAAGCGCACGAGCAAGGGGAGAGATGGAGGGGAGAGAGAGAATCCTGGGGCAGACTCCCCACCTAGCAGAGTCTGACTCTGGTCCTGTCTCAGGACCCTGAGATCATGGTCTGAGCCAAAACCAAGAGTCAGCTGCCTAACCAACTGAGTGAGGCACCAGGCACCCCAGTAGCCTGATATTTTAGGTGGAATTATTTAACCTGGCCAGTTTTCAGGGTAGATAACATCAGAAGTTAAATATCTATATAAATATGTTTAAAATTTTATAGTTGTAATTTCATTTTAAGCTACAACTATAAATTTAAATTTTATGTATTTCTATATTAACCATTTTGGAAACTGGTATTTTATTTTGGTTTGCCCCATGAATTGTGGATTGTATTTCTTCAGAGATAACAATGTTAAAAATACTTAATGACTTTTTATAGTTAGGAAACTTTGGGATGTTCTTTGTTATCCTAAAATTACAAGGAATTTTAAGCCTAACATTGTTTATATACTACAGAGATTTGATTTGATTTGATTTGATTTGATTTGATTTGATTTGATTCCTTGGTGTTGGTGATGCTGTTGAATTAGATGAAATGGTCATCCCATTGTAAATGCTATGGTGCAGTGAAGCTCTAATAACTGTCAATGTAAAGTAGGCGTTTTCCTTGATTCTAAGCCATTAAGTGACCTGGGTTTGACTCATAGATGTTTGACTTGTGCTATTACCTAATAATACTGACAGGAAGAACTGTTTTGCTGAAACATTAGGAAGCCACCCTACGGTCATAGCCATAGCAGTATTATTGACTTTGGCCATGTTTCAGAACATTTTGTTGTACCACATTTAATTCTGCTTGTGATTTTTTTCTAGACGAAGATGAATTTGTTCATTTGCTCTTAGAGTAGCAGCCCCTCTACTTTGTCATTCCATATTTTGTCTCTAAAAAATCAAAAGTGCAGGCAAAGAAACCACTCTAAATTAGCTTAGAAAGTAAGAGTAGAAACAAATTATATTTGACAATCTAAAAATCATGGCTATAGAAAAATTGACACTGGGAGAAAATAGAGTTAAAAAAGTCTATAAAGGGGGGATCCCTGGGTGGCGCAGCGGTTTGGCGCCTGCCTTTGGCCCAGGGCGCGATCCTGGAGACCCGGGATCGAATCCCACATCGGGCTCCCGGTGCGTGGAGCCTGCTTCTCCCTCTGCCTGTGTCTCTGCCTCTCTCTCTCTCTGTGACTATCATAAAAAAAAAAAAAAAAAAAAAAAAAAGTCTATAAAGGGAATGGAAATGCAGTGCTAATGATTTTGATGAATTTCTCACATCCTCAGTTAGTAATAGTTTCCTTTTGTTCTGCTAAGCAGTATGCTTAGGAAACTCCTCTAACTTGTCCTTCATTTCCTGTCTTGGAGAATGGTACCGCCCTTCATGGAGTCCCTAAGCCAAAAACCTGGGAGCAGTCCTACCATCTGCCCTTTGCTTCTAGTTGATCACCAAGTATGACCAGTTTTACTCATAGAATTCTTAATTTGCCCTTTTCCAGCATGTCTCCTGCCCTGTGTTCTTTCTTCACCTCTGTCCCACTGCACTCCCCTTATAAGTCTTTGTTTTTGGTTTTCCCAGGTACCCTCATTTCTCACCAGGTTTAACCTGTAAGCCTAGCTTATTTTGTGTAGTCCGTTTGGGAGCTTTATCCATCCACCCAAGTCCATTCTTCACAGTGTTGCTGTTCTTTCCAAAATGCGAACTTCCTCATGGCATTCTTCTGCCTAAAATCCTTTGATGGTTTCCCACTGTTTTCAGTGCAAAGTCCAAACTCATTTGCATGGTTTAACAGTGTTTTTTGCTCTTAGATCACTCTTGTGAGTCATGAAATCTCTTTAGTGGTCTGTGACCCAACATTATATATTTTTATTAAAGTGAACTAGGATAAAATAGGATAGCAGTGTCTGAGTACATCACATGTAGTAAGGGCAAATATTTCATTACATTTTTTCCATTATATATTTCATATAATGAATATAAAACATGTCATAAATTTCTGTGTATACTGGTGAGGTCATAAAATATATTTCTTGGAGATGAGTGTGCTCAAAAGGTTAAACATGTTTTACTCCGTTCTACCATATGCAATGACTCTAGTCATTTCAGTCTGTTTAGGTTTTCTCTGCCTGCTTCTATACTTTTGCTTATTTCTCTTCCTTGTTCAGAAGAGCCTCCATTCTTTGACTAGCTAACTTGCACTTTCCACTCTCTCCAGACATCTTTTACTCGCTGTAAGAAATACCTTTTGTACTACAACCTAGTATATACATAAATATTCCCAAAACTGAAAAAAGTTCCCTGAACCAACATCCTTCCTAGATGAGGTGCATTCTTGCCCTCTTGCCCTCTATCTTACCTTGTCTTACATGGTATGGATCTTGTCTATTTATTAGTCTGTCTCCACTGAGGATGGGGCCCATCTCTTTTTTGTCTGTATCCTGTGCAAAGGCATAGTATATAGTCAATAGATGTTAATTCCATTAATAAGTACTGAATTGGTGTATGTATGTTATCTAGAATGCTACAGTATGGTTGTTTAAGCTTGAACTGTAGAAACTAACTTTTATGGTTGATTCTCTTAATGTTTCATTATAGGAAGATAACTTTTTTCCTTAAAGCATTTTAAACTAAAACTTGCTTCTATTTTAAACTCTTTATGTTTATCAATTGTGATTGGATAGTTCCAGCCTCACATCTTGAGGGACGTTACATTGCATTTTGTCTCATCAGTGATCTCAGAATCTGTTGTCATTTTGTGATTTGTGGTCAGGAAGTTTGATGAAGCCCAAATGTTGGACACACAATACTAATTTGATTTTATGGGAACTGGGTGTTTTCAAAAGAGAAAACTTTCCTGTATAATGGTAATCAAATGCAGATTTTGGGGGGATGGGTAGGATATGAAAACACAAAATCAGGTGGAGTTGAGCCATCTTATTTCTGAATTTAAAACTTTTGTAATTGACATTTTCATGAAATATTGAGTGACTTACAATTTTTATCTTTGTAAGAGATTATTTGTTTAAACAATTAATAGATTC
Organism: Canis lupus baileyi; assembly: GCF_048164855.1. NCBI lineage: Eukaryota > Metazoa > Chordata > Mammalia > Carnivora > Canidae > Canis > Canis lupus. The sequence goes on along the minus strand of NC_132847.1, from coordinate 36,445,460 downwards.
TCATCGAGAACTCTCATTGAGGAGAGATCCAGTTGTTGGGATGAATGAATTCTTAAAAAAAGAATGAATCAAGATAAAACCTCTAAATGCAAGTACCAGAAAAATTACAGCACATCTTGGTGAATTTGCAAGTGGTAAGTCTACATTTAATTTTACATGGGGATATGTTTCTGTATTATGTGGCATAGTATCATCAAAGTCTTATTTTTAGATGCATGAAACAATTGTTCATTTGTAGAAAAAGATAATTGTAGTTGCATTATGTTTATTTAAAATTTTTCATATTAAATTTTAGCTAGACATTTTTTTAAATAAGAAATTTCTTTTTCCATAGAGAAAAGTAATCTGTAAGTAATATGAATTTCAGAAACATCCTCCTGAAATACAAATCTGATATGGATTTACAGCTGATGCTTCTATACTGCATTTTAAAAGATATTAATTTTATTTTTATTCTTATTTTTAAAAAATGTTTTAAAAGCATTTAATCTTAGGGTGATAAATATAGTGGCAAAGAGAGGCTTAAATTAAACATCTTGTGTAAAAGGTTGTAGTGTCTAATCAGAACCTCCTCAGCTACCTTTATTTTTCAGTTGGTTGAAAAGAATTTAGAAGTGCATATGTTTATTAATAAACTTAAAAGAACACATAATCTATACATAAAATGTGAAAGCTTTTCTTCTCACTCTCTTTCCTTCCTCAGCTCAGTAATAACCACTAGTGTTAACAGTTTGGTGGATGTGTTTTCTTTTATATTTTTTTCTGTAAATATTGAGAAATTATTTATATGTATTTTTTTAACAAAGAAAGAATCATGTTATATAAACTTTTCTGTAATTTGTTTTCCCCTCCAATTGAATTATGAACAATTTTAAGCAGAAGAGTTGAAAAAAATTTGTGGTGTAATATCTGAATACTTATCACCTCGATTCTGCAACTCATATTTTATTAAACTTCATCACATGCTCATCCATCTCTCTGTCTACCCGTCAACCCACTTTTTTTTTTTTTTTTGGATCCATTTCATACTTAATTGCAGACATCAGTACATTTCTGCCTTCCGCCCCCTCCCTGATGTTTCAGCCTACATATCATTAACTAGAGTTCAATGTTGGTATATAGGGGTTTTTAAAGGGTAAATTTACATACCATGAAACGCACCATTCTTAAGTGTATGTTTGCGGACTTCTGACAAATTCACAACCTGTGTGCCTCAAATTCGTACCGAGATGGAGATCTTCATGAGGGAACTGGAGTGTTCCCTTATGCCTTTTCCTAGTCTCTCCATTATTCCCCTCTCTTCTAGGAAACCGCTGTTAAGCTTTTTTCTCATAACTTCTTTCTTTCATTCAACACTATGTGTGGGTAGCCATATGCAGGTCTAGATATACCTCCTTTTTTTCCTTTCTTGTTTTCTTTTAAAATTATAGTAGCTTGACACTTTGGATGTCTTATAATTTATTTGACCATTCCTTCCCTCTTCATGAACTTTGACGTTGTGCCCAATTTTTGTGATTACAAAAAGCACCATGTGGAACACCTTGAATGGGTACATACCTCTACACTCTAATGAGTACTTTGGTAGCTGTTACTAGAGATAAAACTGCTGGGTGAAAGAGTTTGATTTTTTAATAGATCCTACTAACTTGCCCTATAAAGATGATTGTATCAGTTTACATGCATACCAGTAATGGATGAGCATGTCCTTTCCTCCATGCTGTCTCATCATTGGATAATCATGTCTTTCAAAAATTTTGTGAATACAAAGGATAAAAAACACGCCTAGTTATTTCATATTTTCCTAATCAATAATGATTAGCCATTATTTTTTTTCCTTTGTGAATTGCTTCTCTGTGTATTTACTTTGTATGCCTCTTACCTGTCATGTATTGTAATGTTTTTTGAAAGGGATACTTTGTCTTTTAATTTTGCTTGCAGTAAGTTTTAGGTTTCAGAAATTTTAATATTTATGTGGTCTTGTTGGAGACGACTTCCTCATTTCAAGATTGTAAAACTACTTGCTATTTTCTTCTACTAGTTTTACTTTGTATTTGAAATTTAGAAGAGAAAAATCACTGTGAACTGAGGTGGCAGGAAAAATTTCATCTGGAGAGTGAGATTTAAATTGACCTTGAAGGGAACCCTGGGTGGCGCAGCGGTTTAGCGCCTGCCTTTGGCCCAGGACGCGATCCTGGAGACCCGGGATCGAATCCCACATCGGGCTCCCGGTGCATGGAGCCTGCTTCTCCCTCTGCCTATGTCTCTCTGCCTCTCTCTCTCTCTCTGTGTGACTATCATAAATAAATAAAAAATAAAAAAAAAATAAAAAAAAATAAATTGACCTTAAAGTATGAATTGAATTTAAATAGAGTAAGCTAAATTGTAGGGACATTTCAGATAGGAGGGATGAGAGAAGGAATACTTTTTCAATATTTATGAAACATTCATAAGGCTGATGTGGAGAATCACATAAAACTGAGTTTAAAGAGAACATTTGGCTAGATTTCTTGTAAATCATTTTGGCTAATTTCTATCCTTTCCTAAATTTTGCCTTTTGATGTTATCGTTTTCTGTCCTTTAATAGTTTTCCATCCCCTTCTTTTCATAGTGATTCTAGTATTCTTCCTGAGGAAAATACGTAGTAAGATTTAGTGGCCTAAAAAGGCAAGAAAGGAAAGCTAGTTTTCTCCTAGAATAGTTTGGACACTGTAAATATTTATGTAGTCCAGTTTATTAGAGTTGAATTATAATATCTTAAAAAAAACAGTTTGTGCTGTAGTAATTTACATCATTAATGAACTTAGTCACAGCACTCAAGTAGAGTCACCAGATAGCAATCTTAAAAAATGTGGAAGTACCAGTATGTCCACTAGTTACATCAAAGTTTGAGTTATGAACTCACCTTTTAATGTATAAATTAGCATGTTAGAATCTCCAGCTAATGAAAGTATTTTACAAATGCCATCCTTAAGACCCAGCAGCAGCACTGTGTTCAGTTTGATTGTTGCTCAGGATGTGTAATAGTTTCTGTTCGGCCATAAGCCACGCCTAGTAGATATTAACTGAGTGGAGTGATTCTGCAACTCTACCAGTTATGTGTTTCTGGTTGTAATCTGATTTGGAGCTCTTGGAAGACTACTGTTTGCTTCTCCGCAATCTAGCTGTAAAGCTTATGTGGCATTAATTTTCACTAATCAGGTATTTAAAAAAGAATTTAACATCTTATTTATTCTTTGTTCTATTTTTCTGTTCTTTACTTACTTCTCCTTGGGGATGCTTGTTCTTTTAGGGCTTGCTGTCTACATATGCTTACATGCAGGAAAATCAGACACATTTGACTCTACCTTTCAGTATCTAGTATTTTCAGTTGTGAGGAATCTCATAAGAAAAATTTGTTATTCTCTGGTGGAGGAGAATACAAATAGAGTTCAAAAAAATTAATGAGTATTTGCTAATTCTGCTACTTATTTTGCTGGCTTGTAGGCTTCTCTGTTTCTAATACTAATAAATTTAGAAATAAATAGTGAAATTATTCTCTGTAATTATTGGAATTCATAGTCTGTTTTTTTCAGTCCTAACTGGAACTGAAACATTACAAGAAAGAAGGTACATGAAGTTAATAATATTGAACATGTTGAGAGACAGAGCCTTCTGTCATTTCTTTTGGCACTTGATGGTTGGCAAGGCTGTAAAAATAAACATTCTTTTTAATGTTTCTCATTTTAGCTATGTAGACAGCTTATCATTTGTATTTGAGCTCCTTTAGTTTTTAAAACAATGATACCCAGTAAATTAAATAGCACACTTTATCCTCTGTGACTTTCCTCACTTTAATGATACTGATAGGTCTTTTAATTTTCTAATTAAAAGGTGATGAAGTTCAACTTTTACTTTTTTAAAGGCTTAGGCACTATTTCTATTTTAAAATTCATACATAAGTACTAATTTAGACCATATCTGATTTAAACAGTTGGGTGGTGGTGCATTTGGTTTCTTGTCTTTTTTTTCCTACTGCTCCAGTATTTGCATGTTCTAAGGATGATAGGATCAGGGTATTACTTTAAAATTAGCTAATCCTAAATCATTTTTCTTTGTTCTGGTATCTTTGTAGCTTTAAAGAACATTGGCAAGGCCCCTAAGGGGTGAGATCCTGAGGCTCTCCAACTGATGATAGTGAGGGATAGAAGATGAAAATCTGGGAGTCCTTCTTGCCTCATTCCTCTGTAACCCCTAATATCCAGTCAGTTAGTAAAACATACTGGTTTTATTGTAACTATTTCCTCAGTTGATCTCTTCTCCAAACCTAATTTTGGCTTTTGTCTTTCCTTAGCCTAACTGATCTTTAATTTTATCCTTGACACCAGAGTTTCAATAATTTATTAAAGTATAAATACCCTTCATGCTCCACTGTACACTTTATGACTTATGATGGCAATTGTAATACCTCCTACAATTTTTGCCCTTGTATGCTTCCTGATGTTTCTTCTGTTTACAGTGTTGTTGCCACTTTTCTTTGCTTGGGTAACTTTTACTCTTTTAAAGCTGAACTCAGATTTCACCATCTATAGGGAGTCCTGCCCAAATTTAGCTAGTCCATATCCTCCATGCCTCTGGGGCCATCTTGTCCACATATCTGGACCTTAACATGTTCTATTAAACCCAGTTTGTGACTCTTCCACACTAGACTGTTAGTTACTTTAAAAAAAGACCACATCTCATTCCTCATTGTATCTATAATAACTGGTATGTTGTGGTGGCTCCATGAATAAATTTGTTGAACTGAGGTCAACTCATTGCCCTAACATTGAAGTCTTAGGGAAGCTTTTGGATCGGTGGTCTTTAGATATCAGTCAGCTCTATCAGAGACACGTGGGGAACATTTTAAAACATTTTATTGGTTTTTGAGCTTTACTCCATAAAGAATTATAATTCAGTAGATCTGGAATAGGACCCAAGAATAAGGTATTTTTAAAAAGCTCCTCAGTTGATTCTGATTTGCCTACAGATTTGAGAAACATTGTCCTACTTTATTATTGTATTATTCCATTGTATTTAATGGGAAAAGTGCCCCCTTGACTTTACAGAGTAATTTCTATCTACTAAGGTAGGCATATATTTTAAATCACTCTTTTGGTACCATGAAAATAGAATTACTCGGGAGATTGATTTTGTTAACACTCATATGAAAAAGTCCCATTTAAACAGGGGTCTTCTTGAATTGATAGTAATAAGATTAGTAGGGCTTAGTTCTGTGAATTTAAATATTTTTTGGCAGTTTTGTGGTTACTTTCTGGTTATCATAACTTTTCAAAATGACTTTTTAAGGCATTGTATTGTGGTTTAAAATTGCACAAATCTTAAGTGTATAGAACAGTGAACTTTTACATATGTGTATACCCAGGTCAAGATACAGAACAATTCTAGCCTCTCAACGTTTTCCTTATGTCGTTTTGTAGTTAGTAACACCCCTCCCACCACAAGAGGGACTTGTATGACCAAGTATTTTGACTTGTATGACCATCAGTTAGTCTAATGATTAAAACTGCTAAACAATTTCGCACATATCTTTTAATATGTGTCTCCTTTCTCTTGGGTTTACACGTGGAATTGCTGGGTTAAGGACAGACTTGTGTTTAGCTTCAGAAGGTATTGCCAATTTATCCTCTATGATAGCAATTCATAGTGAAGATTGGAATTAAATTAGTTGAAGCTCATGATGAAATTTGACTATCCTGAAACTTCTTTTTGTATTCCAATGTGTTTCCTTTTGTCAAAAACATACAAAGAAAATTCGGTGTCATTTTATAGTTGCCAGTAACATAGTTTTGTCTTAGTCAAGTACTTTTTTCTACATAACTAATTTTTTCCTTTGTTACCTCTCCTTAGGATCGTCATTCCTTGTGGGTTGGCAGGCAGTTGTGGGACTGCAAAAATGGGTCTCCGGATTCACTTTGTTGTTGATCCACATGGTTGGTGCTGCATGGGTTTGATTGTCTTTGTCTGGTTATACAATATTGTTTTAATTCCCAAAATTGTCCTCTTTCCTCACTATGAAGAAGGACATATTCCAGGCATATTAATAATAAGTAAGTTTCTGATCTTTATTTCTTTATATAATTAGTTTTCTCATTGTGAATATTTTTGGCATATAGTATCACTGTGATAACCTTTCTTTTAATATTATTAGTGCTGTTAATATTAAGTTACTAAATTGTGGAAGCTTTGAAAAAAACTGGCTTTTATATACTTTGCAGGGTTGGATATGTGTGGGATCTCCATATCTAACTCTGCAAAAGATTTAAAGGTTGTTTCGTTTAAAATGAAACTGACACAGTAGTGCTATTTTGTGTGTGTCTGTGTGTATTTTAAGTGTTTCTATTATGTACTTATTTCAAATGTGGAAGGAGTTTTAAGGATGAAGATGGTCCACATTACTGAGAAATGAGAATTTCATGATACAAAAATTATGGATTATGATGTGGATTATGGTGACACTGAACTCTTGGATAATTATTTTCTGCTATGGTTCATTTGGTGATGGCTTGCTTATGATTAAAAGAATAAGATTGAAATGAAATATTTTACATGTACATGGCATTTACAGTTTCCTTGTACATTATGTCATTTTGGCCTCACAAGTGCTATAGGAAATATAATCTCTGTTATACAAGTGGTAAAACTGACCAGTACCATGCAGTCCATTCTGGTGTTAGCATTCAAACTAAGTTTCCTATTACGGGTGCACTGCCTTCCTCCCTCTTCCCTTACTGTTATTTTTCTAACTATTCTTTTAAAAACTCAAAATTTCTAGATTCTTTATTTTCACATTACATCGATATCTTAAGATCCATTGAAAGGAGCAATTGGATGTAACTAACTCAAAATAATTTTGAAGATAGCCTGTTAGAGGTGATGAAAACGTATAATTGTAGGATGGGTTTTAAAATGCTGCTTTGATTCTGTCAAATATAGTACTTTTAGTAATTAAAAGGGTGCTTATTCATTTATGCCATTATTGGCAAGGAATCTGTTAATAAAAAATCTGATTTATAGCAAATTTATCAGTTATGCAAAATAATATTTAACATTAATATGTATGAGACAGTCTATTGGCTGTATTATTTGATGAATGAAATGCATTAGTACTTAATTATTTTATTTAGTCATTTAATTTTTCCATTTTATTTTTTGAAAATTATTAATCCTGATGGCATTATTTAAAACATGCTTTTAAACTTTCAATATACTTTTTGATAAAATATTTTGAAGAACAAATGACTAATTTTATTTACTTAACTTTCTTATTTATTTCAAAGTATTCTATGGCATTGCCATATTTTGTCTGGTTGCATTAGTGAGGGCCTCATTTACTGATCCAGGAAGACTCCCTGAGAACCCTAAGATTCCACATGGAGGTATGGCACTCTTCAGATTGATCACTTTTGTTCTGCTGGCATTATTACCTTTGTGAATGTATTTTATAGTCTTTAGCATGTATTCATTATAAAGTACTCTAACACCATTCTCAAGTCTTTTCTCAAAAAATGTTTCCTTTCTAGACTTCTTTTTTTAAAATTGCAAATCCCAGCTGACCCTGGTATCCCCCAATCCCTGCCTCCTTGTAGTTTACCTGTTTATTTGGTTTTCTCTTCTCCCACCCTAGACCTACATAATAGCCTCTGTGAGGGTGTAGAGTTTTTGTTTTGTTTTCTTCATTTGTTCTGTGCTCTATCCTTAGTGCCTATCTCTGTCACAAGTAAATGCTTGTTGAATGATATATAATTACCTGATATGTTTTTATTTAAAAGGATTCTTTTTGATGGTATCCCTCTCTTTGTGATATTATAAATTGAATATTGCTTAGAGTAAATATTTGTAGTATAATGACACAATTGCCTACATTTTTCCAAGTTTTAACAACTCAGTGAAAAAATTAGAAGGCTTTTTATTCTAGTGTCTGTTGAAGGTAATTTGGGGCTCCCTTATTGCATAATAACCATTTGAACCACAGAAATGTGGTTCAATACACTGAAAATGCATTGCTTGTTTATTATTATATGCCAGGTATAGTAAACCTCAGGTACTCTCTTTCCTCAGTTGCACTTTTTGATCATTTGCTATATAAGCTTTGAGAACTCCTTGTGCTTTCTTCTAATGAGGAATTTCTGTGACTTTGTTGGATATTAGAGAACCAGAATATTCCCTATAGTACTTCAGTGCTTTCCAGCCTTGCCGACACCAAGGGAGCTTTTAAAAATGTCAGTGTCCTGATCACAATCCTGTATTAATTAAATCCTAACGTATGGAGGTTGGAGCCAGATATCAGCACTCTTCAAAGATCTCAGGTGATTCCAGTGTGTAAAAAATTGGGGAACCTATTAATTCCCTCTGAAATTAGATTAGTGGCAAGTCACTTAAAGAGCCTCCCTTAAGTTGCTGAGAGCCATTGTTTAGGGACATACTTGGCCTTGCAAGTTTAATGATTAAATGGGAATGATATGACACTGATGGTTATATGACTAGCAATTTCTGAGAACTGTGTCAAATATTTTGCTTCTATTTACTTAGAGAAGCAGTATCACTGTCAGTTTTCGTGTGTGCGCACATGCACACGTTTTGGGGTAGGGAGGGTGGCAATCTGCAATTTGTACCAAATCTCTTTCTTCAAGTAGCCTAAATCAAGGGCTCTCTAACATGTTAATAAACATATTGCCTCCTTCGACTCTGAAACCCAGTGTTTCCAGGAAATTAGAGAAGCAAGCCTTTCCTAACTCAGGACCCATTTCTGACAAAATCTTTAGTTTGCAGCAGTCAGAAACTCAAATGCCTGCATGTATCAGATGCTACAAATCAGTAAGAGAGGCCAACGAAGAACGATGTCATACTGAAAGTCTCCCATCTAAAGACAGCAGCTACGGTGAAATTGTCATGTAGGCCCAGTGTTCTTAGATCTCACAATTTTTAAAGAAAAAACAGAGAACTGCAGTTTTTAAGAGGAATTTTATGATTTAAAAAAAAATTAGCTAGTTAAACATTTAAAAAACATTGGTTTTAATGAATGCCAAATGAGTTATGTCCTCAGGACTAATTGAATTGACATGAAAGCGCTGTGTTACCTTTAGCTAATGATGGGAGGACTCCATGGCATGTTGCTGCTGTTTGGATGTCTGCATTCTTTCTGAACTCAGTTGACATTTGGCCTGTTATTCTTCACTGAGTCCTGAAGACTTACCTTTTGTCCAAATGAAAAAAAAAATTCATTTATTGTTTTTTTTTATTTTTTTATTTTTATTTTTATTTTTTTTTCATTTATTGTTTTTTAATGTTTCCAAAGTATTTTACTATCTCCTGTCATTTGATCCTCATGGTAATTGCATGAGGTAGGTAGACTGAATAACCCAGTGTAGATTGTTCTGTATAGGTCACACAGCAGGTTGTCATAGAGTGCTGTGACACCCAAATACTTGTCTCCATCCCCCCCCCCCTTTTTTTTTTTACCACGATCTATATAGAGATGAATAATTTTAGCCCTTTATTCACCTTTGCTTTGATTCTGGGGAAAACTGAAGTTATCATGTGTTTCATGGTGTAGGTTTCCTGATTATTTTGCAAATATGGTTTTAACATAGTAAAAAATACAAAATTTTGACTGTGAAAAAATCGCATGACTTGAGTTGGGGCTATAAAAACTGATATTTATTCATCATTGTTTTAAAGTTGAGCAGTTTTCATATAATTGAATTCTTTAGAAAAGTAAACTTAAGCCCTAATACTTTTGATTTTAACCATTTAAAAAGAAAGATTTTATTTATTTGAGATTGTGCTAGTGAAAAAGAGAGAGAGAGAAAGAAAGATGGAGAGAGAGCATGAGTGCAGGGAGAGGCTGAGAAGAGGGAGAAGTGGGCTCTCCATTAAGGAAGAAGCCCAACACGGGGCTTGATCCTAGCACCCTGGGATCACAACCTGAGCGGAAGGCAGACACTTAACTGAGTGACCCACCCAGGTGCCCCAGTTTTAACCATGTTTTAATTGAATTAACTCTGAAATATTTTACATGACTTTGTTTCTTTTTTTTTTTTTTTTAAATAGAATGACTCACCAAATATATGAGGTCATTTGAATATAAGAGAATGTTTCATTGTCCCACACAAAGATCCCCAGAATTTGATTTTTATAAACTTTTGGGCATGTAGGTAAAATAGTCAAATGAAATCATTAAACATGTATTTATATGATTCAAATTCATCCCATGCATGCTTGAAATATAGAAATATTACTTTGTCATTTCCAAGTGTTATAAAATGATTTCATTCAGTCTCTTAGCTTTAAAGAAAAAACAGCTTTATTGAGTATAATTCACATGCCATATGATTCACCCATTTTAGTGGCTTTTTTAGTATGTCCACAGAGTTGTGCAACCATTACCACAATCAATTTTATTTATTTATATTTTAAAGGAAGCTCTATATCCAATGTGGAGCTTGAATTCATAACCCAGAGATCAAGAGTCGTGTGCTCTATTGACTGGGCCAGCCAGGCAGGTGCACCACCACAGTCAATTTTAGAACATTTTCATCATCAAGTTCTTAACTTACATGTTTGACTTAACTGTTTTTGTCATCATTAGAGGCGTTTTGAGTAGAGCAAAATTCAAAAATCTTGAATTTCAAGACTTTTACGTATCTGTTACTGAACAAAATTTTCCAAATTTTAAAAAATGTAGCACCTTTAAAATTTGTGTGATAATGTCCCTTGAAATTTTACCCCAAAATAGCACACATGTAGGGACACATATGCTATTAATGCTCAAAGTCATGTTTTCACTTGTAGTTTTGCTTCCCTCCCCATTTCTTTTATTTTTAATTTTTATTTATTTATTTGACTGATTGTGTGAGTGCACAAGCAGCGGGAGTGGCAAAGGGAGAGGGAGGAGCAGACTCCCAGCTGAGCAGGGAGCCCAATGTGGGACTCGATCCCAGGACTCCAGGATCATGATGTGAGCTGAAGTCAGATGCTTAACTGACTGAGCCACCCAGTCCCCTCCTCTCCATTACTTATATTGCTTTTTAAAGGAGATCTGTTAAAGACTTACTGCCATTTATTTTCTACATTGTCAAGTGATTCTGTCAGGAAACCTCTGTAAAGAGCCAAATGTTGTATTGATTTTCATAGTTTCAAGTTATATTTTCCTCCCTAAAACATTATTTCGTGTTTTTTAAATACAGTAATTGAGAAGGCCTAATATGCAAGTTTTTTAAAAGTCTGAAATAGAATGTGATTACTTTCTTTCTGAGGGATAAGTAAAACAAAACCAAATCTTGCTTTGTATTTATTTATGCATTTACAGCTTTAAGAGGATCCATGCTACACAATGTGATACTGTGATACTATTTACTTAGGTCACTTAGGTTTACCGAGTCATTTGTGGAGTTTGTCTTCTTTAATTTGCTTTATGTTTTGATTTTTCTTTTCTTTAAAAAAGTCACTTTTCAATTGTTCTTTTCTTTAAAATTTTTCTTTCCTTTAAAAAAAGCCGGTTGTCAATTTTTCTATAGCTATCATAAATTAGCAATTGATTTCTCTCTCCCATAGGCCTTTTTTTAAATTTAAAATCTTTATTTTAAAAATAAATAAATAAATAAATAAATAAAATCTTTATTTTCATCAGTTACAGATGGCATTCTGCCTTCTGATTTTTTCCCTATAGGCATTTATTTTATATTAGATGGCTAGTACAGAAGTCTTCAGACATCAGAATATGTCAGTTACCAGGGCACATTTGAAATGAATAAACCCCAAAGAAGAAAAAGGAGAAGAGCAAGAAATGGTTTATAGATACGTAGGGTAGATTAAGATGGATGGATCTTTTTTCTTGCTATACAAGGCAAAAACATAGATGCTACTTTAAATTTCTAGATATTTAAAATGGTGATTTTTTTTTCTCCTCTAAACACATAGGTGTGTGTGTGTGTGTGTGTGTGTACGTGTGTGAGAAAATGTGAGTTTTCAAAGCCATTATAGATACTTTATAGTATCCTAAATTTAGCCAGTAGAATGGCTCAAGCTCTTTTTTTAAACAAATTTATGATCTAGACCATAGATTGGCAAACTCTTCTTTACTGTATGAGTCCAGATAGTAAATATTTTCAGCTTTATAGACCATACAATCTCTGTCACAGCCCCTCAGCTCTGCCATTGTAGCCCCAAAGCAGCCAGAAATAAAATGTAAATGAATGAGTATTCATTTGAACTGTGTTCAAATAAAACTTTATGTATGGCTGGAATTTGAATTTCAAGACTTTTACATATCACACATTCTTCTTATTGTCAATCATTGAAAATTGTAAAAACTATTCTTAGCTCATGAAAACAGGTGGTGGCCTGGATTTATTTGCCTGTGGATTGTAGTTTCCCACCCGGTGGAATAGACTACACAGTTCTAGGCTTTCTTGCACTATAGCCAAATGCTGGCTTGTTTTCTGAGGAGATAACATTTTTAAGTATGAAATAAAGATTTTTACTCTTTAGACTCTCGTATGCTGAAATGACTAATAATGAATACACTATATTTATATTTTAAGGCACTGGTTTAAAACCTAATGATTTTATATTGTCTTTTAATGAAAATTGGCTTATCAGGGGGAGTCTACTTCCTGACTATATTTCTTGCAATATATAATTCAAAGTTTTAACATTGGGATGGTTGAGAGCATCTCTAGCTAAGTGGGGAAAGAGTAATTTGCTTGTGACATTGTATTGTGCTACATATGAAATGAGTTTTCATTTCACTTACAGTTAAACAATATTAGTTTAGATGTCTAAATTAAATAATGTTGCTCTTTCATGTAAGTTTTTTATTAAAATAAGAACTGTGAATAAGAAATAAAGCAGGATCTTAACTCTAGAAAACAAACTGAGGTTGCTGGAGGGAAGGAGGGTGGGGAGGATATGTTGAAATGGGTGATGGGTATAAAGAAGGGCACTTGATGTAATGAGCACTGGGTGTTATATGCAACTCATTAATCACTAAATCCTACCTCTGAAACTAATAATATAGTATATGTTAACTAAATTGAATATCAATAATTAAAAATGAAATTTTAAATGCAAATGATAATTTCTCAACTTATTCAGTATTATTGGATCAATGAATTTGATATTATTATTATTATTATTGACATCTTCTATAGTAGAGTTTTTTCCTAATACTTCACTATATAAAATTCCAGTATATTGATTTTACTCTTGGCCATTAAACTAAAATAATGGAATTAAAATAGGGTATCTTTTTAGAAAATGGAACACTATCTACCATTATCTTCTTTTACTTATATTTAAAATCTGTCATTTTTTAAATTCAAACTTCTCATACTTTAGCAAGCATTTAGTGACCACCTATTGTGTGCTAGGTTCATAGTTTGCATATACTAGTATTTACTCAATATGGTAGCTAGGCTTTATTACTATTACTATTACTATGCCCATGCTTTTAACAAGATTAGAGTGTAGTTTAAATATAAGTGATGGAGGGTTTAAGAATTTTGTAAAAGTAAAATTCCATTTCAACAAATATTAAAGAGATACATTCTGAATAATAAAGCAGTTGTCTTGGTAGATGACTTTCATATAGTTCTTAAAGATCTGATTAGAAAAAATTATAATGAAAATAAATGGCTTTCTGTAAACTTAATGTTTTTGGCACAAAACTTAAATGTGTGATCTTTAATTACAAGGTAGAGAAAATTGCTACTCGGTGGTAAGAGTTTTGTAAAGAACTCCCTTATTTTCATTAAATAATAATTCTCTCATAATCTTCTTCTGAAATCATTCTAATACCTCCGAAACCCTTTTCTAACCCTTTCCCATAAACACTCCCAAATAAATTCACTGTTATTAAAAATATAAAACGGTTATGGGGTGGGAATGCTCTCTCTTTTCTAATGAGTTTATAGGATTGATTTTGACTTCTTAATGAAACTAGGATTCAGCATTATTTCTTCTTTAGAGTCTTTAGTTAATAAAATTTCTAGAAATGAATTTGTTTACATAAAATTGTTTTAATATAATTTGGTTATACTTTAGGGTTTTTTTTTTTTTATACTTTAGGGTTTTGTCATTAAATTTTACTTATAGCAATATACCCCAAACCCAAATACATTATTTTCTGTTCCTTAGTTTGACTATTAATAGTGTTTTACTATTACAGTGTTTAAAATTAGAAATGTATAGAGTAAGACATGCATTGAAAAGCAATATTTGGGTGGGGGATGGGGTAACTGGGTGACAGGCATTAAGGAGGGCACATGATAAGATGTGTACGGGGTGTTATATGTTGGCAAATTGAATTTAAATAAAAAAATAAAAGCAATATTTATGGCAAACTCTTTTACGGTGAAGATGTAGAAGAAGAAAAGTCTCTTGGACATATATATCAATGACTTCTATAAAATCTAAACTGCTGTTGCTAAGTTTCAACATTAGTCATTTGCCTTTATTAAATGGATTTTAATTTCCTTCTCTAGAAAGGGAGTTCTGGGAATTATGTAACAAATGTAATTTGATGAGACCAAAGCGTTCCCATCACTGTAGCCGCTGTGGCCACTGTGTTAGGAGAATGGATCATCACTGTCCATGGTAAGAAATTTATGATTTAATTTTAGTAAAAAAATAGTAAAAAATAAATCACAGTACTTATCAGATTAAAATTAAAGTTATATTAAAGTCATGCAGTTTTTAAAATTCCTTCAGTAAGGATACCTTTATTCTGTCAGGTTCTATCAGCTGCCAAAGTCATTTTTGCACATAGATCCTGTCTTTTCTAATAAGGAGATATTCAAGCAGAAAACTGACACTTAGATGCATCCACATGTACAAAAGAACTAAGATGGTTGTATAAATGAAGCAGTGTATGTAAAGCATCTAGTGTAGCATCTTACACATAGAAAGTATTTAAATAGTAGCTGTTATTATTTCTAACTGTAATAAACCGTATACATTGCATTGTTTGTATTTCCCTTTACAATTGTTTAATTAAAGAATAACACATTTCAGAAATGCTGATAACCTCATTTCTCCCCCTGTAAACTTTTTTCAATATTATGTATTGGACACAAGTATTAAGATTACATGCAAGCTGAGTGTGTATAAGTGGTAGTTAGCTGATTCTGCTGAACTGCCAACATTTTTGGCCAATAGGGGGCTCTCTTGTAATATTTTTAAAAACAGTTCAGTTGAGAAATAGAATTTTAAAAACAAATGCTGTGAGAATTCTGCATTGTATCTCATTTCAAAGCTGTCACAAAAATCTGTGAACAAGATATTGTATTTAATTCTGTTTTCCTAGCATGGGATCTCTGTATAAATATTTAAACTAGTATAGTGTAGCACTTTGTAAATATATCTAAATACATATATATTTATGTTTGTACACACATACATGCATATATACAAAGTTAACTGCATAATGGGCTTCTTAAATTTATAACTGCATTTATCTATAGTTGACTCAAGGTTGGAGTTTAGTTTTGCCTGATGATGCTGATCAATTTAGAGTTTCCCATATTTTTGGTAACTTACTCTGATAGCACAAGTTAATATTTGCGAGCTTTTAGTGAAAATTTGATTTTTACCATAAGGTGATTATTTAAATAGAAGGTAATTTCCCAAGATTAGGAAAAATAAAAGTATTTTAGATAAAAGCACTTTGTTACTGTATAAAAAAGTTTAAAATTGTCTAAGTCCATCAATAGGATAGTATAGTGTATAATATATAGTTGATGTTTAAAAAAAATGTGCCTTGAAGTTAAACAGATTAATTCTCAAGTAATTATCTAAACCTGAGTGATCTGTTTATAATAGATTTTTTTTAAAAAAAGGCTAGGTGAAACATATATTATTAGGCAAGTGGTAACCACACTGAAAAACTCAATTGTGTAACCTTTTTTAGAATAATGTTTAGGATTTTGACATTAATTACTGTTCTTAGTTACTATTCACTATTTTCAAGGTGGAAGTGTAGCTCTAAGGATTTATAAGTACTTGCGGATGTGTATTTATTTTGAGCAACTAAGAATGGAATTTATTTTTTTACGATTTTATTTACTTAGGAAGAGAGAGAGAGACACAGAGAGATAGGCAGAGGGAGAAGCAGGCTCCCTGTGGGGAGCCCCATATAGGACTTGATCCCAGGATTCTGGATCATGACCTGAGCCAAAGGCAGATGCTCAACCACTGAGCCACCCAGGTGCCCCTCAGGATAGACTTTAAAAGTAGTAAAAATCGGGAGTGCTTAACAGTAATGTCAGTGTGACAGGTTTCTGTCCTCCTACCTCAAATCATTCTGATTGCTCTCCACAGCTGGGATGCTGTCATAGAAGAGCAATATATAGAAGGTTCTTGTTCTCTTGGCCACTATCACTTCCTCTGGCGAGTGTCTTCACTGCTTTGTTCCTGTTTCCATACCAATGAAACAAGGAGACTGCCATCTGCTCTTCCTGCCACCCCGGGTGGCTGTGAGTAGAAGGCAGATCATATCCATGGACTTCTTTGTAAAGTAGAAAGTGCTTTCCAAATGTGAGGTGGCATATTTATAGTACGTCTGTTCCTGCGCACTGTTTGCTCATAGGTTTAAGAGTGTTCGCCTATCTCCATGAAGTTCAGCATACGTGAAGTTGTTCGCGTTTGTTTTCAGTTTTACCACTCCTGAGGATATGTCTTACTAAAGTTTAAAATACTGTTTCTGTTTTCCTTTTTTCTTCAGGATTAACAATTGTGTCGGTGAAGATAATCATTGGCTTTTTCTGCAGTTGTGTTTCTACACGGAACTTCTTACTTCTTATGCACTGATGTTTTCTTTCTGCCACTATTATTACTTTCTTCCAGTAAAAAAGCGTAACTTGGTAAGAAATATTTATATCCACTAATTTAGAGTGGCTGTAGTATACAGTTATTAACATGCAGTTCCTTTAAGTGCAGAAGATTGAAAACAAAAAAAACAACAAAAATAAACTCCAAACTTGGTGAATTTTAAAATGTATCGGGATTAAGAAAGTGCCCTAATCTGACATTCCCTTTTAACCAAATCCATTTTTGATTATTTATTAGGGCTCAATGACTTTCTTTAAAAAGCAACATATTAGATCTTTCAGTGTATATGTTTTGGTTTAAAAATACCTACAATGATGAGAGAGTAACTGAAAAATGTTAACTTCTTGTTTCCTTTCAGGAAGAAAAATAGGCTTTAATTTTTTTTAAAGGTTCTCGAAGGAACATTTTTAAGAAAAAGGATTCCGCCCCCCCCCCCCCCCATCCCGGACTTTTAACAATGAAAAGAATTTGCAAGCTCCTTTAAAAAGTTGTTGTTATATATACCATTGGAAACTGTGCTTTTGTCATTTTGTACAGGGTAACAATAGACCTTAGTAAGGCTTGCCCCAGATTGATGATGGTAGGAGTGATTGTGGTGGTAATAGCAGCAACATGTGTTAAGTACTTGACTATGTAAATGTTAATACCATGCTTGTGGGCATGTTTCAGTTCTCACTTTAATGCATACAACAACCACATGAGGTGGGTACACTTTCCTCCCATTTTTATAAATGAGCAAACATACTATAGAGGTTAAATAGGTAGATCATGAAGGCACAAAGCTAGATAGTAATTATTCATATGATTTTAGTTGTAGAGCTGGGATTTGAATCTGATCTTGTGTTGTTGAATCTTACTTTATGTGTTTTGGCAGTTGATATTCCAGCCTAGTTTTGTGCATAACTTGGATTGTGTTTTTGAGATACCCTGTGCGTGTATGTGTGTGTAAGACAGAGAAGGAGGCAGACAGGCAGAACAGAAAGAAAGCATGCACAAGGATGCACTTGCGCATGTGAGGAAGGAAGGTAGGATGGGATAAAGGGACAAAAGACCAGAATCCTCCATGGAGAAGGGGAATTTTTCTTTCCTAGTTATATCATTTAAATCTTAAAAATAACAATTTCAGTGGTGGTACACATAGCTAAATTTTGGAATAAGTGAGAGAAGGGTCTTTCTAAAGAATAAGGTCTTTAAGTTCTGTGTCTTTAGGTCATTTCTATATATATGATCTTTTTAAAAAAGATTTATTGATTTATTTTAGAGAGAGGGAGAATGAGTGAGGGGGAGGGACAGGGAGGAGAGAGAGTGAGAGTCCCAAGCAGACTCCTTGCTGAGCATAGAGCCGAATTCAGGGCTTGATCTCAGAACCCTGAAATCATTTTAACGATCTGAATTGACTGACCTGAAGCCAAGACTCAGATGCTTAACTAACTGCACCACCCGTGTGCCCTTCTATATGACCATTTTGTATAATTAAAAGAGAGTATTTGCTATTGTTGTTTGGCTGTGTATATTAGGTGGGGCCTTGTGGTGATTATGCTTATTAAATATAGATTGAGCAATTAATATTAGATACTAATAAGTGAAAAGAGTTCAAAAGGAGAACTTTAAATATGGATGTTTGACATTTTCACACTGAGAATTTAGTGCATGCTAGTATTGTAGTTTTAGAAATGTTTCATCTCATTTATAGATTAATTTCTGATATAATTGGCATTATAGTTAGAATATGTAAAAGGTTGAACATATCCTAAGAGTAACCTGTTTCAAGTAATTGAGCCTAATAAGAAAAGCATTAAAATAATAGTTACCCAGTAAGATTAAGGTCATAATTTTTTAAGGTGAGAGGGAGAGAGATAAAATTCGGTCATGTTAATGAAAACTTAATAGAGGTTCCCTAGGAGGAAATGCATTATAGTATAGTGGAGGGATTGGCAATTTGACCTTCTACCTGTTTTTATTAATAAAGTTTTGCTGAAACGCAGCTACTCTGATTTGTTCCCATATTGTCTGCAGTTGTTTTTAGGCTACAACAACAGAGTTGAGTAATTGTGACAGGTACATATGGTCCAAAAAACCTGAAATATTAACTCTCTATATTGAGTTTGCCAACCGTGGTAGTAGAATGATCTTGGCTTTGTAAACCGACACACCTAGGATCAAAGCCTGGCTTTTGTTATTGTACGTATAATCTTTGACACCATGTTTAAGCATTCTGGATTGCAGTGTTCTCTTTTGGAAAATGTGAATAATAAGAGATTAAATGAGATAACACATGTAAAAGTATCGGATATAGAATAGACATTCATTTGAGTTTTTTTAAACATTTATTTGAGAGAGAGAGAACGCGCACACACGTGTGCAAGTGGTGAGGAGGGGTAGTGGGGGAGGGAGAGAAGCAGACTTCCCACTGAATGAATGTGGAGCCTGACATTATGACCTGAGCCAAAACCAAGAGTGGGATGCCCAACTGAATGAGCCACCCAGGAGTCCCTGGCCTATTAATTTTTATGAAAATTTTACAGACTATTGGATGGTATTGCTGGGAGACTGGTGACAGACTGAAGAAATTTCAGTACTCAAGACAAACTGATTTCCATCTCCAAATGAAAGACAGAAACTTTGGGAAAATTCTACCAATTACAGGAAGGATCACTCTATTTTGTTTTTTGGGTTTAAAAAAATATTTTATTTATTCATGAGAGACACACAGAGAGAGGCAGAGACATAGGCAGAAGGAGAAGCAGGCTCTCCATGAGGAGCCCGATGTGGGACTCGACCCTGGACCCCGGGATCATGCACTGAGCCAAAGGCAGATGCTCAACCCCTGAGCTACTCAGGTGTCCCTGTTTTTGTTTTTGTTTTTTTAACAGGAAAACTGATTATAGGTGATGGTATTTGAATCCTCAGAAATATATGTATTTATAAATATATATTTTATTAAGTATATATTTACATGCATACTGAATGTTGACAAAATGCCCTCAGAATAGTAAACAAACGTTTACTATTAAGAGATTAAAGATGTGGGATACCTGGGTGACTCAGCAGTTGAGCATCTGCCTTTGGCTCAGGGCATGATCCTGGAGTTCCAGGATTGAGTCCTGCATTGGGTTTCCTTCATGGAGCCTGCTTCTCCCTCTGCCTATGTCTTTGCCCTTCTCTCTCTGTGTCTCTCATGAATAAATAAATAAAATCTACAAAAAAAAAAGATTAAAAATGTAGGAGAAAAAGTGGATATAAAGTGCTTTTGCATGGTATTAGATAAAGGTATGTTTTCATTCTCTGCATATGGCTGTCCCATTTTACCAACACTATTTACTGAGGAGACTATCCTTTTTCCATTTTTCTTGATTCCTTGTCAAAATTAATTGATCATATATGCATAGGTTTATTTCTGGGCTCTCTATTTTGTTCCATTGATGTATGTGTCTGTTTTTATATCACTATCATACTGTTTTGATTATTAAAGGTTTTTAATATAGTTTGAAAGCAAAAACTCTGATGCCTCCAGCTTTATTTGTCTTTCTCAAGGTTGATTATTCAGGGTTTTTTTTTTTGTTACTCTATAAAAATTTTAGGATTGTGCCGTTTCTGTGAGGAAAATGCCATTGGAATTTTGATAGGGATTGCATTGAAATCTGCAGCTTGCTTGGGTAGTATGGACATTTTAAGCATGTTTCATTCTTACAAACCATGAGCATCGAATAGCTTTCTATTTAATAGTGTTTTCTTCAATTTCTTTCATCAGTGGCATAGTTGTCACTGTATAGATCTTTCCCTTCAATAGTTAAATTTATTCTAAGGTATTTTTTGATGCAATTATAAATGGGATTGTTTTCTTAATTCCCTTTCTGATAGTTTCTTATTAGTGTTATAGGTACACTACTGATATCTGTATATTGATTTTGTATCCTGTAATTTTGCTAAATTCACTCATTAGTTCTAACAGGTTTTGGTGGAGTCTTTAGGTTTTCTGTATATATCATGTTATCTGCAAAGAAAGATAGTTTTACTTTTTTTCTATTTTGGATGCCTTTTATTTTTTTTCTTGCCTTATTGCTCTGACAAGCAGTACTAAGTTGAATAAAAGTGGTGAAAGTGGGCATCTTTGTCTTACTCCTGATCTTACAGGAAAAGCTTTCTGCTTTTTTATTACAGAGTATGATTCCTCTGGGCTTGTCATATATGGAATTTATTTTGTTGAGATATGTTCCTTCTATGCCTAATTTTAAGACTTTTTTTTTATTGTGAATGGATGTTGAATTTTATAGATTGCTTTTTCTGCATTTATTGATATGATCATGATTCCTTTTTTTCCTCTCCCCCCATTCTAATGTGGTGTATCACGTTGATTGTTTTGCAGATGTCAAATCATTTTATATCCCTGGAATAAATCCTACTTCATCATGGTGTATGATTTTTTAAATGTATTGTTGAATTCAGTTTGCAAATATTTTGTGGAGGATTTTTGCATTTATGTTCATCAGGGATTTTATCCTGTGATTTTCCTTTCTTCTAATGTCTGATTTTGGTATCAGATTAATGGAGATCTTGTAAAATGATTTTGAAATAAGGGTTGGAATTAATTCTTCGAGTAAAGCTCTCTTGTTCTGGACTTTCTTTGTTGGGTGGTTTTTTATTACTGATTCAATTTCCTTCCTAGTAATTGGTCTGTTCAGACTTTCTATTTCTTTATGATTCAGTTCTGATAGGTTGTATGTCTTTAGGAATTTATTCATTTTCTTCTAGGTTGTCCCATTCGTTGCTATAC
Source organism: Canis lupus baileyi (assembly GCF_048164855.1). Lineage (NCBI taxonomy): Eukaryota > Metazoa > Chordata > Mammalia > Carnivora > Canidae > Canis > Canis lupus. Next base: position 36,423,820 of record NC_132847.1, on the reverse strand, counting down.
AATTTTTTTATAGTAGTGTCATATGATCCTTTTGTTTGTGTGGTGTCAGTTGTAATGTCTCCTCTCTCGTTTCTGATTTTCCTTGTCCTCTATTTTTTTAGTGAGTCTAGCTAAAGTTTTGTCTGTTTTGTTTATCTTCTCAAAGAATCCCCTTTAAGTTTCCTTGATATTTTCTATTGTCTTTTTAGTCTCTATTTCATTTATTTTTTTCTCTTATCTTTGTTATTTCTTTCCTTCTACTAACTTTTGGCTTGGTTGTTTTTTTTTTTTTTTTTTTTTCTAGTTCCTTACCGTATAAAGATAAGTGGTTTGAGACATTTCTTTTTTCCTAAAGTAGGCATTTGTTGCTATGAACTTCTCTCAGAACCACTTTTGCTGCATCTCCTAAGTTGTAGTGTGTCCAGTTTCCATTTGCCTCAAGATATTTTTTTATTTGTTTTGACTTCTTCTCTGAACAAGAAGTTGGTTGTTCAGTAGAGATTGTTTCAGCAACACGTATTTGTGAATTTTCCTTTTTTTTTTTCTTATAACTGATTTCTAGTCTCATACCATTGTGGTTGGAAAAGATGCTTGATATGATTTCAGTCATCTTAAATTTATTAAGACTTGTTTTGTGGCCTAAACATATGATCTGTCCTAGAGAGTGTTCTGTGTATGCTTGAGAAGAGTGTACATTCTGCTACTGTTGGATGGGATGATCTAATGTGTACAGTTTAAGTCCAATGTTTCCCTGTTAATTTTCTTCTGGATGATCTATCCATTGTTGAAACTCAAGTATTGAAGCCCCTGCCATTATTGTATTGTTCTTTGTTTCTCTCTTCAGGTCTGTTAATATTTGTGTTATGTTGTGTTTAAGTGGCTCTATATTGTGTGCATAAATATTTACAAATATTATGTCCTTTTGTTGGATTAATCCCTTTATCATTATGTCGGTCTTCCTTGTCTCTTATTTACAGTCTTTGACTTAAATCTATTTTGTCCATAAGGCACCTGGGTTGCTCAGTGGTTGAGCATCTGCCTTTGGCTCAGGTTGTGATCCCAGGTCCCTGAGATTGAGTCCCGCATCAGGCTTCCCACAGGGAGCCTGCTTATCCCTCTGCCTATGTTTCTGTCTCTCATGAATAAATACGTAAAAATCTTATTTAAAAAAGTCTATGTTGTCTGACATAAAAGTATATCTGCTTGCTTTTGGTTACCATTTACATGAAATATCATTTTCCATCTCTTTATTTGCAGTTTATGTCTCCTTAAAGCCAAAGTGAATCACTTGTAGGCACTGTATTGAGGATTTTTTTCTTTAATCCATTCAGCCATTCTTGTCTTTTGATTGGAGAATTTAGTCCAGTTTACATTTAAGGTAATTATTAATAGGCTTGCTCTCTTTCTTTGTGATTTGATGATTTTCTACAGTTGTGATGTATATTGTTGAGTAGGAATTGCTCATCTAGTTTCTAGATTTCTTTCAAAGAGAATCTCTCCATGTGTAGCAGTAGATTCAGTGTGTCTGTGAAAAGAGTTGAATTCAGGAGCTTTGTATATCACCACTTTGGACTGGACACCTTTATGGGGTGATGAGGGGGCAGTCTTTGTACTTAGCAGTTGTTCTGTGATGTGCTTCATTGTTTCTTTGCATTTTTCCTGTTTGAGAGAGTTTATATAATTTCTTGAATCTCTGGCTTGATGACATTCTTAAGTTACAAACATTTATTTCTTTGCCTATACTATACCATTAATTCAAATACTGCTTTTGCCCAACTTTTCTTTTGCATTTCTGATACTCTGATTTTATGTACATGAGAGCTCACTGCACTGCACACCTTTCACAGTCTTTTCTGTGTTTTTTTTTTTTTTTTTTTTTTTTTTTCCTCTCTGCTTCAGAGCACGTGTTCTACTGACCTTTATTCTGGTTTATTTTGATCAGCTCTTCTGATCTGTCTAATCTACTGTCAAACCCTTCTACTGAGTTATTAATTCAGTTATATTTTTCACTTTCAAAATTTTCATTGAAACCTTTTTCATAGATCATTTCTTTAGTGAAATTCTAATTTGTCATCTATAGTTTTGAACATTTTAAAGTTATTTTAATGTCTATGTCTGACATTTCAGTTTTGAGATCTACTTATGGGTCTGTTTCTGTTGAATTTTTTTTCTGTCTCCCTTAGTTTCCAGATATTTGGTCCTTTCTTCTGACAGATCTGATAAGTTTTGTGGGATACCAGGCATTTGACAAACTGTAGAAGAGCTGGTTGATTTTTTTTCTTCTATATGATTTTTTTCTTCTATATGATTTACTCCTTTTTTTGGATTGGCAATAAAGAGAAGGCTCATCTTGATCCAACCAAAGGTTTGTATGATGAATATTTCTAAGGCTGAGTAACAGAACATTGGTCTTAATATAGCAGTTCTTTTGAAGATGACATTTATTACATTTATTGAAGTTTTGTAAAGATTTATGATTACTCGGTTTTGTCTTTGTGAAGGACTACTTTCAGTTTTCCTTCTCTCTTATGAAGTAACCCTTCATTTTCTCAGCTGAAAAATTTTGGTGTTTACTATGGATCATGCCTTTTCCTTGTTCTTTCCCCAACTCTGTAAGATTACAGACAGCTCTGAGCCTCTGCTTCTGATTGACCTTTCATACTGCTTATGAATTGGCAAGTACCTTAAGGTAAGAAGCAGTAGGACTCACCTTAGTGCATTTCTAGACTCTCAGATCTTGGGCCTTTAAGCCTTGACTACTTTGGCTACTTCCCAGTGTCTTCAGTCAGCTGTTTATTAATTAATTGGATTTTATGTGGCTTTTAGTAGTGTTCTTATTGAGATTAGTCTCATAAAATGGTTTCCCTCACAGGTGTTGTTGGCAGTAGCATTTCATTTTAAAATTTCTTCCCACGTGACTCGTTTTCCTTTTTAAAGATTTATTTATTTATTTATATATATATTTATTTATTTATTTATTAGAGAAAGAGAGAGTGCATTTGTGTGTGCATGCACAAAAGCTGGGAAGGAGCAGAGGGAGAGACTGTCCAAGCAGACTCCTGCTGAACGCAGGGCTGCATGTGGCACTAAGTCTTAGGAGCTGTGAAATCAGGACCTGAGCCAAAACCAAGAGTCAGATGCCTAACCGACTGAGCCACCCAGGTGCCCCACTTCCCAAGTGATTCTAATCTGTGTTGCCTAACTGTGCATCTCCAAGAGACAACACTCATGTCCTAGTCTAAGTAAGAGGTGTCCTGTGGAGTTGTGCAGAACAGTGCTGCTCTGGCTATAGGGTTTAAGAACTGTTATAGGAAATGAGGCTTGGGATGGACTTTTAATATAGGTAAGAGATTAACAAGATGAGATGAAGGAAGTCATTGTTGGCAAAAGAACAACAAAAGGTTAGAGGCAATAATTGAAATAATTGATTTTAAGGTCAAATACTTTCTAAAATACTAATATACCGTATAGCAAATATTTCTTTTTTTTATAGCAAATATTTCTAAGGTGAAATAATAGAGCCTTGTTTTTACCATAATAATTCTTTTAATGACACTTTATTTTTTTTCTTGTAACAAGGTAGAAAAAAACAACCAGGAATTTCAGTACAAAAGGCCCCATTATTACCATTGACATTTTAAAAAGGTAACATTTTGTAGTGGAATATTCTCCAAACAGCTCTGCTCATCAATTTTTTTTCTAGGTTTTTGCCTGTTTCTTTTTTATTTTTCTCTAAAACAACCAAACAAAACTATATCCATCTCTTCACTTTGTGTGGAAAGCTGGCCAGATAGTGTCAGCATGTTAATTCACATTGTTACCTTTTCAAATATTTGAGATATGGAATAAAGATCCCCAGATATCCCTAATTATCTTTGGAGATTAATGTATTAATGATTACTATGCATCTTTCTTGTGGAGATATTAGCACAATTATGGGATGCCATGGATTTGACCCTGTATTCTCCTGTAAGTCAAAGGAAGTAAAAGCTTAGTCTGTGTTCTTTTTTTATACCCTTTTAAGTTGGTAGATGGCAGCATAGTATTTTTTGTAGCCAAGTTTTAAAGCCAAGTACTAGTTTTCTGGTTGGGAAAAGAAAGTGTTAACAGCTCTTCACTAGGTTTTTGTTTCTTTTGTTTATTTGTTTGTTTTTAAGGTAAGAGTGTTTATTCATTAAACAATAGAAGAAATGGATTACCATTTAAACTTTGTTGTAATGGCACTCAACCTGTATTCAGTAGAAAACTGGTACATTTTGGTTAAGCTCAAGGAAGAGAGAGTTGAGAGAGAAAGCAAGCTGTTTTGCAAATTCTGGGAAGTGAAGGGCTTAAGACCCTGATTCTTCCATTCCTCTTCTCTTAGCTTCCTCTTGTCAGGAAATTCTTTCTGTGCTGGGTTGTTTTAACTGCTTTGCAGTTGCCCAGGTGTTTTTTTTTAGAGTAACTTAATACTTTTTAAATTTCTTCTCTTCCTTTACTTTTAAAATGTCCACCTATCATGAACTTTCAAGGATTTATATGTTTTTACTATGTAAAGCTTTGAGGAAATATTTCAAATATCCTTTAATGAGGGAAGGAGGTATAGGAGATAAGGAATTTATTCACCAGGAATCAATGCCTCAAATAAGGATATATTTTAACGCTGTAATTATTGATATATATTCTAAGTTTTATACTAATGAAAGCCTACAACTCTAAAATAAGTATTACTGTCTTCTTTGTAGACAGTCACTAAAATAATCTCAAAATTCTCAGTATTTTTTTTTTTAATTTTTATTTATCTATGATAGTCACAGAGAGAGAGAGAGAGGTGGAGACACAGGCAGAGGGAGAAGCAGGCTCCATGCACCGAGAGCCCGACGTGGGATTCGATCCCGGGTCTCCAGTATCGCGCCCTGGGCCAAAGGCAGGCGCCAAACCGCTGCGCCACCCAGGGATCCCAAAATTCTCAGTATTAAAACAAAAATACGTAAATGGAAAAACTGCAGAAACTTAAATGATAGGTATCTTTCTAAATAGATAAGGATGACTTAAGCATTTTTTGTTAGAATCACAGAATCCAAGATCAATAAAAATCATAAGCTTTGAGATATTTGGATAAGTTTTTCAAATGTTAGATGTTAAATTAGTTTGAGCATCATTTATATTTATCATGCCAATATAATGCTAAATTTTATTTTTTAAAACCCCTCTTGAGACTAATGTCTTACTTTAAGTAGTTAATTGGGATGAAGTCATTTTAAAGATTTCAAGACATGTAGATTGGCAATGATTTGGCATTTTAAATGAATAAAATAAATGAATATTAAAGAAACTGAATTTTCTTTGACCAAGGTCCAGATTTGACTACTTCCCACATAGTTATTTTAAATATTTAAAAGCAAGTGCCTAGTCATTTGGTATATTATTAAATTATAATAATGTATTTCATTTTGTTGTATGCTAGCTTACCAAAAGCAAAATTAGAAAATTATAGCTTTATAATTAAATATGGAGGAAGGTATCATTTTACTTAGAATGCTTTTAGAAATTTATTATTCATGGATAATGAATATATCATTAGTCATATTTTTCATAAATTTTACGTTTGGTTATTTTGGATCTGTAAGCATTTGATTAGTAGAAAATGTCAAGTCATTTAAAGTATCTCTGAGAGGATAAGTATTATGGTTCTATTGTACAGAGAAGGTGACTAAGAATCGGAGAGTTCCAAAAATACTCTAGTCCAAGAGTTATCACTTGGCAGAGGTATGATTTTGGGCCATTTCTATCCATCTCTAAATCAGTGTTCTTTCCATATTACCAAGATACTATTGCACTTTTTGTATTTTTCCCTAATGGTTTTTTTTTTTTTTAACAATATTATGATAGCATTGTTAATTTTTAAAAAATACAGATTTAAAAAACGCTGAAGCATCACAAAAATCTCTTCTTCAAAGAAAGCTCATCAAGTATCCTGATTGGTGAATTCATACTTTGCTGTTTTCACTTTTTACTGAGGCAATGCATTTGTAGTAACTTATCTAATATAAAGACTGTCAAAATAGACCTTGTAAAGGCATTATAATGGCTTAAATATTTTTTAAAAATATGTACCTGCTGTCAATCTCATAGGCAACACTGTCTCTCTAGGTGAGAAAATCTGAGGTGGTTTTCTTTTTGAAATAAATAATTTATAGCTGTTAGTATAGAGATTTTGTAGCTAATCATTTGTGTCATAGCACATTAGTTCTAAAGTATCATCTTTTAAACTGTTTTTAGATGAAGTAGATTCAGATAATTTGTAATTGATTCTTTTGTACCTATTTTTTTGTGAAGGCCCAAAACTAATATATTCACTGCATTTAAGGCTATGGGAAGAGTGACAGGAGGGGGATGGCAGGGAGAGAATCACAAAAGGTACATGCCACCAACATTCAGAAGAGGAAGATAAATCATGTGTAGCAATTTGACCAATCCTTGGCTAGGAAGATACATTATTATTATTCCAGTGAGCCCATATTTAATACTGTTGCTAAGGATTTGATGTCAGATACAACAGTGCCACAGATTAGATGTGTAGCTTTTTGGCTAACCAGAAGATGGGATTGCAGTTAGCTTTGAATGTTGGTAAATCTCCTTATAATTTATTTTATTCTGTCTATATAATCAGTTTTAATGTATCCTGAGTACTTCTATTATTTGTTGCTATTTAAGAAGTATTTTAGACTTAGTCAATAACTTTGTTTTTTGGTGTCTGTAAAGTCATTCATTGATTTATCTTGATCACTTTAGAACAGATAAAATCATTGAAATATGCATTTAACTTTTTTGGATTTTGGGGGAAAATAGTTGAGACTAGACAAGAATAGTGTGGAATTAAGAAAAAATGAAATGAAAATTCTTTTTAATGCTAATATGGTCATTTGGCATTTTTGTGCGTGCATCCTGAAGTGGTAGTAGAAATATCATCCCTTGGTAAATATTTTTTTTTTTTTGCTTGAAAGTAATAGTGTCAGATACATAACTAGTTTATATTAATAGGGAAAAAACAGTTTAAGAATAACCTATTATTGGGGTGCCTGAGTGGCTCAATTGGTTAAGTGTCCAGACTCTTGATTTCAGCTCAGGTCTCCATCTCAGGGTTGAGAGTTAAAAAAAAAAAAACAAAAAAACAAACCCAATAAGAATACCATTATTCTAACAGTTGTCAGTTGTGTGTGTCAATATATCCCTTTGCTTTTAGTGATACATAGAACATGAAAACCTTATAATAAATCTTGACCTTGCCCTGCATACCAGGTCTATTGAATATATATTTGGCAAATTTGTTTATATAGCTATTTATGAATATTATAGCATTTAATATAAATGATTTAGCAGTTTTTATTTCTCTCTGAGAATGGTTCAGTCGCTTTGAGTTTAAATGGTTATAGCCTGGCAGCAATTTCATTGTCTCATCTTTTTTTTTTTTTTTTTTTTTTGAGGATTTATGTATTTGAGAGAGAGAATGTGTGGGGTTGGGGAGAAGGAGAGGGGGAGAGACAGAGAGAATATCAATCAGGCTTCATGCATGGGGCTCAATCCCATGAACCCCAGATCAGGATCTGAGCTGAAATCAAGAGTCGGACACTTAACCAACTGAGCCAACCAGGCACTCATCTTGCTCATCTTTGACCAAACATCATAAGTTAAATTGTAAATGTAGCAAGAACACATGGTGTTTTTTTTTTAATTGAATTGCTCCAGTTTTTCTAGATTTTTTTTACTATTAAGATATGAGAAGGCAGACAAAATGGGTTTTCTAAATATTTTACCCTCAGCCATGAAACTGGCAGTGAGGTACCAGTATAGTTTGCTCTCTAAGAAAGCTGCAATTATATCTGTATCAAAATTTAATGTGTAATCCTGAACACTTGATGGCCATTAAATGTGAATAATTTTATTTAGATTTGAGTTTCCGTTAGGATTTAACAAAACTGAAAGAGTGCATTTTACTTGGGGGCTGGATGTCAGAGAGGGTGCAGAATGCTCCTATAACTTCTTTGGAATATTATGCTAAAACTTAAGCTATGGCTTATTCTAAGAAGTGCTGATAACATTAGAGATAAAACAGGATTATATCTTATGCAGTTATATCTAATTGCCACATGAATCTAACTTCAGCATGTAAAGTTGGTTATAAAGCCATTTTGAAAATTCAAATTTGTATGCTTTACATATCTCAGTTATGACATAAGCTATTTTCATTTTTGAAAAATAGGGAAAACCAAATCCCTTCCAGCAGTGCAGTGGTGGGGGAGAGGGCTGGGGAAGAGGGAGGTTTTGTCCCCAAGAGTACATTGGTAATGTCAGGAGACATTTTTGGTTGTCACAGATCTCGGGAGTGCTTCAGGCATCTAGTGGGTAGGGGCCAGAGTTGCTGCTAAATATCCTACAAGTCATAGGATAGTCCCCCCAACAGAGAGTAATTCAGCCCAAAGCATCAACCATGCTAAAGTTGAGAAACTTTTTAGTAAGGAGAAAGATCACATATACCTAAAACCTTGTTAATTTTTGGGTTAGTCTCCTAGAAACACAGAAAACTACTTAAAATAATAGCTTATAAATAGAAATTGCTTTCTACTGATGCTATAAAAACTTACCATTTTATAGTAATATAAAATTTTATTTGTAAAACAAGTTTATTTTTAAAACTTATGAAAATACTCATTTAGTCATTTAACAAATATTTGTTGAGTGTCTACTGTGTGCATTGGTCGCTGATCTAGGCTCTGAGGGTGCAGCAGTGAATAAAACCAAGTTCTTGCATTAAGGAGCTTATATTCTAATTGGAGGAGACAGGCAATAAACACATATATGACAGGCAAAGGAGTATTGTTAAGTATGATTACAGTTGGGTAAGGGATAGAAGTTAATGATTGATAATGTAGTTGGAGAAGGCCTTACTAAAAGTGTCAACAGTGATACTTGAGCAGAGACCTGGAACTCAAGCAAGTCACTGATATTGGGAGAAAGAGCATTCCAGGGAGAGGAAAGAACCAAAGTCCAGTCCTCCTGAGGCGGGAGCACACTTGATATTTTCAAGGAATGGTAAGAAGGCCAGCCTACCTTGAGTAGAGCAAGTTGGGGAGAAAGTAGGAGGAGCTGAATTGAGAGTAGTGGTAGATGGAATTGGAGGTTGGAGATGTTTTTTTTTAGGATGTTTGGTGGTCGGGACTTTGGAAACTATTGGAGGGGTCTTGAGCAGAGTTACACAAACTCATTTACATTTTAGGAAGAAAACTGATGGGAAGGATATGAAGAATTAATTGGAGGAGGATAAGGATGGCAGCAGTAAGACTAGTTGCGAGACTACTAAAATGTCCAAACATGAAACGATTATGGGAGTGGTGGAAGTGTTGAGAAGTGGTCCATTATAGTTTAAAGAGCTAAAAGACTTGGTGATGATTTCGATGTGGGGTATGAGATCAGATATGACAAGTCGAAAAAAAATATGACAAGTCGAAGATGATTTCATGGCCTGAACAACTGGAGGAAAAAATATATCACTTACTAAAGTGGAGAAGCCTGGAGGAAGAGTTGATTTTAGGAAGAAGTTAAAGACTTTGGTTTGATGTGTTTACTATGAGATAACCTGGATATTGAATATATCTAAGAAGAGATGTTAACTAGACAGATACAGGAATGTGGATTTCAGTGGAGTGGTGTGTACTACAAATTTATGAGCTTTCAGCATAAAGATGGTATTTAGAGTCAGGGAATCTGATAGGAGATTTTCTAGGAAGTGTATAGTCTTTTTGTCTTCGAGAGAAGAAAAGAGGTTTAAAGACCAAGCCCAGGGCACTCTTAACTTTTAGAAGGCAGAAAGAGGAGGAGGAATCAGAAAGGTGACTAAGAAGGAGCAGCTAGTGAACCAGAAGGTGAAAGTGAGGGTCAAGAAAGTTGATGGTGTCCTCAGGAGAGGTTATAGTAGTGTACGGTGGAGTGTAAACAAGCAGGGAGTCAAGTGAAAGTATTGGGGGAAGGTAGTAATAGGTAGTGAAATGGTATTTGGGTCGACAGATTGGAGGTGCCACGGTTGTTGAGAATTTGTTAGCCTAAGATTTGTTCTTTTTGTTACATTGATAGAGTTTGTTTTCATTGCAATGAATATTGCTATAAATATTCATGGTGCGTTTGACCCTTAAATAGTGCAGGGGTTAGGGGAGCTCACCCCTGTGCAGTTGAAAATTCATGTATAACTTTGACTCTCCCAAAACTTCGCTAATAGTCTACTATTGGCTGGCAGCCTTACCAATAACTTAAACAGTTGGTTAACACATATTTAAATACCTGTTATATACTGTATTCTTACGATGAAGTAAGCTAGAGAAAAAAAATGTTATTAATAAAAGCATTAGGAAAAGAAAGTACATGTTTAATACAGTAAAAAAAAATCTGGATATAAGTAGACTGGTGGTGGTCAAGCTGGTGGTATTCAGAGGTCAACTGTGTTTCATTTAATATAAGACAATTTATTCAGTCTACTGACGGACATTTGAATTGTTTCCAGTTTGGGGCTGTTATAGTTAATGTTGCCAGAAAGCATCATTGTTCATATCTCTTGCTGTATACGTGCATGAGTTTCACTGGGACTTAAAGCTAGAAGTTATAGTGTTCAAAGTATATATCTATGTTCCTTTACATACTGTTCACAGTTTTCCAAAGTGGTCCTACAAATTTAAATCCTCCACTAGTAGAGGATATAGGTTCAGAGTACTTTACAAAGTTAGCCATTTTGCTGGAGATGAGCAGTACTTGACTTTTGTTCTCATTTGCATTTCTCCAATGACTAATGGTATTGAACCCCTTTTCATATGTTTACTGACCAAATGAATAGCCTATTTCATATAGTGTGCCTATGTTAAGTATTTTGCCTATTTGGTGGTTAGAGAGGTGTTGACTTTTTTTTTTTTTTTGTAATTGTAGAGTGTTTTAGATTTGAGCTCTTTTTTGAGTACATGTGTTGTAAATATCTTTTCTCTAGCTTACCTTTTCAGTGTTGATGATATTTTTTGATGAACAGAAGTTTTTGATTTTCATGTACTCCAACTTATCAATCTTTTCTTTTTCAGTTAGTGCTTTTTAGGTTCAACGTAAGAAGTCTTTTTCTATCCCCAGATCATCAATATAATTCTCCTGTATTGTCTTCCAAGTATTATATTTTTTTACATTTCCACCTGGAATTGATTTTTATGTTTCTCATGAGGTATGAGTCAGGGTTTCATTTTTTTCATAGGTGGATAGCCAATTGATTTAGCACCATTTATTAAAAAGATAATTCTTTCCACTTTGCCCTGCAGTGCCATCTTCGTCATAAAACAAGTAGTGTATGTGTGTATCTGTTTCTGGTTCTTTGCTAGTCCATTGGTCTTTTGTCTATCCTTGTGGTTGTACCATGCTGTCATAACCATAGTTAGATAACAAATTTTGTTATCCGGTGGAGACTCTTTTTTTTTTTTTTTTCATTATTTTTTGCTCCTTCGGGAGCCTTTTTAGACATTTTCTCCGCTTCCTTCAATGAAATTAAATACCAAGTAATAGAATTTTGTCAGGTAGGATTAATTTGTGTTTGGGCACAAAACTGTTGAAACGGGTGATTCAACACCCGTGATTCTTCCCCCGCCACCTCCGCCCGAAGAAAAAATTTTCTCCCTCTTAGGAGCCATATAACCTGTATTGAGAATGCATGTAGTAAACCAACCCTCTCACTTTTTTCTTTTTATATAGGAGTGATATGATATTCGCTGTGGTTTTTCTGTTTGTTTCAATGAAATTTAGAAACAGCTTACTTAGTAATTTGTACAAATTGAAACAAAGTAAAAGTAAAAAAAAACGAAAACCAAAAAACCCTCTGCCACCAGTACACTATGCGCTCTCCTGGTGGGGGATTTTTATTGGGATTGTATTAATTTTATAATCAGTTTGGATAGTTGATATCTGTAACAGTACTGAGTTTCCTGATCATAAGCATAGTATAGCTCCAAGAAGAAAACTGCTTCAGGAAGAAATTGGAAACAGGAGTTCTATCACCCTAAGTGAGTAGTTAAAACTTTTGCAAAGAATATTCACAGATTTACCAGTAAGGTCTAGTCTAATCAAATATGAAAGGAAACAAGAACTCTAGTCTTATAAAACTCTTTTAAAAGAAAAAGAGGGAACTCTCCCCATATATGTACATATATGTGTACTATATGTTGAATACATCTTATCAAAGATAAGAAAGCAAATTATAGCCTAGACTGATTATGAACATAAACAACTTCTACACAAAATAGTAGCAAACTGAATATATATATTATATATACATAACCAGCTTGATCAGATCTTAGAAATGAAAGGTAGTTTTTATATTAGAAAATCAGTATTTTTATCACATTAACAGATTAGAATTAAAATCATATGTATTCAGACAACCCTTTAGACAATTAAATTAATAGCAAAACTTTTTAAATAGAATCAAGAAACAGGAAGTTCCTGAATTAAATATGGTCAAAAAAGTACAAGATGTCTGGGGGAAAGATATGAAGCTGAATGGAGAGAGAGAGAGAGAGAGAGAGAGAGAGAGTCTTGATTATGTATTATAATTTGAAAAACTAATTTTAAAATTCTGATGGAAATACAGATTATCTAGAATGACTGAGGCATTCTTGAAAAAGAACAAGAGGGGTGACATGGCCCATTAGGTATGGAGATTTAGTAGAAAGACATAGTAGCTAAAGTGTAAGTCACTGGTATAGGGATAAACCAATTCAGACCCCTATGTTTCAGTGCACAAAAAGAATAAACATCAATTTCAGGTGGATTAGTGACCTAAATATGAAAGGCAAAACTATAAAGCTTTTAAAGGCTTTGAATGATAATAGACGAATAAATCATTATTACCTCAGGCTTCTTTTTTTTTAGAGATTTTATTTATTTATTCATGAGAGAGAGAGAGAGAGAGAGAGAAAGGCAGAGACACAGGCAGAGGGAGAAGCAGGCTCCACGCAGGGAGCTTGACATGGGACTCATCCTGGATCTCCAGGATCACGCCCTGGGCTGAAGGTGGCGCTAAACCTCTGAGCCACCCAGGCTGCCCCTACCTCAGGCTTCTTAAACAGGAAATAAAAAGCATTAAAGGAAAAGATTGATAAATTGGTTTACATTAAATTGAAGCACTTGGAGTTATCAAAATATGCCATAAAAAAAGTGAAAAGGTAGATTCAGAGTAGAAGAAGGTATTTGCAATATACAAGTAAAACATGGTAGTATCCAAATGGTATGAAGAATGAAGTAGTAATCTTTGCCTTCAGGGTAGAGGTGAGGGAGAGAATATGATAGCAAAGGAATGTACAGATGAAAGCTCTGTGTGGTTTCAGATGTTCTCATTCTTGAGCGAGTGGTGTTATTTTTCCCTAAAATGAACTTACATCCTATGCGTTTTCTGGATATAAAGACATTTCTTAACAACAACAACAAAAAGAAATGGGAAAATGAAAACGATAAAGATATATCTTTATTATAGCAGTTTGCTAGGGCTTCCATAACAAATTATTAGAGACTGGAAGGCTTAAACAACAAATTCATTTTCTCAACAGTTTTGGAGGCTGGAAGTCGAAGAGCAAGAAGTCAGCAGGTTGGGTTTCTCTGGATGCCTCTGTCCTTGGCTTGCAGATGGACCACCTTGTCGCTGTGTCCTCACATGAGGACATCTGTGCTTGAGCATCCCTGGTGTCTGTGTTTTTTAATTTACTCTTATAGGGCTACCAGTCAGATTGAGTTAGTGCCCACCCTAAAGGACTTGTTTTAAGCCCTTCACCTCTTTAAAGGCTCTGTCTCCAAATGTGATCACATTCTAGGGTCCTAGGAATTAAGTTTTTAACATCTGGATTTTGGGGGAGACACATTCAGCTACAACACTGATGATGTAGTAAAGTTCTTGAATAGTAAACGGGTTCTTGTGATTTGGATAAAGTTTCCCAGACCAATTTTTAGATCCCAGAATTGCTTCATGAAAAAAAATTAAAATAAAGCAAGGATGTTGTGCTCTGAAGAACTGTGCTAAATGACCAAGATAGTGTGCTAAAATGGAATTTCTCAAGGTATTTTACTGTCTTACACAAATACTCTTAAATATAAGTATGAAACCAAGTGAATAAATATAATATTAGAATTAGATCTTTTAGTCTCATCATCCCCAAGATTTATAAATCCTAGTTGACAAAATTTTTAAAAAAGCTTTTCATTGGGAGAAGAGAAGATGCATTTTATTTGGTCAAATATGGTATTTTTATTACACTCCACTCTACTATAACACCATATGTGCATTTCTGAAATTCACCCTTCTATGCAAAATTATGCAGTGAAAACCACAGGGCTTATGGGAAGATGGAGGCACAACACTCAGAAACTTTGTCAGTGACTCTCAAAAGGATCAGAAGACTCTCAAAAGGATCAGAACCTAATAAAATCAACAGCTTGGTTTCACAGTTAAATAGTTAAGAAATGCATACATAATACTATACTGGACTTGACACTTTACCTTAAAAGAGACCTGCCATGTAGTTGTGGAAGTGGGCATCAGACAGGTTGCAGTAAGTGACTTACTCAGAAGCAATGGAAGGAGAGCCATCTGAAATCTGAGGGAAAATTGTAATAGCAGTTGTGGCAGAGTGTGACTCATAATACAGACAATGAATTATGGTAGCCAGTAGGTGTTCAGATGTGTGCATGTGTTATGTGTATTCCCATGTACCTTCGTTTAGCAGGGTGTGGTTTTCCAAAATCATGTAGGGTTTCTTGCAGTTAAAAATCACACATAAGTAAATGGAATTCTTGCTACGCTCAAGCTGTTGTTTCACATACTGACCATGTTGGAACACTTTCGTGTTTTCAAGCAGCATTATAGCAGAATTTACTGCACTTAATTTCTTATACATGGCTCCATTTTTTTATTTTAGCATGTTTTGTAAGGACTCTGCGTTAGGCTCTTTTCACTGAGCTTTTGAACTGACTGCCAGAATTTGACTGCTAAACAGCATCATGAGTGTCTTGGTGAATTTTAAGTTTTTCTAGACTAACGAATTGAGTGGTTTGGGTGTAGACTCAGATTTCTGCTTGAGTCTGGTGGATGGTCACTGTGATACACAGAAAGGCACCAGTTCTTTTGTTTCAAGCAAACTCATTATGTTCAGTGACCTTCCTATTTTTGATGTTGCCAGGAAGATATCTTTAAGCCTTAGCCTGAATTAGTGTTTAAAAAGCATATGGGTGGTTATATTTTGGGGGTCCTTCCCATTCATTTGTTGCTTCTGTTCACTGTGGAAGTATTATTTCAGAGCTTAGCAGCAGTAGGTTTCCAGAACTCTCTCTCACTCTTCTGGTCTCTCTGCTTGGTAACAGAGGAAATGAAATGCTTCTTGTTTTCATTTTTACACCACTTTCTTGGGTTCACTTTCAAGAGACTCGTTTTTATGCCTTGAGCCAGGAAATCAGCTTTCCCTCAGAGCATTTACATTTCTCCTCCTTGCTTGGTGTTTCTACAGTCCTCTGCATGCATCCCTGTTAGAGAGCATATATCATGTTGTTTTGAGTTTCAAAAAATTGGGTTCTCTCTTGAAATAAACTGCAGCTTTTTCAGGGCATAGATCATATCTTTCTCATTCTTACTTTTCTGTTACATAGCACAGTGTTTGGTGGTGATGGTTGAGTGGATGGATAGTTGAATGGGTGAAGAAGGCTTAAAGAGAGCTGGTCCACACGATCCTATCATTTGTTTCCCCCTCATTTTGACTAAGTGACGTATCTCTAGGTGTCTTGATCACTTGATCTTTAATACTATGAGTCAGGCTTGTACATTCAAACTCTCTAGAAATATAATAATAAAATTTCCTTTTGTGTAACTGTGTAATTGTGCACTATATGTTTTCTTTTTGTTTATTTTTTTTTTCTGGAAACAGTAAATAAGCTTGGCTAATTTGGAACTTTAGGATTGAGGCTTTTTGATACAAGAGTAGTAAAATTCCTATTTTTTGGCTTGCTACTATGAATTAAAACACTTATTTTTGAAATTTTCTAATATTTATGTATTGATTAAGTGGAATAAACTTAAAAGGGGGAGAGTATTTTTTTAAGATAAGGGAGCAATGTTAATGGGTTAATTCTTGACTGTTTTGAAATTTTACATAACTTGTCAATTTGTTTTAAGTCTTTTTTCTCTCTTCTTATAGGACCTCTTTGTTGTTAGGCATGAATTGGCCATAATGAGACTAGCTGCCTTTATGGGCATCACTATGTTAGTTGGAATAACTGGACTTTTTTATACTCAGCTTATTGGCATCATCACAGTAAGTATGTTTTTTCAATGTAATGTATTTATGAACATATTCCCTAATTATGAACTTAATTCTAAGAAGTGACAAAAAGTTTATAAATTAAAGGAGAAAATTACCCATAGCTATTTATATATTTTCATTTTCATATGCCTATGTAATTTTAAAGTAGTTACAATAGGTGTATAGAGTATATATACAATTATACAATTTTGTATCCTGCTTTTAAAAATTAGCATATTTTTGTATGACTACAGACTCCATGTTTATAGTTTTTAATAGTTGGATATACTCTGTTTAGTGACTTGACTATATTTTAGTTAACACTTTTCCTGTTGATCAGCATCTAATGTGTAATATTTTTTTCTATATTACAAATTACACTACTTTGAACATCTCATTTTCCTCTTTAAACTATTTAAGATAAATTCCAAAAAGTGGAGTTGCTGGTAGAAACATTTTATTAGTAATTAGGTCTTATTTATTTTTTGCATATATTTATTAGTCAAATGGGATTTATCAAACAGAGAAGTTCAAAAAGTGAGAAAATTATATTGAGTAATGATATAAAAGTTTGGTAATACACTGCATTGTAGAAGATATAGGTTAAGGTTTTCTTATACATTGTTGATAGAGGGTAAATTAGCATAACCTTTTGGAAAGGTGAATTGTCAGTGTGTATCAAACATTAAAATGCACAGTCCTTTTGATCAATCTCTACACATTTATTTTGCAGAAACTATTGACATATGTATAAATAAATATGTATGTAAGAAATGATCTCCATTGTTATGTTATGTATAGCAAATGTATATGTAAACTTAAGTGTTTACCAGAATATGTTCAGTGAAAACAATGTATAGTAAGAAAAAAAACATATCAAAACTTTCTATAAAGTAACAGTAATCAAAAAAGTGTGGTACTGGCACAAGGGTATATATATATATATATATATATATATATATATATATGACATAGAATTGAAACTCTAGAGGTATTTGTATATAAATATGGTCAACTAATTTTCAACAGGAGCACCCAAACTATTCAATGGGGTAAAGAAAAATCTTTTTTTTTTTTTTTAAGAAAAATCTTTAATAAATGCTGCTGGGATAACTAAATGTACACATGCAAAAGAATAAAGTTGACCCTTACCTCAAACCATAATACATAAATTAACTCAAAATGGATTGTAGACCTAAATGTAGGATCTAAGATTATAGAACTCCTAGAAGAAAACATAAGAGTAAATTTTGGAATAGGAAATAGTGTTTCAGATATGACTCCCAAAGTGCAAACAACCAAGAAAAAAATATAGTTAAATAAAAGTGTAGACTTTTGTGCTTCAAAGGACACTATCCAGAATGTGAAAAGGTGGCTCATGGAATGGGAGAAAATATTTGTAAATCATGTATGTGATAAGGGGCTTTTTATATCTAGGATAGAGAACTCCTGTAACTCAATAATAAAAGGACAGCTTAATTAAAACATGGTCAAAGAATCTGAATGGACATTTGTTCAAAGAGGTTATATCAATGGACAAAAAATACATGAAAAGATGCTCTATAACACTGGTCATCAGAGAAATGAAAATCAAAACCATGATGAGGTACCACTTCACACACGCTATGATGGCTGTATGAAAAAAAGATAGTAGCAAAAGTTGGTAAGGATGTAGAGGAGTCAGAATCCTCACACACTGTTAGGGGGCATGTTAAACAGTGCAGACAACAGTTTGGCAGTTCTTTAAAAAGTTAAACACAGAATCATCACTTCATTCAGCAGTTCCACTCCTAGTTGTCTACTCCAGAGAAATGAAACGTGTGTTCACATGGAAAAATTTGTACATGAACATTTATAGCAATGTTGTTCATACATAATAGCCCCAAACTGAGAGTACTCCAGATATCTGTTAGCTGATGAGTGGATATACAAAATGTGGACTATCCATACAATGGACATTATTCTGCCCTAAAAAGAAGTGGAAGTCCTGATGCATGCTACCACATGGATGAACCTTGAAAACATTATGCTAAGTGAAAGAGACCAGTCATAAGAGGTCTTGCCTTTGTGTAATTCCATTTATATGAAATGTGGAGAATAGGCAAGTCTGTAGAGACAGAAAGGAGATTAATGGTTAACTAGGAGTGGAGAGCTAGGGGGACTGGAGGTGATGGCTAAAGGATATTGGGTTTCTTGTATGAGGTGCTGAACATATTTGGTAATGGTTGAATGACTGTGAACATACTAAAAAAAACATCAAAATGTGCACTTTAAATGTGTGAATTGTATAGTATATCAATTATATGACAATATAGCTCTTAACAAAATGACTTCTCTCATAAGTTAGGTGTTAATTTTACTCATTTTATTTTCATTCATTTTGCATATAATTTGTCAGTGTCCTATTTTCTTAATGTGTTCTTTCCTCTTATTGATCAGTAAGAAATGTTAATAACAATGTTAACTTTCAGAAAAAAAGAAATATGCAGGAAATAGCTGTGTGTCTCTCTCTGTCCTTCTATCTGTTTTCAGACTACCCCTGGAAAGGCACATTAGATATAGGTAGTGATAACCAGCCTCTGAATAGAACAGAAAGAATAGTCAGAAATGGAGGGAAAACATATTTCCTGTATAACCTGTGTTTGTATACTTTATAAGGTACTCATAACCTTTGCTCCCTAGGTTTTATAGGAAAAATACTAAACACACAGGAAATTTTGAAGAATTTTGCATGTGGG
The DNA here is from genome assembly GCF_048164855.1 of Canis lupus baileyi. Classification (NCBI taxonomy): domain Eukaryota; kingdom Metazoa; phylum Chordata; class Mammalia; order Carnivora; family Canidae; genus Canis; species Canis lupus. The sequence continues at coordinate 36,404,766 of NC_132847.1, read as the reverse complement.
TAGGTGAATATCCAGCCACAATGGACATAGTAGAATAATTATCTCATGTCAAACTATCAGTCTATATTATCTTTTGATATACATATCAAAATAAATTGCATCAAATTGTTCACCATGCAAATCATTAACTAGAGCTCGATGCTTGTTTACATTTTTTTCCTTTGAGGCAAAATTTCCTACAGTGAAGAGCATACATTTAAGTGTTCCTATTGGGTGTTCCTATTGGATGAGCAGTGCACCCCAAAACTTTTCATAACATAGAATATTACCATCACCTCAGAAAGTTTCCTCATGCCTCATGGCAATAAATCTGCCTCCTCCGCAGAGGCACTACTGATCTGATTTTTCCCCACCATAGATTAGTACTGGTTGTAGAATTTCATGTGTGTCATTCATATAAGTTTTTCACTCAATATAATCTTTTTTGATCTGTGTTGTTGCATGTATTGATGATTACTTATCGTTGCTGAGTAGTATTGCACTGTATGACTGTGCCACAATTATTTACTTTGTTGATAGAAGGCTGGCTCGATTCCAGCTTGGACAATTGTGAATAAACCTACTAAGAACATTTTTGTTCCGGTCTTTTTGTATTAACATGCTTTCATTTTCTTGGGGCAATATCTAGGACAAGAATTGCTTTGTCACTTAAGAAAAGTTTATCTTTTGTTTCATAAGCAACTGCCAGATCTTTTTCCCAAGAGACCGTACCATTTGTACTCTCACCAACGATGTATGAGAATTCTAGTTGCTCCACATTCTTGTCAACATTTGTTGTTGTCAGCCTTTAATTGCAACTCCTGAGGTCGGTTTTTTTAGCATCTTGTTTTAATTTCTGTTTCCCTGATGACTCGTGATACCGAACACTTCTTCATGTGCTTATTCGCTGTTCATCGATTGTATAATGTCTGTTTAAATTACTTTTATTGTTAATCAGCTTGAAATATTTTTTAATATCATGATTTCTTGAATGATGATGAATAACATGGTTTTAATAACAGTAGTGAAGATGAAAGTAGGTCTTTGCCTCTTTTCTCTACTCTTATACTACTAATTCATAATTGTTTTATAGTCTATCTTTAAATTATGTCAGAATTGCTAGATTATACTCACACTTTGAATTTTCACTTTTGCAGTTGCCAAGATCATTGGTAGAGGTTTATATCCCCTGAAATGATAATTCTCAGATTTTTTTTTCAGTTTCTAATGATGAATGGCTGGAAATGGACATTTGGGATGTTGCTGCTAAGAGTGCAAGTTACTTATAAGGGTCATTGGGTTTATAGCTGGGGGCAACAGGTTCCTTCTTACCCAGCAGCCCCAGAAGCTTCAGAGAAGGAAGTTTGGCAGCAAAGTCTTCAAAAATCTTTCAAGAATCTCCACTATAAAATTTTAGTGTTCACTTTTGAATTGGCCATAAAGTTATTTTTTGAATTTGTTGCTTTTTAAAGGATGAAGAATATCAGATTACTTACTGAATTTGTTGGTTTTTAAAGGACATATGATACCAGATTTTATTCTGACTCTTTTCTGTATTACCAACATGTTAATATTTTCCAAATTGCATGATTTTTTCTTTTGCTATAATACTGAACAGCACTTCATTGTCTTAAGATGGGGAGTTTGGGTTCTGATGTTGTGCTATTTCTAAAACTAAGTAGAAACCACATTTGTTATATAATGCTTTCTCCAAAAGTTTCATTTCTTTCTGTGTACATATAGTGCCCTCTCAGAATACTCTACTAAACAGTTCTGATATCTGTAGAAATTATACATTTGTGAAACATTCAAAAAAAGAATGCAGTGTTAAGATATATATTTGTTAGTCCAGTGTTTACCCACTCTACCTCCTATTGAATCTAAGTACTTTGGACATTTACAGTAAATTTCAATTCCATTTTCTGGGCTTTCATAGTGAGCTTCTAGCATCACTCTTTTGGGATTAAAAACAAAATTTCTTTTATGGTTTCCAGAATGTACTCCTCCTCACATTGATTTAAGGCTCTTTAAGGTTTAATTATTTAAAGTTGTTAAACCTCAGTATTAATTTTAAATCTAATGAATTATCAGTATTTAAATAAAAGAATTTAATATTTTTAATTAAAATTAAAAATACAGAGATTTTGCTTATTTATTTATTTATTTTAAATTTTTATTTATTTATGATAGTCACAGAGAGAGAGAGGCAGAGACACAGGCAGAGGGAGAAGCAGGCTCCATGCACCGGGAGCCCGACGTGGGATTCGATCCCGGGTCTCCAGGATCGCGCCCTGGGCCAAAGACAGGCGCTAAACCGCTGCGCCACCCAGGGATCCCGATTTTGCTTTTTTAAAATACAGTATGCTTGCTGTTTCATTTTATGAAAAAATTAGTACTACCCACAGGAAATTTCACACCTGGGAGTGTTTTTGTAGTAATTTGAATCCAAGCATCTCTCACAATGTGAAAGAAGTGATGAATTTGTTAGGTAGCTTACGAAAGAAAAGGAGAAGGAATCACAGTAAATTTAATCCTTCCACTGACGTCTTCCTCCTTCCCCTATTCCTGCATTCCAAAGACCAGGAGGCATTTTGGGAAAACACTGGTAGGAGTATTATTTCATTATATAAACTGTATCATTACATAACTTGAATATAGGCTTATTAGACAACAAATAGGCAAAACAAATGCTGTCCTTTTTAGATTTAGATTGAGGTTTTGAGGAAGCAGCACATCCGTTTTCAGTAATTTTTTCCTTATTCTTACTTGGAATAAATAAATAATTTCTGTCCATGTGAGAGAGAAGATCCTGTCTTCTTATTTATAGTAGAAGGTAACAGGATAATTACAGTAATGATTATCTGATGTCATTTTAGATTTAACAAGAGCAGATTATCTGTGACCCAGATAAAATAACTAGAAATTAAATTTAAAAACAGTGGATTTCTAATCTCATTTCCAAGGTTAAAAGATCTCAACACAAACAGATGTTTCTGTGCAATAGACTATCTTAAACCCAATTTTAGAGGATTTACCTTTGATTATTTTTAGATTTAATTTTAGACATATGTTTAAAGATATGTTTGTGCATATTTACTAAAATTAATATTGAAGTTAAAATGTTTTCAGAGCAATCTGCTTTGAAGCATTCTTTATTTAGGGAGCAGATTATTCTAATTATTCCTTACTTAGTCTGCTTAGCCTTTTTGTTTCTGTTTCCGAAATGGATAGTGATGTTGTTATTAATGTAATTGATGTTGTCAGAATTTCTTATTGAGCAGTAGTTCACACACAGCCAAGAATAATGTCCATTCTGATGAGCACCAGTACTCATAGTGCTGGATGATTGTATTAGTCATGTTTTCAGTCACTGGGCTTGGGGAGAGTTCATCAAGAAGCGCTCTAACAGCTGGTACAGCGCCTTCTGGTGAGGTTCTGACAGTGAGCTATTGTGTACCATGACACTGCTCTGACAGTTTATCTAAATTTTGTATACCAGCATTTTTGTTTCCTGGGCACCGTGGAGTTTATATAATAGCTTAAGCTTTTGATGGCGCCTCTGGAGCAGAGTGCTTTTCTCAGTTGTGGTGAGGTTGAGGGCAGGATGGGGAAGATGTATTTAGCTGTGGTTTTGAGCTTTAAATTCTCAAAGAAAAAATTTGAGCTTTTGCTCAGTTAGTCTCCCAGGTACTGTTGTTGGACTCTACTTGAATTACTAAAAAGATAGCTTACAGTAAAGCTTTTCAAATTAAAAGGGGGAAAATGCTCCCCCCTCCCCACATCCTGATTCATGATTACTCAAATGCAGAAAGAATCACAAATGCAGGGGTGACTTAACTTTAACTTGATTATTTTATACAATGAAAAGTATCTTATGTTCAAAATGTTCAGTTAGTTTAAATGAGATTATCCACTGAATGGCATTCTCATTAATCAGACAATTAGTGGACTTACCTGCCTTTTAATATATACCCAGAAATGTAGCCCCGAGATTATTAATCCTTATAATTAAATTTTACCAAGTATGCCACTGAATCAGTGTGGTGAATAGCAACATTCAGTATAGTCTCTGTACAAATTATGTTTGGTTTACTCAACTACAGATCAGCATTGCAAATATGGAAATCATGGCTAATTATGCTGAACTCAGCTTACTTAACATTTTTATAAAGGGCATTCCGTATAACATTTTGTTTTCTATTCTGAATTATATTTTTTGTTTAATAAAAACAAAATATTTCTAATAGAATCTTCTAGTTGTAATATTAACTGAAATATCTTCTTAGTGGGTTTTAAAAACCTAGAAAAATCATGAGAATTAAAAATGCCATTTCTTATATGCTTTTAATATTATACACAAGTATTGGCTAATTAATATTTCTTTGAACTTTGAATATATAGAGAACTTTATAGAACCTAGGTTCTCCCTTGCCAAAGAATTGGTTTAAATACATACTAAGTTACATTGCATAATAGTAATACAAAAGCATTCTTTTAAAAAATGCCTCTAGCATCAAAGTTATTATGTGTGGAATTGTATTGCTCTTTAGCATAAACACGTTCCTCTGTGAAAAGTATATTTGTGTTGTGTCATCTCTCTGGCTCAGTGTCAGTCTTCTTGTATTTCTGATAAAATTGCAAGTAATTAACTATCTAAAACTATTTCTAGAAGTTCTTCCATAGGAATAGTGCATTTTAATTTTCTCAAAGCATTATTAATTACTTGAGTGATTAAATTGATGCGCTTTTTGGTAAAGAAGCTAAACAGTTACGAGTTTTCATTTTACTTGAATTTTTACCCATTCATTTTCTCATGTTCTGAATCTACATGAATTTTTGATCTGACTTTAAAATATTACTGTAGGATTGGAGGAAGCACTGAATCCTGTATTTATAGTTAACTTGTAGATCTTTCCCACAATGATTCCTGTGCTTCTCTCTGTCATATTTTGTTAATATTTTTGTTACTCCCTAAATCTCAGGCAGAGAAGCACATTAACCAATCTTACTTACCAGTATACTGGTAACCAGAAATCTTATTGAAAGTATAATGTTGTATTAAAAATGTAAGAGTTGTTAACCTGGAGTGTTGATTGTGAACATGGTTTCCAGCTGTTCCAAATATTTAGCCTAAGGCTTACTTAAACAATATGTTATTTTATGTAACCATTCTCTCTGTCATTCTCTGTGTATTACAAATTATCTTGTCTACTTGACTGCTTTCACTGACTATAAGCTCCTTGATTCTAAGGACTGTGGTATAATATGTCTTAGTATATTTTTGATAGATGGATAAATGAGTAAATGAATCATGGTTTATGTACATAGTATTTATTTTTTCAACTGGATTGTAAGCCCCTTGTGGACATTGGATTATCTGTGTAGTCTCCCATAGTCCCCGTTATTTTATCTTTCATTATACAATCCACTTTTTAAAAATTATATTCTAATATAATTGAGATATTATATCTCTCAGCCCTCTCAAAAAGAGTATAGTATATCAATAAATATCAATAAAAAGTATAGTAGGCAATATCTAGTAAAAAGTAGGGCTACCATTTATTGAGGGTTTATTAAGGGCTCTAATATATATTAACTCATTTAATGCCTACAAAAGCTAAGAGTAAGGAATTATTTGAAAATTGAGATACAGAGTTTTAGTAACTTTCCTAAGGTTACACAGCCAGAAAGTGGCTTGATGAAGAGAAGTACAGGAATTATTTTGGAAAGAGATTTTCAGTGACTATACATATAAGATCTGCTGCCTTCTCACTTTGATTCCATGACTGATTAAATGTTTATATGAACTTCAGATCTGTAATAAAAGATACAGCTTTAATAAAAGATATAGGTCCTCTGTTGGAGATAGATGCTTAAAGAACTGATTATTTCAAATGAGGAATATAGTGAGTTCTGGCTTCAAAGGAGGAGAGAGAGCTATGATTAACAGGAAATATTCTCTCTTTGGATTGCAATGAAAGAAATTAAGGAATCATGCTATTTCTGTCCATGTTCAGTGAGTTTAGTGCTGCAGGCATATATTGAGTATCCACTCGGAAGAGTTTTGCTGCTTGGTGCCATGGAAGATATAAAGCTGCTGTCCATACATGGATAAGAGGTGCTAGGAAGTCAAGCAAAAGTCTATCTTAGAATTAATAGACATTAGTGATAGATAAAACAGATATATAATCTCTCATGAATAAAGTTCCTGAGCAGTTTTTTAAACTCCAGATTAAATCAACAGAATCATTGAATTAGGTATGTGCAATAAAGTAAGAATAAAGAGTGTAGGCAATCATTGAGGTTAGAGTGAGCTGTCTTAATGTCTTTGTGATAGAATGCTCTTAAATTGCATCAAGTTTTCAGTTTGGCAGGTGTAGAAACTCCACTTTGAACACGTTTCCAGAGTTAGGCCCAGAGGCAATAATGTTTATTACTTCAAAAGTGATAGTCATATAAACCAGATTGACTGTTTATTCCCTTATATGTAGTTGTCAGGTGTGCCAAAGTACTCTCCAGCACATTCTTTCTCCTGTACAACAACATATATGGCAGTGTTGCTTGGTGAAAATGAACTCAAAACAGGATGAGTCAGTTGGATGGATTGTATCATCAAGCTGTCTATTCCAGGAGGGCCAGATTCTTAGGACTGTTAACCAGGAAATGTTTGGTGATAAATTCTTGCTCTTTGGCCCCCAATACTCCTAATTTTTCTAACAAACAATAAATACTTCCCTCTGACTTTCTGTTAGGAACTACTTCTCTCTCCTCCATTTCCAAATATAATCTTATCAGTTAGGATATTTTAACTTACTTTCTTAGACTGAATCTGAAAGATATTTTTTTTGTAAGATTTATTTATTTATTCATGAGAGACACACAGAGAGAGACAGAGACATAGGCAGAGGGAGAAGCAGGCTCCTTGCAGGGAGCCCGATGTAGGACTTGATACCTAAACCCAGGACCATGCCCCAAGTCGAAGGCAGGCACTCAACCACTGAGCCACCCAGGTGCCCTGAAAGATCATTTCTTAGGGTAAGACCAACATGCAGGAGAAGATAGAGTAACTGTTGATAAAATAGGCAAAGCCCATATAGATCTTGCTGTTTCCAGTTTACTTTTTTAGAAAATAAACTTTCAGTTCTTAAAATAAGAAAACAGGCACCTGGGTGAGTCAGTTGGTTAAGCATCAAGCTCTTGAGTTTGGCTCAGGTCATGATCTCAGGGCTGTGAGATCAAGCCCCATATTGGGCTCTGTAGTGGGCGTGGAGTCTGCTTCAGATTCTCTCTCTCCCTTTTCTTCTGTCCCACCCCCTTCCCTTGCACATGCTCATCTTCTCTCCCCCCCTTCCCTCTCTCTAAAAATAAAATAGGAAGGGATTTTCATATATCTCTTAGTTATGCAGATAGATGGAAGTCTTAGATATTTTAGTCACTAGACCCATCGTCATGACGTATTTTTCTGGGTAAACTATTCCAATTGTAGACAACATACTATAAAAACTTGTTTCTAAAAACAAACAAACAACAACAACAAAAAAACCTTGTTTCTTATCATTCTTTGAAGAACAAAGTTTTCTGAGTATCTTTCCTGACGGTACTAAAGGTATTGAATCTTTCATGCTGAATGAAATAATCTGCACCAACATCTATTTTATTTATTTTTATTTTTTTTCTAAAATATCCCACATTTCCCTGCTTTGCAGCACAAAACAAACAGTATATGAAGGCTCAGTTGGCACTTTTGGCACTAAGTTGTGGTTTTCAGTGTTCTCTGCCAGTAGAACCCTCTCTCCTCTGGTTTGCAATTCCTATCGTGTTTACGAATGTGGTAGCGTGATAACTTGTGTTGCTCTGAGCAACACAAGGACATATTTGTGCCATGTTTGGCTATTCAAATACAAATTGTATTTTTTTTCTTACAATAGTATTCTTGATAGCTGAGTTTCAGAGAAATAATCATTTGCTATTCATAGAGGGGAAAAACACCTTTTTTTGGCTAGCCTCACAAATCCTGTTCAAAACATCATGGTAAACATCACATTCTTTGATAGAATAACCATCTGTTTATGGTGACTTAACAGGTACTATTCTACTTATTTCTTGAACCAGATCCTGGAAAGATATCAAAAGCACTTGGAAATAAAAGCTTTTCGTAATGTCTGAATCCAAAGACTTTGAAGTTGATTCTTTTACTGCCACAAATAAGTTCCTCAAAGTTTCAATCAAATTGTAAATTTATGCATAGTAAAAATTTCCAATAATACTAGGTATAGTAGTGACTTTGTAGTCAGTCACCTTTCCTATCTCAAAATAGTTTGTAAGTATTCTCTGCAAGTGTGATTTAAGGCCATTTACTTACCTGTCCTAGGAACACTTACAGACCTCTGTCCTGTTTTTCTTTTGCCTGATTGCACAACCTGCCTTCATTGTTTTGGGGCAACCTGTCACCCATCATTGCTAAGAACCCGTTAAAATTACTTCATTCACTTTCCATACAGATGTGGAAGCAGAGGCCCCACTTTCCGCTAAGCCCATAATCAACGTTCTCATGTATTTGCAGACTGTGTTGTCACAAAGTAAAATGTTATTTTGAGGAAATTATGCAACAGAGCTGAGAAAAGTTAATTATAAATAGACTTGTCATTGGATACCATGAATTTCAAAGCACGATAGGAAAACTAATGAATATGGAATATGTGGCTAATCTACAATCTTGTCACAAATTCCCAGGAAATATGGAAATGAAACACTGCTATTGGTGACTTTGTCATCTAAAAAAATAATTTTCTCATTTGTGGGCTAACTATAGTTATTCAGCTGTTCATACATTAAGAACTTAATATTGTGAGCCATTGATGTAACTTCTATAAAGAGATTTTTAAAGTCAGAGTGTTTTTTATTAGTATCATTGGAAGAGAGTTTTACAACCAAAGAAGTTCTTGGCATTGGAGTTGTCACCCCAGATATTTGCATGAATAGTACTGCTTAATAACAGCATAGTCTACCTGCCATATGTGAGCAAGCTATTAGAGGGTGAGAGGAGGAAAACTTGCCTTTTTTCATATATTTAAAAGAACGTATTTTCTTTGTAGTGCTTTGAAGTATGCTTAAGATATAAATATATGTCTACAATAAGATTGTGTGATTTGTGTTTTGATTATTTGGATATTACGTACTGTCACGGTTTCTCAGTGGATTGAGGATGGATTTTTCTCTTAATGTACATGAAACCAGCATGTCTAGAAAATGGTCTTTTCTTCGTTAAATTGTTTTGCTCACATATTTGTGTTAGAGCTCTATAGAAAACACATAAAATTGTATTATTATGAAGATACTGATTTTTTGTGTTAAAAAAAGTTTACTTTTCAGAATAATAGATGCTGTAATATGTGGCAAATGCATAGATTGTCTTGTTGGATTTGTATTTGTTTATAGAAATCCAGAACCAGTAGCACTCTTTGGCCCTTGGCAGTTCTCTGTTCATGAGTGCCTTTAATTCATCATTTTGGTATTTAATTTTTAGTGCCTATTCACTAACAGTTGAATTAAAAATAAATCCTAGACTTTTAAAAGAATTATCAAAGAAAGCAAATATAATAAAGGGTTATGTTTTAATAAAGTGAGACTCCTACAATTTTTGTGAGGTTTTGTAATTGAATAATTTTTTTTAATTTGGCACAGTGTAATGTTCATTCTGTTTTTGTCAAGGGGATTTCAGCAATGTATGCAGTTAATTTAAAATTCTTAGTACCCATATGTAAACTGTTTAAATCTTTAGAATATTCTCTGAATATGATGAAAAGGTTCATAAAGTAGATATGGAAGAAAGCCTTGATAACTTTGTTACATCTGAGTATAATTTTTCTTTAATTTTTAATAGGATACAACATCTATTGAAAAGATGTCAAACTGTTGTGAAGAAATGTAAGTATAAAAGCGAAGTCTGTGGTGCTCTTATTTAAAAATGGAAACAGCTGGCCACATTTGAAAAATGTGTGCATGTAGTGGAAAGATAACATAATGATGGCTTTTTCTTGGTGCCTTGTCTAAAGCCTGAGCTAGACAAGCATAATCCAGTCTTACAGTAGGGGTCTTCAAGCCATGATAGTTTTCAAACAAAATAAGTACTGATCATTCTTGTTACTTGTCTAACTAAAGTAAGTTAAATTATTTGTCCTGAAAGTACATCAAAAGAGATTTGCTACTGTGTTGTTGACACACATCCTGTTAATCCTGAGACTCTCCTCTGCTTCAAAAGTTGCCCTAGGTTGATTGACGACACAGATACAATATCTGCTAGCCAGAGTTAAAACTCAGCTGCATGCCATAATGAAAGAAAAGCTGTATTTGTGATGCTGGGACACAATTCATCAGAGTCCAGTAATGGATCCCCAGCCAACCTGTATTGTTTTAGCTGACTGAAGTGCACCATGGGAGTGCTGTCTTTCACTAATAATGCTGTCTTCTGTAGATCGAGGCCCCGAAAGCCATGGCAGCAGACCTTCTCAGAAGTTTTTGGCACTCGTTGGAAGATCCTGTGGTTTATTCCTTTCAGGCAGAGGCAACCACTGCGAGTTCCCTACCACTTTGCCAATCACGTCTAAACAGATGGATGGTGGGCACAGATGGGTCCTCCATGCTGGAAATGCGTTACAGGTTTTCTGATAATAGAACTATGACAGTCTTCAAGTCAATTAAAATCCACCCACCAATCTTAGGCATCATAATGTGCCCCAGGCTTTATTTTAATAGTGATCTTGATCCTGTTGTGGGACTAATACGAGATCTATATTTAAGTTTTAAAGCATGTTTACTTTCAAATTAGCTTTCCACAGGGATTTCTTTAAATGCTTTTATTATTAAACCCAAAAGGCGGTGATTGAGATAAAATAATTGTACATATTTTTTTTTTTAGTACTGACAGTGTTATAGGTTTTAATTTATGGGAAATTTCAGATGTTTATTTAAATTTTTCACTCTTAAGCAGTACTAACCAAATCTGAATTTAATGCTTCGGGTTTACAAAAGTTGATACACCTTATATTCTATGTAAATTTTCTTTTTCACATACATAATAGCTTAAGTAGTAATAAATACTGCCTTTTACATGTGCTGCAGGATTCTTTTAATACAGCATAGAATTGAACAACAAAAAACCAAAAACAACCGAAAAAGGGCAGTATTTTCTTAGAAGTAGCTCTCTAATGTTTTCTGTTTTTCTCTTCACCAAAAACAAAATAAAAACACCACTAAAATAAAGCACCCAACTACCTACCTTATTTTAAAGGAAAGATTTTTTCCCATATTAGCTTTTCCCGTTTCTTTTCCCGGTACTGATGTGATTATTGGTTGTTGTTAAAATGCTCCAAGATGGAACTTTTGACCACACAGGCATGTATTCTGTTTTACCCTAAGATTTTGGTGAGCAAAAAGGGTAGAGGATTTGCAATAATTCCACAGATACCTTTTCTAGTACAGTTATATTAGAATGCATATGTTTTTAAAATACTAGTGTAACTAGATAATATATAATGTACAGTATAAAGAGGAATATTGTGCTTTTGAAAAACATATGTACTTTTTTCTTTACCTACTAGTATATCTAAAATTACATATTGGACGTTTATATGTATAGGTATTGGCCAACTCATAATGAAACTGTATAGGAAGTTGCAAGTAAAAATAAGTAACTCTTGCGTACCTATAATCACCCACATTGAAATGAAATTTTAATCAGCCAACTACAAATTTGGATTGACATACCTTTTGTTAGTAGCTAACGTTAAGAAATGACCTTAAAAATAAGAAAACATAATGATCTATATTTATCATTAGCTTATACAAATTTAAATTTCTAATGGTGATGGTCTCTTGGAAAGCATAGATGATTTGTGTGAAAAGACATTTAGCATGCTTTGAAAAGAAATTCAGCTTTTATATTTTTTCCATGAGAATACTGCAAAATCCATATATCTTTTTAGAAAGTGTATGCCCTCACAGTCTTTGCCTTGAAGAGAAGATTGAAGAGGTCTGCTGTTCTTGGAGCATATCAATATTTTCCTTTTAGTTCTGAGAGTAGGGAGTCATACCTGAGAAATCATGAAACAGATTTCCATTGTCAGCCAGTTAACTCTACTGTAGTTAGTTCTTTCAGGAATTGTAAATACCTTCTAAAATAATTGAATAAGCTGTTCTCAGAGATATAAATACCATGTCTTTCATGTTCTGACTGCAGTACTTTATTATTTAAAAATTTAGACGTGGCAGATGAAAATATTTATTGGTGCTGATAAGATGCATAGTAAATTTAATATGAGAAGTTATATTTATAGAGCTTAATGAATCACAAAATTAGTATGTTCGTGTCAGGCAACTGAGTTGGGTTTTGTGCAAGCTAACATATTGACCAAATTTGGTCTGGTGACAGAACTGTTAATAGGGAGGTAATGTGTAGATATATAGATAGATATCAGTCAAATGCCTTATGCTGTATACATTCCTGTCAAATGAGAACCTTGAGCAAAAGCAAAGCCAACTGTAGACCCCCTAAAGAGCTTTACGGACATATTTATACTTCATGTAGTAGCAGTAACTACCTTAAAGTTATGTACCTGGGAGGTCCGCAGTGCCAACCTCTGCCTTAGCAATGAGAGCCAGAGGTGGTCCCTTTCCCGAAGATTGTTTTTAGTTTTCTCAGACATACCACTTCTAGGCACATTTTCTTCCCTCCTTTCTCTTTACCTCCCTGGTCTTGATCCTGCCACCTTACTCTTCTAAGTTACTGGGATACAAACTGATACACTAAGCAAGGCATATATTTATTTTGTTTGAATGGCAGAAATGCTCTATATCGATCTATTTATATAAGAATCTATATTAAAGCATATCTGTATATCCGTATGCTGTAACTTTCAGTATTCCGAAGTTAGCACACCTAACTGGGTTTGTAATTCTTGTGCCACTACTTGAAAGAAACCAACCAGCCGGTTCCCAGGGAGTGCAGGAAGTCTAGTTGTGTTCCGTCTGCGCCCTCTTTTGGCTAATTGGTATAATTATCCTGGCTCTAGAGATGTACTACCCCGCAATTCGTTGTATAGCCTAATTCTGAACATGTCAGAGCTTAGGGGGATTGTATGTACAAAAATGTAAGAGTCTATGAAAATCAGTCTGTTCCAGTTTATGATGGCAATGTCTAGCTCATATAAATGTGATAACTACCTTGCTTCATTATGTATATTCTTATTTTTTTTATTCTCAATTAGAAATTTCTGTCAGATCAGGATAAACAAATGTAAACTGTTTCATGAATTTTATTTTAAATCTTACTTGGGCAGATTAAGTCCTTAGGATTGGGAAAGCCATTACCTAAAATGACCAATTTATTACAAAACACAGAACCTTACTGTAGTTACATTGGCAAGCAAGTACCTAATGTGTTTTAATCAATATCGAAAAAAGATACGTTTTTTTTTTTTTTTAATTTCAGTTTTGGAATGACTTTTTTTATTGATTCTACTGCATTAAAAATGAGAGATTAATAATTCTTTCTATACCTTTCTGCATTCTTTTTTAATTATCTTATTCAGAGTTACAGCTCTAGCTTTGGTAATCATTGTGTTATGTACTTTGGATGTAAATAAGTAATGATGTTGAGCATCAGAAAATAGTTATGAGCAGTGGGATTACTGATATGGTCGCTTTGTTTCCTTATAAACATTCCCTTTCATTTTTAAGCAAAATATATGTTAAAGGATGCTTTAGATCAGTGAAGTTTGGAGTTGGGCTTCTGGAAATGAAATATTTTTAGCTAGAGACTCTAAGTTACACCTCTTGAACGATTATATTTGTTCTTCTGTTCTGTGAACAAACATGCTTATGGGCCCAAGATTGCAGGCAAAAATTGACTTGAGTTCAGGATTCCCTAAATAGTAGGCATTCAGTTAAAGAGCTTTTAGTACTTTATAACCAAGACATGGAGTTTTAAAATATGTGAAGGTGTTCCGTTATAAGAAAAATACTATTTTGCCTAAGAGTTGTATTAAAAATATCTGTGGTTAGTGTAAGAGATACCTATATTTAACATTTTAGTTGATGGTACTCTTAACAGAAGAAAGCATAGTTTACTTTTAATAATAATGGAAGTAGAGCACATTACAATACATAATGTTTAGTTTAACAACTAAGTTAAAACTTCTGATAGATTGAACATTGGTGAGTTTTTGCTGATGCTTAGAGGTATTTTTCTCTAAGGATGCTGGCTAATTATAACTATTCGTCATCAGGCCTTTTCAAGTCACTTCTATAAAAGTAATTACTTGAAGGTGTGTTTCACCCAAAAGGATATATTATTTCTGAAAGCTAATCATGAAGACTTTGGTTAGGATAACACTTCCAACCAGGAAATGTGAAGTAATTTAGATTTTGGCCACATAGTTTTCTATGTATTAGATCAGAGGGCAGTTCGATTGTTCTCACATGTGTTGCTATAAAATTGCAGTGTGTCCAGCCATGGTTTACAGCGGCATTAATGTTAACAGAGCTACTAGTCTGTCCCTGAACTTTTTTTCTAGTCTCTAACTACTTCCCTTGTGCTTTATGTATGAATAGATTATCTAGCTCAAGTTTACTAAACTGTTGCTGCTTCATTAAATAAATTGTTGACATCATCTCTAACAAATGTAGATATACCTAGAATTTATTTGGGAAAGTGTATACTTACAAACATTAAATAATTTACTAATAAATACAAGTATAAGATTTTTTACCCAACCTACTCTTGCTTTTGAAATATAAGTATTGGCAAATGTAGTTAGTCTGGTACATTTAGTATATTCTACTTACTCTACTTACTATTCTACTTACTAGTGTTGTTAACCATATAATTAACAATTAAATGGGTGTATTATTTAATGTCCACATTTGTTACCTTCTACTCTAAGAATTATCCTCAATTTATCTAGAAATCAATTTCATTATGCTCTGAATTTAGCCCTTCTCACTTGAATTCTAGAATATTCTATACTAGAATGTGAGAAAGTGATAAAAGCAACTTAAAGTATTTTGAACTTATGTTATTTTATATATCAACTAGTATTTAGCATTTCTGCTGCCTTTGGGATGATGATGGTTTAATTTCAGGAAAGTGTTTTCTCTGATGTTTCTTTCATTTTCATTGTGCGATTTTTAGCAACAAAATTCATTACATTTTGGTCTGTTCTTCAGATGTCGTAATGCTTCCTGCTAGTGCTGATTTGAAACAGAAATAACAGTGTAACTTACAGTTCTTAAGTTGTTGATATTGCCCGTATTTTCCATTATCATTATATATATGTTTTTACCATCGTACGTCCTTTTCCCTTTGTCTACCATGGATGGCAGGTAGAAGTGAATAGAGGGCAGCCAGAACTGGATGGAGAGAGTAGGGGAATTTACAAAGATGGAGAGAGGGCCAGTGGGACATGGATGAACAGCATCTGGGCAGCAGGGTTGACTGGGTGCAGTCTCTGGGACATCAGGAAACCCCTCCCCCCAGCTACAATCATTTGAGCCTCATCCTCATCTCTTGTTGATATCATTTTACTGTGAGAGTTGCTAATGCATGTAAGCATTTCGAGTTACTTTATTTATATTGCTGATTTCATCAGTTGGCCAGATGCCTTTGATAAATTATTTTAAATTTTAAATATCACAATTATGTAGCATATACTCACCTGAAGTGTTATGAGTAATGTGAAAGGTAGAGCTGTTGAACACAGGGGAGAAATGAATAGGTTGCCCAACATTTGAAAAGACAGGTCCTTTTTTTACAAGCCTCCCATTGCAGTGAAAGGATACTAAGTGTGAGAGAGAGTAAATTTTGCCACTGAGGGAAAATCAGCGATTTCTATGTAAAGGATGATTTTTCACTTTGAAGTTTGGGCTGTTTGGGAGCTCTTGATCCCTGGAAGGCCACCCAACCTATTGGTATTATGAATAGCTGTAACATGCAATATAGTGCTTACCACAGTCGTTCAACACTTGAGTCTTTTTTGGTATTGATAGCTTTACGTGTAAACAGATGTGGACGAAACAGCAACAACAAAGGGTGTCTCTTTTTGTGGTTTCGCTTGCCTGTTTGACTAAGCACAGGGTTTAATTGTATAGGCTGTTAACTAAAAGAAAAGATTGTCTGCGTATTGCAAGCTCTGTATTCTTGCCAGTATGCATCGGGTGATATTTTAACCTACTGGTGCCTGAAGTTAGTGTTAGTGTTTTACAACCTCAACAACTAAAACATCCTGGTGCTACTCACTTTAGCACTGAGTGACATTTGTAATTCCTGTACCAAAGAGTGAATTTTTTTTTCTTAATTTTTGGTTGATGGAGACTTGTGAACAGTGTTCCTAACAACAATTTTGATGATCACATCTTAGATTTTGCACACTGCCTCAGTTTAATTGGTTTTAAATGTCTCTCATTTGGAATTTTTTTTGTAGTTAGGCATATGACTATGGTTTTTCATTTCTGTATTTTAATATAGATTGGCTACTTTAAAAGATAGTTTAATGGGCTGAGGTTAGAAAAGATAATTGAACACTTTTCACAAGATTTTTTTATGTTGTTTTTATTTCTACAGGAGTAAGTGAAAAAATAATAAGAACTCTCCTTTTATTTCTATACATGAGCTATATAGTTTATTGAGCCCTTTAAATGAATGCTGAAACAATATGCTAAAATGAAAAGTGAAGGGCCCATTCTGATTATGAGAATCCTGCATCTGTGTCTGTGTGGGGGTGGAGGTGTACCTAACCCTTAGTGGCACTAAAGAATGATGTTGCCATTTATGTATTTTGCAAATAAAGATACAATTAAAGAACACCTTAAGAAATTTATGTGTACACACATTTGCGCATGCACGCGCATACACACACACTTTCCTAAGAGGAAATGCAGATTGATGTACCTTGATTTAAGCAAAACAATTAATAGAAAATTGAACTTCACCAAAACACACACAAAAAAAAGAGGTCTGGATGTTATTTATTTTACATAAAAAGTTAGAGTAAGATTATTTTGAAAACCAGTTCTGTTTAATGGTTCATTTTACAAAAAATGTGAGAAAATACCCTTTAGAAATATTTGTAATTGTCCAAATGTTGTACTGCTATGTACACTAATCTGGTTCCTTATTTTTTTCCCACAAATTTTCAGGACACTTGTTTAGTGTCTTTAAAACTGCAACTGAAATGGTAAGATTTCTGGCAAGAAGACAATTGTTGGTGTATTGGAAAAGTAGACAATCACATTTG
This sequence comes from Canis lupus baileyi, assembly GCF_048164855.1. Classification (NCBI taxonomy): domain Eukaryota; kingdom Metazoa; phylum Chordata; class Mammalia; order Carnivora; family Canidae; genus Canis; species Canis lupus. Next base: position 36,387,496 of record NC_132847.1, on the reverse strand, counting down.
AGAATATTTTGCATTATTTTCAATCAACTGAAACTCTCTCCTTGAATGTAGATACAATATATGGTTTTGCAGTGATTTCTGAATGGAAAAAAAGGATCAAGTCTGAAACTGAAATGAAATATAACTTAGGATCATTCTAATATACGTAGAAATACATATGTACATGTCATTAGAGGTTAAAGGAAAATTTGTAAGCAAAATGGGAAGAACCAATAGTCTCTCTCTAATTGTCAATAATATATTTCCTAGATTCTGTTGCTACAATATTGGTTCTGAGCTTTTTTTGACTTGTTTATGTATTATTTCAATTAATGTGGTTGAATGCAGTTACTTGTTCAAGTTTTTGTTAGTGGATAGTTCGCCACAATTTGTTGTCCAGAGATGAATATTAAAAAGAAGTTTTACTTTACCATAGGTAGAATGGAGCAGCTAAGATGTTATGATAGGAAGAATCTCCTGTACTATCAGAGATACTCAGATAAATGGGTTGTAAGGCTAACATGATGGGGGCAGGGTGGGGTGGGCGGGCGGCAGGATAAGCTTTGGGAGGCTTGAGCACTGATGACCATGTTTGTATGAGCTGTGTGTCCCCAGAGTAGGCTTTTAAAAAATCTGACTGGCAAGTTTAATGAATGGGCAAAATCTGTGATATTTGGGGACTTGTGTCAACCTCTAATTGTCTGTAGTGTTCTATCCCTAAGATAAAACACCTTTTAATGGTGGTGTGTTCCAAGTGCCATAGAAAGATCCTGCTTTTAAAAATGTCAGGTGTTTTTTTCATTCAGTGAATATGTTTAAATCTGAGGACTGTTCTGCTGCTGCATTGTCTGTTTTACCTTGTCTGATCCCTCAAGAGCATTTAAAGAAAATCTTCACTAACATTTCTAGTGCTAATGGTAAAAAAGAAAATAGCAGTTGAAAGATTCAAGACTAGGTTGAAAATAGGGAAGATTATGACAAGCAGGAGCTGTGTATCTGAGATGTACTTGTTTAAATGAAAAGTCTCCACTGGTTCTTAAAATGAAAAACCATGTATCTACCTTAAGAACAATGTCTTTTTTTAAAAATAATTTTAGCAATTTAGTTTTTATTCATGTAATATTTCTGTTTTTCTTTACAGATTGTTTTTAATTTAAATTGTGGAATTTTTACTTCTCTTGAAATGTATTATGTACTGTATTTTTAGAAATCTTATTTTTAAATAAATATTTTTTAAAAATATAGAACTGTTTTCCTCACCCACCTCTTTATTAAAATCAACCCAAATTCTAGATTCCAGCACCAAGTGTGTATGATAGGCCTTTTTTTTTTTTTTAGTTTTATGCAATTTGGACGATTATTGATAATTAGTTGCCTTTTTAGGATATTGTTCTACCATAATCTCAAAATTCATTACACATCAAGAAGAGCTAGGTGTGCATCCTAGGTTGAAATTGACAAACACAATATTCACAGTCATTTTTTGTGTTAGAGATGACCCAGATGGCTAGATTCAGTCACCCAATTTATTTACCACTTGTTGTGCCAGACACTATTTTATAGAAATATTTTTTCTTTGAGGAATAATTGACATATAATGCAGAAAGCTTAAGTGTACATCTAGGCATTTTAGAGCCAGGGTTATTAAATTACTTAACACCTTTGTTCCCATGGGGTTGTAGTCTCATGGTTTCTAGATAGTTTTTTATTGAGAAATTTCCAAAGTCTCAACTAACTACTTCCACGTAAAACTCACAAAGGAGAAGTGAAGTGTATATTAATGAATATAGATTGGTCAAAAATACCATGTGAGAAGACCAATCAGTTTGTCTTAGAAACAGTGAAGGAATATACGCTGCCCTGAGATGGAAAGATACAGGCTTAACTTTATTTAAAATTCTTAAGTTTTTATTATCAGAAAGGTTATGTTGATAAATATTCTGGATTTACACTTAAATGACACGGTGGAATTGCAAATAAAACTACAAACTTTGAAGGCAAATATTGTTGCATTCCGACAAACCAAAGATTCTAAACTGTAATCTTGTTTCTTTTTCAGTTTCTTTTGTTCTGATTCTAAGCAACATTTACAATACTTGTGCTTCCTTGGTGATGCTAAATTACAATGATTTTATATCTTTTTGGTCAGAGGACTCCTTTAAACTCATAAGACTTACTGCAGACCTCAAAGAGTTTTTGTTTTTGCAGGTTGTCTTAATCACTATTGACTATTATTAAAAATTAAAACAAAGAAGTATTTTAAATGCTTATTTATTCATTGGAATAGCAATAATAAACTCATTGCATGTTAACATAAGTGATTATTATTTAGAGACTTGAATTTATATATTTTTTTCAAAGCTCTAGTATCTGCCTTTCTAAAAAATTTCACATCTCCTCTGTTTCTGCATTTAATCTGTTGTATTGTTATTTTGTTTGAAGTATCTAGAGAAATCTGGTCTCATGCAAATAGTGTAGTTGTGAAAAGGTGAACATTTTAATAGTCTCTTCAAATGGCTATGCATATTCTTTGATGCTACACAACAACTCATTAAGTGATGGTTTCTTGAAACTTTACTTGCAATGTGGAACCGGAAATAAAATGAAGAAACTTAAGTTTTTAATTCCATTTAGTAAACATACAGTGTTTTATTAGCTTCAGGTGTACAATACAGTGATTCAGCAGTTCTGTACATCACCCAGTGTTCATCACAAGTGCACTCCTTAATTCCCATCACCTATTTCACCCACCTACCTCTCCTCTGGTAACCATTTGTTTGTTCTCTATAGTTGAGTCTAAGTCTGTTTCTTGGTTTCTCTCTTTTTTCATTTGCTCATTGGTTACTTAAATTCCACACATGAATGAAATCATATGATACTTGTCTTTTCTGACTTATTTCACATAGCATTCATTATACTGTCTAGCTCTATCCATGTCATCACAAATGGCAAGATTTCATTCTTTTTATAGCTGAATAATCCGTTGTATATATGCCACCTCTTCTTTATCCATTCATCAGTTGGTGAATACTTAGGCTTCCATATCTTGGCTTTTGCAGATAATGCTGCTATAAACATAGGGGTGCATTTATCCCTTTGAGTTGGTGTTTTCGTATTCTTTGAGTAAATACCCAGTAGTTTGATTATTGGATCACAATGTAGTTCTATTTTTAACTGTTCCACAGTGCCTGCACCAGTTTACATTCCCATCAACAGTGCAAGATAATTCCTTTTTCTCCATATCCTCCCCACACCTGTTGTTTCTTGTGTTGTTGATTTTAGCCATTCTGACAGATATGAAGTGATATCTTATTGTAGTTTTGATTTGCATTTCCCTGATAATTGATGGTGAACATCTTTTCTCATCTGTTGGCCATCTGTATGTCGTTTTTGGAGAAATTTCTGTTCATGTCTTCTCATTTCTTAAGTGGATTATTTGTTTCTTGAGTTTTGTAAGTTCTTTATATATTTTGGATACTAACCCTTTATCAGATATGTCATTAGCAAAAATCTTCTCCCATTCCATAGGCTGCCTTTTAGTTTTGTTGATTGTTTTCATCATTGTGCAGAAGCTTTTTATTTTGATGAAGTCTAAATAGTTCATTTTTGCCTGTGATTTCCTTGCTCAAGAGACATATCTAGAAAAATGTTGCATGGCCAGTGTTAGAGAAGTTACTGTCTATGTTCTTTTCTAGAGTTTTTGTATTATCAGGGCTCACATTTAGGTCTTTAGTCCATTTTGAATTTATTTTTGTGTATAGTGTAAGCAAGTGGTCCAGTTTCATTCTTATGCATTTTGCTCTCCACTTTTCCCAACATCATTTGTTAAAGAGACTGCTTTTTCCCCATGGGATATTCTTTTCTGCTTTGTCAAAGATTAATTGACCATATAATTGTAGGCTTATTTCTGAGTTTTCTAATCTGGTCTATTGATCTATATGTCTATTTCTGTACCATTACCATACTGTTTTGATTACCACAGCTTTGAAATATAACTTGAAGTCTGGAATGGCGATGCCTATAGCTTTGCCTTTCTTTTTCAAGACTGCTTTGGCTATTTGGGATCTTTTTTGGTTCCATGCAAATTGTAGGGTTGTTTGGTATAGTTCTGTAAAAAAAAAAATGATATTATTTTGGTAGGGATTGCATTGTGAATGTGTAGATAGTATAGGCATTTTAACAATTGTTCTATCAATCCGTGAGCATGAAACGTCTTTCCATTTCTTTGTGTCATCTTCAGTTTCTTTCATCTGTGTTTTATAGTCTTCAGAGTACTAGTCTTCCATCTCTTGCCTAGATTTGTTCCAAGGCATCTTACTATTTTTGGTGCAGTTGTAGGTGGGATTGTTTTCTTAATTTCTCTTTCTGCTGCTTTATTATTGGTGCATAGAAATGCAACAGATTTCTAGACATTGATTTTATATCCTGCAACTTTACTGAATTCATTCATCAATTCTAGCAGTTTTTTGGTGGAGTCTTTTGGCTTTTCTATATATAGTATCATGTCATCCACAAATAGTGAAAATTTTACTTCTTCCTTACTGATTTGGTTGCCTTTTATTTCTTTTTGTTGTCTGATTGCTGTGATTAGGACTTCCCATACTATGTTGAATAAAAGTGGTGGCCGTGGACATCCTTGTCTTATTCCTGACCTTAGGTGAAAAGCTCTTAGTTTTTTCCCATTAAGGATGATGTTGGCAGTGGGCTTTTCATATGTAGCCTTTATCACTTTGAGGTGTGTTCCCTGTAAACCTACTTTGTTGAGGGTTTTTATCGTGAATGGGTGTTGTACTTGGTCAGATGCTTTTTCTGCACCTGTGGAAATGATCATATGGTTCTTAGCCTTTCTTTTATTGAGGTGATATTTCACATTGATTGATTTGCATATATTGAACCACCTTTGCAACCCAGGAATAAATCCCACTTAATTACAGTGAATGATTTTAAAAAATGTATTGTTAAGTTCAGTTTGCTAGTATTTTGTGGAGGATTTTTGCATCTATGTTCATCAGAGATATTTGCCTGTAGTTCTTTTTTTCTTTTTCTTTTTCTTTTTTTAGTGAGATCTTTGGTTTTGCAATTAGGTAATGCTGGCTTCATAGAATGAATTTGGAAGTTTCCCTTCCTTTTCTACTTTTTGGAATAATTAGAGAAAAATAGATATTAGCTCTTCTTAAATGTTTGGTAGAATTTGCCTTTGAAGCCATCTGGTATTGGACTTTTGTTTGTTGGGAGTTTTTTGATTATTGAATCAATGTATTTGCCGATTATCAGTGTGTTTAAATGTTCTAATTCTTCCTGTTTTAGTTTTGGTAGTTTTTGTGTTTCTAGGTATTTATCCATTTCTTCTAGGTTGTCCAATTTTTGGCATATAGTTTTTCATAATATTCTTTTATAATAGTTTGTATTTCTATAGTGTTGGTTGCTACTCCTTCACTTATTTGTGATTTAATTTATTTTGGTCTTTTCTCTTTTCAGTAAGTCTGCTGGCTCCCTTTTCCCCGTTATTGGCAGTGTTTGCTCCCTGGCCTGAATGTGGCATGTTTTAAATAGATGTGCTCTGGTCTGCTTAAGAAATGAAAACTGTTGCCATTTTGATGGAACCAAGGCTCCACAGAGCTCCCAAGCTGGGGAGATGTGGTATAGATGGAGGTTTGGGCTGGTCTTCTGAGGGAAGAGGCTAATCACACTGGGACTGAGCCAAGCTTAACTGGGAAGGGTGATTCTCCCAGAACCTGTATGTGTCCGGGGTGGGGCTTGGTGTAAGTAAGGTAGCTAGTGTCTGCACTGCACTGATTCCCACAGGTGTCTCTGTGCTTATGCTGAGAAGCGGGGGAAGGGAGTGGCCCCTGCCAGTTCTTTTCTTCCTAGGAAGTCTCTCAGTGAAGGCTACCTCTTTGAAACATGCTCCAAGATGAGCAAATAACCTCCTCACAGTGTGTGCAAGGCACTCTTCAGATGGCTGTTTCCATGATGTATGTCTGTGGGTTCTTTGCCCTGCTTCTTGGCTCTGTTGGAGCCAAGCTGGCTGATCTTCAAAACTCCAGGTTTGGGATGCCTGGGTGGCTCAGTGGTTGAGCATCTGCCTTTGGCTCAGGTCATGATCCCAGGGTCCTGGGATCGAGTCCCACATCAGCTCCCCACAGGAAGCCTGCTTCTCCCTCTGCTTCTGTCTTTGCCTCTCTCTCTCATGAATAAATAAATACAATCTTTAAAAAAATTAAAAAATAAAAAAAAAACCTTCCAGGCTTTAAGCCCCATTGGTTATAAGAACTCAGCAAAATTCAGCCCCTCTCACTTCCTAAGTGAATTGCTGTTTGGACTCATTTTCTCTGTGCACTCCCCTGTACATCAGTCTGTCCCTTGCCCTCCTCTGCAACTGCAGCTCTCCTCCCCCAAACCACAATGGCCAGGAGCTGTTTTCCAAACCGGGTCTGTGCATTTCCTACCTTCTTCCATGTGGCCTCTTCTTTACTTTTGGTTGTGGAGTTTGTTCAGCTAGGCTTCAGGTTGGTTATCTGGGATATTTAGGATGGTTCAATAGTTATCTAGTTGTATTCATGGGATGAAGCAAGCCTAGGGTCCTCCTACACCACCGTCTTCCAGACTCTCCCCAAAAAACTTTTCATATTTTGTTATATTAAAATCCACTGGTCTCTTTTTTCCCTTTGGAAAGCTCTCTTGACCCCTCCATGATTTTGTGACACCGTTCATTGGTCACTTGGAAAATACTAGAATAATGCAGATCTTCCATGTGTTGCACTGTTCATTCTATAATATTAATTAGATTAAATTTAAAAAAATATTACCACTGACCTTATCAGAGAAGTAAATACTAGAAATCTGTTAAACTCCTAGTAATACATTATATTTTTCAAGATCCTATTTTTTACTTAAAAAGTTGAATTTTATCACTGGTAACCACATACTGTCTATAGTTTTCCTTGAAGTGACAGGAGTATTTTGCTTATTTTTGAAAAAAAAAGTTCTCATTTTTTTACATTTTTACATCTGAAAAAGCATAGTTTGTCAGTTACTCTTTCAAATAAAAAATAGTGTCCCATAAAAAACATGGCTAGTTCAGCTTGCAACTCAAACAGTTGCACCAGTGCTTTTCCTCAAGAATAACAATTGTACTTTGGAATACAGGTGAAATCCTCTATGTGTACTTCCCATGTTGTCAAACAGAATATTAGCAATGTGCTCCAAGATCAAGATTTAATAAAATTAATCATTTTTACTGACTCATCAAGGGCAGTACTAAGTGAAGATGGCTTATTATCCTTTTTAAGCTAAAGTTTGTTTGGATCTACTTAATTTGGCTATGTCTAGGGAAGAAGGAAAGGAAGATAGGGCAAAACATTATGCATTTGAGACTCAAGTTCATTTACTCTATATTTGATAAGTGGAAAGGAACAGTAGCTGCTTAAATAGAACTTACATTTGTATTCCTACTTTTGAAACAGCTAAATATAGCATCCTTAAAGATTTACATCTATTTAGTCTTGTTATAAAAAGACAAAAACTAAAAATGCATGATAGTATAATATTGCGAAACCATTTGAGAAGCTGCCAGATACTGTAGATGAACAAATCCATACAAATGCTGCTCTAGGCTGACCAATTACCCATACGAGCAGCAATTATATTAGCGTGCAAGGGCAATTGGAGGGAAAATTGGACCCTGTGGACATCCAGCTGAGCAAACAGGACTGAGGAAGGATACAGGATGTGTTTGGAAGAAAAAAAATACATCTAAGCTAACTTAAAAAAATTGTATCAGTTGCAGCATATTCTTTACATGTCCTTTTCTTGTTTAGTTTTTCTTTTTTTCAAATTAGCTATCTTCTTCAAAAAAATGCCTCTGCTTAGATCAAACGCTCAAATAGCAATGTGTTTTGCATGTAAAAAATGCCAGAATAATTCAGGAAATAGAGAACTTGGAATATACAAATCCAAACACTCAGATGCTACCATACATATGCACTTAAGTATGTTGTTAGTTGTTTAATTGGGCATGGTCTGGATTATATTTATCCTTTTTAATACTGAAATTTACTATTTTTAAAAGATTTTATTTATTTTAGAGAGAGAGGGCATGAACAAGTAGAGCAGCAGAGGGGAAGGGAGAGGGAGAGGGAAAGAATCTCAAGCAGAACCTGTGCTCAGCACAGAGCCCGACACAGGTGTCAGTCTCATTACCCTGAGATCTTGACCTGAGCCGAAACCAAGAGTCGGAGCTTTACTGACTGAGCCACCTGGGCACCCCTGAAATTTACTTTTTTTTAAATAACTAAAAATGTTCCCTACTTCTTATGATTCATGGCAAAAACTGATTAGGGGTCTAATATGATGTGGAGCTTTTATAGTTCCACACTGAAACTATGGATGACGAATCCTTAATGAGTAAGTAATGACCATCAAGTTAATGAAATGTTCTATAAATTATGTAACTATAGGCCAAATAGCCTCATTCCTTTGAGTAGGTTCATATTTTAATGGCAACTAGAAGTACCTGATACCAAGTTTTTTGGAGTGGTCTGTACTTCTTATAACTTATTTCTGATTTAGAGAATTCTTAAATGTTTGAAAGCATTTCATATATTCTCAGTATGGAAAAGTGCCCACAATATGGAAAATACCAATCTATCCAAAGTACTCTAATTTTTGCCATTCATTTGCCATGTGCATTTTTTTATTTTTGAAAAATAATATCAATTATTTGGGTGATCACTGGTAGATAAGCTCTAAGAGGGCATTCAGTCAGCCCCATGTTCTGGTACCCAAGTCCTTGTAGAATCTTCTTTCTCCTTACTGAAGGTAAACACTATTATAAATTTGAAACCTATTATCCCATTCATGTTTTTATACTTTGTGTAAACATGAAAAATATTTTATTGTTTGATCAGTTTCTTAAATTTACATAAACTTCCCCACAACAGTTCTTCTCATCTCTTCTGTTTCTTTCTCCATAGCAATTCCCACCATCAGGAACAAAATGTGAAAAATCCCCACTCTCACTCTCCCACCAAGGTAGCTACTGACCATAATTTGGTGTCTGTCCTTTCTCAACCCTTCCTTCACATATATCATATATATATATACATAGATCTGTCACATGAGTGGTTGGTTTGTTTTTCAAGGGAGATTCTACTAACTCTTGTGTGATTTGAATTTTTAACTTAATAATATGTCTTGTGATCATCCATATCAAGATATAATAATCTATTGGATTCTTTTAACTTTTCTATAGATTTCCCTATAGCAGTTTCCTATAATTTATTTAATTTATTTATGTCTTCTATAATGGACGTCAAATGGATTCCTTTTAAAAAATTGTTTTTGCTATTAGTAACAATGCTACAGTAAATATTTCTGTACAATATCTTTCTGCTCTTTTGCTATTATTTCTTTAGGTAGATTTCTAGAAGTAAAATTGACAAGTCAGAGGATGTGCATATTTTTAATTTTGATAGGAAATACCAAATTATCTTCCAAAATTCTTGGAATTTTATATATTTCAAAAATATATAAAATATATAGATTACAAATATGTATGGATATGGATATATATACACATACAATAGCATAAAGGAAGTGAGGAGTTTCTATAAACTTTCATTTTTGTAATAAATGTGTAGTGGGAGACTAAGTTTAAATTTTTTAGGTGTACAAAGTGTCACCAACACAACTTTTTTGGGGATAGCTTATTTTTTCATATCTGATTTATAAGGTTACTTGTGTTTTTGGAGGTATTTTGCATGCATTTAATTCTTCTAATTATTGTTAAAAATTTCAGAAGCATTCACCAATATTTTTGAATTGTAGACTTCATGTAAGAAATGGTATTTTTAAATACCCCCACCCATTTGAAACAAGAGCTGCTCATGTTTTTTTTTTTTTTTTCAGAACTTCACATAAATGGAATTATACAGTATGTCCCATTTCTTTTTTAACAGGCTTCTGCTCAGCATAATGTTTTTGAGATTCATTCATGTTGTATCAGTTTGTTTTTTGTTGTTGCTGCTGAGTGTTATTCTTTTGTATGAATAATCCTCAGTGTATTATCTGTTCCACTTCCTGAAGCAGTTATGAAGGATTGGTTGTATTTCTTTAAATATTTGATGAGGTGTACCTGGATGGGTCAGTGGGTTAAGTGTCTGCCTTTGGCTCAGGTCATGGTCCCGGTGTCCTGGGATCAAGTCCTGTGTCAGGCTCCCTGCTCAGCGGAGAGTCTACTTCTCTCTCTCTTTCTGTCCCTCTGCCCCAGGCTCACCACCACCACCACCCTGCCACCAGCTCATGCTCTCTCTCTCTCTCTCTTTCTCTCTCTCTCTCTCTTTCTCTTTCTCTTTCTCTTTCTCTTTCTCTTTCTCTTTCTCTTTCTCTTTCTCTTTCTCTTTCTTTCTCTTTCTCTCAAAAAGATAAAATCTTAAAAACATAAGATAAATTGATAAATTTTAGTGAAGATAAATGGACGTGGGCTTTTCTTTGCTAGAAGATTTTTTTTTTTTTTTTTTGCTAGAAGATTTTTAATTAACTTATTCAGTTTGTTAACTTGTTATCAACGGTCTATTCAAGTTTTTCCATGTTTTGGGGATTTATGTCTTTCTAGGAATTTGTCTTTTTCATCCAAGTTGTCTAATTTGTTGCATAAACTTGTTCATAATAGAAGCCTTTTAATTTCTGTAGTGTCAGTAGTGATGCCCCCTTTTTCATTTCTAATTTTACTAATGTCTTCCTCTTCTTGTTTTGTTATTCTACTTTAAGGTTTGGCAGTATTGTGATCATTTTAATGATATACTTTTGTTTTCATTAGTTTTCTCTATTTTTGTTTTCTATGCAAACATTTAGAAATTTCTCAAGTTTATTTCTACCGTAGATTTCTCCTTTAATTCTGCTGTGGTTGGAAAATGGTTTCTCAATTATTTTAATTTATTGAGGTTTTTTTGTTTGTTTGTTTGTTTTTGTCCTAGCATATGATGTCTCTTGAAGAATGTTACAAATATGTTTGAAAAGAATGTATATTCTGGTTTGGGGTAGTGTTCTCTTGTTAGTTATGGCAAGTTAGTTAATATGTTTTTTCAAGTCTTTTGTATCTGTAGTGGTTTTCTGTCAAGGTCTTATCTTAATTATTGAGATTAGAGCATTACTCTCTAAATATTGTTGAATTGTATATTTCTTCTTTTAATTCTTCAAGTTTTTGCTTCATGTATTTTAGGACTCTGTTGTTAGATGAGTATAGATTTATAATTGCTAGAGCTTTCTGGTTATATACCATACTGTTTGGTTTATAACATAGATTTTATATATATAAAATATATAGATTACATATATGTATGGATATGGATATATACACACACAATAGCACAAAGGAAGAGAGGAGATGGACTTCTATTAGAACAAAGTTTCTTTATTTTGCTGGAATTAAGTTAGTGTTAATTCATAGTAGATGGTAGTGAGTTACAGTGAAGATTCTAATCACTGAAATAGCCACTAAGAAAATAATCCAATAAAATATAATTTAAAATTAGTAGAGAAATTAAGATGGTACCCTAAAAATATATATGTAAGACAAAAGAAGGCAGTGGGAGAGGAATAGAAGGGGAAAAAAAAGGATGTAAGATATACAAAACAAGTAGTAAATTTGTATATATAAATCCAATTATGTCAATAATCACTTAAGTGTAAATAGAATAAAAACTCCAATCGAAATGTACAGATGGTCAGACTGGATAAAAAAAGCAAGATCCAACTATACACTATCTACAAGAGATAAAAGACATAAGTAGGCTGAAAATAAAAGGATTACAAAAGATAGATCATGCAAGCAGTAATCATAAGAGAGCTAGAATAGCTGTAATGATATTGGATAAAAAGAGATTTTTATACCAAGAGATGTTATTAGAGACAAAGAGGGATTTTTTTTAATATAAAGATGTGTACTGAAGGATCATGATTTAATAATATCAGTAATTTTTACTGCTTCATGAAGATTTTCTTAAGTGGGACTTTTTTTCCTGCAGATTTAATGAGGATAAACAATACCATGATTACTAATACAGTGTGATGTTTTGTCTTGATTTCTGCCAAGGGGCCATAACCCATGGATTTAGAACTCCTGATTTAGACCATTTACACTTAACATAATTACCATTATGGTCGTTTTGAAGTCTAACATCTCATACTTTTTAAAAAATTATTTGTCCTATCCGTTTTCTGTTTCCTGCCTTTTTGGGATTAACTTAGTATTTCTTTAATACTTCATTTCCCCCCCCCACTATTGGTTTATTAACTGTACCCCTTTGAATTTTTTAATGGTTTCTCTCAGAACTACAATATACCTCTTTCACTTGCCAGTCTATTTTCAGATATTATTCTGCTTCATGTATAATGCAAAAATCATACAACATTTTGTTTCCATTTCCTTCTTCTTTCCTTTTGAATGTTGATGTCATATATTTACTGGTACATGTGTTACAAAGCTCACAATAACATTGTTATTACTTTTCTCTTACCAGTCAATTATCTTTGAAAGAAATTTAAAAGTAGGAAAAATATTTTTAAAATTTCCCCATCTGCTTACCATTTCTGGTGCTTTTCAATCCTTTTTTTAGATCTTGGTTTTATGTATATCTTTTTCCTTCTGTCTGAGAATTTCCTTTTACATTTCTTGTGATTCAGGCCTGCTGGTAATGAATTCATTCAACTTTTGTTTGTCTGGAAAAGTTTTATTTCACCTTCATTTTTGAAGGACATTTTGTTGAATATAGAATTCTAGGTTAGAGGGGTTTCTTACCCCACTTTTAGCCCTTCCATTCCATTGTTTTCTGGCATGCATATTTTCTGGTGAGAAGTTTGTTAAGTCCTTTATTTTTCCCCCCTCTGCCCAAAGTACCATTTTTTCTTTTGTCCTGTCTCATTTAATAATCTCTCTATATGTGGTTTCAGCAGTTTAATTATGATATGTCTTGGTCTGGTTTTCCTTGTGGTTATCCTGTGTGGGCTTATTGAACATCTTAAATCTATGAGTTTATTCTTTTCATAACATTTTTTAAACTTGGCTGTTATATCTTCAAATATTTTGTCTACCCCATCACTTTTAAATATATGTTATAACACTTGGTTTTGTTCCATAGGCTATTGAGGCTCTGTTTTATTTGCTTGTTTTAATATTCTCTCTCTCTGTCCTGTTCAAAAAGTTTCAATTTTGATGTTGCAAATTCATGGTCTTCTGTAGTCTCTAAACTACTGTTAATTCCATATAGTGAATTTTTCATTTTAGATTTATTTTTTATTTCTAAAATTTACATTTAGTTCCTTGTATCATCCATTTATCTTTTTATGAGGTACATGTTTTCCTTTAAACACTTAAACATGATTATGACAGCTGTGTTTTAAACAGTCTGTGTTTAGACTTGTCTGTTAATTCCATCATTTCTGACATTTTTGCATCTGTTTTTATTGACTGACTTTTCTCCTCATTATGATTACATGTTCTTGCTTTATCATGCATCTAGTAATGTTCAGTTAGATGTTGAATTTTCTGAATTTGACACTTTTGTACAGTAGGTATTATTGCGTTCCTTTACGACTGTTAGACTTTGTTGCCGTGGGCAGTTTAATTACCCGCTGACCAGTTTGATCCTTTCAAAGCCCAGCTCACCATCTTTTCCTACTCACTTCCTAGAGCCCAAGGAACACATTAGATACTCAGCTGGCCCAATGCCTTGCCAGCTTTCAGTGGAAAGATTACTAATCTGTTGGTTAATTAAAAATGGGGGGGGTTTGGAAACCCCCAAAGTTAGTTAGAATTTCTTTTAGGGTCTCCCTTCCTTAGTTTCAAGGAGAACAAATGTCAGTTACCCTCCCCTATGGGGAAGGGAGGGTGAATATACCCCCTTTCTCTTAAAAGATTCACCGAGAGGCCACATTTCCCTGCCAGTTCTTCCTTTATATTAATTGAAGGACTGGAGATGGAGGTGGGGAAGACCGAAATGGGCACCTCTCAGTAAACCTAGGGCATTTTCTGCCATTACTTTCTTCATTTGTTATGATTCTAGGACAATGGGGAAAATTCTGTTTTACAGTGACAACAATAACAGCCATGAAATTCTGCTACTAGAAGCTAATGATTGTGGGATACTTACTTTGTGCCACACGTGGTGCTGAGAGCTTTACAGAGGTTATCTTCTCTAATCCTTAGAACAAGCATATGAAATTGTCCCCATGATCTCATCTTTCCAGGCAGGAATATAAAGGCCACTCAGCTGGCCAGGGCTAAAATTCAGGTAGGGCCAAAATTCAGATCTAGAGTCTGCATTTCCTAACCACTAGTGCTGTCTTTCCCCCAGATTGTGCATTTGGCTGTTTGTCTCAGGGATGCAATTGCAAGTTTCCATCTTTGGTCGTATATTCATAGGTATCATCTAGACAAATTTCAGGGAAGCCCTGGTGCTGTTAGCAGCCATTTTCAACCAAAAAGTCTCATTCTCCTTTTGGAGTCTTTTTAACTTTAGGATCCTGTGATTTAGACATAAATAATAAATATGGTTTATAGAGGGTAATAAAACACTCATTGACTTACTGCCAACTTTACTCTGGGTCCTCGTTTCTTTGATTCTCTAAGGGAATAACTACCTCTTTGGGAATTAATTTCCCCATGTGGATTTGAATTAATTCCCTCAGGCCACAGAATTGTAATCTGGAAGAGTTCATTTAGCAAATGGCACCCAGCTTTTCTCACCCTGGTTTGCCAAAGACAGTGTGAGGCTTTGTTTGAACACAGGCAACAGTTCTGGACAGCAGATGTTTGCAAATACCATTTGTTTAATTGCTTAGGCACTTGATAATATATTTTTCTCCTAAGCTGTGGGAAACACATCCTTTATCAGCTTTAAAACAGAGTGCAACTTTGGAGGGCCATTCTGTCTGTCTTTTTTCCTTGTGCATTGGTCCAGACAGATTGAGTGAACAAAAAGAAGAGAAAGGGGAAGCTGTTGGCAGTTACCCTCAACTTTGCCTCCTATTGCCAGCAGCAGCGATATAGAAATGAGTACCCTTTCCCATCCCACTCCCCACCCCCTGAGATAAACCCAAAGACCAGAAAGGCACTGACAGCTAACAAGCTGAAAAGACAATCAAGGAGGAGAAGGCTCACATGGCAGCAGCCCTCCTGAGGAGCACATCTTGCCACATCTACAGTTAGTGGGTGTCTGGGGTCTGAGAATGTTCCAGGGACCTGGCTGGCATCACCCTATGGCTGGCTTAAAGTTCTAATGGACATGTACGTGGGCACAATAAGAATGCCAGGTATGGCCTTCCGTACTGTGCACAGTGGCTTCAGAACCTTACCCAGGCTGTGGAATCTTTGATACTTCCGCCTCAGAGGACATGGCCTGTGGTCAATTGGGGTGGGCTTCAGATGTATTGCTGGTCCTAGATGAGGCCCACAATAGGAAATGAGGCTCTCCAGAGCCTTCTTCCATGATGTCTTGAAACAACAGACCCTTCCCGCCCTAGAATCAGGATGTCAACCCTTAGCACTCTTCTGTTCCACCCTTAAAGAATTCCCAGTGGTGCCTCCAAAACCACATACAGCCAGATGTCACTTGGAGAGTTTGATTCAGTCTGTCTTGATCTGGACTTGGGAATCTGAATCCGTGTATCAATCCATAGGTGATTTCAGTTATATAGCTAGGCTTGAGAATCTCTACCTTAGTGCTTTCTAAAATGGAGCACTAAATGTATCATTTGTGTGTAATAGTTACAAGGAAGATCTCTAGAGCCAAGATTCTTAATCCTAGCTCTGGCTCTTATTAGCTGTGTGATCTTGAACAATTAACCTTCCTGTGCCTTATTTTCATAATCTCTGACATGAGAATGATAATTGTACTTTACCACATGTGGTGGTTTGAGGATCAGATAAATTAGTACATGTAAAACCCTTAGAATGCAGAAGCCCCTTAATAGGTTATCGTAAGTGTAAACTTATTTTGAAGAAAAAAATTGGCCATATATTTGCTTTGAGGCTTGTTTTGTTTGAATCCTGTAGGAAAACAGGGAAGATCTTTGTTCTACATGTGCCTGACCATTACAGTATCTGGGCATAGAGCTGTGGAGCTACCTTGTGCCAGATTTTCCCTATAATTCTTGCTGTAATTTTTGTCTTTATTAAAACTTTTTCATAGAATTCAGTTTTAATAAAGAATTAATTATATGTTTTTAAACCTCTGAAGAGATTACTTCTGGCTTCTCCAGGAGTCAGCTGTTATAAGACTCTAATGCCCTGTGAAAAGTACATATATTCTAAGTACATCCTCAGTATTTTTTTTAATTTTTAAATATTTTTATTTGTTTATTTGAGAGACAGAGCATGAGTCCAGGGGAGGGGCAGAGGGACAAGCAGACTCCCCACTGAGTGCAGAGGCCTATGTGGGGCTTGATCCCAGGATCCTGAGATCATGACCTGAGCCAAAGACAGAGGTTTAACTAACTGAGCCACCCAGGTGCCCCAAATGCTCAGTATTTTTAAGTTCAGTTAATTTCAAATATTTAATAAGTTTATACTAGATGTGAGGCACTTTTGGGAAAAGGAGGAAATAAGAGAAAGGAATCTAACATTTATTGAGCAGCTATTTTTTTTTAATTTTTTATTTTATTTTATTTATTTATGATAGCCACACAGTGCGAGAGAGAGAGAGGCAGAGACACAGGCAGAGGGAGAAGCAGGCTCCATGCACCGGGAGCCCGACGTGGGACTCGATCCTGGGTCTCCAGGATCACGCCCTGGGCCAAAGGCAGGCACTAAACCGCTACGCCACCCAGGGATCCCTTGAGCAGCTATTTTATGGCAAATAATGTACTAAGAATTTTATAATTTACCTTATTTAATGTCTGTGGCTGATACAGTTAGCTGTATTTTACAGATAAGGAAACAGAGACTCATAGAATTCTTTGTCCAGGTATTTGAGAAAGTCCAGGGCTCTACCATTAATACTTTGTCATACCACCTCAGAAGGTTCAAAGATGAAGACAGAACAGGATCATACCTTATTTATATAGCTTGTTATTGTTTATAATTATATGCACACCAAATTACGCACAGGGACTTAGATCCCAGAGCTGCTAGCTGTTCTGTATTATTCCACGTTACTTTTACAGAGCTGATAATAACTTGCCTTTGAGGGGGGCTTTTGTTTTACCCCACAGAATTGATGCAACAACCCAAGAAGGAATTAATTACAATCATAATAATAGACAGTATTTAGCAGGAACTTATCATCCAGGTCAGCCTGCTTCTGAAGCCCAAGGTCTTAATCATCATTACATTATATCATCATCTGCATTTTATGAACGAGGATACCAAGGCTCAAAGGAGCTATGTAACAGTTAGACTGCTAACCAAGTCCCTCTCTTCTGATGACATGTTTCTGACCAGTCTAATAAAGAGGGCTAAACAAGTATACAAACAACTATACTACAAAGCAGAATAGGAAAGGAAAAAGGAAAATGACAGGTGTGTGGTCTGGTAGGATAAGGAGAGGCTTATGAAGAATATGAACTGAGTCTACTAGATGAATAAGATTTCTAGAAACAGAAATAATCAGGAAGGATATTTGAGATGGATGCAAGAGAGTGAGTAAAAGTATAAAACATGGAATGTCCAGAAGACAACAGATACACAGGTGTAAATTCACCACAGTATGAGGTACACATAGGGGTGTGGGGAGACTAGGTTAGAAAGCTGTGTGTGCTTGAATGCAAGAAGAGTTTGCTCTTACATTGTTGGAGAATAGAGAGCCATTGAATGTTCTTGAGCATGGAATGTGTCATGATCAAAGCCACGCTTTGGGGAAGATCATTGTGGTGGAGAACACAGAGACCAGGAAGAGGCCATTCTAATAGTTCTTTGTATAGAAGAAGGATATGAACCAGAAGTGAAGGAAAGGAGAATTCAGGAAACCATTGCTGCCATGGAGAGTTGGCAACACCTCCTGACTGTCTGGATACTGAGGACCACAAAGAGGGAGGTAGCAAATACAGTTCTATGTTGCAGCCTAGGTCCCTCAAAGAACTGTGTTGCCATAAATGAAAATAGGGAATTAAGAAAGAGCTAATTTAGGGGGAGGAGGATAATTATCTCAGTTGGAAATAAGGCAACTTTGAAGTGCGGGCAGGTTATTAAAGTTGAAGTTCATCAACTTGGGTGGAAAGTGATGCAACCAAATACTCAGCTTAAGGAGGCATTCAAATGAGGGTGATGGTGGGTGAGGTCATGGAGCAGACACAAAAAGAGAGACAAGACATAAACTCTGGAGGCTCCTACATATAGAAAGCAGACAGGTGCTGAGGAGCTCTTAAAGGAGGTAAGGAAGTAAGCAGAAAGGCAGACGGAGGACCAAGAATGTCCAAGGCCATGGACACCAAAGACGGAAGTGTCCAGAAAAAAGAGATGACCAACGGTAAGGAATTGGTATGGTCAAGGAAGTTGAAATCAGAGAAGAGAATCCTAAGAACAAGTTTGATTCCAAAGTGGTGGTTGGTGGCAGGGGAGCATAGACAATAGGGTTAAGGAGTGAGTGTGCTGAGGGTGCCCGGGTGGCTCAGGCAGTTAAACGTTGGGCTTCCACTCAGGTCATGACCGAGTCCTGGGATGGAGCCCTGTGCGGGGCTTCCTGCCCAGCAGGGAGCATACTTCTCCTTCTCCCCTGTTGTGCTCTCTCTGTCTCTGTCAAGTGAATAAATTAAATCTTAAAAAAAAAAAAAAGAAGTGAGTGTGTAGGGTCAGGTAGAATGAATGGGCCTCTAAGTCTCCCAAGACATTCGTCAACAGAAGTCAGGAGACAAGATCCATTCACTATTTTGGAATGACACATGGCATAAGGCATGCCGGTCAATGAGGGGTGGTGGGTAGTAGCACTTTTTATATATGAATCTGCATTTTTAGGGGATTTGGAGAGAATCTTTTTTTTTTTTTTTTTGGAGAGAATCTTTTAAAAAGTGTTGGGAACCAACGTGAGAGAGACTTCTAAGGCAGTTATTCTAAACAGGATGAATAAAAAAATAGTATCACAGGATGGAAATTAACTTGCAACCTAAGAAGAGATCACCACTTTGGCTTTTATACGACATTCCACTAATAATTAGGGAGAAAACTTACAGCCTCCAGGAGAAAAAAAAAAAAAAAAAGTATTCAAATCATTTCCAACCCAGACACCAAGTTTCTGAAAACAGCTAGTAATGCACCTGGCTACACATGGTCCTTATCTTGTAGATAAACAAGACAGCTTCCTCAGAGACACACACTATTCCATGTTCTCTGCATAAATGCTTCGTTTCAAAGCATTCATCTCATATCTTCCCACAGATTACAACAAAAGACAACATTCTCTTGTTTCCTCTTATTATTTTTTGCAAGTTATTTTTTGTATGTTACAGTGATGGTCAGATTAAAATGGGCCATTTTAAAAAACAGTCAATATTGGAGTACTTGAAGAGGATGCACAAACTTCCAGTTCATGGGTGTATGGATGTAATAACTCTATCAGACACTCTGGAATAAAACCATGTTATGCAAAGAAGAGACTATGATCCTAGATGGTTCGTACTTGCTTCTAGCCTCAAAAGACAGACACACCCATGAATAGTCCACTTGGTGAATCATTCCCAGTTTTCTAATTGAGGTACCAAGACCTACTCTTCTTGGGGGAAGTTGGAAGTCTCGTTTTCAGGACAATTTTGGCACATGGCTGCCTTTGCATGGGTTTGTTTCTCTCCCCATACGTAACTAAGAAGCAGGAAACCAATAAAATACTCATTGCTTATTTGCTCTCTATTTCAGGGCCCTTACCACCTGGAGACCCCATTTTCCCTTTCTTAAATGTTCCTTCTATTTAGAAAATTTTAGAATTGAAAACACTCACTTGATTAATCTTAATGTTATTTTTAATAAAACTGCATGATAGAAGACCCCCCCCAAATAAAAACATCAAGTCTAATTGTATTCTAAAACCACAATCTTTATTTTGATGGATGTCCATCAGTCTTTTTTGCTGTGCATATTTATTACATATTTTTATCACAATTCCATTTTGTATTTTCTTCGTATAATTTTGTCTAAAGACCCATTCAGTGTCCTTGCATCATTCCAGAGACTAACATAGACATTCCCTACCTTGTTAAGTAAAGCTACCAGGAGACTAGGATTTACCGATTCCTTTCTCTTGGGGGAAATATACTAGTTGGTTACATCTTAATCTGGCTGTATGCTCTTTACACTTCTAGTTCTTACAAACGAAGAGATAACATCACTGTCCAGAAGACCTACTTGCCTGTCTTTCAACAATGCGATAGTTCTTTCACCTTTGGGAGATCTGGAAAAAGTATGTTCTCACTTTCCTATACCATTGATTGCCTGCTTACCCAGACTCATTATCCTGTACTTGCTAAAAACTGCTTTTGAACTGGAATTATCACTCACTTCAACATTAGCCTAGAATCATGCCGGGGATGCATGGTTTCTACTGAGGATGACAAATAAGGTGTACATTTCCATTTCACATCAGTTGGTAGTGGCTGGACAAGAACGTGATTATGTAGCAATGTATGCCTCAGATGGTGGGGAGGAGGCTATAGCACCACACCTAAGTTTGCCATCCCTTCAGATAAAGATTTATTTCAAGCCTACTATATGCCATGTACTCTGCATCCACCATATGATATATTCCTCATAGCAACACTAGGAAATATATCATTCTTCCATGTGGGCAATAGAACAAAAGCAAGGTGTTCACCTGAAATCGAAAATCAGGGAAATAAAATTACCTCAGATGGTTAGGCTGTGAAATCAACACAAAGACAAATGCAGAGAAGGAGCTTAAAACTTTCTGCCTACGAAACTTGTCGGATTGGCTCCCAGGATAGCAATATGGTGTTTGCCAATAACCGTATCTAATGATGAAGCATATTTTAAAGAAAGGTTGCCAGTTAGGAGAGGATTTGATTAATAATGGATGTTTTAGCTCAGTGGATGTCACTGAGTCAAATATAGGCTGTACATTCCCAGGCAGGACCATTCAGTTAATTACATTAAGCAAACATTTATTGAATGTTTTCTGTGGGCCATGCATTATATTGGATGCTGGACATATAAAGATAAGTAACAGTACTTGCCCTCAAGAAGCTCAGTTTATTGCATGTAAAGGAATAAACAGGTGATTAAAACAAGTGTCCAAGGTTAGAGATTTGCTTGCATATTTAAAAGCATGGAGGAAAAGTATGCACTCCATCTGGGAGGAAATGGTTGAGGTTTCCTGGAGGAAGGGATATTCAAAGATGAGTCTTCAGGCAGCTTCTCAAACTATCCATAATAAAGGACTAATTTTTTTTCTCTTTTTAATTTCCAGTTTCCTAGGTAATATACAATAAAAAAAATCGGTGACTAGACCAGTAAAATTAAAAAGTACAAGCCCAATTTTGTGATTAGAGTATACCAATACATAATGACTCTAGCATATTACTATAAAAATTCCTAAATGGTTACTTTTAACTTCCAGCCTTACCTCATTTCACTGGTTAAAACAAACAAACAACAAAACACAACAAAACAACAAAACAGAGCCTGGCACAAATTCCTAGCGCACATTTTGAATGGCTTGGTGTCAAAGGATAAGTAGGTATCATCTACCAGTGGGGAGGGGTTTGGGTGGTGGGGAGGACAGCCTGAGCAAGGCCAGGGCCAAGAGACTTCCAGAGTGGGGGGCGGAGGGCGGGGTGCTGTGGAAGCACTGGGCAAATTCTCTGAGCCACCTGAGTGGCTCTTCCTTACTCCTGGCCCATGCAGGCTCTGCTTGCAAACTCCCTCCAGTCCCGTGTCTTCTGTCTCTTTCTTTCTCTCAGATAAATTTTCGCCTTCAGGCTCTTCATTCTCCTCATCTCCTTCCAAGCTTGGAATGTTGACTTTTCTGGGAGTGGGAGCTGAAAGGAAAGAGGGGGAAGGCATGATCCGGGAAACTGCTCCATTTTCCTGCTTCTTAGTTCTGCTCGGAGAACACTTCGAATTCTTACTGTTAACATTCCCAAGGGTGCAAAGCTCATAGGATTTTATGTTGAAATGGAATCCATGAATTTGAATCTGTTAAACTCAAATTCAAAGGTTAAACGAGTCAAGGGTCAGTCTCACATTTTAATATCCTGAACCTAAAATGTGCAAAGGGAATGGAATTTTTTAAAAGGTGAAGGAACTTAAAAAGGCAATTTTGTAACATGTAATTTTTTATTGCCCCAGCATCACTCATGCCCATTATGAAATTTTGTCATAGCTTCAATTAGAGTAATTTCTAGCTCAGAACTTTAGAATTGGCTTCTGGGTGTTGTTTGGATGAACTGGCTTCCCTAGTTTCAGAAGGCTGTTTATTTGAATGATAAACTGAATATGGTTGGCATTAAGCTCAGTTATAAACAAAGCAAATGATGCTTGTGTTGAATTCTTCAGGGACTCGAAGCAACAAATGGATGGGCAGAAGAAATCATGAGGGAAAATCTACAGATTCAACTTCATTTTTTTCAAATCTATTTTTAAAATGAAAATTTTCAGGACACCTGGGTGGTTCAGTGGTTGAGTGTCTGCCTTTGGCTGAGGTCGTGATCCTAGGGTCCTGGGATCGAGTCCCACATCAGGCTCCCCACAGGGAGCCTGCTTCTCCCTCTGCCTATGTCTCTGCCTCTCTCTGTTTCTCATGAATAAAAATTAAAAATGAAATAAATGAAATGAAAACTTTCTATTATATTAAAAACATCAAAGCCAAAATGAAATGGAAAACCAATGGGAAAAATATTTATTACTACATTGACAAAAGACTAATATCTATGTTATATAAATCACATATACGTTAAGGAGAAAGACACCAAGAATACAACAGATAAATGAGTAGAAGGTATGAGAACCTAGAACTGACATAAGATAAAAATGGAAGTTGTAAGATAAAAATGTTTTTAAATGTTAATAAATTAGAAATTCTCATCTCTAATAGTGATTCTGAACAGCACACCGTTGCACTGCTCTTAGCAGTGTAAGAATTTGAGGGAGTTTAAAGCCATTCATTCACCGGTTCCAGACCCTATAATACAGGCCTGTACAACTATCTATGGTGAATAGATAGCTTATCTACAGGAAATCTTTTTTTCAAAAGGAAAAATATATCCAATATGTACAAGATACCATTGTAGCACCAATTAAAACAGCAAAATATTCAATAACAAGAGAATGAGTTATTAAATTATGGCACATTGACAGGATGAGATGTTGGTATAACTCCCTAAAAATAATTATGAAGATCATAATTCACCAGCTTACTACTCTCATCAGAGAAAATGATTTGTGGCTTAAAATATCACAGAATAAATCAATATAAATGTTTATTGTGCTATGATTAAATCATATTAAATGGGCATGCCTAAGAATAACAACTGGTAGAGAGAACAGAAGGCTGGAATAAGTAGCTGTTTCACTGCAGTGCAACGCTGTTTGAATCCTCTTCCTTTCTTCCGTTCGCCCCCCACCCCCACCTGCTTTCTTTCACAGTTTAAATAATATGTTTGTGTGACTTCTCAAAAGCAGGCTTCCATTTGTCCTGATTTCTACACTTATTTCTTTTATAACTGGATATGTTTTTACAGGTCAAGTTAAATTGTTTTGAGGACCAAGGCTAATTATAAACTGACAAATGAAAAAATGAAAAGGATAGTGAATAAAACAAGAAGAGTTTGGACCTATAATGTCCACCCCCCACCTCCTGCCCACACGTAGGATCATCCTCTGAGGGCACCGCACTGCTGTACTGACCTCAGAAAACAGAAAGCCTAATAGAAAGGAGGATAGACAGCTAAACAGATACATTTCAGATGAAATGTAGTTAAAGGCATGAATGTGTTCTCATCTTATATTTATTCACCAATGTTTCAATAAACCAATCCTGTGTGGAAACATGTAAAGTAGAGCCATGAACTTGCTTGTGAGATGGAGAAGTTTGGAAGAAGAGAAGACATTTAAGTAGGTTTTGTATACTTAATAAATTTTTATTCTCACAACATCTAGTAGTTTTGGGGTGCCGGGGCGGGCACAGTAAGTTGAGCTCCTGACTCTTGCTTTTGGATCAGATTGTGATCTCAGGGTCATGAGATCGAGCTCCCTTTTGGGTTCCATGCTCAGCACAGCTTCTGCTTAAGACTCTTTCCCTCTGCCCCTCCTCACCATGTGCTCTCTTTAAATAAATAAATAAATAAATAAATAAATAAATAAATAAATAAATAAATAAATAAAAAATCTTAAAAAAGATATCTAGTAGTTTTACAGTTTCTTGTGAAATCAGGCAAGCTCTGCTCTCTTCTCCCTAGAGTCCCATTCCTAAGAGAGAATAATTTCTAGCACTCTTTCATTTTAGTTTGGCTACCAATATATTTCTAAATGTTTGTGATGATATTTCTTAATTTTTTCCAAGTGGGTGTCATATGCTGACTTTCATCTATGAAAATGTGGATGTGGCTTTCTTATCATGCAACCTCGATGCCCACCTCCCGTCTCATTAATTGGTTGCTGGTTTTGTTGCTGTCTGTCATGGTAGAGACTTCATTCAGAGGTCTCTGGGCCTCGGCGGATGGTTCCCATATAAAGTTGCCAGGAGCAATCTGTATGGAAGATTTAGGCCCTGGCTGGAGGCTTCCTTATGGAGAAATCACAGATATCTTGTCATTTTCTGAGCAGCTCACAAAGGTCATTATTTTTATGATGTCTCTTTTGGGTTGATCAATTTCCCTAGAGAAGATTCCTACAATCTCTTGTTTGGTATGCATAAATCTGGTTGCCAGTTTTCTCAAAGCCAAGTTGGACAAGCAGCTGGGAGCCTCACCTTCTAGCTTGAGAGTCTCATCTTCTAGTGTGTAGACTAGACTTAACCCTGTTTTCAGAATGGCACCCCAAACTCTGGAATCCAGGTTGGCCTTGTGGTGGATTTGGTTAATAGAATGTGGCAGCAGTGATGATGCTGTAGTTCACACGAGGCCACAAGGGGCTTGGCATCTTCCACTCACCATCTTGGAACCTGCCCAGGTGCCAAGAGAACAGACTCAGCCTGTGAGAGGATGACAATCATGTGACCCACCTCACTTCACCCCAGCTAACAGCCAGCCAGTCCTCAGCCACCTACCTGACTTGTAGCTGACCACATGGACAAGGGAGCCCATCTGAGACCAGAAAAAGCACCCAAATGGGACATGTCTAAGTGTCCAACAACTTAGTTGTTTAGCATTCTGAGCTAAATTGTGGTGGTTTTCAGTGATGTTTTGGGGGGTTATGACTCAGAGCTAACTGATATGCCCAAATAGAAATTTGAAGAGGCATTGTGAGGCCAAGGAGATACTACCAGTTAGAATTACAGGATCAGATTCTAGTTCGTCTGTTGCTACTAACTGGTTCTGTGTCCTTGGGCCAGTCACTTAACCTTAGCCCTGCCCTCTAATTAAAGACACTGGAAGGTAGACCAGATAAGTGGTTGTCAAGCTTTGCAAAGTAAGCCCCCCAAGAGCTTGTTAAAAATAGCCATTCTGTCCTCAGTCTTGTAAGATTGAAAAAAAAATGATGATTTTATTTAGTTCCCTGGTGACTCAGATGAAGCCAGGCCAGCAGGCGTCTCACACACCAGTGGTCGAGAACCACCGTATTGTGAGATGGTCAGGGTGTCTTCCAGGCTGATAATGTGGCGAGCATCCCTCACTTCAGTGGGTTTTGCTGCGGCTTTAGATGCTTGTGCACCAGGATGCCTGCATTTCTTCCTCCCACGGGGCAGCGTTTCTCGTTACCCGCCCTCCCTCCAGCCCACTCCACTCCCACGGTCTCCGGCGGCTGTTACCAGCAACCTGTCTCACCACCTCTGGGCTGTACAGTTCAGAGCCCTCTAAAAACTCTTCATTCTTCAAGAAAACAGTCATTCCACCACCTGGGCTGTCTTTATCCTTCAGTCTTTTTTCTTTTTTTTTTTTTTTTTTTATTCATGAGAGACACAGAGAAAGAGAGAGAGAGAGAGGCAGAGACACAGGCAGAGGGAGAAGCAGGCTCCATGCAGGGAGCCCCATGTGGGACTTGAGCCCAGGTCTCCAGGATCAGGCCTTGGGCTGAAGGCAGCGCTAAACCGCTGAGCCACCCAGGCTGGCCCTATCCTTCAGTCTTAAAGGGGAAACCCATTCAGCTCTTTCGGGTTCTTCAAACTACCAGCTCTTTCGGGATCTTCAAACTACCAGAATCCTTTGGATTCTCTGATAGAAATGCAGGTGTCCCGTGTTCTTTGACTGATTTCCAGTGTTCGGTGACTGGTGGCCCAGGTCGTGTCACACCTTGTTCCATCAGCTGTTGTCTGAGGCTCTGTGAACCAGTGTTTTAAAAAGACCTCGGTCTCCTGCCCCTTGACATCACTCGTTTCCCATCTGGAACGCTCTTCCTGCAGGCCCACGTCTCCCAAACTAGGGTGTCTCCTGGGTAACAGTTTTACCATGGATACCAGTGGTTCTAGCTCTCAAATCGAATAACAAGCCTTAGTCTAAGCCTTCCTGTCATTTATTCTCAAATCACATTTTGCATGTGTGGCCAGGGGAGGGGGAAGGAGAAGGAAGACTTTCCATAAACTGCATCCATATTGTATACTCCCCCTCCTATCCCAGAAAAAAATAAAATAAAATAAATGATCTCAGGACAGGAGACAAAAGCTGTAAGGCAGATGGCAAAACCAAAGTCGTTCCCAGCCTTAGGACAGCGAGTGGGGTTTGCAAGAGGCGGGCATCCTGGGATCTCGGGGAGAAGAGACACCCTTGGTCATCCTGGGTGACCCTACACAGTCTGACCACATCTGGTACTAAATGTTCCCTTCTTTCTGGTTCCCCTCTGCACTGGGAGTCAGCTCCTCTCGGGGACAGTGATTAGCAGAGCTGAACAATTTGGAGATAGATCCTACATCCTGTTTAGGCTTTAAAAACTAGTAGGGGTCAGGGGCACCTGGATGGCTCAGTGGTTGAGTGTCTGTCTTCGGCTCAGGTCGTGATCTTGGGGTCCCGGGATCAAGTCCCACACTGGGCTCCCCACAGAGAGCCTGCTTATGTCTCTGTGTGTCTCTCATTAATAAATAAATAATCTTTTGTAAAAAAAATAAAAGCTAGTAGGGGTCAGTACTTTAACTCTTTTTTATTGTGAAGCTAGGGCAATTTATTAGATAACGCCCATGTGGCATGATGCAGTACTTACTGTGTATTCAGCTGGCAGGGATAAAATAAGTAACCTGTTAACTTCATGCCTTTTTTTTTAAAGATTTTATTTATTTATTCATGAGAGACACAGAGAGAGGCAGAGACACAGGCAGAGGGAGAAGCAGGCTCCTTGCAGGGAGCCTGATATGGGACTCGATCCCAGACGGGGATCACACCCCGAGCCAAAGGCAGATGCTCAACCACTGAGCCACCCAGGCGTCCCAACTTCATGTCTTTGAAATGCAATGTTCTATGGATAAAATTGGCTTTTGTTGATACTTTAAAATAAAAAACTCAGTTTCTTCATTGTTTGGCCATGAGTTAAGGTTCCATCTCACCCATGGCTGGTCCCCAGAGCTCTTACAGCGCTGACGTCGTGAACACATTTGTGATGACTATTTCAGTCCTCCAGTGGCTCAAGGAGAGTAGACTCCGAGTGATGGTCCAGAGTTCCTGCTGGCCTGATGGAGTTGGGTCAGTGTCGGGTTCCCTCACCCTCCCATCCACCCTGGGTACCGTTTCTTAACTTCGGAGGGAAACATTGAGACCTTTTGTTTTTGATTCAAAAGAATCTCAGCACTAAATAGCATTCATCGTCCATGCTCCAAATGCCAGCATGAGCTTTGGGGTTCATTCTTTCTCATCTGATCTTTGCCCTATGAGGAAATCAGAGCAATGGTTAGTTAGCATTTTTGTTTGACAGAAAAGGTAAATCAGGTCTTGCCACTCTAAGTCACTCGCCTAGAGTCATGTGCCTGGTGATGGTGAAATGGTTTCGAATTCAGGCTGTACACTTTTCACCAGGGCCCTCTACACCATAAGGAAAATCCTTACAAAATGGAGGGATCCCAGCCATACGCCTTTCTCAGACAGACATAGGGGCCTCTCTGTGCCAGGCTGGGTGCTGGGAACACAGTGTGACCCAGGTATGGGGGGTCTGGGGGCAAGGACGGGAGCGGGATGGATCTGTGCCATGTGAATCAGCTGCCTCGAGGTAGGGGTTCTGGCCTAAGGACCGTGAGTGAGTTCTCTGGGTTTTCTCCTCCATCTTAGTCTGTCCTTGATCCAATACTGAAAGAAAATTAGCTGACAATGGCACTGCACCTCTGAGTGTGTCCTCCAGGCAGCAGGGCCCAAAGAGAACAAACTGCGAGCCGTGTGTATGATTTAGAATTTTCCAGCAGACACATATTTAAAAAGTAGAAAGGGGCAGGTGGAATCAATGATGGGTTTTATTTGAGCCAACATATCCCAAATGTTCTCCTTTCTGCATACAGTCAATACAAGACTTACTGAGACATTTTACATTCGTTTCTGTGACAGAGAGTGTACCTCCACAGCACACCTCAGTAGGGACCCATTCCTTTTCCAGGCCTCAGCCAGCACCGTGTTGGACAGTGTGCTGCACAGGGTCTGCCCCAGAGAACTGACTCGTAAGGCAGGAGGCTCTCCTCCCCCCCTCCCTCTGCTGGGCACCCCTCTCCAAGGAGTCCTGGCCAGGGGCCTCTCGGACTCCTGCTCTGATGATGCTTTGGGGGAGAAGCTGCCCGTCCCTCCCATTGCTGGTCGATGGGCCACAGGGAGCCCTCGGCCTCCCTCAGCTCCCAGCTCCCCTCAGGCCTCCTCTCCTTACGTGAAACCTGACCGCGGCCGAGCCTGGCCTGCGGGCGCCCCTCAGAGCAAGCCCCCATTTGCAGTCCTCATGAATTGCTCTTTCTTTTCCACGGCACACAGAAGCCATTTCCCTGACTCCCTTTACCCCTGTGGCCGCACCACAGCGCCCGGCCGAGGGAGCTACACAAGGCCCCCTTTGTCTCTCGGCTTGAGCTCCACAATGTACCTGCTTTCAATAAAAGCCTTACCCTGAAAAGCCACATTTTTGTCTCTTTTCATCCTTTCCCATTTTTACAGAACCCGCAATCAAACCTTCACTTTCAACATTTAACCTTGTAAAACAGGAGCAGGTTTCGACTTTGGAAGTGGGTTTGAGAGCTCCCCTGCTCCCTGCCCAGGGTTGGCTTTCTGGGAAGACAGCTAGGAGGTGGGCGGCGGTTCTGAAGGCCCCAGAAATCCCCCTGTGATGCCTTGTGGTAGTATGGTGACCCTCTGTTATCCTCCATTTCTTACTAAAATCTTTTCCTAATCACAGGGAGGGGGATGGTGTCCTTTGAAGAAATGGATTTTGATAAAACTGTGCAGTTAGGTAGTTCAAAGAAAATCAGGAAGCCCAGGCGTGAGTAGGGAGCCATACACGGCACCCCTGAGGATGAGAGCTGCCCACGTCTATGCGCTAGAGACTGGAGCCACCCCCCTCACCTCACCTCACCTGCTCCACCTCAGTTCACCGCTCCCAAGACGATGCATATACCTCGTGGGCTCTCTAGTCATCGGTGACTTGTTTTCTTATCTTAAATCTAGAAACCTTGCATTTGGTGCACAACAGGACAGCTGGAAACCGCATCAAAAGGTTGTCTGAAACAAGCAAGCAAACAAATTGTCTGACACTGTTCTAGGTACAGGTTAAACAACACTGAAGACAAAGCGGCCCTGTGGAGGCTATGGCCACGCTGGCTGTTCAGAGGCTTATTACAGGGCCTCTGCACACAGGATGCGTTTAATATAGGCAACTGGAACTTTGACTTTTGGGTAAGAGCATTGGTGTTACTGAAACCAGTTTTCCTCTGGAGGAAATAATGTTTTTACTCCTTTCCTTCTCCCCCTCCCCATGTGATTGACTCCAGACACTACCCCCTCTGGGACTTGGCCACAGAGAAACTGCAGTTCCGTTCAGTGACTATGTATGAAACGTCTATGCCTTGCCCCCATAAGACTAAATAGAAGAGGGGCAGAGAGGCCCAGGAGAGGCTTGACCTTTACAGCACTCACCCCCTGTGAAGGGGAAATTTTTATTTCCACTCTGTAATAATCATTCCCTCAGACTCTCTAGATCAGGGGCCGGCAAATGATGGCCTGATGGTTGAATTTGGCCATTTATCTGTTTGCTTTTTTTAAAAGATGTTATTTGTTTATATGACAGAGATAGAGCCAGAGAGCACAACTGGGGGGAGGGGCAGAGGGAGAGGGAGAAGCAGACTCCCCACTGAGCAGGGAGCCCAATGTGGGGCTTGATCTCGGGACCTTGGGATCATGACCTAAGCCAAAGGCAGATACCTAACTGACTGAGCCACCCAGAAACTCCTCTTTGTTTGCTTTTTATAAAATTGTGGTAAAATATACTCAACACAAAATCTACCATCTTTCCTTCCTTCTTTCTTCCTTCTTTCTTTCTTCTTTCTTTCTTTCTTTCTTTCTTTTTCTTTCTTTCTTTCTTTCCTTTCTTTCTTTCTTCCTTTCTTCTTTCTTTCTTTCTTTCTTTCTTTCTTTCTTTCTTTCTTTCTTTCTTTCCTTTCTTTCTTTCTTTCTTCCTTTCTTCTTTCTTTCTTTCTTTCTTTCTTTCTTTCTTTCTTTCTTCTTTCTTCTTTCTTTCTTTCCTCTTTCTTTCTTTCTTCTTTCTCTTTCTTTCTCCAGAGAGAGGGAGATGTGGGGCTCAATCTCACAACCCTGAGATCATGACCTAAGCCAGAATCAAGAGGTGGACCCTTAACTGACTGAGCCACCCAGGCACCCCCATCTTACCCATTTCTAAGTGTACAGTTCAGCAGTGTTAAGTACATTCTTGGTGTTGCACAACCAGTCTCCAGAAACCCTTTTATCTTGTAGAACTGACACTCTATAACCCACTGAAACCGCCCCCATCTCCCCTTCCCCAGTTCCTGGCAACCACCATGCTACTTTCTGTTTCTACAAACTTGACTACTCTGGGTACCTAATATAAGTGGAATCATACAGTATTTGTCTTTTTATGACTAGCCGATTTCACTTAGCATAATGTCCTCAAAGTTTCATCCATGTTGTACCATGCTCTGAATATGGATGTACAAATATTTCTTGAAGACACTGTGTTCTATTCTTTTGGCTATATACCCAGAAGTGGGATTGCTGGATCATATGTTAATTCTATGTGTAATTTTTTGAGGACCTGCTCTACAGGTTTACAACCTCACTAACAGTGCACAAGGGGTACAATTTTTTTTTTTAAGATTTTATTTACTTTTTAGAGAGACAGAGAGCGAGCAAAATCATGAGTTGGGGGTGGGGAGCGGGAAGCAGAGGGAGAAGTAGATTCCCTGCTGAGTAGGGAGCCTCACGTGGGGCTGGATCCTAGGACCCCAAGATCATGACCTGAGCTGAAGGCAGACGCTTAACCAACTGAGCCACCCAGGTTCCCCTTGGGTTACAATTTCTCCACATCCTTGCCAACAACTTGTTTTCTGAATTTTTGATGGTAGCCATCCTAATGAGTGTGAGGTGGTATCTCATTGTGGTTTTGATTTTCATTTCATTTCCCTAATGATTAGTGATACTAAGCTTTCATGTGCTTATTGGCCATTTGTATGCCTTTTTTTTTTTTTTTTTTTAGCCTTGTCTATTTAAGTCCCTTGCCCATTTTTTAATCAGGTTGTGCCAGTAGCCCGGTTTTGGATATGAAGTTTTATTGGAACTCACCCATTCATTTGCATTTTGTCTGTGGCTGTTTTCTGAGCTACAACCACAAAGACCATATGGTCCATAAAGTCTAAAATATTTACTCTCTGGTTCTTTACAGAAAAAGTTTGCCAACCCCAGCTTTAGATAATTAATTGACTGTGTAAGTGTCCTTCATCTTGTTGAAAATGAAGAGACGGGATATACATAGCAACTCACACATAATTCCACAAATGATAACTTTCACAAACACCAATACATGGTGTCACATAAATGTTAAAGAAGAGGAAAACAAGACTTAGATTTTTGTTCCTAAACAACTCTTATTCTCATGGCCCTTGGCATTGGCTTGAAGCTATTTTTACTTTCCTCAGAAACCCTTACCCTAAAACCTTCACTCCTTTTCAGAAATGACCTTGTCTCCCAGGACAGGAGGAAGAATAATGTAGCAGAGGGATGAGGTTCTTTAATGCTTCTGTCCTTGGTTTCTGTCTCAGAGGGATGGCTGCCTCCACCCGGGCTCACAATCCCACCTCCTCCTACTTTCTCAGAAAAGTCCATCAGGCATGCTCTCTCAGTATATGTTTAGCCTTTCTATTTTCTAGCTCATTCCCTTGTGCTTTCAAACAATGCTTACTTCCCTGAATCAATCAATCAATCAATCAATCAATCAATATCTATCTATCCACCTCTATCATCTATCAATCATCTCTCCAATCTTTCTTTCCTTCAAGTTACCACTCTCTAGTGGAACTTTTGTTTTTGGTAGTAAATGATAGGCAAAGCAATCTGAGTTTGAGCAAACTGAAGGGTTAATTGAAGGACCCTGGGATGGCTCAGAAAACTGAAGGGAAAGCCACAAGAGCTAAGCAACCAGGCTTCAGGAAGACAGACCAGGGCGGCTCAGGTGCCTTGAGGTCTAGAACTTAGGAAACTCCCAAGGCTGTTCCATAGGACTCCCTATCTTACTATTGCTTATCTCAGCTTTTGTTTGTGGGGCTTCAACCACTCAGACTGTTTTTCTCTACCAAGCTGGAAACATGGCTTTGGGCATTTCTCAGGGGTATCTCTTTTCAGCATTGCCACCAGAGAGAATCAACCAACCTTTCTTAGTTCCAGTTTAATAATTCCAAGAGAAGATTACTCATCGCAAAATCCTTAACTTAATCACATATTCAAAAACCCTTTTTTCATAGAAGAGAACATACACAGATTCCAGGGTTTAGGACCTGGATATACCTGTAGGCCATTAACTGAGGTTATCACAGGGGCTCTGCAGAAAAACAATCAGGATGGGAAGAAAGGATGTTGCCTCTAAATGAGGTGGCCTGGGAGGGTGAATGCCATGAGGGAACTTTAAGTCAATAATTAAAGAATGAGAACAAGTCTTGGCCCTTGATTCTTCATCAGTGCCCATCTCAAAATATAAATGTCCATTAAAAGTTAATAAAAATTCTATGTAAATAATTTGAAAAAAATAATAATTCCCAGAGAAGGTCTCCTCTCAGCCTTTCTTGAGCCACGTGCCACCCTACAGTGGATACCATGACTGCAACATTCTCTGCCCCATGTGGATATAGCAGATATCCAAATAAAGGTTTGGATAAGCAGGTTTGCTTAACTAGAAGAAAGGAAGGGCACTGGACAGTGAAAATAGATTTTCATGATCCACTCTATTTTCCTATTTCTTTTTTCTACCAAATTTCTTGAAAGCATTGCCATGATTTCTGTATCTACTTAATCAACTGTCATTTATTCGATCCTGTCCATACTGTTCCATCACTACATATGCCTTGTTAAAGTCACTGATATCTTCATTGTGGTCCTTGACTTGTCTCTGGAAATTTTGACTTGGTGAAACCCTCCTTGCTCTTCAAAACCCTCATCTGTTGTGATTTCAGTGCTGCCAGCCTCACTTAGCTCTTCTACTTTCCTTTTTACATTTTACTGTCTTTGTTGGCCTTTGCCCAGCTGATTATTTCTTCGAAATTTTTATTTTCCAGGGCAGTTCTTTGCCCTGATTTATACCATACACTTTCTTTGGGGATTGGACTGGCCTCCTGAGACTCTGCTTACCACACATAAACCAGGAACTCCCAAATCCCTATCTTCTGTTTCTTTCTCCATCCTGACCTCCTGATGGGCATTTACAAGTTCTTCCTCTAGATGTCCCTTTGACATTTCAGATGTGTACAGAAACAGATGCACTATTTTTTTTTTTTTCCTCCCTGGACTTCCCTCTAGAGACTTGTCTCCCCTTCTGAAGGTCCATTTTGGTTAATGGTACCACCATCTCCCAATCTGCTAAGCCAGGAACCTGGGTTCTTCACTTTGTCCTCTTCGTTTCCCATAGAAGTGAGAGAAGTCCACCTCGTACATATCACTTGGATCCATGTTCTCTCAATGCCCATATTCCCTGGTTTGGTTCTGAAAGTCATCATTGCTTACTAGGAGTATTGCAAAAGTTTGCAAATTGGCTTCCCTGTTCTTAAACTTTTCCTAATCCCTGTGGGGTTATTGTTTATTGTGTGTAAATAAAAATATGTAATTCAATTATATAGTTAATATATATTTAATTATAATGTTTAATATATATAAAATATAATAGATTTAATTATACTATATAATTTTATATTTTATATACATATATTTATGACTAGTTTTTCCAGAATACAACTTGATAAGTTACTCCTTTGCTTAAAAACTTGCACCTTTTTCTTGCTTTCTGAAGCCCTGAACAATGGACTCACCCAAAACTCATCCCTCCTTGCAGCCCTTGATTCAAACACTTCAAACTGAACCCCATTTTCATCATGCCTTTAAATATATTTTATATTTATTTAATACATGTTCATAGTTTTTATAGTGAAAAAATCCTGCTTTATAAGATTTATTGTGAAAAACAGTAACCTCTGCTTGTGCTCCTTCCCAGGGCAGCCATTTTCAGCTCTTTCAGCTGTTTCTTTTGGATTGCCTCCATATTACTAAGTAATATGATGATCTGTTTTGACTTTTGAGATTTAATGTTATCTTTATTTTTGCCCTGTCCTGCCTCCACAACTCACACACACACACACACACACTTTTCCTTCTATATCCTCTCACTATGGTTATATCATACACTTGATAGATACATATTCAGACTCTACCTTAACATAACTACATGAATATTTCTCACAGCTGAGCCATATTTGCCATACTTGAATTTTTTAAATGAAAGTATGAAGACTATATTACATTACAGCATCATTTTATGTAATGACAATATAAGTTACTATACTTGTCTATTCCAGTGTATAAATCATGTTGTCATTTATCTCATCCCCTGCAATGACTTGCTTGGAGGTAAGTAGGCATTTTACTCAGCATCTAGTCTTATTCACATTTTTTGTGGACAGTATGAAAGACCTAGCACCCATCCATCATCCTATATATTGGTTTGTGTGGAAGCATCTGTGTGAGAAGTACGCTTTCTTTATCATGATACAAAGATTTAAGGTAGAAGGTGGAATGTCATATGATGTAAATGTTATCATGTAGATAATGATGTAAATTAATAGGACCACATTTACTTTTTTGAACAACTTTCTATTTTCCCTGGAGTTAACAATTGCCATGATTTTTGAATTTTTTACTTTTCTATATACCAATCAGTGGTTCAGTCCTAAGCTCATTGTCAAAAGGTAAAATATATTCTCAGTATATTCATAGGTGCCAGTCATCCTGTTGTTTTATTTATATTTTTGGACTTGATCTTCTTGAACCCCTCTGTCTCCTCATCTGATTTTTCAATTTGGGGTGAGTAGAAATGAGGTTAGAGGCACTGAGGCACTGAGGCACTGAGAATGGCACTGAGAAAGGCCCTGAGAAACAAAATATATACATTGCTGTGGCATTTTGAGGGAAGAGAAAACACTTCCCCAAATGTAATCCCATTTACTTTATTTTTTAAAAAATCATCTGTTTATTTCCTATGCTACAGTATTCCATGTCCCTTTGGGCTATATAGGCTAGGGTTTGCTCTCTGACTGGTTCATGTTCACTTACATGCATTCTCCACCAATATATGATGGGATGATAACAATGCTAGTGATAGTGACAATGGTTCTACAGAGGATGGTGACCAAACATCTCCAAATGATATCCGTTTCATCTTGCAAAGGAAGGAGAGCAGTCACAGAACAGAAGCAATCAGCAATGGTGGCTTCTTCCCTAGGGAGCTGCAGATGATGCTCTGAGAAGCCACACAGTTCTTCACTGGAACACAGATGCCCATATAACAGGTCTGTAGGAACAGCCTACATATCTACAGTGTTCACAGCTTGCCAGGTGCTGTGCCTGCATTTTCTCACTTGATCCACGTGGCATCCCTATGAATTTGGACAGTTAGGACTCCCTTTTGATGGAGTAGGAGATGCTGCCCATTGTCAAGCAACTAGTGTTTGTGGGACTTGGGAGTCGAGTCTGACTCTAGAAGGAAATCTGACACTAGAGCCCCACTCCTTCCTCTATGGCTTACTGCTCTTGATCTTAGAAGTGATGTATTCAGGGGATAGTACCAACAAATGGAGTAACAAATGATTGAAGTGAATACTAAAGGTGTGTGGAAGAACAGTATACTAACTACACTGTGAGCATTGGACCATTGGGATCTTTTTATTTTCATCTCAATGTCCTCAGGATTTCCCTGGGTACTTCTGCTGAATTTCAATGAGTAGAATACATCATTTCCACAAATGTGCCAGTATATGTTCTATGAAAAAGGAAGAAAGGGCACATGTTTTTAGCAATACCTACAAGGTTCTGCAAAATCAGAGCTAGCTTTTTGCTTGGTCTCACCTTTAGACTTAGCATTATGTGTTCCAGGTTATTAAACCTTGTCATTCCCTCACCTCCCATGTATTTCACACTTCTATGTTTTGTTAATGCTGTTCCACTGCGGTGAAATCTCTTTCTCCCCATCTCCACCTAGCAAAAACCTAATCACCCGTAGGATTGTACAGATATCATCTCCTCGAGAGACACTTTCTATGACTTTGCCAGAGAATTCCTTCTCCATGTTCTACAAAGACGCATTTATCTTGCCTCCAGTATAGCATGGCCCCATGCTGTCTATACCAGTATTTAACACAGTGGTTGGCTTTCTGATGGCATTTAGTGAACGTTTATTGAATTAATACACAAATGTTGAACAGGTAAATATATTCTGATATAAACTTTCTTTCAAATTCTTCAGAACCACATTTCCTGGATAAGAAATTTTTCCATAACTGTTCCCTCCATGGTTTACTTTATCCTATCTTTTATTTTTTTTATTTATTAAAAATATTGTATAATGGAAAGTGGCTGACCCTTAATTTCTGACTATTTTTATTATACCCAACTGAGTGCAAATATTCCATTCCACTACTTTGTTATTTTTTTCAATGTTCAACATACATATTACTCATAAAAAATGTGACTTCCTGCTTTATTTCCAGCATAACACATGAGGGTTCCATAAAATTTACTGGAGAAAATGAAATGTAGTGCAGACAGGAGATTTTATCTATTCATGTGGCTCCCCACTGTCGACTCATATCATGTAATTCCACTTAGCACTTCTGGGCCCATTTCCTTCAAAGTACTTTCCAAGCATTACCTAAGTGATGTTGTATAGGCGAGCGGATGGGACGCCAGGAACTCAAGCCGTAAATGCAGAACTGTTAAACACAGTTCTGAGGAAATTAGATTTTAGACTTGGAAAGAAATATGGTCCTGATGCTAATACCCTGTCTCAATTCAAATGACCAAACCTCCACCTCCCCTCTGACATCTCCTGTATGAGGACAAGGGGGATATTATATTAAATGGAAGGGTGACTGAACAGTGGTGTTTTGAAGATATGAAAAGCTATAATCTTCCAAGATCAGCCACATTAAAAAACGTGGTTTTTTTCACCCCAAGATTGTCGAGAAAAGAACTGCCATCACTTCATAATCAAGACATAGTATACCACACCTGGAAAAGCCAGTAACAGTTCAAGGACAACCATTATTTTAATGTAAGAATCGATATTTTGTAAGTGCCTACTATGTGCTGGGTGTTTTGTATATGGCATCATTAATCCTTTTTTTAAAGATTTTATTTATTTATTTATGAGACACACACAGAGGCAGAGACACACAGGCAGAAGGAGAAGCAGAATCCTCACAGGGAGCCTAACGCAGGACTTGATCCCAGGACCCTGGGATCACGCCCTGAGCCAAAAATTCAGATGCTCATCCACTGAGCCACACAGGTGCCCCTTGTTAATCTTTTTCATAAAACTTAAAACAAGGTTGCGATTCTGCAAAATTGAAGTCTTGCCCAGTGCAGTCTCTATGAGACTTCCATCTCGGAGGATTCTCCTCTGTAAAAAGGACACCTTTTTAGAAAATGCCACCATGTAGAGAAAAAGGGGCTAAAAACTGTCCTCGCAGGGTGAAGTTTTCCAGAATTGGTTTTTCAAACTCATGGAAATAACTGGAAAGTTCAAACTAATATAGTTGTGACTCCTGGCGAGTGAGACCATGGGGTTTGAGAGAGGGGTAGCTTTCAGTTATTAGTTTATAGACTTCTGTATCACTTGCAATTTTTTTTTACAATAAGCACGTAGTGATTTAGGAATTGCAACATACCATAATAGGGAAAATGTATACACTTTTTAAAAATAATCCAGGTCCTGTTTTCACATATTGCTTCTCCTTCCAGTCCAGTGTCATCTGTAAATCTGAGGAGTAGTTAATACCTCAGTTCTTCCTGCAGGCAGGAACGTGCTCTGTCTAGTTTCGACCTGTGTCTGTAGCATCTAGCAGCCGCCCAGTGCCTAGGGAGAGCTCAGTCATTGGTTGAATGAATGAGCTCTGTAAAGGAATCATAAATTTCCTGTTTTCCTTTCAATGATCATATAATCCGTAAAAAATTCCAGTTGTCTTGAGACTGCCATGGTGTTTGGGTGCATGCATTTGCATTAGCAGTTAAGATGGTACTTGCAACAAATGATCTAGGCTACCGAGAAAAGGAAACTAGGCAACTGGATGTGTAAATGACGTGCATGTGCTGAGCTAAGACCAACAACACTGTGTCAGGCTGTGGGGTAATGGCTACGCAGATATCACGAGACCCTTCCTGGTATTGCCCGGCTGTGCACAAAGCACCTGCCCATTGCCATGAGGACCGTGCAAGGTAGACCAGTGATCTCATGTCACAGGATGTTGTTAATTTGATTTTCACGGGGTTTGCATTTTAGTTCTAACTTTTAGCTTCATAGTGATATAAAAGCCATGAGCAATATTTAATGATCCTTGTGCCTATGTTTAAGTAACGTTATGATAAAAATAATTTAAGGCCAACACTGAGGGTCTTTTTTTTTTTTTTAAGAAAAGGAATTACATTGAAGAAATACAAGTTGAAACTGTTATTAAAACTATTAAACCAGACAAAATCAAGGACAGAGTCCTATAATTCATACCTTGAACTATCAATCCACAGTTTGGGTATATTTGGTCCATCAAGCAAAAATACACATAACTATTACCCACACTGGGAAATGGCCTTATCCTTAGGATATAATCACAGATTTCATTTCATCAAAATCAAGACACACCATGTCTTGGGGCACCTCTTCACCTATCAGTCCAGTGATCCTGTTAGTTGTTCATGTAACAGGTATTTGCCGAGAGCCCACTGGACACCAGACCCTGTTCTGGTGACTCAGGGTCTCAGCCATTGGGGCTGAGAAATGACACAGCCATTCTGGACTCCTCCTCAGATCTCCACCTGGTGTGGTTCTACTATTTACTCAAGTGCATGCAGCTTTTGTCATTATATATCAATTATCACAACTAGGAAACCAGAAGCAAGGCATGTGCAGTTTCTGCCTGTTTTAAGGCTTGAATTTCACTACCCTAAGCTCCCGCTGTGTTCTTTTGACTTCACTCCTGAGGCCAAGTGAGATGCCAAGCGTTACTCTCCTCACTGGGCTTCCTCCCCCTGCTCTGCTCAGCTTCTTTCTCCCCTGGGCCCAGGGGACTGGTGATTTTGCTTGAATTCACCTATGTAATTAATATTACTTCTATTACCCACCTCTTCTGCCCGTTCAATAGATCAGCCTTCTGAATAGCCCTGACCCTGGGACACCTGGGGGGCTCAGCAGTTGAGCACCTGCTTTCGGCTCAGGGTGTGATCCTGGAGACCTGGGAGCCAGCCCTGCATTGGGCTTCCTGCAGGGAACCTGCTTCTCCCTCTGCCTGTGTCTCTGCCTCTCTCTCCCTCTGTCTTTCATGAATAAATAAATAAAATCTTTAAAAAGAAATGAATAGCTCTCACCCCAGCAAAAGATATCTGATGTTTGTAGATAAGGGAAAATATGCTGTAATAATGATACCAAGTTGAAAGAGTAGGAAATAAAATTGTATATGAATGCTGATTATTGCCACGAGACATAAATTGATATATTCTTAAAATATTTCAGAAGAAAATTATGTTATTGGTATATTATTATTAATAAACTATATTGAGGGGGATCCCTGGGTGTCTCAGCAGTTTAGCGCCTTTGGCCCAGGGCATGATCCTGGAGTCCCAGGATCGAGTCCCATGTCGAGCTCCGGGCATGGAGCCTGCTTCTCCCTCCTCCTGTGTCTCTGCCTCTTTCTCTCTCTCTGTGTCTATCATGAATAAATAAATAAATCTTAAAAAGAAAACTATGTTGAGTTCAATGTTTATTACATTTTTTTCTGTTGAACTTGAGAAAAATTAAAATTAACAAATAAAAATAACTGCATTTGGGGGCACCTGGGTGCTTCACCAAGGTTAAGCGTCTGACTCTTGATTTCATCTTAGGTCATGATTTCAGGGTCGGGAGACAGAGCTCCATGTCAGGCACTGAGCCTGGAGCAGGCTTAAGATTCTTTCTCCCTCTGCCCCTCCGCTCCTAAAAAAATACCAAACTAGTAACTGGATTTAGTCAACATGACGTTTTTGGTGAACATATGATGGCTCTAAGTTTTCACAACTTTTTTAAAAAAGATTTTATTTATTTATTCATGAGACAGAGAGAGGCAGAGGCACACAGGCAGAGGGAGAAGCAGCCTCCCTGCAGGAAGCCCGATGCAGGACTCGATCCCAGGACCCCAGAATCACGCCCTAAGCTGAAGGCAGACGCTCAACCACTGAGCCATCCAGGTGCCCAACCAGTTTTTCTAAGTCCTCACAAGAAAATGAGCGTGATCAGCCTCAAACTTACAACAGAGTCACCCTTAAAGTTATCATTTTCCTCCCTTTTTAAAAAAATGGTGAGGGGGAGCGCATATGCTTCACCCAGGATTCTGTGAATTCTAGCATTCTCTACTCTTTTCCATGACTTCTCAAAAAAAAAAAAAAGTCTGATGGGGATTTCATATTCTCTACCTCTTTCAGTGCCTTGAAATATTTGTTAGAATAATTCCTTGGGCTTCACCTTCTTTTTTATAATGTTTGCCCTACCTTCTTTGGGAAATGGTATTTGCATCTAGAAAAGAAAAAGAGGGTTGGACAAGATTATCACTAATTTACCTTCCAGGTCTAAAATATTACATTAGGAGCAACTATGTATTTTTTTTTTGCAACTATGATTATATACAAATACGAAAAGGTCTATCAAATACAAATAAAGTATAAAATAATTGAAGTTGGAATGACATATAAATTTAGCTGAGTGGTATAATAGTTATTTTTGTTTTGTATAACCAAGTTGACTTTGATGTTTAACAAATCAAAATCATTTGACTTCTGAAACAATAAACACTGGAAAATATACTTTAAGAAAAGAAAATATACTTTAAAAACTAAGAAATAATGAGTATTAATTTTATTGGCAGCATTTATTTCCAGTGTTTCTGTGTTCCACTTAAAGACTATGGACTAGCCAGTCACAAAAGAACAAATATTGCATGATTCCACTTACATGAGTCCTGGAGTCCTTGCCTCATTGACGGCAAGTAGAAGGGGCAGAGGGAGTTACTGTTTAATGGGTACAGAGTTTTAGTTTGCAACATTAAAGATGGTTGTGGATGATGGTGACGGTTGCATAAAAATGAGAATATACTTAACATCACTGAACTGTACCCTTGAAAATTACTAAGACAGTGAATTTTGTGTTATGTGTATTTTACCACAAATAAGAGACAATATACTTATTATTCAAAGGCAGAGAAGTCTGTTTCACTCCTATATATTGACAACATTTTTTAAAAATAAAATGCTTAGAAAATTACTAAGAACTTATGGAATCTAAATGAAAGAAAACTTAAAATTTTACACAAGATATAAAATTGGTTTGAATAATTGGAGAGATGTGTGTAGTTCTAGGTAGGAAGATACAAGTAGGAAGATACTGCTGATTGTATCAAAAATCTAGAAATCTAACATACTCCTTTTGTGAAAGACAAATTGAAACCAAAATGCATATCAAAGATACATATTTAAGAATGCTCGAAAAGATCTTTAAAAAGAGGAAAGGGAAAAAAAAGTAGTAAAAGTGAATCAGGACCTCTAGATAGTAAGATGTATTCTAAAAACTAAAGTAAGTTTAAAAGGTTGGCAAGATTGGAATAGACAGATAGCTGAATGGAACAAAATAAAATTCAATAATAGAGCCAAATGCATGCATACATTTACTATTTGATAAACATATAGTCCCAACCATTGGAAGGAATGGATACATTTATTATATTATTAGTAGTATATGAGAAAGGGCATTGGTTAGTCCTTTGGAAAAAAGTACCGTTTGCTTCTCATGCAAAATAAGTTCCTGAGAGCCCAACAATTTAAACAAGCTAGTAAGGGGGCACCTGGATGGCTCAGTGGGTTAAGCATCCGCCTTTGGCTCAGGTCATGATCCCAAGGTATTGAGATCGAGCCCCAGATTGGGCTCCTTACTCAGTCTATTTCTCCCCCTCTCTTTCCCCTCCCTCCCCCCACTCATGCTCTCTCTCTCTCAAACAAGTTAGTAAGAAAAAAATACTAAAAGAAAATTTGGGAAACAATTTTTTGTAAGAGAGGATTGAAAGGACTTTAGAATAAATACTTGAGATCCAGGCACAATAAATACATACTTAATAAATAGGACCATATAAAAATTACACACTTTTGTGGAGAAGAACCAGGAATAAAGCAAATACAAAATATTAAGTCTATTTTCCTTATGATACAAGGAGCTCTTAGAATTAAGGAAAGAGCA
The DNA here is from genome assembly GCF_048164855.1 of Canis lupus baileyi. Classification (NCBI taxonomy): domain Eukaryota; kingdom Metazoa; phylum Chordata; class Mammalia; order Carnivora; family Canidae; genus Canis; species Canis lupus. The sequence goes on along the minus strand of NC_132847.1, from coordinate 36,344,442 downwards.
ACAACAAAATCAATCCATGTCCAAAAAATTTGAATCTGTTCAGTCACACACGAAAATGTGAACAGCTTTATAAACTTTAAAAAAGAAATGTTCATTATAATTCAAATAGGAATATAATTTTTAAAATGTGACATATGTCATTCTTCACATAGATTGGCAAAAACTAATATGTTGTGTAAGTGAGAGTTTGGGGAAACTGCAAATTTACCCACTGATTGGAAAAGTGGGAATCACTACAACTTCTTTGGAAAGCATTTATGCAATAAATATCAATATTTTAAATGAACATGCTATTTTATCCAGTAATTCTCATTCCAAAGCTATACTCTCACTTGAGAGCAAAAACATAAGTGTAGAGGATACTTGTTTAAACCCTGTCCTTAGGGGCACCTGGGTGGCCCAGTGGTTGAGCATCTGCCTTTAGCTCAGGTCGTGATCCCAGCATTCTGGGATCGAGTACCTCATCGAGCTCCTTATGGGAGTCAGCTTCTCCCTCTGCCTATGTCTCTATCTCTATCTCTGTGTCCCTCATGAATAAATAAATATTTTTTAAAAAACAAACCCTGTCTTTACTATCAAAAGACTAGGAACACATCTATCTATAAGGAAATGAACACTTAAGGAAATTGTGGTACTTCCAGGCAATGGAGTATTATGCAGGCATGAATTAGATATGACAGTATTAAGTGCCAGAGCTTAGGAATAGACAAATTGACAGTGGAATAAAATAGAGAGCCCAGAAATAGACCTGTCCATATGGGCTCAAGTAGCATATGGTTATTAGTAATTTTTAAAGTATAAATTAAATAATAGGGTTCTATTAATGCTTACTCCACTGGCAAATATTTAAAGAATGGTAACTTCAGTATTGTTAGGCTGTTGATCTACTCATCTTTTTGTTGATTTATTTATTTAGTTTTATTTGTCCATTCATTCATTCCATTATTTAATTGATATTTATTGCACGATATACATACTGCCAGGCGCTGAGCTCTTATTGCTACAAGTCTAGTTGATTAGAGACACTGCAATTGTGGCAGGATGAATCTACAGCCTAAAATGTTCCTTGACTGAACAAGTTACTTTCTAGAAATTTATCCCACATCAATAACCAGGTACACGTGCACAGAAGTAGTTAAAAGGATATTTAGTATAGCACTTCTGGAGGATTGTGAAATGGCAAGAATCCTTCCATCCTTATACATGCATCACCTGAAATGTGACATTGCAGATTCTCCCACCAAGCCAGGGGGGGTCATTTCTACATCCCTTGAATCTGGGTTGGATGTGTGACTTGGGATAGCCAGCAAGATTTTAGCAAATGTGTCAGAAGCAGAGGCTTGAAAAGCACTTGCACTTCGGGACTTACCATCTGAGACCATGAGGCCACCGTGTGGAGAAGCCAAGGCTAGCCCACTGGAAGATGAGAGACTGTGTAGAGAGAGGCCCTGCCATTTCAGCTGTACCAGATCTCCCAGTTTCCTCAAAGAATTGTGAACTTAGGAAAAAGGGTTGTTGGGGTGCCTGCATGGCTTAGTTGGTTAAGCATCGGACTCCTGATTTTGGCTCAGGTCCTGATCTCAGGGACATGAGATGGAGGCCCATGTCGGTCTTTGCACTGGGCATGGGGCCTGCTTAAAATTCTCTCTTTCCGTCTGCCTCCCCTCCTCCACAATCTCTCTCTCTTCTCTTTTTTTTTTTTTCTCTCTCTTCTCTTGTACCCTCCCACCCTTAAATAAAAAGAAAAAGGGTTGTTATTTTAGGCTCTGAAATTTTGAGGTGGCTCATTATACAATGGAAACCAGTTGATAAGGCATTCTTTGTAATCGCTAAAAAACAGTCTACTTATATGTCCAACAGAAGACTGGTTAAGTGAAATTTCATTCATTCAGACAATGCAATATGAGACTGCCGTTAAGAATGATGTGGTTTATGTTAACTGACATGGGAAGCTATTCTTGATGTGTTGTTAAGTGAAAAAAGAAAATCACAAAATAGTATATGGAATATGATCATTTATGTATAAAAAAAGCCTAAACATATGAGTGCATCTGGCACATTATACTCTAATGTTAACAGTGGTTATTTCTGATTTTTGAAATTAATTCTTTGCGTAGCAGTACTGTTTTGTTTGTCTACTTAGATTAAAAGAAATACTAATGAGAGGCTGGGGGCGCGTTATAGAAGAGATACTGAATGCAGTCTGATTTCTATAGGTAATATTTGAATTAACTAACTTTTTAAAAAGCCATGTCTATGTATACGCCTTGGTCCCAATGCTGGGCTCTCGCTTTTCTCTCCTCACCTCAGCTTCGGGAACAGTCCCGTGGGCCTCCGCTCCTGGGCTCCTCTTCCTGTCTTTCCCCTTTTCTGCTTTCCTGCTAGGGCTGGTTGGCCCCCATGAAACATTCATTACAATTTTATTCTTCGCTTCTATTACAGCGCCTTTCTCTCTCTGCTCGGGTTCCCATGCAGGATCTGTGTTTGTGGATGAAACCCGAGAGCACTTGGCTACAGACACACTTTTGTCTTCTTGGTAAGCAAAGTAATGTGAGAGGAGGCCCAGGGACCTAATGAGTGCTACCAAGTGCACCAGGAGGGCGCCTGTTCAGAAGGTGGGAGATGCAGCATTAGCAGTGGGGAAAAGGATGCACTGAGAATCCGCTGGCCCACTCTTCCAGATACCCACTTAGTATTTACATTTTGGCTTCTATTGTAGAGCTGAATATTCCTTCCAGAGTGCTTAAAAAAAAAAAAGATTTTATTTATTTATTTGAGAGTGAGAACAAATGAGAGAGATCATGAGCAGGGGGAGGGAGAGAGTGAAACAGACTCCCCTGCTCAGCAGGGAGCCCAATGTGGGGCTCGATCCCAGGACCCCAGGATCATGACCTGAGCCAAAGGCAGGCACTTAACTGACTGAGCCACCCAGGCACCCCTCCAGAGTGCTTTTTAAATTCTGACTAATCTTGTGGTAGGTGACAGCCTCTTTTCACCCATGGAAATATTGAATACCCAAATGAGTAAGTGATCTCTCCCAGGGTAGAGGAAAATCTAGTATCAAACTCCATCATCTGATTACTACCAGTGGTCCATAAACAGTCACTCAGAAAGGAGTGATATGGCAATGCTGCTGGCCTTTCTATAAGTAAAATGATAATTTGCTATTAAAAATTATAAAATGATGAATAAAAATCATAAAACAATGAATAAAAAAGTAACAATTAATGGACTTGGATCAAGGAAATTAATGATAGTATTTGTCTACATTTTTATCCATCTGCCTCTCTCTCCATCCATCTTTCCCTGTGTCTATACATCTTGGGAACACATTTTTTAAATTTAAAAACATATATTTTTTTAAGAATTCATTTTGGAGAGAGAGAGCATGGGGACAAGTTGGGGGAGGAGCAAAGGGAGAGAGAATCTCAAGCAGACTCCCCCTGGGGACTGGATCCCAGGACCCTGAGATCATGACCTGAGCTGAAATCAAAAGCTGAATGCTTAACTGACTGAGCCATCCTGGCCTCCCAAAACACATTTTTTTTTTTAAAAGTGAGTTTATGTAAGTAAAGGCATTGTGTCTGTAGGCCTTTTGGGGCAGTTTCTCAGCCTTTGTATCAAGTTTTCCAAAAACTCAATCAAAATGCTAAGTGATGCAGTATAATTATGTGGTTTTGTGAGCTTCAGGATAGTTTTTATTTTTTTAATTGGTTCAGTCTCATGTTTTCCCTAATGGTTACAAATGATTTGAGGCTTGGCACTATGAAAATCTACTTAGTGGAAAGTAATCCTGCCCTGGAAGTCATTCACTGTGCCTGGGGTGGGGAGAAAGAGTATTTCACATATTACCAGTGTGAGTGGTTGCACTGAATCCAAACTGTAGCAACTATTAACTGTGGGTGTGTGCTAATCCATAATTACCATTGAACTACTTTCTTGGAATAACCAAAGATTTATCTACTTTGAGTTCTTTAATACCATGCAGTAAGTAGGTAAGTATGGAAATAAATTCCTCAAGCTATATAAAATCAGACTAAGGCAATTTCTCTTAAATGTGCCCCCTAAAATCTGTGCACAACTCATTTATTGAGCATTCCTATTTATTGGGCTATGCATTTTCCTGGCTGTTTTTTTTTAAATATAATTTATCACTTTTAAGTCCCAGTATATTGAAGGATCAGATAGCAGTGATACTAAAATAATAAGGTTGAACTAAACCTTCTCTTTTTAACCACATAGAAATTGTCTGGAAGCTCTGGTGAACTCCACTTATTCCTCACTCCCAGGTCCCCTCCATAGGAGATAAGGTTGGAGGCTGAATTCCCACCATGAAGGGATGCTGGCTGGTAGTACTTAAACTCAAAGAGAGAATGGTGTGCCAGTTTACTAAATCAAATTCATGCTTTCATATAGGATATGCAGAAACTACTTGCTTATCCATCAAATCTTTATTATCTATTATGTACCAAGAACTCTTCTAGGTGCACCTGGGTGGCTCAGTCTTTAAGCATCCAACTCTTAGTTTCAGCTCAGGTCATGATCTCACAGTCTCGAGATTGAGCCCCACATCAAGCTCTGTGCTCAGTGCAGAGTCTGCGTCAGATTCTCTCTCCCTCTCCCTCTAGCTCATGTTCTCTCTCTCTCTCTCTCTCTCTCTCTCTCTCTCTCCTCTGTCAAATAAATAAATAAAATCTTCAAACAAGCAAAAAAAGAACTGTTCCAGGTTCTCTGGCTATGTCTCCCATGCTGACATGGGTCAGCAAACATCTCTGCATTGCAGTGTGACAATTATTTGGTCAACTTTGACCAAAGAAGTTGAAAGAAGTCTTCAGAGAAGAAATAACAAATATAGACACAGAGGCTTCCAACACAGGCATTGGGGCAGACATACCTGTAAGTGAATTGTACTTCTCCAGAGAAACCCACTCCATGACCTTGGGAAGGTTTATTCATCTGCACTCAGTGCAGTTTCTTTGTCAGTAGAAATATGAGAAATAATATCAGGGAAGAAAACATGTAAAAAGCTTAGCACAATCCCTGGTACATAGTATGTTCTCATTAAATGTTAGTTATCAGCATTATTGTTACTACTCGCCACCCTCACTGTGTGGATGAGGGTTAGACCCAGACCTATTGAGGAGTGAGTTACCCCAGTTCACATAGCCATTAGGAGAAGCCATAGGAGCAGAAGCAGGGTCTTCAGACCGTCAGTGCTGGTTGCTTCCATTATGCAGTGGTACCTGGGAGGCTGACACCACTGAGAAGCCAACCTTCTTCTGGCATCTTTAAGGCTTTGCCTGGACTATGCCCCCTCTATGATAACAAACCAATGTCCACATTCCCTTTTTACTTGTAGAAATGACATTTCCCTGATGGGGCAGGAGGTTATTCTTTCTCTGTGAACTTGATCTGAAATGGACTAAGTGGAAGAATTAGAGAAGGAAGAAGGATGACATGTAGAAAGGCAGTAGTACCAGAGAGAAAGCTCTTTGTCTTGATCCATAGACATTAAGACCTAGTGCAGAATTGGTCTGTTGTCCCTGAAGCACCTGAAACAAAGCAGAATTGGGTCATTTTTCTCCTCCACCATGTGTTTGCTTTAGAATGAGAATGCGCAGAGCAAATGAGCCCTCTTCTAAAACACCGACCTTAACAGTTCATGGAGGAGGGGTTCTGTCTATGTCCAGGGGCCCAGATGGGTCTTATGAATGGATTTGTTCTAGGGGGACAGTAAAGAAAGGGAGGGAAGGGGATTCCCAACCCACCCCCAAGTGCTGCTCCATTTTCAGATTAGAGTAAAATGCATAAATCAAATGCAATATGGACCTCTCTTGGTCCAAACATGTGTCGAGTTCTTTGATAAGAGACCTTGCACCTGTCCAAAGCTCCCCAGAATCCCTGGGGAGGAGGTAGCAGAAAGGAGTGTGGTTGGGTTGAGTATCCTGGTGATCTAACGAGAAGGAGCCAAAAGAGGACCTTGTCCTCCTAAATCACGTTGGAACACCGGAGAGCTGCATTGCCACTGGTAACACCCTTGCCCTCCTGGCAGAGACAGGCCACATTGACCTCATTCAAATGCCATCCTCCCAGGAAGTTTATATTTGTGTAGCAATCTTCAGCTTCCTTATCTAGACCTCCTGATAGATACTTCATGCATCTAGCCAGCAAGGCATAGTACCACTCTCCTACAGGTGAGGGCCTTGCAGTCCAGAAAGGTTGAATGACATACATGGTTGACAAGCTGAGCCAGGGTTTGACTTAAGGTTCTTCTGATTCTATGCCCAAATCATTTTTCCCCTATGGTCTGCCCTGCTATAATGCACGTTTCCATTCATTCATGCTCAGTTGGCCAAAGGAAATGATGTTGGCACCCCTCACCTACATGGCCTCCAGCTCACATAGGTTGTACTTCTTCTGAGCGCACTTTTATGGTGGCCCCATTGGCTCATGACTCCACTTCTTTTTTTTTTTTAATTTATTCATGAGAGACACAGAGAGAGAGAGAGACAGAAGACAGACACAGGCAGAGGGAGAAGCAGGCTCCATTCCATGCAGGGAGCCTGACATGGGACTCAATCCCAGGTCTCCAGGACCACACCCTGGGCTGAAGGCAGCGCTAAACCACTGAGCACCCAGGCTGCCCACATGACTCCACTTCCGATTGCACTGTTCTGTCATTTGTCAACTTTAATCTCCACTATTTCCACTCTATTACTTTTGGGCATTTTTAAATATGTAAGGTGACAGCCTCCAGCCATGTTGAGCTGCATACAGGGCAGTCCAAATGACTTCCTTAGCTACTGCTACGATCTCTGCTTTGGTACATGCTCTGCCCCAACCTTATGTTTCTCAATGGCGCTGTTACTTGATCTCTCAACTTCTGATAAGGAATATGTATTCACTACTAAACACTTTGTACACAGTATCATGAGTTGATTACAATAATAAGTAACATAAGATGAGTTCTAATTATTGAGTTCTGTTATTATGCTCATTTTATGGAAGAGAAACCAACAATCTGAGAGGTAAGTAACATTTCCAAGTGGTAGACCTGGAGTGAAAGCCAAGGTCTGCCTGACTCCAGTCAGATGTGTGGCTAGTGGCTACCATATTAGCACAGCTTCAGACCATTGGGTTCTGCTCCCTTGTGTCAATTCTCTGAGTTTAATGGCAATATGAACCTGTAATTTGTGAAATTTTCATACATGAGTTTCCATTTGAGAAACAGAATTTTTCCCTTACAACCTGATAAACTGTATTTTAAACAGATATTTGGGGAGGTGAACACAACCTACACCCTCAAGATATTATTACAAGGCTCTCTTCTCCCTTGTGATGATCTCTTTCAGAGACCATTCTAGATGTAAATCACTGGGGAAAATGTTAAGGAGTTTATTATTATTCTTAGTCCACATATTCTTCCATGACATTTTATTTTATTTTTTAAAGATTTTATTTATTCTGTGAGAGACACAGAAAGAGGACAGAGACCTAGGCAAAGGGAAAAGCAGGCTCCCTACAGGAAGCCCAATGCAGGACTCGATCCCAGGAACCCAGGATCATGACCTGAGCTGAAGGCAGACGCTCAACCATTGAGTCACCCAGGTTCCCTCCCTTCCCATGATATTTTAGAAACATAAACTTATCTCCAGATTCCCATTTCCTTAGAAGTTTGGGAAATATTCCTAGAAGCTATCTTTTAGAGAGCCAGGCTGCTTGCAAGTCTTTAAGGAACTTTAAGGTCTGGTTCACATAAAAGAAAAAGAAGTTCATAAGGAAGACAAGGGTTTGAAAAGTCTGGGCTCTGACAAGTGTCCCAGCAAGATAAGAAACTTAGAGACCAGAGGAGGGAAAAGGTGAAACATAAAGGGATGGACAAGAGGTTCAGAGTACCACTGTTCTTTTTTTTTTTTTAAGTGGGCTCACCCCCAGGTGGAGCCCAGTGTGGGTCTTGAACTCATGACCTTGAGATCAAGACCTTAGCTGATATCAAGAGTCAGATGCTAACTGACTGAGCCATCCGGCACCCCCAGAATACCACTTTTTAAAGGCTTCTTCCTAAAAAGCAAGGAATAACAGTATCCTCATCTAGACCACAAAACAAATATCAATAAACTTAAAAGAATGAAATTATATACAGACTGTTCTCTGATCACACTGTACTAAATTAAAAATTAACAAAAGTAAGCTTTCTAGAAAATATCAAAGTATTCATAAAGTGAAATGCACTAGTACATAATATAGGAACTAAAAACATTACAAGAGACATTAGAAAATATTTTGAAATAAGCAAAAGACAATATATCAAATTTTGTTGGATGCAGCTACAGCAGTGCTTTGAGGGAAATTTGTAGGTTTGGGTAACTGCATGAGAAAATAATAAATGTATAAAATAAATGGTCTATTGTTAACCTTAAGTGATGAAGAAGAGAAAATTAATCTCAAAATTAATTTTTTAAAACAATTCTAAAATAAGAGTGGAAGTAAATGAAATAGAAAACATATGAGTAATAAAGGAGACCAATAAAGCCAGAGTTGGTTCTTTGAAAAGATTAATACAATTGATAAAACCTTGGTTACACTGATCAAGGGGAAAAAAGAGAGAAAAGGAATTATCGTTTTCAGGAATGAAAGAAGAATTTTCATGGCAGATCCCACTGACATTAAAGTAATAATAAGAGACTGTTATAAATAATTTATGTCAATTTGACAATTCAGATAAAATGGATACTTTTCTTTAGAACATATTTTATCAAAACTGATACAATAAGATAGAAAATCTGAATAGCCTGTAACTACTAAAGACATTGAATTCGTAATTTAAAACTTTTCCAGAAAGAAAACTCCAGGATCAGATGGCTTCACTGGTGAATTCTATCAAACATTTAAGGAAAAAATAATACCATCACACAATGTCTTTCAAAAGATAGGGAGGAGGAGAACACATCTCAGCTCATTTAATGAGTGGAGCATGACACTGATATCCAAAACAGACAAGGTGATTCCAAGAAAAGAAAATTACAGAAAATATCCCTTAAGAACACAGACACAAAAATCCTTAATAAAATATAAGTAAATCAAATTTAGCAATGTATGAAAAGAATATTTCACCAATAGAGGTTGATCACAAGAATGTGATTCTGGTTTAACATTCCAAAATTATTAATTCACAACATTAGGAGATAAAAGGAGAAGAATTCTATGATCACCTCAATAGATGCAGAAAAAGTTTGACAAAATACCACTCACACTCATGATTAAAAAAAAAAAAACTTTCAGTAAACTAAGCATCAAAAGGAATTTCTTCAATCTAGGTCATTATGAAAAACCTGGAACTAACAACCTGTTTAGTAATGAAATATGGAAGCCTTTCCATCTAAGAAAGAGAACAAGGCAAGAATGTGTTTTCTCACCACTATCATTCAACATTGTACAGGGAGTCCACTGAAGTAGCAAAAGAAAAAGTTTGCAAAGGAAGAAATAGAACTCTTTCTTCACAGATGTCATGATTGTGTACAAAGAAATATTAAACACTAGACCAACCTTCCCACTCCCACAACACCACAAACAAAAAACCTCTCCAACTACAAGAACTTTTGAGCATATTTAGCAAGGTTGCTGGAAATCGGAAGTTAATAAAAATCAATTGTATTTCTACAGTCTGGCAATAAACAAATGGAAAATAAAATGTGAAATTTCATCTGCAATGGCATCCAAAAATATAAGCTACCTCGAGAAAAATTCAAATAAAGATATGCAAAACCTTTACATAGAAAACTACAAAATAGGGGATCCCTGGGTGGCTCAGCGGTTTGGCGCCTGCCTTTGTGGCCCAGGGCGTGATCTGGAGACCCTGGATCGAGTCCCACGTCGGGCTCCCGGCATGGAGCCTGCTTCTCCTCCTCCTGTGTCTCTGCCTCTCTCTCTCTCTCTCTCTCTCTGTCTATCATAAAAATAAATAAATAAACAAATCTTTAAAAAAAAAAGAAAACTACAAAATATTGCCAAGAAAAATTAAAGAAAATCTAAGTAAATGGAAATATATTACATATTCATGGATAGGAAGATTAAAAATTGTAAAAATGTCAATTCTGCCCAAAGTGACCTGTAGAATTGATTGCAATTTGATTTTACTGCAATTCCCAATAAAAATCTAAGCAGAAACTGACAAGCCAATTATAAATTTCATATGAAAATACAAAGAACCTGCAATGGCTAAAATATAGATGGATAGACTTGTACTTCTTACAAGTGATAATACTCAGGACGGTGTTGTATTTGTAAAAGGATAGACAAATCTAGCAATGGAGCAGAAAAATAGACAGAGGGTCCAGATATTGGTTCACATGAATTAGACCAAATAATTGCTGCCAAAGGTAAAGTAATGCAGCAGAGAATGGAAAGTCATTTCAACAAATGGTTCTGGAACAATAGTATATCAAAATGAAAAACAAAAACACTGATCCTTACTTCAAATCATACACAAAAACTAATTTGAGATGGATCATACATCTAAACATAAAAGCTCATATTATAATGCTTCTTGAAGAAAACAGAATTCCTGTGCTGCCCCTGGGTCAATAAAGGTTTCTTAGATGTGAAATAGAAAGCAATAATTGTGCGAAGAAAAATTGATATTAGGACTTTATCAAAATTAAAGACATTATAATCAAAATGAATAAGGAAGCTACAGACTGAGAGAAATATTCATAGTACAGGTATCTAACAAAGAAATTGTATCCAAAATTTACAAAGCACTTTTACTTCTCAATAATGAAAAGGAAAAATCAATTTAGAAATCGAGATTAGACTTAAATAGACAATTCACAAAGGAGGACATATAAATAGCTACATGAAAAAGGGCTCAAAATCATTTGCCATTAATCATGCATATTATACCAAATGAGATATCTTTGCACATTCACCCAAAAGGCTAAAGTTAAAACGTCTGACAACACCAAGAGTTGACGAGAATATGGACAACCAGAACTTCTGTATATTACTTGTAGGTGTGTAAAATGGTAAAACCACTCTGGAAAACTGTATGGAAGTTTATTATTAGGTTAATTATATATCTATCTATGGCCAAACAATTCCATCACTTGTTTACCCAAGAGAAATAAGAATATGCCCACAGAAATATTTGTCCATGAATGCTCATAGCTTTTTTTTCAAAATACTCAATACCTGGAAGCAACCCAAATGTCCATCAACAGGAGGATAAACAAATTGTGGTATATTCATACAATAGAATGTTATTCAGCAATAAACAGTAACAATAACATGGATAAATCTCAAAAAGATTATGTTGAATGAAAGAAGCTAGGCACAAAAGAAGAGATACTATATGATTACACGCATATGATTTTCTAGAAGGGACACATGTAAATGGTGATCGAAATCAGAACAGTGTTTGCTTGTGGCCTGGGAAGAAGTAAGTATACTTTGGAGAGAGTAATGGGGAAGTTTTCAGGGCATTGAAAATATTCTATATCTTAATAGGAATGGGAATTGTACAGGTGGATACAGTTGTAAAATCTCATCACATAAGATTTCTACAGGACACTGTATGTGAATTCTACCCCAGTGAGACTTTTATTAAGAGGTTACAGTCCTCCTGAATGCATTGTAAAAGGGGGAGTTTGAGAGGGCCCTCAGCAGAACTTTTTCTGTCCTGATTCCTAATCTTCACTTCTTAAGATAGAACTGGGTATTTTGTTTTGTTTTGTTTTGCTAGGTAACTCCATGCCCAGTGTGAACCCAATGTGGGGCTTGAACTCATGACCCTGAAATCAAGACCTAAACTGAGATTAAGAGTAGGATGCTTAACTCACTGAGCCACCCAGGTGCCCTAGGGTAGAACTGTCTTAAGAAAATTAAAAGCATGGTGACCTGAAGGTCCTTTCATCCTTCCTTCTTCCAGTTCCAGGAAGTGATCACCTGTCAGCTGGTTCTAAGGGAGACCAGAACCTGAGAAATAATGCCAGCTTCTGAGACAAAAGCAGGGTGACTTAAGGAACAGTTATTGGTTTAGAGTATGACAGACCTGATTTTGCCTCCAGGCACCAACACTTACTCTGGCACAAATGGTTCTGGTCTTTGACTTGTGATTCTGCAAAATGAAGAGGGTTGTCCTTGCCTTAAATGTTACTGTGAGGAATAGGTGTCCATCTCTCTTTGGTTACTCCTCTGAAGCCTTTCCCAGTTTTCCCAGTTCTGGCAAAACAACTGTGTCCCCAGGTACACACATTCATGGTAATTCTCCTTTAAAGCACCCATCATAGATATAATTTTGTACTTACCTGAGTGTACATGTGATTAGTGTCATTCCCCAGTCCTATAGAGGTATGTATTTTCGCTCACCAGCGTCTAGTACGGGGACTGGCACCTGACAGGTAAGCAATAAATATTTGCTGAAGAAATGAGGCCTAGCCGAAGCAGGCGAAACCATGAAACTCTAACCACCCTCCTAATCCAAATACACACTGCTCACCCCCAGACTGTCTTTGGGGGTCTCTCTTTTCCCTTTGTCAGCTCCCTGAGTTCATTAGTATCACTTTTACTTGTCTTAACAATGTGTGTGTGTCGGGGATCCCTGGGTGGCTCAGCGGTTTAGCGCCTGCCTTCAGCACAGGGCATCATCCTGGAGACCTGGGATCGAGTCCCACATCAGGCTCCTGGCATGGAGCCTGCTTCTCCCTCTGCCTGTGTCTCTGCCTCTCTCTCTCTCTCTCTGTCTGTGTCTCTCATGAATAAATAAATAAAATCTTTAAAACAACAACAAAACCAATGTGTGTGTGGCAAAAAGTAGAGCATGGTAGTGGGGTAGTGGAGGGGGAGGGTGTGAGGGTACAGGGAGATTTGTCTCTTAATGGCAGCCTCAGAAAGATAACCCTATCCTGAAGGAGCCCTGCAGTAGGAGACTTTGACACAGCGCTTAAGAAACCTGCACATGTCTTTGTTTCTTTCTAAGACCTTGTACACTGGAAGGCACTCCAGGCCACCTATCACCACTTCCCATCAAGGTTTGGGGGTTTCATGTTTATCTGTGTTATTCATATGTTGAACTTGCACCAGCCTGAGCAGTCTTAGGAGACTTAGTTGTGAAACTCGCGTATCTTTTGGCAAGGCTTGCCTTGTTAGAAAGGGGCAACACAACAATATATTGTTACTTTGCCTTCACTGCCACTTTCTTAAAAAAAAAATCTTATTCTCTGCCTTTTCTGAAAGCACAAGGAGAGCATACTATTATGATCCCACGGCCTAGGAATGCTTCTAGCACCCGGCAGTCTCCTATAGAGGATCTATCCCCGGCATCAGTGTTCAAAAGCTCAAACCTTTAGATGGGAATGTATTTATTTACTTTCTTTTTTTTCAATTCCTCACTTTGAAATAATTGTATATTCACGGGAAGTTGCAAAAAAAAAAAAAAAAAAGTTCAGGGAGGTCCCATGCAGCCTTCACCTGACTTTTTGTTTATAAATGCAATGTCTGAACATTATAAAATTTCTAAGAGTACGAAAGTATAAAAAGTGCAAGTTCCTCCCTATTGATAAGTGAATATCATTCTAATATGTTTTCTATGTATAAGTGAATATATAGGCACAGTTGAGTTGTTTATCAGGAATGAGAACATGCTATCCAAGCAACCGCCTTTTCCTTACCCAGAATCTAAGTCAAAACTCTTCCCATGTCAATGTGGCCAGAGCCACCATGCATTCTTATAAATAGCTACATAAAAGAGAAAATATTTCAAACACTTATGTTTGGAAGACGTGGCAAGTTTCTTTAGAAACTTGCTGGAGGAACGTTTAAAAGAAAAAGTCATGTTGTAAGGGGAGCTCAGCCTCTGTTCCTGGTTTCAATCAAATTACTTTTCTCCGGGAAAAGCTGCAGGTAGATCATTTGGGTATGACTCCAAATTTAATAACCAGTTGTTTCCATTCTTTATAGGGCCCAATCTCCTTGTTTGGGAGGTCTGCTATTTGTCTCAGAAACTGTCTTTTGGTGAGTGTGCTGGACAGAGGTGTCTTTTGGAAGCCACTGAGGATGGATGAGATCAGTTAAGGTCAGGGCACACAGGCTGTGGTGGAAGGCGGCCAGAAGCCGTTGCTGCAGGTGGGGGGGGAGGGCCTGGGTCTCTCTGAGTGTGCGTGCACCCCCATGGCATGGGCTTCCTCCCAAAGGAGATACCAAGTGGCCACCAACGCCTTTCAGACAATGTCACCAAAGGGAGACAGGGAAGGTGGAGCCCTGCGGAGGGGAGCTGGCTGTTTGGATCATCTCAGGTACCAGAGATGTGGCCCGAGGTGCAGGAAACCCTCATGGTCCACATTTTGGATCCATCTTTTTTCTGCTGAGCTCAGATCAGGCAGGAGATTGTTGTGTATGCTGACAGCGCCTGGGGGTGAGTGGATGCAGCTCCTAAAACAGCCACAGGTCTCTCCCTGAATCCTCGGAGATGGAGGAAAGCTGGGACTGCTTCACTCGGAAGAGAATCAGGCTGTTTTAATGCTTATTTGCCCCCTTCCACCTCAGAGTGCTGGCACATTCTCCTCCCTGTTGCTCTCATGCTTGCCAGGGGTCCAGTGACCGGCTCCCCGACACCTCCCTGACCTGAACCTGGCCTTTTTCTGCTGAGTCTTGGTAAATGATGGATAACATGCCTGGCCATCCCAAACAGGTTCTTTTTTTTTTTTTTTTTTTTTTAAGATTTTATTTATTTATGAGAGAGAGAGAGAGAGAGAGGCAGAGACACAGGCAGAGGGAGAAGCAGGCTCCACGCAGGGAGCCCAACGTGGGACTTGATCCTGGGTCTCCAGGATCGTGCCCTGGGCTAAAGGCAGCGCTAAACCGCTGAGCCACCCGGGCTGCCCCCCAAACAGGTTCTTAAGGCTAATATTCTCTTCTTAATGTTAGCTGGACTTGCATTCTCTCATTTGCTCTCTGTATTGGATCCACCAGGCATCCCTGCAGGGCTCTCTGGTCATCAGCCCACATGCCCAAGGCCTGCTATTCTGTTTTCCCTATCACCTCTCTGCCCATCACCAGTGTCTGAGTTCAGTTGTTTATTTGACGAAGCTCTATGTGTTTGTGTGCCAGCCTCTGGATGTGGGGGATGAGCAAACCCAGACCACCTGGGGGAGGGGGGCAGCAAACCCTGCCCTTCTAGAGTACATGGTTTAAGAAAAACAAAAGTCTTCCTCAGTTTCTCCAAGGCCTGCTCCCTGGAGACCCATTCATCAGGCCTCAGTCTCTGGCACATTAGCAAAACAAAACAAGACAACAAACCATCAAGACCCTCAGCCCTCAGGTGAATCCTCTTTCTGTTGCTGGTGGGAGGAGGGGAAGAAGCACTAGATGAAGAGGGGAGAGAGCAAAGGTTGAGTTCTAGCACTTCCACCGAGCATCTGTGTGTCTCACGGGGAGTCTCAGTTCCCTAATCTTGAAGAGGAAGGGGGAGCAGGTTACACCAACTCTGAAATTTATACTGATTTTAATAATAACTGCAGCTTGGGATGGAGCTTTATGCAGTCTTATTTAATCCTTGTGTCAAGGGTAAAACAACTGAGAGGTTCACAAAGTTCAGTAACTAGTTCCAGACCGTACAACTAACAAATGGCAGAGGAGGCCCAGGGACTGACTCCTTCCCAGGGGGGCTCTTCTCTCCACTACTTGCGGTTACTGAGGTCACCACAAAGGGCTCACACGCTCAGCTTGGCACTCAGTAGAATGGAGCATCAGGGCCAAGCAGCTAAAAACTGAGTAAGTCACAATGAAATAGCTTCATCGAGTAATCCTCCAAATTAGATCTAAACTTGTAGGCTTCCATGAATAGGGAGTATCCACGGATCCCAGCCATGGATCCTAATGGCAGTTGGGCCAACCCTCAAATCCCGGGGGGATGGACAAGAAGCTGGGGAGAGTTCTGGGGGGAGTCAGTGTGGGCAGAGCGGGCTTAGGGCCCTAAAAAGGGCTCTGGAGACCAGAAAGGCTTCATGTTTGCTTTCTCATTCTGTCCTTTCCTCTCTCTCCCCACCTCTCCTCATTTCTTTACTGATTTCTCACTGTTTTCTCTAGTTATCTTTATAGCTTTCTCTTTTTTTATGTTTTTCTTTCTCTCTCTTTTAAAAATTTATTTCTTCCTTCCCTGCTCTCATTCCCCATTAATTATTAGCTGTATGATTTGGGTCAAATTATGGGCTTTGATTTCCTTATCTGTAAATAAGGCATAATGGACATACATAGCTCTTATCCATCAGGTACTGTGTTAAGCACTTTCTTATAGTAACGGCTGGAATCTTCGTATCAGTTATAAGGTACTTCATCAGTACTAATTCCATTTTCCAGGTGAGAACACTGAGGCGCAGTGGTTAACCACCTACCTCTGGCCCCACGACTAGTAGGTCAAAACACTGTGATTTGAATCCTGGCCACAAACTTTTGAGTCAAACCTGATGACCATGTCCGTGCTGCTTCTCAATGAGGGCAGGACTCTGAATCTTTGAAATTGGCATGGGGAGCATGGTAAACTGTCTGCAAATATCAGCATCCTCTCGCTGAGCTCTAGGCTGATGCCTAGTTGATTTGCCAATGAGGGAGAAACAAAGCCCTCGGAGAACTTAACTGAGCAACAATTGGAGGTTACTTTGGGCCAAGGAGCTGCCTTGTTCCAAGCTTTTGTTCTGCTGGGTGAGGTGTGGGACTTGCGGGAGGCTGCTAGCTGGCTGAAAACACAGGAGGGGAGACCCTGGGAATCACAGGGAGAACACCGGGCGAGGGCAGATGCTATAGAGAGAGGAATTTGGGGGGGAAACCACTTGAGATTAAACGTGCATTAAGTGGGCTGTAACAGTTACCAAACTCCCCACGAAGCTTCCTCATTGGTGTTTTGGAGTTTCATCCATATTTTTTTAAAGATTTTATTTCTTTATCCATGAGAGACACAGAGACAGGTAGAGACATAGGCAGAGGGAGAAGCAGGCTCCATGCAGGGAGCCCGACGTGGAACTTGATCCCGGGTCTCCAGGATCACGCCCTGGGCTGCAGGCGGCGCTAGACGGCTGAGCAACCCGGACTGCCCTCATTCATATTTTTAAACATCTAGTGAGCCCTTAGGCCGGCCTCATGTGCAACTAGTTCAGCCAATGGATCCAGTCACACTGGCTTGTGAGCCCCATTTGCCCGATCTCTCCCATTTATAAACTGGGTCTGCTCACCCAGAAGTTCTCGCGCCCAGTGAAAGATATTCCCCAGGACCCCAAGTGGTGAGTGGTCAGCCCCCAGGCATGCATCTTATGACTACGACCGACCACCGCCCGGGATTCCTTTCCTTCCCAGCTCTGCCAGGGGTTCCCCATCACCAGTCCGCTGGTGCTCCCCCGCCAGGCAAGTGAAGTGCACAGATTTGTCCATTCTATGTCAGTCTTTTTGTTCCCCACGGTTCACACATTGGTGTATAAATGCTGCAGCCTCTCTCCCACAGGCTTCTCCTTCTCCTTGCATCCCTCCTTATCTTTCATCATTTCCCACTAATCAGAGGAGGTATCTTGACAATGATAACAGACACTCTTCAGCAGATACACCTGCCTATGAGGCGTGCAGTGTGCCAAGCGTTTTAAAAGGATTCTGAGGCAGGCAGTAAAGTGTTGGTGGCCTGAGCAGTGTTCTCAAACCAGTGCCCAGACGGACTCCGCCCTGAAAGGGCTGGTGGGCGGCAGCGCAGCAGAGAAAGGTAGCGGGCTGTCCTCCTTCCATCCAGAGCCACTGAGAGAGGTGGGTTGCAGGTACTGATTGCAGGGAGAGGGAGGAAACATGGAAGCCTTACTGGCCTCACCTCCAAGCCCACACAATACCCCAAAAGAGTGCTCTGGAAATGCGTATGAGGTCCTAGGCTCCAGAGGGCTGCTGGCCCATCCCTTCCCCTTACCCCTGCCACCGAAGCTGGACTTCCATCTGCCTGTCACAGCTCTGGATGAAGGCATTTGAGTCACGAATGAAACAAACTACATCTCATTAATCTCTGCAGCCCCAATGTGTACAGTGGGCTGCCCAGCACACAGTAGGAACTCAGCAGTGCTGCTGCTACCTGAGCCAATCCAAAGGGGGAAACTGTGATTCCATTAGTGGGCTTATTATCTGATCATTTCTCAAAAGAAAAAAATAATAAAAAATAAGTATTGAAGAATGGGGCGGAGAGAGAGGAGAAAGGAAGTGTTGGGACCTTGGGGTGCTTCAAAGGCAGAGGCCAGGGTGGGGCAGCCGGTCCCTTCCACCCCCCCCAACCCCGACTGAGAATAAATCAAACAAACGTGAGGTGAAACCAGATTCCCAGGCCACAAGAGGATCAGCTGCTTCTGTGAAGGACAGGTTATTTTGCTGCCAGCCCAGAGTCAGGCCACCGTAAGCTCCTGTCCTGTCTGAGGCTGTGGCTGACAGGCCTCCCCAGTGAATATAAAAATATCCGAAGGACGGAGCTCTCCAAGCAGTTGCTTTTCATCTTTGGAGTTCACAGGCCGAAAGGAGTTGCCTTTGCAGCCTCACACAAACTGCATGCAGAGAAAAGAAATTGCCGGTAATACAGCAATTTTTTTTCCCCTTCACTTTGGCTGAATCGAATAGGAGTTTGTCCTTTGAAATGGTCTGCAGCACATTTAAATTCTAAGCCTAAAAGCCATTTGGGGGATACTAGCGGTGCACACGGACGGAAAGTGACAAAATGCCCTCAGAGGGGTGGCTGGGTTTGGGGGGTGTGCTCCAGGGGTCTGGAAAATCAAGAACCTGCCCCTTGCCTTTTTGTATTTCAGCAAAAGAAAGGGCAGGACTCCCTCTGCTCCTCAGGGCCTGGATTTCTGATTGTCGTGGCGGGACTGTAAGACTCCTCCTGCTGCACTCAGTCTTTACTCTCCAGAAGAGAAGAAAGGCCAGCGGAGCATTTGTTTGATTGGCAAACGGGAGCTCCTGCATTGCCTGCCTGCGCAATTGCAAGAAGTAGTTGAGAGAGTTCTGGAGGAGGCAGCAATGCTCAGGGCTGAGAACAGGAATTCCCTTCCAAGGGCAGGACAGAGAGGGGTTCCGAGGGGTTCCGAGGAATTCAGGGTAGAGTGGGGATTACGGGGCAAACGCTGCCCTTCCCTCCTCCTCGTTTTGATCAGGTCTTCCCCAGATGAAGGGAACAGCATTCCTAGGCCGGCTTCAGCGGGCGGTGAGCACCAGGCCTGACGTCTCCTGATGGAGAAGCTGTTCTCAGGGTTGATTTATCCTTGCAGACTGCACAGCGCTTCTTGAACAGTGATTTCAAAGAGTTAAACTGCTTCCATATGTCCAGCATGGGAGTGGAGTTTGTAGCCTTTGGCAACCTCGGCTGAATCCAGCTGCAGCTGCTACCTGTGTGTTCCACAATGTGTGCGCGGGTGCGCACACTACACACACACACACACACACACACACACCCGCACGCCCGTGTGCACTGACATCTGAACCATGTTCTGACCGTGTCAATGAAACTGTTATGTCTTTGTTGGGGAAGATATTAATTCTGAGCAATTACAGCTCCCTCTTTCCTCACTCCCTCCCGCCCCCCTCCCCTCCCTTCATCTGCTCAGCAAGGACCATGGACCATGTCAAACAATATACAACAGAGAAGAATGCAAATAAACTTTAGTCTGCATAGCCCAGCAAAGCAGTTAGCCGCCCACTTGCAAGATACTTAACTCTTGTGCACATGATACACAAAGAACGCTAGCTACTTTCACCAATCCCTTTAGACCAAAAAAAAAAAAAAAAAAAAAAAAAAAGGCAAAAGAACTGATCCTTGTCTTTCTATCTGTGAGGTTGCAGTTCCTCCTGCTAATAAAGAAGCTTTTCCCATGATGCAGTGTGATAAGGATTGGCCTACATGTAGTCCAGAAAGCCACCGCCGATGTGTCCTTGATTAGGTGTCTTATCTTCCATTGAGCTGCATCTGATGAAGATTGCTGACAGCATGATGGCTGGGAAAGCATCGGACAGCTCCATAAAATGGCAGCTATGTTATGACATGTCAGCCAGGACCTGGTGGATGGTAAGTTTGGCGTGTTAACATTTTTTTTCTCCCACCCCCAAAACCTCCCCCCTCCTTTCTATTTGAGCTCCTCCTTTATTGTTTCATGCACGTGTTATAAAGTTCCCTGCCTGCGGAAAGTTCAGGCTCCAGTTGTGGGAGCCTGGGGTGCCTTCGCACACCAGCGCGCTAGATAGGATTTCCCCGCTATTGTGGCCAGGGACATAGGCCTTTTTTTTTTTTTTTTTTCCTTTAAGAAGGGGAAAAAAAAAAAAAAGGCAGTGTGAAGTTTTGTTCACTTTTTTCTTTTTTTCAAAAAAAGAAAAATGTAAATGGTCCACTCGGGCCCCAGGCTGGCTGGTGTGAATTGTATGGAGGTGGGGCAGTCACTGGGGGATTGGAGGCTTCTCGGCTAATTGTTCTTGCATTAGTCTTAAAACAGAGTAATGTACTTCTTTCTTGGGCTTCTCTGAATAATGATTTAGAGAGTGTATTGTATCATGTTGTGTGCAGTTGCCTCATCAGTATGCGACTGTCCCCCACGCTTCGCCTTAATTTGGAATCCACCTCCCTTTCAATGAATACTGTAACTGGAGCAACCACTGATTACTATGCCACTCAGCGTAATTAAATTTAGTTAATGAGGATATGCATATTCAGTTCATTATTTTTCTTTGCTCGGGCAAATGTGTGTGGGTTTGTTGTTGCTGGGTAGTTGGTTTTTTTTTTTTTTTTTTTTTATCCCCATATTTGTCCAGCTGCAAATTTGGGAAGAGGGAAAAAAAAAGGCATAAAAATTCAGGACTCTGATGAGTTCTAGGATTCAACTTGCAAAATAATATCGAGGGGAGAGAGGCTGTAACTTTCTTTACTCAGGATGCTGGATTAGAGGCCATAGTTTTGGGAAAGGAAACCTTTCACGTCGAAAAAGTGCTATGTGAAAATTTTCAATCTACTGATTTCTGTTGTGTGGACAATGGTCTCTTGTAGGCAAAAGTCGTGACATGAATGGGTAAACCTTCTGCAGGCAAGCATTCCAGGATGAATATTAAATTCATCCTTGGCTTAATTCAGCTGAGCATTTATTTATTTTTCTTTCTTTCCTTTTCTCTTCTTTCTTTCCTTTCTGCCCCCTTCATTGAAGTCTTGACTGCTTTTGCTCGCTGGCTTTGATAATTATTATGCTTCCTACAAGGGCTGTTTTCTCACAATTAGTACAGTGTGAGACAATGGGCACTTTATTCTAGGTGGGGAGGGGTGCGGCCAGCCCTGGTGGTCAGCCCATCGCCGGTGCCCAGACAGAAGGGAGCGCCGGCCCAGTGGTCCTGGCTTCTGGCTCTGCTAGGCAAGGGAGTTCTTATGAATGTGTGCATTTCCCGAAAGGTAGAAATTATGCTGTTTCTTCGAGGCTCTTCCTGGGCGCCCAAGGTGCAGAGAGGCTTCACCGAGCGCTGCAGTTGTCCTCGTGAGCGGTCTCATTAATGCGAGGTGTGGGAGCCTGCAGGAAAACTTTGCTGCCGCTACTTGTTGCTGCTCTGAGTGCTCAGTTCCTCCAGAACAGACTGAAAGCCTGCCTCCCTTCCCTTCTCTCTGGCTCTCAACCACTTTCTTCCAGTTGGAGTACATTTTATAAGTGATATAAACTCTACAGTGGCTGAGTTTTGTTTCTGATTCCATCTCTTATTAGACTTGAGTACTGTGCGGGTACGTGGGTGCAATGACCTCCTAAAACACTGGTGGATATTTGGAGAAAGAGATGGCAAAGTGCTTATATAAAAGATGTGCTTGATGCGACTGTACCAAGACTTGGAAGTGGGGTTTTGATGCTTACTATGACTCTTAATGATCATTTTAGGATGTTCCCAGAAGTAAGGTTGAAAATCAATATTTAAAATGAGAGATTTTTTTTTCTGTTGGAAAAAAGTAAAAAAAAGAAAAAAATTCACTCTGAATTTTTTTTTACTTAAAAACTGGGATTGATATGGGTATAAGAGACCATCCCTGTAAATATTTCGCCATTAAATGTCGTCAACCTAGCTCTGTACAGAGAGACCATAGCTTCCCAAGAGAAGCATGGTTGTAAATACTATTGTTAAAGGTTTGTGTAAGCTGATTATTCATTTTTAAAGATTATCTTCTCTTATTGCCTGAGAAGATGCAGAATATATATAAGCACAGGTTCAGAGGTAAAATATTAAGTAAAAAATACTTGGTGTAAATTATTTTCATATTAAATCTTCATTAGGTTTACATGAGTGGCATGCATGTTTCTTATTAAGGAAAATTTAATTTGAATAAACTTTGTTAATTTGGGAAAAATGTCTAAGAGCTTAATACTTAGCGTGTCATTGAAAACTTGGAATGACAGATGCTTTGTAGAAAGTTTAATCAAAATAATTATTGCAGCTCGTTAGTAATATACTGGAAGAGAGAAGAAAGTGTATTGTGGCGACATTACCACGATTCTGCTGTGTGGGATTTCAGGAATATTTTTGAAAGGTGTTTTCAGGTTATAAACTAGTTTATTGTGATTCTGCTCTCACTATGACATTGCTCCTTTTATTTTTACAATTATTCTGGGGTTTCTGTGTAAGAAAGGATATTGTATCCTTATTTGGCTTAATCAAATGAAGTTTTAAGTAACCAAATCCTGAATGTGAAAGCTTCAGTGCTAAAGGATCCCGGCAATTGCTTCCTGACTTATTGTCTGTTTCACTTAGATTCTCTTATTGTGTGACAATGATCATAAATTCTACTTGACAGGGAAAAAACCCAAACAAGACGTAGTTGTCCAATTCTACATCTGTTTTCCTTCCTAGATAGGCATGTTTTAGTAAAACAGAGAGGAGGAAAAACATTTTATTGAGACAGCTAAAAATAAACAAGCACAAAAAGAGTAAACTCACTGTATGTATGTGTGTAGATGTTAAATATCATCTACATACAGGCAGTTTTTTAAATGGTGCATCTTAGATGTTTTACTTCTTCAGATTATTTTGCATGTAACTCCTTCAAGGAGGAAAATCATGTGAGCAGTTTAAGTCACAGTTGGTTGGCTATATTTAGAGTTCTGTTGATGACCTTTCACAATATTTAAAAATACCGCTTGGAATGTATGCAAGCCGCATCTCATAAATAGCACTATTTCATTATTGGTTATCGATGAGGCTATATGTTTCCTTTTGAACTACTGAAAAATAAAAGCAACAAAAGCAATTCTGGGACTTTCCATTCTGTTGTGCACTCCTTATTTAAAGCTCTCTGTAGGACTTATTAGAACTTCTTTGTTAGCTATTTGAAACTTCAGAGTAACGGGTATTCACCAGACATTTTTTTTTTCCCTGAATTTCCCAAGTCTAATCCTTTGATCCCATCAGAACCAGGCCAGAACATTTGTAAATTTACCTAATCACGAAGGGCAATTATTTAAATATGAATCCACAAAATTTATTTGAAAAACTAATTGCTGGTCTATGAGACTTGAAATCCTCAGTCTTATAAATATTAAAATAAACAAGCAGATAAACACAAAAATTAAGCAAGATCTCATATCATCAAAGGCACAAAGATGACTCTTGGTTAAAGATTAATTAATCTACTCGGTTGCAATGTACTTTTTATTTTTCTTGAAAGGAAATTTATTTTTTGAGAAGTTGATGTGTTAAAATATGATACTTTAATATACCTTATTGTTTGTTTTTAGACAATATTAATAAGGTGGACAAATGCATCACTTGTTTTAAAAATAAAGTTCTGTTCTCAATACAAAGTTGAATTCAATACTTTGATGACAAATGTCAGTACAGGTAGGACAAAATTGAAGAGATTGTTTTCACAGCAGATGTTTCTTTAAAAGGCTTTGAGAAGTTGAGGTGAACTTAGATTTACAATGGACTATTTTTAACTGAAAACCTGAAAATTAATCTATCTTCTTACAAATGCTGGCACTAGTATATCTTCTGGTCTGTATGTTATTTTACTTTACTATAAACAAAAGAATTCCTGAAGAGCCTAATTAATAGGCTAAAAATAGATTTGAGAAAACTCCTGTGTAGCCTGATGACCACATTTATAACCCTGTGGTAATCTCCCAGCCATGCAAAGATATATCTGAAAATCAAAATTCAATACTTATTTAATTTCAAATTTTGTCTTATTTCCTTCAGAGCTATAATTGAATGTGGAAATGTAATCAAAACTAATAGACACCATACAGATAATAACTATATCAACTAGTAGCCCGAAGATATTATGTCTATCCATTAAATATATTTCCAGAATTAGAAGCTATAAAATTTGTGCCTCACTCAACAAAGTTTTGTTAAGAACTTACCATAGCCAGTCAGTGTTGTTGGTACAGAGATGACCAATGCTGTCTCTGTTCTGGAATCAAACCCGAGTCCCAGTGTTATAGGCGGGGGATCGTCATCATACTAACAAACGCTTCTAAATGATTTCTGTTAAGAAAAACAATAAAATGCTTAACTAAATGATTTCTGTTTTTTCTATAATGTTGGTAAATGCATAGCTATTACATTTGCAGATTTGCTGCTCGTTGTCTGAGTTAGTTAATACATCTTTTCATTCCTTGCTCATCTTGAGAGGTAGTTAACACTCTTTCTTAGTCTTACAGGTGTATGTTAACGTTGCCATTACCTAAGCCAGTTTCTGTACAATTGATGACATTGGCAAAAACTAATAGATTATTACATGAGTCACTGAGTAAAAAAACAACAGTGACGATGATGATATCTGAGTGAAAAACATGATTTCGACATCTGTAAATAAAGTTACCACATTTTTAATATTTCAAACTTTGTCATAGACAAAGTTTTTGTCTATGTCTTTTTTCATCATGCATCTTCCATACTTATATTCTTTAGTGATGAGTTTTCATTCCTAATACCATTCTAGCGTATGTAAATAAAAATGAACTGTACGGCAGATGTCATTAAATATATTAATGTTCTTCCAAGATACTTTGTTATCTGGGAGTGACATTTATCTTATCTTCTGAGATTTATTTTCACTTGTGTGCTTGCCTAACAAACACAATGTACAAACTTTGGATAAGGAAAATATCCTTCGGATCCCATCTTGATAAATAGTGATTATATGGTTATTAATTTAATCGGAGAGTAAGGAAACACAAGTGCCTGTCCATCCTCTTTTCCCAGGTCTTTTTTGGAAGCAAAGGGTCATGTTCTCAAGGAGAGTTATCTCTTCTATCTATGGGAAAGCTGGTGTTCATTTTCCAGTATAGGGACTGGTCAACAAAGAGAGATATCCGATGCTTGCAACATCATTGAAACTATAGCGTATTTTCTGGAACGGAGCTAAATGATGTCAATCACTACCTTTGGATATTTTAAAATTCTCTGAGATTGTTATTTTGTGCATTTGACAATTTGTGATCTATACTTTGGGGGGCTGAGAAAGTGAACTTGGATATAGGAAAATGTACTAGTGAAGATGTACCAGGCCAGCGAAAAAGAATGACATTCCTCTGTTGTATTGCAAGGCACCTTCAGTGGAGAAGTTGTTTTCACAAAAAGTTCTGTTAAGGGAGATGTGTAGGTATACTCTGTATTTCACTAGCTTTAAGTGTTTAAAATCTTATTGCATTTTAAGTGCTTAAGCAAAGAATCAGGAGACTAGAAAGTTATCAGTCAGTGTTTGTTATGATAATTATTATTTCAACTAACTTAGCATGCTTTGTAATGGGGCAGCTTTAGCATATCATGTAACGGACAGCTTTAATAGCAATTTTCATTTCTCACTGTTCTAACGTAAATTTATCCCAGTACTTCTCTGAAAAATGACTTTATTCAGAAAACAATTATTTTTTAACTTCCCACTACTATGTTCATTTTCTGAGGTTATAACATAATGGATATGTTTATGAGCATAGGGCTGAATCCTGGGAAATGTAGATTTGGTGACCTCTGGCAAATGAATCTGCTCCTCTCGTGGCTGGTAGAGCCAGCTGTAAAGTGCAGATAATCGTACTCATTACTTGTCATTCCAACCTGTCGTGAGGATGAATGAGATGGAGTCAGTGAGGCACCTGGTGAATGCAGTGTAAATACCAAGTTCATGACACATACCCAGGGGGGCCAGTATAAGCCAGGACTATTATAGAGTTTCGAGTCTGAGCACTTAGTAGGTGCTCAAAAAACACACAGGGCAGATTAAGTGAATGTAATTGTAGCATTTTCTATGGGACTTTCATACTCATGTTGACTTTTTGAATTCATATAAATTTTATCTGTGGGAACTTCATAGACTAAAGCAATCCTAAAAATTCAATATTTTCTGTCTCAAATTGTAGCAGATTTCTTGGGGCCCCTGGGTGGCTCAGTTGGTTAAGCTTCTGCCTTCTGCTCAGGTCATGATCCCAGGGCCCTGGATCAAGTCCTGCATGGGGCTGGAGGTGAGTGGAGAGTCTGCTTCTGGCCTTTCCCCCTGTTTGTGTGCATGCGCTCTCTTTCAAATAAATAAAGTCTTAAAAATTTTTTTAGCAGATTTCTTAAAAGCAGAGCCTCCTTGTAGTGAGATTCAATAGCTACTGTTAAACATTAAATGTTATGATTTTAAAAAAATGTTACTATTTTAAGGGTTAAAAAAAATCAGTGATCGTAGAGGGCCTCCAATTTGCCAGACACTTCCCAGGTTCCTTGGGAGGCAACTTAACACAAATCAGTCTTCAGCACAAGACGACGCAATTGCCATTACCGGCCTCACCATATAGATGAAGCCACAGGACTCTGAGGGTAACCACTGTGCGGAAGCGCGGTCCCCAACTAGGGGGGAAAGGGGCAGGGAACACTAAAATCCACCGCGTCTGAGTGTGCCCGCCTCTCCCCCACAATCCAGCCGTCAACCGTGCTGGCAAATGACTCATGATTTGTGGCCGAGGTCAAGGTTCTGCAGCCGCCTGCCCTGCACCTGCCTGCCCCCCTCGATTCAAGCCTGACCTCTTTCTGGGGCTCAGCTCGCTCTCGCTGGGTGAGCTACTTCACTCACTCCCAAGCTGCGCCCGAGGTTGTACAGCCCTAGGACTGGAGGTGGCTGGAATTCCTTGGAAATGTGATTCCATTCATCTTTCCTCGAGACAATTAGATTCGCTATAGGCATAAGCCATCTGGGGGAAATTTTTTGGAAAGAAATTGGCAAGCAAAGCATTTCCATTTTCAGGTTTTGATAATATCTGTTTACCTCATGGGGCTGTTGTGAGGCTCCAATGAGATAAAACATAATAAACGACTTGAGATCTGTAACATGCAAAACCTGATCGAAGGTACACGTATTATTAGCTAGTGGTGTTAAACATAAGTAGGTGAAGAAAAGCTTTCCAGAATTTTACCAGTCTTCTGGAGCATGAGATAATGCTAAATTTCCACCAGGCAACACGGAAAATGCTGGCTGTCTAAAATGTTGTAGGATGCTCTTTGCAAATTCTACTGCTGAACTCAGAGGGATTAATCTTTCACATAACAATGCACGACTAGTTCACCAACGTCCCAGGCAACAGCAATGCTAGCGGTGACCACGTTTTATACATTTAATGGGAAGGCATGGAATAAGCAACATTTCCCAAATGCCATTTGTACCATCATGCAGTTCAAACCTTCATTTTTTTAAAATTGATGTAAGTTTGCTCTTTCACTTGGACCACAGAAGACTCATGTTGTAACAATTCTTTGATGAGGTTATTATTATAGCCCACACTTAGTGTGTACTTTAAGGAAAGATTTAGTTTATCATATAATGGACAGCATATTATGCTATAAATGGGATATTTTTCTCTCTTATTTTCAGGATTGTTAGAATTGCAACTGTTTGAATTGCAACACCGTAGCATTTTTGATACGTTTTCATACTGTATGAATTAGGCTGTATGAATGTTCCAATACAAATGAACCCACTTTATTATATGACATTTATTAATTATGAATATAAGATTTGTTTAATGTTATTTAGTTGCTCAACTAAAATTATAAACCCCAAGAGGATGGGGACTGTGTCTTACCGGCTCTAGATGGTATTTTGCACATAAAAGGCCCTTAATAAATAATTGTCAAATTGCACCAAGACTATGGCTTTCCCATAGTGACTAATGGGGATAGTGATCTCAGTGGGTACCCAGGATGTGCATTGATCAATGATGATAGGCTTCCAATCTGTGACCTGTTATGAATCAGCACCTACCCTCTCCAAGATAAAACTTAAATGTGTTAGAAGCATGTAGGAATTACCATGAGATTAGTAGCAAAGTTTTAAGGCTGAGGGCAGAAGCAGCAAATTCATATTTTCCCTTGGAGCAGACAGGCTCATGGTCATTACCAAGTGGTAAGCAGTAGACCAATAAAGCATCTTTGTCGACAAGGAGCATCTCCTGCTTTCTCAACTCTACCTTTATCACAGTGACTAAGACCTTTCAGGCACCTAATAAGTTAGAGAATTTGGAAGAGGCTAATGTAGTTGTAATGTGTAAGTGACCAAAGCAAGGTGACTTTGAAATTGGTGAGCTTTTTGGTCTATTTTCTTATTTTTGATGACATCCGTTTCATTTCAGAGGATTGATTGTTTTTCCACTCGAAGATTTCAGTGATTTTTCCATGTGTCTTACCTAGATTGCAATGTTGGGAAAGGCCTTGGTGGTGGCCTGACATTTCAACATTCAGTGTTTGGGTGAGGGCTTGGGGAACACGCCAAGAATAACAGAAATCTAAATTGGGATGGGTACGATATGGAGGGACACACGTCTTTGGAAAAGGGAGAAAGAAGGTCTCCCAGCAAGGTTAAGAAGTGACTGCTTCTATATGATCTCTTTGGAGTGAGCAAAAAAGTGAAAAATTCCATTTATTTGGACTAGGCCCTGTTTCAACCATATAAACTGGCATCTGAATGAAAACTGAGACACTGCTTCCCGATGCCAGCACTCAGTGCTCTGCAGCCCAATCTTCAGAATCTGGAAGGTCACCGGCCCTTAATCTCATGACCCTTTGTCCTTGATGCTGTCACTAAAGTGAATGTGGAGGAGCATTCTTGAGGCCCTTGACAGGCACTGAAGTCCTCTCAGCTAGACACAACCTTTCTCTATAAGCTGTACTTGTCCATCAGGCAGACACTAGTGAGGACAATAATATGGTGATTTTCTAGAATCACAGGTAGTTTGCTATTATTGATAGACATGAGCAGCCAATTCTTTCACCTTCTCTATAAATTTCCTCAGGCTTGCTCCAAGGTGGAATGGTAAAATACTATGCAATGCAACAATGCTCAACACTTCAGAAGAAACAGCAATGCTTTTTTATCCTTAAATCAAAGGAATAACACTAAATTGCCATTTTATTTGTCCAATAAGATATTAATTATCTTATGTGAGGCTTTTCATTTTTTTGGCACCAAAGATGTTTATAAATGGTACCCCACATAACACAAACCGCATGTTTACGTAGCACGAATGTTCAATCAATTAGTTTACACACACAAATGCTGGAATATTGATGACACGTGTTAGCTTTTAGTGGGAAAAAAGCCAACAGAGCTAATTTGATGCATTGATCCTTGGGACATGCACACAGATGTGAACCTTTGACTTCATCACAAGTGATTTGGCTGACAAACAGTAGCTTGTAATTATTGTTGCACCATCGTAAATTAATTAACAAATCAATCAATCAGTTTGGAACCAGCAGCCCAACCACATTTGTCAGTTTGGGATGTTTCTCTTCATTTTATCTCCTTTACACATTTTTTTTTTTTAATTCAGATGCTTTGAAAACGTTTGCTTATGCCAGATTAACTTTTTCTTAAGCTTGAAAACATGATTCTAAATAATAGCATGGGTGGAAGGAAATATTGCTATTGATTAATATTCTCAAAACTCTTGACCATAAGGCTATCAGTGGGTAGAACGAAGAATTATTGAGTCTCAGATGTAACTCCCTTTTTACAGAAGAAATGGAGGCTCGAGTGTTTAAATAGTTTGTCCATGTTTACCCAGCTACCAACAGGCAGTGCCATCATTAAAAGTCTGGTCATTGGCACTTTCCACTCCACTGCAATTAACCAAAGACATCAAAGCACTCCTGAACAATATGTGGAGTTGTTGCAATTCTAGCCAAAAGCAAAAAACTTGACATTTCAGTTAAAGACCTTATTCTGGATGAAACTACCATTTCTGAGAGGCTTTGTGAAATATTAAAAAATAGTTCTTGGCTAATATTTATCACTTTCTAGCCTTCTTGGGATGTATTTGACACTTAATGTAAGTTCAAGGAGTACAATGTGATGATTCGACATATGTATATAATGTGAAATGATTACATTAAGGTTATAATAAGGTTAGCAACACCCTCAATACCTCATGTAGTTGCCTCTGCGTGTGTGTGCACATGTGTGTGTGCGTGTGTGTGTGTGGTGAGGACATTTAAGATTCATTATCTTAGCAAATTTCAAGTGTACAATGCAGTTTTGTTAACTACAGTCACCATGCTGTACATTAGAGCCTAGAACTTATTTATCTTATAGCTGGGAATTCTTGGATACCTTTCTGCAATCTAATTTCAAGAGTTTCAAAAAGGGGGGGTGGAAGACCTCTGAACCCTTCTTTGTTCTGTTCACTATGGCCTTTGTCCCTGTCAACCTCAGTAGCATCATGCACTGCTGTGTTAACAGGATGTTATTGTTTTCTTTTGTTTTGCTTCATTTTCTTGTCCTAAATCAATGGGGATTGTAGAATGACAGTTACACTAAGAATGGAAAAAGCTGGACGGATGTCCCTAAGCTGGTGTGTAAGCATAAGCAAGCCATTCGACTTCTAGGCCCTGCCTACTTCTTTGTGCCACTGTTAGAAGCAAATGAATGCAGTGGTTTCCAACTTTTGGGGGCCTTCCATCCAAACCTAGCACACACAGACATAAATATATAGAATGAAAATTAATATTCATAAAACAATCTTTACCCTTCCTGCCTAAAATACACTTTTAAGAGTGTTCATTCTGTTCTATTTTGCCTTTTTCAATAAGAGTGTCATATCTAGCTAAATTGATATCTTAACCCACTACTGGGTCACAACACAAGGTTTGAAAAATACTGAGCGAACATGCAAGTGTTTGGTGAGCTCAAATTCAATATCTAAACAGAAATGTTTCAGATTCTTGTGTCTAAAGGTCTTTTACTATTGGAGCCCCCCCTTTTTTTTTTTTTTTTTTTTGGTTATTGGAGCCCCTTTTTAAAGGACTTTCATACTCTTGGAAGAATGTGATTATTTGTGGGACTCTGGCCCCATTGAAGTTGTAGAACTTTCCACTGGGGCGTTTCTCCTCAGAGCTACTCTAAGGATGACAGAGTCAGTCGAAGTCAACCCTTGGCAGGAGAACAGGTAGCAACATAGATAACAGCTATGGGGCTGGGTCCATGTTTGTTTGTTTATTTTTAAAGATTTTATTTATTCATGAGAGACACAGGGAAAGGCAGAGGCATAGGCAGAGGGAGAAGCAGGCTCCCTGTGGGGAATCTGATGTGGGATTTGATCCCAGGACCCTGGGATCATGACTTAAGTCAAAGGCAGATGCTCAACCCTGAGCCATCCAGGTGCCCCTGAGTCCATGTTTATAACACATGTTGAATTCTTATCTTCTTGAGAAAAATAACAATTTTTAGAAGAGCTCTTTAATTTACAAATAAGGCAATAAAAGGCAATTGAAGTGTTCGAGGGGGAGAAATGATGTGTGCAGACTTCACTGGTCAGCTACCACTAGAAAAAAGAAATGGCCTTTTGATAAACATCAGAGCATATGGGAGAATGTGTTTTCCTAAAGAGTCCCCCCCCACCCCCAAGCCCTGAAGTTTTTAGTAGAAAGACATCTTAGGACTGTGGTTACCTACTGCACTTTACATGCGCATTGTGTGACTGCAAGAAAGTGAAAGATGATAGTTTCTTTATAATACGGGAACTTCATATTCTTACTAACATACATTTTATAAATGTTGATAAGGTAGAGAACCGAAGTAAGTGAAATTAAAGTGGAAGGGAATGTAGAATATAAAAATAGCTTTTGAAGGGTATTTCAGATGATCTCGAGAGTCAGAATAGCATCGCGGTGGAGTCAGGCTTCTTTTTTTTTCCTTAGGATTTTATTTATTTATTCATGAGAGACACACAGAGGGAGAAGCAGGCTCCCTGCAAGGAGCTAGATGCCGAATTAGATCCCAAGACCCTGGGATCATGACCTGAGCTGAAGGCAGATGCTCAACCACTGAGCCACCCAATGCCCCAAGTCGGGCTTCTAAGACCGGACTACCCTGGTTCAAATCCCAAATATGCTGTTGACCAGCTGGATAAACTTAGACAAATGACTTAATCTCTCTGTGTCTCACTTTCCTTGACTGTTATACATGGAGATGGTAGCAGTGTCTGCTTTGTAGTGTGGTAGTGAGGATTAAATGAGGTAATATACAAAAAGTGCTCTGCCAGGTATATAGCAGGACCCCATGGTAACGGTATTAACTGCAAATAAAATAATCACAATGTTTTACAATAAAGCATTTTACAATAATTAAGGTCTATAAATAAGGAAAACCAGATGATATGGTTAACCCCCCACCCCCCAAACAAACAAACAAACACACACTGCATGTTGGGGAAATGATTCTTAGCCATCAAGTCAATGACTTTAGGGTTAACTGAGCAATTAGCTCTGTGGAGTTCCAGAAAGACTTCACTTACCATTTGTTCTAAAAAAGTGTTATCTCCTGGATTCTGAGCTCCCATTCATTTTATTATATGTACTAATAATGCCACTTATTTTATTTTTTCCCTGAACTCAATGGCGTTTTTCTGGGGAACAGATCAAACCTTACTTAGCCTTATATTTCCTCTCCCAGCTTCTCCTCCCACCCTCCAATACTCTTGTACAGGAAGGGGATCATTCTAGAAGACTTGTTGAATGAGATTGGGCTTGCCTTAAATTCTAGTTTCACAGCCTATCAATGCTTTGGGCACATAATTTATAAATTATACAAACTTATAGTAGTAATATATTAAATAAGAATAAATATGTAAATTTATAAATAAAAACCAGTCCTGCTTTTCATAGAGGTACCCCCAACACCTCTTACACACACAACTTATAAGTTTAGAGTTGTACTCTAAAAGCTCACTATAAGTCAGTCATTAGAAATTTTGTATCAGGGGCACCTGGGTGGTTCGGTGGTTGAGCGTCTGCCTTCTGCTCAGGTTGTGATACTGGAGTCCTGGGATCGAGTCTCACATTGGGCTCCCCATGGGGAGCCTGCTTCTCCCTCTGCCTGTGTCTTGGCCTCTCTCTCTCTCTCTGTGTCTCTCATAAATAAATAAAAATTTTTAAAAAAGAAATTTTGTAATATGCGCAGTAGATGCTCACAGGACCATCTGAGATGATTTCACCCACAGTGTACCAGGTGCAGTAATGACTCCAGGGAACTGGGGCCAGGGGCATAGCTCTTTCCAGTCCTGGAGAAGGACCCTTCCTCCTCTCAATAACCCCTTTCTCAACAGGAAAAAAAGGAATTCTCCATCTCCAAATGACTGAGCATAGACTCTAGTGCTTTAATCCAGAAAAAGGGGGGGGGGGTGCAGTTTGAGAACTGACAACATGGCCTAAGGCCCCTGGAGAGTGCAAATGGGTCAGGGAAGGCCCTTTCTCTGTCATTTGCCTATAATTGACAGGAAAGAGAGGGGGTAGTTCTGCAACTTTCCTTCTTCTATGACTTGGTTTCCCCTTCTCCCCATCTTCCTCTCTTGGGTTTCTTCCCATGGCTCTCTTCAGCCCCAAAACTGTAGGATAGAAGGAGTAGGAATTAAAGGTTAGGATTGAAAGTGGATCTAACTTCATTTTCCTTGTCCTCCTTTCTCACTTCTACTCTATTCCTCTGTCCCACCCGTCCATCCCTAATCCCACCACTGAATACAGATCACAATGAGAGTTGGGGAATCTAGACTATCCAGCCGACTAATGGGTGGTGTTGACCAGCAAGAGTCTTGCCTCCAATGGGCCTCTCAATTGGTGGGGAATGATTATAGAGGTGGGTACAGGAGGTAAAAAAAGAACTTGCGTTCTCAAGCGGCCATGCAAAGCCAGCCAGGGCAAGTCAAGAGGTGCCTGTGTCCATGAACATAGACACCTATCCTTCAGGTACTTATGCCAAACATAGGGTCGTGAATCGGTGAGTCCTTAGCCTCTATGAAAACCATAAATGCCTTTGTGATGACCTTGCTAATACATGTCTTATCATTTAGAACATCCATCTTTACAATGGTATAGAGACCCAAATGTTTTCCTCCCTATGAACACCGTATTTTCAACTGCATAAGTCTACTTATTTTGTGAACAAATTTTCATAGATCATTTACAAAAAATGGTGTATGAACAAGGCAGACTTAGTTCCTTTCCTCATGGGACTTACATGTAGTGAAGAATGCAGTGTGGCAAGTCCTCTGTTGGTCGGGTATTGGCTGTCATGGAACTATATAAGAGAGGCGGCTAACTCATCTTGGAAGTGCCAGTTTCACTCTATGCAAAGAATAGAGGGGAGAAAGTTAATTTCTGCCAAGGGATCAGCATGTGTCAAGGCCCAGTGGCACAGGGAGCATGGCTCTTGGCCTGAAAATAGCACAGAGAAGGTGTCATGCTGTAAGTGAGGACACTTAAATTGAGCAGAAAATTCCACACCAAAATCTCTGGTATTTTGCTGATTGATATAAAGGGAAAATGTTCAAAAACAGGGCCATGGGCTATTAAAACTACCCTACCTCCACACCACC
Source organism: Canis lupus baileyi (assembly GCF_048164855.1). NCBI lineage: Eukaryota > Metazoa > Chordata > Mammalia > Carnivora > Canidae > Canis > Canis lupus. Next base: position 36,309,583 of record NC_132847.1, on the reverse strand, counting down.
ACTGCCACTACCACCAGCACCACCATGCCACACACCACATATCCCCTGGAAGACAAGGATTTCATTATAGTGAAACTTCACAGACATAGATCAAATAACACAGGACAAGGGTCTAAGCTCAGATGGCTGCCGTTTCTGCAAGTTTCTGGTTTAGCCAGCCTATTAGACTGTAGCCAGATGTACTGTGTTACCTACATAATCCTTATCAGCAGCATTCCATCTGTGTCACCCAAGTAGCAGGAATTAGGCAGGCACCCTTTTGGAAAGTGGCCCAAAGGGTGCAGAAAGCAGGTATCCCTCGGAGGCATGTAACCCACATCCTTCTATGCTCAGAGAGAAGAAAAACACATTGAGTTTCTGCCCCAGATCCTCACTTGAATTGCTCCCGCATTCCAGAGAGAGGTTGGTGGGGGGAATTTGGGAGGTTAGCCGTGGGCCTCGGGGTGATGATTACTTTGTAATGGAACAAATTAAATTATGTGAAATTTTAGATGCTTTCCCCCTGCCCTGGCGGCTCCCAATCTCTTTAGGGGTAGTCAGGAAAAGGAGACCTTCACAACAGCTGCTTAGCTGCTTGAGCTCAGAGAGGAAAACCATAATTTGTCTGTAATCCCTAATGCCAACAGTTGTTCATTAAGAAACAAAACTAATGTAATCTTGATTATTTGCTCAGATTTCTACTCTATCATGTTTTGTACATCTGGCAGGCTAATGTAATTTTCTTCAGAAACCCAAAGCAATCTGGTGCTCAGACAACACCATGCAGATTTAGGTAAATTCCAAGCTCAGATTAGCATAATACTAACTAATCACGAATATCATTTGCATTCATTAGAGTGTTGGGGAAAAAATTGTTTCTAAATGGCAGAAAATTGAAAGAAAGATTAAGGGCAAGAGCTTCAAAATCCTGTTTGGCTTGATGCAACTATATTACAGATGATTTTTTTCTTCCAAGGCCTAATATTTAATGTGGAAGTATTAATTAGAGTATTGGAAAAAGATTGCATCTAATTGGAAGAAAACTAAGAGAGATTAAGGACCAGGCGTGTGGACTTGCTTTTGCTCGATTCACGTGTGGAAGAGATAATTTCCCGTGCAATGCCAAGGAGCTTAAATGTGTAAAATATAGGGTGATTAATTTTTCAGAAAGAACCATGGCCTTTTTTGAGATAATGGAAAAACACAAGTTTTTTCTCTCGTGGAGTAACCACATACCAGTCAGTGCCTTTGTTTTTACCATCATGGAACAGAACGAAGGTAAAAAATTAAATTCCGAAGTCTGAAATACCCCAAAATCAAGGTGAAATCCCAGAAAGCCCACACACTGGGAAAACCTAAAAGTCATGGTAATAGATCCCAAATGCTGTACTGATTTTAAAAATCATAATAAAATACCCCCCACTCCTGGTAGTTAGCTATTTTCCCTGCAGTTTCCCAGGTCCAGCCATTTGGCAGAAGTGGAATTGGTGGCAGGCCGTGTGCTGGGGCCTGTGCCGGACTGTGGTCGCAGGCAATTGTCTATAAATCCTGTCTTTCCGCAGCTCGGCTGCTGCGGGGCTCGGCTGCTGTGGGGCTCAATTCAGCACTGGCTTCCTGAGGGCTCGGAGCAGGTGCTCGCCAATGGCTTTGGCTTCTCCCTCTGACAGATGAGCGAGCTGAACCTGCTCCCCTGGTGAGAAGCCAGCTGAACAGCCATTAGCAGCCCCGCATTTGGATGTCCAGGCTAGCTTAGCTGCTTGCAGAGTCCGGACTGTTGGAGATTCAGTCTTCGGCCTCGGGACCCATGAGCTCCAGGGCTTCAGGGAAGGATGGTATAGAAACTTGTTGCTTAGGGTGTGAACTGGGTATCTGGAGCTTGTTGGAAATGCTCAATCTCGGTTCCCACCCTAGACCCACTGAGTCAGAATCAGCATTTGCACATGAGACCCCAGGAGACTCATTAAAGTTTGGGAAGAGCTGGTGTATAAGATTCTAGGCCTGGAATGTTTAGGGACATAACTCTCACCCCAGAACTTGTTATGACTCACATTGGTAGGCCCAAAAATTCGGTCTCAGGAGGTCCATGGAAGGTAGGGTCCTTGGCGCCACACTAAAGAGACACCAGAACGAACTTGGACTCAAATCCACTTTTGGGTTAGTGGGAAGGTTGGTTAATGACTTTCAGTCCAATTTCCTCCTTTTTCACAGGGGAAAACTGATCCTGTTTTAGAGGGTTGTGGGAAGTGAGTGAGCGCGGGGCTGTTTTTATCACAGCATCCTGTGCATTGCAGGCCTTGCATGGACATTAGCTCCCTCTCTCCTCTTCGGTGCTTGGCAGCCCACTCCCTCCAGCTGACCCCTTCATGTTTCCCTGCCCCAGATCCTCCCCCAGGCCCTTGAAAGTTCCCACCCCAGCAGCAAACTGGCTCCTACACCTTCAATGCTGTCCTTCTGGCTGGTCTCCAAACTCCAGGCTTTTTCTAAACCCACCCAAACTGTATCTGCCCATCGCCTATACTTTCCATCTCTCTGTTCTCAGCAAAAATGGAAGATGACTCAAAGCGAATTCAGTGTCTTAAATATTCCACTTTTGTTGGGGATTTACAAGATGCTCTCTGAGCTTGATGACTCGCAGTCCTGGCTACACATGGGATCATCTGAAGATCATTTAATAAAAAGTCCAAGTCCCCTCCTCCCCTGGGATTCTGACTCATGATTCATTTGGCTGGGGGGAGACCTAGGACCTGTATATTTTTAAAAGTTCCCCAGGTGGTTAAAAAAGAGCAGCCAAGTATGAGAACTAGTGCTTTAATAAGAGGAATCAAAGAGGCCAATAAAAAGGACGTTTTAGCTCAGAAAGATTTTTCGCTCGCGTCCGATTAGACCACTTTGGTCATCTCAGATGAAATGGGTGCTAATGTGGACTCACATCTCATTCAGTGATCCTCCGTACCATTTTTAGCTTTCTCATGAGAAATGTGTCCTGGAATTAGCTTTAGAGTCCAGGTCCCCTTTGTTAAGTCACTTAAAAAATCCTATGGGAAAGCCATTTCCTCTTCTATAGATGAATCTAGGAACATTAGGAGTATCTGTTTAGTACCTAAGTAATTTCAGAACATCTTCCTCCTGTTCTCAGTAAACTACTTTTGGAAGACAGCCAAGCAGGTGTGCAAAGCCAGGGAGATGTGGATGTGTGTGTATCTGCGCACGCGTGTGTGCGCACTCCAAAGATAAAACTACACACCAAGAAACTGAAGTATAACACCCTAGTGGCAGAATTGCAAGGTTAGGTAACAGACCAACATGTGTCAGATTCCTGCATTCCCACGTTAGAGATCTGAAAACAAACACATCAACCCTACAATCTAGCAATGTTCAATAAATGTAATTCCTTTCCTCGTTCATCCATCTACTATGAAAGCCACATTGCCATAAACTTTATAGGTCAGCTTCTCTAGCTGAAGTGTAATAAAAATAAAAATAAAAATAGCAATTAGTAAAAATAATTAAAGCTCTAATAACTGAGGTAAGAGTCACAGTAAAAATACAGATTGTTTAGACAATAAAAAGGTACCAGTATGCATTATGCAATACTTACTCTACGTCAGTTGCTATTGTAATTTCTTTGCACATATTATACCTTTTTTTTTTTTTTCATATTATACCATTTAATCCGCTTAAAAATCTTGACATGGACATTACTATTTGTGTTACTCTTAAATGAACTGAAGCACAGAGAGGTCAAGTAAATTTTTCAGGGTTACACAGAGAATAAGTAATGGAGCTGAATTGGTGGGAAAAAAATCTGCAGAGTTTGCATTTTTGCCAATATGCTATAGTTAATATCAAAACTTATGAGATTCGGTCAAAATCGTAATCAAAGTAAAACTATAGCTTTCTGTTCATTTTTGTGTCTATTTTTATTTAAATAAGTGAATGGAAAAAAAAAAAAGAAAAGAAGTGAACAAAACCCTCAAATAGGGAGATGGGGTAAAACAAAAATCACCCTAAGGAGAATGAGGATAAGAGGCTTTTTTTGTTTTTTTTTTTTTTAAAGAAGATATCAATGACTTAGGAATAAGAAAAACAATACAATCAAAAAATAAAAAGTTAATTGTTGGGGAGAAAAAGAGAGAAAACAAACAAAAAAGCATGAAGACAGGGCTAATTAAGAGATATTTTTAATAATAAAAAGAACTTTTTATACATTTCTGTATATTTGAAAGTCTAGGTGGAGTAAGTGGTTTTTTTTTTAAGATTTTATGTATTTCTTTGAGAGAGAGAGGGAAAGCACAGAGAGAGAGGGAGAGGAAGAAGCAGACTCCCAACTGAACAGGGAGCCTGATATCAGGGCTCGATCCCAGAACCCTGGGATCGTGACCTGAGCCGAAGGCAGATGCTTAGCTGAATGAGCCACCCAGGTGCCCCAGAATAGATGTTTTTTAAGGTATATATAAGCTACCAAAAATTGGGTCTAGAAGTATAAAACTTATGAAACCCCTTTTAAAAGTTAACAGAATTTTGTTTATTTAAAAAAAAAAAAAGGGTTTGTACTTGACTTTATGGGAAAATCCTTTAAAAGTTTCAGAGAGGGCAGCCTGGGTGGCTCAGCGGTTTGGTGCCACCTTCGGCCTGGGGTGTTATCCTGGGGACCCAGGATCGAATCCTGCATTGGGCTCCCTGCATGGAGCCTGCTTCTCCCTCTGCCTGTGTCTCTGCCTCTCTCTCTCTCTGTGCATGTCTCTCATGAATAAATAAATAAAATCTTTTAGTAAATAAATAAAAATTAAAAAATAAAAGTATTCCATGAGAATTTCCATGTTTGGGGCATAAAAAATATGGAAGGCTATTCAACTTTTTTTTATAAAGCTAGCCTAACTCTGATTCTAAAGCATGACAGAGGAAGAAAGGAAGAAAGGAAGGAAAGAATGAGGGGATGGAAGAAGAGTAAAGGAAGGTGGAAAGAAGAAAAGCAGGAGGGACAATAGGAGAGAATTTATTCCAATTTAATTTATAAATAAGGATGCAAGAAGCTAAGTTAAATGTTGCTACATTGATCCAGCACTATAATAAAAGTATAATAAACTGGTGAATCAAATAGTGATTTTTTTTCTGTAGGGACTATGGGTTAGTTTAATGCTATAACTTCTACTGTTTAATCTAGTGCATGCATAGTTTAAAATAAGGGGCGAAATCCAAATAATCATTCAGATACATGCCAATGAAGATAGACCCAGAAATATGAAGATGCTTCATTAACATCACTGTCATATCTGTCTCAAAGTAAAGGCAATAATCATACTTAATGACACTGTAGAGTAGAATATCCTAGAGGATGTTTTCTAAAACAGTAGTCCCCTTGAAATGGAAAAATGCTCTTCAAAATTAAGTTTCTAGACTAACAAAACTTGAGAAGTATTCTATGACCTCCTGTAGAAGTTTGACTAGCCATATACATCCATTTGTGGGGGTTGAGAAGTGGTTTGTCACCCAGTTAGGCCATAGAAGCTTTTCCACATCGTTGCTTAGGACTGTTGATCCTCAGAGGCCATCTTGGGAAATACTGAGTCAGAGAACACAATGGAAGAAAGTTTATTCACAATGGTAACACCCATATGGAATAATTAGAAATAAACTAAATAAATATGAAGATAAACACACCTTTTACTGAGAAACTCTTTATAGACTTGACTATAGATATTGGGTATAAAGAATCTCATTCTTTATTCCTAGATAGAACAGTTTAATTTTGTAAAAATATCAGTTCTCCAAAATCAATTAATAAATCAAATATATTCAACCCAAGAGGGCTTCTTTTGCTTCTAATTTGAATGATTCTAAAGCTTATATGTTAAAACAAGATCAAGTCAAGAAGATTGAAAAAATTGGGAAAATATCTCACTTATCAAAATATATTATAAATTTGTAATATAAAATAGTATGTGTCTGGGGTAAGAAATCAGACAGATCAATTCATAGCATAAAAATCTTAAATTTGAATCAAACTGCACATAATATTCAGAATACATTCAAAGCAGTGTACATAGTGGCCAAGGGGGTGAGTTCCAGCAGTCATATGTAGTGAATCCTAATTTCAACTTGCCGCATATCAGCTGTGTGATCTCAGGCAAGTCATGTGACCTTTCCAAGCATCTGTTTCCTTATGTATAAAAGTAGGAATAACCTACTTCTAATGATATAAAATAGAAATAATCCTAGTACTTACTTCATAAACTAACGTGTATCAATGAAATAACATTTATTAAAATAAAAACAGAAACTGGTACATAATAAGCACTGAATAAGTACTTGCTATTCTTATTATTATACAATTATTACTATTGTGTGGCAAAGGAGACTTTTAGATCACTGGAGAAAAATAAATGACATAATAGAAGAAAATGGGGTAACTGGCAAAATATTTGGAAAAAGATCATTAGTTGCATCCAAATATTTATACCATACACTAAAATCAAACATAAATGGTTGAAGAATGAAGACTCAATTTAAAAAGAAGAAAAGAATCTATAAAACAACCAGGGAAAAAGTGAATCTCAGTGTACCATAAAGACAGAATCCGTAATGGAAAAAGCCAATAAACTGGATTATATAAAAATATTACGTGTAATATTTACTTAAATCAGAAATAAATATATGACAATATATTACAAATAAATATATAAACTGTTATAAATACTGCATAATGTTAACTAGAAATATATATTGATAATATAAATATATAATTTATAAACTACAAAGTAAATGGAAAATTTGTGGAATAACAAAGATTATAAAGACTACTATGAGATCATTAATTTTAAAATACTCAAAAATTACAAAAAAAAATGAAGAAGCAATACCATGTACAAAAAAGGAATGGAAAAGGACTTGTATAGGAAAATCTTTAATAGTGTTCAAGGAAATTCAAACTGAACCAGCGAGCAACTTTTTTTTCTCCTATATAATTAGTAAAAAATGGATGATTCCCAATACTGGAAGGAGAAAGAGCCACTTTCAAACATTGCTGCTGGGAATATAAATATGTAGGCATAACAACTCTTTGGAGGACAGATAGGCAATATTTTACTTTAAAAAAAATCATTAAAATTGGCACATCTTTTGACTTAGCAATTCATTGAGGAAATTATCCCAGATGTGGGATACAAATTTAGCCACAAGGAACTGAAGCAGCATTGTTAAAGCTAGAAGCATCTGAAATATTAATGCCGTAAGGGAAATCTTCACTCTATACTACCAAGAAGGGAAAAGAAAAGGCTACAATTCAGTATTGCCGGTGTGATCACTAAGAATAGAGGAAAACACATGGAAACAAAGGCTGACAAGATGCCCACCAAATATCTAATAGTAGTTCTTTCTCAACAGCATAAGGATCACTGGTTTCTTAAAACGTGATTTTTGTTGTTGTTGTTGTTGTTTTTTTTTTTTTTTAGTGCTTTCTGAATTCTGCAAATTTAGAGTAGGAAAACAATGAAAATGTATTTGTCTTTTAAATGGTAACAGCCGTACTTTGAAATTGGTCTGAAGACAAAAGAGAGTTTAATTGAATGTCTTCTAGGGAATGAAATCTAAACAGTGTCCTCTCCAGTTATGATACATGTTATATGCAAAAAAGCTACAAATGCTACACATGGCGGGGGGGCTCTGCTATTAATGTCTCATTTCTCCCCGAAGACTCAATATCTCATTTCTCCCCGAAAACTCTGATTTAAAATAAACACAACTTTTTTTTTTAATTTTTATTTATTTATGATAGTCACACACAGAGAGAGAGAGAGAGAGACAGGCAGAGACACAGGCAGAGGGAGAAGCAGGCTCCATGCACCGGGAGCCCGACGTGGGATTCGATCCCGGGTCTCCAGGATCGCGCCCTGGGCCAAAGGCAGGCGCCAAACCGCTGCGCCACCCAGGGATCCCTAAACACAACTTTTGTTAGGAACCCAAGCACCCACTGTAGTCAACACTGTCAAAGAAAATTGCGTCTATTCTAGAGAGGGGTGGATCCGTTCTCTCACTGGGCACCTTCCTCCTGTCTTTTCCCTTGTTCCTCTGTGGTTTTTGTCTGTGCAGAAGTATTGTTTTTATGGGGGCTTTTATTGCTATTTACAGGTAATTCAAAGTCTTAAACTCCAACTGGTCATGTTTCAGGTTTAAAATAAGTCATAATACACTCCACGGGGAAGAGAAGCTGCTTCCACAAAACGCTCTGAGAACCGTCTACACCTGCCAGTTTCTGACCTGTCAGAGCCACTTGCAGAGGGCCTGGGTCCCGTGGCTGTCTGTGTTAGGACTCTCCCATCCTTCTCCATTTTGTCCCAGTGCTTCAGAGGCAGGAGGGTAGTTTCATCATTCCCTGGCCTTTTGACAAACAGAATGACTTCCAGATTGGACCCAAGGAAATAAATGGTGAAGGAAGGGGAGCGGGAGGGGTTGGGGAGGGGATCATTCATGCATTTACTTCCTGCACAGTGCAGGTTCTATATGGAATTTGCCAAGCAGATTTTCCTGGCCCATGACAGTGGTGTCAGTGACACATAAAAACATCCCGCAGGGTGTACCAGAGAGAAAAAGGAGGCGGGAATATTCATTTTGTACCATTGAATGTTTGCCACAATGGAGCCCAATTTAGTAGAAGCAAGAAATGGTACAAGGGTATGTTCTTCATTGATAGAATGTAAGGAACTAATTTTTGCCATATTATCTTGGGTGGGAAAAGTGGGTGGAGGAGGATCTTCATCATTCGCCTTCTGCAGCACACGTGTGGTTGGCCACTGATAAAGGTGCCTAGGCTTCCAAATTAATCAGCACACAGCTAGCTGGCTGTCACTCTCAAGTATCCAGAAAGTTTCTGATTTACTTCTGTAGAAGAAAGAGATAGGACGCAAGCTCTACAAGGGTGTGGGGCCGGGGTGGTTTTGCTGATTGGGAGCATCCCCAGCACGAGCAACCATGCGCAGCACAGAGTAAGCCCTTCAAAAATACTTCTTGAATTAATTCATTTCAAGAACACAATTCCTTTCAAACGTTTATTGTAAGCAATACCTGTTCTCTTCCCTGACATCGGTATGTCTGCTTCTTACACCTTCATTCTCACTCCTCCAAATAACTGATGTGCTAAATATTGATCCCCAAGAAATATTAAATAATCAAAGAGGCATTATACGTCAGTGCTTTCCATTTGTTAGGGCGAGAAACCAAAGTTTTAGTTTGTGAGCAGGGCTAAAGTGAAGAAGTTGCGATTCTCCACTAAATCAAACATTTTAAACAAGCTGCGTGGTAGGCAGGACCCTTTGGGTTCTTTTCTTTTTTTAAAAGATTTTATTTGTTTATTCATGACACACACACACACACACACACACACACACACACACACAGAAAGAGAGAGACAGGCAGAGGGAGAAGCAGGCTCCAAGCAGGGAGCCCGACATGGGATTTGATCCCAGGACCCCAGGATCAGGCCTTGGGCTGAAGGTGGCGCTCAACCACTGAGCCACCTGGGGAACCCTGACCCTTTGGGTTCTAAGTGAGCCACAGCAGCTTGAACTAGCAGAGGCAGAAGGGAGGGACTTACTGGTTCAAGGAATCCAAGGAGAGGTGGAAGCATCACGGTGTGGAACGGAGAGTTATAGGTCTGGGCCAGGCTGCAACCTGCAACCCCTGGCCCTTGTTCGGCCTCACAGCCCAGCCCCTGGGTGTTTGCTCCATTCCCACTGGCTGCAGAGACACTTTCTCCCTGGGATGGCACACAGGTGCCAGCACTCCCTGGACTCTGTCACACAGCTCCCCCATCCAAGGGACACCACTAATGTCGGTTCTAGATTTTATTTAAGGTGCTGGGCAGATTTCTGATTAGGTTGGCTTGGATTAGATCCTCACCCCTAGACCAATCAACAATTGCCAAAAGGCTGAGGCTACATAAGACAATGAAACTTCCCAAAGGAGGTGTATGGATGAGAAATGGGCAGTTTCCAGGGGAAACCAGAGAGGGGGTTCTGGGCAGACACTCCCATCCGTGTCCGCTGTTGCCCCCACCCTGCGGAGGATCTCGGCTTTACTACACAAACATCACAGGTATATGCCAGATGGTTTGGACTCCTTGCCTAACCTGTGCCACAAAGGGAAGAAAATTTTATCACCTGTCCATTTCTTACGCAGGCCACTGGTGCCACAGAGGCTGACAGCGCCAGGAACTGGATGCTGGCGGCAGATCCTCTCCTGGGAATATCTGTCTATTGAAATGAAGTGCCCGAGCCTGTTTCAGTGGTTCCTTTTTCTCTTGCTGCCATTCAATCAAAGAGTGAACTCTAGCTTCTTTCTTCCTTCTCTTCAGAAACAAGCAAACAAAAGTTTGAGCTTTTTCTCCTATTAGCAACTACTTTTCCATCTTTCCAGAAAACCCACCTTTCCAAAACATATTTCTCTTCCCTTTCAGCCAGGCACCCTGGCTAATCTCCCAAATCAGAGCAATGTTCACATGAAAAATTTGTTTTTCCTCAAACCCTGTATCATTTTAGGGGTAGAGTGAGGAGGGGAATTGAGGCAAAGGTAAGGATGAAGCCACTTAGAATAAACCTAATGTACACATTCAACATTTTAGTAAACACGTGCTTCTGGCATCTCTTCATATTTGTTTACCTTCACAGAGTTTCCAAAAATAATCCCCTCAAGATGAACAGCAGGTGATGTCTGAAAGTATGGAGTTGCTATATTGTACACCTGAAACTAATATTACCTTATATTTTAACTAAATAAAAACTTTTTAAAAATCACAAATAAAGCAGAAATAAAAATGACTAAATAAATTAGTAGATATAAAACAAAAAAAAATTAACTCTTTTAATTATTTATTTCACCTTATGTTATCCTTATGAAGTCTTCACTTTTACCACTCTGGAATTCTTACCCATTTCTTCTCGACAGAGTTAGGAGACGGGACCATTAAATCTCATGCAGCAGCCCTTCCTCACCTCCCCTCTTTCTCCAAGAGACATGTTGCTTCTCTCTGAAGGTCTGAACTTGAGCAAATCTTTCTATCCTCCTGAGGGCCTCACATGGCTGGTCCTGGCTGGTGTAACGGGCAGCAGGTCCATGCATCTTAGAGGATGAATCTTCCACCCCAACCACCTCCCCTTTGGGCATTCTCTCTTCCTCCAGTCAGCATAGAAAATGATCAAAATAACAATGCAAGACGTAGGTTAACAGTAATATAAAGTGGGAAGTCGGGTGCATTCAGCTTGTAGGATCTGAATTGTACATGGTTTGGAGACCTTTTGTAAAAAATATATCATTATAATATTATCATATTTATTACTAATATTATATTAATACGATTGTATTATTATTTTTTCTATAATAATAAAATAAAATTTTACAAATACAAAATTAAGTACGAACACAAACAGTTATTTTGAATAAGTAAGAAAGCATACCAAATTAGAAACTTCTTGCTGACGTATATAATAAACCTTATAAAATCCAGGAAAAGAACATAATGTTTTGGTTTGGCCCGGCATGTTTCAATAAGACATTTTTCTTCATATCTGGCTGCACATTTTGTATTACGTTTCTGTATGATAGCTCTGCTTCATACTGAAACTTCTGTATGGAGATACAACTTCTTTGTGGAGATAATGGAAAGATAATTCGGGCTTCTAGCAGAGTTGCTGAAAAAATGATTTATATTTTATAGAGACACAACTTGTTTTCAGTAATGATATGTCTACAACTTCCTCTGCAGTTTCTTGATTGGGTAGCACTTCCTGGGGTCCCTTGAAGAATTCAAGGCCTTTGATCCCCAGGGAAGGGCCCCCTTGGTGGCTGCTGGAGCTGGTCCATCTCCCCTTCAACCATCCTTGTGGCTCCCAGGGCTCCCTCCCCAACTCCACCAAGTCCTAGAGGTGGTAGTTCTGTTTTTAATTTTTGAGGAACCTTCATACTGTTTTCCACAGTAGCTGCACCAATTTACATTCCCACCAGCAGTGCAAGAGGGTTCCCTCTCCAACACTTGCTAGCTCTTGTTCTTTCTATTTTGTTTTGTTTTTTTGTTTTTGATAATGATGGCCATTCTACAGTACCTTATTTTTAATGCTCATAATTAACCTTTGAAGTAAATAAGCCAATTTTCACTCTGGTGAGTAAGGTGATTTCAAAAGAAAGAAAATTAAAATGCTAAGATTAAGGGAGCAAAGAACACAAGGAAACGAGGCTGTTCAGAAGATCTCTACATCAAGAAAGCCAAAGAGGTGAGTTTGAAGGAATTTGTGCTTCTTCATTTTATGAGCCACCAGAAATTAAACAGCTTCTTTGAAAGGCAAGGTAAACATTTGTCTCTAAAAAGTACAATTGTAGGAGCAGAAAGAGAGTGCAGTTTCCAAAGAACCACATCTAAACAAGAGGGGGAAAAGGCATGATGAGCAGAAAGGACACCACTATGTTGTCTGGAACTTTCTGTTCCCACTCACCACTCATCAAAATCCAGAAAAGTCTGTAATCTTTAAAAGTCAAAAGTGGGTTTGAGATCCACTGGGATGAGTTTAGAAGCTTCCATTGTGCTCAGAGTGGGTCTAAATTTGGAAATAAACTCAGTCCCACAGATTCATTATACAATTGGCACGATGAGGAGAGGAACTGAAAACTTTCCTTGTCTGAATTTCTCGCTGCTTTTGAGAAGGAGACTTAACGGGAGAGGCTGACATTTCAGAGACAGAGCTTAGCTGAGTTTAGAAACGGGGGAGTGGGCGGTTTTCAGAAGGCACCTGTAAACACCATGCAGATTAGCTGTGGGAAACGCGTGAGAGTCCCAAGCCGGCCGGGAGAAATAAAGAAGAATATTCTCCTCCCACCAAGAGGAGAAAAATGTAGGATTCTAGGGCGGCAAGGAATGTTTCATTCACTCATCCATTCATTCAAGAAATGCTTATTAAGTTGGGGTTTTTGTGTGTTTTGTTTGCTTGTTTGTTTTCGCCCTGGCTGAGCACTGAGATACAGACAAAACAGAAACACGCAACAAACAAAATGGGCACAAAATGAAACAGGAGCCGAGCAAACCTGAAACGTGAAACCAACAAATCACAAATGGATGTGTGCTAACACCTGGAGTCCGCTCGGGGGTAGTGGACTTTTTATGAGAAGGGGAAGAAGGGGAACAGAGCCAGAGGGCGGGAGCTGTAGTCTCCCCAAGGCACTAGTTCTCCATGTGACTCTGATGAATAGTAAGGATGGCTGCGGCTGACGCAACCGGCCAGGTTCTAATTGCTGTGTGTGTGTGTGTGCGTGTGCGTGTGCGTGCACACTCTGTATATACAGCAATTATATAATTGTATATATAATATATTGTATATATATAATATCTAGTATAATTGTATATATAATTAATTGTATATATACAGAGCAATTATATATATAATTGTATATATATACACACACACAGAGCAATATATATCTATATCTATATCTATATCTATATCTATATCTATATCTATATATAAATTCGTGCCAGCCTCACCACAACACTGTGAGGTTAACACATCTTCTTGCCTCTTGCTGGAATGTTCTCTCCGATTTGCCCACTTAATTCTTTGCAGAAGTCGGTGGGGCGGGTTGATGGCCTATGAAGCCTGAGTCCTCACTCCCCCGCTGACCTGCTGTGCGACCCCAGGCAAGCTCCGGAACCTCTCTAGGCCTCAGTTTCCCCATCCCCTCCGCGGATCAGGGTAGCACGCCCCGCGCGGGAAGCTAAGGCCCGCGGGCCACGGAATCCAGCCCGCTGTGCGCCTGGATTCTTCTCCTCCAGGGGGGTCACCCCCCCCCCCCGCCCCCAGAAATGCTCATTAACCAAATTGTTGAGTGAGTGAAAAGCGATCCTGCCTCCGGGCTAGGTTTCTTCTTCAAAAACGGGCCGTACCACCTGCGTAACTCTCGTAACTCTCGGATGGTTAAGGAGCCTGTTTTCCCAGCCGGCTGCGTGGCCCAGCCCTGGGCGGTGGAGAAGTAGCGGGGGGGGGGCGCTGCAAGGGAGCCGCTGTGCCCCCGGGAGCGCGCCCCCAGCCCTGCTTCGGGCTGCGCGCTGGCAGGCGGGTGGGTTCCCGGCCCCGCGCCCCGTCCCCGTCCCCGTCCCCGTCCCCGTCCCCTACCGGGAAATCGCGTTGCTCAGAGCGGTCTAAGTTGCTGTAGAGATGGGGTGAGCCCAGGTACGGGAAAACCATTCCAGCCTCCATGAAGCAGCATCTAATAATGCCCCTGACCCGTTGGTTACCCATTAAGACCTCCCGCACCCAGTCACGGTACTGGGCTCAAGCCAAACACCTCATCCAAGGCAAGGAATCAGGAAGGGAAGGGGCATAACTGTGTTTGACAATCTTCCCAGCTCCCATGTCACCCCCCCCCCCGGGGCTGGGTCCTCCTCCCACCCCCACCGTCCTGGCCCTCATCACTGTCCTTTCACACTTTCTACTCCAGCCAGGTAGGGTTAAATAAGGCTTTACTCCTTCTAGGAATATCTGCCGTGTAGAAGGCTCTCCAAAAGAAAATAAACCTCCTCCCGTGGTTCTGAAATCCTCAGTGTCCACATTCCAGATCTCTCGGTGTCTCTCTTTGCCCCCCTTCTCTTTCTTTCTTACACGGACACACGGACACACACATACACACACTCACACAGTTGCCAATGACGGCCCTACATGGCGTACAACTGTAAAACCCTGAAGTCGGGAACTGCAGAATTCCCAGGGCTTAGCACAAAACCTGATATACAATAGGTGCCTAATAAATGTTTGCTGTGGAAGTGAATGAATGAATCCGGGATTGAAATGACCAGTAGGACTATGACTGTTGCCAGTGTTGTCCAAGGTTGCAGAAAAAACTCTTAGACTAGCGACTGTAGCTAGGATTTCCCCCACTCCACCACCACCGGTATCTCTCCTCCCAAGAAGAACCCCATCACCCTTCGTCTTATTGGAACAACCAGACAACCTGATTTTCTCTGAAATGCATCTCCCTCTTCTCTGTACATCTTTGGTCCACCTCCTGGGATGGCCTGAGCTATTTCTCGTCATTCGGAGTTGTCCTTGGAGGTATCCTTAAGGCATTCCATGCACCTCATTCTTGCAAGAGCTTCTCAACTTCTCTTCCAGCTGGGATTTGGTGGTCTGATAGTCCTTATACCCCTGCTCTCTCAAGCTGCCTGGTGGGAAGTTGGAGTCGCTCAGTGTAGACAGATTGACTCCGTTCCAGAGCCTTTTGCTAGTAAGCTCTTCTGATCAGGCTACTATTGGTTCAGACCTAATGTGAAACCCACAGCAGATCTTTTGTGTGATTTTCAGTCCTAATTCAACTCTTCAAGAATTCAGACACCAGCGAAAAGTTCCACAGCTTCTCCTGACCTTCTAGGGAGGCATCAGGATTGAAAGAGCACACACTTTGGAGACAGAATGATCTGGATTTAATTTCAGCGCTGCCACTTTGGGGGCAAGAAAATTTTCACTCATAAAGTGAATATCTCTTTTATTTGTCTAGGACTCTTGCAGTTACTGATGACATAAACAGACCAGATTCAGGTGGGGGGGAAAAAAAAGGAAATCCATAGCAGTCTGTTCAGCTTCAGACCACATCACCACCTTTGTGTCCAAGGGGGCTTAAGGCTTGGTCCTTGACAGCTCTCCAGGGCTAAGGGCACACGTGGCGGATGGCTGCTCCATGGGAAGGATGCTGGAAGATGAACATAAGTTCATCACGAAACTCCTTCACTGGGCTTCTTTTGAGGCCTGTGTGAGGGGCCTCATGTGTTATGAGATGGAATTTTCAAGTCTCTAAAATTATAAAAGTCAGATACACAGTGGTGTTCAATAGGCTTTAGCTATTTTTTTTTAAGATTATTTATTCATTCATGAGAGACACAAAGAGAGAGGCAGAGACATAGGCAGGGGGAGAAGCAGGTTCCTCGAGGGGAGCCCAATGCAGGACTCGATCCCAGGACCCGGGATGACGACCTGAGCGAAAGGCAGACAATCAACCTCTGAGCCACCCAGGCACCCCAACAGGCTTTAGCTCGTTTCCTCCTTTTCCCCCATCTCCTTTTTTAGATCATAGCATCTCGGTTATAGATCCCAGAATGTATGTTGTAAGTGAGCAAGTCTCCCAGAAGCTGATGAACTGCAGGTAGGCAGAGCCACGAGGACTGCCCTGGCCTAAGTGACTTGAACGTTATATCAGTGCTCGTAAGGACCTTTATTAATGCATGGGTGTCCCTTGGCACCTGTCCCATGTTCAGCTCCTGAGGGGTTCCCCAGAAATTCAACTGGGTGACATTGACAGAATATAGTATGAAATAATCCCAAACAAAGTAGCATTCGGTAAGGCTTATTCCTATAAGAAGACAAAGGACAGGAACCTTGGCACCTGGAGTGTAACTTCCCAAGGTATTTTTCTATAAAATTTGGCATTTTTGCAAGTGGTGCAGGTGAGGCAAAGTCAACCCGCGTGCAGATTCTCACGACTTTGTGGGCACCTTGTGACTTACAGATTTATTATATAGTCCCTCTGAGTGTGTGAGCGTTGTGTAACTTGCTCTTGAAGGTCTACAACAAACCAAGCTTTGTTGACCTGACGAGCACCTCAATTCACAGAGAAGGAAAGGTGTGGGGCTCATTATTGGTGTGTTATAAGCTACATGGGGAGTGTGGATCATTTTATGTTCATAGGAAACAAAGCGAAATGCCATGGTTCATATTTTCTTTCCCAGTAAACTCCCTGCCAGCGATCACTGGCTGAGATAAGAGGAAAACCCTTGGGGAGGAATCTGGCTCTGGGAGGGGAAATCTTAAGTGTTTCTAATTAGACGCTTTCTTTTCTGGGGAGCAATGAATGCCACAGGGATTGTGTTGGTACCTCACTTATTAGGAAATATGGAAATGGCACCAGTAGGCCAAGGTGCCAAGGATTCTCAGTGCGACTACAAAAGAAACTGAGATGATATAAACGAAGGGGAAGGAGAGCTCACAGATTCTGAAGACAATGAAGTTCACACGGGTTCTTCTCTGCTGGAGTTAATAAAAATCACCACATTACATGTGATGGAGGGTGTTCAGTAAGTGCTTACTGCTTGCCAAGTCTGGAGCCAAGCACTTTATTTAGGTGCATTGTCTTTTGAAAAATCTCACAGCAGTTCTACTAGACACTTTTTATTATGCCCATTTTACAGGTGAAGAGATTGAGGTTGAGAAAGTGTAGATAACTTGCCCAATATTCCATGGTTACTAAGCGGAAGACATGGAACATAAACTCTAGGTGGTACTGGAACCTTAACTGCTACACCATAATAATTTCTGAATTAGAGCAGGAGAGATTTAAGATGCTCACTCTGAAAAAATTAGATACAGGGGAATGGATCCCTTTAGTCCGTCTTTAAACATCGGTCTGGTTGAAGAACAGGCTTCTCTTGTACACTAGCTTATATTGCTTCCCCATCTGTATTTTTAATAAAGATAATTAGGGTCACCTTGATTCAACCAGACCTTCTCATTTATAATTGTACTGCACCTGGAACCCGGAAAGAACACGCAGATTCATCTTTGCTCCCAGCCACTGCTTGGAATGGTTTGCTTTGCTCTCAAAAGACGAGCAGTCTTTCTTGAAGGATTTAGGAAATTGGACATTGGACTGATTCAAAGGGTCCAGCGATTACAAATGGTGTCTCTCTCTCAGACACACAAAGTCCAATTCTCTTCTTCTCAATCTACTGCTGCTGTGATGTTGGCAGAAACATGGGGTCACTCTGCTGATCCTGAAATCCCTGTGGCTGTGTATGGGATGTACAAGATTCTTGATTTTTCCTTCACCTCCACCTCAGTATGCCTCTCCTGGAATCTCCCAGAACCCATGAGCATGGCATCATTTGCCCTGGAATTCCTTTCCCGTGAGCCGTGGGTACAGTCCACCTGCAAAAACAACCTTCCTTAAACCACAGCTTTCTTCCCAGGATTTTCTTTCACAGGAAGGTGGAAGATGGTTCTTAACAGGACTATTGTAGACAGAGAAAAACCCAGGGAGCAGGTAATTCTGTCTGTGTCACAAACCACACTAAAAAGTACTGCATCCATGCCATCTGAAGACTTTTTTTTTTTAAAGATTTTATTTATTTATTCATGGCAGACACACAGAGAAAGAGAGAGGCAGAGACACAGGCAGAGGTAGAAGCAGGCTCCATGCAGGGAACCCGACGCGGGACTCGATCCGGGGTCTCTAGGATCAGGCCTTGGGCCAAAGGTGGCGCTAAACTCCTGAGCCACTCAGGCTGCCCCCATCTGAAGACTTGTAACATTCTTCCCCATTGAAGATTTAAGAAGAATGTGTTCACAATCTGTAGAGTAAATGGCTTTTCAAAAATATAAGAGCCACTGGCGTGGTTTGAAAGAGAAAATGCAGCTCGGCAATACTGCGTGGTGATGACTTTAATGAGGGTTCTGAGTCACTGGGTGCAGTGGGGGGGGAAGGCCCAGGGGGATCACCTCCTGGGGAGGGTAGAGACGGGGCCGCTGGGAGTGGCCAGTCCGAAAGGCCTCAGGCACAAACACAAAGGAGAAGGAAAGCAATAACCTGTCCTTCTGAAATTAGGGTTTATGCCTAGACAAAAAGTCTCTGCCAGTCTCTGGGCCCACTTAGCTTTTCCTAAGGTACAATCACTGGGTAAGAAAGAGTGGATGCATTGAGTGCCTCTTTCAGAAATAAAAATGGAAGCAGAAATCTTGATAGCCATAAAGGAAGGAGCCAGAACCACAGAGCTATACTGTAGGAACCGCTGCTTTGCCAGCTTTGTGGCATTCCATTTTTGTAACGTTCGGCATGTGAAAAGAGCCTGATCCCTTGCCCTGCCCAGAAGAAAAGAGCCCCGAGGAAGCCAGTGCAGGCTCTGAAGGACATCTGCACACAGCCGCAATGAAAAGACCCTTTTTGGTTCCATAACACCGGTGGAAAATAAAAACTGTGATATTTGTCTTTGACATGTCATATGATAAAAGAGCCAAAAATGACATCAAGAAATCTAACCCAATTAGCCCAAGAACATACAACATCCCCCTAATACGACCGTCGAACATATAGAATCAAATATGAGAACACTATTCATTATTATCTTGAACATAAACTCCTCCCGTGAAGGATGGATTTGCTGTTGTTCTTATCGTTTCTGGGTTTTTGCTGAAATTAAACATGGAAAAATACCATTTGCCCCCTGAGCAGAAGGCTGGGGATGTGAATTCTGTTCCAGCATCCCACCAGGAGCTCTTTAAATAAAAGACAAAACCAGCAAACCCCCTCCCCTAAGAAAATCTCTCATGTATTAGCCAAAGCCTTAAAGGGTTTGAAAGAAGAGGTGTATTTCTGGAGGTTCGCTCAGGGATGGTGCCTTTAATTGGTGTGAAATCTGATCTAACTTAAAAGACCTGATGTACTTCAAAGGAGAAGCTAGTCCTCTCTGATTCTGCCACTTTAATTAATGAGAAATAAATAATGATCCTTTTGCCTCAAAAGACCTTCCCCATATTGTGAAACAACCTTTGCCTACAAGGGGAAGAGTAAGGAGGGAAGAAGACGGAAAGTAGCCTCACATGGAGATAAAAGAAAGTCTTTCATATTTTGTAATTTGTGCCAGGCACGCTAAAGCACATCCTAGTCCCGTGGAAGCCTCCTTCTGCCATATTTTCATTCACGATTCAATAGTCATCCACGAAATACTTAGGGATCCCTCCCCGGAGCGAGGAGAAGCGCAGGCTGTTCTCTGTTGAACAGAGAAAGGAGTCGACATCCTCGCCTCCCAAGATGTTTAGTTAACGGCCTATTACAGCCTTACAGCAGATGACTTGAGCGTTCCGGTTATGCCTTTACGGGAGAGTTTAACAATGGAATATGTTCGGGGATTTTCCTCTTTTAAAAGATCTTATGATGGAGGTATCTAAAAACATGGCTTTTCCTTTCTAAAAATCTGAAATCCCATTTAGCGAGCAAAAAAATGCTTCTGCCTCAGCCACCAGGGCTTATTCCTGGTAATCCAAAAACTAAAACAAAATCTGTAATTCTCTTCACTCCTGTAACACGGTGTGATAATACGTGGTGCGATCACTATCTCCTGAAACAGGAAGATCTGAGCCCTCAGGTCAGGAGGCAGGCCTATCTCTCGGAGACACAGCGAGTGAGGTCCTGCATGTCCCACCGCTCCATCCTCGCGGATGCATCTATGTTGTAACAGGGGAGAGAGCACTGCCATAGTGAAGAAGGACCGGGCCACCTGGGTGGCTCAGTGGTTGAGCGTCTGCCTTTGGCTCAGGGCGTGATCCTGGAGTCCTGCTGTCGAGTCCCACATGGGGCTCCCCCTGGGGAGCCTGCTTCTCCCTCCACCTATGTCTCTGCCTCTCTCTTTCTCTCTGTCTCTCATGAATAAATAAATAAAATCTTTAAAAAAAAAAGTGGACCAAAAATTAATAATTCAACTCTGGTTGGGGTCTGGAAGACAGGAAAAAAAAAAAAAAAAGAAAAAACCTCTCCAAATAAGGAGCCATTTCCATAAAATAAGGAGAAACTTCTAGATTATCTCACCAGGACTGTGTCCCTTTCAAATTCAGAAAGCTGAGAGTGTCTTGAGGATGCCACGATGCAATGGGCTGGCTGTAGATTCCTGAAAGGCCTCCTGCCCATCACTGGTACTTCATGCCGGATCCCTCAACGTTCTCTCAGTAGTGTCTGTTATCATTCCTCATCTCGCCTGCATTCTCTGCCTCACAGTCGTTATTACTGACCTGGCTCTTCCGTGTTGCCTGACGCTTTACGCTTTGGTCCCTCTTCCTGGTTGAGACATGTTTTTATTGCCGGGTTAAGAACCTCTCCCTCCAGCTCTGTTCCCTAACACCTGAGTCTGCTTCCAGACCTCCATCAGGTGGTGTGGGGAGACGGATGATGACAGTTAGCAGCTGCCTGGCTCAGGGATGTTTTTCTCTTCTTAAAGTACTTGACTTTTTCCAAGCACAGAAGGATATGTGTTCATTAGAAATATCTTGGGAATTATATTGGGGGTGCCTGGGTGGCTGAGTGGTTGAGCATCTGCCTTTGGCTCAGGTACTAACCCTGGGGTCCTGGGATCCAGTCTGCATTGGGCTCCCTGCAGGGAGCCTGCTTCTCCTTCTGTCTATGTCTCTGCCTCTCTCTCTGTATCTCTCATGAATAAATAAATAAATTCTTTTTTTAAAAAAGGAAATAGTTTGGCAATTATAGAAAACTCAACAGCAGAAAGAATCTTCCCATAATTCCTCTACTCGATACTGCTAACCTTTGGGTCTTGGTCAGTCTGGTCATATTTCTTGGCACAGTTTCCCCTGTGCTCTTATGTAGGTAACAAGGACGAAGCGAAAGGTATTAAATTTGAAGTATTTGCGCTCTTTTCCATCCCTCCTCCCCTTCCTCCACAACCTGCTAAGGGAATTCTATCCTTTGGTACTGGGTCTCTTTCTTTCCTTGTCCCTCCATTCCCTCTTCTGCCCTCACCTCTAAGGAGATTCAGAGTTCTTTCCCTTATTTCTTAACCTTGTGTTCTGGGGCAGGGGATCAGGAGAGATGGAGTTACATTTCGGTAGGCAGTTGAAATTCAGCTGTGGAAAGAGGTTTCACAGACAGGTGCTAAATGCTAGAGATATTGAGAGTGAAAAGAATGAGGAAGGGGAATTTTTTTTTTTTTTTAAGTATCATTTGAGGCTATACTTTGAATCCCCTCGTATCACCCTGCTTAGACAGCTATGCTGGAGGGTCATCTAATCGCCAAATCTCAGCCGCTTACAGCAACATCGATTTTCACTCATATTGGGTGTCAGTTGAGGGCTGCCTCTAACTCAGTTCTAGGGACTCTTGATTGCTGAGCCCAGGCTGAAGGACCAGTCCTACATGCTCCTATCAGGACACACAGAAGGAAAATAAAGATGGTAGAACCACCTGATGGCTCCTATTTTTTTTAATGACTTTATTTATTTATTCATAAGAGACACACAGAGAGAGGCAGAGACATGGGCAGAGGGAGGAACACGCTCCCCGCGGAGAGCCCGATGGGGGACTTGATCCCAGGACCCCAGGATCAGGACCTGAGCCATAGACAGACACTCAACCACTCAGCCACCCAGGTGTCCCCCATTGGATGGCTCTTAAAGTTTCTGGTTATAAGCATTTAGCACTTGTGCTCACATGTCTGTGCTAACGCGAGTGACATGGTCCAGCCTGATGTCAACAGGTGTGGAGATGTAGTACTCCCACGGAGAGGGCAAGTTACATATTTGCAAATAATAATAATCTTCCATGCTGTATAGTAAGTTGAATCCTCCTCCTTCTTCAACAGAGATTTGCTTATAGGAATTTTGTCGGGGGTGTTGTTGGAACAGCATCTGTGAACAACTTTGGGAAACAGGATCAGGCAGAGAGAAAAGATGAACTATGATATCTTTTCAACAAAGGGCTTGGATGATCCCGAGGGGGTCTTGGGGGCTGGAATGCCCTTCGGAGCTGTTCTGAATTGAAGCAAGGAGCTTGGACGTGTGTTGGCAGCAGGGACCAGCCATTGGAAGAGGATTTTTCCCTAAATGGGCATTGACCTGTGGCTGGGCAGCTCCCTCTTGTCAAGGGCAATGTTTCTGCCACTTGGAGGACTGTCTCCGGCTGGGAGGGGGGAGTCTAGGGGACAGACACAGCGTCTGTGCCCATGCTCTCTAACATTCTTTATGAAACACCTATAAAACGGCAATTGTTCTTTTTTTTTTTTTTTTTTTTTTTGGCTTCTGCCTATTGTTCCACTGATACAACCCCAGTTAGATGCTCCTATGGGGCATCCATAGTTTATATAAATATCGTGATGACAAGACATAGATAAATAGGTAATTGCTTTTCTTTGGGTTATTTTAAAAATCTTCATAAACATCATTTTTTATACTGTGGATGAAGGACACAGAAAATAAGCAAATCAAGAAGTTGCCTAGTGTTCTAAACCTAGTCTCAGAGTACTTGCTTAGTAAAAGTTTTGCAGGAACTAATGATTAGCTTGGAAAGCCATGGTAGTGGCTGCTGAGTTAGCCGTGGGAGGTGTGTGCGGTGTAGGAGGAAGGAAGGAAGAATTCTGGTTTCCTTTTTAATCACATGTCTGGTGGGTTCCAGCAATTCTTTGATTTCCTGTTTTCCAGTTGGAATCACCCAGTTTTCACCCCCCTGAGAGTTTGCTAAGGAGCTGAGGGACCAGGAGAGAAAGGGTAGGTACTGCGAATCAGGCTTTGAGGCTACTTAATTCAGCAGGGTCCTCCTGCCTGGCTTCTACAATGTGAGTCAATTACCAGTCTATTTCCCAAAAGATTTTAAATTTTGACAGGATATTTCTTTCCATTAGATCTAAAAAGTGCTTTTCTCTGCCAGGTATTTACTTTCTTTAAATATTCTAATTGAAAAGGGTAACTATCATGCAAACTGATCATTTTGAGTTTTCTGCGCTTTTTCCAATTTTGGCTGAAACTTAGCAAGACAAATGTTACCTTAACAATTTTTTTTTAAATTCCTGCTGTGCATAAAGGGAAAAAAAGCAGTTTTCATATGCGCCCAAAGCTCGTCTGAATGCAGAACAAATTTTCAATACAACAATTACCCCAAATTGGAAGATACCTTTCAGCCTCATAAAACCAACTTGTCTTATTCAGACAAAAACTTCCCTGGTATTGAAACATAACTGGTTAGGGAGGGAGGAAAAAGAAAGAAAAAAGCATTCAGATAAATTGGTATAAGCATAAAGATGCACTTATGTTTTAGTTTACGGATAATGCAACCCAGCTTTGCAGCTTTGATACCTGCCATAAATCTCCTGTGTAAATCAATTTTGAAATTAATTTCATTGTTTTTATGATTAAGAAAATCATAGATGTTCAATGTAGAAAGCATATAAAATAGAGAAAAAGATAAAGAGGTAAATAAAAATTGCAGATTACCCCACCACCCATATGTACACGCCCTCCACACAGGGAAAAATGATTGTTAATATTTTTTAGTCTCCCCTGCACATACTCGTGTGTGTATGTGTACTTATATGCATACATGTGACTGCCTGATGAGAGGTCTCACCAAGGGAAGGCCCGATTCTAATCAATTCCCCTCATAGCAGCCAACAGGGTAGATGGGAACAGGAGTAATGCCATCTCTTCCCATCACTTCTTTAGAATTGCACTCCTTTTTACTTAATCCCTGAGCACTTTTCCCTTCCTACTTTCAGCTTTTTACCCAGGCCTCCACTCTCCCCTTTTGGAACAGTCTCTTGCCTTGACTTCCATGACAATGAACCTCTGCCCCACTCATTGGTGATGGCAATGACTCTTCTCCCCTATTTGTTAAAAGTTGCTGCTCCTGAGTTTCCTAGATCTACTCCTCCCCACTCTCCATCCATATCGTGCTACTGTTGGTTTCCTTGAGAAGCTATGCCCTTGCCAACCTCCAAATTTCCTTGTCATTGGTTCTCCCCTACTCCTGGAAGGCATTCCCCTCTTTCCCCATAATATACACACTGGACCTGGATGACTCTTACTTATATTTAAGATTTCAGTTTAGATATTCCTCTATCTGGAAAGTCTTGGCTGACATTCCAAGACAGGATGCTTCTTATTTGTGTCCATAATACTCTGTCCTGTTCCACCGCCAGCACTTACAGCACTACTTTGTCTTTACCTATTTATATATCTGTATGTCCTATAAAACTCTAAGACTAGAGATCATGTTTATTAATCATCACATCCCCAACTCCTGGCAGTGTCTGGAATTCAGCAGTCTCACGATATTTATTGAATAAAGAGATGTCAACACAACTATTACCACCACTCTCTGTGGGGTACTGTGTAGTTTAATCAATGAAGACTGGGTGAGGGCCCTCTTCCTGGTTATGTCCTCACATGGCCTAAATGGGTTAATAGAGAGAGAGTCAATGGATTAATCTTGTATCTCTTATTATTATTATAAGGGCATTAATTCCATCATGAAGACCTTACCATCATCACCTTGTAATCCTCATTACCTCCCAAAGGCTGCACTGCCATATACCATCATATTAAGGATTTCAACATGTGAATTTGGAGTGAGAGGATGGGACAAAATGACTCAGTCCATAGCAATATGATAGACGTATGATTTTTAAAAAATTGAATCTCTTCTGAGGATAAAATAAGGAAAATTGCCATTTACTGGCAACCTGAGGGTTTATAGCAAATATACGTACTAAATAGCAAGACATTTATAACCCAGGAAGCAGCCATGGAATGAACTTGTAACATCCCTTCCCTGGAGGTCTCTGACATTGGGCAAGTGTTTGTGAGGCCTCCATATAGATAGGTTCCCAGAGAGCATTGGCATGATTCATTGTTAACTATGAATCCCTCCCCTTTGAATGGAGTCTGGCATATTGCAGATGGTCAATGATTACTTGTTAAATTAATGAATGAAGTTCACTGCATTCCTCCTTGAGGCTGGTGGTGAGAGGTAATGGGAAGTAAAGCTAGATGGCCATTGAAGATTTAGGTACATTTAATTTGCAGTTATTTGAATCAACGTAGACTTATATTTGCATTGTTATGTTTGTTCATTTATTCATTTTTTGATGAATTTATAAATTTGTAACTTTGTTTCTCCCAAAAAGATGTTGAGGTTGCTTATGAAAACATGAATTTTGCAGAATAATAAGTGGATGAGAAATTGAAGGAAAGTTAGCATTCAAGGTTGCATGCTATAAGGACTCACATCGTTTGGCTCTAAACTCATCAGAAGCCAAAACAAAGAATTGGACCAAGTCGGTTATATGATTTGCAGTATCCATAGGATAAAAATAAACCAGTTGCTAAGGAGTTAGAATGTAAACTCTGTACTCAGGGCAGGGATTTTTGTCTCTTTTGTTCAGTATTATATTTTTAGTACCCATAACAGTGCCCACCAAAAACTGAGTGAGCAAGATACAATTTTTGATTGAATTATTAAGTATTTTCCTAGTCTGAGGCACAAAAGGATCTTCAAAAAAGAAGAAATCCTGTAATAAAGTACATAATCCTCAAGACATCCCCGTGATAAAGAAATCTTTGATTCCCCAGAGCTGTTTATTTTTCACACCTCAGTATAAACTGGTGGCATAAAACGTGACCCACATGAATTCGGTAATATCTGTTCTTGGAAGTTCTATCAGTTATCACTCTTTGATGATCTGTCTTGACCTAAGGATAAAATGCAGACTATTTTCAGGCAATGTTCCATGAAGGATATTTCTCATAACATTTGGTAAGAAATGAGCAGCACAGTGTCTGGAATCATATTCTTCAGCAAGAAACCAAAACACACACACTCATGGTTGCTGATGAAGGATCGCCATATGCTTTGCCAGTCAGCTGCCTATAAGGAAAGACAGGGTGACTCTTGGATTTTCTTACTGCTAACATTGGTTGGGTAATCTCCCTGGACCAGATGCTGGCTAGCAGTTTCCTTTAATCCTCTCCCAGATCTTGAGGCAGGTACTATCATCAACCCTCTATTTTACAGGTAACAAACCAAGACTTAGAGAGGCTAATTATTGAAACTGCAGAACTAGTAGCAGCGTTAGACGCAACATGTGAGACAGTTCTTATGACCTTCTGACCACTATCAATGCTTATCTGAAAATGAAGGGAGCTTCCCAAGATGTACCAGGATCAACACCCCTCCCTTCTCCCACAACACGCTTGCCTAGTACTCTCTATAAACAGAGATACGATTTTCCTCAGAAGCCTGTTTAGGGCATTACTGTACTCTAGATACCTTGTTGCCATGAAACAAGTGATATAATAACAATATAAAATAAAATAATTAATAATAATAATATCTTAATTTTCCAAACGTATTCTGCTGTTGAACTTTTATATATTTTTATAGTCACGCACAGAAGGAAACTGAATCGAATTTTAGAGACGTATAATTCTGTTTATTTTCAAACAGCCTAAGCAGGAGTTTATGATTCAGTCCATAACTTGGTTCCAAAAGGGCCATTTTCCTGTGTCTTTTCCTTGAGCAAATAATGCACAAAATGATCATTGTCTGAGTGCAGTATCATAATGGGTTTTCTTTTTATTCGAATTTTCATTTATTGATTTTGTTTCTCTTGCACATGAATAATGCATCCTTTCAGAAGGCATCCAAATTCACATTATTTGGCACACTAAATAAAAAGTCCTTTCTTTTGAGCAGTAACAAATACAAATTATGCAGTCAATGTGTTTTTAAATTGTTTAAATATGTATTTACATGCTAAACTGAGGCATTATTGGAGTTGTTTGTATAGCAAGTGGAATTTTAAATTGTCCAAATATCTGTTCAGCATAATAAAATAACTTTAAATGAAGCTGTTGTGGTTCATTTGGGGGAAATAGCATATTTAAATATTGATATAAACAGCATTCCCTATAATAACTAGGAGGGGGCCCTAGCAGTTTAGGTAAACAATGCAGCCCCTTACAGGCCTTGCCCAGATTGACATGCTTGAGTAATGCATTGTGTCACTCTTCCCAACATTCTTTGCTTTGTGTTCTTCTATATAATCAAAGGAGAACCTAACGAACATCCAAATTTTCTACTCCCGATCCATCTTCCTAAGGATGGTGAATTCCCTGTAAGTCAGTTCCTTCAACAGTGAATTAGTAAAGGAAGCTGGCAGTACCCCAGAGGGAGGACACAGAGTTGGGG
The DNA here is from genome assembly GCF_048164855.1 of Canis lupus baileyi. Classification (NCBI taxonomy): domain Eukaryota; kingdom Metazoa; phylum Chordata; class Mammalia; order Carnivora; family Canidae; genus Canis; species Canis lupus. The sequence goes on along the minus strand of NC_132847.1, from coordinate 36,281,845 downwards.
AGGAGCATTATATCTCCTCCTGCCCCAGTGCCATCAGAATGTGGTTGGGGCAGAAGTATGGTGATTTCATGGCTAACTATGCCCTTGGTTATGGTATTCTATTTGGCAGGGATTTGTTTGAAAGAAGAGAAACAGAGGAGCTGTTTCTGATACAGGCAAAGAAATGTAACAGAAGTGAGATACATAAATTAAGAAGAATTTATTCAGCTCAGTGATGAAAAGTCTTGTTTGTAGGAGAAAGGAGTGATCTCCCAGAACATGGCATTTCAGGAAGAGTCTCATGGTCATTTCCTTTTGGGGTTGTCCCAGTATTCCAACTCTTAGTCAGAAGATGGGGGTAGGTCATAGAGGATAGAAAGGTGTGAAGGGGTTTCGGAGTAATCTAGAAGGACTGGTACCTGGAAGAGAACCACAGGTGAAAATGTTTAAGTTTTCAAGGAAAGAGAGACTTAATGGCTACGACCATCTATCTATCTGTAAGAGTGGCCATGGAGGAAGGGAACACTTTCTTTACAGATGGCTGGGAAAACCTTGGGACTTTAGATTAATTGAGGGAAGAAAGTTTCTGAAGGGATGAAAGGAATCCAAAGTCAACAGGGGGAATAACAACAAGGATTGAAAGCTTATTTTCTTAATGACCATTCCCTTTTTCATCCAGAGCATGTGAGTCATTCTTGTCCCATTTCTTTTTCCTGAAGGAGGCTCTGAGACAAAGACTCTAATGTAAGTAGACTTTTGGGAGATAATCCCAGGAACAAGCAAGAGGGGAATGGGGAAATGAGAAAGAGAAGAACAGGATGCCGATAAAGACTTATCATGCCAGTTGCCTAGAGTTGGAGAACTAAGGGACAGCGTAGAGCATGCCTCTGAGTTATCCCAGCCTTGGGGTTAGGAGGCTGAGCTACTTATTGATATATACCAGCCCAGTCTTTGGCTATTTGTCCATCAAGTTAGCTATCCATCAACTGGCCCATTAGGTGAGAGCAGCTTCCAGATAAAAGCAGTCATGGAATTAGCTCTCTAGCACTTTCTACTTCCCTTGCACCTAGGCCTAGCATACTCCCCAGTCTGACAAAATTCTCAGGGATTTTGCTGACACAGGACTCATAGTGAGCTTTCAAGGGGTCATGGATAAGGCACCAACAGTGTCTACTACTATCCTGTATTTCAAAAATTAACTTAAAAACGTGGATCTGAGATTTCTCAACTCTTCTTGTTACAAACTGATCTTCAGCAGGAGTGGTGTGAAAGGCAGAAAGGCTTTGTACTTGAGGAAGAGAGTATGGTTAAGGCACCAAGACATCTATGGAACAGATGTATTTCCATCTCAGCAGGAGACAGCCATGTTTCTGTAAGTGTTGATTAAACTGTTTCCCCATGGTGGGTCCCTTGTTTGTCTCATTCATGTTGTTCTCATTTACCTCCTTTTGCTTTGGGAATTTGCCAGCATGGAACTTGTTTCAACGTCTACACTGATTAGATACAAGCTTATGTTAAGCTAGAAGCCAATAAACGTTTGGCTGGGGAGCTCTTGGGGCTCATTAACCCAAAACAGTGTTCTGGACTGAAAATGCAAATAGACCCAGGAAGGTCTCAATGAGTATGTAAACACTATACATGTAATGGACTGTCCTTCTCAGACAGGGACACTTCATTGAACTTTTGAGGGTCAACATCTGGGAGAACCCTCAAGTTCCTCCATGTAGGATCTCTTGAGTGGAGACTGAATACAAGGGTCTGGTGTCATTGATGATTCTTATACTTGCTTTGAACTTCAGAGTAGGTCTAGAATTGGCCTAGTACAGTTGCAAGGGCTCAGGCTGAGGAGTCAAGGAGAGTTAAATTCAAATCCGGGACAAGGTAATTAATTGCCTTGTGACTTTGGGCAAGGCATTCAAACTCTCTCATTTTCCTAAAGAAAATCTGGTTAATAATTTCTGTATCTCAGGTCAGAAGGAGGGCAAAATTAAGGCACCGTTTCTAAAGAACTGAAGAGGGACTGATGTGCAAAATGAATTCAAAGTGATTTCCCGGGATGCCTGGGTGGCTCAGTGGTTGAGCGTCTGTCTGCCTTTGGTTCAGGGCCTTGATCCTGGAGTCCCGGGATCCAGTCCCACAACAAGCTCTCTGTAGGGAGCCTGCTTCTCTTTTTGCTTATGTCTCTGCTTCTCCTTGTCTTTCATGAATAAATAAATAAGGTCTTTAAAACAAAAGTGATTTCCCTTCATCTTTTGTTGTCTTTCCAGCTTAGAAAGATGTCTCTCTTTTTCTCTTTTCTTCTTTCTTTTTCTTTCTTTCTTTCTTTCTTTCTTTCTTTCTTTCTTTCTTTCTTTCTTTCTTTCTTTCTTTCTTTCTTCTTTCCTCTTTCACATTTTCTTTACAGTCAGTGGTTTCCAGTATATTCACAAGATTGTGTAACCATCACCACTATCTAATTCCACATTTCTATTTCTTTTGACTTGTTGACAATGGGCTTTGTTTTGTGTTTGTTTGTGTTGGTGTTTACAAAGAACTGTAGGAGAACACTACTAACAAAAACTTACATTTGAAATGCAATTTGTGCTACAGACTGCATTCATGGTAGGATCTCCTGTGGTCTTTGCCTGGAAGATACAGGAGGCATTACAGGGCCGTTTCCCAGATGAACAAAGAGGTGACCTAAGGACAAAACAGGCAGTGAATAGCCATGTCTGAGCCAGATTATCCCATCTCCTGTTTCTCGTCCCAAAATAGTACTCAGTGGTAACATTTTACCCCAGAAACTTTGCCAACACGTGCAAAGCACTGTCCTGTGGATGAAGCAGGTTGTAAATCCCAGGGTTAAGTCTCAGCAGTATAGACAGGTTGTCAGAAGGAATGTGGCCAAAGGCCCAGCCTACTCACACCTGCAGATTTATGGGCAGCCCTCTGTTACTCCCACAGCTCTTTCTCAGTAGGGGCTTCATGTCTGAAATCTGCTAGCACGGGTCTTAGTTCCATGAGGGCATTGCCTATAAAAAGGAGAAGAGAGTGAGTCCACTCATACTTGCTGGAGCACGACCCACTCAGTCTTGGGTCTCCTGTCATCTTGGCATGGGGCTCTGGCTTTCACCTTTCCTCCACGATTCAAGGTCAATGTCTTTAAAATTAGCAATCTACTCAAACTCTAACCAAACCTAGATTCTCATTTCATTCATTAGGCCAAAGATTTGGATCCTTATTCAGTTTTATTTCCTATCATTATTTCCTGTTAGGTAGGATTGCAGAGGGTTTAAGGTGGCAATATTTAGAAATCACTTTTTGGTCTAATCCTAACCATTTAGCATCTGCAAGGATGATGTAATGTGCACGTGGCTGTTTAAAATTGTTATAAGAGGCTTTAAAAATATCCCTTGTGAATGTGTACCCTGTTGATGGGAATGAATACACATGCTATTTTATGAACAATTTGAAAGAGTCTATCAGATTTTTAAGTGTGCTTATCTCTTAACCTGAAATTCTACTTCTAGGGTTTTTCCTACAGCCATTCACTCATACGTATGTGAAAATATCATTATAATTGTGAAAAATTGGAGGGAAAAAGCTAAATATATATATTGATAGAGGGGATTTCTAAATATAATGTATTATGAAATACTACCCATGAACTTGCTGTAAATGACATAGAATATTATTCGTAATGTTTTTTTGTGATGAGAGATAAAAAAGCCAATCACAATATGTATCATATGATCCCATCTTGTAAAATGTAATAATGCCAAAATGACCTATTTATATTTATGACCTTTTTCCCTTTTTACAGTCATAAAGTCTCTTTAGGATGGGCCCTGTTAGATAATTCTACTCAGTACATTACTGGGTTTGGAGATGCAGATTTTACAGAAAGAGGTGAGAAAGTCTAACTTGTTCTGTGTATTTGAAGAAGGGAGGGGAGACCAGAAAAGATTAGCATAGGGAAGAGAAAGAAGGATAGAAGTGGGGGGAGGCTGGCAGCTTCTAAAGCAAAAGGGAGTGAGCAGCTAGTTGGGGCAAGATGAGGGAAAGTATTTTTAAGAAGAGAAATGGTTAGCGAGTGATTTTAGATTGTTTGCTGTGTGCATCATGTTAGGAACTGCCTCATAATGTTCAAACTACTAATATAGTCATTATTTCCTTGTGTGGACATGTCTGTGGCTGAGTAGAGAATGATGGTGTGTGTTGAGTGTGTGAGGAGGTGTGCAGACGTAGGTATAAATCCAAGAAGAGGCCAGTTGCCTACCAAATATGGTCAAATATGAAGAACAGAGACTGAAACAGCAAGTACTAAAGCAGAGACCCTGCTTGGCTTTGGTCACGTTCCACCCCACCACTCCATTGTGAAAACCTGCAGAAATCCTGAAGAAGACGTTAGACTTCTTCACAGCATGAAATCAGGGGTTATAAGCCTTTGATCTAGATATCATGGGGCAGGAAGACATCAGTCAACATCAGAATATCAGCAGTATGACCAGATTAATTAATCTAGATCTACTAATCTAAGTACAAAAGAACCTAATGTGTCTTCTTAGTTTCCCTATTATATGGATTATGGATTAAGAGTGGGATGTGGAATATATTTGCATAATTCCAAATCCATGTCTTAAATATTATTATTGCTATAGCAGATAGATAACTCTAAAGCAGCGCAACTCATGAATCACGACATGACCACCAACATCTCTGCACTATATTCGATCTAGTGAATCTCCGTGCCAACCAACCAATGCAACCAACCAATGATGCCGGGTGGCTCAGTGGTTGAGCATCTGCCTCAGGTGCAGGGTGTAATCCTGGGGTCCTGGGATTGAGTCCCACATTGATCCATGGGAGCCTGCTTCTCCCTCTGCCTATGTCTTTGCCTCTCTCTGTGTGTCTCTCATGAATAAATAAATAAAATCTTTAAAAAAAATTCTTTTAGACCAATTTCATTATGTGGATGGTGCTGAATAGCTAATATTCTATTATTTAGATATACATTCACATATATATGTCTAGAAAAATAAAAATTGGGATCCCTGGGTGGCGCAGCGGTTTGGCGCCTGCCTTTGGCCCAGGGCGCGATCCTGGAGACCCGGGATCGAATCCCACGTCGGGCTCCCGGTGCATGGAGCCTGCTTCTCCTTCTGCCTATGTCTCTGCCTCTCTCTCTCTCTCTCTCTCTCTCTCTGTGTGACTATCATAAATAAATAAAAAAAATAAAAAAAAATAAAAATAAAAATAAAAATAAAAATTGAAATAATACCTACCACCACTTTAGAGGGGGATTTTTAATTTTACCTTATATACAACTTTTTAAGCATATTTTATTTTATAATTAAAATAGTTAAAGAAAAAAATGTGCCTTTTGCTCTCCAGCTCAGCTAATGTATTCCATACTTGGTAGGCAGTCACTCCTCCTGATGTCACATCCTTATGGAATGCTGTCCTGTCCACACTATCTCAAGAAAGAATGGAATGCCATGTGGGGAATCTACTACAGCTACATGCTACTTGTTTTAGGAATTTTTTAACTTGGTCCAAATTTTCAACGGACTGTTAGAATGAGCATTCCTCCTAACAATGGCAAATATCCCTAAAAGCAAAGAAAGAGAAATGTACATATTCTGATATTTATTTAAAGCACTGAGAAACTCCAATTCCTAACTTAATCTTTATTAACTGAAATATTATGAGCCAGAATCTACAAATTGGATTGTTTTTATCATGACAATTTTTCCTATCATTTTGCATCTGAAACATTGTCATTTATTCCCAGAGTTTTAACCTGAAAAATGGCTACAGTCTTTAACAATTGAAATGATCAAGGGTGGCATGTCACCTCCATGTTCTGTTCTTGGGGATCGTTGAGTTTTTCTGTTGTCTTTTGGTTGGTTCTTGGGTTTTTATTCAAAAGCTTGAGTTCCCAGTGTTTGTACTGGTATCTAAATTCATTGTGATGTTAACATTAAGAAAATAATCTAGAGGTTTATATGATGTGTTTAGAAGGACAAAAAATCCTGAAGCAATGAAAAGCCTCCAGAAATTAGCCAGAAGACTATACATAATAGCATATGGGAATTTTGAATTCTATCACATAACCCAGAAATTCAGCTTATTCATGGAAATCATGAGAGGCCAACAAGCCAGTATCTGACCATGAAAATGGGTCTGGCTTACATCTATGCACATCTGAGGGGATGAGTCAAGATGCCTGGGGTGGGTGCCATCAATGTTCCCTGTTAGCTCATGGATACAAAAAAAAATAAAATATTAAACTGTTAGTATTTTTCCATTTTCTATTTTTTTCATTTTTCTTTTTTCTTTTTTCCCCAGCTTTACTGAGATGTAATTGGCATGTAATGTTGTGTAAGTTTAGGGCATACAAAATGATGATTTTATATACATATATACTGTGAAATGATTACCACAATAAGGTTAATTAACATATCCATCATTTCACATACTTAACACTTTTTTTTGTGTGTAGTGAGAACTTTTAAGACCTATTCTTAGCAACTTTCAAGTATACAATATAATACTGTTAACTATAGTCACCCTGCTGTACACCCTGTATATCCTCAGAACTTATTCATCTTATAACTGGAAGTTTGTACCCTTTGACCATCTTTACCCTTTTCTCCTACTTTATTTTCTCTTTTCCTTTCCTATAATTTATTTAAACTAAAAAACTAAATTAAAACAAGCAACCAACCAGTCCAGCCACTTCTCCCACTCCCCACACCCCGCCTCTAACAACCACCAATCTGTTGTCTGTATCTATGAGCTGGGTTTTTTTTAGATTTCACATATGAGTGAGATTATATGGTATTTGTCTTTCTCTGTCTGAAGTACTTCACTTAGCATAACGCCCTCAATGTCCATCCATGTTGTTGCAACTGACAAGATTTCATTCTTTTATAGATCTGTGTATATACATACACACCACAATTCCTTTATCCATTCATCCATCAATAGACACTTAGGTTACTTAGGTTTTTTCATACCTGGCTGTTGTAAATAATGCCAAAATGAACAGTGGAGCATGTATCTTTTTGAGTTAGTGTTTTCATTTTCTTTGGATAAAATCCAGAAATGGAATTGCTGGATCATATGGTACTTCCATTTTTAATTTTTTGAGGAACTTCTATACTGTTTTCCATAGTAGGTGCACCAATTTACATTCCTACCAACAGTGCACAAGCTTCCTTTTTCTCCCTATCCTCCCCGACACTTGTTATTTCTTGTCCTTTGATAACAACCATTCTAACAGGTGTGAGGTGATGTCTCATTGAGGTTTTGATTTGCATTTTCCTGATGATTAATGCTATTGAGCATCTTTTTATGTACTTGTTGGCCATCTGTATATATTTTTCTTTGGAAAATATATTTGTATATATTTGTATTTTTCTTTGGAAAAATGTCTATTCAGATCTTCTGCCTATTTTTAATCAAATTATTTGGCTTTGGTTGTTTGTTTTGCTATTGAATTGTATGAGTTTTTTAAATTATTTATTTTATTTTTTAAAGATTTTATTTACTTATTCATGAGAGACACAAAAAGAGAGGCAAAGACATAGGCAGAAGGAGAAGCAGGTTCCCCAGGGGGAGTCTGATGTGGGACTCAATCCTAGGACCCTGGGATCACAATCTGAGCCAAAGGCAGATGCTCAACCACTGAGCCACCCAAGTGCCCCGAGTTGTATGAGTTTTTTATGTATTTTGGACATTGGATGCTTACCAGATATATGATTTGCAAATATATTCTCCCACTCAGCTTGTCTTTTTATTTGTTGATAGTTTTTGTTGCTATGCAGAAGTTTTTCATTTGATGTAGTCCCACTTGCTGATTTTGTCTTTGTTGCTTTTGCTGTTGGTGTCGCCAAGACCTGTGTCAAGGAATTTACTGCCCATGTTTTCTTCTATGAGTTTTGTGGTTTCAAGTCTTACATTCAAGTCTTTAATTAACATTTTGAGTTAATTTTTGTGTGTGGTATAAAACAGTGATCAAGTTTTATTTTTCTGCATGTGGCTGTCTAATTTTCCAAACACCATTTATTAAAGAGACTGTCCTCTCTCTGTTGTCTTTGCTTGGATTCTTTGTTGCAAATTAGCTGATCATATATGTATGGGCTTATTTCTGGGCTCTTTATTCTGTTCCATGATCTAAGTGTCTGTTTTTTCCCCAATACCATATTGTTTTAATTACTCGGATTTTGTAATATAATTTGAAATCAGGAAGTATGATACCTCCAGCTTGGTTCTTCTTTCTCAGGATTGTTGTGTCTATTTGCATTTTTCTTTGTAGTTCCATACAATTTTTAGAATAATTTGTTCTATTCCTGTGAAAAATGCCATTGGAATTTTGGTAGGAATTGCACTGAATCTGTAAACTGCTTTAGGTAGTATGGACATTCTAACAAAATTAATTCAAATCCATGAGCCTGGAATATCTTTCCGTTTATTTGTATCTTCTTCAGTTTCTTTCATTAATGTCTTGTAGTTTTCAATATATGGGTCTTTTACCTTCTTGATTAAATGTATGTATTATTTTTCTTTACAAACTAACATTAAGGGGTTTTGCCCAATTGATCTTCCGTGGTGAAAAAGGAAAAACTCTTAGAAAAACTCCAGGCAATTGACCTTATTCTTGTCACTTGCAAATTAACCATCACCTTCTTTCTGAACTCTTTATATTTGGTTTAGGGATGAGGGTCAGAATGATTTCATTTTGTTTCAAATTTGCTTTCTATTGACACTTAGCTCTGACCCTGGATTGTGCTGAGAAGTCAAGAATGTGTTTTCTGCTTTTGGATTCATTAAGTCATTTTTCATTATTGATAATCCCAATAGCAGTGTGGAATGTTGACCCAGATCATTTGGAACCAAGGGAGTTAATTTGAGTAATGTGTGACAGATCTATTGATTTGAATTCCTTTCTCCAGAGGCACTGTAGTTGAAGCAAAGGGACAGGCTAATTCCATTATCTAGACAAGAAGATGGTAGAACTGAGAGTGAGGTAAAAAAAAAAAAAAAAATCACAAAATTTTCTGAGAAATTTTATCCTTTTCCAAAACAGCACAGGAGGGGGGCTTTGGAAGTCTCAGATTCACACTCCTTTGTGGCAGTTTGGTAGGTGGGTTGGTAGACACTGAAACATATGCCCTTGTGAGAAGTTGAGTGGAGTCAGGGAGATGGGACTTGTCATTGAGTGGAAGAGTGGAGAAAAGCGGAAACTTATGTGGGGTGGGGAATTAGGGGCTTCCAGTAAGCAGCTTCAGAGCTCCGGGGTGGAGAGCAATGAAGGAAAGGAAAGAGTGGGCAGCCAAGGCTTATGGGCCTTTTTTCTGTTTCGGCTTCTGGACTGAACCACTTAGGATAGAAGGTTTTTCTCCTCACTTTTTGAGGCTAAGAATACAGGCTCCACGATCTCTGTTTTGTCACTTTAATGGCCAAAAAGCCATTCTCTTTGTTTTGAGTTTGTGTTTTCTGGGGAACCTGAGAGGCTAGGCTCTGGAATCAGGCTCCCTGGTTCAAGATTCAGCTCTACAATTTCCTACTGCATGACCTTGGGTGAATCACTCAACCATTCCATGCTTTGTTTCCTGACTTACAAAATCTGAATAATAATAATAGTACCTCCTTCATGAGCTTTTAGGAAGATTAAATTAGTTATTGAGCACATATTAAGTACCAGTAAATGTTAGGGGAAAAAAATTCTCTCTGAAAGCATAACACATGTACCTAGTGTTCATCTTCTAATCCTGTACTGTAGCTTTTACATCAGGGTTGTGTAGCCTCATTCCCTCTTCACACTGAGTCCAGCAGCCTCCTGAAGACTATTCAGTGACCCCTGTGTAGAGTGGGGCCAACACCAGGGCCAGGGTTTATGAGGTGACAATTACTAAAGAAAAGCTATGAATTAATTGCATGTTGGAACTCTTTCCTTCTCCTAACTGGAAACTAATACTATACTAATTTTTCAGTAAAAGTGGAGACAAGAAAAAAGTCAGTATGGGCCTAGATAAAATGAAAAAAGAGTGAAAAGTACATGGATTCTTTTTTATGGAATACTCTTTGAGAGCAGATGTGGCAAGTGTCATGCAGTATATATGGCACCCAGTGCCTGATTCAGGGATTGGACGGCAGGCTGTACAGCACAGGGGAAATGGGAGCCAAATATGGAGCCACTATTGCAGGACTGAGACACTGGCAGAGAAAACTATGAAAACCTAGCATGGAAATGAGGCTTGACAGATCCATTCATTGGGCGCCTAGGTGGCTCAGTCATTAATAGTCTGACTCCTGACTTCAGCTCAGGTCATGATCACAGGGTTGTGAGATCAAGCCTTGCATCAGGCTCTGCACTGGGTGTGGTGCCTGCTTAAGATCATCTCTCTCCCTCTGCCTCCAAACCCCCCCACACACACTCTCTCTCTCTCTCTTAAAAAAAAAAAAAAAGGGAGGTGAGGGGAGTCTATTCATGAAAAACTCCTTTTGGCCTGATGAGCTTGTTAATGAATCATACCAAGATTTGCAAGTAGCCCATTTTCAATAAGATTGGATGACTTCTACTCAACTAGAAACCTCTTCAAAACTTTCTTCTCTAAAAGTTATGAAATGACCTTTAATTCTAGTCTTAGAATCTTGGACATGTGTCAGATGACCAGTGATTTTCTACTACCACTAGGTCAAAAATTAAATCCCTTGGTGACAGAATGTACTTATAATGCTTATTATATAGCTTGACTTTCCCAGGGATTCCTACCAAGACATAATCTGTCCTTCAGTGTTTCCCCTGCAGTATTGAGGAGGATTCTGAAGTACCCTAGGCCTCTGAGACCTAAGAGGTATTCACTCCAATACCTCCAGAACTGTGAAAATCCCTTCTTCTTGGGTGGTGTGGAGGGTGCAGGGAAAATCTACACCTCACTGAGTTCTCTCTTTAAAGCTTGGATATTAAGATATTTCACTTCTTATGGTTCATAAAAGCTAGGGGAGAAAAAAGGCTGAAATAATTTTAGAGCAGTGCTTGTCAAACTATCTGTGGGGAAGAACTAGTTTGGGTTTGCTGTTGCTGTTTTCAATCTGTTGCAGATGAACACTTCTATAAATTATGATCAAATGAACAGCTAGACAAATGAAACTTTAAAAGTCATACAAATGCAAGGTCCAAATTTTAATTAATGGGTTCAGTGGATATAAAAGTTACTCTGTAAAATTCCTGTAACATTCGTAAACCCTTGCTTTCCATTTCTGTACTTATCTCACTGTTGACTTCGAACAAGTTTTGCAGATGAGCACAAGTCCATGGGTCACTACTTTGAGTTGCACCAGGCTAGAGAGTGTTGAGAACAATAGATTTGTATCGGTCACTTGGACCGAGCCTGGCCTCGTTTTGGAACACACAGCGACACGTACATTGATAGTGCTCACCTAACTGAGTATATCATTAGAAAGTACCATGTTGGAAAGTATTCTGCGGCAAGGGACACAAAATCTACCTCAAAATTTCAGTCAATTCAATGATCCATAAGTATTCTACTGATCAAGACAAATTCTTGTTCATGACATCCATCATTACTATTTTTATCATGTGAAAATGCCCATTATAGGAGTTGTGAGGGTCATCCAAAGAGCAGGGGAACTCACTGAAGGAAAAAAATGAAATTTCTGGGTCTGGGATGAAGCAGAGAATAAGGAAAATAAGACCTGAGAACTCTGGGTCTGAGCAATGTGGGTGGACCAATCTCTTCAGGAGCCTTGGGCAAGAAGCCTATATTCCCAGCTGGGAGGCAGCTCAAACTGGACATAACCATGGTATCTGTCTGGCCACTCTGACACTGAACATCACTAATTGGTTTGGTAAAGTGGCAGGCTAAATTACCTGGGTAAGTTCCAGGACCCTCTGGCAGACAAAACAGGGAAAAGAGTTAGTATTTGCTACCTTTAGAGCAGCAAAAGTGAAACCAGACAAACTTTAAATTCTACTCCCAACTGGGAAAAAGAACTATATAGATAAAGTCTGGCTAAAGTATCCAACGTCCAAAGATGGATAAATTTAGTGTCCTTCCTAAATAATGGCTATCATTTAGTAGCTTTGCAGTCTTGTGGATTACTGGGGGGAAAATGTTTCATTTTCCCCATGTCACTTAATGCACATTTCTATTCCTAAAAAAATCAATATTTGGCCCAAGCCTTGGGAACACTTCTGGGTTGCATTCCACATGTGGTTTACATTTTACTATCCAACTTGTTTATAAATAAGCCCAGCCACAGGACAACAGTGATTAAAGACTAGCTGACACCTGACCTCAGGGAGGAGGCAAATCTACTTAGAAGCATTCAACTTTCATCTAGACTTCTCATCCTAAATGTGCGATGTCAGTGCTGTGAGGAAGGAAGTTGGAGCTTTAGTCATCAAACCTATTTAAGCGAAATACTGGATCACTGGTTTTGAGTTTGTTGCTTCCTCTGATTATAGAAATTTATATTTCATTTCCACAGTATTTTTAATAGCAACCTTATGCTAATTCAGCATATGCTTACTGTATAGATAATTGTCCCCAAGAATATCAATACATATGGAATTTTTCAGATCATTAATGCTTTAAACTATGCATCAAGCTCAATTATCTAACCATTCCTGGTCCAAGGTCAGATTACAGGCACCATGCCCCTCCGTTTCCATTCTTTTTTTCATCTTGGAGGTGAAAAGAAATTAAGAGTTCATCCACCCCATTCCATTCTCTTTACAGAGAAGGAAGCTGAGGCCCATGGAGGGATGAAATGAATTACCAAAGGTCTTACAACCAATTATGGGTAGAATCTAGGTTCTATTCCCCTGGCTCCTTGTCCATTCTTCTTTTAGGCATTACCTCCTGGTTTTTGCAGGAATCAGAGTTCATGAAAGAAACTCTAAATATAATTGCTGTGGACATGCAGCCTTGAATTTATACTACAAGATGCTAATCGTTGCCTGCCTGCCCATACCCTCTCTAAAGGAAATTGCTCCACCCCAAATCCCACTGTCTAAGCAGCCAGATTTTGAACCATGCAATTCCTCTAATTCTGCTATTGTTAATTAGTCTGGAAATGATCATCTGGCCCTGGGAAGTTTATCCATAGAAGGAGTAAATAAGATTCTCTCTTCTAGGAGGGTAAACCAAGGAAGAAAGAAAGTCATCTTTTGGAAGTGGGATCATGAAGTGAAAACAGAAATAAGTTGAAAGGTAACAACTACGGCAAACAAAACCATATGTAATTCAGAGTTTTGAGAGAGCAGAAACCAAGGGCAAGCAGGGGAATACAGTGAGTAGAGAGAGAAGAAAATGGGACAGACACACAGAGTTATGCACAGACTGCACCATGTGGCCTGCCGCAATGGCAGAAGCAGCCACTACTAACTGTGCCTGGCACTCTTCTCAACATCTTGCCTGTATGAACTCATTTTAACCCTAACAGCAACCCATAAGCTGGATATTCATATTATTTTTATTTTCAGGTAAACTAAGGTATGGAGAGAGAATGAATTTGCTGAAGGTCATACAGCTCACCTTCGTACTATAGCCCTTGCTGATCTGCCTATATTATCACCTATATTGTGGTAATCCCCAATATAACTCTTTTTTTTTTAACAATCAAAAAATGTCATTATTTGGCCACAACAAAAATGTGATGTTTGGGAAAATTTTGATTTGAAAAATTCAAGCATATGATACAAATTCACCCAGAAAAAGCATAATCATTTATACATTTCAGTGCTAAAAGTCTTCATCTCTCAATCATTTGAGTTCCAATTTGATCTCTCCAGGCAGAACCAAGATGGCAACCAAGCTATGGGGGAGGCCTTCCTAAGGAGTGTAGGCTGCAAATGGGGTTCTTGCAACCTAACGTCTGAAAGGGAATATAAGTCAGGGGTAGAAACAAGAGGTTAACTAGAAACATAGCTCATTAAACACAAAAGAGTCCGCATGCTCAGCTTCCAACCAATGAGTTTTAGGCACCTCCTGAATATTTAGGAGCCTGTGCTCCATGGCAAGAAACCATCTTGTGAAATGCACAAGATTAAGTCACACCCAAACTTGGAATCCAAAAGTCATTTTAGGACATGACTGTGGGCAAAGGCAAACTCGCTGATTCAATGCCTGAATCGTATCAATGAGAGGAATAGAGGAATCTCAAAGGGGCCAAAACCAAAGATGTGATCCTGATTCTTTCAAAGAGTCATCAAATATAACAAACTGAAGGGGCTACCGAATTTTAAATAACTGAGATTTCGACAGTTGGTGAAGAGGTCAACAGGGGAGAGAATGACAACAGCAATAAACTAATATTTATCAGTCACTGAAAACAAAGTTTCCCAAACCTTCATTGCACCATATATTAGAATATGCTTTGGAGCTTAATATCATAAATAAGTAGGGGTGCATGAGTGGCTCAGTTGGTTGAGTGTCAGACTCTTGGCTTCAGCTCAGGTCATGATCTCAGTGTCCTTGGATCAAGCCTCATATGGGGCCTCATGCTCAGTGCAGAGTCTGCTTGAGGATTCTCTCCCACTCCTCTCACTCATGTTCTCTCTCTCTCTTAAATAAATAAATCTTTAAATATATTAGTTAATTAATTGATTAATTAATCAATAAATTAAGAAAACTAACCCATAGGCCCCAACCTAATCCCACTGAATCTACACTCCCAGGGAAGAGCTCCAGAAGTCTGTACATCAACAAGCATCTGCATGATTCTCATCATCACAGAAGTTTGTGAAGCACCAGACCAGTCGGTCTCTAATCTCCTGTCATCTTCCCACCAACTCTTTCAGGTTGAGAGTATGTTCTAAACCCTTGCCAGATGATGACACTGGGTCCTGCAAGTTCACCTTAGACTACACAGGTTGGGAGGGGATGGAGTTCAGATGACTCTCTAGGCCTCGATTTTAATTGACCACTGTACTCTGTGGCTGAAACTGGGTTTTGCCAAACCTGTGTATTGCCTGGCCAGTAGGAAAACTCAAACTGGGGCCCTCTGAGAGGAGGATTCTGTTGTCAAACGATTGCTCAAGGAATTCAGGTCCCAGCCACGTTCATTTTATCCCTTCACATTCTTGCTAACTTTGAAAAAAGATGGACATCAAGAAAATAGTTCCCTGGAAGGGGAAAGAGGTAGCCCAAAGAAAGTAGATACAGGCCAGCAAGCATTCAACGTGAAGTGTGCAAGATGCAATCATTGGGCATTGTTGTGTCTGTTTGTCTGTCCTTGTCCCACTTATACTACCTGGTGGCTGAGTGTGGAAGATATAGGCATGGGGTGTGGTCACAGTTATGGTGAGGGACGAAGGAGCCACAGGGGGCAGAGGCATAAGGGGCAGAGGCTGAGGGGCAGAGGCTGGTGGGGGAGGGAGGTTGGCGAGAAGCTACCAGTATCTCTGGAATTAATTTCATTCCAAATAGTAACTTTTCCCTCACCTCTGGTTTCAAAGAGAGATTTTAGGTGTTACTTCCTGGCTAGTCCAGCACTATGATTAGCAATACAATCCTTAAAAGGAAAAGGGCTGTGATCTCTTTGGGGAAACAATAAAGGTGGAAGGTTTGGCTCTGTATCTTTCTAGCTGGGAGATCTTGGGCAATTTGCTTGTTAAAGTCTAAATTCTCTCGTCTGTCAATGAGTGTGATCATATCTACCTCTTGAAGTTGTCTTAAAATTTAATGAAATATGCATATAAAAACCTAGCATACAAAAAGCCCTCACAAATGTTAGCTCCTTCCTCATATATACCCTCTCCATCTCTATCTCAACTCCCAATAATCCCTGCCACATCTTACCAAGGTGGATTGTATCTCATGTTCCAAGTCCTTCCTGAGAGAAGTGCAAAGAAAGGAACAACGTAAGAGTTGCTATGGGCAGTGATTTTCACACACTTAGAAACAGTACAACACACTTAAAGCTTCCCAACCAAATGGAATACCCACTTCTGGGACACCTGGGTGGCTCAGTGATTAAGCGTCTGCCTTCAGCTCAGGGTGTGATCCTGGAGTCCCAGGATCGCGTCCCACATTGGACTTCCCGCAGGGAGCCTGCTTCTGTCTCTGCCTGTGCCTCTCATGCATAAATAAATTAAAAAAAAAAAAAAAGGAATACCCACTTCCACCACTCTACTCTGTCAGGGTCCTTGTCCACAAGGCATCTCTCACATATAAGTACGTATTTCTTGTGTCTATGTTACACCACATGTTTGAAAATAGTTGCCTTCCCAGGACCTGAGAGCCCTAGACCGTATCTTCTTACTGGCAAAGGGGTTCTTTTTATTAGATCTATTTTTCCCTCTCCCTCCCCCAAGGAAGTACAAGTATGAGCATTTTATCTGCATTGGTTACCTTTATATTAAATTTCTTTCAAGTCCTTCTCGAAAGCTCCTTCTTCATTCAGAGAGTCTTCTAGTTACTGTGTCATGCAACTAAGATCTGATAATATCATGCTTCACAGTGAACATGCATCCTTGGACACTCAGTTTGAGTGGGTTGGCTGAAGTGGTTGTTTTTCTGCATTTGGCACTTTGTGTGTAAGTTGGTCTGTTCCTCTCCAAGAACAAATTTTGTGCATAGATTCTTTGGGTAAGGTGACATCTCCACAGGATGACCATCATGTTGAAAAGAACACCGACTAGTAGTCCCACAAACCTGGGCTACAATTTAATATCTACATTGTTACTGGATCTCACTAAACTTTGGTTTCTCCATTTGTAAAACGGAGACAAGAATGCGTCTCATGTATGTTTATTGTAAGGATTGATTCAAATGTGAGGTGCCTGGCACCCTCCAGACTTGGGTCTCTGTTTTCTTCACTGATAGATCCCCAGAGCCCCAAATAGTGACTGGCCCAAAGTAGGTGCTCAATAAGCATTTATTGAATGGATATCGAATCAATAAATACGTATTGAATGAATAAATGCCATTGAATGAATAAATATTATTGAATAAGTATGTGTTTAATGAATGGTTATTGAATGCATAAATCAATGATAAATACTGAATGAATAAATAGCTTATAAAAATTACTGCACCAGAACTGAGACACCTCCCCTGGCCACTCAATAAGTGCTGTTAAGGTGAACCAGTTGTCACTTGCTCATATGACAGCCCTGAGGCTATTTCCAGCCTCCCTGGATTCTCTGTGTGGTGTTTCTCCTCATGCATCCCTGAAGTTTATAGGCTTCTTTATACCTTGATGATGTGTGTGGAACCATCTGTGAACTGTGGGCTACGGTGAGCTGGCTGTGCTGGGAACAAGGACGTCCCATGGCGCCAGGTGGGGTGCAGGTCACAGAACAGCGAGGCTGCTCCCTCTGGTACAGAACAGCCCTTGGCTCCCGGCAGGACAGCCTGTGGCCTCGTAGCCCACCCTTGCTGTGCTGGGAGGAGGTGGGGGGAACTTGCCAAGTGATGAGCTCTGGATACTAAACGCTTGTCAAGAAAACAGCCACTCCCTCCCCATCACTCCTTCAGGGGGATCCCTAGAGAGCTAGGAAGGACTTTCGCAGTTTCTCCTGCCCCGGGGCCCTGGGGCACGGGGATCCCACCTTCCCTTCCCTCCAGCGCCTCAGAGCAGCAAGGCCTCGGTTCCAGCTCCCGGCGTGGGGACGCTACGGGACTCGAATTTAACTCTGGAGCCCCGCGGAAATTCACTGCACTGCAGGGCCTTGGCTCCTTTTCCGGCGGGGTGGAGTGAAGCCTCGGGGGGCTTCTGTCCACGGGGCGAAAGCAAAGCCGTCTTCCCCACTCCCATCCCCCACCCCGGGTTTTTTCATGATCTGGGGCAAATTACGCTGCGTTTCCCGGCCCTTGGGCCCCAGCAACAGGGCCCTAACCCACGTATCTTTATCTGGTTAAAATGATCATCAAGGGGATCCCTGGATGGCCCAGCGGTTTAGCGCCGCCTTCAGCCCAGGGCGTGATCCTGGAGACCAGGGATCGAGTCCCGCGTCGGGCTCCCTGCATGGAGCCTGCTTCTCCCTCTGCCTGAGTCTCTGCCTCTCTCTCTCTCTCATGAATAAATAAACAAAATCTAAAAAAAAAAAAAAAAAAAAAAAAAAGGAAGAAGAAAAAAAGAACATCAAGGCACCATTCAGGGGGATAAAGAGGGGGGCGATATCACAAAAGGGGCCTTTGCGGGGCAGGGGAGGGGAGGGGAGTGGAGGGAAGAGGCCAAGGAAGGCCCCTCGCCGGCCCGACTGTGGTCACCCCCGCGGGCCGGAGGACGCAAGGCTCGACGCGGGAGAACCTCAGCGCTGATGGTGCCTCGGCTTGGGTTTTCATTCTGGAAGCCGCCGCCTCCGGGGCCTCTCCTGTGGCCTTGGGATCTGGGGGATCTCTGCCGCACACCACACGGGGCGGGGCGTCGGAGGGAGGATGCAGAGCAGCCTGACGGCGCCCCCAGAGCTCGCTCCCAGCGCTTCCAGCTGCACCTCGCAGGGTGGGCGCCTGGGTCCCGGGGGAGGGGGCGGGGGGGCTTCAAAGCAGCCTGGTCCCCCCACGTCTGCTGTTCACTGGAAAATAAGAGAAGACACGTCCCCTGCTTTCCTATCGCCCGCATGCTACCACTTGGCAGCCCTTCAGGATTTTATGACAAATAGTAATGAATAATTAACAAATCATCTGAGCGGCTCCCAGAAGCCCGAGGAGAACAGCAGTGCCTGGGCTCCCGCCACCCCACACACCCTTGCCAGCCTCCCCTCTGTTAGCACAGGCTGGCCAGGACGCCGGGCTCTGCGAGCACCCTTGAGGCCGGGAGGGGACCCCAACCTGCTTCTCCCCGGGCTGCTGGCAGAAAGGGAGGCTACCAAGGCCGGCATCTCCCCCTCTCAGTTGGGCCACGCTTTCCCATCAGAGACCAAAGTTTGGGGGGACGCCTGAGCTCCGTGAGCTCCACTAAAGCAATGGCTCAGCTGTGGGTGGGAGGACAACTGGCCGGCAGCCCCCACCCCACGGGACACTTGGTGTTGCCTGTTTCGATTGTCACCAGGGGAGAGGGCTGGTTGTTGCTCCTGGCATCCAGGCAGCGGAAGGCAGGGATGCTGCCGTACATCCTGCAAGGTGCAGAACAGCCCCCCGCACCCCGCAGCCCAGGGCGCTCGCTCATCCACGGTGTCCACCCTGCAGTAGGGTCACAGAGCCATCGGGTCGCAGTGTGTCCTGTGCCCCAGTGAGCCCAGGACCAAAGAAACTTGGGCTCCCTCGAGTGGTGACTCACACTATGACAGCCAAGAAAGGCCCACAGCTGCAGGAGGTTCCGATAGCAGTAGAGTGTGTGTGTGTGTGTGTGTGTGTGTGTGTGTGTGTGTGTGTGTGAAATAAGACACTTTACCCATCACAAAACATGCTTCGGTTGATGGTGACAGCCATTCTCATGAATCATTAATGAGCCCTCTTCTTCTCTCCATGTTGTTAATATCTATGCAGAGGTCTTTGTGATGAGAGCAGATTTCCTTTTTTTTTTTTTTTTTTTTTTTTTTTAAGATTTTACTTATTTATTTATTTGAGGAGAGGAGGGGCAGAGGGAGAGCAAGAATCTCCAGCAGACTCCATGCTGAGCATGGAGCCCCAATGAGGGGCTCAATCCCAGGACTGTGAGATCAGGACCCCAGCCGAAATCAAGAGTCAGATGCTTACCCAACTGAGCTATCCAAGCACCTTCCCCCACCCCAGAGCAGATTTCCTTCTGATTAGTCAGACAGAGTATTTATTTTTTGGAGTGTTCTTCTCATTTTGAGGAGCACTTGAGTGTGAAATCATGTGCTTTCTTTTTGTTTCCTTCCTAAGCGGAACCTTCAAAACAGAACAGCAGTGCCTCTGAAAACTCCAAGTTTTCGACACATTTCCTAGTCTCGTCGTTGGAAAGAGAATGTTAGAAGCAGTCAGAATTGATAGCTTGTAGAGAATACTTCCATGTGCATTTTGGAAGGGGTGAGGATAGAGGGTGGAAGGCAATTTTAAGATTCCGATCCTAATCATATTAACCCTAAATATTAGTGCAAATCTTACACCGTCCACTCAATGCATTTACAGTGAAAAATTTGCACATTTCTTGTCTATGACAGATTGGTTTCCCAACCAATGGATTATTGAAAGGTTACCTGATATTTCTCTTTTATCTAGTAGCCTCTCATCATGTGACTTCCATGTTCTTTATCATGATCATTATCATATTTATTGAATAAATTCTACATGACATGTACTGTGGCCCATTCATTGACTCAACAATCCTCCAAACAATGAGGTTCTCTTACTGCAAGTTACAGTTAAAGAACTGGAGACATAAAAGGATAAGTAACTTCCCAAGGTCACAGGGCCAGCAAGTAAGCAATTGGGGCAAGAATCAGATCCCAAAGCATACTGACCACCCCACTGAAATTTTCAGGGCTCTGTCCAATAAGAACGGCTCTCCAAGCCACTCTCAAGGTCTCCGACAGGCATTCAACCTCTCCTACATATCCTTTATTCTTGCGATGCTTTCTTCGTGAGGCCTCCCTTCTGAGACCATTCCCTGGAAAGCCCTCAGTCTTTCTCAACTCCAGCTCTGTATGTTCCTTGTCCTCATCAGGAGGGCCTTTCCTTGTCCTCCCAACACTTCAAACCGGTTTTGCTTCAAAACCCCATTCCCACCACCACCACCACAAAGCTTTCTCTTACCTTTTCCATTTTGAGAACGCTCACTATCTCGGTTTGGATGCAAGCCCGCCCGAATCTGAAGCTCTGGCTCTTTCCACAGAACGCGTTGCCTAAGAGAGAAAATAACCTATCTCTGCCCTTCACTGGGTTTCCAAAGCAAAGTTTCTGTGCCTCTTTCCTTATCCACAAACTAAACTGAATAGACTGAATTAAAATGCCCAACCCGCTTCCTGGGATTGCTGTAATAAATAAAGGAGATCTTGAAAGTGAAAACTCTTTGTAAATATAAGGCACTGTTAGATTATCTGCCCGGGCTTCCTTTTTCAATTTTGATTACTTTTCTTTTTTTCTTTTCTTGTCCACTTATTTCCAGCATTTTGGTTCGATCATACAGAAAGTAGGTCACTAGTAATGAGTTGGAGAGAAAGTGGGCTTTTTTTCCTGCCTTTCCAGGATTTTCAGCTACAGAAATGCAACACGTGGCCAGCGGCCCAGACCCCACTGCAGGTTGTATTTTTAGAAAGAAGGGAGAAAACCGAATGACATCAGTCATGTAAAATATCTGAATAGTCTCTTATGTCTCAGAAAATGAAGATTTTAATAAATGTAAATTAAATTAAATAAGAGGAAAGTCCACTTAATTATATTACTCCCCATGTAGAGGTGGATTATAGATTTCTTTGCCATTAATAGCATCGCCATCCTGACATTGATAGGTAAGGAAAGTGACTGCTTTTTCCAGGCTATGTATTAAATACATAAGGAAAAATTCCTGTTGGGATTTACTTTGGAATTGCATGGATTAATTCAGAAGAATCAGTATCTGTACATATCGAATCTCTCCATCCAAGTATATGGGGTAGGTCTCTATATATTCAAGTCCTTTGGTGCTTATGCCCATAAAGACTTTGCTTTTTTTTGTTAAGTTTATTCCTAGGTAGTATCAGTTTTTCATAGGATATATTTTATTTAAGGTATCAGAGGTTTCATATTCTTGTGTCTGGTAAAAATGGTACCATTGTATGAATGTTACCATTGTAACACTTGTTGAACACATATGCCAGCACAGAAACCACTGCGGTCAGCTTTGGCAACAAATGAATGCAATGTGCTCTCTGCCTTTGGGCAGACTTTTAATGATTATAGCTAAATGAAAAATTAATACAATAAGCTGATGGGCTGTGACTCTGTGCTCAGGTCTCCAGGACATAATAATATCTGGGAACATTGTTCTATTATATGAGTCCTGTTAGTCATGAAAGTCTCACTTTCAGGAAGGGAAAATTCTCCCAATTGAGAGTCACTTTAAGAAGTCTAAAAGCCAGGGGGCTACTTAGATGGCTCAGTCAGTTAAGTGTCTGATTCTTGGTTTTGGCTAAGGTCATGATCTCAGGGTTGTGAGACAGCCCCGCATCAGGCTCAGCGCTGGACATTGGAACCTGCTTAAGATTCTCTCACTCCCTCTGCCCCTTCTCCCCCTCAAAAATAAAAAAAAAAGATATCTAAAAGCCTAAGATAAGAATCCATTAAGCATGTGCTTCACTCTTCTTAGTGGTTCCCCCCACTCTGGGAAAATTCAATGACATGCCACACAGTATACTGGACTGGTAAGCAGAAACTGAAGATTATGTTTTGTGTATCAACCTAATGCTCTGAATGCACTTGAAGTTTTTGGAGTAATTTAACTTGTGAGTAATTTAAAACCTATTTATATTAAGATAACCAGATATAAATTCTGAGCTATAATGTAAAATTTGCAGGTACATGGGCAAACTCCAGCAATATTGTGGGTTTGGTTCCAGACAACCACAATAAAGTAAATATGGCACTAAAGCAAGTCAAATGAAATTTTTGGTTTCACACTATATATCAAAGTTATGTTTATACTATACTGTGGTCTATTAAGGGTGCAATAGCATTATGTCTAAAACACAATGCATATGCCTTAAATAAAAATACTTGGTTGCTAAAAATGCTAACCATCAACTGAGCTTTCAGCAAGTTGTAATCTTTTTCTAGTGGAGGGTCTTGCCTTGATGTTGATGGCTTGATGCTGATCAAGGTGGTGGCTGCTAAAGGCTGAGTTTACTGTTGCAATTTCTTCAAATAAGACAATAGTGGAGTTGGCCCCATAGATTGACTCTTCCTTTCATGAGCTATTTCTCTGAGGCATGTGATGCTGTTTGGTAATATTTTACCCAGAATAGAACTTCTTTCAAAGTGGAGTCAGTCCTCTCAACACCTGTTGCTGCTTTATAAACTAACTTTATGCAATATTCTTAATCCTTTGCTGTCTTTTCAACAATTTTTAAAGCATCTCCACCAGGAGTAGATTCCAATTCAATAAACTGCTTTCTTTGCTAATCCATAAGAAACCACGCTTCAGCCATTAACATTTTATTATGAGACTGCAACAGTTCAATTCCATCTCCAGACATAACTTCTAATTTTAGTCCTCTTGCTATTTCTACTGCATCCACAGTGACTTTCTCCACTGTGGACTTGAGCCCCTCAAAGTCATCCATGAGGGCTAGAATCACCGTCTTCCAAGCTCCTGGTAATGTTGGTACTTGGACCCCTTTCTGTGAATTACGACTGTTCTTAATGGCATCTAGAATGATGACTCCTTTCCAGAAGCTTTTCAACTTACTTTGCCCAGATGCATCTGAGGAATCATTATCTATGGCACCTATAGCTTCCCAAAATGTTTTTCTCAAGGATTATTATTGGATTATTGGATTCAAAGGATAATTATTCCATTTACAGAGCACAGAACAGATTTAGCATAATTCTTAAGGGATTTCCAGAAGGGTAAATGAGCATTGGCTTCAACTTAAAGTCATCAGCTGCATTAACCCTAATAAGAGAGTCAGCCTCTCTTTTGAAACTTTGAAGCCAGTCAGTGACTTCTCTTCAGTCCTAGATGGCATCTTCTTCCAGTAGAAGGCTGTTTTGTCTACATTGGAAACATATTGTGTAGTGGAGCCACCTTCCTTAATAATCTTAGCCAGATCTTCTGGATAACCTGCTGCAGCTTCTACAGCACTTGCTGCTTCACCTTGCACCTGTAGGTCATGGAGACGAATTCTTTCCTTAAGCCTCATGAACCAGCCTCTGCCAGCCTCCAACTTTTCTCCTGCAGTTCTCTCACCTCTCTTCATCTTCACAGAGCTGCAGGGAGTGAGGGCTTTCCTCTAAATTAGGTTTTAGCATGAGGAAATGTTGTGACTCTCTCCATCTCAGCAATAAGGATGTTTCATTTTCTTATCATTTGTGTGTTCACTGAAATAGTACTTTTAATTTCCTTCAATAACATTTTCTTTGCATTCACAATATGGCTAGATGTTTAGTGCAAGAGGCCTAGCTCTTGGTCTGTCTCAGCTTTTAACATGCCTTCCTCACTAAGCATAATCATTTCTGATTAAGCATTTGACTCTTGACTCTTGGTTTTGGCTTAGGTCTTGATCTCAGGGTCGTGAGATTGAGCCCTGTGTTGGGCTCCCCACTAGGTATGGAGCCTGCTTAAGATTCCCTCTCCTCCCTCTGCCCTTCCCACTGGTGTTCTCTCTCTCTCTCTCTTCTTCTGAAATAATTAAAAAATAAATAAATAAATCTTTAAAAAAAAAATGAAGTGAGAGGGCAGCCCGGGTGGCTCAGTGGTTTAATGCTGCCTTCAGCCCAGGGCGTGATCTGGAGACCTGGGATGGAGTCCCACGTCGGGCTCCCTGCATGGAGTCTGCTTCTCCCTCTGACTATGTCCCTGCCCCCCTCTCTCCCTCTCCTCTCTGTGTATTCTCATGAATAAATAATAAAATCTTTAAAATAAACAAATAAATAAAAATAAAAATGAAGTGAGAGATATGTGACTCCTCTATTTACTTGACCACTTAAAGGCCACTTTAGGGTATTTAATTGGCCTAATTTTAATATTGTTGTGTCTCAGGTAGTAGGGAGGCCTGAGGAGAGGGAGGAGAGAGACAAGGGAACAGCTGGTCAGTGGCATAGTTAAAAGACATACAATATTTATGTGGTGCCCCAAGACAATTGTTAATAGTGACATCAAAGATCAGAGACCACCATAACAAATATTATTTAAAAGTTGAAATATTGCAAGAAATACCAAAATGTGAAATATTGTAAGAAATACCAAAATGTGACATTACGTTGCTTACATAATGTAAGCAAATGATATAGGAAAAAATGACACCGATGAGCTTGCTAGACACAGGGTTGCTACACAGCTTCAATTTGTAGAAAATCCAGTATCTGCAAAGTACAAATAAAGTGAAGCATGAGAAAGTGAGGTATGCCTATATATTTTTTAAAGTACCAGGCTCACTGCCCAGGTTTCTCAGCAGGGTTCTCTACCAGGTTCCCAGGTAGTCCTCTCTGCCTTTGGCATTCTTCAGGAGGAAAGACTGACATGCCCCTGGAGTGAAGTGTCAGGGAGGATGCATACACATGACACTTGAATACAGTCCTCTCTTCACTTTTGCTATGTAATGGTTGCTTATTGCGCTCTCCTGAAAGATTCTGTGATGCTTTTAGTACATTTTGTACCATTTGATCCAGTGACCCCAGAGCACTCACTTAAGACCCAAAAGAGTACCTGCCACAGCCAAGTTTCCATGACTGATGGGGAGTGAAGGTCAGACAGTGGATTGCACAGTGTGATGTTTGGCCTTCTGTGTGATGCATTAGTCCCATATACAGGTCAGGGTACACTGTCTGAGGACATGTGGAGAAAAAGAAATACATTTTTGCAGGTACTTCTATGGTAGAAGAGAGACAGTTGAGCTAGGAAAAAAAAAAAAAAAAAACTTCTTGCTGCTGATCTGTAAGATTAAGCCTGGCAGGGATCCCTGGGTGGCGCAGCGGTTTAGCGCCTGCCTTTGGCCTGGGGCGCAATCCTGGAGACCCGGGATGGAATCCCACATCGGGCTCCCGGTGCATGGAGCCTGCTTCTCCCTCTGCCTATGTCTCTGCCTCTCTCTCTCTCTCTGTGTGACTATCATAAATAAATAAAAATTAAAAAAAAAAAAAAGATTAAGCCTGGCAGAGAGTATCAACTCTGGCAAACTTGAGACACTCAATCAGTTGGCTATGGCATGTCCGTCACCAAGTCCTGTTTGCCTCCCTTTCGGATTATTTCTTGCTATCACCTGTGTCCCTCAATCCTCATTGCCACTTCGTAGTTGGATTTCTTCAACAGATGGTTCATCGTATTCTCATTCAATAAACATTTACTGTGAGTCAACTCTGTGCTAATTGTGGGGCCAAGCACAGGGTTCCCTCAAGGAACTCACAATCTACTGAAGGAGTCAAATGTACTGATCACCAAATAGTGGGGTAAGGACAACCAGAGAGACCAATGCAGGATGTGATGGCACCATGGAAAAGATTGGGCTTATCCAGTTTTGGGGATCAAGGAGATTTGATGTCTAATTACCAAAAAACAAGGAGATGGGGTAAGTATGGAAAAGGGAGGTGGGAATCTAATAAAGCCAAAAAAAAAAAAATGGAAAAGGGAAAGTGGCAGATGAGCAGATGAGTAGATATATGTAAAGATCTAGTGTGAAGGTTTGTTCCTAAAGACAACAGCAAATTCAGGATTAATGGAACAAAGTAGGGGCAGGAGTGAGAAGTAAAGCTGGAATAATGATATAGAGGCCAGATCAATAGAAAACCTGTATGTCATATTAAGAAATTCGGATTTTATATCCCTCAGTCAATGGGGAACCATAGGAGGACTTTAGACATTATCAAATTTGTGTTTTAAAAAGTTCACTCTAACTGTAGTGTGGGAAATAGATTTTTTGTGTAATCATTTGCTTAAAATTTCTATGTAATCATTTGCTTAAAATTTAACTACTATAATTGCATACAGATCCACACATAGACTATTATGATCATTTTACATGGGGTTTGGGTTTTGCTTTTCACAAATCAGATATAACTTTATCTGCAGTAGAAATAGCTCTTGCAAAGGATGTTGATGTCAATTAGTTTTACCTTAAATAGCATTTTAATTTAATTTTGTGAATAGATTATCTATGAAAATGATTCAAAATTCAGAAAGCTCAAAGGATGTGAAAAGTATAACACCATCCTGATCTGTCACTATCCAGCTCCCCTTCCTACAGCAACAAATGTTATTAGCTCTTGTATGTTCTTCTATAGAAACTTTGTACTTATAAAAACTATATATGTTTATATATTCTTCATAAGATATATTTGCTTGTATCTTCTTTATTTACCTTTTAATACCATGGTAGTTTAAATACACATTACCCTTTGTCTTCATTCCTCACACAATCTGATTTGGACATCTTATGTCAGTATTTACTTTCTCATCATTATAGCTGCTTAGTGGGTGGTTGTGAGCCTGTCCTATAGCTTAGTTAGCCATCTTTAGTCATGAACGTAGAGATCGTTTCCAGTCTTCTGATTTTGCAGGCAATGCTGCAATTAGTGATGCTGTTGTTTTCATTTCACACATGTGAAGGTGCATCTGTGGTATGAATTCCTAAAAATGGGATGGCTGGATCAAAGTATGTGCTTCATTCTTTGCTAGGACCAAATTTCCCTCCATAGAAGTAGTACCAGTTTAGATTCCCACCAGAAAGGCTTGAGTTTGCCAATCAGGTATGTTATCAAATTCCTAGGTCTCTGGAATCTGATACATGAAAAAAAATACTACCTTATTTTCATTTTTTTTTAAGTAGGCCCCACACTCAGTGTGGAGCCCAACATAGGGCTTGAACTCATGACCCTAAGATCAACTGACCCTGAAATTTACCGACTGAGCTACCCAGGTGCCCCATCTTTCTTTAATTTTAATTTGCATTTGCATATAATGAGACTGAGCCTCCTTTCCTATGAATAAGAGCCAATTGATTTTGTTGTCCTTTGAAGTATCTATCCATATCCTCATCTTGTTTTGCTAATGGCTTGTTGATCTTTTGCATATTTATTTATAGAAGTTCTTTATAAAGATAAAGAGACATTAGTCCTATACCTGTGATATGAGTTGGAAATATTTTTCCATGTTTGTCATTTGTCTTTGACAGTGTTTATGGTGATTTTTGCAATGCAGAAAAAGTTTATTGTTAAGTAGTTGTATTTAGTCATCTATTATTTTATAGGCCTTTGAATTCTGTGTAACAGTTTAAAAGTATTTCCCATCTCAAGACTACACAAAAACTATGATTTCTTTGAGTCCTTCCATGACTTCAGTTTTTATTAACAACCCATATGAAATTACCAATATTTAACAATTTTGACCTTTACAGAAATGGCCATATGGTTCAATCTCATACATTTAATTCTCTGATTCACTTGTATTCTGGTACAAGATATGAGGTCAAGTCCAACTTAATGTTTTTGCAGATACCACCTCAACTAAAGCCATCTTTTCCCACTCATTTCTTTAAAGTTTTTATTTAAATTCCAGTTAGTTTTTATTTAAATTCCAGATATAGTTAAATATCCAGTGTGATATTTGTTTCAGGTATAGAATTTAATCATTCAACACTTCCATACATCACCTGGTGCTCATCATGACAAGTTCCTTCCTTAATTCCCATGCCCTATTTCACTCACCCACCCCCACCTACCTTTCCTCTGTGAACCACAAGTTTGTTCTTTAGAGTTAATAATCTGTTCCTTGGAATGCCTCTCACCCTCTTTTTTACCCTATGTTTGTTTTGTTTCTTAAATTCCACATGAGTGAGATCAAATGGCATTTGTCTTTTTCTGACTTATTCCACTTAGCATAATACTCTCTAGCTCCAACCACATTATTGCAAATGGCAAGGTTTCATTCCTTTTTATGGCTAAGTAATATTCCACTGTGTGTGTGTGTGTGTGTGTGTGTGTGTGTGTGTGTGTTTACACATACCACATCGTCTTTATTCATTCATCAGTTGATGGATACTTGGGCTTTTTCCATAGTTTGGGTATTGTAGATAATGTTGCTCTACACTTGGGGTGCATGTATTCCTTTCAATTAGTATTTTTGTGTTCTTTGGGTGAATACCTAGTAGTGTAATTGCTGGATCATAAGGTAGTTCTGTTGTCAACCTCTTGAGGAACCTCTATACTGTTTTCTGGAGTGGCTGCACCAGTTTGCATTTCCACCAACAGTGCAGGAGGGGTCCCCTTTCTCCTTTTCCCACTCATTTTTAATGCCAACTCTCATATACCAATTTGGCAAATGCAGTTGTATTTGTTTCTGATTTTTGAGACTTTCCTATTGATTTGCCTACTCAATTGTTGTTTTAATTATTTAGATTTTATATGTTTTAGTATCTCCTTAATTTTGTCAGAATTTTCATGTTATGCATTTCTCCATGTAAATTTAGAATTTTCTAGTCTGGTTCCTAAAATAAACTAATAGTAATCTTGTGTGCATTTTTATTAAGATCACGTTGAGTATATAGCTGAGAGCAAATCACCATTTTTATGACATTACATTTTCTAAAGTAGCTTCTTAACTGTGTCCACTCTCCCCTTCTCTGATCTGCTGCCACCTGACTAATCTGCCTCAAGCACCAGCTTCATTATATCATGTCCCTGGTTTTCCCTAATCCGCATTTTTTTTGTTTCATGTATTTTCCCTTAAGATATCTGCCATGTCCCCCTCTCACCCCTCCACTAACTAAAAGCCATGATAAATCCACTCATCCATCCAGTTCACATCTTCAAGTGAAATCTTGCTTGGCTAGTGTGACACTCCACTGTCCCTCCCTTCCATGAAGTTTCTGCTCTGTGTCCCCAGTTGGGACTAAATTATGCATGACATTTTTTTTACACAGGTATATTCACCTTGAGTGGCTTAGGTTTCAAAAGGAATAATTAAACATTTAATTACATTGACATTAATCCCAAATCACTATGGTTGAAATAATGATGCATACTCAGATTTTTAATTTTTTCGGATCTGCATATGCCTTAACTTCTTGAGTGTATAGAATATATGTCTCCTTCCATTCCTTCAATTTGTCAACAAATGTGTATTGCATGCCTTTGATAGTCATTGGATATTTGTATCAATCAAATTCAGCTAAGTTAAGCAGCAATAACAAATACCTAATCACCGTGGTTTATGACCATAAAAAATTATGTTTTGCTCATTACATGTCCATCCCCATTCAGCTTTGACTCCACTCCAAATCTTCAAGGCTCAGATTAAAGGTGCTGCCCTATCTAGGACATGTTGGTCTTGTGGCAAAGGGAAAGAACAGTGGTGAAACCATGTGGAAACTCTTAAGGCTTCTGCTTAGAAGTGGCCCATGACAATTCCACTTATATTTTATTGGTCAAAAGAAGCCACATGACTAAGTCTGACATCAGTAGAACTGGAAACATAATGTTTTGGTAGAGAGGGGCCCTTTAGTGAAAGGTATTGAATACTTTTAAATGTATTTTTAAAAATTTTTTTAAGACACTGAATCTTTTTAACAAATAGCACAAATTAGCACAGCAATACAGTGGTGAAAAAGGCAGATATAATACTGATCTCACAGAGCTTACAAGCTAGCAGGAAGTATGGACACTAACCAAATAATAACACAATTGTTACAAATGCTCCAAAAGAGGAGAGGATGTTAAGCCTCATAGTCTGGGTAAGCTAACATAGTCTAGGTGATTTAAAAGACCCCCTTCCTACCACCACTAAGATCTATTTTAAAGTTAATAGAAATTAACTAGGCAGGAAAGAGAGATGCCTCTTGGTCAAATGCTTCAAATAACAAAGTCATTCAAAACTGTTGAGCATACTTATTTGACCAAGATGCGTTAGATTAGCATCCTTCTAATTTGCAGATTTTCTAATTCTGAGTTCAAGGAAAATGCCCTTTTCGAAGGCTCAATATTCCACAATTCCTTGGTAATATGTTTCTCCCATATAATAAGTCAGAGATGACTTTATAATTGCACTATTGTGTCAACATTTTCACTGGTTTTAGGGAACCCTAAATGACAACTTGCAATTAGGCCTCAGCCTTAAAGTACTATTGTACTTTTCTACAAACGGCAACATAGGAGTCTTGATATTTACACTATCTATATATTTGCACAATATATGTAATATATGTTGGATCTTCCTTGGTCTAAAAATCCAATGCCATCCACAAAAACAGTTGGTAGTAATTACAGACTGAGAGAATGGTTTAATCATTTCAAATGGGAATGTCCCCTATCCCTAACATGTAATTATTAGGCCATTTCCACTTTCATAAGATGATATTACGCTCAATTATTTACTGAGAAATAAATGAGTAAACTAATAATGATGCTGGGGTCTTAGTCTTGCTTTCCTAATGGATGCTTCAGAAGAGAGCCTTTGTAATTCTGTCTCCATACCATATGTCTCTGTTGACATTAAAATGCTTAGTTCCAAATGAGTTGGCTTCATTCAAGCATCTTAATTCAAGAGTGGATGATTAGATCTTAAGCTAAAAACCTATTAGGATGTAAGCACTTGTGTTTTTGAAAGGTATTAAGGGAACATCATAGTGTGGTTGTAGATAAATCCTCCCTATCTAGTAGTGGGCTGGCAAAAATCTCATTTGATCTACAAACATTACTGTCTAGCTTCATGTCAAAGTTAAGCACAGAATGAGAAATCTGCCAAGTGTTTGTTATGTAATACACAGACTGGATGGTGACTATTTTCATTCTTTGCTAGTAGTAGTTTCGGAGATCCTGTCTCTGGGCAGAGATCATCGGAGAGGCCTATGTATCTTTTCCAGGCAAAAACACCCTGAATAAGATTCTGAGCTCCAAGCAAGGAATCCACCTTCATATAGGACCTCAAAAGTGAATGCCCCACTGTGGTGGGATTATGTGCCCATGGGGTTTCTTAAATGGGCCCCATGCTGCAAAGCTAGCAGTGTGGGTAGAAGAGGACAAATCACATTGCAAACATTTTCGATCCCTTTGAGGAAGCACGGATCTAAATAAAACCCAGTGCTATGATTATTCCTGCTTTTATTTAACCACATGTGTGGTCCCAACTAATAGGAATCTCCCCCGCTTGCCATTAATTTGCTTTAGTCCTTCTGTAATCCTATCAACAGCAGGGCACAGTGATCTTCATATGGGGAATGGGAAAATCAGTTGATAACCATCTGCCTAATGTTTTGGCAGAAATTTAGCTTACCGAGCTACTACCAAGTTTGGACTCCTTGTCAGGAACAGACATTTCTACTACAGGGAGAATAGAACATCCCAGGTTGGAGATTGCCTAATTATGTTCTGACAGGTGATCTGTAGGGCTCCTGATGACAACAGTCCTGAAGAAAGACAGACACGAGTCATTTATCACTATCTAACTTCAGAGGCATGGACTAGTTTCTCCCTCTTTTCCTCCCTCCTTCCTTCCCTCCTTCCCTCCCTACCTCATTCCCCCCCTCCTTATCTCTTTCTTTCCTCTTTTACTTTTTTTTTTTTTTTTCCATGTAAAAACTACCATGGATACAAAGAACCAGTAAAGGTGCACTTTGATTAAAATTGCATGGGGAGCTTTGGTAGCTCATACCTCTCTGACTATGACCTTTGGTTTTCCCTCTTGGTTCACATCAACTGCTGACAGCTCATTAGAAACACAGATAACCATGAAGGAATAAGAAAGAAATGCTTTATAAGAACAGGAATGTAAATTGCTGCAAGAAAAATGTCAGATTTATTTGTCAAAGTACTTATTGACTTAAACATGAAAAATAAGAGCAGACCTCCCAGATTAACTTATATTGATGATACCTCTTAACTGCATCCTCTCCCACCCCCATCCCCAAGGAGCTTTGAGTATCATCAAGATATTATCTGGGCCAAACATGCAAATTAAAATGGGACCATAGGTTCAGAACTTGAAAGAAAGTTTCAGGTTCTTAGGCTTCATGAAAATAAACATTTTCATGAAAATCCAAATCAAAAAATTGGGAACTGAGACCATGGTCAGAGTCAGGGTGGGCAATGGGAACTTTACAAGAGAAATATCCCTATTAGGATGAATTTTCCCATTCTCACTTAACTAGAAGAAATGTTGAGTCACTGGAAGTTAATCAAATTTTAAAAACTCTAAAATATTATGATACTTATGTGGCAACTGGATTTTTGGACCCTGGCTCTATATTTGATGATATTAACAAACTGCTGTCAACTTACGAAATGATATTGTGTTTTTTTCTGTTAAAGGTACTTCTCTTTTAGAGATACATACTGAAGAAATCTTAATATTTTAGAGATACATACTAAAATATTTATGAAAAAAATATACTTCATCTTTGATCTGCTTCACAATAATATTGGAAGAAGGAATACATGGAGATATAGATAAAACAAGATTGGCCAGGAGTTGGACAGTGTTGAAGCTGGGTGACGGGCACGTTAAAGACTCAGTGTATTATTTTATTTCATGTATGTTAAAAATGCTTCATAATAAAATTTTAAAAGAAAGAAAAGAATTATTATAAAATATATCAGATACACAAAGATGTAATAAAGAACAATCTGGTAGACACTGATCTTCCAACTCTCCACTTGAATAATTAAAACAAAGAAATTTGTTTGAAAAAAATTATAAAGCAACTCTTTTCCTTCAATTATCTGGCTACATTTGTGCAGTCCCATTGGGAAGATAGTGGCTAAAGTTGACTCATTAAAACTGGTAACAACTCAAATGTTTACTCCAGCCAGCTAGAGTAGATTCTCCAGCTAGTGAGGCAACATGATGCCTGCCATGGTTCTGTTGAGCTAACTCAGCCTTGAGAATCACAAATACCTGGATCTAAATCCCTGCTCAACTATACTGTGTGACCTCCAGTCAAGTTCTAACCTCATTTATAAAGAAAACATGTTTAGTAATTCCAACCTCAAAGGATTACAAGCAATGACTGTAAATCACCTAGCTGGCACTGAGCGAATAGTAGCTATTTTATTTGACGTATTGGGAAAAGACATTTGGACATTTCCTAACTGAAATGTGTGAGAATCTCTGAACAAGCAGTAAATAAGTGATGTATGGCTAGTTGATAAAGCTCAGTTTGCTGCTTATCAGAGGAAAAGGTATCATCACCTTGAAAGAGTGTTAATAGCACCCAGGAGTGGGGAAGACAGAGTTAGGGCATTTATGAGTTAGAGGGGGTCTGACTGAAGGTAGGTCTTTCAGTGGCAGTATAAGGGGGCACTTAAGTAAAACTGGGGAAAATTTGTTATATTATAGTTAAAGATTGGTAGATTGGTAGACAGAGTTGGGAGGATTTCAAAAGAACTCTTGAAGAATGAATCATCTTTTGAAGTGATCTATTGTCCCCAAAAAAGAGGAGATGATAGGCGAAGGGATAAATGGGTTTGGGGGAATTTCTTGAAACAAACAGTAAATTGTCTGCAACTCTAGCTTTCTGAGCAAGAGTTTTCCGGAAAAATAAAGTTAGATGAATGCAGTCGAATAGTAAAATTATATTAATATAAACAGTAAGCTGAATGGGTATAGATTATTTTTGTTCTCATATAGATATATATATATAGGGACTTTAAGAAACATTTCTGTCCTATCTATTTTTATTTTTAGGTCCCAACATGCACAGGGATTATATGATATAAAAATACATTTCCTCAAAATTAGCTTCCTTTATGATTACACTTGCAACTCACACGTTCTCTATTGCTTTCTGTGGCCTTATTTGAATGTTTCAGCCTATCATTAGAATATTATTGTAGCTTTATAACTGTGATTCTCAACCCTGCCTGGACATTAGAATGAGGTGGGGTGGTTCTGAAAGTCCCAAAGCCCAGGTCCCACCTCAGGCCAATTAAATCAGAATATCTGAAGTTAAGACCTGGACATCAGTAAGTTAAACTCTCCTGATGTGCATCTAAGGTTGAAAACAGCGTGATGCCTGGATGGAGAAACAGAAGCTTGACTGGTTAATTATAAGACCCAAGTTAGGTGGTTCAATGGTTGAGCATCTGCCTTTGGCTCAGGTCGTAATGCCGGGGTCCTGGGATCAAGTGCCACATCAGGCTCCTCTCAGGGAGCTTGCTCCTCCCTCTGCCTATGTCTCTGCCTTTCTCTGTGTCTCTCATAAATAAATGGATAAAATCTTTTAAAAAAAAAGGCCCAAGTTAGATTCTGACACTAACTACTGAGTGCTAGAAATTGGAGCAGCTTTCTAGTGCCCTTAAATTTCAATAGAAATATTAATAATGACACAGGTGTTATGTGCAAACATCCTGCCCTTTAAAGTCTAGGATCAAATTGTATCAAATTTCCCAGGAATTTAAAGTTTCATGGCAACCTTCATCTTTGATTACTTATTCCACTAACTTCCTTTTCTTCACTGTCTTATCCTCGTGTTGTTCCTTTATTCAACTCTGGCATTGATTCTCTTTCTTTGACTCGCACGTGTACTGCATCATCCCAGTGCCTCCCCTCCCCCAGCCGCTCCACAAATGCTTGTATAAGCAGATGTAGCTGATTTTGTGGGAGGTTGGGAAGATAAAAGAGGTCTTACATCGCAAAAGCAGAAAAACTTTAATGTAGAATATTAGATGTCAGATATCTATGACCTGGAAAGTCCTTTGGCCGCTTTGCATGCTGTACAGTTACCACCCCCACTCACCTTCCTTCTCCCACTCTCTTTCTTCTTTGCCTCTCTCTCAAGAAAAAATAAAAATTCATACCATTGTATTATGCAGAACATTCTGGCTGTTTCTAGCCTCATCTCTACACTCAGCTTTGGAATTCTTTTTGCATATCCAAAACTCATTAATGTTCTCTGATAAACAGTGAAACATCTATTCTAGGTAGTACCTTCTCCCTCTCCACTAGATACTTTTAGGAAAAGAAAGCACTAGAGAAGTGTTACTACCACTCTCATAAGAATTTTGACATTCCTTTCCCAATCTCTTAGAATACATAAACAATATTCGTTTAGATTTTAAATAAAAACTTTTTTCTGCTATAATAATTTAGTTTAACTCAGCTAATGATTATGCCTATTATGGTAGATGTTAAGAAATCTAAACTACAAGGATGATAGATCTTCCAGAAAGAATCAGTTTAGTTGAGGCATAAGACAGACTCTTAATTAAGACCTAGTTAAGTATAATACAAGAGACTTACTTGTATATCCAATGAACTCAGCTTCTAAGAATTTATTTCAGTTCATTGACATTCACCTTTCTGAGATCCGTAATCTCAAATATTAGATGTTCGCAAAACACCGGGCTTTTTCACAATCCCATTTCTAGTAATACATATGGCCAAGCCACAATTTGTATACTTTTTTGACCTTTGGTCAAATTTTCTCACTTCACTGATCAGAAGTCTGGATTGATATATGGCTTAAAGAATGAATGGAGAACTTTCATTTCCAAGATAAGTACCTGAATCAGTCCTCCTTTTACAGACAATTAAAATTCTTATTATATATAGGTACATATATATACATATATATAAAATCTATCATCTATCTATATCTCAACTTAAATCTGTCAATGAACTCTCAAGAAAGGAAGTAACTTTCAGTTAGGAACTGAAGCCATTTGTTGAGCTCGATGAACTTGAACTCCTGTTTTCACAGTTTCCAAGATCCAGGGAATGGCAGACAAGTCCCAGGGCTTACCACGATGGAGAATCCACAAACCTGTATTCCAAAGAGCTATTCATTCTGAGTAAAAATGAACTAAAAGCAACAGTACCACTCCTCTTTACCCTCGCCTTCAGTCAAGAAAATATATTGTTATAAACAATGTTGACCAAAGGTTAAAAAAAAAAAAAAAGGTAAAGAAATCACTATTGAGAACTTGGAGCTACAGCTCATATTAGGTTTATAATCTGAAATCCCACTCCCTGAGTGGTCTGCAAACCTCAAGCCAAGAATTTAGTTGAGAGTGACCCTATACTAGTCATGTCACAAAGTGCATGGTAGAAACAAATGTAGAGCCCCTCTAAAGAACACATCTTTCTAAGCCCCAAAGAATCTCAAACACAATTCCAAGAATAATGAGCAGACCACCATAGAAATTGGCTAAATATACAAGGAAATAAAGCACCATGAGCTAGAATTAAAACAAACAAACAAACAAAAAAAGCCACACACAAAACAGATACTGACTTGTGACTTCAGATCCTGGGAGTTTCAGACACAAACAATAAACTGTTTAATATCTTTAAAGAAATAAATGACAAACTCGAAAATATGTGCAAGAAACAAACTATAAAATTCGACAAAGCAGATTTTTAAAGAACCAAATTGAACTTCTAGAAATGAAATATTAAACTCTTAAAATAAAAAACTTAATGAAATAGGAAATTACTGTTGGTTTTCTTAGGTGTAGTAATAGTGCGGTAGTTCTCCACCAAAAAAAATTTGTTCTTGTCAATTAGAAATCAGTGTCAAGATATTTGCAGATCAAATGTCATCTCAGATCAAATTATATGATGTCCAGACTTTGCTTTAAAATACTTTAAGAAGGACGTGTGGGTGTCTCAGTGGTTGAGCATCTGCCTTCAGCTCAGGTCGTGATCCCGGGGTCCTAGGATCGAGTCCCACATGGGGCTCTCTGCAGGGAGCCTGCTTCTCCCTCTGCCCATATCTCTGCCTCTCTTTGTGTGTCTGTCATGAATAAATGGATAAAATCTTTTAAAAAATAAAATAAAATGCTCTAAGAAAAAGTTGTTTAAAGATGGTATGTGGAGAAATATTAAATAAAATTGTTAAAATGTTAATTATTGAAACTGAGTAATAGGCATGAGGAGGGTTTTTTAATCCCATTCCCTCTATTCTTGTGTTTGTCTGAAAACTGATATGTTTGTTTATTTAAGAGACAGGGAATGTATGTGCTTCACTTTGGTGAGTCCAGATATTTTTATTGTGTCCTTTAAATTAGTTCTTTCAAGTATGATTTTTTAAAATATGTGATTATCTTAAGCAATTTCAAGTCACATGACTATAATAGGTATGATACATGTATAAATTTTCACAGCCTGAGACAGACTATAAACAGATGCTACATTAGGGAGAAAAAAAAAGTGAAATGGGGAGGTTTGATGGCAGATTAATGAAAGCTGGAAGGAAAGTTTGCAAACTGTAGAAACCGAAATAGAAATCTGTGGAAATTATCCAGAAATCGGCACAGAATAACAAAATCATAGAAAATACAAGTGCCGACCAGGCCACATGGGGAATGTGATGAGAGGGTGTGCTGTAGGTGTGACACAGGTCCTGGAGAGGCGGCAGGATGAGAATGAGGCAGCCTCAGTATTTGAGGAGAGAATGGCTAAGGAGTTTCCAGAACTGATGAGATGTGTCAACCCTCAGATTCAGAAGCCCAACTAATCCCAAGCAGTATAATGACAAAGAAATTTATACCTAGACACATTATTGTGAACCTGAAACAGAAAGAAAACACAACACACAAATGCAGCCAGAAGCAAAATGAAGAAAGACCTAAGACAGAACCAGGTAGCAAAGGCATGTTCTTTAGAGAAGCAGGTTTGGTTGCTCCCTTGCCAACAATGAAAGCCAGACAGGGATGCAACAGTATCTCTAATCTGCTTGATAGCAAAGAACGACCTGGCATTCTATGCCTCATGAAAACATGCTTCAGAAATGAAGATTAAATCAAGACATTTCAAACATGCAGAATCCGAGGCAGTTTGTTGCCAGCAGATTCTCTAATGGCAATGCCAGAGGACATTCTTTGGCCATCAGGAAAATGTTCCCAAATCATACATGAATCCAAGATGCCACACAGAAAGAAGAGCACAGAATGTGGTAAATATGTAAGCAAATAGAATGAAGTATTTATATAAAAAAATAAGTAATGTCAGGCCAATCTCACTCAAGAACATAGCATAGTTCCTAAGGAAAATCTTAGAAAACCACACCAGCCATGCTCCAAAAAGGAAAATAGATCTTGGATTTATTTCAGGAATGCAAAATTGTTTAATATTTGAAAATTAGTGTACTCACTGACAGATTAAAAGGAAAATTGTACCATCTTCAGTAGATACCAAAAAAATTGCTAAAATTGAATATGCATTTTATGATCTAAATTCTACCAAAGATAAAGATTTCTTATGCAAATGGGCAAAGAGGGTTACTCCCTTAATCTGAAAAAAGGTATCTATAAAAACTTAAAGTAAATACTATATTTAGTAATAGATTAAGATGTTAAAAGCATTTACTTTAAGATTAGGGAAAATACAAGAATATCCGCTACCACCCCTTGTATTCAAACTTGCACTGTAGATCCTGGCTAGCATACTAAAACTAGGAAAGGAAATAGAAAAAAAGATCAAAACTGTCATTATTTGCTCATGATAGCATAAGTATGAATATAGAAACTCCAAAAAATGTAGGTTAATTTTTAGAATTTATGAGAGGGTTTGGCAAGCCTGCCAGATTAAAAAAAAATCAATATAGAGAATCAACTATATTTTTCTGGCCTGGGTGGCTCAGTCAGTTGAGTGTCTGACTCTTGATTTCAGCTCAGGTCATGATCTCAGGGTTGTGAGGTGGAGCCAGCTTTAGATTCTCTCTCTCTTCCTCTCCTTCTGCCCCTCCCCCCCAAAATATAAAATAAATAGGAAAAATCAACTACATTTCTAAACACCAGTATCAAATAGTGAAGACAAAAGGGCACTACACAGCTCTACAATGAACAATCTACAGC
Source organism: Canis lupus baileyi (assembly GCF_048164855.1). Taxonomy (NCBI): domain Eukaryota; kingdom Metazoa; phylum Chordata; class Mammalia; order Carnivora; family Canidae; genus Canis; species Canis lupus. Next base: position 36,242,525 of record NC_132847.1, on the reverse strand, counting down.
TACACACAGTGACATGTATGAAACTCACAAACATAATGAGGAGTATAAGAAGCAAGTCACAAAGGAAGGTATACTTTATTGTTCCACTTAAAGTTTAAAGACAAACACAACTAATTTATGGTTGTGGAATGCACACATAGGTAGCCACACAATAACAAAGAACAAAGGAATGATTGTTGCAAAAAAAGGATGCTGGTGTCTCTGGGAGAAGGCAGAGAGCGTACTACAAGGGCTAATACGATTCCAGTAATGTACTGTTTTTGACTTTGTGGAACTTATTTTCAGCTCTTTAATTATTAGCAATGTACTATGTATTTATACTCTTCTGACATATTTCATAATTGTTAAAAAGCCGAAGAGTGAATGGTGGTAACAAAATTTGGTAGAAGTCAAATGTCTGCATAAGGAAATAGTAGCTATAGTATCTATGTGTTGTTGTTGTTGTTGTTGTTGTTGTTGTTCTGTTTCCCAACATCTGATCACGATGAAGCATGAGGTTGATGATACCATCAGAGACCGTTCACTCTTATTTGGTCAGAACGTCAATGATTACCAATGTGCTTATGACTTGCAAAACTCAATTTCTATTGCTTCTGCCACCCATGTGTCAGTTTCTTCTAGATCTGCCTTCCAGTCATTGCCACTCGAATGACCTATTGTCACCTGAAACTACGGGTCTGGTTTGACAACCTATGTTGGGTTTGCAAATGCTCTTCATTTTTTTAGATTGCATTTATTTATTTGAGAGAGAGAGAGAGAGCACAAGCAGGGGAAGGGGCAAAGGGAGAGAGACAAGCAGACTCCCCGCTGAGCAAGGAGCCCAATCCGGGGCTCAGTCCTGGGACCCCGAGATCATGACCTGAGCCAGAGTCAAATACTTAACCAACTGAGGCCTCCAGGCACCTCTGTGAATGCTCTTCTCAATATACGGTCTCTTGCTAGGTGAGTTCAGCCATTGCCTTGGTTTTAATACCATCTGTATACTACATCTCCCGAACATCTCCTTCCAAACCTAAGCCTCTCTTGTGAGTTCCAAGTTCATATACCCAAGTCCCTATCTGCTGTCTCAATTTGACTACTGCATTGACATCTCAAACCCACACACTGAATACACAAGTTTACCTGAATAGGGGCATGAAAATCATAATCATGCTTGGAAAGTGACAATAGTTGTGTTTTGCTGGTCTTAGTGGAGGGGCCTGGCCAGAGATGTAGAGAATGTAACAAGAAAAAATAGTTTAGGGACATATAGTGAAGAACCTTTGATGTTTTGCTTGAGAGTTTGGACTTTGTGAACAATAGGAGAGGGTCATATAGGAATTTTTATTTTCTGTCCACTTATTCTTGGAATATGTATTTTTAAAAGATTTTATTTATTTATTTATTTGAGAGATAAAGAGTAAGTGAGAAGAGAGAGAGAGCAGGGGGAGGGGCAGAGGGAGAGGGAGAAGCAGACCCCCTGCTGAGCAGGGAGCCCAACTGGGGGCTTGATCCCAGGATCCAGGGATCATGACCTGAGCTGAAGGCAGATGCATAACCAACTGAGCCATTCAGGGGCCCCCACAGAATAAGTATTAGGTGCTGACCTACTATGTGCTTGGCACATTTGTGGTTAAGCCAGAGTCAGGTGAAGTGGGATTCCTAAGAGTGTTAAGAGGTAGAATGCACTGGAATTGGTGTCAGGTTAGAACAAACAGGATGGAGAAGGGTGGCCAGAAAGAGGACTGAGGATGGCACCAAAACTTGGGGGCAATCGGGGGAATGGCAACTCCTGTACCTGAGGCAGGTGATAGAGAAGGAGGGGAAAGAGGAAAGAGGGATGTCGGGGCACCTGATTTCAGCTTGGACGGTGAGCCTGACTTGCCTCCGGGACTTGCAGTAGCTAATTAAGGGCACAGGATTATGTTTTAGGAGAGGAGCTTAAAAAAAAAAAAGAGAGAGAGAGAGAGAGGAGCTAAAGACAAAGGTATTGGTTTGGGACTTCATCTATAGGAAGTAATAGTTGAGCATGGTGGCTGAAGTCAGGTGGCATGAGGTTGCCAATGAGAAGTGAGAGAATGATAAATCCTACTACGTGCAAGAAAAAAAAAGGCATCGGCAAACCAGTTAGTCCCAGTATCGCCGTAACTAGCTACGTGGGCTTGAGCTCCCTTTGCCCATTTTCTGTCAGTGCCTCCTACTGTCCCATTACTTATCCTGGGAAGGAAAAAGCCACCACCACAGGTCCGCAGGAGACTTGTGGGTTGGTAGTTGTTATAACTGTCGGAAAAGCTTGCCTGCCAGGGTCCTGGAGACTGGCTGGGGCACGAGCACTGCCCGGGCTAAAGCCTTGTGCGGGGGGTCCCTGGCTGACTGCTGTTCCTCTACCTGACAAAATGACACATCTGTAGTCATACATGTTATTCACACCGCTACTACTAATACAGATAGCAGCTCATGGTTTGTTGGGCATTGAATTGCGTTTCCTCCCACCCCTCCCCCACAAAAAGTTGTGCCATAACCCCCAGAAATGTCAGAATGTGACCTACTTTGAAATAAGGGCTTTGGAGAAGTAATCAGGTCACACAAGGTGCCCCCTTAAGAAAGGGAAATTTGACATGGAGACAGACAAGCTCTTGGGAGAGTAAGTGACAAAGAAGGTAGAGGTCTGGGTGAGGCACCTGCCGGGCCACCCAGGGGCAGCTAGAGCAGATGCTCCCTCCCAGCCCTCAGGAGGAACCAGCCCTGCTGACATCTTCTAGCTTCCAGAACTGGGAGATGCTCGATTCCTGTTGTTGAAGCCACCTAGCATGCGGGACTCTGTCACAGGAGCCCTAGCAAACTGGCACCTGCTTGTGTATTACTCAGTATTTTACCAAATGCATTTTTTGCTCATTCTCAGTTAATCCTCACAACCTCCTGTGGAAGGCATCATCAGTGACCCTGTTCTCAGGGTTGGAAATGAAAACCACCAGCAGTTTGGGTTTCTGTGACAGACACAGGGAATTTAATGGAGAGAAAGTCAGCACATTTCATCTGTGGGGCACAGCACTGTATGCCACATGAATATCACAGTGGCAGAGTCTGCTGGTTATTAAGCAGGTGGGATCTGGAGTCAGTCTCCTCAGTTCAAATCCCAATCTGGTGGCTCAGGCTGTGCAATCCTGAACAAGTTCCTTAACCTCACTCTGGTACAATGGAGAAAATTAGTAGCACCAAAGGTTCTCCTGAGGATGAAAATGAGCTAATTCCTGCAAAATGTTTAGCATAGTGCTTGCTGCATCACTATGTGTTCAATAGCTAATTTTTAAAAATATATTCATAGAAAATTACAGGGAGTAGAGAAGCTCTTCGGTAATTACGAGGGTAATACAATCTTTGCCGCCTGTGTAGTCCATAGTTGCGTGGTAAAAGTACTGTGCAAAAGGTCGCTGCTGAAGGCATCGTGCATATTCAGTGGTCTCCAGCTGTCCGGGCCTGAGGGATGTCAGCTGCTGCTTATTCCACAGGCGAGCATTGCTACTTGGTGCTTCTCCTTAGGGCCCATCCAGTCATCAATACGGAAGGTCCGCTCCCTAGGTCAAGTCCTTCTTAGCCTGCAAAGGAGCTCTTTGTGTTAGGAATAAGGATTCAAGCCATCTCATGGGATGTCCTGCAAATGAAAAGAGAAGAGTTGGGGGTTATATGCAACCGGGAATGAATCAGTTAAAAGGTCAGAAAGTAAAGCATGAGTTTTGATATAAATGGAGCCCACATGCTTTGAACTCTAAAAATCACTGCATAAGTTTTCACTATAAGCAAGTTCACCATAAAGGGATTTCACTACACAAATAACAAGTAGAGGAATGCAATCACCATCCTGAATTTTAAAAATGCAATTAAGATTGGTGCAGACCCACTGAGACTTGCCAAACCCCGCTTTAAATAACAGTTTGGAGAATCACAAACTTCAATTACTTTTGGCAATGTCTTGGTTTTCCATGAGGCATGATAGGTTATTAAATGTCATAACTATTTAGTTTGCAAATGAATAGTTTATCCCATATTCAATTAGGTTGGTTTTTCCTTCTCTCTTTCTCTCTCCCTCTCTCTGTGTCTCTATCCCTCCCTCCCTGGATATCTCCCCCCTTTCCTCCCTCCCTCTCTCTTTCCCTCTCTCCTTCCTTCTCCTGCTCTCTTCTTCAGCCTATTCAAAGAATTGACAATAATTAAGGGAAAGATGTCAGGGGGCCAGTTTTTTCATCCAAGCTATCTCTATGGGGTTACCTAGGGTAGAACCTGGCTCCGTCCTGTAAACTTGATACCCAGCTTCTACCATCAGTGGTGGCTATCATAATGATATAGTTAGAATTGTAGTTGTATATTCCATGCAACGCCTTTCAAACCATTCTGAATATTTCAGAAAAATATTTCATATTTTTCCTTAAGACCTTTATGGAGTAGATTTATTATTATTTTTAAAGTCAATGAGGCAACATGAAAAAAATTCAAAAAGAAAATGGAATATCCACAGATTATAAACTTCATCATGAATAAAGCAGAACAAAACATGACCAGGTAATGTGGCGTTCATTCCATCAGGCTACCCAATCCCCTGGTTTCTCTTTCTTTTTCTCAAGTGACTAAAGAATTCATATCAGGGAATGCTCATAGTATTACCACGTATTTCTTTTTTTTTTTTTCCCCCAAATAAAGATTCACAAGAGGCCCAATGTGGCACTTGATTCCCATACTGGGGATCACACCCTGAGCCAAAGGTAGACACTCAATCGCTGAGCTACCCAGGCGTCCCTCCACATCTTTCTTCTTTCCATATTGTTGAGGTCTGATCAGTTGGAGAGCAATCCCTTCCTGATCTGTGATGTGCGTATTTATTTCATAGCCCCACCTCAATCAGGAGAGACCTCAATCAACGTCGCCCCAATGATTACTGACGTTCACAGAGGAGGTCAGAACTGGGCCCAGACACCAGGCAATTCAACAGAAGTGTGCTTGGGGAATGTATTTCTGGAAAGGCAAAATTAAAGTCATCAATTAAAATACACCTACAGACAAGAAAGAGAGTTCCTAAATATTTAGCAGCTCATTCTGCAGCTCTACAGTGGGACCAAACTTTGGAGTTGAGATCTGTATGCAGGTCAAATTAATTTCTTAATGTAGTCAGCCTCTGCTCTGTACTAGGCACTAAGGTTAAGTGTGTGGGAGGTAGAAAGATGAATAAGTTGTAGTCCACTCCTTCGCAGAGATCTGTGGTCACAGATTTCCCCCAACTTGGGCCAGGTACCTCGTATGTGTAAGAGCTGTCATTTTAAGAGCAAATTTGTCTTTGCCACTACAAGAAAAAGATCTAGACAGAGTAGAGGCCCAACTGGTGACCAAGTGCCTAAATCATTCTATACAGAAGGACATGGAGGGGTGACTCCTGGCTCCCATCTATCTCAGCCACACCTTCTGCCCCCAACTCCCACCCTAAAAATCCCTTGTCCTTCCCTGCCCACACTTGCCTCCTGACTCAATTGGTCCCAATATTGGCTCCTTTAGGGCAGAAGGGACAACCTGACAGCCTGAAACTGAGACAAACAGTCTCCACTTGGGGGCCTTCCTCACTCTTATGCTGTGTTTCTGCCTCTCTACTTTTACCATGTCCTAGCCATGTCTCTATCTCTGGCGTTGAAGCCAGACTCTGAGCTGTTCTTCCCTCTGGCATCCAGCTAGCCCACTGGGCCCTCATGCCACTTAGTATCACAAGCAGAGCCCCGTCAGTAAACCTCAGGCTGCCTCTGGGTCCTGGCATATGCTTGCTCTTCTGATACCTCTTTATCCTGGCCTGGAACTCAGAGCAGCTTTCTCCCCTATCTGGTTTGATTAAACTAGTGCAACTATTTCTAAACACTTACTATGTGCTGGGCACTCCCTTAAAAGTGCTCACTCTTTAAATCCTCAGAACAATGCTGTAAAGTAGATATTATGGTCATCATCCCCTTTTATGAAGGAAACTTAAGTGCAGAAAGATTAAGTCATTTGTCCAAGGCTATCAGTCCCAGAACTTCTAGTGGCTCCATGGTGATGGGTGAGAACCCTCTCGGCCATAAATCCACAATGCTAACCGGTCCCCTACCTGCCAACACTTCTTTTTCTTAAAACCTCAGATCCCTGATGTAATGGGAAGGGAAATGTGGTCATGGGGCATTCCCTGGCTCTTCACTGTTAGGTGACCCTGCTCTCTACCCCCCTCCATCAGGGGTTCCTGTTGCCACCCCTTCTCCTATATGCAGAGCAATGATTCTGTGCCGCCCCAGGCCTTCAGCTGTTCTGGGGCTCCGAGTTATTGCACATTATCATTAATGGATCAGCCCCCCTCACAAGGTTTCCAAATAGAGGTCTGGCCTGCCAGATCGTAAAGGTTAGGCCTACGTATTCCGGAGGCCTGTGTCAGAGGAGGAATTCTATTAGAAAGCTTTGCATCTGGAGTTTTCTAATGGTGCCTTCGGGCAAAAAAAATTAAAATTAAACCAACAACCAACAGCCCCTCCCCACTGCCACCACCACCGCCACCATTCATTTCAGCTTCCCCCACAGCAAGAGTTCTGACTTGGTTAAATAGAATTCATTAATAAGCCAGGGGGAAAAGCACTCCAGGCAGTTTACTCTTGAAAATGTAAACTGTTAAAACATTTTGTGGTTGCAAGCAGTCTGAAAATAATGCATTTTCTCTAGCATTTTGAGATTTCTTAGAATCGAGGATTTCCTGATACATGCAGGAAACATGGAGCCAGTGAGGCGGAAGACCGTTTGGCTTTTAGCATTCTCTATGGTGGAGGTCACACCCTTAAGAGTTTAAAATCTGAAATCTGGAGCTACCATTTCCTTGGATTTCCTCTGCTTTCCACTATTGTACTTTTTCCCCTAAAAATATTCCCAAGGGCACGTATGAGCAATTCTCAGTTCCCTTATGTGAACCAGATACTTTGAAATGTACTAGATTGGTCCAGCTTTTCTCTCCTTCCCAGTTTCCTCTCCCTCCTCCCTCCTTCTCCCTCTCTTTCTCTCTGACACACACACACACACACACACACACACAGCTTACTGGGATAGAGATGAGGTTCTAGCAAGATCCCAAGAAAGAAATGGTTTTAAGGTCCCTATAAGGTCATAGCTGGCTGGGCCCCAACTGGAAACAGGACTCTGGGAGGAGGGGACAGAGGAGCCGTCTTTGCAGGGGGGTTCCCAACCTGTCTTTGTCTGAAAACTGGGCACCGGGCCAGCCCCAACCCAGCGGATTGCCGCTTTTGGCCTCCAGCCCAGTGATGGATCTGACTGTCATTTTTCTACCCCTAGTGAGGCAGGAGGCAAGCAGAGAAGAGGAATGAGGAGGAGAACACAGAGCTTGGTCTGGGAAAAGAGGTAGGAGTGGCGACACTGGAGGCAGGTCTCAGCTGGGGGTGGGGGGTCCACCACTCCCAGGGCCCTCTTGTCAGCCTCTGCCCCCCTGTTAGAATCCACCATGAAAAATCGAGTAAAGTAATGACTCCATCAGAAGGACAATCTTGTAGTCAGGCAGCAAGAGGAGAGGCAGGAAGGCTGTTGCCCCTTCACTTCTAGCAAGGAGATGCTGGTAAGCAGTCCTCTTATTTTTAAAGACTTTCTGAAAGAGAAATCCACAGTCTTCCTTAAAAATAAATTCTGTCACTAAATGCCCCCTCACAAGCAAGAAATTCTTCTTTACACCCAGCTTAAATCAAGAGACCAACCCTGACGTATTCAAAATATGTTGCCATAGACAGAGAAATAAAGCCGGCAATATTTAGAAAGTGGCAAAAGGGACAGCTTCTGTGAACTTAAGAAAAAACATAAAGGACAGCTATAATAGCCGTAGGACTTGCTTGTTGTGACTAGAGTTTTCTTCCTTGAACATTTTACATTTGTCTCTTGTTTGTGAATTTATTTCTCTAAACTGGATGTATGGGTCATCAGAGATGTGAAGAATCTGAGAGCTCATCTAGTCCAATTTCCCATACCTCACTGATGAGGAAATGGAGACCCGGAGAGATGTAGTGACCAGCCCAACGTCACACAGGTAGAAGAGTTGGAGAAAGGACTTGAATCCAGGCCAAGTAGACTACCTCTCTCTCTCTCTCTCTCCCTCTCTCTCCCTGGCTCTCTTTCTCTCCACGCTCCACCCCCCACCCCCGACTACATACAAATACCATGCCTCACCTGCCTTTCTCTACTTCGACCTAATTTGAAACCTTTAAACAATATATGTATATATGTATTCCTTTCCGTGACACCAACTCATTTATCCTGTCCATTCATCTGTTATTCATCTCTTTCTCTCTCTCCCTCCCACTCTCTCTCATTAGACTATAAATTACATGAAATTATGATACATGTTTCTCTCATTCTGTGTTGAATCCTAAAGATCCAGAACAATGGCTGGACTATAGTATATCTCCAACAAGTATTTGTGAAGGATATATTAGTGGGTGAGTGATAACGTTGGTGTTGACACAATAGAGTCAGAAAAAAATAATAATCAGGTGGTAGGTTGCAAAGAAGTTGTAAATGCCATCAGAAACTATGTTTTGAAACATAGTTTCATCCATTTTCTCCTTTGAAGTGGGTTGTAGGTATTGGTGGAAGAAATATATCCCCAAGAAGACAGTGAATCAATGGGCATAGTTCAATGAGTTAAAGCCCATTCTGCTTTAATAAGCCCAGATATTTCAGATTCTATCCACAAGATGATTGATATCATCATAAAGGAGAAGCCCATCCACCTTCTGGCCCTTTTGTGGTGGGCAAGGGGGAATGGATGATGGGAAAGGGGAGCCATGTGACCAGTTCTAGCCAATGAGTTGTGAAGAGTTCTTTGTTGCTAGTTCCAGACACTCCAGAGCTCTCCTTCCATTTGCAAGGCAATAAGTGATGTTCCTGGTATGAGCTGTACCCTTAGCCCTGGGCTCCTGGGTGAGGAGACACAGAGGAAGGCCCTTTAGTGAACAGACTACAAGCAAGGGGAAAACCTTTCAACTGAAGCCACCAAGGTGTGGGCGCTGTCCCATAGCACAACCTGGCCTGACGCATTCAGTGTTTGTGTGTGGGGGCGGTAATTGAAGAGGTGTAATCAGGAGAGCACCTCATAGCCTTGAATACTACCAAGAGAAAGTCCCCTTTCACATCTCTTCCAGTCATTCAGATGAGGGGAAGCCTCGATGACAGGCTGCTGTGTCTTCACCAGCTCTACTCTCTGACTCACTTGCCTTTTAAGCACAGAGCAGGACTTGAGCTCAGATGTCAGAGAAGCTGGCTCACATTTAATTCTGTTGGTTCACTTTTACATTTTATTTCTCAGTGACCTTGATTTATGGAATGTGATACGGTGTATTTGAAACACATGGATGGTTAAAAAATTTCCCTTGGAGATATATTTATTTAAATAATCACATAACTAATATTTCTAGAGTGCAGACAGCCTTATTTTAAGTTTTTTGGTTAGTGATAACTTATTTCACTGTCATAACAATCCTGTGAAGTAAGTACTATTATTCTCTCCCCTTTACAGATGAGAATATTGAGGCACAGAGGTTGAATAATCAGCCAAAGTTCCTCCAGTTAGTAAGTGACACAGCCACAATGAGAATCTTGACAGTCTGCTTTCATAATTTGTGCTCTGTGAGTTGATTTTTTGAAAAATATTTCCCTTATTGTTCACTTGGTAAGTGCCCGGAACAAAAATGGTGAACGTGGTAGACACATGATGGTACTTTGGGAAACTGCTCTGCCCCTTTCTGTGAGTGAGTGACCTCTTACCCACCTATGTTCCTGTCCCGGCCAGAGACACTCGGCCCGGAGTTCCTACACAGAAGGTATAGGGCTCAGGAACTTGGAGCGATATTCTTCTACGTGACCATGGAAGGCAAATGGATTTGGAAGAACTTGAAGGAAGATAGAAGGGGCTATAGATGATCAGAGGTGGGGTGCCTGGGTGGCTCAGTCGGTTAAGCACCTGCCTTTGGTTCAGGTCACGATCCCAGGGTTCTGAGATGGAGCCCCATGCTCAGGCTCTCTGCTTAGCAGGGAGCCTGCTTCTCCTTCTCCTTCTGCCTGCTGCTCCTCCTACTTGTGTGCTCGTATGCGCTCTCGCTCTCTCCCTGTCTCTCTCTGTCAAATAAATAAATAAATAAAGTATAAAGAAAAAAAAACAGGAAAAGGGTAAGTGACCATTTGTGTCGAGCTTCCATCTTCAGAAATACTCTCCTTCCAGAAACACAGGAACTATAGCACCCATTCAACAGACAGATTAGGTTCTTGTCACCCTGTACAGAGTGCCAGCTAACCCCAGCTGCACCCAGGTCCTCTCTCTTTATAGGTCTTCAAGGAGACACCCTGATAACAATCCATCAATTAGGAATAGAGTTTTTCTGAGTGTGCTTGGATAAGGCTTAGTCTGTCGGGCGACCAACTCTTGATTTAGGTTCAGGTCATGATCTCAGGGTCGTGAGATTGAGGCCCGGGTCAGGGATCTATGCTCAACCAAGAGTCTGCTTGAGATTCTCTCTCTTCTTCTCCCTCTGCCCCTCCCCACCCTGTCTGTCTCTCTCTCTCTAAAATAAATAAATAAATGTGTTTTTTTTTTTTAAATAGGTTTTTCTGTGTGCTTTCCTTTAAGGTTTTCAGTCCTTGGGATATCTTTTGCAGACTCCTTTTTAATTTTTATAACAAGAGAATGTATTAAAAACTTCCCCTTGAAAAGTATTCAACATGGGACAGTCCAGTGTCTTTATGTGGTGGGTTGCTAATGTGATTAGGAGGATTTTTTTTTCCTTCAGATTACCGTGGCTTTAAAACCTATATATTCAAGGGGAAAATTAGCTTTGGGGATCAACGAGTTTGACATTGATGGGTCAGAGTACAGTCATCCTGGCTTCCTCTAATAGGAAAAACAAGTCTTTCTGACTGTCCTCAGTCCTCCGGCCATTTTATTGCTCCATATTTTTTTATGGCCATGACACCCAAGCACATGGCAGTCCGACTGGTGCTGGAGAAACCACAAAAGAGGCTCACATTCATGTGCCATTCAGTGCAACAGAATTGGTGGTGGCAGGCGGGGGTGAGAAATCTATATTCATTATGGGTTAGAAGTAGGAAGCATGAGTCAACAGACTAGCCCCTCTTCATCCTGTTATTTTGAACAGGACAGTGAATCTTGCCTCCTCCAATTTGCCCAATGTTGGTTTCATGTTCTGGGGCTTTGTTATTGTTCTTTTAAATCTCTAAATTAGGGATTGCTGAGACACTGCTCAGTCTTTCCCAGTGTTAAGAAAATGTGCATATTTAGGCAATAGATGGCAGTGTTTCCACAAATTTTAATATTGCAATAGCTCCTAAAGGCAGCTGAGCCCTCAGCTCTCCCAGTAGCGCTGCTGTGATCCTGATCCTGACCATATAGTGGTTAGTACTCTGCATTGTGGCCGCAGCAACCTCGGCCCGAATCCCAGTCGCAGCAGGAGGGCAGAAGGCTTTTGAGAGAGAGCAGCACTGGCCCCAAGTCATCCTGTATCCAACCAACATTTTGCAACCAGACAGAAAGCGGTGAAAATCCATAAAACAGAAACCGCTGCAAATATTTTAAACTTTAGAGAGATGGCATATGCAGAGTGGCTTTATTAATGCACTAATCCTGTTGCAAGCATGTTGTGTGTGGGTTTTTTTATTTGCATTGACGGATAATATGATAAAACTGGAGTGTAGTGGGCATGTAATTATTATTAATTACAACTACTTAAGCTCTGCTTTGAGCAGACTCGTCAAGTCGGCTTGCTTTTGAGCCTTGCCAGGGCTGTACAGTAATAACAAGCCTGAATTATTTGGAAAGATGTCAGCAGTAGATGTGGAAATCCTGTTTAACCAGGCATGAATTGTTGTTAGGAGGGTTTTTTTCAGGATGACAGAGAGAAAATGAACTGTCCCTTATCTGTAATTGCAGGAAACATTTTGTTTCTATGATATGAACTGGCTGTAATTTAACTTCCCTGCATCATTGGATAATGTAAGAAGCCAGTAGTTGCTCAAAACGAAATTCTCCGAAGTGGGCATTTGGGTCTGATAAAGGGCATATTATAAGTAGACAATGGGGCTTGAGCAATAAATAATGTCCATATATGGTGAAACTTTTTTAATGACATTTTCCAAAAGACTGGGGTTTGTGTTATAAATGGCTAAATGTTGAATTAATGTGAGTAACACGGCTTTAATGGGCCTTTCTCCAGGACTTAAAAACATGAACAATACAGCCTGGAAATGTCAAATATAAGTATGTTATAATGAGGTTTACTGTTCTAAAATTATAGCCCGCCATGTTTTAAATAAGGGATCACTCAAAGGCGCTTTTTAATGCCTATAGCCCTTGTTTCATGGATGGCCTAGCAAAAACATCTCTTATTTATGTGATACTAAAAAAAAAAAAAAAAATTTTTTTCAAATAAAAATATGCACTGAGGGGAGGCACAGAATCCATTAAGTTCTTTCAGAGTCAGTGAATCCTTACAAATGATACTCTTAAAAATTGCAGTATCACCCCCCTCTTCCAAATAAAGAACAATTTTGGTTTGATTGTGTGTTCAAAAGGTTGGCCTCAGAATATCATGCAGTGAAAAAGATGTGTTTTTTGTTTCTTCCAAGACTCATTTTCTACTCTTCTTCCTATAGCCCATTCCCTAATCTCCCACCCCCTCCCCCTATTCCTCACAAATTCAACCTCGCCTTCCCCAACAGGCCAAGCCTGGGCTCTGCCTCAAGCTAGCAAGCCCTTCTCAGCTGGCTGGCACTGCTTCTAAGAAGACAGCTGAATGGCAACTGTTCTTTAGTTGAAAACAAATTATAGAATAAGCCCATCCAAGGTTATTTGTATTTTACTAGGAGACTGAGAATGCCATCATTTGAGGAAGGAGATTGTGTTAGCCAGAACTCAGTGGTTGCAAGTGACAGAAACACAACATGCACTGATTTAGAGAGAGATGGACCCGGGCACTGGTCCAAGGGGCCTTCAGAAGTAGTGGGAACCATGTTTCTAAAGATGATCAGGATACACTCCATCTCATCCCACACTTCTTTCTGAATGTTGCCTCCATTTTCCTGAACTAACTTTTATGTGGCCGGAAACATGACAGCCAGCAGCAATTCCTGCTCTCTATTGTCTTACAGTGTTTTTGCCTGCAGACAGCCCCTTAGTTACTGTTCAGAAGATCTTAGAGAAAGATTTGATTGGCTTGGTTTGGGTCAGATGTCCAACACTAGACCGGTCAGCTCTGTCCACAGATCTGATGTCCAACACTGGATCAATCAGCTCTGTCCACTGTGCATGGGGATGGAGTCATATGGACTGAAAGCCCTTCCCCTGTCTTGAGATCAGTCCCAAAGTGAAAAAATTGGCAGCCCTGAAGCCACTTTACTTATCTCCCTGAGAAGTTTCATCCATTGCATTACTGGAGTACACCATTTGGTGGCTGTCTACTTCCACAAACTCGTGCATTCTGTTCCCAAACTATTAACATCTTTACTGTCTTGTGAAAAAATAAAAAGCAGTTGAGGGTTAGAGGTGGTAGTCAGAATATGATCATTAGTCTGGAATCAACTTGGAGCTTAGGGACACAATCAGAAAACCTGCTTGAACAAAGGGAGCACTTGATGTTCTCTCTCTTCTGTCTCTGCTAAAAAGAGGACATCTTGCTCTAGATGACTCTTCTCTCAGTTTGGCCAGGAAAGAGTGCAAAATCATCTGACTCTGCCAGCAGAAATCTACCCAAACTTGGGCAAGTTACCTAACTTCTCAGAATAAAACAAAACAAAACAAAACAAAACAAAACAAAAACAAAAAACAAGGAGTGTTAATGCAAGAATTAACCAGCCAGGGGCTCATAAGAGAAAGACAACATTGGCTCCTTGGAAGGATGCAACAAGTAGAATTTATTGTTCCCATTTCAAGGCTGCATGGTGCTCTCTTCCTCCACCCAGCCTTCATTGGTAGAAACTCTAGAATGAGACTTGCATTAGGGAAAGAGCTCCTCACCATGGGTTTCAGAAGTTAAAAAACGTGATAGAGTCTAAACCAGAAGTAGCACAAGTCAGATCCATTGAGGGACCTTATTCCATCCAAAATCGCCTTCATGGTTCACTCCTTCACGTGGTTACCATAACCATGGGTCATAAAAATCACTGGTTGTTTTCATCAACAAAGAGTTTGTTGACATTGGGTTTCCTGTCTGTTTCTCTTGCTGATAAAATATTTGAGGCTTTTGTTCTCAAATCAACTCTAGATCAAGTTGGTTTTCAGAAATGTTAAAGCCTGAATTGTCAGAGGAAATTAATTCTAATGTTTAATTACATGGACTCTGAGACAATATCTGCTTTTAACCTTTTAAAAAGCATTTTACAAATATCTCAACAGACTCCACTATTGTTTCCATGCTAATGTCTACATTTTACACCAAAGCCCATACTTGCTGATGAAAATCAGGTGACTCTGCTATAATCTTTCACAAGTTGTCTCTCCACCATGTCAGCTATAAACCATTTCAGGTCAAAGATGACCCCCTCACAACTGAATTCCCTAACAATTTTTTTTTAACATTAATGATGATACATTAGAATACTAACAGAGTTCTTGTTTTGATCACATGGCTTTGATGAGCAATTGTTTTCACCAGTCACTGACACTGTCACCCCCTAGATTTGTTTCTACAAACTGTAAGATCATTTACTCATTCAAAAGCCAGGAAATCTTTTTCTTCTCATCTTGGAAGTCAACTAAAACAGCAAGAGGAAGTCTTAATTCTCTGGATGACCGATTTGTTTCTGTTGCTCATGTTGGTGTAGCTGCAGTGATCTATTAGAGTTTGCTCAAGCAAAAATTTTACCTATGTAGCTGCAATTGAGTAACTAAATTAAAAATTCAGAATTAGAGATGCTTACTTTATTACCAGAAGCTTCAAGCTACAGGACCCTTGTTTCCTCTCTACAATATAGTAAGGCAGAGCTATCTTCCTCTCCACCATTAACTTATTGAATTGAAGAGACTTTATATTACAGTATTTTCTACATCTACATTTCAGGGAGCTTTCATAAGTAGGAGACATTAACACTTATTTTTCTGATCAAGTCTCAAAAAGCCTAAGGTGAATTTGCAATAAAATACATATTATTTAAAAATCAGCATTCATCTCTTCCCTAATTATAAAGAATGCAGTTTGCTTTTGTGCGATAAAAGTACACTCATGCATAGGACATGATTTATTAGAACCAAATCAGAATGGCTGGAAGTCCCTTTCAGGGAATAGCACTGGGCAGAAAGGACAGTGGGAGTTGTTGCCACCTGCAACGTCATTGGGGTGGGTGAGAGGTCTTGAGGCTCAGCTCATTGGATCAATAGTGTCCCTAAGCATGGCAGCTAGTGGTGACTTTGCTGAAAGAGCATTTATCCATCAGCAGCTGCAACTTCATCCAAGGATCTGAGTATCAAGAGATGATGTGTGGGCTTCTTCTTCTTGTACAGTTCAGCCAATAGGAAGCATGAGACCCTGACAGGGCCATCTCTGCTGTGATATGTTATCATCTCGGTCACATCACCCTGAAAGGCTGAGGATCTGTGGCAGAGCCTGGAAAAGTGGGCCTTCCAGGAAGTAACTGGGGTTGATGAAAATCCCCCAAAAGCTGAATCAGAGAAAGCTTTCTAAACAGACCTGGATTCAAATTCCACCCCTCCGCTGCTTCTGACAGCTTGACTTTGGACTTGATCTCTTGGGGCCTTGGTTCATTAGCCAAATAGGGAGAATGTGAGGGTGAGATAAGGTGACATGTTTGGAGTGGGAATCCTAGTGATGATGATAGTATCCCCCTTCCGTTCTGGCCCTTCCTGTGAATACAATCTTTGTTCTCCGTTGTTGGTATAGATTCCCAGAGTTCAACCGTCAACCACCAACAACAGAATACCCCCCAAAACAAAAACAAAACAAAACAGACCAGTTTGGCTTCAGCCTCGGATTGGCAGCAGCTTTGACACCCTTGTGTCTTCATCCATGCTGTGCCATTTCATTTCAGATCCTGTTGCCACCAGAAAGGCTAACATGGGTTGCCCTGCTTGTTTGATAAAGAGCAAAGAGCTAAAGCAGGGGCACGGTCAAGCCCACTCCAAGATACACACTAATTGCCGCTAGGTGGCACTGCTTGTTGTTGTTCATCAAAGACAAGAGGTTCTTTTTTCTTTCTTTCTTTCTTTCTTTCTTTCTTTCTTTCTTTCTTTCTTTCTTTCTTTCTTTCTCTCTCTCTCTCTCTCTCTCTCTCTCTCTCTCTCTCTTTCTTTCTATTTTTTTTTTCTCCCCTGGTTCCTGGCCCAGGGTGTCTGCAACTGGGATTCTAATCATACCAGAATTCTTCTGTTCTCTAAAGAGAGGCCCTATTTTCAGCATATTATCATCAAGATCTGAGGACCAAACAGACTCCACCTACAATCTGGGGGAATTACCTCAACAGTGTTGTCTTTATCCAGAGGTGATTTTAAAAGAATATATTGTATTTGGATGTCAACGTTCAAAGGCTCCAAGGCAGAAAATTCCATTTCAAAAGCAAGTGTGATGAATGAAGCCGCATAAATCCAGTAGATTTATGTAGAGGCTGGAGCGATTTCAGAAGTCACACCATACAAATCAAAGGAGCAGGCTTTTCTACATCCTCTCTCACTTTCTCTTATTCTTATTTCTTCACCATCTCATCCTTTCCTTCCTTCTTTCTCTTTTGCAGTATTTTTAATTTATCCCAAACTCTAAAATAGGAGGGAACTTGATCAGAAATCCTGGGTTTCAAGCTCCAGCCACAGCCATGTCTCCTCATTCTTCCCCCAAAAGGCCCAAAGCCAGGGTTGAGGTTGAGCTTGCACCACACCTCACAAACTACTCGTAAACCCTAAATCACTTCTGGAACTCTGAGTAGTCCAGTCTTTGTAAGGTGTCTCACTTACAGGAAGCCACATTTAAAAACCTCGTCTTTACTGAAGGTTTTCTAGAACAGCTGGTGTAGGACCCTAGAGACTACCTCACATAGAAATGTATGCAAAAGCTTCCATTAGACATATCTCTGTCAAACCTCCCACTTATCCCAGAGTCCTCTTCTCCAAACATCAATTCTTTGATTGCCCTTCTCTACTCCTACACCCTGCTCACTTTCCCTGTCCCATCCATAAACTTGGGGTCTTTGCTCCCTGTTGTGCTGGTAGTCCCCTCAGCCCATGCCCCACCTCCTATGGAAGTTCTCCTCAGCCCAATCTGACCCTATCTGGGGATCAGAATGAGCCCCATTACCCAGAAGAACAATATTGAGTATGGTACCACGTTGTCTAGCACAGAGTCGTGGAGTATAGTCTAGTGGTCAAGCACATGAGCTTTGGAGCCAGTGTCCTGTATCTTAATTTCAGTTTCACCGATTACTTTCTAGGTGACCTTAGGCAAGTTACTAAACCTCTTTGTGTATCAGTTTATTCATGTATAAAATACAGGTGATAATAGTACGTACTTCAAAGGGTTGTTGTAAGTACAAAATGAGCTAGTATAGTAAAGCACTTAGAAGAGTATCTGGTTGAGGAGCGTCTGGCTGGCTCAGTCAGTGAGCATATGACTCTTGATCTTAGGGTTGTGAGTTCCAGGCCTACATTGAGTGCAGAGATTACTTAAAAATAAAATCTTAAAAAAAAAAAAAAAAAAAGAGGGTCTGGTTCAGAGAAAGTACTACATAAGTATTCACTATGACTATTGTTATTATGACAATTGCTATAATTATTACTATTCTCATATACCAGGTACAATGGTAGGTAAGGAGAGTACAAGAGTATACAAAATACACAGTATCTTTGTCTTCATGGAGCTTTCAGGCCAGTGGAAGAAACAGATAAGTCAACAGCAGTTGCAATTCAGCATGATGAGATTATGAACAGAACAGTCATGGATATAATAAGAGCACACACAGACATAGAGCCCCTGGTTGGGAGTCTAGAGAACACTTCCTTTTGGCACTGAGACCTGAAACGGAAAGGAGTAATCTTTACAGAGTTAGTTACCAATATATTCATCTCTCATGGCTTTTGTGGGAAAGATACAAAGAGGAAGTGGGGAGACTTGTTCCCACTTCTGCTGGGACTAAGCCTGGCTCTAGTGCAGGGAGAGCCATAGAATATCCAGCACCCCTTTGCAACCTGAGGGTTTTGTACCTTCAGGAGGCTTACAGGCTCCCAAGCTGGGGCACATATCAACCTGATCAGAGTAAAAGGATAAAAGTGTGCCTATTTCTGATTGCCTTCCCAGGCACTCTCTGAAATACCCAGGCATCTTTTCAACTTAGGAGGATGAGAAGGGAGAGGACCGAAATTCTATGACATCTGTAGGCTTGACGAACCAGCTGGGAGAGGAAAACATAAAGACCTGTGAACATTGGGAAAGTTAAGTTTCTCTTCTTCCTGCTTTTAGAAACATAAAATACCCAGTTTAATCAGTTAACAAATGTACATTAAACACCCATACCGTAGAGTTATGGAGATACAGTAAGAAAAACAAAACTCTTGATGTATTTATGATCCAAAGGAGATGTGCATAAATCACTTATAATCCAACAACATGTGATATCATAAACTCTCATAAGAGAAAGATATAGAAGAAGATATAGGAAGATATAGAAACCATAAAGACATACCAGTCTATATGGGGCCTTTAAGATCACCATGGGGAAGGGGATACGGTGCAGGAGGAAGGTAGGGAGTGAAAGTTATTTAGAGATTAGATAGCTTCTCAAACTATAAATAGAAGGCTGTTTTATTTATGCAAAAAACTGTCATGTCATGTAAGACTCTTTCTGAGTCATAGTTCAGGAGGATTTGGGGGTGTCATTCATGCCACACAGCAACCTAGGGCAGAGGAGTAAAAGCAATCCCTGATACTCTGACTGTCCATATCACAAGCTGAACTCCAGGTCTCTAAGGTAGCAATCGGGGGCCTGAGTGCACCAGGTTTACCCAAATCTTCTCTCTCTTCTCCAACAGATCTGATCACCTCACCCTCCATTGTCCCCCTCATGCTGTTGGCACTGGAAGGAATGGGATTCCCTTGCCACTTCCTCTTCCTACCTACATGTCCCCTACATAAATTTTACCCAGTCCACCAAGCTCAAGTCCACCCTAGATATGTCAACTTGGAGCTACAGGAGTGAAATTCTTTCTCTCTTTTAAACCTATTATCTGGCACACCTGGGTGGCTCAGTGGTTGAGCATCTGCCTTTGGCTCAGGTCATGATCCCAGGGTCCTGGAATCGAGTCACATCAGGCTTCCATAGGAAGCCTGCTTCTTCCTCTGCTTACGTCTCTGCCTCTCTCTCTGAATCGCTCATTAATAAATAAATAAAATATTTAAAAAAAAACTATTATCTCATTCAAGATGTCAAGAACCCATTCTTAAAACTCTGCCTCTGAGCCAATAAACTTCATGGCTCAGGTCTTTGTGAGATTCAGAGAAGCACTGATATCAGAAGGAAATTAAATGCATTTCTTTAATATCTACAGAGAGCATATCAGTTTTAAGATAATAGAATTGTGTTTCTTTGTCTTCTAATTGGATAGTCCAAGGAATGTTGTTCAGTAGGTCGCCTCTGGGTAAACTGTGGCAAGTGTTTCAAGCTCAAATGAGTTCACGGAATGCTAAATTAAACAAAGTTAAATAGGCTTATTTAATGTGAAACTATCAGAGCCTTTACTACCCTAATGTGTGCTGTGAATTCTTATGTGCTGTTTCCCAAACTTATTTGACCATGGAACACTTTTTTCACATCTTCTGGAAATACGGTTCTGTAGGCGACAGAAACAGAAGACACTGAAACATCCTTTGTCCCCAGCATCAGTGAATACCTCCTCCAACCCTTCATCCCATTTTCAAATTCAGTGAGCAAAGCCAAGTGTTCAGGTGAAAGTGTTTCTATATTGGATTTGTTTCTGAACTGGTCTTTTCTTCATTTCCTGGAGCTCTGTGGTTATTTTTAACAAAAACAACTGTGACATCAGTGTCATGAGCATGAGGTACCTAGGGGTTAGACAGCTGGAGACAATGGAAATGAAAAGCATTTATCTCAAACTGAAAAAAACAAGACAAAACAAGTGCAATTCCCCTCTATGCCAGGGGGAGAGAGAGAGAAGAAGCAAATTCCTGGCCTTCTCTGGGAAATCTCGAGTGGAGATGCGTGCGTGCCCCAGTTGATCTTGTGAAGGATGGGAATAGAGGGTGGCTCATGGTTAAGGAATGCAAAATAAAGATCTTATGACTTTCAATATAAAAATACATATGGTGTAAGATTACTGCACAGTTCGCCCACAATCAGAAAGAATGCAAATATTCTCTGCACAGCCTGAACAATGAAAACAGAATCTGAGGAGACAGCAAATTGGGATCAACAGGAAAGTTCTGGCAAAACTACTTGGCAAAGAACATAATGATCATCTTAAAATAGGTTCCCTAGAAGGGGCATTGCCTCGGAAAAATAATCGAATCTCAAGGGATACAGATGAGTTGGGAGGGAGGACGATGATGGATGAGAGGAAATGGCAGGAGAAAACCGTAGACGGCCGGGATAATGGGCCCAGTGACCCTTTTACCTTCCTCGAACTTGTCTTCTGTCCTTGTGTAAACAGAGAAGAGGCCCCACTCGACATGCAAAGTGAAAAAGGGGGAAAAATTGATATTTCATGTGCAGCCACATGTGGGCCGAAGTATAACTCATAAAGGAAAAAAAAGAAAACAAACTCCGTCCCATCGTAGACATCTCTACGTGAGAAGGATTGATTTACAGGGGCAGCTTTCACATGAGGAACGCACAGCAAAACAGTGGGGAGTTCTAGGGTCCCAGAAGAATCAGATACTCCTGGTCACTCGATGCTTTCCTGCCTAGAAGCAATAAAGCGTCCTTAAAAATAAAGTAGGGGAATCTGGCCCCAACCTTGCTGCCACTCCTGCCCACTCAGACTTCCTTCCAAACAAAAACATGTAGTATGCATCATTTTCTAAGTCCATCAGTCAAAACTGGTTCTATTGGTAGCACTCATTGAATTGAATTGTGATGCTGTCATTGGCCTGTGGGATCCCTTGTTCCTCAAGAAAGAGTCAATAGTGATAGGAATGGTCATTTGAGCAGTCACAAATGCATTTGGCTCTTAAGCAAACAAAACATATTAAAAACTGCCCATACCAAGAAGACTGTTGTTGAGAATCCAGAAATGCTGAAAAGAGGAGAGTGTGTGAGCATCATTGTTTTCTGTGTTCAAGTCTCCCCACCCTTTTTCCTCCACTTCCTAATGCCCTGGGGCTGGAAAGCAGTACTCTAGACCCCCTCAGGCCCAAAAGTAGAGGCCTGGCTCAGGCTGGGGCCTTTGGGGATCCTATCCTTGGAGACAAGGGATTAGTCTAAGGTACAGACCCAGGACTAAGCTGAGTCAATCCGGATCTTTCCTTGGTGATTGAATATTGCCTCTAGGCCTGGTTTCCAAGGCCAGGTTTTATGAACCAATTGGCCTATAAGCCTTATTGCCTTTTTAAAGCAGTTCAAGCTGGATGTTTATCGCTTGCAATTGAAAAAGACCTCTAGCTAACACAGGGACTTTGGCAGAATGAGGAGAGAACGTTACTTTCTTTCTCCTTCCTCCATAAGAATGTTTGTAAGAGGCATGTGTGCCAGACCGGAAATATGGGGATGAGCAACTATGGGCCTATGTTGACTTTCGGGAGATTAGGGCCTATTGGAAAAATCGGGCATTCAGCAACTGCTAATAATCAATAAATTTTAAGTATTCTCTAAGAAAAAGCAGTCAATCACTAGAGGCCTCATGCCTGGAGAAGGGGCAGCAAAGTTTCCCCAAGGATGGCTGACCGGAAGAGGGCTAGGGGTTAGCATCATCCTCGTGGGCCAAGATCTCTTTTGCCATTTTAACCCATAGTAGGTACTAAGCTTTAAGCCATGGTGATTTCCTATATTTTAAAATGTCTTTTTTGCTTTTCTGACTAACAGAGCTGACACCTGCCTGTTTGATAATATTTGTGGGAATATGAATTTTTCTGTACTTTCTAAATTTTCTCTCACACTGTTAAGTAACAAATGCATAGGAGAAACTTTTGCTCTAGGTAAAATGAAGTACTAAGGGGAAAAGTAGGACAAATAGCCTTTGCAAAATGATGGTGGTTCTAGTTTGTCTTAAATAGCTCTAAAATCTCTGACATCTCTCAATTTTGACTCAAAGGAAAACGAAAGGGTGTGTTTTGGTGCAAAGAACATGCGCTTTTGTTGAGAGTGTACACTACATCAAAATGAATTTGCAATGCTATGCAAATTAGCACCTGGCCAATCCTAGTGCAGCATCCTTGCTTTGTTGAAATGTTTCCAAATGTGATGGATCCATTGTCCATTGATTCATAGCAGGTAATTTACATTTGTCAACTCTGATTTGTATGCAGATATGATAACTAATATTGAAAGACCATTTTCTTATCTTCCTCAGTGGAAGGGCTAATCTGGTTTACCATTTTTATACAGTAGAGTATATGCATCTCTCTTCAGTATCTTCAATTTCAGGTGGTTTTCCAATGACTTGTTATGTTCATGTGTTTACATTTTATCTCCTGAAAGAATGTCTATACTTTCTGAAATCAGAGACCAGGGCTTTGATGCCTCTTCAGCCTTTTTGTGTCATACCTAAAGCATCTCATCCAATAAATAATATTGATAATTATTTAACAAATATTTATTGAGCTTTTAAAGTGTAACAGACACTGTACTAGGTCTGAGAACTTGGAAAATAGGTGTTCTTTCAACTGATGTGATTGTTATTTATCTCATTTAACATTTGATAAGAACAGTCATCTAAAAAGAGGAAGAAAAGCAGACTGGAAGGAAGGAAAGAAGGTACTTGCTTCTCTATATTTATAAATGCTGCAATTATTTCACATGGTACTAAATGCCTTTTCTGCATAAGACCCAGAGTTTTAAAATTATGTGATAACATTCTGCAACAAAACAGTTGAGAGCAGACTGTGAAAAAGAAATCAATGCTATTTACTTATAATTAAATTGAGATTAAACTAAAAATAAAAAAATGGACTTACTCTCAGGGTACTGCTGTTGAACTGTCATCTAGAAGCTTATATAATTAGTGGGAGCATGTTAATTGAATTATGGCAATTAAGTCAGCCTTGAGACAAGAGGGTCCCTTCTGATGGAAGGAATCATAGTTCTATAACCATCATCCCCTGTTAGAAGGTTTCAGGACTGTGTCTCATCCTGCCCCTTAGTGCTTTAGCTGCCATGATGTAATCAAATCTTGATTTCTCTGGTGTTATCTACTTTGTGGTTTTCTGAGCTCCTGGATTCTTTTTCCCCTTTCCGTGGGTTTCTGGGTGGTCAACATGGATGGGTAGGCTAAAGCTAGAGTCCTTGAAGAGGCCATGAGAGTTCCATCTGTTATTTTTACTACCAAATATCTTCATCAGTTAGAGCTAAGGTGGTGTGTGTGGGAGGAAATGAAAATTGTGGGAGAGGGGGGCAGTGTGGAGAAAGTGATTATCTTTTCTGCCCTTTGTTTAATAATGTCGTTGTTGAACGAAGAGTTGAGAAAATACAAAAGGAGTTCACACGTTCGTGTGAGTTTGGGAGCTGTTGGGGACTACAGTTGTCCACATTAACCCCTTTTTATAGACGCTGGGGAACGAGCTAGCCATGGCCCTAACCTGATATTAATCAACAAAGCAGCCTTGGGAAATTTCCTTTCTCTCTCCAGGACTACATTTACTCTATAAAATGAGATCACCACGGTTCCTTTTAACTTCAAAATCCTACAGTTTTTTGGTCTATTCACAAAGTCAGCACCATGTTTTCTAAGAATCTGAAGATGGATTGTTAGTCTCCTATGCCTCAGGGTGATAAAGCTGGATGGACAGAATGCATGCCAGCCACACAAATTGATACAAAGTATAGCTTATGCTATTTAGGATTGTCAACATTGAGGGTCAGAGTTGAAGATTCCTCCAGAAAACAAAACAAGACCAAAAGAAGGCAACAGACAAGAAGGGATGGGAAGCCATACTGAAATGTCTGGAAACAGCATTCTTGGGGAGGTCCCGGGAGCCACGCCAGCCACATGGGCCAGGTGCAGGCCCCAGTGCAAAATGAAAACGTGGGACCCCCTTCTTCAAAAATCAAGAATTTTCAAAATGGCAACAGCATGGCTTTAAACTAAACACAAGGCCTTCTACGTGTTGGCCCTGTCTGTGGGCCTGGCTGGGAGGGATTAATCCTGTTTTCCAGGGTTTGAAATCACAGTAACCTCCCCTCTCTGGGTCCCCCGAATCTGCAGGGCTCATTTCAAGTCAAGTCTGCTTTTCATTCAGTGCTATGTTTCTTTCTTGCTTGCTTTTTTTTTTTTTTTTTTAACAGTGCTGCTAGCTGTATAAATATTTTACAGTTCCCCCATGAAAAGTTTCCAAGGGGCCCATGTTAAGGAAAAAATCTTTGAAAGGATTTTTTCCATAGCAATTAAAACCTTTCAAAGCACCGAGAGCTCCCCAGTCTCACGTTAGTGCAACAAACCTCTATTTTTTTTTGCCCAGTTTGGATGGCTCTGGGTCTGAAAATAAGCCAGCTTCTTTGTTTGGTGACTTTGTGGGTTGCCGATAGACATTTGGAATTTAAATTCATTAGATCCATGGCAGAGCGGTGGATGGGACTGACGGAGGGGTTAGGAATGCTGTGATCAGAAACACTAAGCCCCATTTCCTGTATCTCATTTACGGGGGTAAAATGACTATAAATCAACCGAAAGCTCATTTTGGCTCCCCAGATGAAGTCAGATGTACACTCTGACTTATGCATATACCATTTTTAGTTAACGCACCAATAAAAATAATTGTGCAAGCCTAAATTTGGAAGTGTTCCCAGCGTTTATGACAAAACTTAATAAAGCCAGGCGCATTGAATGTAATATGGGAATTTTATTGAAATGAAATTAGTCCATCATGTAAGCTCCACATTTTCCTCAGATTTCTTGGACTTCATATGAGAGGTCTCCTGGGAACCCTAACAGGGTCCTGCAAAAATTCAAGTACAGTATGCCAAGGCACCGAGTTCAGATCGGCTCCAGGTAGGGTGGTGCGCCCCGAATTTCCCTGCAGCAAAATGCACACACTTTCCCAAGCACGCCCCTGCACCCTTCACTCCAGGGTGGAAGCGACAGACATGTTGTTGCGGTTTGACTCAGAACATGGGACTCCTGGAGGATGGGGCTGGGGTTCATTTGTAATTCGAGTTACCATAATATGTGCCAGAGACCTATTATGTAATTTCCCAGGGGAGCCGGCAAGGCAGCAGCCACTGCGTGCATCCAGTACAGCCTGGTGACTTGACCACCTTTAGGGATGGAAGCGCTGGGTCTGTGGGGGACTTTGCAGCTGCTCAGAGGAGGAGGCAATATTTGTGCATTTGAGATTTAGGGTTGGGGCCACGACGTGGGGGTGAGGAGATGTGAATGAAAGAATTCAAGTTCCGATACGAATTCTATTTCATTTACAGGGGTTTGCAAACTTTCATGTATACGTGGACATTTCCTGAGGTACTTGTTTAAAAAGCAAACATGTAGCCTCCCCCCACCAAGAAATCTTAATTCATTATATCCAGAGATGCACCTAGGAATCTGCAGTTTAAATAATACCTCCCATGAAATTGACACAGGTGGTCCAAGGATCCCAGTTTAAAAAATACTGCTTATCGGGTTGGTCAACAACAACAACAACAAGCAGACTTCAATATATTTATTTGCTATCGAGGGAATGTTTGTGTTCCCACAACCCCATATTCATGGAAGCCTAACCCCCCAATGGGGTGGTTTTAGGAGGTGGGGCCTGAGGGTAGATTTCCCAGAGGGCCCTCAGAGAGCTCCCTGTGAGGACATAGTGAGAAGGTGTCCGTCCAGGAACTAAAAGTCAGGCTCTCACCAGACACTGAATCTGCCAGTGCCTTGCTCTTGGACCTTCCAGCCTCCAAAAGTATGAGAAATAAATGTATTCTTTTGAAGCCAGCTCTCCAGTTTATCACATCCCAAGCCGACTAAGATGTTACTATGTGTTTATTTGTGAGGTGTTACTATGGGCCTAGGGAAAGATCTGGGCCGTCTCCAGACGTGTTTGGACTCCCATTTAGTGAAGTGTCTAGGCTATTTTTTAAAAACTCAGGGTACAGATATTTCATAGCTTCTTTTTATAGCCTGGTCAGTGCTTAATCATCATTACTATTGAGACTTTTTTCCCCCTTAGGTCTATAGAGATTCCTGCTTGCTGAAATTCAAGTGCTTTCCCCCCTGTTCCCTTCTCAAAAGGGATGGAGAATAATTGGATGGTTTCTTAATAGTAATCTTTTACACTTTTAAAGGAGGTTAGAGTTATCTTCCCAGTAATCCACAAGGCAAGTGGGTATGTTCATGGTCAGGGGCTAGTTTCCCTCCTTAAGTCTCCGACCTGTAGGTCCAAAGATGGCTGAATTAGGCCTGGACCTCAAACACCTCCAGTGGCTTCTCAGACTGCATTCATCTTGAAGGACTCGGGCTTTAAGGACCTGTTTCGGACATTGACATCACCACTTCCACAGTTCATGGGGAGAAAGGTAACCCATTTCTTGAAACTTCTCTTAAACCTAGTTCTTTCTACTTTCCCTCACCTTCCCAAAGTTTCATCCCTCTAATGAACAGATTGTAAAATATTTCCTAACCAGTGTGGTCGATTTTTGCAGAAATTGAATCGAGAAACTGAAATGGAAATTGGGCAATTTTTTTACCTCTCTGTGGTGGGGTGGACAGCTCTGAGGGGACCTCTGGATGTTCATGCTTTGTGTAATCACTTCCCTTTGAGTGTGGGCAGGGCTTGTGATTTGCGTCTAATCAATAGACTATGGTGAAGGTGATGGGATGGCATTTGTGCAGCTTGAAATATTGTATAAGACTCTGCCTGGCAAGAGAACATGCCCCGGAGACTCTCCTTGATGGCTTGACCAAGTAAGTAGCCATGTTGGGAAAGCCCAGTGGCAAGAAACCATGGGTGGCCTCTAAGAGCTAAGTGCAATCTCCACCCAACAGCCAGTAGGATGCTAAGGCCCTCAGTCCTAAGGTTGCAAGAAAATGAATTCTGTCAACAACCTAAATGAGCTTGGAAGCAGATTCTTCGTGGTCAAGGATCCCTATGTGAATGCAGCATGGCCAATGACTCCATTGAGGCTTTGTGGGACCCTAAATAGAAGAGCATGCCAAGCTGTGTTTGGGGTCCTGACCCACATAAACTGTCAGATAAGAAGTATGCATTGTTTAAGCTGCTAGATTTATGGTAATTTATAGCTCGGCAATAGCAAATGAATAGGATGACCATTTGATTTGGCTTATCTGGCTGTGTGTAGAGGGAAGTATATAAGGCTTATATGAAAAGGCCTCCAAAGAAATATTTAGCCTGGGTACCTGGCCCAAAGGGACATCATATTTATATGTTCATAAATATTTCAAGTTTTGGTGGATCAAAACCATACTTGAAATCTTTTATGACTTTTGCCAAAAAAGCTATTTTCCCTTTAAAAAATAGTAATCATTATTAGAATGACCAGCATTTATTTAGCACGTGCATATGCTAGTGGCACTTTGAAATGCTTTGTGTATGCTAATTCATAATTCATAATTCAAGTTATTCTCTTAACTGTCCTAGTGGATAGTCAGTATTATTAGTCCCATTTTACAGATGAGGAAGCTGAGACATCAAAAAGCCATCAGCTCGATTAGTAAGTGAATTTGCAAAAAAAAAAAAAAAAAAGAAGGGAAAAGGAAAAACCGGCTTTTGGCCTTTTGATGTCTAATTATGTTTCCATGCATCTTTATTTTTAGAATTATATCTAGCTATTATGAATATTGGACATGGCATGAGCCTCAGTAGACTTCTTAGAAGGGCGGTGTGAATCCACCAGGGGGATGTTTTGCCTAATGATAAATAACAAAGTCCCGAGTAGAATCAGTGAACACGAGTAAATCTATAA
The DNA here is from genome assembly GCF_048164855.1 of Canis lupus baileyi. Lineage (NCBI taxonomy): Eukaryota > Metazoa > Chordata > Mammalia > Carnivora > Canidae > Canis > Canis lupus. The sequence goes on along the minus strand of NC_132847.1, from coordinate 36,214,418 downwards.
AGGTGGAAATGCTGACGGCACAAACCCTTGGAACAGATAGGAGTTTTGCAGGCCTACTAACTTTGGCAAGTCATTTGCAATGTTGTCTCTATGTTAGTGGCTTTTTCCAGCCTCTTCTGAGTTTATTGATACTTTTTTGAAAATGTAGAACAAAAGACTGAGCTTGCCATGGTCAGTGGAAGTGCAGTTCTGTGGTGTTCATGGGTCGTGCTGTTTATATATCCCGGAATGATATTAAATTACCTTTGGAAAAAGCAGCATAACATCCCAAGCTGGTAGGCCTCCTATGATTTACTTTTTTCTGCAGGCCTTAAATTTAATCAAGCATTCCCAAATTCTACTTGCAGCTTTTTTTATTTCTTTTGGCCTTAAGAACCCTATTCAGATTCAGCTAACATGTTTTTAGTGAGTGCTAGGGGGTAATTACTAGTGTCTTCACTTTACAGATTAAAAAAACTGAGACTCAGAAAAGCTGAGCCGCCTGTGGTTAACAGTTAGAAATAACAGATGACTGTCTTGCTCGGTGCACAGGACTCTTGTTCACAATACCAAGCTGAGTGCCGAATGTCTCTCCCCACTCACCCCCAAAATTCTTAATGGGAAATGATAATATGATGGGCCCTGCTTCCCTGGTCCCACGTTCCTGAGCATGCAGAAAAATAAAGTAAAAGTTATTTAAATTTGCCTGATCCTGTGCCCCAAAATGGTGCGATGTTTTTCAGCACATTTGGAAAGTCTTCACCTGCCCCAAAATGTGATCTCCATTATGATGCACTGAGCTGAAGACTTAGTTCTTTGGATCCAAAGGCTTATTGGTCTTTATAAGTTTCATTAAGACTTTATCAGCAGATTATGAGAGCTAGAGCCTGATGGGAGGCAGGAGTTCAGAGCCATCCAGTGATTCTTTGAAAAACTCTCACATAAACTTGTCCAGTTAGAGGTGGCAGCTGCCAGTTGGAGAGGCATGATGGGGCGGGGGGAGGGCGGGAGGGGACGCTTGTAATGTGGCTCTCCTAGGTGGGCAGGGCTGAGTGCTGAAGTGGAAGTGCCTGTCCTAGAACATTTGTAACCAGACACCACACCAGTTAGAGTAGTCACTGAACTTTTAGCCTCTTTTAACAAACATTTTTAAAAATTCCTAAATACAGGGGCGCCTAGGTGGCTCAGTTGAGTGTCTGCCTACAGCTTAGGTCACAATCCCAGGGTCCTGGGGTCGAGCCCCTTATCAGGCTCCCTGCTCAGAGTCTGCTTCTCCCTCTCCCTCTGCCCCCACCTCACCCTCTCCACCCTCCCCCGCCCCACCACTCATGCTCTCATTCTCTCTCAAATAAATAAAAAAGCTTAAAAAAAAAAAGTTCCTAAATATAGAAATGTACACGCCCCATTCCCCATCCCTACTTTTGTTTTGTCCCTTGATCTAGTGTCATTATGTATCCCATGCCCCAAGAAGTCCCCTTGTGGGAGAGTCCCCACAAACAGAGTCTTCTGTGTATGGGGACGTGAAGAAACATCCTTCCTAGACAGAGCTGGGAGACACCAGATTACCTCTCCAAGAGCCCCACGGCTGGTGAGAAGAGAATAGAAATTGACTTGTGAGTGAGGTATTTGGAAGGATAGCAGGGAGGCCAGTAACAGCGCAAGAAGAGAGGAAACAAATATTCACTATGAATTGCTCACACTTGGAGAGAATAACCCAACTTGACCTGCGCTGACTCATTCCTTAGCTGGCAGTTCTCATAGTACTGGCTGAAACCACGTCCACTCTCTCATCTCACTTCATTCATTTGTGTAACAACACTTACTGACTCCCTGCTGTATGCCAAGCATGATTGGGGGCGGGGGTGGAGGAGGGACTCTTAAGCAGATGCCACACCCAGCGCAGAATCTGATTCAGGGCTCGACCTCACAACCCTCAGATCATGTCCTGAGCTGAAATCAAGAATCAGACAGTTAACTGACTGGGCCACCCAGGAGCCCTGGAATATGGTCACATTTAAAAGAGTAGAAGCTGTTCTGTGTCAAAATGGCATGTTAGGAGTGTGGATGCTCCTAGGACAGGAAGGGCGGTGTCTATCTGAGGACTCAGAAAAACCAGCTCTCTCTGCTCATAACCTTTAACTCCTTTTCTTTTTTTTTTTTTTTTTTAAGATTTTATTTATTTGAAAGAGAGAGAGAGAGAGCACGCACACAAGCAGGGGGAGTGGCAGGGGGAGAGGGAGAAGCAGGTTCCCTGCTCATCAGGGAGCTTGATGCAGGGCTGGATCCCAGGACCCCTAAATCATGACCTGAGCTAAAGGCAGATGCTTAACCAACTGAGCCACCCAGGTGCCCCTAACCCTCAACTTCTTTGTTCTCTCTGACTCTTGACTCTGTCACACAATATCCAGTGCAATACTGTGTGAAGGTTACTTGCACCTGCTCACAAGAGCTGATTGTTCAGTTTTCAGGAAATTTGCAAGCCAATTATTAAGCATGGCCAGGATTAAAAATTAAATCATATACACTTCCAATTAAGTAAGTTATCTTAAAAAGAAAATGTAATACTCAAAACTCATCACTTTCTGATGACTTGGCTACATTTTATTGTTATTGATGTCTTAGAGGTTATCTATCCACAGTGAGAGCATTTGCACCATGAATATGAGCAACACTACAGGTCAGAGATTCCTCTGCCGAGAGAAGGAGTTAACCATTTGCCAGCATCCTAGCAACATTTTTCAACATTTTTCAGTTGTTCCAGGTTTTGTGGTAGTAATTGAGCCAGACCAGTTGGGTTTACACCCAAGTTTTGCCATTTAACCGGCTATGTGATTTGGGCACGTTAATTTCTTTGGGTCTTAGTTTCATGGCCTGTAAAATAGAGATAATATGGCACCTGCTTCAGGGGGTTATATGAAGACTAAAAGAGTTGATAATTGTAAAGCATTTTGGAACAACACCTGAAACCTAATAAGCACTATGTGTTTGTTAGATAAAATAAAATGAAATAAAAACTACCTGAAGGGCTGCTATTCCATTCTTAGATTCTATCTCACTTGTTTCTCATCTCTCTATTCTTTTTCTACAATAATAAAACATCCAATTTTTTCTGTACACATGACCATGCAAAATAAAGATTATACACTTACAGCCTCTCAGCCTCTCGTGAATAAATTCTGATCAAGACGCTGAAAACAGAAATGTTAGTAGTAGTTTCCAGGAATTTATCTTCAGTGAAAGTTGGCACATTCTTTTTGCTGCTTTTCTTTTGTATTCCTTCTTCGAATATGATGGCTGAACCTTGCAGGTGATAGCTGGAGCACAAGCTACCACATTGGACTAGGAGGAAGAAAGCCATGCCTTAGGGATGATAAAAATTTGAACAAAGAAGTATGAAATAAGTCAATCAGAGTTGATGGCAAGAAAAATATAAAAAAAAAACCAGCTAAAATATGCTCATGGTTTAAAATAAGAATGAAGATATATGGATTCAGGTTTCAGAAGTCTTTAGAGCTCAACTTTGACAGAATGATCCTCTAGCTCCAGATCCATGAAACCCAGCTAACATGGCTCATGTTCTTGGATATCTGGACAATTCCATCTCCCTTATTGCCCTATACTTCTTTATAATAAAACTTCATTACTTGAGCTAATGTACTTGACTTTCTATTCCTTGCAAGTAAGAGTGAAACTAACTAAGCCTTATGGTATTTAATACAACCATGGGTATAATTCTAACCACCTGCTGGTATATTTTGCTCATTGACATTTTCCTGCACAGACAAATTTACGCCATAGGAACTGAAGAGTTCTCCTTGAGAGATGGTCTATATCCTCATCTGGTCCCTGGGCATCAAATTGTATCATCCTCAAGTATCGCCTGTTGCTTTCCCATCTAGAGAAGGCCCTGACTTTTATCCCATACTATTTGGATTGTTATATATTATTCATAATCAATGTTGCCCTTGGGAAAAATTAAGTAGACAGGATTTGCATTTCTTCTAACTCCTTTTAATGTTTGTTCCCACCTGAGTTCAGCTCCTGAGTTGAGCAGAGGCAAGCACTTGCTTACCTGCTCCTCAGAGCTACTCCAACTCAGTAATATCACAGATTTCCCTTCCCTATCTCATCACAATTTATCAAAAACATACAGTATTTTCCTCACAGCATTGTTAAATAGCTGGTCCATTAATCAGAGACAATTTGACTTGCTCTGAGATATTATCTGACTCTATGATTGACTCATGGAGATGTTTTAAACTCATCCCTCTAGTTAAAACAAAGGGAAATTTAGTATTTGTAGAATATTTGGGTGTCAGGCATTGTGATAAGGACACTCTTTAATTTAACTTTTTACAACTAATATATCAATCAAGGTTTTTGGTTGCCAACAGGAAAAACCAACTCTGGGTGACAAACAGGGAAGAAATAAATTTAAAGGATATTTTAGAAGCTCATAGCAATGCCAAGAAGGGCACAGAACCAGGCTTGGAGTAAAGATAAGGCAGTACCAGGATATTTGTCGTAAAAGTGTGTTATATATGTACACGATACAGTATTTGGGTAACAGATAAACCATGAAATCTCAATGGCTTAAAATGATATATGTTTTTCACTCAAAGTTCAATCGATATTTGAAGAAAAGGGGGAAAGGCTTTGTTCCAGTCACTAAGGAAGTCAGGCTGATGAGAGCTTTAACTTTCAGCACATGACTTCCAAGAACACCTTGAGCCTCAACATTCTGTCAGCAGATGGGAGAAGAGGGCGAATGGAGACCCATGTGTGAAGCAACATATGTCACTTCTCTATTCATCCTATTGGTCAAAACTCAGTCATATGGCCACGTTTAGCTGCCCGAGAGGTTAAAAACTATATTCCAGTTGAGGCTCAGCCAGAAAGAAGACTAGCTAGCCAGTCGCTGCCCCAGGCCATCCTCTTGTCACCAGGTGTCTCTGCCATGCTTCCTCCACACAGAGAACACACATACCCTCAGGAAAGATAAACCAAAGTACTGTCCAGTCACTGAGCTTGGCTCTAAGCCCAGATTCCTAGGGATGCTCAGTCTTCTCCAACAGGTCCAGATCCACCGCTCATCATGGTCCAGCTACCTAAAACTAGAAAAGCAAATTCCCTACTGCCTTCTCTCCAACACATCTGATATACAGTGGTGAAACAAGGATAGAATAATCGTGGTAACCCCACTCCTGTGGAAAAGAGAAGAATTACAGCAGTCACCAGTATGTAAAGATTTTAAATCCTCATGGGCAGGCCTTGTGAAAACCTTGCCCGGAGAGCGAGAAGGGTTCATAGAAAAGACCCTAGATCTGCTTTCTGGGTGAAACTCTCTTCATTTTTCTTCATGGCTCCCGATGCCACCATCTGAAAGTTTCTTCTTTTGCTTTTCCTTTTTGACAGCTCTGCTAGATAGAAGAAAGTATGTCCTCCTTGGAGGCTACATAGCTTTCAAATCCCATAGATTGCTGATAAATTTGGGAGCCCAAAACTTATTTTGATACTCAATGGCTGTTTTAGTTCAGACTTACGGTTTCTCTGGTTGTATAATTTCCCCCAAAACCTAGTAGACTTCTCACCTATTTTGCTTCCCATCAGCCTCCCATGCTAGTGGGAGCTCCCATGCTAGCTCCCATACCCCAAGTCCTTTCCCTTTCCTTGAGGGTCATCAGGACCCTCAAGCCTGAATTCTGTTTTGGCTTCCTGGTCCCCAAAGTGCTCTCTCTATCTATAGCCTGAGGCCATAGAGCCTCAATGGGAAGAACTCACCCTCAATTTGATCTGAACTATAGGGCTAAGTCTTATACAATCAGATGTCTTACTGCTTCAGTTTTGGAAGTTGTCGATTTTTCCAACTTTTCAACACCTCTAGTTTCTGACATTCCAGTTGCATTTTTGTCTGACAACAAGCCAGTTCTTTCTTGAGTTTATCCACCTCTTCGTAAATTGCTACTAACATATTGTTTCACGACCCTTTCCTCTAGAGCTAAAGAGTCTGCATACACTTGACCTGTCTTTTGAGTGCTATTGAGGGGGCAGGCGGTGGGGGTGGGGGGGTAGTTTTATCAAAGATTTTGCCAGTGAATAACCTAGATCTTTATCCATCCAGCCTCCAAGCCAGTTTCCTTGCCACCCACATGTATCTTAGGTTTTTGTGATGGCAACATTCTGCTTCTGGTACAAATGTGTACATTAGTTAGGGAAATATAGCAGCTATATAGATAAACCTTGAAATCTCAGTAGCATAATACAATAAAAATTTATTTCTCATTCACTAAAATCTAATCGATGAGGAGGTTCTGCTCTTACAGCCATCCAAGGACCTAGGCTGTGCCATATTTAGCATGTGACTCTAGGTTATGATGAGCATCACTAGCCAGCTAATAGATGGGAGCAGAGAGATCTTGAGGGATGTGGTCGGAGGTCTTTATGGATTTAACATGGAAGTGTCAAATGCACTTTTGACTGCAACTTACTGGACAGAATTTAGTAATAAGGTCACACCTGATATAAAAAGGGGACTATTAGGGGCACCTTGGTGGCTCAGTGGTTGAGCGCCTGCTTTTGGCTCAGGGTGTGATCCCAAGGTCTTGGGATTGAGTCCCGCATTGGGTTCCCCACAGGGAGCCTTCTTCTCCCTCTGCCTGTGCCTCTGCCTCTGTGTATGTATCTTATATGAATAAATAAAATCTTTAAAGAGAAAAAATAAAAGGGAGACTATCCAGACATGAAAGATAGAATCCAGCTGTATGCCCAGGAGTAAGGGAAAGTAAGGGGTAAATGGGTGAAAAACTATAGAGTCTCTTCCATAAACTGAAACCACAGCCAAAATCATGGTAAACAATAGATGAGGGAGCTGTAGCTGCATAAAGGCTAGACATTGAAGCTTGTACCACCGATGCTTCCAGCATCAAAACAAGATACTGTCATAATATTGCTCCCCTTGAAAGGACAATGTTGCTGCTCCTGTCACCCTATCCACAGCCCACATAGATTCTCATGGTTTTAGCTTCTCTAAGTCACTAACTCCACATCAAAGCCCAGAGCAAAAGTATCAGTTAGTTGAGCTCAGATCATGCTGCAACTACCCTCTTATTGCAAATAGGACTGGGAGGAACAATTCTGCATTTTTAGCTCATAGAGTGAGCAACAGACTCTGTCCCCATTATAACTCCCAAGATGAGAAATTCTCCAAATAAAGATGGGGAATCAAACTAAATCAAAGGAATTGATTTCATGATGGAAATTTTGGCAAACATGGCAAGCTGGTTGCAGAGAGTATTTTGAGCAAGTGGGAAGTGACCTACTTTATTCTGTATATGTAGATGCATATGGTCTTGGTTCCCAGCCACCCAGAATTTTGAGGTTTTGCCCTCATATAGACCTATCTTGTTCACCACAGTAACTCCCCAGTACCTAGAACAGTGCCTGGCACCTAATAGTTACTTGATCAATATTTGCTGAATGAAGGGATCCTTGGCCCGATAAGTGTGTTTACTGATGCTTCTGTTCTTGGCTCCTCTGATGACTAGTAGGGGCTGGTAAAACCTAAAGCAACAAGAGTAACAGAGCTTTAGTATTAACTAGACCAAGCACAGACATGCCCCCTGCCTGATTGCTGGCTGTGGGAACACTTGCCTAGTTACACGTGATAGAGTCGCATGACAGGAAGAAAAGTAAAAACCAGAGGTGGGAGGAAAGACCAGTAAACATTGCCAGATGATTTGTTAAGATCTTTTAAAGTTCACTTTTCATAAAGGACATATCAATATTCCAATCCAGAAATTTTTTTAAAAAATTCATGCAAAGAGGTTTATGTCCTTCGTCTGTATATTTGGAATGTTCTCTTTGAGGTGTTTCTTTTCTTTAGTAGGCTAGAGGACTTGAGTATGTGTCACGGGAATCTGTGTTTGTCTCTTTTTGAGCATAGAATTCCTTTCTGGGGACGTAGAATTATGACATCTCTTTGGCAGAAAAAGATTTGCATTTATAGACATTTTAGGTGGCACTGAAATTATATGACAACCTTTTAAAAGACAGCTGGCTAATATGGGGCAAAGACATTTAATTTTTCTCTCCAAAAGACCATCTCCTTTCATTCCATATTATTTTAGTACAAAAAACTGTGACATGCATTACTCTGTTGCACTTTTTTTGGCCCCAGTGCAGGCAAGGTTGAAAAGTTTTGTGCTGAAGGAGATCTTAAGGAAGAAAAGAGAGGAAAGAGGTAGGAAGGGAAAGATTCAATATAACTTATATTCAGAATTAAGATCCTGAAATTTAGAAGAATGTCAGCCTCCATAACAACAGGAAAATTTTCAAGGAAAAGGGCACCCCATCTCTTCAATAACACCTTAAAAGAGGGATATGGAGCATTGCCACCTGACGTGAGTGGCTTGCATTGCCCGCAGAGGCTGCATGCACAAAGCTACCATCTCTTAAAGAGACAAGACTGTATTTTGAACAGGGTTCGCCATGGCTTGGATCCCTTCTGAAATGTTTCATGGCTATGGGTCCTTAGATTTCAGGAACGCAGAGTGAAGTCTTTATTTCATTGATTTTATGTTTGAACAGGAGCTGGGATGAAAATGCAAGAACAAGACAAAAGAAATGTTTTGCTCAAGCAATTCAGAAGTGGAAAGTATGTATGTGTTGGCCTAAAATGGTCTTAAACAGGACTGAGAATATTAGCCGAGGTGTTCTTTTCAGGTTCCGTATTTCAAATACTTCCTGGTATTTACAAATGGCCTTTGAGTAGGTTCTGAATGGGTTGGTTTTTTTGTTTGTTTGTTTTACAAGTTCACTACTTTTTGTTGCAGGATGAGATGAAAGAAGAAAAAAATGTTGGAAAAAAAAGAATCAAGAAATTGTTTAATTTCTGAGCACGTTGGAGTTAATAGTTTTGGCATCTCGTGTTTTATTTCAAGGCTAATATGCCACGCCATCTGCCAAGTGACGGTGTCTTTATTAGGTTACCATGGTATATAAAAAGCAAAATGCTCTGCAAAGTTTTTGAACAAGATGATTTTTATTTCCCCCTTCAATTTTTTTCAAAATGTAAATTAACATGTTTTTAACAAAACTGTTGAAATTAGAGTTATAAATATTGAGACGATACTACCCAATAATTCAAGTCCTTTACTTCCTCTTAAGATCTTAATTTTTAAATCTGAGAATTATCCTGAGGTTTAGAGAGTTTAAAAGTACATATATATGCATGTATATAAATGATGAAATCCATAGCACCCCTAACCATAGAATAAATCCTCAGAGTTAGCTCCTCAGAATTTTTTTTCTAAGAAAAGGCCCTTTGCTCCAACTATATTTAAGAAAAGTGAAACTATTTTGTTCTTCTTTAGTGTAGGCTAGGAACAAAGTACAGAAGCTGGAAGGTGAAATGAAGAAATAGGATTTGTACATTTTTTACATAAGCCAATAATTTTCACCTTAAAGCTTATAATTTACATGCACTATTTTGCCTCCACCTCCAAAAATAGAGTTTGAGGTGGCGATCTGATTCAGCTCTGTTCGAAGCTGGATAGTTTTTGCTAGAGTCCTTAAAGACAGTGAGTGTATGATCAGCATGCCTCTTACACGCTCAGCAGTCAAAGTTTCAGGCTTTCTCCTCCTTCTGTCTCAGGGGGGGAAAGTTTTCCAGGCTTCATTTCTTCCATATGCTTTACAAAAAAAAAAAAAAATTTAAGTAAGTTGTTTATGTCCAGACACACACACACACACACACACACACACACACACACACACCAGAAGGCACACACACGTATGTGACAGCAGTCATACACACTTTTGACATACTGCGGAATTCACATAAGCAAAGGGATGGGGGGAGGATTCTGGGCCACCAGTCTCACTTTTATCATTGAAATGAAGCATGTGAAGGATTGTTCTGGAGAAGAATTTCTGTTAACCGTGACCTAATTTGCGATTACAGACACTAGGACTGCGCCTCCCATAGGAGATGGGATTAAAAGGACAGGGCGGTGGGCATGGGTGGGAGATACAAAAGTACTCAGCATCACTGCTCATTTCCAATTAAAACTAGTGTTTCTAGTGAAATGCTAGACTACTAAGCTCTGTTCGGATCCATCACAAAGAAATTGCATTCCTAAAAGCAACCTGGGGAAAATATAGAATATTCCACTTTCCAAGTAGGCCAATACACACTTGTTGAGTGACTATTACATGGTAGGAAGTGCACTAGATGCCGAGAAGATGACTAAAGTAGAACCTGCCCCAGACATCTTGTAGCTTCAAGCCAGTGAGAGCTTGCCTTCCCCAATGAAGGATCACACTGTGCTCAGAAAACCAAGACTCTAGAGATTAGAAGCAAGGCCTCATGAGGACAAAACCTCACAACCCTGCTGCCCATCGGTGAAATAAAGTCAATTTGAGAAATGGCAGGAGTCAAAGAGGGAATGATAAAGGTCAAGATTTGGGTGGTTGACTTGATGAACACTCAAGTGGCTAGCCCAGCAGGTACCGCTGAAAGCTACTGAGGTTATCAGGTGTGGACATGTGTTTTGCCTTTTAAAGTAGTTTATTTTCCAATGCTGCTTGATAAAGATTTGAAATTGTCTTGTTATATCCGCTGAGCATCTAGTTGACCACCTCTCCTTGGAACTTGCACAATTCTAACTAGAAACCTGCTTATATAATACTCTGTCCCCTCTCGGAGTGATTAGAAAAACATTGCTGGTTATGGGGGTGAAATATCAAAGAGGTGAAAAACTGAAGCTACCCTGGGCTGGAGGAGTGGCCGCTGATTGGCCACTTGGCAGGTGGCTCACCAGCAAGGCTTTTGCCAAACCATTGCCTCCTCCCTAGCCCAGTGATGCAATATCACCCCACCAGAATGTTTTGTTCTCCAAGACCCTTGTTTCAATGGGTACATCCCATTAACCAGGCCAGCAGATGTCAGTCCTGATCCACTTTTTCTCAGTAATGAACCAGGGAGGAAGAGCAGATCTGATTTCCCAATCACTGCCTTCTCTTTGCTGGCTTTTCTTCTTCCTGAGATGGAGGCCCCCTGCTTGGTTTGCTTTGTTAATATTTGCATTATTCAATAGTTATTATGTGATAAGCATGTTGTTTGCTTTAGGTTTTGGTTGGTTTGTTTTCTGGTGCTTTTATTCTTAGCTGGTGGCTTAACTTGAGTTACAGCTGTGGTTTGTATGTTACTCAGGGTGGGTAGCATGTATATTTTACGGATTCTTACCTGACGCTTCCATAATCCAAAGTTGGGCCAGAAAATAAATAAATAAAGCAAAATGAAACAGCAACAACAACAGAAAAACCCAAGGGGAAAATCACGTAGCGCTTATTCTGCAAAATCATCCCCTTGGTGTCAGCCTTTAGGCTGATCTCTTTTAGAATGGAAACAACTTTGGTTTGCAAATAATACGGCGAAACATTTCTGAAGGTACATATTTTCAAGCTTTCTGATTAAGAAATAACAAGATCCCTGCACGTTTATCAAGCAAGAAGCTTGTCCTTGAGTGAAAATATTTTATGTCTAAAGACTTAAGCATTTATCATAAGTGCAAAATGGAATCATTTTAAGTAAACTGGAATCTGAAGCTACTGTTTATAATGCATTCTGCTATTTGTAACATACTACTTATTCCGAAAGCATGCTTTAAATTTGCTATTGAAGTTTTAAACTCCAGGACTTGCTAGTGAAGAAAAATGTGTGTTTTTGCCTTTGATCTAAGACTTGTTTGTTATCACTGATTAGCTGTTAACTCGCATCAAGGTGAAATTGTCATATAAGATGATTTTGACATTCTATGAAAGAATATGAACATTGTGAGTTGGCCGGGCGCAGTGTACATTTGGACAATACTTGGTTGCTTAAATTAAATGTTAAGTATTTATTTACGAGTTGCTTAATTTAAAAAAATGAGAACTTTCTTGATTTATTAAAATAACAATAAAACCTAAAATATATATGCAACTTTTAAAATAATTCCCACTGGATAATAGTGTAGCGTTTTATTTCTTTTCAAAGTAATTACTATAACAACCAGAGGCATAACATTGCCTTTTTTCACTTGAACATAAGTTCTGCATTCAAAGAATTTAAAAATCTAACCCGAGTAAACTTATTTTAATAATCACCTAGGTCAGAGAGATCAACAAAATTATTATTTCTAATTCTTGGAATAGGAAAAGTTAAAAACCAAAGACTAAGTGTCTGGAACTTTGTGTTTCAAGCTATTTTAATTGTTCAAAAGATCTTTTCCTATTTTTTAATTAAAAATGAGACTCGATGTTAATATAAAATATGTACATGAAAAACAAAAGTATGCACGTAAAATATTTTCTCAGCCTGTACATAGGATATTTGTATTACTGTTAAACGTATATTTAAGAGCAAAGCAGAGGTAATTTCTAAAAATTTGTTGCCTCAGCCTACAAAATCACATGCTATTTCTCTGTTCAACTGTCTAGATCAGCGATATTCAATGGGAATATGTAACGTGAGCCATAAACACAAGCCACCCATGTAATTTCAAATTTTCTAATAGCCACATTTTAAAAAGGAACAAGAAACAGGTGAAATTGATTTTCAGAATGTTTTTTCAACATGTAATCAGTATTTATATTGAAATGGTACATGTTTAAAATGTACATGAGATGTTTTATTTTTTGTTTGTGTTTTAAATCTTCGAAATCCTTCACATATTTTCAACTTTCGGCATATCTCAAACTGCACTAGCCACGTTTCAAGTGCTCAGTGGCCACATGTGGTGAGAGGCTATTGTTTTGGACAATACAGGTCTTGATGATCAAATCCCTACACTCAAACACATTGGCTGAATGACTTTATAGAATATTACTGTTGTTGCTCTGACAGCAATTTAAAAGATTTCTATGTCGGAGCTAGATTGTTAGTGGAACGGAGTCCTGGTAGGTACAGGAACTCTTTGTTCTTGTTTTATTTTGCTTTTAACAGCTTGCTTTGCTCCAAAAAGATGCATCAGTCACTCTCAAGCTGTGGGATTCTCTGCTTGCTCATGCCTACGAAGTTGAGTTGCTGAGATAGTCCCTCTGGGCAAAGTGACCTGAGGCAGACACTCTAAAGTTGCCCAACTGGGAGAGGCAGAGCCTACAGGAGTCTTGTCAGAGATCAGCACAGGATGTGGAAAGAATCCTAGTGTCTGCCGACTTTTGGGTTGTCTGGTGTACGATCCTGAAATGTAACCCTATGATTCCTAAGAGAATGCCAACTCTGTGCCCAGGATATTCTGAGAGAGTCTGAGTTTCACATAGTTCGGCCAGTTTTTCTTTCAAATGCCCTTCTTAGGCCATGTGTCTCGATCCAAAGTTCAGAAAATGCGGCCACTCTGGCCAACTTCCCTCCAGTTGCAGGGCTGACTTTCCAGGCCTTCAAAGCTGGCATAGGATGATTTGGAAATGGTAAGGGAAAGAATAGAAGAGGCCTGGGGATAAATTGTAGATATTTCAGGGAGAAGAAATAGCACGGATATTCTGAGGTTTATCCCCTTCCTGCAGGCTGTGAGTTTAGTCAAGAAGCAATTAAGCTGAAAAATGGCAAAGAATCTACAACATGCAGAGAAATACCTCTCTTTGTCCTTTTCGTCTTCTATTATTCCCCACTCCGAAGTCCTTATCAAAAATAAATAAGAAGCCATTGATCCTTGCCAGTTCCAATAACATAACCCGTAATGGTATGGGAAATATTTCCATTTGGTAAGCATGTTGCATGGAACCTGGAACATAGTGGGCACTGAATAAATGGAGGTCATTACTATAAATATATTGGTGATGAACCATCTAGGCAACATGAGAAAACCAGAAGAAAGACAGAATGGCGCCATCTCTTTAATATCTGTCATTTTCCTGTTTTATCTGTGAGCCCTGACAGGCAGTGCATGCCCATTATATCTTCTTTGTATCCTTCTGAATGGAATCTTATTTTCTTCCTTATTAACATACCTTAATTAATAGAGGTGCATTTGTATAGCTACTAGAAGCAGAACACCTCAGAAGGATAAAGGTTTTGCATCATATTGCGAGCTGATTTGTTATTCCCCTATTAAGTTTAAAGAAAATATTTGTACCATAGTATAATCATGACTCCATATGGTCTTGAATGGGAATTTAATGGCTTTCTTAAATTGGTTCCGGGTCCCTTCTTAGTCTTGGGTCAGATGAAGACTTGAGAAGGATTTCTTAAATTTGGGAGAAAAAATTTATTTCGTCCTCCACCCATTTTTCAATTCATCAAGAGATGTATCACACTGGATATTTTTAAATTTCTTGGAATTGAGAACTATGGATTTTTTTCCAAAATTAGCACTTACTTATTATCTTTACTTCTACCCAAATTTCCGTAGCCATCACTGAACATTTGCAAGCAGTTTAAGGGGAATTTATCTAATGGCAGGAAAACATAGTTATCTTTCGCGTATTTACCAAAGCCACTGTTGTTCGCACTGATTGTTGTTTTTCTCAGAGATCGCATGAGAAATAACTGAATATAATCCTGCGAAAATAACGTAGAGTTGGACACAGTGACAGCAATCTTATTAAAGTTCAGCATTAGTTTTTGTTTGGTTTCTTTGTTTTTGCATTTCCACCCGTTGCCCACTTATTATCCATGGGCCTTTTATCCAAAGAGGAAGAAAGAGAGAGAGAGAGAATTGGATGTACAAAGTTTATTATAAAGAAATGGTGTTCACCCATCTTCCCAGAAACAAGAGGAATAGCTCCGTTAGGATCTCTGGTTCTACCTCGTTTTTGGAAACAAAATTCTGTTTATTCCTTGTTAAAGTTATGGCATGCAGGCTAGAACAATGGCCTCCCCAAATCCATCTGCATCCCCACACTCTTGGGGGACTGCCCTTCTCTTTCAATGCCATTAACAGCTCACCAGACCACAGGAACCTCACATTTGGCTACGGAGAATGATACTTGGTCACAGTCAGGCTCCCTTGACAATGACATTTTCTCTGAGAGTTCTGCACAGCTGTGTCACTGTTAACTTTTAATGAACATCCTTCCTTCTTTTGAAAAGTTTCAGTGAAATGAAACGGATGTGCCATTTCTGCTTTCGTCTCCACTTTGTGTGGGATAATGTACAGTAATTCTGCATGCTGAAGTCATCTGTGACATGCCTAATTTGGGGTGTTTCTAAGCTAATCAAATAATTTTGCCCGTAGTGACACACAAACGTACAGCAAGGTTTGTTTCGGAGAGCCCCGGCCCTAAAATATCTTATAACCTGTAATACATGGAAAAGTAAAAAGACTCACTCCCAGGCTGAATTTGGGCCCCACCGTTCATTTCAGGGGATTGCTGACTCAATGCAGCCCTCCCGTAGGAGGCGTGCCAATGGCTCCTGGGACAATGAGTTAACAGAGGCACCACAGTGTTATTTTGGGGCATTATTCTTTCTTGCTTTCCACAATAGCTGGGATCTGATAATTTAGCATTAAGCCTCTTTTCAACTATATGGAACTGTAATAAGGTGATTTAGCCAATGTGCCTGTCCATTGTCCCAAAGATTCTGTGATCTATTATGCGGTAATGTGTAAAAAGAGAAAAAAAGAAGGGGGGGGGGAGAAAAAAAAGAAAAAGAAAGAAAATTGGGGAAAAACATAAACCGACTAATTATCAGAAAGATTAAAAGCTGCGCCGAGAGACCTCTTATTTATTGGCATTTTTTTATGAATCAATATAGGTATAGGAATCGACCGCAAAGCCTCTGGGTACATTCACATAATGAAAGCCCAATTAATATCCAAAAGCACAGTGCACTGCCGGCGACGGGAGCTCCAAGGACAATCGCTGGCTTCCGCAGCCAACACTGACAGCTGCAATGCCCCGATAGAAAACAGCTTCAAAGGCCCGATCCCCACCCCGCCCCCACCCCAGCCTCGACTGAACACTCCCTGCCTATCGCCCTCACTGAGGCAGGCCTGCAGGAACAGATGGGGGAGCAGAAGCAACCCATGGCTATCTGTGATGTCACCAAATGAGGCATTTTGGGATGCTGTTTGGGTGGCAAAAATGTCAAAAGAATATGGGGTGGGGGGGGTTGGCAGGAGGGAGCATTTTCGGTGAGCTGAGCGTGGCCAGGCAACCCGGAGGCCGGAGAATGGGCCGTGCGCTGGTGGAAGAGGTCATACTGGGTCCAGATCTGGGCCGGCTTACATTTCAGGTTTATTTTTGTGTGGATTAAGGGAGCTTTACATTGGTTGGGCTCACAAGGAAAGCATGTGGCTCCGGGTCCTTGTAGGCAGGCCTGTTTGCCTTGGATTTCCCCGGGCCTCCAAGCCCGTGCCAGTGCAAGCGGTGCTTCTCGGACCCTGGCCATGGCTTCTCACAGGCCCCCTCGCCACCCCCCTTCTCCATCAACCTCTATCTTCTTTCCAACGGGATCCAAGCCTTCTTCCTTGAGATGCGTCATCTCTTGATTATGTATTAGTTTTTGTTCCTTTGCTGCCACAAAATAATCAAAGTCCGTTGAGGCTGAGACCCGGGGTTCTGAAATCAGACCACCCAGGGCTGCTGTTCGGAATCCGGTTCTGAGTAGCCCTGGGGGTAACGCAGGCGCTGGTGCCCCGAATCAGGCTGGCTAGGGTGACAGCAGCGGCACCCCCGGGCCCAGATAGCCAGCCACCCAACGCCAGTCTAGTAAAAACAGAAAAGTAAATAGATCACATAAGAGAAAGAACAGATGCACATAAAATTTTCGATTCTTGCAGAGGTTGAGTGGGACAGAAGAGGTTGTTATAAGGGGCAAATGGTCTCCTCGGCCTTGTAATAAATGTGATCATAAGTCACGTATGCTTTCGCAGCGCTTTGGGATTTACAGAGATTGTCCATTTGATCTTCCCAGGAAATCCAAGACCTTTTTAGGCAATGATTTCAGGGATCCCACTGTACAAAGGAGGAAGCTGAGACTCTGGGTGGCCTGTGACTTGTCCATGGTCAAAGTCGGGAAATGTCTGAGGCCAGATGTCTTTTTGAGCTTTCTAGAGTCTGCAAGACACAGAAGCTGTTTGAAGAAATCCGGGAAGCAATCGGTGATTTTACGGATTTATTTTTGGGGCCCAAGCATCATTTACTCTATGAATACGTCCCTCCAACTAGTGTCCTTGTTACTTTTATAATGATGCTCATCATGTGGCATCTGGACTTTGCATTTGCCTGTTTTTCCCTTACTGCATTGGGAGATCTTTGAGGGCAGGGACTTTCTTATGCATCCTTGAATATCCGGTACCTGGTATAACCCCCGTGGGTCCTATCAATCAGTAAATGCTATCGTAGGTGGATGGGTGATGGGTGGATGGACAAGTGTACGATAAAAGTCTTATTTTAGCTATTTGTATAATTTAGCAACCAGCAGTTTGACCTCAAAAGTCCCTCCCATGGCCTTGAAGAACATGTAGGGTTTAAACATTTTGATATTTGCTAATTTGCCAAAAATACCCTGACTCACGTTAACAAGAAACAAAAAGAGAAGATGACTGATTCTGATAAATAAGGAGGAAGAATTATAATTATATTATGCAAAAAACAAAAAACAAAAAACAAAAACGGGTAGGAGAAAGAAGGCAGTCCCTGGAGGCTTTTATTTTAATTTTATTTTATAGGTTCCTGGGAATTGTCCCTGCAGACAACTCAGTAGAGCCCTCTCTGGAGCTCTCTGCTAAAGGAGATGAAGCCTCATGTTTGAGTACATCAGTTACTTTTTGGATGGCATCCAAATTAGCATCACTTGGATAAATGTTTACCAGAGCACTGAACGTGCCTGACTTGGTGCTAAATGTGGGGAAGGTTACCAGGTGGAGCTGGAGTTGGTCTCAGCCCAGAGGGAGCTGACATACCAGGAGACATGGTGCAGAATGCCCACAGACACCTCAGTACAGAACTGTACCCCCGGGCTTTTAAGCAAATCCAAGTCAAGCACTCAGAGGAGGTTGCTGTGACTTCCAATATGAGTTGGGAGCAGGGTCAAAGAGGTTTAATGGACAAAGTAGAAGGAATGGATGTGTAAGCAGGAGCCAGAGTTATTGGAGGAAGCAAATACCAGATGGTGAAATGGACTCTTTAGGCTGTATTCAGGCTGTAGCCCGACAGAGATGCTCCAACATGCTGGAGGTGTATGCAGCACGTTTCTCATAAAATGACTAAAGTTAAATTTGTTGGATAAGGAGACAGGGTTGGAGGAAAGTTATTAAAGGAGCATTGCCCAGCTCTCTCCCTGTGCAGAGAAATTTTAATAATCCAGAAGTGTTGTCCAATTCATTACTCAGAGTTCTATCCTGACATGCAGAATAATGCTGGAAAAGTAAAAGTGATGGGATAGACCCACTTAGCAAGGACAATAACAGAATCCTCAAGATCATCGACCTTTACGAACATAAACACTTAAGATGGTGGGAGTTATGAGATCTCTCTTAACACTCCTCAAGTAATGTGCCTATTCTACTTCTGGACTGGATTGGTAAGCAGTTCATGAACTAACTGTAATATTGCTAGCCAATAATAATTACCAAGGATTAGTTTGTGCATGTGCCAGGCCCTGTGCTAAATGCTCTAAATGTGTTATTTCATGTAACCCTCATCACCACCCAATGAGGTAATTATTTCTCTTAATGACTGTTTTATTTTAGAATAGTTTTAGGCTTACAAAACAGTTGCAAAGACAGTATAGAGATTTCCAGTATACACCTCCACCCAGTTTCCCCTGTTATTAGCATCTTACATTAGTAAGGTACATTTTTCACGATTAATGAGCCATATTGACACATTATCATTAACTACAATCCATACTTTGTTCAGATTTCCTTCATTTTTACCTAATGTCCTTTTTCTTTTCCTGTCCCAGGACACTGCATGTCTCTGTAGGCTTCTCTTGGCCACAGCAGTTTCTCAGATTTTTCTTGTTTTTTGATGACCCTAATTAACATTTTTTTTTTTTTTTTTTTTTTGCCTGGACAGTTCTGAGGAGTACCGGTCAGGTATTTTGTAGAATGCTCCTCAATTAGGATTTTTCCTATGATTATACTGCATAATGAGTCCTTGGGAGGAAGACCACAGAGGTCAAGTGCTGTTCTCATCACAACATGTCAAAAGTGTCCACTACCAGGAAGCCTGGGTGGCATGGTCAATTAAGTGGCAACTCTTGCTTTTGGCTCAGGTCATGATCTCAGGGTTGTGAGATCGAGACCTACATCAAGCTCCACACTCAGTGTGGAGTCTGCTTATTCCCCGTCACCTCTAAAAAAATCATTTTTTAAAAATAAGAGTGTCCACTACCAACATGACTTATCACTAATGATGCTAAGCTGCTTGAACATATGGCTGAAGTAGTGTTTGTCAGGTTTCTCCACAGAAAAGTTACTCCCCGCCAACCCCTTCTCCATACTGTATTATGGAAGAAAATGCACAGTCCATGCTTAAGGGAAACGGAGTGATGCTCCACCTCTTTGAGGAGGCAAAATCTACATGAATTATTTGGGATTTTTCTATATAAGAGATTTGTCCATTCTTCTGCATTCATTGATTCAATCATTTATTTGTATTGGTATGGACACAAGGATATTTATTTTATGCTTTTGGTGATAATCCAATACTATGTATATTTTGTTGATTAAATTGTCTCAGATTTGGCCATTGGGAGCACTTCCAGTTGGCTCTCATGTCCCTTTGACATACCATCCTTGTTTTGTTTGTTGGAGTAGCTCCCTACTTTCTGGCACTGCAAGATGCTCCCGGCTCATCTTAGAGATTCCTTGCCCTAAACTTGGAACTGGCCATTTCTCCAGAGAGTCCTGGTTCTCTATCCTGGTTCACCTAATAGAGAATCATCTTAAAAACCATAATCTGGCTGTTGGGTTTGGAAGCCACTATTTTTGTCTTCTGTATTTTATACATAAGGACACTGAAGTTTAGAAATAACTGAGTAACTTGCCCAAGGCCATGCCTCAGAAAACTGTAGAACCTAGATTAAAACTCAGGTCTGTCAGATCTCATAACTACGGCATGATTTCCTGCTTTTTCTTTCCCCTCTTGGGATGTCAGTCTGCCTTCCAATGAACCTTAGGTAGTGTTGTAAGTGTTCCTAGGCTCTTGACATATATTGTGTTTCAGTATTCCCTTTCTTACTGTCTCTCAGATCAGATTTTGATAGGGTTTCCTCAAGACAATGACACTTTGGTTAGTGGTTTTAATCTAAAATAAGTATACCCAGAGGTAGTGCTGAGGATCTGAAAGTGATTTTTCCATATTTTGGGAAATCTAATGGAAATCATACATTTATCCATAACACAACTGCCGAGGCTAAGAAGAATGTCACATTTCTTTGATTCTATATCAACTCAATGTGGCTGGCTACATCAGTTATTTCAAGCCATTTGAAGCTCTGATTGGTTGATGATGACTTCATAGGAATTTCTGAAGTTGGAGGGGATAATAAAGAGTCTTTAGGGGTAAAAATGCTGGAAAAGGCCACATTCGTTACTGTTCTACTGGTGATCCAATTCTGATTGAAGTGGAGCCATTGTGAGGGCTGTCTATGTGTATGTGGCAGGGAAAGAGTAACTTTTTTGGATATAAAGTAGACATCTATATATTTGGTTTATGTTTTACCAATTTGCTGTAATGTTTTAATGTTCAAAATTCTGGTCCAAGTTACTTTTAATTTCTGCTTCATTTTAGATGCCTGCTTAAAATTTTTAAAGTGTACACATTGGAATGATTTTTTTTTGTATTCTATTTTCTGAAGGAAAAACCTATATCTTACTGTAGATAAGCATATGGATCTATTTAATATGTTCAAAAGCAATGCATATGAATGACTCAGAGCCTGTTTGTGGTGCTTGGATGAATTGCCTGTTCGGATGGACTCAGAAAGGTAGGAGGAGAGAGGGGGAGAGATGAACTTGAATGGGGGAGGAGTAACATGTGGTTCTAGAAAACAAAAGAAGCAGGAGCACCAGGAGAGGATAACTAGTTTTGATAGAAGGAAAGTTCTTAGCGAATATGAACAGAGCTCGGCTTTGCACAGAGTTTTGTTCACATGAAACCACATGAAGAAACAGTGTAATTAAGATGGCTAGGAATAGAGAATATCATTTGAAAGAAATTTTTGACATCATCTGATTCAGTGGTTCTCAATGCTGCACACTAGAATCATCGGAAAAGCTTTTAAACAATACTGATAACCAGGCCCTACCTCTTAAGTTTTTTATTTAATCAGCCTGTGGTGCAGCCCCTGTATGGAAAAATGTTTTAAACACCTTGGTAATTTTAATGCACATCCAAGCCTGAAACCATTGATCTAGTTTTTTTTTTTTTTTGGGGGGGGGGGTTGGTTTTGTTTTGTTTTGTTTTTACCAAATATTTCAAATGCACCAAAAGTATAATGAAAAAGTATTAGGGAGGGATGCTATCTAGATTTAGCATGTAACTTACAGCCACATTTGTTTTATTTACTTTTGTTTTTCAAGAAATAGGGGCTCACATATCCCGAGTCCTCACCCACCATCAAATCCCATTGCCTTTCTTCTGTTTCCAGAGGCAATTGCTACCCTGAAGGTGGTGATAGTCTGCTCACCCATATTTTTGTTTTTTTTTTTTACCTAATAGGTATGAAGGTTCATATGATTTGTTTGTTTTAAAGTTTTTCCATGTGTGTATTATGCTATGGTACGTGTATTCTTTTGCATTTTGCTTTTCTTGCTCAACATTATGGTTTTGCAACTCATCCCCATAATCACATTCATTGATTGTGCTGCTGTGTGGCGTTCCCTTGTGGAAGTGTATGAGAATATGTTTATTTGTTCCCCTGCTGAGGGGCATTGTTCCCATTTTGTTTTGTTTCTTAATATAATAAAAATTTTTCTGTGGACATTTCTATATATATCCCCTCCAGCACACAGAAAGCATGCTTCTATAGGGTACAGTTTTCCTACCGCAGTGCCTCACAGTTGGGCTGAGGATGTGGAGCCGCTCCATCCTCAGGGAAGCTACTTGGGAATTGGAGTGAATACAACCCTCAAGATGGGGCAGCTCCAGGACACCTGGGTGGCTCAGTGGTTGAGCATCTGCCTTTGGCCCAGGGCCTGATCCCAGGGTCCTGGGATCGAGTTCCGATTGGGCTCTCTGCAGGGAGCCTGCTTCTCACTCTGCCTATGTCTCTGCCTCTCTCTGTGTGTGTCTCTCATTAATAAATAAATAAAATCTTTAAAAAAAAGAAAAAAGATGGGACAGCTCCTGCTGGGAACAGCCTCCTCAGGCTACTCCAATGAGTTGTGTGAAAACTATCATTCTCTATGTGTGTCATGACAAGAAAGAGATTGGAAAACACCCCCTCCAGAAATACCTACAAGGCATACCCTACATTGTGAAATAGGTACAACTTTCACTCTACAATTATTGCTATATTACTCTCCAAAATAATTGTGCCAATCTGCATGCCCACCTTGCCAGACTGACAAATCTTCTGCAGATCTGAGAGATGCAAAATGATACTTTTTTTAATTTGCATTTTCTTGAAAAATCACAAAGTCTTTTAATATATTTATTGGCCTATGTTTCTGGTTTGTGAATTGCCTGTTTGTCTTCTTTGCTCATTTTTCCATTGAATTGTTTGTTTCTTCTTCTTACTGATTTGCAATGATTACTTGTGTTCTGGATGTTAATATTTTGTTGGCTCTATGCATTTGTAAATATTTTGCTCCAAGCGATGGCTTATCTTTTATTTTTAGGGTCATTTTTCATAAAATTTTTGCTTCCTAATTTATGTTTCAAATGAAGAAACTTGAGGCTCATGGTTGCCATTCACTGTACTGAATGGTGTCACCATGCCTGCCATTCAAGCAGTGCAGTGAGGTCGAGACGAACATGGGTGTGAACCCAAGGCTACAGAGGTCTTTTCAATCTGCTTCTACTAATTAGTGGCAAAACCAGTCTAAAAAATATCTCTTTCATCTTAAGTAAGTGATTATATTATTTGATTCAACTGAGACACACAGTGACGCAAAATTAGTCACCTAATCCCAAGTTATATACATGTTTAGGGCAAAAGCTGCCAAAATCCCACACCATTTCCCAAAGTGTGCTGTATGGAACCCTTTCCCTTAAAAAGTATTCTGTGGCCAATTTTCTTTTTCTTTCTTTTTTCTTCTCTTAAAAATTTCTAAACTTATTCGTCTGTGGAATCCCCTTTTCTGTGCAATACCTGATGACATCTCAAGGAACTGATATCCTAAGGAAGAGATTTTGAGAATCACTTCACTTCAAAACCTTTATTTTAGATCTTTAAGACTGCCTTCTCATATGTTGGTAGTTTGTCTAAATAATATAGCAAACGAATAAAAATGGAAGCACCAACGTCCATTTTATGGAACTTCAGGCACTGTCATGTTGTAAAGAGAGATTAATAAGGCTAATTTTGTTCCCTAATGGAATCTTTTGTGTTACTCCATGAGGATGCAGAATAAAACTACCCTCTTCCCTTCCCTTATGTGTGCATGTCTAATAACGTGGGCATTGTTGTGGGATCTGGGATTGTGATTGCTTATTGAGTCCTGCAGGATAAAGTGTAGCTCTTGGCAGAGTCTCTAACTTAGCGAGAGATCTAGAATTCTAGAGCAGAAGACAGAAATTCAGAAGCTGGATGTTTGCTAGGAGAAAATTTTCTTTCTGGACTCTATTTCCCTGGGACCAGAATCTCGATAGCTGGCATAGGCTTATGCTCCCAAGGACAGTTGGGAGCTTGGGCCTTCAAACTCTGGACAGCAAAGTATCTTTATAAGTCAAGACTAAGAGTACTTACTTTATGAACATGAGATTTTTACTATTTATCTTTCTCTATGTCTGAAATTTTGACCAAGTGTATGTATATATTATCTATTCAATAACTTAATCAATGAGATTAATAATAATTGACTAGATTTCATCTTATGATACAGCATGTTTATTACGACCACACTGAGTTTCTGACCCCATATTAGGGATACAAATTTATATATATAGAAGATTACAAATATATAAATTATACATGGAAAAAATAGTAAAAAGTATCAAAATTTTAACTGTAGTAGTATTTGAATTGTTACAAATACTGGTGGGGGAATTCTCCTTCCTTCTAATTAAGAACTTTCTATATTAGCATATGCTACTTTTCCACTGGTTTAAAAAGTTGATTTTATTTTTAGACATACAAGAAAAAATGTATATATGCATACCAGATGCCGATATAATTTTGGTGTTAATATATATGTTTTGCAAAGACCTCTCAGCCCACTTTGGTATAACGACTATATCATATATAATGATTGGCCACTAATCATCAGCATAATTAACAGAGGAAAGCAGTTAGAAAGTAATGATATCCACAAGCTTTGAAAATAGACCAAGGCCTTAGATCCCAAGTTTGCCACTTATTCCTGGCTGACCTTGGGTAAGTTCCTTAAACTCTCTGAACCTCGTTTCCTCATTTGCTGAGTGTGTAAAATGACACCTCCCCCATAAGTTTGCTATGAACCTTAGAGAATCCATTAAAGCCCTTAAGGCTTAGGTAGGGAACACATAGTGGAAATCCCGAAGATTGTTACTTCTTACTTTCAGCTAAATTGGAAACAATGTCTGATACATGACAGACAAATTAGCAGGTCTATGTGTTTACAGAGGGCGTCTAGGTGAAAACCAAGGTGGAGAACTGGTTCTAGGAAAGAAATACCATGAAACACTTCTCTAGAAAAGGGTTGGGGTGCCTCAGTGGCTCAGTCAGTTAAGCATTTGCCTTCTGCTCATGTCATGATCCCAGGGTCCTGGAATAGAGCCCTGCATGGGGCTCCTTGCTAAGTGGGGAGTCTGCTTCTCCCTCTACCCTTTCCTCTGCCCCTCCTCTGGTCGTGCTCTCTTTCTCAAATAAATAAATAAAATATTTAAGAGAGAGAGAGAGAGAGAGAAGGGTTAATTTTTTTCCCCCTACAATAAGATGTAGGAAAAGGAGAAGGTGACACAGTGAAAAATCAATCAAATGATCTTGGATACCAGGTATAGTGTTACCTGTGGGAAGGTGATAAAAGCAAGGACTGCAAAGCTACTGATCAGAGAAAACCAAAAAGGATATTAAAGATAGGGTCTGATACCAAGCCCTGAATAGAATTTCAGGAAAATGAATGATGGTCTGGGATTACCATGTTATAAATCAATGAGGTGACTCAGATGATATCATAGACTAGTCGAACAAAATTCAAATAGATATTAATAACACCTGACCTTGGATATTAACCTTCAGCAGAGTCATTTATAATACAAAATTCCTGGTTGGACCATCTAGCCTATAACCATATGGTTCTTTTTTTTTTTTTTAAGGAGGAGGTGGTAAGGATTGGCTTTGGAAAGAAAAAAAATTCAATTTAAAACAAGACATTTGGGCTTTGAAGGCAAGAGGGTTTGGAAAGGTTCGGAACTGCTGAGGCTGAGCGATCAAGTGTCATGGTGGTGTCAGGTTTGTTTTCTGCGAAATATTTGAACTAATTTTATCAGCAGCGTTTCTCTCAGGCTATTTACCACCTGAATATTTGTCGAGGCCTTTAGAGGAGGCAGCCAAACATGTACATCTGAAATTCTTTCTATTTGGAGCACAACTTGGGTGGGGAAGGCTCTCTGGTGACAGGGGTGGGGAGCTGACAGTAGATGTTGCTGTGAGAAAGATGGGATTTCAAGAGCTGTCATCAAGATTGCGAGGTCTGGTTGCAGCCGATATTTTTCCAAATGCCAACCACACGAGGATTTAAAAGAATGTGCAAAGAAGCATGTGGCGTGCTCCTCATGAAGCAAAAGTGGGCTAAGTGGCTCGCTTAGCATCACGCCCCCCCCAGCCAATCACGAGCTTGGGCACCCCGGCCTCTTCCCTGCAAGGCCTTGGCCACATGCCCTCCTATACAATTGTGAGGAGATTGGATGAACCACAATGGTATTTAAAGCACTCTTCCATGGCGCTCTTGCAGTTGTAAGATTTCCCAAGAGGCAGTTGCCAAGATTATGTTCTTTCCCACTGGCTTTTAATTTGTAAATTTTAATGGGCTTCAGATATGGCAATATAGGTGGCACTCTGCAAGGTAGCCAGAGATGAGATGGCATGGTGTAAATCTTCAGGGTATACCCTCTGCCATCATGAAAGGTGCTTTAAAAAAAAAGCAGAAAGATCAAATTCTCTTATTGTCAGCATGCTTCTTGCAGAAACTCTAGTTTTAAAAGAAATCTGTAATCAGCTATGTTCTTATAGTAACTTGAACATCTCACAATTTTGTTTAAAAGTAAACCACCCTTAAAAATGAAAAGGAAACAGACCAACCACTGGATCATATTTCTCTTTATGTTTTTATCCACCCTTATCATGCAAACCATGCTGGCAGCCTTCCCAGATTCTTAACACTGCCTCTGACACTCTTCTCTCCTCTCCTGGTGTAACAGCCCTATTTGAATTATTAATTCTGGAACACCTCCTTCCTCTCAACCTAGAAGGCAAACAGATCCACCCTTTCTTGGCACCGAAAGACTAATCAATGGTATATGAGGATCCACTTGTATTTCAGTATTGAGCCCTTAATGAAAGGAGTTTTATTTGAGAATAAGTCAATATCCATCCGATGCATTAACCTGTAAACAGATCTCCTAAACTGTTAAACTTCACATATATGATCAATTACAGATATTTCTCAATGAATTTGCCATCAAGCTCCAAGGATGGAGTGAGCCTGTTGCCTTTTATTTTCCATTTTTGTCATCTTCCTCTTGCCAAGAAATCCCCTTCTTAAGAGCTCCACATTGTTATATTGAACCTAAGGCTAAGCTAATGTCACCTAGTTGCTTGTTTCCAAGTTGTGGCGTACACAGTCGGGAAGCTTCCAGGTACCCAGTCCAAGATATGTGGTATTTGAGGCATGGTAGTGTCACCAAGACTGCGCTGTCTGCCCAACCTTCAGTGATCTCTTAGTTTTCTTGTTTGATTTTCCTTTTCTGGACTTTGATTCTCTTTTTGATGCTTTTTGGCACTGTTGCAGTTACTGTGCATTTATTGTGATCATTTTGCATGGCTGGACAATATTCCACTGGATGAATCTATCATTATTTTCCATTATCCCATTTAGAAACACCCAGGTGAGTTCCATTTGGGTGCTCCAACCAGCCGCTCTGCTATGAACTTTCTTGTACATGTAACCCGACACACTTAGGCAAGAGCATCTTGAAGATTTCTACCTCCAAGTAAAATTGCTGTGCCATGGGCTGTGCCTGTCTTACTAGGTCACGTGAAAGGGTTTTCCCAAAATGATTTGCCCAGACAACTCCTTATTGAGGGGCTTCTGCGTGCCCAAGGTCACACAGTAAATAAGTATAAAGATCAAGGTTCTGTCCTGAATGTTTCTCTCTCTAATTTGTCCCCATCTCCCATCCCCCAGACTGTTCTGGCCATAAGCCGACATGTTCCTAACTCCCATTCCCATGGCCAGCTCCAGGCCCACCCAGATCTTTACTCTTAAATGTGGCTCTGGATTCTTGGGACCTCCTACAAGTGAAGTAGCCCTCACTAAAGTAAAATGTGAGCCTGGCCCTGTAAGTCCGGCCTTATGTAGGTTTCCTGACATCCCAGGACCTTCAGAAATATAGAGATCTTTCAATCTTCCTGGGATGCCCATCCTTTGCTGTCCACTACAGTAGCCACTAGTTACATGTGGCTGTTTAAATTAATAGTAAAATTCACCCAGATTTAAAATTCAGTTTCTCAGTCACATTAGCTATATTTTCAGTGGCTACTGAATGAGACAGTGCAGGTCATATAATGCCGTCACCACTGTAGAATGTTCCAGTGCGCAGTGCTAGTTTCAGCAATCTCTGTACCCCTCACAGCACTGTGTGACAACCCCCTGTTCATAAGGGGGTTTTAGTCATGAATACATGTTAGAATTAAGGGATATGGGCTAATGCTTGTGGGTGTTTTTAAAAAGAGAAAAACAGGGAGGAGAAGCTGCAAGCAAGGAATAAAACAGAGGGGGAAGAGCAAAGACACAGACTTGAAAAAAGGAACAGAAACAAATTTCGAGGGCCAGCCGGAAGGTAGTAACACTTGCTCTGTTAGGGGGCATTAAACCAGCACTGCAGTTCATAGC
The DNA here is from genome assembly GCF_048164855.1 of Canis lupus baileyi. Taxonomy (NCBI): domain Eukaryota; kingdom Metazoa; phylum Chordata; class Mammalia; order Carnivora; family Canidae; genus Canis; species Canis lupus. Next base: position 36,186,249 of record NC_132847.1, on the reverse strand, counting down.
CAAAGTCATCGACGCCCAGAGCTTCATTCGGCAGGTACTCTGAAAATCTGCAGCACGGAAAATCAGATGGTCACAGTGAAGAAAACGGGTTAGGGAACAGGAGCCCTGGTGTAGTGGAGACTGGGTGACGTGGGAATAGATAAGGTGGGAGAGTGACAGAGCCCTGCTTCCCCGACTCGGATTTGAATCCCTGCTCCACCGCTCCTGGCTGTGTGGCTTTGTGCAAATTACTCAGATTCCTCCTCTGAGAAGCTGGGATGGAAAGGCCTCCTCTGAGTGTGATTGTGTGGATTAGAGGTAACGAATGAAAAGCACCGAACCAAGCATGCAGCACACCCTCCGGAGATAGTACCACTTGTAACAACTCTACGTTCTGGCACAAAGTTCAGGCAGGTTCAGCTGAGATGCTTTTCTCAGGAAGAACTCAGTCTACCACCTCCCACGTATGGCACAGTGGTCTTGACTCTAGTAGGATTACCACATGGCTAAATTCAGAACTGGCTGAAAGGGAATGAAGACATTGCCCCTTGGCTCTGACCCGCCTTGGTACATTTTTCTATTTACATTACCAGCTTATTGGGTCAAAACCTGATGTAAGTATTAGGTAACAATTTGTCCCTGATTTGATTTTGTACCTTGCCTTTAGCTCTCAATTCACCTTCTATAACCCCCGTACCATCCTAATAAGTATGATTACACTAACTTTCCCTTGCTTCTTCTGGGCTTCCCAAGGTTAAAGACCCAGAAGCATTCTAGATCTAGGGGAAAGGGAGTTTTCTGTGGCACTGTGTGCCGTTCAAAATTTTTCCATTGGCCTACAGCTCAGAGGTAAGTCTAGTTATTGGATTGAGTCCATTATTTCAAATACATTTAGAAAATTGTACATTATTTGGATAAGAAGTAATGGCAGAAGCCAGAAGTATTCCCATGTTCTGTTCTCAAAAGGTCAAATGATGCTTTTAAAATTGTAACTATCTATGAAGGATGAGAAGGGAATTCTGTAATGTGAAAATAAATCAAGCTCTCGGGCAGCCAACCTCACCCAGAGTCTGTGTGATGATATACCACAGTGACAGGTGGGCTTTAAGATCCCTGGTTAAATGGGTCAGGTTATTTACAAACATTATTCTTATTATCATGAAAATAACCAGTAAGTAGCGAATTTTCTCTTGCATTCAGAACTTACAGCATACCAGGAATAGCCTTTTATGTCTCAGCTGGTGAAACCATAAAGAGGCTGTTATTCTGCAAAACAGTTTTTCACAGAAACCTAATTCAATTTTAAGAAAATGAATATGAAGGAAAAATACCTGCTTTTGCTCGTCAGTCTTCTGTCCTCCCTCTCTACTCCTCCTCTGAGGCCAAGTTCCTTTTAGCCTTCCCTTAAAGACCTCCAGGAGTTTCCAGGTGTGAGAACAAACAACTGTCATTCATTGTCTGAGATGTGGCCTCTGCCAGAGGGAGGTCCATTAAGGGGTACTCTTTGGGGGAAAAAATAAATGGGTAGGTACCATCCACGATGGTAGGAGGGTAAGATATACTGAGATACTGAGAAGTGATTGGCTCAAAGTTCTCCTGGACCCTCACTTTGAAGCAGCTCCATTATTGCTGTGCTTGTGCAGTGAAAATGGTGACAAGGGTGTCTCCCCAGGTGGTACCTAGCTGGTTTAGTTGGTTAAGCATCAGACTCTTGATTTCCACTCCAGTCCTCCTGTCATAAGGTTGGGCTCCACACTGGGTGTGGAATCTGCTTCAGATTCTCTCTCTCCCTCTGCCTCTGTCCCTCCCCCCCACCTGCCACCCTCTTTCCTCTCTAAAAAAGAGTGTCTCTCCATCATATCAAGTATGCTTCATCTTTGCTAGGCAACTCACTTGCATTCTTCTCTAATGTTGTTGAGATTTTTTAAATGTTGATATCAAAGCCAAAATGGAATCAAGTCAGAAGTGCAAAGTGCTGCTCTGTTTTCAAACTACACTCTGATCCTGTCTTCCATAGGGCTGGGTAATGGATGGGGATGGTGGGTCCCTTCAGTTGAAGACCACTATCCTATACTCATCAAATTTTTCTATACCATGATCCATTTTTAGAATATGATGACTGTTCACCTAAATTAATCTCAATCAGTGGAATTTTATACAGTTTATAAAGATGAAGTTGTTGTTGGGAAGTGCTGCATGGGGAAAATAATAAGTAGTATAAATAACTCTGCACATGGAGTCCTGAATATGAACCAGGCATTGTCATAAGCTTCCCACATGTATTACTTAATCCAATGTTTGCAATATTACTTGGAGGCAGTTATTCTTCCCTTTAGACAGCTGAGGAAACTGAGACAAACAGTAGCTAAATACTTTACCCAGATCATACTGCTCGTAAATAACTGAGCCAGGGTCCCAACCACATAAACCTTCACTGTATGGCAGTTTAGACTACCTTTTTAATCTTTGCAGCAGATCCTAACTTGTTAACGTTGTTGATTAGTTATCACTGAGGTGATCGCACAATTTGTCATCCAGACTGGGACCATTTCAAGAATAAAAGAGAGAGCTATTAAAAATTCTGCCAGGATAACAGGCATAAATGGGGGCTGTTTCTACAGAAGCCTGGGTGTAGTCAACTTAGTTGTTAGGGACATGGAACATTATCTTCTGCAGGAACAATGTCACGCATGGGCATTAGAGCTCCAGGTCAACCCATCCTCCACTTTCTTGAGGTTTTCCTTCCTAGGCCCCAGGCCATTGCTACACTTACAATAAAAATATTGAAGCAAAATAGCTCCACTGCAAGACTATAGAATTCCCATCCCCCACTAAAACTCCTTTTTAGGGGCACCTGGATGGCTCAGTGGTTGAGCGTCTGCCTTTGGCTCAGGTCATGATCCTGGGGTCCTGGGATTGAGTCTCACATCGGACTCCCCATAGGGAGCCTGCTTCTCCCTCTACCTGTGTCTTTGCCTCTCTCTCTGTATCTCTCATGAATAAATAAAAATAAAAATAAATAAAATAAAACTCCTTCTTAACAAGGAATCTTTCTAATGTAGCAGGTATATGGGCTTATTTGTAAAATTCTTCAATGATACTTAAACATTTTTTAAAAGGCACATAATACATGACTATTTGGGTAAAACAAAATGACTTTTATACATTGGCACTGTGTGTATGTGTGTTAATACCTACATATATCTCTGGTAATATCCGCAAGAAATGTCTCCTTACTGTTGTCCTGAAACCAGTGGGGGGGGTGGGGTGGCGGGGACTTATTTACACAGCACCTCTTTTCGTTCACATTGAATTTATTTTTGCCATGAGTATGCTGATTTTTTAAATGAAAAAGAGAAGAAAAACTAGATAAATACCTCCCATTCAGTGATATTTTATCAGAGCTGGTAGGAAAGCAATCTGATTAAAGTAATTGCACTGATTTCTGCTCCAATAATAACTTTACATCTTAAAAAAATTGACCTTTTTAGAAAGGGATGACTGAGAATGGAAGTGAATCTTTCACTGGTGGAATTTTAAGCAGCAGAAATAAGGAAAGTGAAGGAATTAAAGTGAAGTCAAGGTGGCCACTCCTGCAGGAGAGAGGGTCTCCTAAGTTGGCACTGCTCTAGACATGCTACATACTTTATACTCTGTGTAAGTTTCTTTCTTTTCTCTAATTAGGAGCCCACATGCTTTCTAAAATGTCTACTTTTTTATTATGGAGGAAGTTTAAGTTCCAACAACAATGTGGAGAAGAAAAAGATTGCAGAATATATAACCATTTATAAATATAATTTCTAGACAAGAAACTGCACTTGCTTAATTTGGAGTCTTGAGAGTATGTGGAATTTTCTGCTTGTTAGTCATGAACACAAACACTTCTAAGATTAAACTATGCAAATAGTGAAGGAAAAGGATCAATGGTGTGCAAAAGTATTTATTTTGGCCATATGCTTTGAGACAATGCAATGCAAAACTGTGTCCTTAAACTAGTGCCTCCAATACTGCATAATTTAAACGGAAGTGATCCATAAGCCTTGGACAGTATGCTGGCATTACAGATGTTTTATATGAGTATGACAGAAACTTCTAATTTCTCATCCAATACCTGACTTTCCCTTATCACTAGTAATAGAACTCCAATTTCATTTGGGGCAGTGATTTTTTTCCTCCTAAGAGACCACATCTTCCAGGCTCCCTTGCAGCTAGGTGTGGCCATGTGGCAAAGGTGGGACTGATGAATTATAAATGAAAATATTTTAAGGCACTTCCAGAGAAGCTTCTTAAATGGAGTTAACTAAACTAGGAGGGGTGTCCCTTTTGCCATCTCCTTTCCACTTTCATGCTTGAGAGAACATATAATGACTAGAGAGGATATCAGGGCCTAAGAAAGGAAGAGAAGAGATCTAGAAAGAGCCCCTGATGACCTTGAGAAATCACCATATGAGCCCCAGATAGCCAGAAGTAGGATTTCTTTTATGTTAAAAATAACCAATTGACATTAAGAACCTGCCATTGACAGCTAAATGCAATTCCTAACTGATCAAATTACTTCTCTTCTTTGAGAAAAAGGCACAATGAAGTGAATTTGGCATTCATGCATCATCATTCCTAATCTTGGCCCTTCATTGTGCCTGCTTTTTGTTTTGTTTTATTTTTAACTAATTCAATTTCTAAAAAGACATTTGATCTTTTAGAAGGACCCAGGGGCTCAGTCTTCAGTTCCTTGCACTCCAGCAAAATTCCTACCTTTTGTGAACAACCATCTTTTGACTCACAGAAACCTCAATTAATAATCATTTTGCTCACAAGATGACTCTAGAGGACACTTACTCAGATGCTGTGACTGTCACCATAGTTGTTGGAACTGGAGTTATATACACAGATGAACTTTTCTCACTTGTTTATTTTCCATGTGGGGTGTCTCATTTAAAACAAACCCATTGTAAGTCCCCAGGCCCTAGATGGAGGCTGTGTTATGTATATCCTTTGAAACTTCTTTCTTCTTTCCTCCAGGAAGGAGAGGAGGTAAGAGTTTGAGTAAAAGAAAAAAAAATTAAAGAAAGAAAGAAAAAAAGAAACAAAATAAAAACCATATTTTTAACAAAAGGATTTTTGAAAGCCTTGGAAAATGTTGTGTTCACTCACATAAGGCCCCACTGTTTTAAACATATTTTACTATAATTTTTCCTTCAAAATCCTGACATGCAAAGTTGAACAGGGCTCTTTCAGTGTACAACCCCGAGACATGGAGAAATAAAAAGAACAGTATTCCAACTAATGCATACTCAGTGGGAATCATAATATCGCATAATTGCTTGAAATTCACAGGCCGATCCGATGTCATCTTCAGAAATATGCAAGTTTCCCTTTGTTTTCTGACTTAGAGATATTTCCTTGCTTTAGGGCTTAACCCTTCAGCTGCTACCCCTAATTATTGAAACATGATTGGGAATGAATATAGAGCTGCTCTTCCCAAACCCACACCAAATGTTAGGTAAGATTCCCCCAAATCTGCCAACCATTGTTCTAACAGAAACACAAAATATGTATTTAACTTTTTCAGTGAACCTCAAGTATTCCATTTTACCCATTTCCTTTTCTACCTGTTTCTAAACACATACACACACACACACACTTGCACACACACACACGCACACACACACACACAACTCTTTAAATTCCCACAAAAATCTTTGAAAGAACAAAGAGTTGCTATTTCAGAGCATGTAATGACATGTTTAAAAGTTCATCAACTTCCCCCTTTAAAAAAAATCTGGCAATGAGTCTAAAATAATAATTCACAAAGATTTGGAGAAAAAAAATCCTTAAGGCGTCTTCCTTTGTAACATTATGTAAATCGTAAATATACCACTGGTCTGGAAGTGATTACAACAAGCTACAAGACAAAAGATATTCCTAAGCAGAGGCTGCTGACAATGGGCTCTCTTTTCTCATTAGCATATAAGAGGATTTGGGAAGGTAAGTTGTCATAATAGTTAATAAGAGATTCACGCCATTATGAAGAATTCCCAAGTGCATGTGTTCCAAGATTAAATTCTAAGTCCTGGGCCATAACTGATTGCATGAACTCATTACAGAAATGTGTCTGTCCTCTTACTCAAGGTGAACGAGCCTTTTGGTGTTCCAAGCATTCCTCCACTCTTCTCCAGTTTTCTCTTTGCTTCTCAATTGTCATAGTCCCTGACCTTCCAAACAGGATCCCTGGAGTGAAGAGGAGGAAGTACTGTATAAACAGTTCATTCTAGAAGTGTGAGTGATTCCTGTATCGGCTCCCCCATTCCCTATAGAAACTACACGTGGTCCTAAAGTAGGAAGCGTTTCTTTGTTTTGTCTTTCCCCACACTTTTCCAGGGGGCAAAGGTTTAACTTTTTCACCCTCCTCAAAGCATTTCAACACTTGGGTTGGATATTCAGTTAACAGAACATCAAGAATTTCATTTTGCTTGATAATAGAGCGTTAGAAACTAAGGCCAGCCAACTCCAAGGGACACTACAATGCCATTTTATAATTAAGCAGAGCACCCGCTGGACTGCATGTTATAACAGATGTTTCCTGGCCCCAGGTACTAAGCCAGCACATAGTAAAACTGCCCAGAGCCTCTCCCTGAGCCAAGATGGGTCAGTGTCTGGAACAACTCCTGTCTAGTGTCTCTTACTGTAATTAGAGAATGAGGCTAGCTTTTGGTCATTAATTCCATTTGAAAAATACTCATGGCTAAATTAAAAAAGAAAAAAAAGAGCATCAGAGTGCTTTTAAGATTGAAAAACCCAGTCATTAAATGGAGATAATTTATTGGTGATTTTTTATTTCCAATAGCGTTTTAGATCTTATATAAATTCTGTACAATGATTTGCAAAATTCTTCATGATGATTTGCAAAATTTTCACTCCCATTATGAAATGGATAAAATTAGAGGCTCCTTATGCGTAGGCTGGAAAAGAGTTTATAGATTGGTTAGTACCAGGAAAACAAACTCAGATGCCAGAGCCTCCAGTTGCTAAATGAACAAAGCAACCGAGGGCAAGCACAATTGTCCTGCCTTTTCTCTTGAGTTTTCTTTCATTTCTTGTTTTCAATAAGAGATATGGGTGCAGGAATAGATGTCTCTGCTATGAGAAAAGTACAGTTCAAGCAGGGCTTGTGTTGAGGTGGTTTGCACCTGAGGCTAGTACCATCCTTACAACAGATGCATAGAGACTGCTCTCAGCCCACTAAGTGATGCCCATCCGTGGGTATCTGCCCTCTCTCTGGGAATTCTCAGATCTCCCCCACCATCCAGCAGCTGGCAAGAGCAAGGCACCCCCAGGATGTCATTCCAGCACAAAGCTGTCTCTTCTGATAGGTCAGTCCCCAGGCCTTAGTAATGAAATACTTTCAATATCACCCTTGAGTACAAGTACAGTGACAAATAGTAACTGGTAGGACAGTTGAAATGGCATTAGAACATGGTAAGGTCATCAGGACCCTGGGGAGCCCATGCTCTGTTAAAGGGGGCAGCAACTACAAACTGAGTAGAAATGTGGGATCTGTGCAGCCAGCTCTTCTGATTTCTCAAGAGAAAATAAAACCCTGTGTCATTATATAAAATCTCCCAATTGTCACCTCATTCAAACACTGTAAGGGGTAAACAATGTGCTTTTGTGGTCCAGATCTGGTCTAGGTGCTCCAAATTTGTGAACTTTACCATTTCTGGTATAGAGGAGAGGGCTAGTGTTTAAGTGAATACTCGAGTGTTGGATCTAGAACCTAGAGTCCCTGCCTTTCCATCCAGTAAGAGCTGTCTTTCTTTAAAACATGTTCACTATAGCATGGAATACCGTTCAAGAAAGATCTGTAAATTGCATAACCTCTTATGAGATGAGTTTAGGATTACAGCTGTTTACATTAGGGTTTGCCCCTGCAACAGCAAAGTGACAGCTCATCTCCATGTCTGACACATAAAGATGGAAACAAAGGCAGAAGTTCCAGAGCTAAGAGCCTTGCACAACTGCGAGAAAAGGCTGGTCCTCTGGCTGCTTGGAAATCACTTTTAAACAAAGACATCAACAGAACTCCAAGCAGGGTTTTAAAACAGCCCTGTGGTGAGCGTGACCCCTGACAGGGTAAGAAAGCATCCAAGTCTGAAGAGACTCCACTGTTAGGGGTCACCTAAGTTTAATGGATCTCTGATTTCATATGATCCTGAGACCAATATGCTCCTTCATAGCTATTCTTTACCATTGCTATTAAACAAGGCTGTGCCCAGAGTGAAGTCAAGTATTTATAAAATACATTTGTTCATACACTTATCAAGATGAGCACCAGGTAATGTATGGAGTTGCTGAATCACTATAGTGTGCACCTGAAACTAACATAACACTGTATGTTAACTATACTGGACTTAAAATCTTTAAAAATTAATAAAAAGCAAAAAGAATAGAGAAACTCAAAAAAATAGATTTGTTCATGGATTAACTCACATTTATTCAGGACCTGCTACAGGCTAGACCCAAATTCCAAACATCTGATATTATCCCATCTTCTATATGATTTACTCCCCTCCTACCACTTAAATTGTTATTCACTTAATTTTCAAAAAAGCTATGTGTCCTTTTTCCTTAAATAGAAAAAAGCTAAGGTGTCTGGGTGGCTCTATTGGATAAGTGTCCCACTTGTGGTTTCTGCTCAGGCCATGATCTTGAGGGTCCTGAGATCGAGCCCCACCATGCACTCTGCACTCAGTGAGGAGTCTGCTGCAAGTCTCTTGCTCTGCCCCTCCCCCTACATCCACGTGCACTCTTTCTCTCTCTGTCTCTGTCTCATAAATAAGTAAATTTTTAAAAGAAAAGAAAAAAACTGAACTACCTTAGTGTTGGGATTGGGGCTATATTAATGGATTAAGTAGCCGTTGACCTTGAGACTCCATGGACCATTAATACATAAAGAACTAAAAAAAAAAAAAAAAAAACACTTTTAAAATAAAAGTGATGGCAATGCTAGGATGAAAGCAGGGGAGAAGTCATGAACTTTCCTTGAGTCACATGGAGAGGTTGAGAGGGCCTCACCTTGGATGTGATGTTGGATGGATCCTGATGGAATGAGCAGAAATTTTCAAGAGCAAAAAGGAGGAGAAGGTCATTATAGGCAGAAGAAGCAGCTGGAAGAGAGGCACAAAGTCCTAACATGCTTTGGGTGTTTGGGGAATAAGGAGTGTGTAGTACACCTAAAACCAAGGACACATGAGGAGAGTGGCGGGAAAATCTGACTGGTCTTGGTTTTAAATATACTATTACGTAGTCAGGAGCATAGCCTCTTACACCGGAGGTGAAGGAGCACTGCCAAATGTCTTAGAGCAGGAGAGCGTCTGATCTGCTTGTGTCATAGGAAGAGAATTTTGCCATCAAAAGCCTGGTGAGGGAAGGTAAGAAGGTCAACTAGAATGCTCCTCACTCCTCAGGCAAATGAGGGTGAAGTACTGATTAAGAGTAGCAGCTGAGGACAGCCTGGGTGGCTCAGCGGTTTAGCGTCGCCTTCAGCCCAGGGCCTGATCCTGGAGACCTGGGATAGAGTCCCACGTCGGGCTCCCTGCATGGAGCCTGCTTCTCCCTCTGCCTGTGTCTCTGCCTCTCTCTCTCTCTCTCTCTCTCTCTCTCTCTCTGTGTCTCTCATAAATAAATAAAATTAAAAAAAAAAAAGAGTAGCAGCTGAGGTGAAAAAGAAAAACCAGATTTGAAGACCTTTTTTATTTGGGGTGGAAACAATAAAGCTTGGTGACCAGTTGGATAAGGAAAATGGTAGGAATAAAGACTGAATTCAGTATCTCTCTCTCTTTTTTTAAAGATTTTATTTATTTATTCATGAGAGAGGCAGAGACACAGGCAGAGGGAGAAACAGACTCCCTACAGAGAGCCTGATGTGGGACTGGATCCCAGGACCCCGAGTCACGACCTGAGCCTAAGATAGATGCTCAACCACTGAGCCACCCAGGTTCACCAGCATCTTTTTTTTTTTCTTTTTAAGATTTTATTGATTTCTTTGAGAGCAAGAGCGAGTGAAAGAGAGCACAAGCAGGGTGAAGGGCAGAGGGAGAAGCAGACTTCTCACTGAGTAGAGAGCCCCATGTGGGGCTTGCTCCTGGGACTCTGGGATCATAGCCTGAGCTGAAGGCAGACGCTTAACCTACTGGGCTGAATTCAGGCACCCCTGAATTCAACATTTTTAACGTGTCTGGGTCGATAAAAATGCCATCTATCAGGCTCTAGGGGAAGCAGGGCTTTTGGAGAATGGAAGTGGGAGAAAGGAGAGGTACATTCTGATTGATGAGGTTGAGCTTGGAGACACTAAAGCTGAAGTGCCTTCAGAAGACTCTGATCCCCTGTGACATTTTCAACACTCAATAAAGTTTTATGTGTTTAAAAAAATAGAAGACTCTGGTAGATAAACCTCACCAAGAAAGCCCCTGGAACTGGGGCTCAAGAAGGAGGATGATCAGTCAAGAGCTTGACTCCATGTAGAAATACTCTGAAATTGACCTTTAAGTGATATAGATGGAAACTGCTTACACAAAGACCCCCAACTTATGATAATTAAATAATTTAAAAACCAGGAATAAAAGAAGGCAAAAAGCAGCACTTCATCCACGTTATTTTCTTTTGGAGAAAAAGGGGGGAAAAAAAAAAGAACTTGGGAGATCATTAAAAGTGCATGGGGCTTAGAATCATGTAGACATAGATCTGAATCTTGATCATGCTATTTATGAGATGTTTGACTTTGGACAAGTCATTATTTAATCCCTATTAGCAAGACACAAGCTTTGAAGCAGACTGTTCTGAAGACTGGGAATATAATGATAAATAAATCTTACCCTCAAAAAATAAAAGAGCTTAAGTGATCTTTTTTGTAAAACTGGAAGATGGCAATGAGACACTACTGTCAAGCAGTCATGACACATAGAGAGTACGATGAACCTGTCACTTACTGTGTACCAAGAACTTTCTAGTCATTAGCTCTAATGCTTACCCCAAAACCATGCGGTAGGTATTAATGTTGTTCCAGTATGCAATTGGAGAAACGAAGCTTAGGTGCCTTGCCCAAGTTGATGGGGAACAAACCAAGAGATATCGGACTCCCAAAATGCTGCACTTCATCTTTCCTTTGTCAGATGAGTGATGTAGGCAAGAGTGCCTTGTCTCTTAACATCTGAAAATATGAGTAATTGAACTGGAAGTTATCATCCAAGGAAATGCCAGTTAAGTTAAGATATATGGCATATTAACATGAAGATAATCAAAACTGAAACTAGTCAAGATAGCACTGGTATAAATTTATTTTAATGATATTCAGAATGACTGCACCCAGGGATAATGTCCTACAAATGCTCCTCAATAACTCCTAGATTGGCCAAAGGCCACACAATCATACAGGATGGCCCTGGCTCTGGGTACAAAATCATATCTTACCTCAAACCATTTCTGGAAATAGGTAGGAAAGAAAGACTTAGTGCATCAGAAGCTTAAAATTAAAAGCATCTTGGAGGGGCGCTTGGGTGACTCAGTGGTGAAGCATCTGCCTTTGGCTCAGGTCATGATCCCGGGGTCCTGGGATCAAGCCCCATGTCAGGGTCCCCACGGGGAGCCTGCTGCTCCCTCTGCCTGTGTCTCTGCCTGTGTGTGTGTGTCTCTCATGGATGCATGCATAAAATCTTTAAAAATAAATAAATAAAAGCATTTTGGAGGTGATTTGCCCTCTTAAATAATGGACTACAGCTGCTTAGAAGCCATTCTGGAGTGAGAGTCTTCACTGCCCTATTCCCTTTTCAGGTCTTCCTCTTTGCTCTGGCTCTGAATCATCCTCTTTACTCAGACTGGCCCAGTCTAGGCTGTCTTCATGTCTCCCTGGGATAGCACCTGGTCACTTGTCCCCCAGCTCCTCACTCCCGCTACCACAATTACTCCAAGCCTATAACCCATCCAGTAGCTCCTCATCACCACAAAATACACCCACATTTATGGAATAACACATGTTGCCTTCAACATTTTGGTCTTCAATTCCTAATACACAGAACTCCTTAGGTCACAAATATGCCCTGCTATTTCACACCTCTGATTCTCGGTGCTCGTTGGTCCCTCTGCTTGGGATGGCCCTCCCCAAGTTCACCTGATGAACACCTAGTCATCTTTAAACACAGAGTCCAAGACTCCTCCTCTCTGAGAAGCCTTCCAGTACCTTTCCACATTCTAGTTTTTGCATCCCACAACATTCTGTTTATTGCAGAATCTCTCACACTAAGACTCTTTACTCGTTGACATGTTTATTTCCCCCTCAAAAGGAGGCACATCATCCTCTATATCTTTGTATCTTCATAGGCAGGAAAGCCCTCGTGTGTACAGTAGGAGCTCAATAAATACTGTGGTATTAGATGGAACTGAATCCAATGGTCATCTTCATGGTCATCAGCCTCTGCTTGGTAGGCTCTCACAGGAGTCTAACTCATTGGTAGGTGCTACATTTCATGCTTCATGTGGTGGCAGGAGAGCCGACCAAACTTTCCTACTTCTGGTGTGAAGAGAAGACGGCCTCTTGAAAATGGAAGGTAAACAAGAAAAGCTAGAAAAGCCTGAAATGTGCTCATTTTGTCACTCTTGGAGGCCAGAAATTGGGATTTTAGTGCAGGCCAAGCCACTTATCTTACAGAGTTCTGACCAGTTTTCTGAGAAAAATAAAAGAAACAGGCAGAATGAAAATCTGTGGTCAGAAGGTTACAGAAAGGAAAGGCACACATTTCTGCTAGGGAATAGGAAGTGGTCTTGTCTTCCGCAGCAGGGCTGTCTAATAAATCTGGAGAGTTTTATTGACTTCATAGGCGCAAGAATAACCACCCGGAGAAGACATCGGGTTTCACTTATTTTTTTGGAAAGTAATTTTTCACAGACGCAAGGTTAAAAGAAAGTGGTTGCACGGGCCTCGGCTGTGGTGGTGTGTCTTCTGGTATGCGTAATGCAACTGGATCTCAATTCTGGGACAATGCCCAGTCTCAGAGGTCTAAAGCCTCTGTTGAAAGCAATGAGGACAGAGCGTTGCCAAAATTTTATGTATGCAACTGTAGATCAATTGTCTTAGTGCAAGGATAGACTTTGATCAAGAGCGTCTGGAGGGAGGGGTTTCATTAAATGCTGTTTTCAACTCTTAATTCTATAGCTTTTACGTCTACTTGTTCCTAAGTCTACCACAGACCCTGAATGGCCTTGACACAGAGAAACCCCTCCCCAAACCCAAGTCTGGCTCTCAGACAGCAGCAGCAACTGGCATGGAAAGAGTTCTTGGATAGAAAAGATACACAGTTTATAAGGTTTTGCTCCTCACTCCCTGATTTTTGGTCTCATGTTAGACATTCAGAAAGGAAAATGCTTGAAGCTCTCCCCCTCCTGCCTCACGTCTGTGATTCATTAGGAAAACTTGAAAACTTCCCCTAACACAAAGACAAACACAAAGCTTTCCTAAGAAAAGGATTGATAAGGGTGTATGTTGGGTGAGTTCTTCCTTTTAAAAGTGTCTGGCCAAGAATAGAAAATTCAGCCAGTTTTAGAGGGTTTGAGTGTCCATTTCTGAACTCCTTTCAATTGTCCTCATAATCATGGAAGAGATGGCAACTAGGTAATGATTCTAACATTTTGCAGCTTTCATGTTCAATTCCCAGGGTGAGCCTGGGGTGGAGAGGGTGGGGGTACTTCTCCCACTGGGCAAGGAAAGCTTTTCTTCACAAGGTCATATTTCTTTCATAAATCAAGAGCAAGGCAGATAGAGGAGCCATGATTTCAGCCAGCTGGGCTTCAAGTGGTGCCACCTGGTGCGTGGGAGGCCAGTTACCCTCAGAACCCTCAGCATCTCCAGAAAGTGTCCTGGAATCTGAGAGTAAGATCATTGGATGGGGAAGCAGAAAAGAAATCGAAACTAAAACTACTCCATTCAAAGTAATCACTTTATTTTATAGATGCAAAAGCAAACAGGTCATTTTGAAACGTAAGCAACGGAATCCTTTTTCAAAGGAAAATCTTAAATAATAGATTAGCAAACATTTCTTGAGTCGTTGGCATGTGCGGGGCACTGGGCTAAACCCTATACATGTATAGTATTACTTGATTTAATTCTCACTACTCTTAAATAGACACCGTTATCGTCTCTGTTTTACAGAAGAGGAAAATAAGAGATCAACTTGCTCCAGATAGCATACTATATAACTCACCATATGAAGCAGATCAAAGCAGGGTCTTGTGGTGCAATTAGGTTTGGAATACCATGAACCTTTAACCATGGGCTGCCTCATCTTCCACCAACCCCTTCTGTCTCCCTGAAGCAACCCCAAGGCTTTGTGGAGCAGAGTTTCAAAATCTTTTGACTGGATAACCCCTAAAGGTTTTTTCCTGTCTGATACCCAATGATCCTAATTCTGAGGGTTGTAAACCATAGCAATCCTCAAAACAAGTTCCTGAAGCCTGGATATTGGCAAAACTTGCTCTTCTTTAATTGGCTGAATCAAAGCCACCTTTCACTATCTTTAAAGAATAGATTTTTCAAATTACTCTGCACCAATAAACGTAAAGATGAAATCAAGGAACTTTGCACATGTAAACATACTGATGCTCTAAGATTAAATGTGTTGTTTACACTAAAACAGCAGTGCTAAGGTCAGGACCGATTTATATTTCTTGAATAATTAAGTTATTAAGTATTCTATAACTAACACATTTGCTTATACACTCAAATTATCTCTGACAAAATCCAGCTAGATACAAGCATTAGGTGTTAGAATTTTTACCTCTCACATTAGCTAGATGTCTGTCTGGGTATTGGCTCACTCGGAGCAGGGGGTTCACCAAGGAAAGGGGGAGACTTTTGATGTCTTTGTTAGCTTTTCACAAAGGCAAAAAACTCCACAGGCTGAACCTCTTAACTCCTAACTCACATCAGACATCCCTAAATTGCATGGTTTTAGTGTTGCTAAGGGGGATGGGGAAACAGGCTCCTTCTTACAGTGTGGTTGAAGGTGTAAATCGGTATAAAATTATTGGAGGGCAATTTGGCAAGAGCTGTTAAAAATGAAATGCTCATACCCTCTGACCCAATAATAATTCACCTTCTGGGAATTCATCATAGAGAAATACTCCTACGACGGCTCAAAGATGTAAGTGTAAAATGCTGTTTGCAAGAATATTTGGTAGAGGGAAAACTGGAAAGAACCCAAACGTCCATTAACAGGCAATTGGTTAAAGATAGTATGGTTTGGCCATCCAGTACAATACCATGGAGCCATTAAAAAGAAGATTTTAAAAAGATCACTTTTGTCAGACCGGCATGGAAAGATGTCTAAGACCTATTGCTAGGTGGAAAGTAGCATGCTTCAAAGTTGAACTATAATCCCATCTTTTGTAAAATAATAAATGAAATTTTAATATATGCCTTGAAAAAAAAAAAACGTTAACTGGTTTTCTCAGCTGTGTGGGATTATGGAAGATTTTCACTTTCAATGTTATATATTACTACCATGTTTTAAGTTATTTATATGTGTGTGTATATATATTTACATAGATAGGCCATTACTTTTGTAATCAGAAAAAATACATGTTTCTGCAGCTTGGTCCCTGGAGAACCCCGTTACAAAAGTGTAGAAGGCTAGTCCAAACCCATTAACTTTACTGGAAAACAAAACTTCACTGAAATTGGAGCAGGGATGCTGCTTAACCCAGGAGGGGCCACTCATGGAAATTCTTCTGACGTTTCAAGTCTACAAGCCATTGTAATAATTAACCCACAATGAAATATGCTTTTAAAGTGGAGTTAAGGAGAATAAATTTAAAATGCAACCAGTGTTTGAAGCACTGCTGTAGTTGAGAGGACAACTGAGGACCTGAGACTCTAAGAGGTCACTTTAACCGTGACTTGCCAGAGGTGGGGTAAGGAGTGGGATGGCATAAAAGATGAAGAGGGATCCCTGGGTGGCGCAGCGGTTTAGCGCCTGCCTTTGGCCCAGGGCGCGATCCTGGAGACCTGGGATCGAATCCCACGTTGGGCTCCTGGTGCATGGAGCCTGTTTCTCCCTCTGCCTGTGTCTCTGCCTCTCTCTTTCTCTCCGTGTGGCTATCATAAATAAATAAATAAACTTATAAAAAAAAAAGATGAAGAGGAGTTTGTGTTTAATTTTTACACTTTTATCAAACTAAGATTTGGTGCAATCAACCTAGCTCAGGGGCAGATTCCTATTATGGCACTGGGTGGGGGGGCAGTGAGTGGGGGTGAGGGGGATGGGCAGCTATAGCTTATACAATTAAGGGGACTCTTTGTTAAGAAGAATGCAAAATTGCAAATACAAAATTAGGTACAGCACTTCTGAAGGGGCCCCTGAAAAGGACAGGCCCTTAAGCTAAGCTTAATTGGCTTCTCAGAGATCTGCCCTGCTCTGACTCAGAGTTCTTAAATGGAGATAACAGAGGAGGGTACAGGCACACTTCCTTTCCTTTAAGGACTATCCTGCCAAAGAGTAGTTTGTGTCACAGGTGAAAGCTAGAGGTCACACCCAGAGCCCTGGGAGACTCTGCGATCTCTGTTTTGGGGGGTACTTGAGCTTCTATGGATGTTCAAGCCCTGAAGAAGTTCTACTTGTTGACAATGGCAGACACCCAGTTCTTGATGCTCATAAAACCATGGCAGTCAGAGTTGGAAAAGATGTATTAGGTCATTAATCTAGATTCGGGTCCAAGGCAGGATGGTTCACTATTGTAGTCACTCCAAGCCTTTGTCCAGGCAGTTTGGAAATGTCTTGAGGGCCTCACTCTTAGAAGGCTGTTCTTTTCTTCTGGTTACTGGGCAAATGTTGAGGTGTTTGATTAAAAAAAAAGAAAAAGAAAAAGAAAAAAAAAGCAGTTTAGAGTTGAAGCCACATAAGTACTTAATTATATTCATTCACCTAGATTTCTATCAGTGTTTTCCACATGAAGAAAACGATTTAGTGTAAAGAAACTCTTGTGTCTCCGGCATAAAGTTGCCATCAGGGAACAAATCACTGATTTTTTCCGGTTCCTTGTATTTCAACTTTGGTGGTGAGTTTCTTTGTAGCCTTAGGAAAAAACCTAACTTGCTTGGGTTCTCCTTAGCCAGCATTATCAAGAAAGAGTAATTTTGAAAGGCTACTTTTGTTAATAGAAAGTGACTTCCTAAACACTTATTTTAGTTCTGTTTACCTGTCTTTGGTGAACTTGATTTGTTCCCAGTTTTTATGTTAGGCTTTTGTGGGGATATAAAAATGGGGAATCTGAAAGCTAAGTTTTTTGGGTTATTTTGTTCACATTTTCCTTGAAGTCCATATTGATAATGATGGTAATCAACCAAAAGATTTTGAGGGCTACTTTTTGTAGCAAAGAGGATTGTTCTAGACTAGAAGGAGAACAGACTTGATTTATTATCGATTGATTAATATCCACTGTATGGCCTAGTGAACTCTCTTATTGCCTATGCCTCACATGTGTGTGCTTGTATGTGTGTGGTTTGCTTGCTTGTTCTTTATGTGTTTGGCAGTTTATGGATTTGGTTGTTGTTTGCCTTGAAAATACTCAGAACAATTCTTTCTTTAATAAGTAATGCCATTCGCCAATATAAAGTGCTAAACATTAATATAATATTCGGATATTTGCATTTGAAGATTCATTCTATTTTAAATCAAGATAGTGGGCATTAGTTTATTGATGTAGTGACATCATTATTAGTAATGGGCTCTAAGGCCCACTTCTCCCTCCTGCCTCAAGACAAATAAATAGAAAGAAAGAAAGAAAGAAAGAAAGAAAGAAAGAAAGAAAGAAAGAAAGAAAGAAAGAAAAGAAAGAAAGAAAGAAAGAAAGAAAGAAAGAAAGAAAGAAAGAAAGAAAGAAAAGAAAAGAAAAGAAAAGAAAAGAAAAGAAAAGAAAAGAAAAGAAAGAATATTCTTAAACAAGAAACTAACCCCAAATACTACCTGAGTTAAACTTAGGTGAGTTTAATTAGACTTAAAAAGTGGACTGGGGGGAATCCCTGGGTGGCTCAGTGGTTTAGCCCCTGCCTTCGTCCCAGGGTGTGATCCTGGAGTCCCCTAATCGAGTCCCGTGTCAGGCTCCCTGCATGGAGCCTGCTTCTTCCTCTGCCTGTGTCTCTGCCTCTCTCTCTCTCTTTCTATGTCTCTCATGAATAAGTAAATAAAACCTTAAAAGAAAAAAACGCAAAATTAAAAAAAAAAGTGGACTGGGAATTCATCCAGAATGAAAAATGTGCTCATCAAAAAAACAAAACAAAACAAAACAAAAGCTATTTGAAAGGTATAGGAAAGAAATAGAATTATGGGGCAATACTAATTTTAAATCTCCTAAGCTGAAAAAATCAGGTTGAAATGCTAGATGTTAAAGGATTTTCCTTTTATTTTAAAAATATTCAACATAGTATGTCTATCTCTGGGACTTCCTGTGACACCCTCCTTTCAGAAATGTTCCTATCGATGCTAACAAATTACTAAGATAATGGAAAATAAAAATTTCTAAGAAGTACAAAATTATCAAAAAAAAAAAAAAAGGAAGTACAAAATTACCAAAGGCACAGTATCATTGGAAATTACAAGAAGAGGGGTGCCTGGGTGGCTCAGTTGGTTAAGCATCTGCCTTTGGCTCAGGTTATGATCACAGGATTCTTGGATTGAGCTCTGCATAGGGCTCCCTGCTCAGTGGGGAGTCTGCTTCTCCCTCTTCTTGTCCCCCTGGCTCCTGTTCTCTCTCTCCCTCTCTGTCAAATAAATAAATAAAATCGTAAAAAAAGAAAGAAAGAAAGAAAGAAAGAAAGAAAGAAAGAAAGAAAGAAAGAAAGAAAGAAAGAAAGAAAATCACTAGAAGACTATTTTCCTCAAACCATTCAATTTGCCAAGTTTTTTTATGATCTGTGAATGTATTTAAGTGTAATCTCATAAAGAACTTAAAATATTTTAATCATGCATTAAATAAATTCTCTTTAGGAAAAATAATGTAACTATATGAATGTAGTACTGTCCAGAAAAATATGAACTATTGTAATGAAAAGTTAGTACTGCTGGTGATCTCAGTAATGTGAGCTATCCTAAACTCCTTACTGGCAAATAAGTTATAAGCTCTTAAATGTATGGATATCTGTGCTGAATAGAATGCTTTAAACATGGTTGGGTGCAATAAATGTTTGTTTGCACGTTGATTTGTTTCTGGGACAAATCAACATGATTAAATTCAGGTAGATCTCAGATTGTTCACTGATATATGTTTCCCTAATTATCTTTGTTATTATGCCTGATTTCAATAGTAACTGATCAAATGATAGCCATTGTAGGTATTTACAACCCCATCTGTGCAAATGAACCCTTTCAAATGTTCTCTTAAACTTCACCAATGTACATTGGTTTGGAACTTGTTAAAAAGGAAATAAATTAATTTCTGTAATAGAGAATTCCAGTAGTAGACTAGATCCAGCTTCCAAACATTGTCCAGAATGTCTCTCCCTAGGTCCCAAATTGATGACTTTCTGTGTTGTTTTCATTCTTAGGCCAATGTGGTGGCAAAAACGGCACCATTCGGTAAACCCTGGTAGAAGGAGATGATTTCTTTGACAATAGAAGCTGACCTCCCATTGTCCTAACTAGGGTGACATGTCCATCCCTGACCTTACAATAGTAATCCAGTGGTGTGTGGGTATGTTAGTTTTCTGTGGCCGCCATCACAAATTACCACAGGAAGGATGGCTTACTCGCAGAAATATATTCTTTCATATTTTTAGAGACCAGAGATCCAGTCAATGCGTCATCAGGGCTGTGCTCCCTCTAGAGGCTCCAGGGGAGATTCTGTTTCTTGCCTCTTCCAACTTCTGGTAGCTCTAGGCATTCCTTGGCTTGTGGCTGGATCCCTTCAATCAATCTCTCTGATCTCCCTGACTCCTTGTCTTATCTGTGTGTCTCCTCTGTGTATCTGTGTCAAACTCCCTCTGCCTCTTCTAAGGACACACATGATTGTATTGAGGGCTCACTGGGATAATCCAGGATGATCTCATCTCAAGAGCCTTAACTTAAACGCAGCTGCAAAGATCCTTTTCCCAAACAAAATCATACTCACAAATACCAGGCATTTGGACAACAAACATCTTTGGTAGGGGTGGGGGGTTGTGGGGGTTGGGAGGGGTGGCACTATTTAACCCACTACAGCTGGTAAATGATTAACAATCTCCTTGCAGCAAAGGAGAAGCCATGATATACAGCATTTACATAGTTGTGTGGTATTAATACTGCTAATGATCAATTTCAAGCTGCCAACAGGAAGTCATTGAATACAGAGCTGGGAGGAGATGCACAGTGGCACACTTAAATCATGTAGATTCGATAGATATAAGTAACCTCCAGAGCATAAATGATCATAAAATATATTCAAATAATTAGGAAGTGAGTTTTGAGTGCCTAATAACTCTATATTAAATATACTTTAATTATAAATGTATATACTTAAATTTTAATAGTGATCACATTGAACAACGTGCTCACAAAATTCCTAAAAATTTACCAGTTGGTTCGAATAAGCTGGTATGAGGCAGCTCCAACATGCCGCTGGATAAAATGTGCTGATTAATCAGGCCTGACTCATAGAGCCTGAGGCCTATGTAGGGTCAGCAATATTCAAACCACATGAACTAAAAATGAGGTGGATGTTTCCTTAAGAGAAAGTTGGGGTGCTATTACTTAAAGGAGGGGAAAGGAGTATTAGGAAGACAAAACGACAGTCACTTTATTTATTTTTTTTTAAGATTTTATTTATTTAATCATGAGAGACACAGAGAGAGAGAAAGGCAGAGACACAGGCAGAGGGAGAAGCAGGCTCCATGCAGGGAGCCCGACGTGGGACTTGATCCTGGGTCTCCAGGATCATGATGCTCGGCTGAGCCACCGGGCTGCCCCGGCAGTCACTTTAGTATTGTTTAAATATATTTTAATGATTCCAAGCTAAAGAAAAAATTTTCAGCAAAGTTCAAAGTAGTTACAGGTACAAGTATTGTAGCTACACATGGATCTGCAAGTCAGATCTCTACGTGAGGGAAAATCACCATTTTTCACATTGTCATTTCACTCAGTTCATAAAAAGCTGTTCCTCAGCCTAGAAACGTGTCCTGAGGTGATCAACCTCAGGAAAAGAGACATAAATGAATAGTCTTTTAAAAAGTATCATTTCTTGCTGAGTGAAGTAAGTCAGTCGGAGAAGGACAAACATTATATGTTCTCATTCATTTGGGGAATATAAATAATAGTGAAAGGGAATATAAGGGAAGGGAGAAGAAATGTGTGGGAAATATCAGAAAGGGAGACAGAACGTAAAGACTGCTAACTCTGGGAAACGAACTAGGGATGGTAGAAGGGGAGGAGGACAGGGGTAGGAGTGAATGGGTGACGGGCACTGGGGGTTATTCTGTATGTTGGTAAATTGAACACCAATAAAAAATAAATTAAAAAAATAAAAAATAAAAAATAAATAAAAAGTATCATTTCTTTAAAAAAATTAACAACTTTACTGAGATATACTTTGCACACTGCAATTCACCATTTAAGGTACAAAATTCAGTGTTTTTTGATCCATCCTCAGAGTTGTTCATTCTCCACCACAATTAATTTTAGAACATTTTCGTCACTCTAAAAAGAAACTACCATAGTGCTGCATCTTCCAATGCCTGCACTCTGCCCTCCGCCCTCCCCCCGACCAGCCCTCAGCAACCACAAGTCTATTTTCTGGGTCTGTAGATTTGTCTATTCTAGGAATTTCATATGAATGAAATTATACAATGCACATTCCTTTGTGACTGGCTTCTTTCACTTAGCATAATGTTTTAAGGTTCATCAACGTAGCATTTAGCAATATTTCATGCCATATCTTTATTGCCAAGTAGTATTCCATCATGTGGATATACCACATTTTCGTTTAATCATTCATCAATTGATAGGCATTTGGATGGTTTCCCCTTTTTGGCTATTATGAATAAGGCTGCTATGAACATCTGTGGACAAGTCTTTATGTGGACATAAATTTAATTTCTCTGAAATTAATGGTCTTCTGAGTTAAAATGTTTAGCAAGTTTTCTTTTCCTTTTAAGATTTTATTTATTTATTCATGTGAGACATAGATCAGCAGAGACATAGGCAGAGGGGGCTCTCCTGTGGGGAGCCCCATGTAGGACTCAATTCGGGATCCTCAGGAACACACCCTGAGCCAAAGGCAGATGCTCAACGACTGAGCCACCCAGGCACCCCAGAAAGGTTTCTTATTTTCCACCTGTTTAAGGGGGCTTTTGTTTAGGAATCAGATCAGAAATACTACATATAGAATTTTGATCCTTTTAAATATGGGGTCACTACACCAAACCCATTAAGAATCTGGGGAGGGTCTCAGCCCGAAGGAGTCCTGCTCATATACTTCAGAGAAGAGGAGGGCACTGTCAGGAGAAAGGAGGGGCTGACTTGGGGTGCACTGTGCCGGTGTGGATGAATTCTCCCTGCCATACCTAAGTCCTGGTCCACCAGCGGTAGGCCACAATAATTATCCATCACAGTGCTCCTTCAGGGACTCTCTGCATACAAACTATAAAGAGTAGTAAAAAAATAAAACCTTACTCTTTGATCTGAAAATCATCTTCACAAGGTTTGGGAAACTTGAAGGAAAGGGGGGAATTTTAGCTTTCCTGATAGAGACCAGGAGAGAGTTTCATTTTCTCTCTTGCACGAGGGGAATGTTCTTTGGTGTGTCCTGCAAACCTGCCATGGGGAGAAAAAAAAAAAAAAAAAAAAAAAAGCTCTACTAATTTATATAGCAACTTTCTTCCAAGAAATTCAGTGTCTCAAACAGTCTTTCACTCAGTCCCCTTCGGGAGTGTGCAGAAACGTGCATAAGAAATTACTTCTTTTAAAATGTACACTCTCCCCTTAGCCAGCACTGGGCAGAAATAGAACCAGAAGAGCAGACCTCCTGACCAAACATTCCGCTGTAACATTTCAGTGAGCTTCTATAAATCAGTGCATAGCCTTAAAAACAGGATCTCCCCGTCATATCCCCATGACTCTCCCCATGGAAGACTACATTCCTTTCAGCAGGGGCAGAACTTCCCCTTCCAAATTAGCATTGACTGCTATGGCATGCACCATGAAATGGAAGTGCGTTGTCCACGTACAATTAAGCGCTCAGGTCTGCTTCACAACAGGCATGGTTTCCCTCTAGCAGCTCAACCTTCCCAGCCTGGCCCAACTGGGAACCCCTCAAGAATCCTGGGGCTGACTCTCTCCAAAGCAAGAGTCTTGCTTACAAACTGCAGGCAGAAAATCGCAATCCAGCCACTCCTCTCTCACTGTTGTTACTTCCGAGGCTCCGAGGCTCCGTGTTGCCTGGAGACCTGGGGCTGCACTGACCTTGGGGTCCTCCTGCTGAGACAGGGAACAAGCCTACTCGGTTCCAATTTCCAAAGCCCAACTCCAAAGACTGGATGGATGATGACTCTGGGGAGGCCTCCAGCGCCAGCTATATGCAGGACGCAACCCAGCCCTCCACCCAAGACCAACCACTTAGTTCCTTGTGTTGGGCAGTTCTTCAACATTCTTTTTTTTTTTTTTTTTTTTTTTAGATTTTGTTTATTCATGAGAGACACAAAGAGGGAGAGAGGCAGAGACATAGGCAGAGGGAGTAGCAGGCTCCCTGCAGGGAACCTGATGCGGGACTTGATCCCAGGACCCTCGGATCAGGCCCCGAGATGAAGGCAGAGGCTCAGTGACTGAGCTGCCCAGGGGTCCCCCACTCAACATATTCTTATGGTGAAGTTCTCACTGCCCATCCCTGAGGGGGGAAAATAAAATCTTGGTCAGGGCCACACTAGCTTATGAAGAATCTCAGGAAAGCACACCTGCAGAATATCTGTGTCTTTAGTCCCACCCCTAGAAAATCTCTGGGCACCATAAATTCCTTCCCAGGGATTCCCAGAGAATGGAAGGTTTTAATCCAGTTGGTGACAAAAAGTTCATACTAGCATCTCAGGTGACATCCAGCCTCAGACATATTTTGTTTCAACCCCTATACTCTTAACCAGTGCTTTATTTTAAATTTGTGCTAGTTGTCAACAAGGACTAACTACATAGTTTGTAGGGCCCAGGGCGATATGGAAATGCAGGCCCCTTGTTCAAAATTTAAGAATTTCCAGATGGCCACAGCAGAGCATTAAACCAAGTAGCCAAGTACAGAGGCCCTCCTTGGGCCAAGTATGGGGTGCTTGTGTGCCTGCACACAGGTTGCATGTCCACGAAATGCCCTGCTCCCAACATTTAAGAAGCAAAAGATTCGTAACCTCTTTTAAAAGCTAAAAAAAAATACCGGACTCTAGGTCCGCATCCCTCAATGGATCCATAAAATCAGCTGGTGCCAAGTTGCAACTTGTATTCATTTGCTAGGGGTACCATGACAAAATACCAGAGACTGAGTGGTTTATATGACAGAAATTTATTTTCTTACAATATGGAGGCTGGAAGTCTGAGAACAAGGTGTCAGCAGAATTCTTTTTCCTAAGGCTCACTCCTTGGCTTTCCTGCTTACTGATGGCTGCCTTCTTGGTATGTCTTCATACGGTCTTCCCACCATACCTGTCTGTGTCCTAACCTCCCCTTCTTGTAAGGACTTCCCCAGTCACACTGGATTAGAGCTACCCTAATGACTTCCCTTTAACTTAATAACACCTTTAAAGGCCCTATCTCTAGATACAGCCACATTCTGATGTATTGAGGGTTAGGTCTTCACCATATGAATTTTGGAGGTCAATTCAGCCTACAACACAACTGTTCACTTTATTTTATTTTTTAATTTTATTTATTTATTCAGGAAAGACAGAGAGAGAGAGAGAGAGAGAGGCAGAGACATAGGCAGAGGGAGAAGCAGGCTCCCTGCAGGGAACCTGATGCAGGACTTGATTCCAGGACCCTAGAATCACAATCTGAGCCAAAGGTAGAGGCTCAACCACTAAGCCACCCAGATGCCCCACAACTGTTCCCTTTAGAGGGACACAGGGCTCCAACTCTCTGCACTGGCCTAGTCCCCAGCAGTTGCCACAGGTCATCTTGTTTATGCTGCTGCTCTTCCTCCTGTTCACCTCTGCCGCACAGATGGACCTGCTCCTCTCATGTGGCATATGGAATAGCAACACCGTCTATTACACAACCATGGCCACACACATCCTCCACATCTGCAGGATGACTCAGGTGATCTTTTGCAGGGCTATCATTATTTCCTTTTATTTATTTATTTATTTATTTATTTGGCAGAGAGAAAGTGTGTGTGTGTGTGCACACGCACGTGCACACACACACATGCACGCACAAGGCAGAGGGAGTGGCAGGGGAGAGGGAGAAGCAGACCCCCTTGCTGAGCAGAGACCCCAAGGTGGGGCTCGATCTCAGGACCGTGGAATCATGACCAGAGATGAAGGAAGACGCTTAACTGACTGAGCCATCCAGGCGCAACTTATAATCACTCTCTTAAAAACAAAAACTAAAATGTATCCATCATTCAGAGATCGGATAGAGTTCAAGTGCACTGCAGAAAGAAGAAATAACTATGAGGTATAAGTAACTATTCACTCCAGCAATTAGACTGGTAGGTCTTAGGAAAGGGAACTCTCGGCCACTATATAATTTTTCCTGGGGCCGATCCTAATAAAATCACCTGACCGTATAAGGGATGGCCCTAAATTTCAGTGGAATCCCAACCATACAGCCCCTTCGAGAGAGCATACTCTCAAATTGGTCTTTGTACCTATTTGTAGAAATGTTAGCCAGATTATAGCTGAAAACTCTGCTAATTCTGGGGACGTTTCTGGTCTTGTGCCTGGAGCTGTTGAAGCATATATTCACACCTACCACATGTAACACTCAGTAGCATCATTTCCAGCACCACACTTTCCTACTTTATTTTTAAAAGAAACAGAGCAGACACTGAAGACCTGCTCACTCTGTTGCTTTTTCCAGGAGGCTCCATAAAAGGTGGAAGGGATGGCTTCTGTGCTGAAAAGAGGCATATTTTGCTTTTTTAAAAGGAAAGGGGACACAGAAACCTTTGCTCAGAATCAGGGAGCTCATGCTGAAACATATAACATTGGTACCTGCATGCTAATAAAATAATAATAATAATAATAATGTCCCACTTACAAGGTTCTTGGAGCATAGTGTAGCAATTAATTAATTCCAATATGAGAGCTGGGGAAAGATGTTAAAAGCGTCGTACTCTAGCCTCTTTTTTCTAAGACAAGGAAAGGGAGGTTCTGAAATGTTTAATGACTCGCCTCAGACCAACACTCCACCTCAAATCCAGGTCTTTTCTCTCAGGTCAGGGGACGTCCCACCCCACCGGGCTACTACTAAACAGGCATTGTGCTGTTGGCCTAAATTGCACGTAAAACAACAACAAAACCCCTCTCTCTCTCCGCCAGAGTCTCTATTTAGACTCCAGAGTTGAGAAAGCAAAGGCTCTTTCAACTTCAACTCCCTTAGCAAACAGAAGAAAAGGCATCCGACTGACCCGGGGACTTTTCCCGCTGGACCCTGGGTCTCCCCGACAGCGAGCGGTGCTGACTGCCAGTTTGACACCAGGGGGCGCAGCATCCTTTGTCCTGACAGGCATTGAAGGCGGCCTCCGAAGGCTTGGCTGGGCCTCAAAAAAAAAAAAAAAAAAAAAAAAAAAATCTGACTTTCCCTCCTTTCACGGTTTCTTTCTGGAAGCGGCCCACCCCTTAGCCCCCCTCATTCATCTTAAGACCATTTTTTTTTTCTTCCTCCCCGGACGCTCAGATTCTCCCCTCCATACCATCTCAGATTTGCGCATGTTTTAGGGTCTTGTGCATGTTTCTAGAAGGGCTTTTCAGAGTCACCAGCCCCTCCCCAGCTGCTCCTCTCCTGCAAAGCCCTGGAACCCATGGCCACGGCCTATCGTTTGCTGTCAACTGGAGGGCCCCCCCTACCACCACCAATTCAGGATTTTCTAGCAATTCTTCCAGAATGAAAAAACTCTCAAGGACAGGACTAGCTTTTTCTGAAAGAATTATCACATGCATCCTCTAAAATCCCTCTCCTTCCCACTCACAAAAATAGTAACAAACAACTGAAATTACTGGTTCTGGAAAGCTCACGCAGCCCAGCATTCACCCTCACTGCCCTCTGTCTGCTCCTGAGCCTCTAATATCAGCCTTTGGTGGGGGACACCTACCCAAAGGACAGGCTGAGTCATCCTTTCAGCCACACTTCTTACCGACCCACTGTGCACTCCAAGCAGGATAAGCGCCTCCTTCCGCCCTCACCAACTTGGCTCTATGTGTTCTCCAGCAGAAGGAAATCCACTTCATATTCACCGAAGTCTCTGATTCCAAAGACTCAGTGTTCCCATGTTTCACAGATAAATGAACATCCCCTACCACTTTAAGACACACTTCTATGCCTGCTTCTATAGACACAACACACCCAAAATGCAAACGCCCATACCTGACAAACATGCCCTTTTGCAAAGAGCCCTAAACATTCACTATTTTGAACTGAAGGACCACAGGGTCCTCACCAGGCCTTTGAAAAGCCGCTGCCCTAGTTACATGAAGAGATTTCGAGTTTACAGTCTTCACCCCTGCTCGCATTGGAGCTGCTCAACAACCCAGAGGGACGACAGGCAGGGAAATATGAAGCTTCAGAAACTTGCCCCAGTCCCAGAGCTAGCACAGGTTGCAGGCAGCACTGGGGTGACAGCAGCTAGGCGACAGGGGCCCAAGGAAAGTTATCTGTCCAGTTGCACTGGGCAGACCTAGAAGGGATGCAGCCCTCACAAATGATCAGGGTACCTGTGCCAAGAGAGTTATGGTCTCAGCTCCTGAAAAACTGTGGCATTAGCAGGTACAAGTGGAGAGGAAAGGAAAGGGTCATGTGAACTCTGACCTGATCTTTCTCTTTATCTGTGACCTCACTCATGTCTCACTGCTCCCCACTGGCCTTGGCTATCGTAGAGTGATGCCAGTGCTGGGTCTGGACAGGTAGCCGCAGCAGGTTATCTTGACTGGGAGCCTCCCACTCCTCCTTCAGAAAGCAGTGGTAACATCTATTAGATCTGGCAAAGGGGGCAGAGCACGAGATTTACTTTCAGTTTAGGCCCTTTTGTATTATTTGAAGTATTTGGATTTATGTAAATGTTACTCTTATAATTAAAAAAATTTTTATTGGGGCTAATAATGCTCTTTAGAGTTGCTGTAATAATAACCTATGTAAAGTGTCTGGCACCGCACATGGTCTGGCACACCGTGGATGCTTCCTGAACAGTAGTGCATTGTTAGCCACACCAGCCTCAAAACGGAGCAAACAGACTTCAAATCAAGAATCCTAGGGTCTGGAGCATACTCTGCCCTCAGCTCACCATATGCCCTTGGGTAAGTCAAGTCCCTGCTCTGTGCCTCAGTTCCCTCCTCTATAAAATTACAAGATATGGTCCAATTGAATTGGAAAATAATGGGAAGGCTAGAGAGCCAAGTTCACCACCAGAAGTGCCCGAGGCACCCTCTAAAATGCAGCCAGTCTCTGCAGAGGAGGCCTCCCAAGCTGGAGCTCATCAGGCACAAATCCTTCCCTTCCTAGAAGAAGCTGGCCTCTAGGGTAGGCAGAAAGGGCTGGAGACAGCTGAGCAAGTTCTGGAGATAATACAGAAATTAAGTTAGGACACAAAAATGCGTGAACACCATGCAAAGCCATCAACTTAGGTAGGCGCCGGGGGAGAAGGTTCAGGTTATTCCTTGGGTGCAGTGGGCACCATGATCATTCCCAGAGAGATGTCCTTGGTTGATGGAGGGGGTGCAATTTAGAAGCGATCTCCTGGCCCAGTCAGAGCCAGCCCCAGGTGGGTAGGATGAAGAGTTCTCCGTGAGGCACAGGGGCTAGCTTTGGTGAGACCAGGCTCTCCCCTTAACACCATCAGAAGCAGAGCAGCCCTTCGGATAAAGTCAGAAGGAACCTGCTGCCCCAGAGAATTGGACTAAAGCACCTCTGAAACTTTGTCCATTTTATCTTAATGACAACAATGGAAAAGTGGAGAAACAGCCATAGAAAGTGCAGTTGATCAGGCACTAAAACAGGGGAGACCTGTATTGGGGCACCCCAGCTCCTGATAATCAAATAGAGATTTGTTCCTGGAACACACAGCTGATTCATTTCCCATCCTGCTCCACAATCGGAGGTTTTCCTTATAAATCTCCTTTGCCAGTGCTTGGGCTTTGGGGACCAGAGGCAGGTAGTCTGGTGGGTAGGAAGGTTGTGACTTTCTTTTCGCCCCGGTCTTCTTCCTATTTAAAGCAGCACCGCCTGTCGTAGCCTCGTCTTGCCAATATTTGCAGGCAGGAAGATTTCCTGACATTGTAAGGGGGGGGGGGGGTGGCAATCAGAACAGATGGGAGGCCCTTTCCCAAGGCCATCAGGCAGGGCAGAAATCGGTTCACCCGCACCTCAGGAGGAAGCACCAGCCCCCATTGTCACGGTCAACACTCAGAAGGTATCTGCGTTTATATTTCAAGAAAAAAAAAAAAAAAGAAAGGGAAAAAATTTTTTCGTATCTCTGAATTATTTGACCACACCCTTTGCAATGACATCTTCCCCCAAAGCCTTGTTGTCACTGCCTAAAGGGGAGGTGATGTCTCCGGCTCTTGAGGGAGCTGGAATAAAGGTGGCAAAGTCTGCGGACACCTGGAAGACCCCTCCCTCTTCTGCGAGGCCTAGCGCCCTAAGAGCAGGATACAGGAGGAGGCGGCGGCTCACAGAGGGAGGCTTGGGCAGGTACCAACAACCCCGCCTGATTTCCAGAGGCAAAACCAAATAAATAAAAATAGTTGCAACCACCCTACTTTGACAGACCTACATTTTGCGAATTTCTGCAATTCGGAAGAGATCCCTTCCACTGTACATCACGGGTCGCTTCCAAAGACGCTTCTGAATGTATGGCCACTTGTTAAAACGTCTCTGCGCTTGCTTTTCCGCGTGGTTCTTTTCTGCGCCCGTTTGTATCTCTAATAAGCAGCATTGTTTATTATCCTTGGGTCCGTGCCCCTGGGACTGAACTGAAATAAAACAGGAGCGCGGAGGCCGAGAGCTGGAGAACGCGCCGGGTTTCCCAGGCCCCGGAGGGTCCCGGGGCAGCGGCGCGGCGGCGCGGGGACAGCCCACCCGCGCGGACGCGCTCGGTGCTGGGCAAGTTTGCAGGAGTTTTTCCGGACGCCGAAAGGGTCCTGGGCAGCACGAAGCCGGGATGAGTGGGCACAGGAAAGAGGCACACTGGGAAGGGAAATGCCACTTAAGACTGGGAAGAGGGGTGTGACGTGGGGGCCGCACGGACCGCACACTGCCAGGATCCCACCAGGCTGCCGCGCGGGAAGCGCCCCGAGCCGTCTCTCAGCTCGAGGTCTCACCGTTCGTTCCTGTGCAAGAAATTCCCAGTAACAAATTCTCGTCCCTCCGCGTAGCCCGGCCTTCTCCGCTGTCAAAACGAGCATCCTAAACAAGACGAGGCTTACCCCCCTCCTCCCCTGCGGTGGCCTGATATTTGTCCCCATTTCGTTTTAAGCCGAGTGCTTTGTGGCCGTGGAGAACGTGAGCGCAAGCCCTGAGAAATGAAGCCCCGCCGCGCCCCGCAGCCGCACTGAGAGGCCTCCCGCGCCCTCGGACCCCAAACGGGCCCGTCCGCGGGGCCTCTCCCGAGTTCCACTGCTCCCCAAACCCAGCGGGGTGCGCCCTCAAGGAGCGGAAACCCGCATCGGAGACACGACGCCGGTGCTTTCCGCGTCGAGAGGGAAATTTCCCGGTTTAGCCCAGCCTGTGCCTCCACGTCCCCCCCGATGGGAGGTCGGGGCCGGCTCTGCGGGAGAGTTTGCCGGGAAGCATGTAATTAAACGCGCGCGCCAAACCCGGGCTGTGCGCTCCCCAAAAGAGACTTCCAGCCCCAGGGCCCGATCCGAACCGTCCTTCCCGCAGGATCCTGTGGGAGACAAGCCCCCCGCCCGTCCCCCAGCTTCCCCCAAATTCCCCAACAAGCTACAAAGGCTGCTCAAACTGCTACTGCCAGCTCTGCTCCCTCGTCCAGTTAGGTGGTTTCAAGACACACAGATTCGGTTTGCCTGCAAGAGCCAGAGTGATTTCCCTCAAGCAACTCGTGCAGGAGCTTCAGGCAGCGTCTGGGTTGCCGCGCGTCCAAGCGGCGGCGGGGTTTCCCGAATTTTAAGAAGTAGTAAAGTGAATTTCGGGGCAGGGGAAAGTGCTGGGTGTTGGGAGTGTGGGGTGGCGGTGGGCGCCGAGGAAGCAGCCAGGAGGCTTCTTGTGTTTTGTTTTGTTTTGTTTTAAGGTTAGACTTGCACCAAGCCGCAGACACTAACGGCACCGCTTCGCGGTTTCCGAGAATTTCGAGAATCCTGCAGAGTTTGGGTGCATCCCTGCAGGCAGGGGCCCCCGCACAGCGGACTGGGAACTGCTTCCAGTTCCCAAAGAGCCAGCGCAGTTTGCCGGGTAGTACGAGGCGCCGCTGACTTCGCTCCTGCGGCTGCGGCTGCGGCTGCGACTGCGGCTCTTCGGTCCTCTCCCCTCTCGTGCCAAACCCAGAGCCATCCTGTCGCGGCCGGGATTGCGCGGGAGAAAGGAGGGCCGAAAGTCTAGACTGCGCATTCTCCCAACAGGTAGTTTCACCGCCGAGCTAGCCGGGTTTCAATATTCAAGGCTGGGTCGCCGGGGCCGCGCTAAGCTGGAGCCCAGACGCAGACACCTAGAGTCGCTGTTCTGGGAGTCACTTTAAATAACCTTGCATCCTCTCCGTTCCCCAGCTTCTCCCGAAAGAGCGTGAGCTGAGCGGTCTGGAATGGAGCTCAATGAGCCCAAATAAGCCGCTTCAGGCTGTAAACTAGTATGATTTGGGGTTTCCTTTCCTTTCTTTCTTTGTCACTTTTCCCTTTCTTTTTCTTTCTTTTTCTTTTTTTTTTTTTAATGTCTTTTCGCCCCGATGGTTACTACTGGACCCAGCTGGGCTTTAGAGAGAGAGATTTATTTGAGAATTGGGAGATTCCCCCCCTTCGAAATACACTAGGCTCCAGAGCAAAAGAGGAAAAAGCTGCGTGGCATTAGATGGTATAATTGAATTATGCCTTTCCCTGGTGCGCAGTGAGGAAAAGCAGAATGCCAGGCCGTGTGTGGAACGGGCGGCGGCTGCCTCGCGCTCCAGCGGGCGCACCACGCTTCCTTCCCAGGGCGCAGGGAGAAGTTGGCTTGGGCCACTTTGTCCTGCCCCCAGCAAGGGTGCGCGGGCTGGGAGGTCGCCGCAGCCTGGCGCTGGCTGCGTGGCCCCCTTCCCTTCGGAGGCACTCGCCCCAACGTCCCCGCCTGCGGCACTGGGCGCACGTGGTGCGCAGAGACCCGAAGCGCGACTCGAAACCGCGCGCGTCGCCCCAAAGATCCCTGGCGCGCGCGGCCCTAGCTGGGCGGGGGAAGTCGGGGGACCGGGCCCCCGGGCGGGCGGATCTAATCCTGCCTTGGCAAACCAGCCTCTCCCGCTGTTGCTCTGCGCCGGCTCCGGATAGTGCTTTCGGCACTGGCACGAACCCCCGAACTACCGGCTCTGTCTTGTCCGCCTCTTAAAGAAACGTCCCGCAGTCAGCCCCTCGAAGCCTCCGGGGCCGTGGGCGGACCTGACCCAGGATCCCTGGATCTTTAACCACCTCGGGACCTGGCCTCCCAGTGGCACCCGGCCCGCACCCCCACACCCACCCCGGCACTGCTGGTTTGCCCTGCGCCTCCACCACTAACCGCGCCACCTAAACTTTGCAAAGTTTTCTCGAGCTCTGCTACCTCAATCAAGTTCGCCTTGGCAGGCGCTGGCGGGAGGAGAAAAAGAACCACCGCTTCCTCCCCTCCGCCACCTATCCATCCTCCTCTCCCTCCCCCTCCGCCTCCCCCGCGAGTCCAAACCTTGCGGGTGGGAGCGCGCGGCGGTGCAGCCCCCGAAGGCACCGGCTCTGCAGGGGACGGAGTCCGTTTCGCATCCCCCACTCTCTGCGCCTCGCCGTTCCCGCCCCCCTCCTCCCCCACCTCGCTTTCGGCGGGTCCTGCGGGCTTGTAGTTTAGTTTTGTTCAAATTTATTTTTATCTCTTTCCAGATTTTTTTTTTCTTTCTTTAGGATTCCACCCTGCTGGAGCCTCGAGCGTCCGCCTGCCTCCCAGCTCGCCGGCGTGGGGACCGGGAGCCTTCTTCGTGCTGGGCGGGTTGGCTCCCGAGTGGGGGCCCGGGGCTCCTAGGCCTCGATCTCGTCTCTCTGGGAGACCCTGCGTCTGGGTGTGGGGCGAAGTCGTGCCAAGCTCGGGCTCCAGGCTAGCCACCTGTGCCCGTAGCCCCCCGCGCGCCCCCAGCCGTGGGTGCGGCGGGCTTGGGGGTTGTCTTTGTACTTCTTTAGAAGACGGGAGCAAGCGGTGGGGACGAGACCCGCTGTAAGGCCCTGCCGAGGTCTTCCCACACGCCGGGAACTCGAGGTGGAAAGGTCCGCTCCCTCCAGGTCCCGCCACTCCACATGCCCAGCCAGGAGACCACCACGGAATTTGCCCCAAGTTGATTGGTTTGTGGCCTATTCTGTTTTTATTTTGTCTAGGATTAGCGGGGTTTGAAATTTTTGTGGCCAGCCCTACTACCCCGGGGCTTCAACTTTCAAACCAACAAGTCACCGGGTACGTTCCGGCGAAACTGGATCTCCCGGTGCGCTGCTGGGACGCGTGCTGGGAATAGAAACGAAATCCTGCTCGCAGGGCGCCGGGCGGACTCCTGGGCCTGGGGTTGCAGGGCCGTTTCCGAACCCCGCGGGATGGGGCTAGAAGTCGGCCTTGACCCCGCCAGGGTCACGGCCAGCACTTCGCCTTGATCTTTGCACGTGCCGGTGGTGATCCTGCGATCCCTGGCCTCGGACGCTGCCTGCCCCCAAGCGACGTCCGCAGCTGCTAACGCCTTCCGCGGGGCTGCGCCTACGTGCCCAGATCAGAATCAGGTTTGCTGCTCCAGGTTAGGAGCACGCCGGTTACCTCGTGTGACCCGGGACTTGCGACGTCCGCCCAAATCCAGGCTGGCTACCAGCGCCCCCGCCTCCCAGAGTCTCGGGAGCCCCGCGCCCCACAGCATTCTCTCTTTCCAAACTCTGGGCCAACACGTGTCCCCGCGCTGCCTCCTTCCTTCCTTCCTTCGCCGCACGTCCCAGAGGCCTCACTCGGACTGGGCCCGCCAGGATGTAAGGTCGCATCTCCTTGCCCCCCACCCCCCACCCCAGAACCCCACCCGGGCTTGCCCCTGCCAGCCTTGGCCCACGTTGTCACCAAAGGTCGTGTCGGAGAGGGGGGCGACCGGGAAAGGTGGGGTTTCTGGGCCCTTCAAGTGGCACCCTAGCAGGAGCAACACTTCTAGCCAGGGTGGCGGGAGGGACACCTATGGCTGCTTTGGAGGACGGGGAGGTGCGCGAAAGCCAAGAGGAGAAAAATATGGTAGAGGTGACTACGTTGTGGGTGTAAGCAGCTTGCTTCTTAACTCCTCACCCCACCACCCCCAAACCCGAGCGGCTGACAAAATTGTCTATCTTTTCTTTTAAATACCAAACTCCCAGAGGGTGGGGCGGAGCTGAGGGCACGCGGCTCCCCCAGAGCCAGCCTGTACCCAGCAACTGTGGCAGCCGCACTTTCCAGGGCAGACGCCTTACACTTCGATCTGTGTTTGCTTCCAATATAAAGGATCCGGTTCACAAAGGGGCACCCACTTCCATCCCCCCCACCTCCACCCCTGTGAACCCTTCCTAGAACCTCAAGCACTTGGATCCTGTGTTTTGATGTTTAATTTTCCGGCACCCTAGCTTGCCCTGAGAGATTTTAAGAGGGCAAGGAGAAGATCAAATTAGGATTAAGAAAAGAAGACTGGGCGTTCTTTTAGGGGGAGGGCTAGAGATGAATTCAAAATCGAATGTGGATGAATTTGGAAGTGTTCTGAGATTTCATTTCCTTCAGAAGCTGTCTGCTTTAGACCAAAACTTACTGGAATTATTATGAAGCTGGGAGTCTGTGGGACAAGACAATCAAAGAGGCTTGCCGGACATCCCTTAACCCAACCCTCTCCTCAAAAGCTCTAAGCTCAGCTTAGTGACATAAGTACCATCCAACACTGGCACTGGGCTGCCTCAGTGTGTTCATGGAGGGTTCCTTCAGGGATGCCAAGGCCCAGAGGGTGATGCAGGACGGGGTGGGCTCCCCAAGGCCGAAGGACAGTATCTGTCCTCTGGGATGGAGCCTGGAAGGGAACTACAGGAAACAGGCCTGAGTGGGAGGCCTAGGAGGCCTCCAGTGCCTTGCCAGTGTCAGGGGAGGGATGACCCAGCCACCCCTCCTCCTGCAAAGCCCCTCTGCTGATGGTTATTTAAAGCCTCAAGCTGATATTCCTCATCTTGATGCCTAGGTTAAGAAAGAAAGAAAGAAAGAAAGAAAGAAAGAAAGAAAGAAAGAAAGAAAAAAAGAAAGAAAGAAAAGGGTAGAACATGTACCAAGGTTTGGAGTTATTTATGTAGGTTCTCCATTTACTTTTATTTGTAGGGTTTTCTTCTTTTTTGTCATTCCTTCCCTCTTTCCCTGCAGTGTTGGCAACCCTGGAGGACGAGGCTTAGGGGGAAGGGTAAACTTGACCTGTTTATTCTTGTTAACCAGTCACAGAAACAGGATAAATACTAACTCTCCATACTTACTATGGTATTTTAAAATCTGTACACATACATAGCCAGTTAGGTGGAAATGGTTGGGACTAAGGCATCTCTAAACATCGAACTGGTAAACTAGCTAATCCTGTCCCTTTAAGAAAAATCCATAAAGCTCTTCCATCAGCCCAGTGTCTGGGAAAGGAGCAAACTAACTGCTTGGAACAAAAGAGACAAAGAGGCCAAACAACAAAACAAACAAACAACTCCCTTTCCCCCCTCCAGACAACAATAGACTAGACGCAGCAAGTGCAGTGACTGCCCGGCCGGCTGCTGCTGTCCACCTGCCAAGTCTCCCGCATTTGGCTGGAGACTTTCCCTCTCGCCCCACTCCCGCCCCCGTCACCCCCCTCTCCCAGCCCGTTCTGTCTTTCTCTGTGTGCGACTCTCTCTGTGTCCCTCTCTTGGGGTCTGGCTATGTGTGTGTGTTTTGTCCCTGTCTCTGTGCTGCTGCTGCTTACACTGGATGTCGCTCTGGGTCTCAGACCTCCGTTCTCTCTTTTTCTCCCTCTCTTTAAAGGCCATCAACGTATTAGCATAACCTGGCATTTATTTATTTATTTATTTATTTATTTATTTATTTATTTACTAGGCCATTATTGTGGCATCGCCCCACAGCCTCCTGGGGACTTTCGTGTTTCTCTGAGTTGTCACGGGGGCCTGTTTTGCATTTTGTTTGCAGCACTCTTGGCCAAGAGGATCCCAAAGTCCATTTGCACTTCGGCTTTTCACCATTCCTCCTGTTCAGATCTTTGCTCTTTTTCTATAAGGTTTTTGACGCGCGCATACACACACTCACACACACACACACACACACACACACACACAGACCCTCCTTGTCCCCAGCAGCCCTTTCTCTGCTTCTTGGCTGCTGCTGGAGACTCTCATGCATGCCTGCCTCCCCTTTCTCTGCTGCCCTCTCCTGCTCTCTCCGGCAGCCATCCTGAGCCCCCCTCCACCCCCACTCCCCCAAGTCCAGCCTTTTCCTTCCTCTTCCCTCCTCTCCACCAAACTTTAATAAAATACTGCAAACATTTTTGCCTGGTGATTGCTTCTCTTTGTGGAGTGAACATAAACCCTTGGAAAGTCGGGAGTGGAGAAAGGAGAGAATCAGTCTGTAGAGACTGCAGGCAGCAGAGGCTAAGCCTAGAACAAGCGTCCCCGCCAACACCCCATCTCCTTCCACATGGTTCCCCCCCCCAATAAACCCAATTGTGATAGCATCTCCTCCTGAAGCATTTGTGTCTGCTCTGGTGAGACTCGCAGGGAAAACCTGGCTGTAGCTGTCCCCCACTGGGCAGCAGGTGACCAGTGGGAAGGCAGGCAGCACCCTCATCACACACATTCCCAGCCCCAGCCCCTCTCTCCACTTCCTCTCAAGAGAAACAAAAACAAAACCAAAACCAAAAGGTAGAGGCCCCTGGTAACGGGTGAGGGGTTTGGGGAGGGGGTGGCAAGGTCTTCAATTCCTCTTTCAGAGAAGTACAGAATGGCTGCTTGAAGAGAAGCTCCCCCGAGGATGGTTGTCTCTCAGTAAAAGAAGAGATTTCAACTTATCAAGAAGTTGTGGGTAAAACAGGGCTGAACTGTTTATCTGCAGCAGACCAGAGAATTCCCACAGGGGCATGGTAGGGGTTTGGCAAGATGGTGGCATCCCCTATCGCCCCCTCCTCGCCCCCTCAAATAGTCTATGCCCAGGAAGCAGCAGAACCAAGGCCAAGGATCTCCCTCAGCCCCCCTTCCTCTTTCCCTTCTTTCTTCCATAAGGTACAGGCAAAGACAGATGAAAACAACATTAGGAGCAACTCTGAAGAGAGGAAAAACATTTCTAGTCTGAAAGGAGCACAAAAAAACAGAAATAGGAAATTTACCCTCATTGTTTGGTTGCTTGGTGATAGGGAAATATTAAGAAACACTTAAGTAATAAAACACGCCTATGCACATGCATATCCACAGGTGTACATGTATGTGTGTTTAGTTGATAGAGATTAGCTGTTAAGAGCTGTTTAAAATCGGATAAACCTGGATGGAATATAACCTGGCCACTTATTAGCTGAGCAATTATACCTACCTCACAGTGGTGTTCTAGAGATTAAGTGGAATTGCATATATGAAGAAGCCAAAAGCAATGTCCGGCAAGCTGTCTGTACTCGATAAGTGAGCCCTCCCTCCCTGCCTCCTCCCTCTCTCCTTCGCTCCTTCCTTCCTTCCTTCCTTCCTTCCTTCCTTCCTTCCTTCCTTCCTTCGTTCCTTCCTCTGTCCACTGGCTTCCTCCCTAGCTACCTTTCCAAGGAGCAAAAAAAGGAGAAATCATCCAAATCACCTCAATTTTCAGATCCTAAGGGAAACTTTTGTCTTCTGAGTCCCATTATTGGAGGCATGCAGCCTACACCACAGCCCACTCATCCTGTCCCCAAATATCAACTTGGGATCATTTGTTCTTGGATGGGATCATTTAGCTCCATTATTCCACT
This sequence comes from Canis lupus baileyi, assembly GCF_048164855.1. Lineage (NCBI taxonomy): Eukaryota > Metazoa > Chordata > Mammalia > Carnivora > Canidae > Canis > Canis lupus. The sequence continues at coordinate 36,147,936 of NC_132847.1, read as the reverse complement.
CCCTCCTCTAGAGTCTTTCTTTTCATCAGCTAAACTGGAGAGAACCCTTACCCCAAATCCAACCACTTACACGTTTTTAGTTGAGACTATGTGCCCAGGGAGTCTCTTTTGGGGGGAACGTATTAAAAATCCCGTCATAGCCACAATGTCTAAGGGAGAAGCAGAAAAGAATATTTTCTAATGGAGTATGGTCCTGACCCATAACTTCTCAATAGGGAATGTTGTTTTCTTGGTATTTTGACCTTGTCAAAATGACTGATTTTTTTTTTTTCCTCCAGAGGAGTCACTCTCTACCTTAGCTGTTTCTCAAGAAGTGTTTTGGGATGACACTTCTATGCATCTGGAAGCATTCACTGGTGGAGGCGCCGATCCTGGCCCTCCACCAGTGACTTGTTGCTGGGATTCTTTCTCTTTCCCAGAAGCTGAACCAGGGTGTAACAGCAGTGGGTAAGCCTGTGAGCCATGGCTGGGGCCCCAACCTCACTTGGTAAGAGAGTGAGACTATAAAAAACGTTCCCACCTTAGACTTCCTTTTTCCCTGGGTCTTATTGTCTGTTCTACAGATAGTCCATTTCCACATTTCACCGGCTTCCTGTATATTTTCCTGTTTAAGCCCAGCCTTAACAACAGTGGAGAGGCACTGATACTGGAGTATATCTGGGGAGGGGAGGGGCAGTCCCCTCCCTAACCCTTGCAATCATCTCTTAGCTCTCTCTCTCTCTCTCTCTCTCTCTCAAGACTTTATTCATTGATTCATGAGAGAGAGACACACACACACAGAGGCAGAGGGAGAAGCAGGCTTCATGCAGGGAGCCTGATGCGGGACTCAATCCTGGGTCTCCAGGATCACAGCCTGGGCTGAAGGCAGGCGCCAAACCAGTGAGCCACCCGGGCTGCCCAGCTCTTCTCTCTTTTGCCCTGTTTTCACCATGAGGCCTCTGCTACTTAGGACAAGGATGTAGAAGACTGTTGGGTCTTTATCCCTCTTCGGGGATCCTAATTTCCATGTACTATCTTTCTGCGAACTACAGATGGAGTCCTCTGTCCTTCTTGGAAGCACCACTTCCCACTGCAAATTTCAGCCCCATGTACCAGGCACCTCTGGGCAGTGAACAACCCGGATGAGCAAACATGAGCACCGTGAATCCCCCAGTTCTGACAGGTGTGAATGTCGCTGGGCAATTCGTCATGTATAGATGTCCTCCTAAAATGGAAGAGGCCACAAAGTGTGATGCCAGAAGACTAGCAGTCTCTGAAACCTTCCAAAATCTTGTCTTTTATTCTCTTTGGGCTCTTGTCCAGGCAAAAGCCTGAGATTATGTTTCCTTATTTTGTCTTTGACCTACATTCTTCATCTACTAAGGCTTCATTGTCATACTAGCGACAGGAAGACATTTGCCGTGGCATTGGGTACAATGGGTATTAATGTCGAAATAGCAAACCCCTTAGACCCTAGTAGGTCCTAGGTCCTCTGTCCTTTGCTTGACTTTGCTTCCAGCAGGCCAGCTTTCATATTAAACCAGTAACTCACTTGGGACGGCCTGAGAGCGTTGAAGTGGGCGCTACTGCCTACACAGCTTCAGTTTGGAAAATTGCCAGGTGTAAATACCCACCATCAGATTAATAGATTTCAAGTGACATCATTCTGAGATGCATTCTTCACCAGGGAAAAGTCTGAAGAGCAGTCAGTTGCTTGTTTAAGAGAAAAGTTTGCTCCTATTTGCTACATCACAGCAGTTCTGTACTGACCCTATTCTGTAGAGCAAGAAACCTTCCAACTTAGGAGCCTTTGGAAAAACACTTGAACCTCTGAGGTGACTCTCAAATCTGGCTGCACATTAGAATCACCTGGGGAGCTTTAAAAAATTACCAGTGCCTTGGCCTCTCCTCAATCCAATTAAATCTGACTTTCTAGGGGTGTGGTGTGGGCATTGGTATTTTTTAAAAGTTCCCCTGGGTGATTCCAGTGTTTAGCTGCGGTTGAGAACCACTAAAACATAGGTTGAGAGAATAGAACATCGTGGTGAATACTGCTCTTTCCTTTAAGGAATATGGAAAGAACTCCTACTATACACGGTTTGTTGAAGACAGATGAAATTGATGGGTATTGTGTTCCTCGAGTTTAGGATTTAATGGGCAAATGTTGTTGTGCAGGTGTCTGAGCAGAACCTCTGTGAAGTAAGATCAACTTTGCTTCCACCCAGAGCATCGGACTGGAAGTTCGAGCCCCAAGTTCCAGTGTAGGTTCTATCACTAAGAAGGGAAGTGACCTTGGACAAGTCTTTGGGCCTTGGTCTGCTTGTCTGTAAATGGAAGTGGCTGGAAAGAAAACTCTATAATTTATGTTGGTGTACCCCAGCCTTACAGTGTATTGCCAAATTCTCAGAAACCCATAAGCTTAGCCAGGCAATTACCAAATTCTTTTGGAGGCTGGCTCACTCCATTCACGCATACTACTGACAACCGTCCTTCTGATGTTCCACCAAATCCCTTTCCCAAAACCCTAAGTATCAGAGTGTTAATTTTTAAATAATACTGGGCTCCCTTAATTCTCTCCCCTGGTCTCTTACAAATTAGCAGATGAAGGGAATGGAGTAGTGGTAATGTCTATAAGCAGTGGGTAATGACTAACAGAAGTTTATCCAGTTGGATAAATGTCTAGTGGATTGCTGCTGGGGTCAGTGTTAGTTCTGGTCTTAATTAACATCTTCATTAATAGTGTAGGAGAGGGAATAAACAATAGCTAATGATATTTGCAGATGGTAGTAAATTCAGAGGTGTTGCTACTACCAGTGAGAGCAGCAAGAGCCATGGGGATATCGGAGATGTGAACAAGAAGTGATTATAATGATGTTTGTTCTGGAAAAGGCAGAATGAATTTTTTTTTGGGGGGGGGATAGGATGACAAGGGAGGCTGAGAAATGCTGAAAGAAACAATCAAGATCATTTGTAACGTGGGTGTGCCCTTGGCAAACAAGGCAGCCGATGGCCTCGTCACTTCTGTTGGGTGCTCTGAGATGTTGTTCTGAAAAACAATAATAATCTGAACACCAACAATCACAGTAATGATATCCAACGTTGACTCAGTGCAGACAGTATGCCAGACAGGGTTCTAAGTGATGTATATGGAGGCAATTCTTATTCCTGATATTTTAATCATGGTAGAGTTATCCTAGGCTCTCGAAAGATTCTGACAGTGACCTTACTGGGGTTCTCGGCTTTCTAGAGGTGAAGACCTGTGAGTCCATGGGAAGATGAGGAGTATGAAGAGGGAGGGGCAAATAAAGAGGAGCACGTGATTCAAGCTCTTTCCTCAGGCTCTTGAGCAGAATCTTTCTTTCCATCTTTGATTCTTCCTATCCCAACCCCCACCCCCTATCCTATCCCCTATCCCCCATCCCACCTCCCCCACCTACCATCCCTTTCTCTCATTAATCTATTGCTGGATTAACATGGTTGATGAGAGTAGACAGAAAAATCTTGCAAAATGGAGGGAGGGACTGAAGGACTGACAGACAGACGGACAGATGGACAGACAGGGCGAGAGAGAAAACTAACATCTATTGCAGCCCTATCCCAAGTCCTGAAATAGCTGTGTTGAACTTCATACACTACACAGACTTTCTCATTTAACCTTTATATATATAACTTGCAATGACTCTTTCTAATAGTTGTCGGCCCTCACTTCTATTAATGAAAGAAAAGACTCAGAGAGGTTAGGTCACTGGCCATCAACACACAGCCAAAAGATTGAGTGGAGGTTTAAACTGCAGTTGGTTTTACTCCTAAACTCATGTCCTCTCCAACCAGGAATACATATTTTCTTTTCTTTCATTTCAGCCCTGCCTGGCTAATGACAACATACAGCCACGCATAGAGAGCCAGAAGGAAGAAATATTAAGAAGAGAATAAACACTGAGGAGCAGAGGGATAAAGGGAAAGTAGCCAGTATACACATCCACTGCCCAATTCAATGTGATTGAATTATTTATAATTATATTTTGAAATTAGGAAAAATGGAATTTGCAAACAAGAAAGGCTTCAAGACAATGGAACCCATAATAATGTGGATTTGACCTTGAGGGAATTTGGCAGAGAGCATTAGTATCTGAGACAAAAGTAAACTGAGAAGAAAAACATTTGAATGCTATAAAAGCCAAGACTCTTCTTGGCAAATGTGAAGCCCAGGGCCAGATGGATGCCAAAGGTCTTCAAAATTATATCAAAGGAGCTTTAGGAAGTTGGAAACATGTGGCCTGGGCATGCGGTTCCCCCCTTCCCCAACCTCACTATGAATTGAGGCTCCAAATGCCAACTCACAGTTAGAATTAGGAACTGAAATTTTTAAAATGAGATATACATTTCAGAGTAGATACATAAAAGCATAGTTCAAAGAATAAATATAAAGCAAACACCAATGTAAACATGACCCAGGTCAAGAAATGCAACATTCCCAAGACCTCAGGAGTCTCCTCCCCGATTTTTCTTCTGATTGTTTCTTTGCTTTTATTATTTTTTTAAATTTTAGTTTTAACATTTATGCAGGTCTTTTTTTGAACTTTATATAAATAAAATCATACTGTATGTATTCTTTCAAGACTTGCTTCTTTCTTTCAACTGTATGTTGTATATAAATAAACTACAATATATTTAACCATTCTACCTTTGTGAGGACTTTTGGTTGTTTCTAGTTTGGAGCACTGAAGGACAATTTTGTTGTGGACTTCCTGTACATGTCACCTGATGCACATGTATGGGAGTTTCCCTAGGGAGGGGCTAGGAAGCTACCATCCACCCACAGGCCAGATAGAACCCATTGTTGCTTTTTGTATGACTTACTAAGAACGGTTTCAATGTTTTTAAATGATTGAGAAAAAAAAAGATGAAAAACATATCATGATGTGTAAAAATAATATTAAGTTCAAATTTAAATGTCTGTAAATAAAAGTTTATTGAAGCACAGCCAGTCTCATTGTTTAAATATCATTGATGGCTGTTTTTGTGTGACACGGGAAGAGTTGAGTAGAGGCATCTGAGACTAACCGTATGGCTCACAAAGCCTAAAAGCTGAATGATTTTCTGTGCTGTGTGAATACATAGGTCCACACCCATGAAGCTAGCCCCTCCTAAAACATTTGGTCCTTTACAGAAAAAGGACCCTGTTCTAAAGGATAGTCCTAGAAGGGAAATTATAAGAATCTTAAGTCAGATAAGATGCTAAATGCAAACGAGCACAATGCCAGGTAACTTGTAGGAATTACTATAAATCTGAGAGACTCCCTTCCCTCCCACCTTCCACCTGGCCTTTCCCACCTCCAAGGGGTCAGTCTGAAGAATCTCCAAAAAAAGTCAGATTGTCAGCTGGCCATCAGAATAGCTGAAGTTATCAGAATAGCTGATGACTATTTGGCTTAATATCACTACAACCCCACTCCTCTTTGAGGTTAGTGCGTTTTAATAAAAGATCTTGGAATAAAAGTGACTTTTAAAAAATATTTTATTTATTTATTCATGAGAGGCACACACACAGAGAGACAGAGACAGAGAGAGGCAGAGACACAGGCAGAGGAAGAAGCAGGCTCCACGCAGGGATCCCAATGCTTGACTTGATCCCGGGACTACTCCAAGATCACGCCCTGAGCCGAAGGCAAGCGCCAAACCGCTGAGCCACCCAGGGATCCCCTAAAAATGACTTTTAAGCCCAAAAGAATGCTGGCATTAAAACCCACAGGTGTTATTCCCAGCTCCACGTTGGAAGAGTATCTGTCTGAGTAGATTCAAGTTTTCTTAGAGAAAATTTGTTAAAAAACAAACCAGGTACCCGAAGAGTTTATCCAAAGAACAATACAACAAAAGAGTTAATCAAAAGACAATATTTAAAAGAACAATTTAGAGAACTAATTACTATTTGATTTCAAGTCTTATTATGTTATATGAACTAAGACAGTGTGTTGTTGGCATCAAGATAGACACATCAGTCTAGAAAATAGAATAGACCCACACATATACAGACAACCAATTTTCAACAAGGATATAAAGGCAATTCAGTAGAGAAAATAAAAGTCTTTTCAATAAATGGCATCAGAACAATTGAATATCCATATAAAAAAAAAAAAGAATTTCATTCCATGCCTTGCACTATTTATAAAATTTAACTCAAGGGACGCCTGGGTGGCTCAGTGGTTGAGCGTCTGCCTTCGCCTCAGGACCTGATCCTAGAGTCCCAGGATCGAGTCCCACATCAGGCTCCCTGCATGGAGCCTGGTTCTCCCTCTGCCTATGTCTCTGCCTCTCTCTCTCTCTCTCTCTGTGTGTCTCTCGTGAGTAAATTAAAAAAATCTTTAAAAAAATAAAACTTAACTCAAAATGGATTATAGACCTCAATGTAAAACACGAAATTACAAAAATTCCAAGAGAAATAGGGAGAAAAATCTTTGTGCTGTTGGATTAGGCAAAATGTCTTAGATAAAACCAAAACAAGATCCATGATTTGACTTCATCAAAATTTAAAAATTCTCCTCTTCAAAAGATATGGTTAAGAGACTGAAAAGACATAGTTTGGGAGAAAATATCAAATATATGATCGTATCAAATATATCAAATATATGATCATATCAAATCTAGATACAGGACTTGTATCCATAATATGTGAAAAATCAAACTATAGTAATTCATAATAAGAAAGCAAACACTTCAGTTTTTAAATGAACAAGATATTTGAACAGATGCTTTACCTAAGAAGATATAAGAATGTTAAATACACATGTAAAAAGATGCTTAACACCATTAGTCATGAGGGAAACAAATATTAGGGAAACAAATATTAAAATGATGATGGAACACACCACATTGCTATTAGAATGGCTGAAAATTAAAGACTTGATTATACTACATTGGTAAGGATATAAAGGAACTAGAATTCTCATATATTGCTGCTGGAATTGTGAGATGGCCCAACCACTTTGACCGCTCCTTAAAAAGTTAAACCCTTAAAGAGATACCTACATATGCCTAGAAATTTCATTCCTAGGTATTTACTTGAAAGAATTAAAAGCTTATGTCCATGTAAAGTCCTGTACATGAAATGTTCATAGCAGCTTTATATAGCAGCCCCAAATTGCAAACAATCTAATTGCCCATCAACAGGTGATGACTAAATTGTGATATACCATACAATGAAATACTACTAGGTAGTAAAAATAAATGAACTGTTGATATACATAACAACATGAATAAATGTCAAATTATGCTGAGTGAAAGAAGCCAAACAAAAAAGAATACCTGTTGTGTGATTCCATCTGCATAAAATTCTAAAATGCGCAAGGCTAAAATATAATGACAGACAGCAGATCAGTTGGGAGGGATTACCAAGAGACACAGAAAACCTCTTAAAGGTGATTGAAACGTCTCTTATCTTGATTGTGGCGATGGTTTCACTAGCGTATATAAGCGTTAAAACTTATCAAAATTATACACCTTAAATATGTACAGTTTATTATGTGACAATTATTCCTTTATAAATGTGCATTTTAAAACTTGCAAAACTATTACAACATTAAATGAGTGAAATTGCAATCTACAAAGCAGGAAAGAAATTTGCACCAGATAGAACTGGCAAAGGTCTCAGGTCCCGAATGTATAAACAACACCTACAAATGAATAAGAAAAACACAGAAAAGCTCAACTAAAATGGGCAAAATATTTTTTTTGAGGGGGGGCCAAAATATTTGAACAGACATATTACAAAAGAGGCTATCCAAATGGCCAACCAAAAGCAGCTAACCTCATCAGTCATCTGGAAATGCAAATTAAAACCACGTTGAGATATTATACCCCAGAAATAGAAAAAAGACCAATTAAACAGTGTTGATGAAGATGTAAAACAACTAGAACTTTCACGCACTGCTAGTGGGAGTGTAAATTAGTACAGTCACTTTAGAAATCTATTTGGCGTTATCTCCTAAAATTTATCATAGGCTACTTCATAACCTGGAAATTCTACTCCTAGGTTTATGCACAAGAGAATGCATACATATGAACTCTGGAACAAATGTAGAAGAATGCTCTTCTCTCTATTATTTTTATTGGCTCCAAACTGGAAATTAACAAGTGATTGTCAAGTAGAGAGTAGATAAATTGTGTTGTATTCATACAATAGAATCCATACTGCAAAAAAAAAAAAAAAAAAAAAAAAAAAAGAATCCATACTGCAAAGTAGGGAGAAAACACCTTTGTTATCTGCAAGAGCAAGAAGGGGTATCACATGAAATACTGAAAAAAGTAGTTCAGACATAAAAAAGCAACTATCATATGCTTCCCTTGATATAAAGTTCAAAACTGGACAATATAACTTTGTATTGTTAGAAATCAGGACAGTGGGTATCTTTGGGAGAGATGGTGGGGTAGTAATTGGCAGAGAGCAGAATGTGGTTTCTGGATTGCCAGTAATTTTCCATTTCTTTATGTGGATGGTGGTGACATGGATCAGTCATCCTATTTGGGCAACAATTTATTTATTTTTTTAAAGCAGAGGAAGAGAGATGGGGAAGTCACTATATCTCACCCTTGAGGGATCCAAAGAATTAGGCCAAGGCTTTGGAAGTACTTCCTTTCTCCTTACTGACCAAGTCTTGGCCAGACTTCAGTGTCATGCTATAGTTGTGCTAAGGTTGTCCACTGCTTATGCCTCTCTGTTAGGTAATTGTTGGGGCCTAGAATGAGCCCTACATGAAGGAGAAGAGATTTCAAGGTTGGGGAAAGCCACTCTGTTGAGGGTGGGGCATGTAGGGACAAAAAAAAAAGTTAGTATGAGGTTGGTTAGGAGTTGTTGACCCTGGTTAAGTTCTTTACTTCCCTGTACCCCAGTCTTCTCATTTGTAAAGTGGAAATAATATTGTACCTGTACTATAGGGTACTGCAGAGGATAGACCAGGCTGGTTCTAGATCAGTTGCCAAAGCACTACAGAGCCCCTCAGGGCTGCTCCCATCCCCTATTTTCAATAGATAGATACCCCTGATTTACTGTGTGTTGAAAAAAAAAAAAAAGCTCTTTTCTATCTTTACATAAACATCTTTCTGCAAATTTTCTAGAATTCTCAAATCATCCTTCTGACCTCACAAAGAAGCGTGACAGGCCTATGAATTTAGAGCAATGCTACACAAGGCTTCTATTTCTGTTAGCTGTTCCAGTATTTTCTTCTCCCTCTCCCCATTCCAGGTCTCTTTCCTCTATGCTAGAATGTTGTTTGTTTTGTTCACTCTGAATTTCTTGGACATAGTAGGTGCTTTTCTGTTGCCTGAAGAGTTGTGTCAATGGGTTCTGAGGTGCTCTCAATTCTTATCATTTGGGTAGCATCATTCCATGCCTGTCACTAAATCAGCCCTGGGCACTTTCTTGAGGATAGGAGCAGAATCCCATGTCCCACCTTGAACCAGAACCTGTCATAGGGCAGGCACTCCATAAATGTGTAGGAGGGGGCCCTTGCTCAAGCTGCTATTATAGTTCTCACTATTCTAGAGAGAGTCAAAAGGAGTAAATTTGAGACAGAAATTGCCTCTCACAAACTTCAAACTACACCACAGCCTCCTTCAAATCCATCTCCCTTAGCATCAGGGGATTCGGGACCTCCATCTTGGTTTTTAAACTGTAATTGCAAATAAATGCCATATGCCAAGCCCAGTGGCACTCAGAGGAGCCCTGAGGTATGGTCATTGTCACAGACCACGTTAACTCTTGTTTACCATCTCTCACCACATTCGAAGAACAAGGACAGAGACAAATAATAATCTGATAATCAGATTCAGGAAATATTTCTTGAGAAAAGATTACGTTCCATCCCGACATATTTTGACGTACAATATTTTTTTATTCCCAAACAACATCGAAGCAGGTAGTTTAGATTCTTAACCGCTCTTCTTAAAGGGAAGGCGACCTTGGCTAAGAATTATTACACGCCTTTCCCAGAATCACATAGCTTTCGGGTGACTAAGAAAGGATTTGAACCCCCAACCATGGTGCCTCTAAGTCCAAGTCTATTCCCTTCCATTTCTCTAGTCCATCCCTTCAGAAACGCTGGAGAATGAAGATAGTCTTGTTACATTCTGTCATGCTTTGTTTGCACCCCAAACTGGTTTACCCAGCTTGAGAAGTTCTTTAATCACCACAGGGTATTGAATGAATCATAGCTATATCCAAAACTCAAATCCACATTCAAAGGAAGAAGATCTATCCCATTGATAATATTTAAAAGAATGTGCCTGGAGTTCTAAAGGCAATTTCAAAAGAAGAGTGATAAAAATGTTTGAAGGAATACTTGCAAAGCCTTCCAAGGCAGCTCCTGTGAAAGGCCCACACTCGCCTGGGTGGTTACAGTCTTGCACTGTATCTTTGCTGCATTGTACCTCTCAGCTTTGGCCATAGGCTTTGGAATTAGAAGGACCTGGTTTTGGAGCCCCATAACCTCTCATAGTTACTCAACGTCTCTGAGCCTCAGGCTCCTCATCTTTAAAAGAGCAGAGATAATAAATGTGACATACAAAGAGCAGAGCCATGGTTAGATCTGAGTACCTGGTAATTATTATCACTTGTTATGACACTCATTTTAACTTAAGGTTGGGGAAAACCATTGCCCTAGGGGAGACCTTGCTTAATAAAGGTGCTGCCCTGGGTCACAGCAAAGAAGAAGATCCAGCCTGTAGGTAGTCATTTAACATGCTCTGGAAGAAAGCATATGTGGACCGCAGGGAAACCTGGCACATAGGGTGTGGCCTCCTGAATGCACAGTGGTGTGCCCACATGGCTCCCCTCAGATGGTGCTTTGGCCAGAGTAAGGGCCATTAAGATCATTTCTCCGGATGAGCCTAGAGTCTGGGTGAATATGGACCGCTCCTGTGCCTGCCAAGAGAGTAACTATAGACCTCACCATGTACATAATGCATGAACTTCTCAATTATTTACCGTTTTGACTCTGTGATGTTGTATGTGGGAGCCCCACATTGACGTTCGTTTGGGAGAAGAACCTAGAGAGCGGGTGTCCTGTCGGAAGAATGAAGTGCTATGAGCAAGTGTGAACTGCACAGGACACAAACAGCAATGACGGCAGGGCAGTCACTGTAATTAAATCCTGCTTTCTGGGCAAATTTCGAAGAATCGCCCACAGAGACATAGAGATCAGGCCTACTTAGATTGTATACATTTTTATTATTTTTCATAAAGCCCATTTATTAAATCATAGCTAGCAAGGATTCATTTTTACCAACTTTTGTAAAACTTTCCAAAATCTTAAATTCATTTCCAGAAAGTCCTTAGTTGGTACCCTGTGTCCTATTTCAACATTCAGAAAATACTGTATCTACATGGATACGGGAGCTTTAGATTTTCCGGGATAGTGGTTGTCTACTTGGGTATTAGCAGAACATCACACCTTTGTGAGATATGTCTGATAGGAATATTACGAAGTATTTTACTTTATCAATGAGAGCACATTTGACATTATCTCCATAAAGTGATCAGCTTCCTTAACTTGCATTCTGATATTTTCTTTTTAAAGAGAGAAAGAACACTGTGCGTATGGTCAGGATTTATGTGGGTTCAGGTGTCTGGCTTATGGACATCAAATGTTAATTATGACCTGCAGCATAAAAGGTGGTGAGTGGTTAACCTGGGACATTTCCATCTATAAAGGAGCTTGCGGTCACAGTATTTCTGGTGAGGCTGTCATGCTGATGCACAGAAGCCTGCTTCTCCACATGCTCTGAAATAAATGGCAATAAAAAGAACACTTGTTTAGAGTCAGGGACCTCTTCTATAATGCCAGCATGGTGGCTAAATAGCTTTGTAGCCTTGATCAAGTCACTTTATCTCTCTGAACCATGTTTTGATTTCTCAGCTATAAGAAGAGCAGTTGGTTTAGATCAAGGCTTGCAAACTCATGTGGGAGAGGTAAGCAGGTAAACCCACATGAGGAAAGTGGGCCAGTGGAATGCAATGGGGCACTCAGGACATTGAGCCCCAGAGAAAGGGGGTGGGGATTCTGCTCCAACCTTTTAAATGAATTCCAACATTCAAAAGATGACAGGGCAAAGCACAGGATACTGCCAGTTTTGTTTCTTTGTTTCTTGTCTGGAAGTCCCCAAAGTCTCTTCTAGTTTTAGCATCTTAGAGTGTTGCACCCTTTCACTAATCTCAATGATGGGAATAGAAGGTTAAGTGGAAAAGTCACAGAACAAAATTCTGTTGACTTTAAAATCTTATAACTATGCCAAATAATATATAAGCACGGAAGCAAATCCTGGATTGGAATATATGCAAATGAAACAGGGTTTTTAGGTAACGGGACTGTGGGTGGGTGTCATTTATATTTTGGTAATTGTTCACTTCAAGGGTTTCAACTCTTAAAAAAAATAAAAAATAAAGGGTCTCTACTCTTGTTTGTTTGTAGAACAACAAAAAAACTTTAAGAATAATAGTAAAAGAAATATTGAGGGCAGCTCAGAATGGTGCCAGACATGAAGAGAAAAAGGGAGAGGTAGTGATATTAGGTATGTTCTTGAAACTTGTGTTTCTACCCTGCTCTGTATTTGCTTGTCAATCATCCTTAAACAGTAAGCTGTTAAGACAGTGTTAATTGCACATAGGTAAAGCCTGTGTACCTGAATTTTCCCATCCAACATTGCTCCTCCTTTCCCCCCGCTGTGTTGTTTATAAAAATACTTTGCACATCATGAAGAACGGTGGTATCAAAAGTTTCGTGACTTTGTTAGTTTGGCTTTTGAATGTATTATTCAAGAGTTTTGTTTTGTTTTTAGTGGGTGGGTGGGGTGGGAAGGGCACCTGACTTATCGTCCCTAATTACTTTTTCTTTGGTTTCTAACAACACTGTTTTCATTCTACAAACCCACATCATTGACCTGTAAAGTGAGCAAAAAACCAAAGGTCGTTATTTGGTGTGTTTATTTGAAGGCTTTTAAGATATCCCACGGGGAGCTTACTCTTTTCTCAATAAACTTAGAAGAGAATATTAGTACAAAGCAATAGAAATATGCCTCTCTATCGTAACTGCAGAAATCCTCAAAAATGTATTCATCCTTGTACGGTAGCACCCAGCCCCAGGTCAAGACCCATATTAAGCATGTGATACATGTTTGTAGAAGAATTGCATTCCTCTTATACTCCCTAGGCTGCATCGAAGCTTTCTTAGTTATTGAATAAAAACACAAAATATGGTTATTGATCTTCTTTCGTAGTGGGCAATTTGAAATGATACCGCTATGTTCTAGATATGCCAAGAAGAATCTTTGACCCCAGGATGTGGATGCAGGGGGCTTGACATTCATTTTCTTGTTGAAAATGGCCCACTGAGCAAAAGGCAACATGGTCCTTTGCCAGAACTATATTGAAGGATCAGTAGACTGTCTAGCGCTTTCTTGCATCCTGTTGCCTCACTGATTTCTGGATTGCCAGATGCTTCTGTTTTTTGAAAATGGTTAAAAAAAATACCTTAGTGATTCTGTTGTTTCAGAAACCTTACATATGGCACAAAATATCCTGAACATTTTTGAGAAAACACTTGTGTTTCCTTTGCTCAATTTAATCATCATTACAGCCTAAATTCATTCAAGTTTATTGTTTTCTTTTTATGGGCATTTTGATGGTTGAAACTAAAGTTATATAAAAGTGTGAGTAAGCAAGATATGAAGATTTAATGGTTCATAGCTTTTCTTTTGTAAAGTAAGTCTTCAAAACATAAGTAGGCTAGGGAAGGTGGATACTTTAAGTTGAGAATTCATAACAATTGACAGAAAAATGGTTTTTTCAAAGCTGTGAGACATCCTTGATTTATCATCATTGAATCAGAGAGCAAATTTTTCACACACTGAGTCATAACTAGAGATTTTTTTTTTTCTTTTGGTAAACCACCTCAACCTGCTCTTGAAAACCCCTGGTTTGTGTATGAAATGAGACTAAGTCTGTCGCTGTTTTGCTTGTGAAATTTAACAAGACCATAGCCTGGGGTTGGGGAGGCTGTGAGCCACACCACCATCTCAGGTTTTTGATGACACCACAAACCACTTGAGATTTATTATGTTAGCAGATGTCATCAGATATATGTGTGCACAGGTGCAGCATGCATTTAGTGAAAGAAGGAACACTGCGTGTGTGTATTTATTTTTGTACCCATACTCTCAATGGTTAGAAAAGAACCTGGTGTGCCTGTCTTGGGTGGTGTGGAGTTTCGACTCCATTGCAAGGGCTTATCTGGTAATCTCTTGAAGTCTTTTCCCCACATATACTTCTGTGTGGTGAGCAACTATGTCTTGTGGGAAAGATGCTGTGTTTATTTTTCACAATCAATGTCTAAAGAAGAGGCACAATGGATTATAGTAAAGATTGCTAGAACCAATGGAAAATAAAAATAATTACGGGAAGTTGTTGTTTATACTTGGGTATTCCTCCTACACAACAGTATACTAGATATGCATTCTCTTTTCCTCGGTAAAAGTTGTACGAAGATAGCTCTCATCTGTAGAACTAAAACAAAGTGCCAAAACTTGGCAAAGACTCTCTAAATATTTTTAAATAATTAAGAAATATTTGAAACTATTTCCCTAATTTCTGGAGGCAATATGCAATATGAATGTTTAAGAAAGCTTTATACGTTATGCAGTTTTTAAATTCTAAAAAATATTATCCAATTGTTTTAAAAGACGGTGTGTTTATTTAGTGTCATGTCTTAAGTATTCCACTATCTTTATTATATCAATTAAATTTGCACACATGCTAGCATAATAATGGACTAAATATAATAATCTAATAAATTAGTGTGTGCCCTTTAGTAGTAAAAAATAATAGAAATAAAAACACACTTCCTATATTTTTGAGAAATAGCGAAGTAAGAAAAAATAAACACCTTTGGGGTAATGACTGAAAATTACTGGTTTAGATGGGGTAGAAGAATTACTTCAATTATGACATAAAGCATTGTAATAATGCATGCTTTTAGAAATAATTATATAGTGATTATTCTCAACGATAAACACGTGCAGATGTTGCAGTACATTAAAAAAAATTCTTAATTTGAAGAAAACATACAGAAACTGCATTACCAGTTAATTGGCTTTAAGAAGAACCAGAAAATCTAAAGTGTCAGTGTATTCGTGAATCTTCTAGTTAGTTCTAAGGAATAATTGTGCCTCCAACTGAAGGCATAAAGAAATTAGCTTTCTACAGGGATCACTTCAGTTAGAGGTGTCAGAGGGCCAAAATTCCTAAGTAATGTTGGGCAGTCCTTATTTTTAAAAAATGGTTGTAATTTCTAGAAAGATGAATATATAAAGACATTAGATCTTAATTATATTTTAGGAAAGGTTTTTAACCAAGATAATTTTATTTTAAAAAAGCACTCCCTAATTTCTGTATATTGATTTACAATGCAAAATATGAAAACTGGACAATCAACCAACAGCGTAGATTAGAAGACTATTACCATTAGCCAAACAAGAGACTTAGGAGCAACAACCCATTGAGATGACTACAAATTAGTGAGTCCGATTTTTCTAAGACATGATTGGAAGTCAATTTCCTTATTTTGTGAGCATTGCATATCATTTAATTATGATATGTGCACATACTTGACAGAAGAGTAATTGGTAGAGTAGTAAGTATTGTAAGCATCACATGTCAAAAGAAATGAATTACATGCAAATAAAAAAAGATAATCTATGAAAGACTGGACATGACATACAATGGTACATTCTATTACTAAATAATATGCTTAGGCAGAAATCCTCTGACAGGTGACACTAACTCCAGATTCATTCAAGTTATCATTGGAAAAACACAGGAAATCCTTCTTTTTGCCCTTTCCTACACCTTTCTCCATTTCACGTCTTTGGATATTTCGTAAACAAAACTGGATTCTTCCTGTTAATGTAATTCTTTTTGCATGAAATAGATGTTGGGAAGGATTGGTAACTCCACTATGGGCTTCAAATAATTGCAAGAGAAAAGACTTTCTGAGGCACACTTAGAAAAGTCTTTGAATTTGGTAACACTGCCCATTTAAACACTCCTTTGCATCCTCAACAATTCTTTAAAGTTTAGCTGCTTCGAATTTTCATATTTTATATTTGGTTCCTTAGTGCTAAATGTGATTTGCTTCACCATGAAACTACTATTAGGAAATGCTAGAATGGAAACAGATCTGTTTGTTACCCACTTGAATTGACTGCCTGAGTAGACTGAATTATAGCTACACTAGCTGAGTGGTTAAAATGACCTAACTTGGATTGCGTTAGATGTTAAAAATTAATTTTCCTTGGGAAGTTATAGCTAAGTGTGGAGATACATACATACTTATATATGTGTACATGTGTGTAAGCCCATCCTCAACTCCCTTCCCAAAGCCATATAGATACATACTGTGCTAGTTTTTCTTAGGGGGGAAATCGGGAACTGTTAAACCTTCTGTTTAATAACCCATTTTTAAATTTGGTATTTTCTAAAGTCCAATTGGGTCAATACAATTTCTACTTTTCCACTTATCATTGAAATGGGCTATGTGTATTACTCACATACAGCCAGCCATATAGTGTGTGTGTGTGTATTAGAAAAAAGACCTTTCTCTTTCTTTTTTTTTTTTTTTTTTTTTTTGTGATGAGGCCAAAGTATCTTCCTTTTTAAATAACGTGTACTGTAGAAACCAAGAACCTGAACAAGGTTGTTTAAGTTCTCTTGGACCTTGAGGGTAAACATAACAGACTAAAATCCTGCCATGCTCACATTTAGTGGAGAGATAAGAACAATTCATCGGGAGCTATTCCGGTCCCACTGGTAATCACATAATTGAACAGGGATTTTAGAGGATATTTGAAGCCATTGTCTGTTGTGCAATTACATAATTAGTCAAAATCTCTGTAATAAAATCTTTTCTAAACACACGTGGGATAGTACCATGTAAATTTAGGGCTAATGTTATATTTTTACTTCTAAAACTTCGATTTTAAATCAGAATTATGTAACAACTGAATTTCACCGTTAAGCATTTTACCACACCATACATGCTTAAAATGAAAATAACTGGATTAACTTAAAAACTAAGAAAAGCACTACTTTCATTTAACTTAAAAAAAACAACCAATCAAATCCACTTTGTTTATGAACATGAGCGGTCTACCAAACCTCACCTAGAGTGTCTGCTTCTGGGGACCCAGAGGTCGTATCTATTTTTGGTGCTAATTATTTCTCGCACCGACCCCTGGATCCTTGACATTCTCACGGATGCATATAAACACAGGTCAAAAGTGCTGTCGGGTGGTTTTGCGGTGCTGGTAGCGCTCGGCCGAGGACCACTCCGAAGCCCTCTTACACGAAAGCAGACGCGGCCTTGCGAAGTTGACCGCGCAGCGTGGCGGGCGGCAGGGCAGGCCCCCGCGGCCGCGGGCATCGCCGGCTCCGCCGAAGGGCCTCGCGCCGCGGCTCTGCCCCGCTCCCCCGCACGCCGGCGGCGAGGCCCCGTGACCCGGGGCGCACAAAGGCGCGCGGAGCCCGGCGGCGCCCCCTCGCCTCGCCTCGCCTCGCCTCGCCTCGCCTCGCTCCGGCCCGGCCCGGGCTGCACAAAGAGCAGAGCCGCCACTCGCGAGGGCCGCCCGCGCCGCGCAGCCCGCCACACCCACTCGGGGCCGCTCCCGCCGCCGCCGCCGCCGCCGCCGCCGCGGGCGCCCTGATGAATATGCATCGCCGCGCGCCCGCCCCCGGCTCCTCCTTTCGCCTTCCTTCCCGCCGCCAGGCGGAAGCGAAGAGCCGCGCTTCCCGCGCGCCGGGGCGGCCGGGGCGGGGCGGGGCAGGGCGGCCGGCGAGCCGGAGAAAGAGAAAGGCCGGGAGGCGGCGGCGGGGCGAGCGCGGCCGGGCGCGGAAAGGGTGCGCGGGTGGGTGGCGGTTCCGGGGCAGCCCCGCCGCCGGCCAGGCCAATCCGAGGGCGGGGAAGGGGCGAGCGCGCGACCCCGCGGCCGCGGCGGCCCCCAGCCCGGAGCGGCCCTGCTAAAACAACAATAAAACCCACCGAACACACGCACACACGCACACACGCACACGCACACACACACACCCCGCTCTGGACGGCGTTCAAGGCAACCACGGGAAACAGTCTTCTGCAAGTGAGAGGAAGGAAAACTGCATATCCAGACTGAGGGGGCTGCCTGCTTTTAGACTTTTTCTTCTCGGGCCAAGAACTGGGGCATTGCAGAAATAATACTTTAAAAAATAAAAGACTACTCCCGGATTGCCTTTTTTTTTTTTTTTTTTAAACTAAGCACAAAAAGCGACACCCAAACAGCCCTTGAGAAAATCCACAAATCTGTACCTGAGACACGTGAAGTCAGCGGCCCAGGGTTCTGTTGCAGACTCAAGATCTCTTTTATTTAATGCAATACAGTGCAATGGTATGTGGCTTTGAAATGATGGGTTTTATTTGCTCGTCTTGTTTGTCCCTTGCACCCCCTTCACCCCAGACACAATTTTTTTTCCTGTTTGTGCATTGTGAAGTGACTGTTTTACCTAAATAAATGTCATTTCTGCTTTACAGGTTGACCTATAGTGCTGGATTTCCAGGCCGATGCAAACATGTACTTTTTTTTTTTTTTTTTTTTCTAGTTTAGCAACTTTACTTTTATGGCGGGAATCAGTTGGTAACATTGTGAGCCCAAACTGTTAAATGTAGTATTTTCCCTGCTTAATTCCCTATTTTCTCCTCCTCCTCCCAATGTTGGAAAAATTATTGTACAAATGATGTTTTAGTTGTACCCTGTAGTCCATTCTCTTTTCTTACAGCATTTTTTTTTCGTTCACTTTATGGTGAATATGCACAGCTTTGTTATATATTCTCATTAAAAGTGCATTTTTTTTTTAGATCAGTGACGGTAGTACTATTTATTTAGTTCTGGATAGTATGTTAGCAGTTTTTAAAATCAATATTTGTTCCCAATTTAGTGTCCCCCCCTCCTCCCGAAGTTGCAGGATCAAACTGTTAGTCCTCCCACACCTCTCTCCCCGTTTTAAAAAAGATTATGATGGATTTCTTCCCGCTCCTAATACTTTTAGTCCTGCTGGTTTTGCTCTAGGATTTTTACCCCTGTAAGTATGTGTGTGTGTTTGTGTGTGCGCGCGGGCGCCTCCCTTTTCCCTTGTGCTCTCTTCGCCAGTACGTCTGGGACACATTTTAATGCACAATATCCCATCCATTAAGTTGTGGTTGAATGCGGAGTGTGTGAGGACTTGGCAGCTTTCAGGTTGAAGGGGGCGGGGAAGCCAGTTTCGACTTTGACACAAGATGCCGAAGTGGCGTGATTGGAATTATTATTAGGGCTGTGAACATGGCCATCTTCTCCTCCGGTTAGAAGAACTGCCATTGAACTTGAGACGGGACATAACAAGATCTCCAAGTCCCGCCCCCTTCCCCCCCCCCTCCGCCCCCCAGTACAGTAGCTGGCAGGGAAAAGGCGCCAAAATACACAAGATTAACTCTAACGTTCTTTGAATGAATCTTATAGCACCATCTTTTGTAATTTTAATTTTCCAACAGGCGGGAAAAAGTTAACTTTTGAACCCATCCTTGAACAGACATTTAAATCAGCTCTAAAATGGAATAAATCCAGAAAGCCATACACGCATGCTTATGTGGTTAGAAAAAGAATGCACGTGTAAATAAGCAGGGTGCATGTGTGTATCTGACTGGGGAGTTCAAGATTTAATCAAAATCAGAATTGGTGTGACTTTTGAGCACCTTTACTGTAGGGGGGTGGGGGGAGAGAATTGTGAGGCTAAGAAGCTGACCTTTAAGCAGCCTAAGTAAAAACTGCAAAGAGTTGTGAAACACAAAACGTTGTGGTTTCCAGTTTTACATTTGAGGTTTGATGTTTTCATTTAATGGTATGAGAGATGGAGAAAGCTCCAGCGCTGAAAAGTCCCTATTAAATCATATGTGGGCAAAGGTCAAGCACTCCAACTCACTGATACAATATACTGCAGATTCTTGCCTAACTGATGGGAAGCACAGGAAAAAGTGCTTGGGCAATAAAAGTATTAGAAGGGTAATTATCGTCGTGGTTGGGACTGCATTCTTGTGCACTGGGAAAAGGTTTTTACTGGCCCAGATGAATTTTAAAGCTGAGTATTGTTGAAAGCTGTTTTAATAGGAAATTGATTAGCTGAGTGTTTCAGACAATAAATGGTGACAGTTTCATTGTTTGATGTCCAAAATAAATTCTTTTTATTCTTTAGCAGACATAGACATCTATTTAATTTTAATATGATCAGACCGAGCAGCAGTAGCATAATTATGAGTGAATATGATGTCACGAACATCTGTAACTTTGCTTTTAGAGTTTGTGACATCACACGATTTGACAATCTTATTGCTTTGAAATTTAACTTACTGTATTGTTAAAACATTTCAGAGATAAAGTTTACTGAACATATATTCTGTGTAGGCCCAATTGTCTTTTCTATTTGTAATTTTGCAATTGCTTGTTAAATTTTAATTTGGAAGTTAAAATGCACAATTCTGTTGTTATGTGTTATTTTGACTCTGAGACAGAATGGCAGTTTTCAAAGGAAGAATTCGAGAAAAGGGTGCAGAAAGTTTGAATTTCTTTGCAGTACCCCTTCTACAATTTTTAGTACAGAATGTAAAGGCTACTTGGCTATTTTGGATAAAGCTTTTGAAACATTTCCTTAAAACAGATCTGTTTTCATGTCACAAAGGCATATGTAGATGGACAACCAAAAAAACGACTTATATGTAGAAATAGAATGACAGTACAGTTTTACTTTAGAGGTCAGCTCTTTTGAAAAAGGACGAAATAGCTGTAGTTGAAATAACTACAACCTTCTCAGTATTAGCAGCGAAGAGACTGTGTATTGAGACTGTGTGTAACTTTTGAAGTATTGTGAGTGAAGCAAGGCAATTATTACCATTATTTTCAAGGTTTAAAATAAATCATGCAAAAGTTACAGGCAACTGCTGACTTTGTAATCCGGGAGCAAATGTCTTCAGAAGTTGGGAATCTCCGTTGATGAACTGGCTTCATCTCTGTAGAGAAGTGAAAACCAGCTAACCTTAATAGAGGGATCTGGCCCAGTCACTGTTCAGATTTAGTCGTAGCTTGTAAATGTGCCCGAAATGTAAGCACACTTAGTGGGATAGTATTTTTTTTTTTTTTAACAGTCGAGTACAGGCATTTCAGCAGCGACATTATTAACAGCGTCATTTTTCTCATTTAGTTTTGTCCTCAGGGGACACCAAACAGCTCCCAGAGGAGGGAAGAAAAGTCCACGGTTATTTATTCATTTCAGTGAAAGGCAAAGCACTGGCAATGGGGGGGTGGGGTGGGGAAGCTTAACCAGTTGTGAATTTTCTAGGAGGGAAAAATTGCTACCCTAATTTGACAGTAGTAGTTTAAGGGCTGAGAGAGCTGGGCATGATTTTGCAATTCCCATCAAGTGCAGGCAATTTCAGTACTTGTTGGTTGTTTATGTCTGTGCTTCTGAGTGGATTTTTGGTGTTCCTGCTTGTGGATATAAAACTGTGTTTTCTGGGCTACACATGTATGATTTTTGTGGTTCATTTGGAAGAAGGAAGGGTCCCTGGGCATGGTGTGGTGGATACTTGCAGTTTTGCAGGCCTGTTTCCTGGGGTCAGGAGGTCATCTGTCTCTTTTGTATTTAGTTTTAAAATATTGATATTGGCGATGCAGCCAGGGTGTGTGGTTGTTGAGCCTTCCCTCAAATCACATTCAAGAGCTAAAAAAAAAAAAAAAAGTCATCGGGTGTATTGAAAATGACAGCTTTGTTAAGCTCCAAGAAACCTTTCCCTAAACTGCCCAGGATTTGCAACCTGTCACTGAGTTTTCTTAGAAGGGAGAAGGTTAAAAGAAAATCAATATTGATAGGTACTTGAGATGTCAAGTCCTCTCTGGAGGTCAGTGAAAGTCTCCAAATGGGTAACTTGCTTAATTTTTCAAGTATACGATTGAGTTTTGAAAAATCCAGTCTCCTGAAGCACTGGCATTCTTTTTGAGATCAACAAACTATCTGTGAGAAAAGAAACTTTTTCCCCCCCTATACAGTGGCAGGGAATAAGTGATATAGAGAGGAGATCTTTAGTAATTCTGAAATATCAAATATTTCTGCTGCTGCAGGAGGCTTTCAGTTCTTTCTCGGTCCTCAAACCAGATTTTGGGGTGAATGCAATTGGCCTGTCATTACCTTTCAGTGTGGGAGAGAGAGAAGAAAGAGTTTAGGGAGAGTCTAAGTATCCAAGTCTAAGAAGTGTTTGGCCCATTTTGATAGTATCAGAAACTTCTCAGAGATACTTTAAAACCACTCTTAATATCATGGCACAGACATGCTGGGAAAAAGGGAAAGTGAATAAAATGCATGCACTTTCTCACTTCCTCTCTCTACTCTTCTACCTGGGATTTAGGAGATTGGTACCTCTCAAATCAAAGATAGTGGATGAGCATGCTGAGAGAAGCCAGATGTCCCATACACCCAAATCTACCAGACAGACTCTTTTTACAAAAGGCTCCTTTAAAGTTCATCCTGAGAAGGCCGGTAGTGACCTTGACATTGGCTGGAGAAGAAGCAGTGTTTGGGGGGTGGGGTGGGGGGTGGGGGGGAATGTCAGCTATCCTGCCCATGGCTGGGAGGCCTGAGAGGACAGTCCAAGCCATATAAACTGAGCACCCAGTAAGCCCTTCCAGGATATCTCTGTTGCTCATTTTTTCTTCCCTTTTGATTTACCCCATCTCACCATTACTCCTTTCTCAATTTCCCCTTTTCTTGGAAACAAATCAAAACTCAAAACTACCAAGCATCCTTCATGCTCATCAGACTGTACCCAACCACAAGCGCTCTACAAACATGGAGCACCTGAAAGAGATCTGAACCCCTAAGTGATAGGCCTGGGAGGCCCCAGACATCTTCACTTCTCTGGGGTCTTACCTGGGTCTGTCGCTGCTTCTTCACCCCTGGTGCTGCTGCGGATTTGTGGGCTCTTCTGTGTAACAGTTGTCAATTTTTCGCCTTTCTTTTTTAAGCTTGTGAGAAACTTTTGGATGCAACCTACTTTTGGTGGCAGAGGGAAATGGTTTCTGTTGGTAAGGAAAACTAATAGGGGAGGAGGGGTACGATGTCTGCAGACACTTGCCCAGGGCTCAGCCATGGGCCTCTTTTGCCAGGGGACAGCGGCTGGTTCTGGGATCTCTGGCTGAAAGGAGCGCTCTCTGGGTGCCAGGATTTCACTGGGGGTGGTGTGGTGTGGAGGGAGGGAAGAAGGGAGGGAGGGAGAGAAAGAGAGAGATGGGCTCTGGATTTTTAAAGAGACCCCGAAATAATGGCTTCTCTAAGAGTCCAGGCATTCAAAGAGGTGTGTTCAAGGACATGAGTGCATTCGTGCCAAGGGGAATGTCTTTTATGGTAAATTAACTCCAGTTAAATTGAATATTTGTTCAAAGGGAAACTCCAGTAGTTAAAGCTGGTATTATCAGTAGCGCTTCCCCGCCCCCTCCCCTCAGACTTCGCTACGAGGGTGAGAAAAGGGAGGCAGCATAATGTGCAATACAAAGTGATGCTTTGGGGGTTTTATTTTTAATCTGAGATGAGATTGCCTAAAAATTTCTGGGAGAGAAGTGAGTATTTATTTGGATTAATCCCGACTGTCACCTCATTCCTTTCATCTATAAAGACTGTCAACTTTATCCTGGCTTTTCAAAAAAAAGAAGAAATGACCCACACAAAGGATATTAGCGTTGTCAGAGCGCGGACTAGAGGTTTTGCCTCCGGGGTAGCAGGGAGGCTGCTCCCCGTGGTGTGTGCCCTGAAGGGTTAACTCGAGGGAGTTCTCGAAATTTCCCCGACTTTACCTGTCTTCCCAGATCCATCGCTCCCCCCTCTCTCCGGTCTCCTCAACACCCCCCCCCCCCGCCGCCCCCCAGCGCCTTTCTTCTCTGGGCTCTGGGTTTACGGGGGCTGCAGCTGGTAGACTTGGCAAGCTCGCCTCATTAAGAGCGCTCTTTGAAAACGGACTGTGTTTGAGCATTTCCCTAATGAGGACAGGACGGGGTTAAAAAGTGACCATTTCATGGTTGACTTGAACCTGCCTACTTTTCTTGATGTGTCGTCGTGAAATGCTTGATGTGGATAACTCCCACTTGGGGAAGGAAAAAGTCACTGGTTCCTTCAGGTCCGCTGGGGGGACGGGAGGGCGGGGGGACGGTGGGCAGAAGCGGGAGAGAGAGAGGGAGGGAAGGAAAAGGAGAAAAGTTGAGGAAGAAAACCGAGAGGGAGGAAGAGGGGAAGAGGGAAGGAGAAGCGGAGCGCCCCTCGAGACCCCAACCGCACCGTTGGGAGCAGAGGCGGCCCCGCCCTGGGGCTGGGAGCGTCGAGGCCCGGTCGTGGCCCCAGCCGCCCCCGGCAGCCCCCAGCTAGGTAGACGCGGAGCCCCCGGCACTCACTTTTCCTCCCTCCATTGTCTGGACAGCCTTTGCTTCCACCTCTTCCCCACCCACCCCTTGCCGAAAACCGGAATTTGGGGGGCGGGGAGTGAGTGTGTGTGTGTGTGTGTGTGTGTGTGTGTGTGCGTGTCCGCGCGCGCGCGCCTGCAGGAGGGTGCAAGGCGAACCGCCTCCCTCCCAACACCCGAAATCAAGTTCATTCACTCGGGACCCCGCGGCTGGCGGCCGGGGTGGGGGCGGGGGTGGGGGCGGGGGCGGGGGCGGGGGCGGGGCCCGCCGCGCGGGAGCGAGGCCGGCGCGGCCGCCCCTGCAGGGCTGCAGCAGCACACGCACCCCGCTCGCTCGCGCGCGCGCTCCCCCGCCCCGCAGCTCCGGGCGCGCCGCCGCCCCGCCCTGCCTGCACCCCGGCGGGGAGGGAGCCGCTTTCCGCCGGCGCCCCGGGCCCCGGGGGGTGGGGATTGGGAGCGAGCCAGCGGGGCTGCAGGAGGAGGAAAACGGAGCTGGCCGCGGGAGGAGGAGAAGGAGGAGGAGGGAGCAGGGGGCGGCGGCGGCGGCGGCGGCTCGGCCCGATCCGATCCTCCAGCTCCGAGCGAGGCCACGTGCACGGGGCACCCCCGGGAGGGCGGCAAACCGCGGCGAGGCGCGGCGCGCCGCTCCTGCCGAGCTGCCCCGGGGCGCGGACCCGCGCCGGGGAGAGCCCGGAGGACCCCGCCCCCGCCCCCCGTCCGCGCCGGCGCTCCTCAACTACTTGAGCCGAAGTTCGCTCGGGCCCCCGCCTCCGCGGCCCGCCCCTCCTCCCTCCGGCCGGCGGGCTCCGCGAGCCGCGCCCGCCCCGGGTGCGAGAGTCGGCGCCCCAACCTGGGCCCCGGGGCGGCCCGGGTGTGAGGGAATTTTCCATTCGTTCCTTTCTCGGGCCCAGACCGGCTCAGTGCTTCTCCCACTCGGATGTTCCCGCGGCTTAAAGAGTCCGCGGCGAGCACAGAAATACCTCTCCCAGGGCGGGCTTTCGGGGGTGTGGATGCGTGTGGGGTGGTGTGGGGAGAGCGCGGGACTTGCCCAAAGGGCGGAAAGCAGGTCTAGTTGGGGGGGGGGGGGAAGTCATGGTTCTGTGGCACCGATATGAGACCTTTAACAAATGAGAGGGAGAGAGAGAGAGAGAGAGAGAGGAGAAGAGAAAGAGAGAAGCAAGAGGAGGAGGAGGAAGGTGGGGGGCGGGGGGTGTGGAGAGGCTGGTGCAAAAGGAATGCGCGTTTGCAGGAGGAGGAGTAAAGCGATGATTGTGTAATTAAATAATAAAACAATCCTTAAGTCTGATTTGGAGAGAGCTCGAGCGGGGTCCAGAGGGTGGAACCGGTGAAATTTTCAACTTCCAAGTTTTGCAACGAAAGAAAGCGAGAGAGGGAGGGGAAAAAAAAAAAAAAAAAAAGAGCCCAGAGCAGAAAAGAGAGGAGTTTGGAGCCGAGCGGGAGAGCGGGATTTTATCGTTTGGGATTTTTCAGGAGCTCGTTCCGACCCCCCACCCCCACCCCCGCGGGCTCTGGGCAGCGGCGGCGGCGGCAAGCGGCAGCCTCCTCGCTCGGCCGGGTCAGACGCGGGGCGAAGCGGGCGGGCGGGCGAGCGGGCGGCCGGGCGGGCGGGCGGCCGGGCGCGGAGGAGCCGGCGCGGGCGGCGGCGGCGGCGGCGGCGGCGGCGGCGGCGGCTGCAGCCGGGGACCGCGCCGCGAGCCTCTTCCGCCCGGGAGACCTGCGCCCGAGCCCCCCCCCTCACCCCAGCCTCTCCCTTCTCCCCCCACCCCGCCCCCACCCGGCCCTCTCCCGCGCGCGCCCCGCCACCCGCGCGCACTCGCTCACGCTCCCCCTCGCGCACACACATGGTCGGCTCGCGGCAAAGTTTCGCCTGCGGCCGCCACTCCGGGATCCTGCCGCAGTGCTCGGGGCTGTAACCTTGAACTTTCCCAGCGCGGTGACACATTCTCCTCGCTCTCCCTCCCGCGCTCTCTCCTGCGCCCCCCTCCCCGCCTTTTTTAAAAAAGCATTTCCCCACCAACCACCACCCCAATCCAACCCACGCCGAACCTTCGCGCACCCCCTAGCCCCCAACAACAACAACAACTGCAAAACAGAAAATAAATCCCCAAACCCAAGCGAAAAGCAGCCAGCACCGGCGGCGGCGGCGGCGGCGGCCTCGGCGAGCAGGGCCAGCGCGCCCGGACTGCAAGAGGGTTAAAAGTGTAGATTGGATTTCACCCCGGGAAATCTAGCACGCCGAGTGAACTTGAATCTTTGGCTATTTAAGGAGGACTGGGTTTGTTGTGGAGTCGCGGTGATCCGGCGCAGAGCCCCGTCCTGATTGATCGCATCGCGGGGCTCAGATGACTGTAAAATGAATAGATGAAATTCTGGCTTCTCGAAGATTTTCTTGGGCATCTCCGGGAAAGTGCGTTTTAAGGCGAAGTCATGATGTATTCTCCCATCTGTCTCACTCAGGTACATGTCTCGGTCGCTGTCTCGAGCTTTCTCTCCGGTCCGAAATGCCTTTGTTTTGTTTCGTTGCTCTCCTCTGCGGACCACCAACGGCCTTGGTGAACCTCGGGACACCCCAGCCCCTCGCAGAAGTGGCCCGGAGTTGCGGCGGGCTCTGCGGGGCGGCGTGGGAGCCGGCGCGCGGCCGCCCGTCCGAGGCCACCCCGCGCGCCCAGCCCCGCGCCCTGGGCACGGGGAGCAGGCGGCGGGACCGGGCGAGGCCCCGGGGGTGGGCAGGGCCCCGGCCGGGCAGCGCCAGCGCCAGCCCCAGCCCAGCGCCAGCCCAGCGCCAGCGCCAGCGCCAGCCCCTGCGCGGCCCCCCGAGAGCCTGCTGCCGCGCGGCGCCCCTGCCCGGCTGCCCGGCTGCCCGGCTGCCCTGCTGCCCGCGTGCCCGCCGCCCCTGTGGGTCGCTGGGGCGCGGAGACGGACCCTTACGGGGGGAGGGGGGACCGAGCCTCATCAACAACTAGCGAACTTGGGCGAGGGGACTCCAGCGCGAGTCCTCGCGGGCGCTCCTGGACTCCGCTGCGCGGGCAGTGGGCGGGCGGCGGGGCGAGTCGGGGGTTGTGGCCCCGAGACCCGTGCCGCGGCTTGATTTGGGGATCTGAGACTCCCGTCCGCCGCGATCCGCACTTGGAGGTTTCCAGTGACCACACCACAAAGCCAGTCTTTACGTTGACACGAGTTAGTTGGTCGTGGTGAAAGTTAGGGACTTTAGGACATGTTCATTTTCTGGGGACCTGTTCCTATGGCGATATTTGGGCGTAGCTCGGAGGGCAGACAGTAGTGCTGGAAAAGTAAGGTCATTTTTTTTTTTTAAATTCACTTTGAAAATTGTCCTAAGACTTTAGGAACAGCGTTATGAGATAAAACCTTGGCTTGATACGTTTTTAGGAACACAGTGTACATAATTTTAAACCAGACGGTCAAATGGAAAAGTGGTGAGACCCGAGCAGACTTACCTGGGGGCAGTTTTCGTCGCTGCCCAGCTAACTAACCCATTGGCGAACTAACTGAATATCTTAGCCCAGAGTGGTTAGGTTATTTAAAGCATTATTTTAAACCTCGAAAGGTGTGGGACTGTGGACTTCAGCTCTTAGGAGGAAGTGTCCCCATTTGTAGTTGATAAGCATTTTCTTGGACATTGGCGTGGCAAACTGCGCGGTTAGAGAAGTGTCGCCAGGTCTTAGGTGTGTTGCAATTTTTTTTTTTTAAATCCCAACATCACGATGATGCATTTTTATAGTGGACAAATGATTAAGATTTCAATTGTATGACAATTAGAAGCCATTGTGATTGGAAAGGACCGAGGCATTCATAAATTGTGAATGAAGATGAAAACAATGATAAGGCTTATTCAGTGATTGGATACAGTCCTGTAGCTTTTTGGCTGACACATTTTTTATTGTTTATATTTTGTTTGGCATCTGAGTATGATTAACTTAGATATGGCTATTTTCAGCAAGTAACGTGCACTTTAATTTAACAAAACTGGAAAAATGAGTTGCTGAGTTATTTGTATTTTAAAAGGTATGAATAATGGCCAATAAATATGATGAAACTGTTTCAGGTATAACGAATTGCCTTCAGTTGTAAAAGTTACCTTTCGTATTACCGATCAGGATTTTTTTTTTTTTTTTCTCTTTCTGGTAAACCACGCTCATTTGGCATTATTTTTACATTATTGAAGCGTAGTTCAAATAAAACAAATTGAGGTAGGCTTTTTCGCTTACAAAGTACTGCATCACTTATCCTCACCTGTAAAGGATTGCTTATCTATATTAATTTATATTTCTAGCATCAGCTGCTCAAAAACCTTGCTAGCGATTACACTGCATTTTTTATTTCCTCTGAATATGCACTGTAAAGTCACTAGCTTTATCTTAATTTCTGTAAGTTGGAAATAACATTGCAGCATCGTGACATATGGAATATTAGGAGCATATACAGCATGATCATTCAGCTATCACATTAGTATTCAAGAACACATACTTAACCAACACTAATTCATGATGACTAACATTCTCTCTTGTTTCAATAATGTAAATGTAGGTTGACGTATTAAAACAGTTTTTTGGGATTTAAGGCCTATACTCCAGAAGGAACTGTAGCTTCCCAATTCTCATTTAATATACCTGTGACTTTATGGGTAGGTAATGTAAGATGTTGCAGAAGTAAGGGCACATTAGCGATGTTACTCTTATATTAGACCAGTAGTTCAGTTTTGTGTTGTAAGAGTCTACTAGCTATAGCAAAATGTTTTTTAGGATGTGTACATACAGAATAGAGAAGCATTCCTAATTGGTTGAAAACTTTAGTGTCTCAGTTGCAATAAAGTATCTAGGTTTTAGAATTTTAATTCAAAAGGAGCTACAGTTACAGTTGTTGATATTTAGCAAAATGTTATATAAAAGTGTCAGTATATCCATATAAGTCAGTATTTATATTTCAGTATAAGTCAGATAGGAAAGGAAAAATAAGAACCATCATGTATGATTTCATATTTTGCTTTTTCTAAAAGTAATGTAAACCCCTCATAAAACTTTTACTTGGCATGATTGCATTGAATTATTAAAATTTCAAGTTCTTCGTGGAACATACTCTTGATGGTTTATTGTTATATATCAGTGCCCCAAGAATATCTAGTGTTTACTCTTCTACCTCTATATTGGTCTAATTTTCCATCCCTTTCATGGAAACCATTGTTTCTGTGAAGAAAAATAAATATTTCTGGTGGAATTAGGATTGTTTACTTTTACCTTTGCTATTTGTAACTTGGTTATTTATGTTATCAATTTAGTTGAACTAAAGGAAGTTTTAAAAGAGGAATGTCAATGAATTTTAATAGAAATTCTGAAAGGGTGAGATGACATATTACCTTAGTACAGAACCATTGGATCTTAGGTCACTTATATGCTTAGCTTAAAAAACAAAAACAAAAACAAAAAAACGACTTTCCTAATGGTTTAAAGTGTTATTATGATAACCTATTAATTAGGACATTTGAATACCTTTATCACTTCTTTTTTTGGATGAAGACAGTTATTCTCCTTATCCATGTCACTCAAAATTACTAAAAATATATTGCAACTCAGTGTTAGAAAACAGTCATATTTGGGAGATGACATTTAAGGCATGTTAATACAGAAGTGTATGTGACTTATAACAAAGCTCTACTTATCATCATTTTTTTGGAGGCTATGTCTCCTTGTCAAGTGTTTCACTTGAAAGGAATCCACAGAATAGTAAAACACTGAAGCATATTTATAAGGCAACTTTATGGGCTGAGAAAGTTTGCTATTTCTATTTGTCAATAAGAAAAAAAGTATGTTTTAAAACATTATTTGGCAGCATTGGCAATAAACTAAAGGCAATCTAAAAAAAAACATTGTTTTGTATGCATTTGCTAAGAAATTCCAAATTCAGTTCTCAAATTTGCATTTTGATGGTTTAAAATAATTTATTAAAATTTTTAGATTTACTACATGATGATTTGAAACTCAAACAGATTTAATCAATAGTATGTTTGATGTCTTTATAAGAAAATGAAATGTCACTGAACATAGTACTTAAGGATGTAAGCATTTAAGAGTTACCGCACAGCCTAATCGCTGTTGCAATAATATAGCATTTATACAAGCGTGGCAAGGGTAAAATGAATGAGACAAAGCCCTCCCCCCACCCCTGTATCCTTTACATTCTCAACTCCTTAGCTGATGAGTATGTATGTACGTTTTTAAATCATATCAGTAAATCATGGTAAGAGTCAGATTATAGGAAGTGAGTTCCCGAAGCATGTTTGAGCCCACATTTCCTTAAGCAGGGCTTCCTTTGCATTATTTCTAAGGGGGATAAACAAAGTTTTTGTAGTTACAGTGAAAGCCGAAAGCATGGCATCAGAAAGTATATGGAGCTAGGGAGGTCTTATCATGGGCTGTGGTTGCTGTGAGCAAGGGCTGCCTTCCCACACAAAGAACAGATTGTGGTTTAACTCTTTCCATGGCCTACTTTAATATGCTCACATAGTAACCGAATTGTTCAAATCTCTGCTGGAAACTACTGATCGGTGTAATGATTTCCTCTATGGCATTTGGTTATGCCTCATGCTGTGATGTAATCATCTGCATTCTGTATTGTTAGAAAATTTTGATTTATACTCATTCTGCCACAGGACCATTTTACAGCAATATGTTAAAACACTTGATAACTGCATTATTGATTGGATGGGACATACACCTTTTCCGTATGTGAAACGCGTACTGTGAACACGCCGCAGTCTTCAGCATTGAAAACTTGAATTTCATCTTAAAAATGGATTCAAAACCATAGGGGATTTGTTTTTTTTTTTTTTTTTTGGTGGACACCTTCTTTGTTAGAGTGTCATGAGTTGCACTTTCTTCATCTTTACCCTCGTGGAATTCATCAGTCTGCTGGTTAGATTGAATTTATTCCACATAATTCAGGGTGACTAGCTCTCATATGTAAATTCTAAGTTTTGGAATACGATAAGTTAGAGAAAGTTATTTTCCTGGTTGGGGTGACAATACAGTCAGTGTGACCAGAAAAGTGGCCGCAGTGGAACTTCTTATTTGCTTCAGATCCTGGTTTATAGCATGCATACAGTATGCCTGCACAGGATGTTAGCTCTTTCTCTAACCAGTAATAGGCCTAAGCTTATGAGACAGGTTTTACCTATAGCAGGAAGTAATGAAACACTAACTGCTTTGGGAAGTAACTTGAAATATCTGTAGGTAAAGATTATCTGCCATTCCTCCCTGCCTCCCTCCCTTAAAAAGGCTTAGATGGAACAGGCAGTAAGAATGCAGGAACCTAAGGTAAACCACTTAATTCAAAAGACAGGATACTGTGCAATCTATACACGTGCAGATTCACAAGCCATTCATACATGCACTCACAGTCCTGCCGGAGAATTCACATGCGTAGCAAATGAATTGTATTGATTCCACAAAAGCAGTAAGTGACCAGCGGTGCACTCCTGGTGTCACCCTGCCACCGCATGCAGAGACACAAAGCATGTAAAGTTGGTGCCAAGTTGCCATTTTTCATTGTTCACCTCAGATTGATTTTTAAGGGGTTTAGAATAATTGCCACACTCATGTGATCGGTTAACAAATTAACTGACTCTGTGGGGCTTCAGGTTCTGTAGGAAAGCTGCCGGAAGAACATTCAGATAATTTTTGTTTTTAACTTTAGAAACTTTTATTGAAAAACGAAAGAGTGTGTCTGTGTGTCTACGAGAGAATCGGAGAGTGTTTGAGTGTGTGGTGTGTGTGTGTGTGTGTGTGTGTGTGTCTTGGAGGCTAGTGTTGGTGGTGGAGGGAGAGAACGCACTGCTCAAAGTATGGAAACCTTCTGTTCAGGACACTGATACGACAAGCTGTGTCCTTTGCCCACTTTCCCTCACTGTATACCGGTTTCTCTAGTTACCACTCTTGGAATGGTGCTGTTTCAGTGTTGGAATGTTGGACGTTTGATAAGAAAATGGATCAAGTTTAATGGCGCATGCTCTTTGTGCCACCAGCAGCCTCTTGCTGAGAGCATGCTCCAAAAGCGGGAACTGTGTGGCATTGCACTGAGCATCTATATGCTTTGTGTTTCTGTGCCACAGAGAAGAGAAATGAACTGTGGCATCGCTCCTGCCTTCTGAACAGCTCTGCTCCGATTAAAAAAAAAAAAATCTCACTGTGTTCTTTGTAAAATGGTACTGCTTAGTGTTAGTTGGTCAATCAAATATTTAAATATTAAATTAGATGCCAAGCACCTTGGTTACTTACGTTTTAAAGAATGTAGGATGCACGGTGGGAATGAGGGGGATGGGGCCAGAGTAGAAATACAAATATAAATCTTATTGTCTTTTGAAGAGGCAGTATCAACCTGTAAATTTTGGTGGAAAAAGGGACTGCTTGGCATACTTTATTTTCTTCTTCAACTATTTTGATCATTTTAAATAAGAAAAGAATGTTGTTTTTGTGCACAACTTTTTATAGGGAATTGGGAAGGGATTATAGTTTTATTTATTTATTTTTTTGAGCCTTTAAAACTAAGCTGACTGTGTATATCTCCTTCCTCCCCCCTCTTCATCTTCCACAGGATGAATTTCACCCATTCATCGAGGCACTACTTCCACATGTCCGTGCAATCGCCTACACTTGGTTCAACCTGCAGGCTCGGAAACGCAAGTACTTTAAAAAGCACGAGAAGCGAATGTCAAAGGATGAAGAAAGAGCAGTCAAAGATGAGCTTCTCAGCGAAAAGCCTGAAATCAAACAGAAGTGGGCATCCAGGCTCCTGGCCAAACTGCGCAAAGACATCCGCCAGGAGTACCGAGAGGACTTTGTGCTCACCGTGACTGGCAAGAAGCACCCGTGCTGTGTCTTATCCAATCCCGACCAGAAGGGTAAGATTAGGAGAATCGACTGCCTGCGACAGGCAGACAAAGTCTGGCGTCTGGATCTAGTCATGGTGATCCTGTTCAAAGGCATCCCCTTGGAAAGTACCGATGGAGAGCGGCTCATGAAATCCCCACATTGCACAAACCCAGCACTTTGTGTCCAGCCACATCATATCACAGTATCAGTTAAGGAGCTTGATTTGTTTTTGGCATACTACGTGCAGGAGCAAGGTAGGAGCAGATTGTTCTTTCTTCTGGTACGGCAAACACTGCCCACAAACCCCTTATACGGAATATCTGGCTTGGGTTGGATG
The DNA here is from genome assembly GCF_048164855.1 of Canis lupus baileyi. NCBI lineage: Eukaryota > Metazoa > Chordata > Mammalia > Carnivora > Canidae > Canis > Canis lupus. The sequence continues at coordinate 36,114,178 of NC_132847.1, read as the reverse complement.
GTCCTCGAGGCCCCTAGATCTCCTTCACCCACTCTGGGTAGAGTGACCGGCCCTCTTCTCCTCCCATGTCCACTGCCATGTGCCAGCCATGGACATAGACATGGAGCTTTCATACTCAGATAGGCATGGGTATTTTGCAAAAGACCACAAAGAGATGCGTTTTGAAATGTCTTTGAAATAATATACCTTTTCAAAGACACAGAATGGTCTGCAAAGTACAGTTTATTACAATTCACTTCTTTGTCCTTGGCTACATTCCTTGCATCTACTCATCTTTTCTCAATTTGAAAATGTAACTTTATTTATGCAGAGTCAGATCACTTTTTAATAATCTATGTATTGGCCTCTTAACTAACAGGGTAGATGAACTTTGTTCACGCATCTAGTCCTGTTGCACTGAAAAGAGACCTAACGTTTCCTATTACAAAATGCTCGAGATAGCCAGTATCAGAAAGCGTATCTTACGGAGACCCAGATTTATTTAATTTAAATATTTCTATCAACACCTACCTTTGATTGTGTAATATTCGCCATAGATGACATGGATTATAGTTCTTGTTTAAATAATTTATGTTATAATATTTTTCCAGCGTGATTTGGGAATACTTAATATCATTAGTTTACTTGAATGTGAATTCATAAAACTTACTGAGGACAAAAGTTGCAGCTCTCCTTACAGAACGAAAGTGGACTGGTTACACTGGTTTAAAATAAATCTCAAAAAGAATGCAGAAACCACATACCATACCTATTAAAAAATACTTGATAAAGACAGTCGTATAAATGTTGCCTGGATGAGTCAAAAATAGGGGGTACTTTTGCTGAGTATTTTTTGAGTTCATGAAATATGTTTCTTTATTATTATTTTATATTTTCCATTAAGTAAGTGAGAATTTCTTTTTTTCAAATAAATGTGTCAAGATATAGATTCCCACGTATTAGCAATAGTCCGTATTAAAACATCATTTTAAAAACCAGCATATGAAAAGTGGACTGAAGTTTGATCCGCCACAGATGGTGGGGTCATTTCCTAACTTGGCCTGGTGGTAGGGAAATGGCCTGCAGATAGTCAGGTGGCAGACGGGTTATCTGATGTTCATTATATAAATGCGGGATTCAGTAAATTGGTATGAACTTTATTATCACCCAGAAAAAATAAAATCTCAAAATTATTCTTTTGACCAGATATCTAGGTACTTGTTATGTGCCTTTTGTCTTTATAATTTCTTGATACACTTTTAGAGATATGCTTAAATGTCATTTAAACATTTTTAGTTTGATTTTAAATAAGATGCTGGACATGATATATTTGAAACTATTACTTTTTTTTTTTTTTTGAAACATTGCATTTGCCATAACCATGCATTTAAGAATTCAAGTCCATGCTTTAGGGAAAAATATTTTTTCACCCTGTGTGTCCTAAAATAAAGGCTCATTAACACATGACACTTAATTTGATTGACAGCTGTCTAGGAGGTGACATCCTAAGGTGGGCTGTATATATGTGTTGGATTGATTGTGAATGTGTTGCAAGTGTGTTGTGAAAGTCAAGGCTGGAAGTAAAGTTTTAAAAAGTGGGTCATGCAACTTTTTTAGTGCAGGGAGGCAAGATTTGCAACCACTTCACTGCTGCTCACATTTTAACTAGCTTGAAGGCTAGCCCTTGAGGTGTGCAAGCATGTACATTCACTCCCAGGGCAGGCAGCCAACTCTCTTGGTTGATGAACTGACAATAAAGAACATATCCTTTGGATTTGTGGAGATAGATTGAAGAAAGAAAAATGCATTAATGCCTTTTGCATCCCACCATTGGCCATGATAATCATGAAGCAACTCCTGGAGACCATGTTTTCAGATAAAACATTGATTTTGTCGTTGTTTTGAGTCTCTATCATAAAAAGCTTTCATTGTTTTATCCTGTACATCTAAGTTGTATCCTCTCCTTCCTGCCCGTGCATCATCTCTTCTTAACATCTGTTGGCTCTTTCTTTGAAAAAGTCATATCAGGATGCTTTTGTGTTTTCCTTTTTTCAAAATTTCTATCTTTTTTTTTTTTATTGGTCAAATGTAGGTTAATTATGTTGTTTTGCAGTGCAATTGATTGGAGAAAGCATTTACAAAGATAAGTCTGTAGTCAATCAAAGTGCTGCCTATTTCCCATCAAGACTTTATTTCTCCTCTAAGTACATGAAAACCCACTTAAGTCGGTTTTATAAATCAGGCAAAGAAGTATGAAGAAAAGCATGAAAGAAAAATAAGAAGTGAAAACTGTAATGTTTACAACAGAATGAGCAACAAAATTACCTTTCCCCCCCTTTTTCTCTGTCTCCCCACTTCTAAACGACTGGGAGGAAAACATGAGAAAGAACAGAGAGAATGCCAAAGATGGTTGCCACTGGCACCAGGATTGGCATCAGACCCTCTTTGTTTAGCTCAGGATGCCTGTGATTTGTTAGTTGGCATCCGCATTGCAGTGTGGAGTGATGTTACAATATATTGACAATTTCCAGATCTAGAAATGTCAATAGTCCTCTTGGTTATTTATACAAGATCACAAACTGCATCTCTTCTGGAGGATGAAATAAAGACCAACATATAATAAAGTTCCATTGTTGGCCAACTTCCTATGCTTTTCTTTTTCCCTTTTTCCCTTTTGGTTCAACCCACACTTCTTCTTTTTTTTTTTTTTTTTTCTTCATGCCCAGCAGCCTCATCTTTTTTGAAATGTGGAAAGAGTTACTAGAGCTTTGACACAAGCTCTAGTTCTACATCTGCATCTGATATGGTTTGGGGAAAAATTTATGCATTTTGAAATCACTTTTGATATATAGTTCATTAGACCTTTGCATCACATGGCCACAAGGCAGTATTTTCTTTAAAGCTAAATCTCTTTGTTATTCAGCTTCTTCTGTGCATATAGCCCGATTGACCGCAATTTAGTCCATTTTTTTCTATTTCTCCACATTATAAAGGGTCATGTTCAATACAGTCATTTATAAAATTATATAAGCCCCCCACTTTACCTCAGATATACACATCATGTGGGAGTAACTGCGTTTAAATCCATAAAATCATTTGACGTTACTGATTCAGAGGGCTGCGCTTCGGTGTTCCGTTGCTACAAGAACCGCCATTTTGTTTGTGAAGTGCCAGGCGAGGGGGAAAAAAAAGGCAGACACTGTGCTTGATGCCAATAATGGTTGCCAGTGGCACCGAGGTTGGCATCAGACCCTCTTTGTCTAGTTGCTGAATGCCTTTGATTCGTTGGTTGGCATCCGCATTGCAGTGGGCACACTGGAAAGTTTTTGACAATCCCTGAATGAAAGCTGCTTGCTTGTTTGCTGCAGCAAACCTTAGCTAATATAAAACCCTTCCTTTTTATTTTTTAGGTGGTTTTTTTTTTAAGGCTGTGTTAGATTAGAGGGAAAAAAAATAGCTCTAAAGTGGCCTCCATTTTCCCAAAGATGTTAAAGATGTCCAATGATTCTTGGGCAGGTGGTACCTATTCCCCATATTGTCTTTGTTATTGCATTTAGGAAAGCAAAGCAAAACAAAACAAAACAAAAACCAGGCACGCCTTGCACAGGACACCTTCCTGGGACATAAGTGTGCTGTAGGATGCCGGGTGTGCAGTGAGGGTGTGGAGGACTGGCTAAATGTAGGGATATATAATGCATTCATTATGACTGACTCTGGTTTGCAGTCACATCACTGCTTATTTTTTATGCCATTTGTCGTTAACTCGGTTTCCACCCTTCCATATTTTACAGTAACATGTTGAGAGGATCTAACTTCTCTTTCTAGTTAGTAATGTGGAACAGGGTAAATGTTAAAAACAAAAACAAAAACAAAAACAAGCAAACCTTCATGAGGAAACCTATGTGTTCAGGTCTGATACAAATCCTTCATTCCTGAATTCCTCACTTATGCATCAGAATGTTGCCGGCTTCTCAGTGCACCGTTCTGCACACCAGGAAAACCAACCAAAAGGCTAAAATAATTTTGGTTGACGTTTCCTAGATAGTTAGCATTAATATTGCTTTCCGGTTAACCACCATTATCTCGTTAATTAATAAGAAGGATTAGCAGTCCTACCCAAAGGGCTGCAGAGAAGGAAGTCTGGCCTATGGGAGGCCTTGAGTCCAGGCTGTGTCCTGTCTGAACAGGGGGTGGGGGTCGGGGTGGGGGTGGGGGGTGGAGGGGGGCCTGGGCTTTCTCTGAGGCAGGGAAGGGTTTTGAAGACAAAGCTCAAAACACACAAGAAGTTTAAAGATCTCAAGAGATAGTAACTGTTGTCCTGAACTGAACAGATTAGAGTTTAAACTAAGTCAGCCTAACTGATTTTTGGCCCGTACTTTGCACTCCTATTAAACATGTTTCGGATACTGAAGAGAGTCCAGGAACCTCTCATGGCTCATGGCTCTCCTCAAGGAGGAGTTTCCTGTAGCCTTGGGGAACCCTTAAAGTCATGATCCACTGCTGGATGGCAACTTTCGTTGTTTTATTGTTAAGTGTTATGATAATTGAAGTACATTTTGACGTTGTGAAAAATGTGACTTGTTTACAGGGGAGGCTGTAATCGTTGTTACTGTTTTTGAAATAAAATCCTTCCCGGTTGTCACATATCATTAGCGAGGAAGCAAATGCTAAGAATTATTTTCCTCCCTCAGTTACTGACTTTTAGAATCCTTTTGGGTAACCATTATTTCTTTATGAAAAGCGTATGTCGATAATTGTTTGCAAGTTGACAGCGGATTTTAACATTTTAATAAATTTCACTTCATTTGCAGGTATTTCCCATTTTGGGGAAAAACTAAGATTTCGTAATTTGTTAAAATGAGGCTGCTCTTTAGGGTGATCTGGTGTGCTGCTGGCATTGTGAAGGGCTCAGAGAGCATAAAGTTTGTGTGCACGTTTGATTTAGGGGAACACTGTTAAGTTTTCCCATCTAGCATCCTGTCCTTGACTGAACTCATGAACTCCAGTGCACATTTGTTTGCATTCTGGCTCACACACAATTCACCAGATAAAGAATAGCTCTTACTGGCATGTCTTGCTCCTAGGCTTAATGAGACCTTTGTGGGAACATATATTGTAAGATAAGATACTTAGCCATTTTCTCACTGATAAGAAGAAAACAGAGTCTGGGGGCCAGAAGCTCACCCTCTCTGCCATGATGTCCCTGCCATTAAGATAGCTCTGCCAGACAATTCAAGAGTTAAACGCAGAGGCCCCAGTTGCCAGCTGGGGAAGCTTGGCATCTGTGTTCTGATATGGCAAACTAAGCTCTTGCATTGCTGTTAATATGATTTCACTTTTCAAAGGGAAAGTGGAGAGAGAGAGGGAATGAGAGAGAGAGAGAAAGAGAGAGAGAGAGAGAGAGAGAGAGAAGGGAGAGGCTTGTTTGTTATATCAATTATGATTCCAAACATTAAAAAATATATATCTAGTGACCCACTCTCTTGGGGCAGCACAGTTGGAAAGATATCCTACTGACAGCATTAGGCATCCCTTCCACCTTCTACCCTCCTCCCCACTCTCCATACACAGCAGTCCACATTTTATAATAAAAAATATTCACCTAGATGATGGGTTTGGATTTGCAAATTTAGTGCACTATGCCTCTTGTGGGGTACAGTGACTCCATGTGTAAAAGAATGAAAATGCTGTTCATTATTCAGGAATAATGGAAGTTTTGAGGAACTATGGACTGCAGAGACAGGAGATGGTGGTTGGGTTTCCCAAAGGTGACTCTTTGACAGACTCAGCATGGGCCTGGGAGCTGGGCAGGGCCACTTAGGGAGGGCATCTATGGCCACAGCCTAAGTTCTTTAAAGTTGCTATTTCCCAAAGTGGTACATAGGGAGTATTTCCACGCATGGAGGTAACAGAAAGTGGGTAGGATCTCTTATTTACTTAGTTGTTTTTCCGTAAATTTCCTTCTAAACTTAGGAGGGGATCGCTAAAAGGAAATTCAAGTTTTAATCCTCCCTTAACTTTTTCCTTTCAAATTCGGCATTACTACTTGAAACAATCCAAGATATCGGACTTAGTAAAGCCTTTCTCCTAATATACGTTCATTATGCTTGATTGAACTGAAAAACCAGGCCAATGGGCTTAAAAAGAAAACCCCTGTAACGACACTGTTTGGCCCTTCACATCTCTGCTGACCTGTTAGGATTTCAGCACCTGACGAGGCAGGGACCGACCCAATGCAAGGCTGAGTCAGAATTCTCTGGAATTCTTAAAAGTTGAGATAAGTAAGTTTTCACTTCTGGCATCCCAGTGGCTTGTATGATAACTGACTTTATAATTAAAGGAATAATTATTGCTTTGTTGGAAGTGTAGGGTTACAGAGAGTGGAAATAGCATAGGAAAAACTTTCTGAGACGGGAGATCATTAAATATCTAAAATGATGGGGGCACGGTCTGGGGGGATCCCTTACCATGCAACTCGCTTTTGGGGTAGAAATTTCTCTTCAGCCTGGGAAAGAATAGCATTTTCTAGTTGGAAGTTGAAAGCAGAACTTGAGACACTTGAGGCGTTTTTGTTCTGTGCTGTGGCAGAGCCAGTGATTAGCCAACGTAATGTTCAGAGCAAAGTTTTCCAACTTTTTTCCCTCCATCCTTGTGGAGGAGGAATAATTTTAGAAATCTCAAGGACTAGTGGTTATGCGATGGGAAGCCGGAGTGATTACAACAGCGTGCCTCAGCGCCAAGCATAGCAAGAGGGGAGCTTCCTCTGAATCATGTGCGCTTTTCTGTGGCAACGTGGTATGTCATCTCATTTTAAAGAACATTCTTGGGTCCTTGAACTCTAATTACGCGATGTGGTTAATTTAACTGAATTCAGTTGTGAGGATTTGGCATAGAGGATAAATCATCAGACTGCAGAGAACTTGTGAAAACGAAGTGCGTGTAGTGAGGAGTGAGTCCGTGGGATTAGCTTGTATTAGACTGAACGGTACAGGATGTGAGGCTAATGGGACTTGAATGGCTGGGCTTTGGGTTGTTATATTATTCAGAAAATTGGAAGAAATGGCTAGCAATTAACCAATGAGGTGGAAAGACCTTGAGGCTGAATTGAAGGCCACACATTGCAAAAAAAATCCCTAAAATGTACATCAGCAATGTTCTGAGATAGGAATGCAAGCTCTTCTTGAGCATAAATATATTGTTTATAATAAAACACTTAGAAACACACATTCTCTCTTTTATGATGATAGTTTAAACAGGACAGCATTGATGAATCACAGACAAATTAAAGAACTCTGAATAAGGACTATATAATTGAAAATATGGGGTGATGGATGAAGTAATTTTACTAGCTGAGAGTTGCCTGGAGGTTGTATATTTTCGGAATCCCATTTTGAGGCAGTTCAGAGCATGTAGTAAGTTATGGATGAAGCACAAATCATTTGAAAATGGGATTTGTTTAAACAAGTGCAAAAAAGAAAGAAAGAATTGCCCTTGAAAAAATTCTTTATTCTGAGTATATGTAGTTTAAAATTTTTGGTTAGCTCTAACTCTGTTTCTCAAAATAGAAGACCCTAATAAATGGTATTCAATTGAATTTTAAAATACACACATCTCCCACAAAACGACACAGAAGCATTTAACAAGCGTCAGTTAATATTCAGTGACCCTAATATATATTCTGATACTGAGTGAAGCTGAAGATTCCTTTAAAAACTTGATTTTTCAAAACTCCCATTGAAAAAAAATACATGGAAAAATGCATCACTGTTAACAGGGAATGGCAGAGCTTAGGACAAAAATCTAATCATGAGCACAGATGTTAAGAAAGTTATTTGAAGTGGAGTGTATTCTGTAACTCTTGTGAGTAGGGGATTACCTTTATGCCTATGTTAATAACACTAGTATGTCAATATGAAGTCTATACCCCTCTATTAGTGAAATCTAAAGTGTGAAAAATGTGCCTGCTTAGGACAACTTGTATTTTATTATTCTGACATCTGCAGTTTCTGGATGGATTACCTTAAATTTGCTATGCTATGTTAAAAGCCTTGTTTTATGAGGTCGGTCTCAGCTTCTGGCCTTGGTGTCAGGAACCCTGCTACGTGATGCAACTTGCCTTGTTAGGTTTAATTGACCAAAGCTGATGTGTTAAAACAATTCATTTGTGCTGTAACTTATGCCCTGGCTAAGTTGCTACCTGAATCCTTTGACCTTGACTTGTCTGGGTCACGAAATGGCTGCAAGCTGTTTGACCTTTCTATTGTGCAGTAATGTCACTGTTTCCTCTTATTCTTTTATGGTAATAGCTGACAAAAAGCCCCAGCCCTGACTTTACACCCCAGTGGATTCAAGGCGTCCCTCTGCAGTAGCTATGTCTTCTGTTTGACATGGTCTGGCTGTAGAAGTGACTTTCTTTTGTTTGCTGACAGTGATGGGGACAAATTTGCAGCCCTCCTTGCTACAAGAGGTGGGGGATAGTATTCTGGCATTTGGAGGGATTTGAATTCCTTCTGCTTAGATTTTCAGTTTCCGTGTTTTATGATGATGCATATCACAATTTCCTTTTCCCCACTCTTCTGAGGTCGACTTTTCAGCTTTTTATATTTATGATTTCCTCAATAATTGCTTTTCAACATTTTCAGCTGTTACAATAAAAATATTTTATTGTCATTACATAGGGTAAAAGCGATAAATTTAGTTATGCTTTTGGTTACCAATATGTAAGTCCTAAAACAACTGACATTTAAACTTCACCCTATAAATCTTTGCCCAGTTTTGGAAAAAGCCTTGTACTAACCATGTAGGACAAAACAAAATTTAAGAAAAAATCAGTCATGTTGTAACTTTATGTATTCCACCTTACACGTCAGTTTATAGTTTTAGAGGAAGCCTATTCTTTGTGACTTAAATAGCTAAGTCCCAATATATAGTAGCGAACCTTTAGTAGATTTGAAGTTTTTATTTCTGTGGGGACTTTTGCCAGCATATGAAATTAAATATTTATTTTAATGAATACAAAAATTGTTTTTCTATTCTTTATGAAGACCCATATGCAAAAATGGAGTTTTACCTCTGTTCTCTTCTGAAGCAGTGAAATAGTTTTATTTTTAAAATATTGGAAATGCCTTCTAAAATGTTAAAACACAGATATTTTTATCCTACCAAATTTTTCTTTGCCAAATATGACATTGTAGTTCATGATTTTTCCTATATTTGCCAGATTAAATATTTAAAATCCAAGCTGTTACATTTTATTTTTAAATTATTAGTGGAAAAAAGGAAGTTTAAGTTAGAATGTGCATTTCCTTACTTGTATGCCGCATACTGTTTATACATGTGTGTGGATACACTGACAGATGAGAGACAATGTGGCACAGGCACTAGAACCTTGGGAGAAAAGCACTAGATTTTTCTATTCCCATTTTAAAGAATATCTAAAAATGGCAGGTGAGAGTATTTTACTTTACTTCTCTTTTTTTTTGGTGGGGGGGGCTGTTTTTTTAAACTATCCCCCCCCCCCACTGGGAATGTTCACAAGATCAAGGAATTTAAATGCCTCTCAGCATTAATTGTGTTGGTAATCCAGCATCCCAGGGGTTCAAGAAAGAGAGTATGAAATACACTGAATCTGATTTTACTCAAGAGCCTTAGTTTCTTTCTCTCTGTTCTATAAAAACCAGTCTAGACTCAAAGACATGCATCTCTCTTGACTTTGTGCTCACTCGTTGGCTCCCTCAGTGGTAGAGCCAACGTAGAGTGGGGTTTGGATGTGGTTAGAGGGCTAATGGGACAGATGCAGTGGGACTGTGGTTGGAAAACAGCGACCAGCCCCTGAGAATTTCAGAAATGTCTATTACTTCTTCTTGAAGACAACCTCAGTTCCTCCACTGAAAGAATTTAGAACAATCTCTCGGGTTCAAAGAGGTTATGTTCCTGGACCATAGGTAATTGGTGGATGTTGCTGTGCGTGTGCGTGCTTGGGAGTACGCTCCAGAGAGTTGAAGAGGAAAAGTGAAGTTGGAAAAAAAAGAAAAAAGAGAAAGGTAGGGCTTAGATCTTGCAGGAACTATTTAAGGACGGTTTCTTCATAGATTGGAGAGCAAATATAATGAAATTTAAAATACTATGCCAGCCTTTGAATTTGGGGTTGCTTTTGGAGTTGAACACAGCTCCCTTCTTCTGGCCGTTTTAGATTTTTTCCAACATAGAAAGTAAGTGCACACATCTGACATTTAGGGATTTGCTCTTGGTTCTACCCTTTATCAGCTTTGTGACCTTGGTCAAGCCAGTTCAGCTCCATGTGTTTTGGTTTTCTGTTTTGTAAAATGGGGATTAAAATGTCTACTTTACAAGACTGTTTTGGGATTAAATGAAATAATTCATGTAAGCAAAAGCAGTAATGTTATAAATAGCCATTATTACTCGTTATAAAGGAACATAGCATAAAGATAAATGTAGAGGAGCGAAGCTGATGTTGGAGAGGAGTGATTGGAGGTTGAAGGAAGAGGTCCTAATTAGTTTTTACATATCAGGTGATGAGACATTCCCAAGAGAAAATTGAAGTCTCTGATGACAGTGATGCGAATAGATATTTGTTGGTAAAACCTCTGAATGTAGGCAGAGGAAGTTAGCTAGTTGTATATGGTTTTAAAATCTACTTAAGTTAGGATCACTGTACAGTTTAGCAATCCTTTATGTCAGATTTGCCAGAGAAGTAACTTCTTGATCAAACTAGGAATATTTCAAAGGAAGGACTAAAATAATTTTATTAGCAGCTCTCTGAATAAATAACTTTGATATCAAATGAAGGGTGTCCTAGCAAGACTTGTAATTCATTGCATTCCAGTAAAAGCCTAAGACTTTTATTTACCAAAAAATTAAATTGCCAGCATTTGGGAGAACTACACTTAAGTTTTAAATTTGGTTGGACAGACGTGATGATATGTGGCTAGACTGGATTGTTCTTGTCGAAGAACATGCTGCTGGTTTTTAGACTCTAAATCTGACAGTGCGTTGTTCAGAAATGACCCCAAGTTGAGTCAAAACTCAAAACGTTTAATTAGTTCCATGAATTGTTTTGACTTTATTACCATCTAGTGCCTCTCCTTTAAGTCAGTCTTCCCCGTTTATCCTTTTTATGGTGTTAAGAAAATTAAATGATCTCCAGAGGAAAAAAGTTCCTATTTCTTACTTAAAGTGATTTCACTTTTACTAAGAACAACACTGAGCCAACTGGGAGGGGGTTCAAACATTCCCTTCTTCTCATGCTAGATTTGGGATCAGTGTTTGACTTTAGTGGCTCTGGGTGGCTGGATCCTTGTGGTCCTGAAGCCACTTTTGTGGGCCAGATCTGCAGGGAGCTCGTCACGGTCCTTGTTGTCCATGGCCGGAGGCTTGCTCCTCTCCCTCGCTCTGCAGAGTGGGTTTGGAAGGTGGAGAGATTCACCATACCCACAGTCTCTACCAGAGAAGTGCCTAAACTCACATGTCACATTAGTGCTGTACACAAAAAAGAAAATTCTTACATGAAGCATTCTATGATGATGATACCTGGGAGTTCTAGCCAAGAGTTAGCAGGAAAAGCTGTCTCACTGTTTGTTCATCAGTTAAAGGATAACTGGGACATGCAGCAAGCAGAATCAGAACATTGATTAGCTTGTTTGGATTCTGGCACATAATTTTAAATAATCGGTGTCATGCGTTTTCTTTTTGAGAACATACCTGGTATTTACTTGCTATTCTTCTGTTTGTGGGATACATGAAAAAAAAAACATATATTTTAGTACATGAAGCAAATTCTATCCAAAATTTTTCAACGTATGTAAAATGGATTGTTGTTGATGGCAGAAGGATTTGGTATTTTATCTTTCTAATGCCTTGGAAAAGCTTTGTTTGCACTTAGGATTTAAAGTCGGTGTAGACCTAAAATAGGAAGGCATGTATGGTTCGTGCTTCTTAAATACTGGTTGCCTTTCATAGCCTCCTGGAGATGCTAACCTATTTCTTCAAATTTTCTGATGGTAAAGTATTAAAATTTTTGGATAAGACTTAGGGTTATCATGTAACAATATCTGTTCTATTTACAGTCTCCAAATAAGGGAAAAGCTGCTTATAGTAATATGAGGATCACTGGTCTTACAATAATTAAATAGACTTGTTATACTACATTAATCCCTTTTGGAACATTTGGAATGACTTCTTAGTACTAACAAACATAGCATTAGGGCCTAAAATTAATCTGCTTTTGGTATCCAACATTTTATAATATAAAACATGTGTATAGAGAAACATATTTCGGGTTTAAGATGAGTTCATGGGAGGACAAAATGAAATTATAATAGGGTTTGATTCCAAGTACTGATAAAATATGGAATTCATTTACAATCAGGATAGGTAGACAAATTGTTTTTGGTAAGTTTTTGTGTTTTGGTGAATACAATGTGTGGGCTTTCAGAATCACTTTCCGCTTGAGATCCCAGTTTTGTACATGACACACGAGGTATATGCAGTATGAAATGGGAGCATTTCGATCCACTATCCAGGAGGTTGAGTTTAACACCTTGTGAGCCGTTTTTTTCTTGGTACTTGCATTGATATGGCTACTTACTGATCCCAAAGAAAATGAAATGGACTCAATTTTAAAGTCTGGTCCAGTCTTATTCTGTGTTTTGTAGAAATGGTTTAAGTTAACAGCGGACTCTGCTTTCACACAGCATTATTACAGATTCATTGAAGGGACTTCTGAGATAGAGTTATGTTACATCTTCTGTTGTAGAAGCCCCACGAGGCATAATTTCCTCCTCAGTGTAGGCTATTTTATTGTTGAGTTTGTCACACCAAGGATGTGAATTCAGCCTTGGGTGTACCAGTTCCAGGGGAAATATTTAGTGAAGGATGAAGGGTTAGTTCACTTCTAGGACAAATTGTGTGCGTCTGTACAGAGAAACTATGGAAGTACTGAATGTATCGAGTGGTTTGCAACCATTTTAGACCATGTGCCTGGGACCAGGGAACACATTGTCAGGGAAAAACATGATGTAGCAACAATATTAGATCATGCAAATGAGACTACTGAATAGTAATAGTTATGGGCAATATTTTGGAAAACACTGATTAGTGACAGTTTTATTACAGCAAATGTATGTATCAAGTCCCCAGATTTCATTGTAATGCACTGAAAACAGATGTCAAAGTGTCCCAAACAGAATTTCATGGTTAATCTACATATTGCATGGAAAGTACAAACAAACCATTTAGAATTCTGTTATTTAATCCTTTTAGAAGGAATGAAAATATACAATTTAGATTTACTCCATTCTTTCTTTTAATTTCAGTTTTTGTTTTCTAGGGGCTGATGATAAGTTATTTTTTTTTGTTGTTTGCTATTTTCTTAAGATGCATATGGGAGAAGACATATCTGCATATGGACATGGTTTTACTTAATGTACTTTGAACTGTAAGTTTCTGAACATAATGTCTTTGCATTAAAAAATGAAAAAAAGAAAAATTAGGCTCTAAATTATTTAGTGACCTGGTAATGGAATTACTTCCTTCTATTTTTTTTGTTTACTGATGTATAGTTACATTATATGCCACTTAGTGACTGAAGCAGCGTGCTGAAGAGGAAGAGAAGACAAATGGTAGCCCTACTACTTGCAAGTACCATGGAGATTTTGGGCCTCTCAGGGACTCTGTTTCTCTCTCTGTCATGAGAGAGTATTGGTTATAGGACTCCTACTATCCCTCTTAGCTCTGGCATCTTAGGAATTTGGCTTCTGGTTACCTTGGCAGAGGGATATCCCCTCCATGTTAAGCAATATTTAGTAAAGTTTAGCATACTCTTGTTAAATTTGGGGTTTTAATACATTTTATTTATTAAAAAGAAGTTGAAAATGTGTAACTTGCCAATTGAGTAACACTTTCATGTTGCTCAATTCAAAGTCCAGTAGTCAGAACATTTGGTTTAATCTAGATAAAAAGCTTGCTTTTTTTTTTTTTTTTTTTTTAAAGAAAGAGGTCTTTAACTCACAGAAGTTTAGAGCTGTGGGAATCTCTAGAGACCTCCTCACTTTACGGCTGTGGGTACTGAGTCTAAGAGAGGCCGAAAGCCACTTTGGTTGTTTGTGTTAGTTTTACTGCTATAAGGACATAAATAAGCATAAATAGTGAAAAGTATTATTTTGTGAACATAGCAGCAGAGTTTTTTTTTTTTTTTGAAAGGAACATAGAGGGAAATCATGATTACAAGTCTTAGTATTATCATTTGTAACTTACTGAAATCAGTTGATTTAAGAGTCCCATTTTTTTATTTCATATCTTTTCATAGGATATATTTTAATGATGTCATTCTGCAGCCATGGTCCTCATGAGTATGACTGCCTTTCTTTTTTTCAGTGCATAGAAAATATTTCTTAAGCTATGGTCAGCTAATAAGGATTGGATACTTGTTGGAAAACAGAGAGGATCCATTAAAAATGTGTTGCCAGATTTCCAGTCATATTATAGGTCATGTTTGAGATTGCTTCTAAGAAAAACTGATTTTTGGAAGTTAGATATTGGAAGAAAAAGTGGGAACTGGCAATGAATTGGTTTAAGCTCTGCTTCCTGGATGTCTACAATTTTCAGATTATCTTGATAATTGCTATACTTCCATTTTCCTTTGTGTGGTATATGTCTCTCATCGTAGCTGAAAAAATTGTGCTTTTTTTCAAGTTTAAAACAAACATCCAAATACCTTCTTTTATTGAAGAGATGTTTCTAAGGATTTTTTCTTAGTTTAATTTTTAGAAACCAAAACACATTAAATTCACAAGGGAATTCAATTTTAAAAGGAAACTTTCAGTGAATCTTTTTGCTAAGGTAAGAATTTTTTATAACATAAAAGATTTATCTGCAAATTAAATTGTTTTATGAGTGTCCTGTAATGTGCTTAGTTATCCCTGAATATAGCAGAATTAATAAATTGAAGCAGAGACATTAGTAGTATTAGAAAAAGTTTAATATCAGTTACTTCCAGTAGCTAGCTTCTAGTTTGATATTTTATAGAGAAAGCTTGAAAGCATGTCTATTTTTTTATTTTTTATTTTTTTTTAGATTTTATTTATTTATTCATGAGAGACAAAGAAGCAGAGACACAGGCAGAGGAAGAAGCAGGCTCCATGCAGGGAGCCCGATGTGGGACTTGATCCCGGGACTCCAGGATCATGCCCCGGGCTGAAAGCAGGTGCTAAACCGTTGAGCCACCCAGGGATCCCCAGCTGAAAGCATGTTTAAAAGGCACAATTATAGGTGGAAAAATAGATAAATAAGAGATGGCTGTTGTACAAGAGCATGACACCAGAATCAATGGAAATGTTTTGGGAGCACGCAATGAAATAGATAATCTTTATTTGTTAAATAAATAAATATGGATTACTTAAAATGAATATAGAATGTTATGGGCAAATCAGGTAAGTGTTACTGAAATAATTTGAAGGAAATTCCTCACACTGGGAAAATCTACTTTTTACTGAGACTCGTTTTGTTTCTTTTTGTATCTCCACTGGCAGTTGGCCCATTGGCCCCCTTAGAAGTTCTGTCTTCCCCACCTTGTGTATCCTTTAAATGCCAAGAATGAGTACAATAATAACGTAGGAAACGTAGTGTCCATATTAGCAATACAGCATGTTCTGGAACCAAGCTGCAGGTTTAAATGTTTGTCTTACTACTAGTCACTATGTGATTGGGCAGATGAGTTCTGTTTTCTAAGATTCGGGGCTTCCTGAGCTCCTGAGTGGGCACCTACTTTACTTGGCAGTTGTGAGGGTGACCCAGAAAGGTGCTTGTGAGGTGCTAAGCACTGTGCCTGTCATTATGTGGCTCCTCAGTAAGATGCTTGAAGTCAATTGCTGTGATTTCCCCAGAAGCTGGTGTGGGGCCACCACAGAGTAGGTCCTGAGTACTTATTGTTCAGTGAGTGAATGTTCACCACCTCTGGTGAGGATTCAGGAAGACTTGATCTCCCTCCGTGGAGCAGAGCGGTCAGTTAGGGATGATACTATGGCAAAAGTGGGAAGAAAAAAATACTAATGTGGCAAAATTAAAATGTACTTGCTCAGTGAATTGACCCCTAAAGAAGTGAACAGTGTTGAACTGTAGCATGTCATGATGCTCATTTCAGTATTTGCAGGTGACATAAGGAAACAGCATCTCCTAGGAGCATACAGACACTCTGGATTCCTGTATAAGTGTCTTCTTAGAATCTAGTATACTTTACTATTGCCTGTTATTCATAAGGCCTTTCATTTGGGTTATAAGGAAATCCCAGACATATACATTATCAGAAACAAAAGGGAACATACCCATAACTGTTGCCTAGCAGGGAACGCTTGAGGCAAAATAGTATTTACGCAGGAAACCGACACTTTAAAATCCCAAACCTTTTCATGGGCTTGAATGGTGATATATAATTTTTCTCCTTTATGTCTCCATTAACACTGAATTATTGTCCCGCAAAAAGTTTAGAAAGAAGTATCTCTGTATTTTTTGTAAGATTTTTCTCTGAAGAATAATTTTTTCTTACTCATTAAAAATGTTACATAATTTTAAAAAATCATTTCATTGATAATATATGTTAAGTACTGAAAAAATTTTATTCATTTTATCATTCATTAACTTTTTCCAAAGTGTGTGTATATACACAAATATATGGTATATTATTTCTTTTTATTTTGATATGTGATTAATATTCTATATATATCATATAGTCAGGGAAGTAGACATATATGAATTTATTAAAATTTGCCTTTCTTTTTTTTTTAAGATTTTATTTATTTATTCATGAGAAACACAGAGAGAAAGAGGCACAGACAGAGGCAGAGGGAGAAGCAGGCTCCGTGCAAGGAGCCTGATGTGGGACTCGATCCCGGGACTGTGGATCATGCCCTGGGCAGAAGAAGGCAGACGCCCAACCACTGAGCTACCCAGGAGTCCCAAAATTTGTCTTTCAAAGAAAGTACAAAATGCTTGGTAGAACAAAAAGGGGAAAATGGTTGAAAAATGTGTTTATTGAGTAGGAGCTCTGTGCTGAGCACCTTCAGTTTCTTAAGGGATTAGAAAAAAAAATAGTGAAAATATAGATGTCCTCTCCCAAATAATTTACAAGTAGAAAAGAAAGGATAATGATCACATGCAGTGTTTATGAGAAAGAAAAATGCCAGATATTGGAATAAGCATGTAACTAACTAATGGTCTAACCAACTACTATATATAGATAGATTTGCTGAGCTCTCTGGGAGGAGACCCTGTGGGAGTGTAAAGGAAAGGTCACAGAGAGGAGGTGATTCTTCAGCAGGGTTTTCTCAGGGGTTATGTAACAAAAATAAAATAATGAAACAGATAACCATGGACCTACCTCTTATAAAAATGATTTGTTTGGCAATGATAGATACTGGCTGAGATGGGTATATTTTGTGGGGTTTTGGGCAAGAAATTTGGCATTTTGTTTAAAAAGTTTATTAGTAGAAGAAAATTCAGATAGAGAGCTTTAACCAAGTTGCTGAGATACTCAATACTAAATGGCTTTGATTGCTTCATCTCTCTTTTTTTATTTTAGCGTGGCTAGTGAATTGAATTCTAATATCTAAATTATTTTTATGTATGGCCAAGCTCTTAGATTTCAATGTAATTTTATATACATTGTTTAAAAATGTTTTATATAATAGCTTTTTAAATTAAGTCTTGTGTTTTTTATTGTTTTTAATTATAATCTTGATTGGAAAATGAGAATATATGTCATATATCTAATGATTCATTTTAGGTATTTTAGAATTGAGAAGGTAATTCTATAGGCAGGTAAAAAAATCTGGAAAGCAGAATATTCTCCAAAAAATGTTTTATTTAAAAATTATTCTGAAAAAAAAATATTCTGAAGTTCACTGAATTAAATTTTGTGTCCAGTTTACATCACTATTATTATTATTATTATTATTATTTATTTTTAAAATAAAGAGTAGCTCCCCAACTTAGTAGAAAGAAAAAAGAATTGGTTCAGTGGAATAAGATGTGTTTTATTGTTGAGCTAAAGTACCTGTTCTGATGCAAATTTATACTTTTGTTACTAAAAGCAATGGATTGATAATAGCGACCTACCCAACAATAAAATAACCCCTGGCTTTATATGTTGAATTTTCCCAATATGTTTTTTGTCTCTGTAAACGATATCTGTAACAGAGTATAGTGTTTCCTCATAGATAATAAGAGAAAAAAATATAAAAGGAAAACTCTCGTAATTCTTTGACTATTGCTATATTTAGCTCTTTTAAAGTAGCTTTAAAATTTTAAAGGTTATCAGGCTTAACTCTTAAAGATAGAATTGAATCCAATGTGTGAGATTCTGTTTCTCTATGTTTCCCTCGTCTCCTCAGACAAATACAAAGTGAATGTAAGTTCTTAGAGGGCAGTGATCAGGTCTTCTCTTTTTTCATACTTCTCTTTATTCTCCATAAGGGTATATACAGTGTTGATTGTTTAGTGGAATGTTGATTCTGATGTGCAGAGGTAGCAAGATTATGATCAATGAAATGTAAAAAGAGATCTGTTTCTTTTTTTTTTCTGGAGATATTTATTTATTTATTTATTTTTTAATAAATTAATTTTTTATTGGTGTTCAATTTTCTGGAGATATTTATTTATTTATTTATTTTTTAATAAATTAATTTTTTATTGGTGTTCAATTTTTTTATTGGTAACCAACATACAGAATAACACCCAGTGCTCAAAGAGATCTGTTTCTGTGTGCCATTTCATGATGGCATTTCAGAGCCATTTTATCTACACATAGATTGTTTATTTAAAACAATTTTTTAAAAGATTTTATTTATTTTTTCATGAGAGACAGAGAGAGAGAGAGAGAGAGAGAGAAAGAGAGAGAGAGAGGCAGAGACACAGGCAGAGGGAGAAACAGGCTCCATGAAGGGAGCCCAATGTAGGACTCGATCCCAGGTCTCCAGGATCATGCCCTGGGCTGAAGGCGGCACTAAATCGATGAGCTACCTGGGCTGCCCTACACATAGGTTGTTTAGTCATTAGACAGGTATTCGCTGAATTCTTACAATATTTCAGGCACTGTGTGCCAGTTACTGGAATTACAATATAGAGAAGACAGGAATTTTGCTGACATTACGGTAGGGAAAGACCATTTAAAAAGGATCTGATGTTTATGTTTCTTTTTTTCTTCACTGGAAAGCACTGCCATTAGATGCTTAATAACTACTTTGTGTAGAGAGTAATGGCAGTGAGGATACAAAACCTTCTGAGGGAATGACTTCTGAAAACTTGTGACAGTTTCTAAGGAAATAGATCATGAGAATGGGTTATTCTGATGAACAAATGTAATTTATTCATCTGTGTGACAAGAAATATTTTTGTAGGGTACATATGGTAATACCGCGTATGCTCTATGACATCTTGTAGCTTATAGCTTTTCTTGCAGGGAACTGGAAATGTGTCAGGGTGCCTTTCTGAACTCTGGCCTAGCTCCTAACTGAAGCCATTGCTCTACCTCTGAGCAGCATTAGCACCATGCTGTTCAGAAGTGAGTAAGTGAAGAACTCTAGTGAAGCTTGAGGGAGT
This sequence comes from Canis lupus baileyi, assembly GCF_048164855.1. Lineage (NCBI taxonomy): Eukaryota > Metazoa > Chordata > Mammalia > Carnivora > Canidae > Canis > Canis lupus. The sequence continues at coordinate 36,094,588 of NC_132847.1, read as the reverse complement.
AGTGAGTACACGTTGGACTTTGTGATGATGATTACAATAGATGGAACAAACAAGAAGAGAATGTGGCATTGGGGGTACATAACCTAATAATTTCTCCAACTCCTCAGACGTCAGCAGATCGGTTGCTGGTTTTGCAACTAACATGTCAGTCTGAGGGGTGACTATCACCAGAGGAAGTGAACTAGGAATGCAGAGTTGGAACTTGCTGGAAGGAGCCATGAAAACAATGTTATCAAGTTGGAATCAGGAGTACTAAAGTCTGAAACCCAGTTTTTTTTAAATCATTTTTAGCCGTATGACTTTCAGCAAGTGTTTTAAGATTTAAGGTCTCCATGGCTCTATTTCTTAATGTTGAAAATGAAGATAGTAACAACCCTAAGAGGTTTTTTTGTAGGGCTAAATGAGTTAAAGACTTGGAAAAGGCCTTGTATGGTGACAATCGATAATGCCTTGTAAGGTGCTCAATCCAGAATTTAAGTAAAGATGGGTAGGATTTTCTAGGCTGTGGTGATTTTCCACAGTATTTTTTAATACATAGTTATCCAGCTGACATTCAGTGAGCACTTACTATGTATCAGGATTGCTTTGAGAGTTTTATCTTTGTGACTTGTTTAATCCTCAATAACCATATGAAGTATCTACCTTACTGTCCTTTGACAAGTGAAAACTCTGCATTCGAGTGAGGTAGGTGACAGAGCCCAACTTTGAACTCTTGTAGTTTGCCCCTGGAGCTCTTTCTTAACCCTAACTTCTAGTTAGTGAAGTGACTCTATCCATAGTATGGTAGAAGAAATAACAGAAAATACTACATAGTGAGGATAATCTCTGCATTCTATAAAGATAAGCTCGTTTTAACTTATTCACACATTTTAAAAAAGCTTGAAATGATCATTTGTTATCTTGGACTTGTAAGTTGTTTCTTTCAAATTTTGATTTATTAATTCTGATATACAAAGTAAAGTTATAGTGGTTTCCAAGCTAATCGTTTGTCTGAAACTAAGCAGTCTTTCTCATTTGTTGTTTCCCCTATTCTATTGTGCTTTTGTATGAGATCCTGAAATTGGATGTGTTTATTGTGTAGATTACAAAGGATACGTAGGGAAAATAAAACAGTATTAAAGAGAGGATTAGCAAGTCAAGAGCCATACATAGTAATCCAAATCTTCAAGAATAGGCATCATGGTCCTTATGATTGATCTATGATAAACCCCTCCCTATTCCCTATTCGTGCTAAATTAATGGTTTTTCTTAGAGGTCTTGGAATATTTTTCTTCTGTTTTTCTTATTTTTTAGAAAAGGTAGGCTATTTTTTCTGAGATTTATTGATACCTGCTTACACCTAAGTAAATGTACTCTGAGATCTATCTGTGATGACATAAACAAAGGACATATATTTTGATTTCCATAATAATTTCTTTTTGAATTTTTTCAGACTCAGGACTCTATTTGAATTTTGGATGCTTGCTTTGTGGATTATTTAGACCAGAGGTTCTGAGATTTGTAAATCATTCTACGGTGTACAGGACAGAAACTCCTTCATCCCTGTCATGTTTCATTCACTTTTTTGGTTCAGTGGATTGATTTCCTTCTTAATTAAGACAAGAATGTTAGGGAGAAAGGTATGATGGAGAGATCCAGCAATAACTCCCCTTTGTCTTCAGAAAGACAGAGATCCCTCTCATTATTACTGCTTTATTATTTTAGCAATAATAATTGGTAGTCAGAGTAGTACTAATAAAAAATAACTGTAGCATGTTGAGAATGTCCTATGTGCCACCTGAATTATTTAATGTAATCATTATAGATACCCAAAGAAGTAGGATTTATTATCAGCATTTGGTAGGTAAAGAAATTGAGGTTAATTGTGTTGAAGAAATCTTGAGTCAGATGGCTGGTAAGTGACAGAGCTAAGGTTTGAACCCGGGATTGGCCCTTTCCCATCTCATATCCCCAACTTCACTGTATCTATTTAAAAGCTTGTTCTTCAATCATGTTCAAATAAAATAATGTCTTTTTTAAGGGTACTTTTTTTATTTTCAAGGGATGTAACTTGCATTCTGTCATAAATGTATGCTGAAGCAGAGTTAAAGAACTGTCACCAAGTCTCAGTGTGGTCCTGCCTAGAGGAGGAAGTAACTATATGGTTTCTTTTTTCTGTCCATTGTAAGTATTTCTTCTTTCTACTAGCCTGGATATGCATTGGTTTGTTCCACAGGCCCCACTCTTCTGACCCTCAGTGAGCAACAAGGGACACAACTTCCTCTGGTGTTCCTAGGTGCTGGCACAAAACATTTATGCATATTGACTTTAGGGCGCCAGGGTAGCTCAGTCAGTTAAGCAACTGCCTTTGGTTCAGGTGATGATCTCTGGGTCCTGGGATCGAGCCCCACTGTTGGGCTCCCTGTTTAGTAGGGAGTCTGCTTCTCCCTTCTCCTCTGCCCTTCCCTCTGCTTGTGCTCTCTCTGTTTCTCTCTCAAATAAACAAGGAAAATCTTAAAAAAATAAACATACTGACTATGTATTTGCCCCCTCCAAACACGAATATAGATACTTTTGTCTTCTTATTCCTTCTGTTTCCCTTTAGAGATGCCTTATAAAAAGAGTAGTAAAGGCCCCGGGCTGAATCGACTTAAGCTTGTGCAGCCCTGAACTATTGGGATCACTCTTGCCCTGAATGAGGAGTTCATTGTCCTCAAAGACATTATGTTAAAGCCCTTAACTGTGAACTCTCAGTCAAGATGCTAGACTTGCCAGTTAGTTACACAGAAACTATTCTGTCCAGGCTGGAATGTGGCAGTTTCAACAGGGGAACTTTGATCCCCAAGATAAAGTGGGTACAGACACTAGTGCACTGTTGCCATTTTACCACAGTTTTAATTTGTATAGTTTTTTTTTTTTTTTTCTCAGCTTAATCTAAATGTCTTAAACCTGTGCCTAGTGAGTGGCTGGATGACATAAATCAATGAGCATTTTATTAGAAAATCTTTAAGAAGAGTCAATGTGGCTCATTCTCCAAGACCCCCTAATTAAGAATTGCAGTGATATTTAGTTATGTCAATTAGGTTTCTTTTAGAGCCTGTGCCAGACTTTAATCTCTGGGTTTGATATTTATGTGGTGGTTTATTTAATCTTTTAACCATGTCAGAATTATCTTACCCAGCTCTAAGGTGGCAGTTACAATAATAACAGCTCTTATTTATTAAGCACTTACGGTATGCCAAGGCACTGCAATAAGTGCCTTGGATAGCACGTCATATTGAACTCTCACAAGTACGTCACGTGGACGCCATCACTGTCATCATCATCGTCTTCTCATTGGAAACCAAAATACTCAGGCAGAGAGAGGTTCATTCATGTCCTAGGTTTGCACAGTGGTGGGTAAGAGCAGGAACAGCGGTTTGAACCTGAGTATTCAGATTATGGAGCCCCACACGAGGACCTCCCCTGGCTGCTTGGCTCCATTAGTCCTGTGGTTTTGGGCAAATCAACCCACCTTCAGGAACTTGTTTTCTGATCTATTAAGAGAGCAAATACTCTTGCCTACTTGATCAGGGTATCAAGAAGACCAAATAAAAGCACATGAGAAAAGCTGTGCACACTTTTAAGAAATATGCAAATAAATGAGATTATTTTACGGACATTAGCACGTTCTAAAGATCATGTTTCTATGAATAATCTCATAAGAAACCACATCACTTATGGGTTGGACCTCTGCAGAGTGGGCCACCATGTATAGTAAAACATTATTGTGATTTTCACATTTATATTGTTGCTGGTGGTACAAATAATTTTGTATTTTAGAGAAAAGTCAATGAGGACAATACTGAATTTTATTTCAGAGTAGCATGCTTAAATGATATTTACTCTTGATGTCCTCTTGATGCCTTTTGGAACCACTTTGGTGGGGAAGGAGAAGATTGGCAATTATAAAAAGAAAAGGAATGGATGTAATAGGTCTGTCTGCAGCCAATGAAATGAGATAAATAGTTGGATAATTATTGCAGAAATGTTATCAGTGTAAGTAGATGGTTTAAGTATCTAAGCTTTACCCCCAAATAATGTAATCTAAACCCAATGTGTACAGTAGCAGAAGTTTTAATACTGAATCCAATCTCCTCAATTCTTCTTTTCCCCTGAGTAGATACAGCTGCAAAATAGAATATTTTTAGAATGAACACTTACTACAAAACGTTTCTTCTAAAATTTGCATTGGGCTTTTTAAAATATAATGAGTTTTTTTTATAAGTACAGATATCTGACCCATACAGCATGTATTTTATATCCCTTTGAGTATTTATGTACATGTCATTTGGTAGTTTTTGTGTTTACTAAATTCATTTCCCTAAAAAGACAGGTGTGGAGTGTTTGCCTGCATGCACGCATGTACATCTGAACGTGTGAAACACAGCTTAGGGATTACAACAGTTTAGTCAAGGTCATAAGTGACCTGACGTGCCCTTGAGCATGCTGTTTATAATTGCTGTGGTTAGTTTTCCTTCTCACTGTTTTTACCTATAATGTCAAAACACAATTATATGGAGTTGGTATGTTCACTAATAGCAGTTTATCTCTGCATGGTTTATAGACAGAGTCAAAAGCCAACAACTATAATTACATCCATGTTTCTAACTTAGCAGTGAGCTAGACAAGTGTGGTTGAAGTATGCCGTGGGTATAGTGCAGCCAGTAGGAATTATAGGGTAAAGTCATTGCTTTGCATTCTTTTGGTTTTACAATAATTGTTACTTTAATTTTGTTTTCTGGATTTTACCACTGTCTGTTGTGTTTATATGACCACATAAAGAGTGGTTGAGTTACGTGTCTCTCCACTCTATTTTTCTTCTGTTTGCCTCCCTCTATAAATGTACTGGTTCTCCTTTCACTTTTCTTCTGACTCAGCAGACAGTACATTACAGTTAATAGTTTTCTGAAGCGGCCTGATATTCATGCTCTATGGAACCCATAAGACTTCTACTATTTGCATTATATGTTTAATTGGATAATTATGGGAACCATGTTGAACTGTTAACAACTGTCAAGCCTTTGATTAATCTTTTGAATGTTCATTGGCATGGTTCAAGTTAGCAGCCAGACTTGTTGTTGTTTTGTTTTGTTTTTGTTGCTGTTCTCGTGATTGTTTGAGAGGTGAAAATGATTTCTCTAGGAAAATATATGTAATCTCTCGTTTGGGCTCACTTTATGTGTAATGGCAAAGAAAAGCAGTACAGTTTGTGAATCGCCATAATTGGTTTTGCATAGGAAATATTGCAGTGTAATAAATCTCCAGAAAAATATAAGAAAGCCTTATGTTTTTAATGATCTCAATGATATAAAATAGAAAAGAGAATCTTTACTTTTGAAATAGTATTGATTTGAACCCATTGTTTGAAAGAGGTAACGGAAAGGGAGCTACCATACACAAGAAGAATATTTGGTATTTAACTGTGGAACCAGGACTGAATTATGTAGACAATTGTTCTTTTACCTGTGTGTGTTCAGTTCATATGGGTCTTATGTGACTGAAATGAACATCGGAATTAGTATGGCAGACAATTCTATTCAAATGTAAATAACTCTCGGCACTCTTAAAATTTTTTGTTTCCTTTTTGCTTTAAGTTCATGTTAGTATGCTTGTGGGACAATAACATACTTGCTTTTCCTTTAGTAATTGGCTTATATTTATTGTATTTGACCTGACGATTACAGTTTTGGGTTTGTGTGCTTGTATTTTGGCATTGGATAGAGAAAACAGGTCAGGTGCGTAGCGGAATAGTTAGAATGAATGAATGAATGAATGAATACTTACAAACATATCTTAAAAAGTTTGTGAATAAAGACAGGGACTTCATATCGAATTTGATTGCTCTCTGTATTTTCTCTGTATATGCTGCAACTCAATTTTATTAGAATATTAGAATGTTTCCTGAGAAATACCAGACTTCTTTCTATGTCATAAATTTCAGAGTATGACTTTGATAATACTATATTTTTGAGATCCAGGCTTCCAAAGATTTTATTTATTTATTTATTTATTTATTTATTTATTTATTTATTTATTTGAGAGAGAGAGCGAGAGAGAGCATGAGCTCGAGCAGGGAGAGAGAAAGAGGGAGAGGGAGAGAGAGAATCCTAAATATGCTCCATCCTCAATGCAGAGCTCGACATGGAGCTCCATATCCCGACTCTGAGATCACAACCTGAGCCAAAACCCAAGCGTCTGATCTCAACAGACTGAACCACCTGAGTGTGCCTGAGATCCAGGCTTTTTAGGTATTATTTTTTAGTTATACAAGTTATGCTTAAGTAGTTTCTCCTTGCAAAGCTAAATTATGCTAAAATTCCTCCTAGCCAATTTCTGCTCCTCCTCTGAGGAAACCACTGTTATCTGTTGGGTCTGTAACCCTACCAACTGTCTGCTGTACCTCAGGAGACATTTTCTTTTTGTTTTGCTATTTATTGAAGAGATTGTTCCGTTGTTCACAAAGGCGTTGCATCCTCCAAGGAAACACGGACACCTCTGCTGTGCCTACGCTGAGCTGGATTCTGGGTCCCACCTTTGCTAACAGGGCCTGGTGTGGGAATGGCAGTCTTTGTGAACTGGTTGCTATGGGAGGAGACTAGCCAGTGAGGTGCCTCATTCCTTGAAGGCGTGTCATAAAATGAGATCTGAGCCCAGGAGCATTGATCTTGTGGGAAATCCTGTCTTGCATCTAGTTTTAAAGAAATAAAGTGGGGGTGCAAGAATAGGGAAGATTGAAGTATTAAAGTTAGAGTGGGTTTGACAGAGGCAGTGGCATCTGAGAAAGCTTGAAGGAGGTGGGTGAGTATTGGCAGGCTGCTAAACACATGCGTGCGCGTGTGTATGCCCATAGCTACATACTGAGCTTTTCTTTACATCAACCCTGTGAGGCAAGCTCTGTTATTCTCTCCTTTTTACATGTGGGGAAACCGAGGAACTGAAAGGTTCAATAATCTGCCCGAGGTCACATAATTAGTAAGTGATGGAATGAGAATTTGGACATAGGCAGTTTTGTTAAACTATTATTTCAGGTCAGCTCTTTAACTGGCTTAGTGAAGCTCATCGAGGATAGGAATAACCTCTTGAGCCGACTTTGAACTGAACTTAGGTATACAGGACTCAGATTAATTTTCTCTTCCTGGGAAATAAAATATTGGGTTCTACCTGTCATTTCCAAAGTGTGTTGTTTTGAAGCACCATCTTAGATCAAGTTAATAGGGTTGGAATGGGCACTTAAGCTGCCAGCAAAGCAATCCTGCTACTTATGTTGAAAGTGTATTTTGGTGCTTTAGTCAAATGCACAAAAGATGTGGGGGAGGAAGGATTGTTTTAGATGAGGAATATACAAAAGGAATCTGAACTCCATTCTCACCTCTTGGGTTTAGATTATTTTTATAAGACCATTGTTTACAGTTAGGAGCTTTATGGTAATTGTACTTCCATTGAGGTTCAAGATGGCTCTTCAGCCAGCTCATAATAGGATAATGAAGTGGAGAGGAAGAATATGAAAGGAGCGTGTAGAAGGAGCAAATTCACCCTGCAGTACATGTGTGGCCCATAAATATTCATCTAAGAAAATTTCTTAGGTGCATTGAGTTGTAGATGAGCAACTTACATCAAACTACATTTATATTTTGTTCACCAAAGTAGGTTATTTCAATCCCTGCTGCTTCAAAAACTTCTCTTTCCTTGGTGTCCTTGAAGCCCTTGGACCTGCCTTCTCTCTGGAGACAATCTGATCACTGTTAGCCTTAACCTCCCTTTACTTGGGTTTTCAATAAACTCCTAATCTTAGCAGTTGAGTCTTTGGTAAAATGGTTGTGAGAAAGGAAATGGAAAAGTTGATACAACCTCGAGAATGTATTAATATTGAAAATAGGATTCATGGTTTTAGGCATGATATGCTTTGTTCATCATGGTGATCAGGAGATATGACTTTCTTATGTTATCGTGGAAGAAGTAAGGGCCATGATGGGAAGACCTGGCTTCCGTTTTTGGTTTCATTATCAGACTTAAAGCTTCAGTTTCACCATCTGTAAAATGGTGCTAGTATTAACATTCCAGAGGATTAATTTCAACAGTGTTTGTGAAAGAGCTTTGTAAACTGTTGATTGCTCTTCCCCTCCCCACACACACGTGTGTATGTGTGAATATATAGAAATGTTTAGAATTCCTTTTCTCTCTCCTCTGCACTCAAATGAAAAATTCTTAAGGACACGAAATCTTACTTATTCTTAACACCTTGCTCAACACATAGTAGTGATAATATTTTTATATTGAACTGGTTTTGGATTTTTAGATTATCTTAGATGTTTTACTGAAAATCTCCTGAAGTTGATTAATATATATTTTTTCTCCATGTGCCTACAGTTTTAAGCAGACAAGAGTTCTATCGCTAGAAGATACAAGGGACAGATGACATTGTTCACCTCATGCTTTAACTAGAAATAGTTTTGCTCAGTCCTAGTTTTTTATTTCCTCTAAAGAAAGTCACCACTTATGAATCACGCTGGGGTGAAAGGTCTGAATTCCATACTACCTAGTCCAGACATGACACGTTAGTAATGCTGCTATCAGGGTCCTGCCCCAACCCCTAGCCCACCTTTGTTTTTCCTGTTTTGCTCATGTTCTAGGTTATGCTCACTCCGAACCTCACATCTTTTCTTCTCTTGGCCATTGAGACAACCAGAGGGGATACATTGGTCCTCCTTTTCTATAGTGGTGTTTGTTGATTTCCACATATGTTTCAGACCATTGGACTGTCGAATTTTGGAGATCCAAAATAAGACTTCGATTGAACATATGTATCTTGTTAGCAATGTTATGACAAATAGCAGCAGCTGTATAAACTAGTCTTTCTGTAGTTTCACACAGGGGACTCCATTAACAATGGACCACTCTGTCAGCATTTAATCCTTTTTACCTCTTGGTTCCTGTGAACTTTTCTACTGGACATCAGGATTATTCTGACCTGCAAACCGAAGAAATGTCAGATACTACCAGTCGGCTGAATTCCCCCTTGGTACTCTCGAAGGCGATCTGGAGAAAGGCTAGCAGTGATCATGATTACTTTATTGGTCCTAATTAGAAAGATATACAGGCCATCAGAATGGCTGGGACAGAATTTGGGATTAGCTTGGCTTTGGAATTGTTTCTCAATTTAGCACCAGAGTTCATGGTCTCAAAAACTGACCTCTGAAGTTTGGAGTGACTGTGGTATGAAGCAAGGCAGCAAGGGCATAGTTTTCTCCCAGAAACAGTCACAGTGGACAGACTCATCTTTGTGAGCACTTTGTCACATACAAGTCTACTGTGTCTGATAGTTTCAAGACGTAAGAAGCACAGAAATCTGAAGTGACCTTTTACCTCTTTAGGTAATTCCTATCTTTATTTTTTTGTCAGAAAAAAAAAAGGCACACTGCATGTTCAAGTACAATGGGGAACTTGGAAAAAGCAGAGTTAGAGCCTTAGAATAACAATGAACAAAAGTTCAGGTTCCAGTTTAAATATACTTGACATTTGAACCCCTTGTTTGAAGCCCTTGCTTTGGGTCTTTCTTCAGAGGACATCTGAAATTCCTCTGGCTTCCAATCTATGGCAAGTGAACAAGAATGGATGACAAAGGGATATAAAGATAGAGCTCAAACAAGTTGTTGTTAATTCTTTCTTTCACCTAAGAGGGCTAATGAAAAGCTAAAATTACCAAATTCAGACTAGACCATTGTCGCTACTTGCCAAATAGTACGTGCTTGTGCGTCTGTCTAATCCATATTTGAAAGCCACAAACAGAAGCACATAATTTGGCAAAACACCAAAAACATGCCTCGGCACACTTCTGGAGATTCTTCCAAATGACTTATTGATTCAAAAATTTTAGAGTGTGTGTGTGTGTGTATGTATGTGTGTGTGCACGTGTGCGCCTGCGTACACGCATGTGTGCACATTCATATTGCCTGGAGATGCTTAAAATAAATTCTGCCAGCAAACCATATGTATTACCGTTGCTTTGTGGGGGGCTGATTTGTGAATTATCTTTTAAAATTCTGAATTGTAGAAAACAAAAAAGCTGTTTATGGACAGTTACTTTCTCTTTTATTTTCAAGTACAGACTTGTTACTTAAAAATATTCCTCCAAATGCAACATATATTTACACCAGTCTTTGCTTTGGAAAGTTAAAGGATCCTGTTTGTTTTTAAAATGTGTTTTGAGGTTTTGATTTTTTTCTAACTGGTAGGTCAGGAAGAGTAACTCAATACAAGAAAAAATTCTTTGTAGCACCATAAAGAAATTTCCTAAGTTGATAATTTATTCTTTTCTGAGGTTTTTACAAAAGTATTTTTCTTTTGCCAGGTTTCTGCCTGGTATAGGTACTTAAAAAAAAAGCATATAATTTGAATCCAATTCAGAATACATGAAGATATTTAGAAGGTAACTACATGAGGTTGTATTAACAAGACAGAAGTGGAGGACAGTCTCTAAGAAATCTTTGGTGTGGTCCCCTTTCCCTTGCATGAATATTTTTATGTCAGGTGTTTTTACGTGTAGTATTTTGTTTAAACATTCCAGCTTCCTTTATAAGATAGGTACTATTATTCCTCATATAAAGATGAGGAAATCAGAGCTCAAAGAATTTAAATAAGCTGCTCAAGGTCATCCAGCTAGGAAGTGGCAAAGGCAGGATTAATCCAAAGCCTGTCTGACTCCACAGATAATGCCCTGGACACTGTACCTTCCAGCTTTCTCTGAGGGAGGTAAATATTACAAATCCACACCTTTTGGAGTCATTCATCTCTCCTCCATTCCTTGAATTGCAAGCACTACTGCTCTGAAGGTAATTGTATGTAGATTATGTTAATGTGTTTCCTTATTAAGGGTTTTTTAAAGGAGTTTAAATTATACTTTGTATTTGTAAATTACTTAGCACTTTTGTCTTTTGTTTACAGTATCTTACTTTGTATGTATCCTATTTGAGTGAGATATTATTCCCATTTTACAGCTGAGAACCATTAAGTAATTCACCCAATGGCACGAGTGGGCGTTTGGGGGGTGGAGGGTGTGTAAGTATAGCATTCTTCCCCTGCTATTTTTTCCATTGCATTTCAAATGCATTAGACCGAAGGAAAATCTGTGCTTGGCTTCCACCTCATATTTACAAATTGAATATGGGAAACACAGAACTTTTTGGCTTGATTTTTTTTTTTTTTTAATGGACCTGCAGTACCTAACCATGTATGTATGTCTTTTGAGCATCTTCTCACATTATAGCTGTAAACTGTTAATTGGTCAAGCTATTGTATTTACGTTTGAGACATGCTTCAGTTTTGGCTATGAGTGAGATTTTTTTTTTCTTCCTAGTTTCCAGGAAGTTTGTGTATAGTAGTGGGGATTTCAACATCAGCAACTTTTAGTCCCTTGGTTTCTTTAGGCTTAGTAGGATTACATAGATTAAGATGACTGAATTCACATAAATGTAAAAAACCAAAAAGGAGATGAGGAAAGGTGGGAAAGGAGTTAGTTCTCTCACTGCTTTGTCTATTTGTAGTTCTCTTTGAAAACAGTCCCAGCAATGTGGTCCTCCCCCCGTCCTCCTTCCTTCATTTTGCATTGGGTCTTTGATAGGCAATGTAGGATAGTATCACACTCCTGCCCCTTCAGGTAAATAAGCATAACGAGGAAATGAAGATGCTCAGGACTAAGCACCCCGAGTCCCCCGGCGAGTCCCCGGCGTGTAATAGGGTTTTTACTTGTATATGCTTGCCACTGTATTCTTCAAGGTGTCAAGTGATGGTGAATGGAGTGACTCAGGAGGTAGTCATGAGAGTCTCCCTGGCCAAGCAGTTTCCTCACCGTGGATCCACGTACTTTCTCCTCACTGTTTACTCCAACTGCACTAATATCCCTCTATTATTTCTTGTGCTGTGACTTTGAGATTGACAATTGCCGAAACCTCAAAATCATTATGAATTCAAGTGTGTTCAGTGATTAGAGGACATGAATGTTGGCTGGTGAAGAGGTTGACAGGAGATAACCATAAAAGTAATGAACTCTGGATTACTCATCTAAATATGTGACACAGATGAAGAATTTGCAGCGCTTGGTGCATGCAGGGAGGCAAGTTTGGCCCAGCCCACATAGAACTCCCATCAGAAAGATCAACAGCAAGATTCTGCCTTGCAAACTGAGGCCCATTAGATAAGATGGAGGCATGGACAAATTAGGAACGTTTCGAAATGGTTCACCCTCTGGATTTTATCATGGATTTTATCAGATTAATGGTCTGGGACAGTTAATTTGACTTTCTCATGGAATAAATCAACTAAAAAACAAAAATTCCCGATATATTTGATGGCTAAACAATGTTTCTGAAAGTTAGCCACCTTAGTACAGTTGATTTGACTTTCTCAAGAAATCAGTTAATTTAGTTAAAAAGCAAATGGAAGTCCATCACCTCTTGTCTGGTGCTTAAACAGTATTTCCAAAAGATTACTATCCTTCAGCATGCTAGCAGAGTGGAGGAGGCCCCATTTTTTTAAAAAAGATAATGCTTCGTCTTTATTTGGTAAATTTTAGCCTATGTAGACTTAATTCTTGGGCCTCATATTGAATACTTGTTCTAGGGAAATGTGATCTCAGGAATGCTGGTGATTTGCTGTTTTAAAATGGTGCTATGCTTTAGGTTTCTGTTCAAATCTAAGATTTCAGAAGAGTCAGTAACTGCAAATAATCTAAAAGGGGAAGAGTAAAGAATGCTTCTAACTTCCCTTTGAAATGAATAGCTCTGCCAGAGCAGCAGCTATTAGAAAAACAAAAACGACCAAGAAAAGCTGCTCAGCTCAGCACACAGAGGTAAATTTACTTACATCAGACTGAAAAATGAGGGCTGGGCTTTGAAAAGACATCCCTTCTGACTAGAGGAAAGCTTGTGATTTTGGCATGGCTGCAGCCCTCCTAAGCCCCTGAGAAATTCTGAAAAACATTACAGAAGACTGTCCTTAATATTAATGGATGTCTTCCTCTGTGTGTGTGTGTGTGTGTGTGTGTGTGTGTAGGGAAGAAGACTGCCAGAGAAAGACCAAGAGAGGGAAAAGAATACTTAGGATGAAGAACTACCAGTGGAAATGTCGAATTGTCTAATTTCTGGACAGTAATTTGCAACTATTGCTTTCTATTCTTTACCGAATTAGAGTATTTGTCAGGATGAGATTTAGAGGAACACTTGCCATGAGGCACTTCAAGCTAGCCTTGCAGTATCACGGCCCTCTTCACAAGCTCTTCCTAAAATACTTTGTAGATAACGTGGCTCACTGATAGGATCTCAGATCATGGCCTTATCTCTTATATGACATCAGAGGTGAAAAAAAGACTGTTTCCCTGGGGCTGATTGTGGTGAGTGTCACATTATGTTGTACTATAGTGAACAGTTTCAGGGGCACCAGAAGCATGCAGCTCTGCCTCTTGGGAGGGGACTTTTCCTTTGCAGCTCAGCTTCAGGAAACGTGAACATTTGTGTTTTCAAGACCACATACCATTGGGAAGGAAGTAGGGGTGGAGATTCGTGCTGAGATTAAGTGGCTACGAGAATCTCTGTACTGTGTATGATCTGGGAACTGCTGGATTTTATGTAGCCCTCTTTCTGGCATGCCTTTAGAATTTTCAAAGTCAGGCCGACAGTGATACTGATACTTGCTAAAGATATTTTTCACAAAATACTGTATTGACTTTTCAGGCTTGGACAGACTTCTGTATACCGACTAGTGTGGCTATAACTCGTTTGTGTGTGTGTGTGTGTGTGTGTGTGTGTGTGTGTGTGTTTCAGGAGATGTAGACGAAAATCGGCTGCTAGATAGTCCACGGTCGTACTTTGGGATACATAACTGTTACCTATCATGGTAAAGGAATTTAATAATTGTGGGAACCAGTTGTTAAAAAACAACTCGGAAGTTATTTTCAGAAGGGAGGCTTTAACTCTTCAGAGCCAGGTCGATCACTCCACCTTGGGCACTGGTGCATTTACCTTAAGAGATGCATGGCCTACTCCAGTTTGACATGTGGAGGGTTACGCAGATAATAAACAGAGAACCTGAGTTTCTTTTCAGGACTGACGATGTGGAAAAAACCAGAAAATTCACCCACTTAAAAAGAGTGCCTTGGTTTGCTGTGGAGTTGAAAACTGGGAACATGTTTTCCCAGACGTGCAAAAACTCTGTAGCATTGTTGGCTGGTTAATGAGTGATTTCCCTGGTCTGCGCTGGCTGTGCATGTTTTCTTGACTTAGGACTGACACTCTCAATATAATCTTAATTCATTTTTGGTCTAGGTTGGCTAAATCTTCTGATTTGGCAGAGTCGAGTGTCAGGATTGCCATGGTTATGTTTGCTCTGGATTTATATCTTAAGTTGAGGTTAAGTAACACATTTACATAAATCAACTCAGCACTAGACTGAAACAAAGTTGTTCTACTGAGAGAAAAAGTAATTGTATTGCTTCTGAGATTTGCTTTCATTTTATATGAAGGATTTATAAATACAACATGTCCTGTGTTAAAATGAACTCTTCTGTGGGTTTTGCTTCTGTAAAACAGAATGGAAAAAAATTTTACTTGGAAGAACTGGTTAGAGCTGTTACTATAATGGGATGGCTTTTCTGGAGGTAGAATATAAAATATAGAAGGCTAATGTCATTTAGCAAATACTAATATGCTTTAAAAGAAGGATTTGTGTTTTCTGATTGGCAACACAAGGACTCCAAAAGAATAAAAAAGTTTCTTCAATAATAAAGACATTGCAGAAGTGGAGAGAGACTTTACATTTATAGTTGCCAAATTTAAGTATCAGTGTTTTTAAAACAATAGTGATTTATAGTGATTCATGCAAATATCTTTTCAGAGATTTGTTTCTCTGAAAATAACGGCAGAGAAAAATGTGACTATATTGGATGGGTTATCATCTATTAATTCATCTTCTATTTTAAAAAGTTGAATTAAAAGTTACCTGCACTTATATCTAAAGCACAATAAAGAGAATATTTTATTCCCCCAAATTTGGGGATAAGCTCTTATAAATTATGTGTTATAGTTGCAAATTCCAGAAATATATGGAAAGAATAAGAGATTGGTAGCTACTTTAAGTTTAATGAAAACTTGCTACTTTAAATACCATGAAATATTAACAAAATAATACTGACTGAGATACAATATTAAATATTTGACTTTTAAATGTAAAACTTTCTAGGGCTACTGAACAGATTTTGCCTTGTAATCTTGCAAGTTTTAAATACTAAATAACTTATGTCAAGTTTTTATTTGTACCTTTAATGTATTTTTTTCCTAGACTGTTAATGGCATCCTTCTATACGTAGGGGAGAAAATCCTCTATCCTGAGTCTTTCTGAGTATATTTAGGATGGGCCAAATGACATGGGGTCGCCTTCATTATAGACAGCGGATTTTCCTCTGCAGGATGGCATTGTATGACGTTTTGGTTTGTTTAAAGAAATTATTATTGACTCCTTAAATGTTTTCCTTGAGGTTCCATATTCCCTGACTTGATCTCATTTTGCTCCATTTAGCAATAGTGTGGCTGGCCAACTGCTCATCCTTCTTCGTCAGTTCACTTGGAAAGCTAGGATCCATATTTCCAGTCTCTGAAAGGTGGAAGCATGTGTTTTGTCCAGCTGAGTCTCTTGGTCTGATTTTTTTTTTCCTGGTCCTAATACATGTTTATTCCTACATGTGACAAATCTGCAGTCGTGTTTTCTTTCTGAGTTATAATGACTCAGATGTCATAATTAATTTGATGAGCAGGTGGGGGTTATTAGCCTTGTGCTTCACTTGCTAATAGCCGCACAGTTTTTCTAAAGTACTCTTTCAACTAAGGAGGCATTTCTTCACATAGAATAAACAGTACAGCACAAAAGCCTCAGTTAGATAACTATCCGTGGGCTTGAAAAGCTGCCAAGCAGATGTTGTTATTGGAGCTGGCCCAGGCGAGATTGGGCAAGGCAGATGCTCGTGGGGAGGGGAGGGGGGAGGAGAAGGGGGAGGAGATGTAAGAGAGCAGAGGTTGTGGGGAGAGGGGGAGGTTCTACAGGACTCTGATGCTTTCTTTGCAGGGGCTGGGCCACATTTTGTTGGGGTGGGAGTTGTCTTCTCATGAGCCACCTCCATGGTCATGGCCTCTGGTTAGTCCCTTGAAATGTACATAAATGAGGATGGGGTGGGGGTGGAGGAGACCCTCTCTAAATATCCACATGGGAATGAATCTGAGTGTTCATCCAGCAGTCTGAGACTTCTGGTTTGCATTAGGGCGGCTGTGTGCAATTTTTGAAGGGCCTACGGAGACTCTGCTTCATACCTACCCACATATGTAATGGACATGACGGCCCTGACATTTACCAGAACTCATAGGTTCTGCTTTATTGCTATAAATTAGGTTGTGCAAATTTAAGACAAAATGCTGTTTTGTTTCCTGTCACCTCACTATATAATTTTTTTCCGAGCATTTTCCACTCTTTATTAGAATGTTGCAAAGAAACAGCATACTTTGAAAATTTAAAATCAATCTTGGAACATGTCAGATTTGTATGAGGTAAACATGTGGAGGGTTTAATCTAAACTGATCTTGTTTCTGTCCTCTGCCGTTTTTTTTTTTTTTTTTTTTTTTGGTGATCTAAGGCTTTTTAAAACTCATCTCTCACTCCCCTTCACTAGATTAAATTCTGTAATCTCATTTTTCTTTGAGCTGATCTCAAGCCAATGGTCTGGGGATTTTATAGCCAAGGGATAATTTTTGATAATGGGCTATTAAAACACTTGCAGCTCCTATCCTGTCTTTCAAATTAGTGTGTGCACAGATTGTCTTTCTGGGGAAAAAGTCTCTCCCTTGGCAATAAGCAACTGATTATGGGCCACAAGCAGCATAAAAGCTTCCTGTAATGGTTATACGAAAAACATAGGTAAATAATAAATGATAAATAACAATGGTAACTAACTATACAGTGGGAGCAGCAAGTCTGCCCAGGATTTTTGTTTTATCCTTTGGAGGAAAAGTCTTGTTTTCCCTTATTCAGACAGATTTAGTGTGTTCTGACAACAGGGTCATCTAACAGTTTCCTTAACGATAGAAGTACAGTGGCTTGAGACAGCTGTGTAAGGTCACGTAACTTTCATTGTTGTTTATAGTGTAGCTTATTAATAGGTTAAAATGAATAACTCATGGGACAGAGGTCAGGTAGCACCTGTATAAATAATGAATTTGCCCTCCCAAAATATGTAATGCAAAATTAATATACATAGCCTGCCACTTTGTTTTTTTATTCAGTTCAATTTCCTTTCTTTTCTTTGGTTTTGAGGCATGAGTAAAGTAAAAAATTATGAGTTCTGAGAAGGCAAACAAATTTGTTTCCTAATACTCTGTTTTCATGTGACTGAGATTTTGGTCGCATAATGAGAGCCAGTATCCTCTGACTACAGAAGATGTCTGATTTTATGTCTACATCGTTTTTCACAAGAAAAAATTTTAGACATACAAGCATATGAAACATAAAGTAACATAAAGCCACCAACTGTGAATCCGATGTGACGTGAATTGTGCTGGGGTTGGCATGAATGCTTTTCTTCTTCATGTGTAAAATGAGGCTTCAGACGTATCATATGTGTGAAATGCATTGCTGCAACGTGTGCAGATGGTAAGAACACATATGTCTCAATACCATTCTCCTAGCCTGTATGCTTTATCGCTCAATAGCCTGACAGATGCTTATAGACAAATTCATTCATTGCCATCTTTGCTGATTGGTAGTACTTTTGGAAATGATGTTGTAATTTGGCAAACTGAATCTTGGTGGGGGGGCAGTATGGAAAGTAATGAAGAAATGGTACAATTATAGTTCTGAACCTTCTTCAAATAAAAGGTTTTTGGTGTTCTGTTATGTTAAAAAAGAAGGAAAAAACTCTCAGGTCACATTTGATGCAGAATTTGAAAAATGCTTGTCTTTTTATCAGTGAAGGCAGATGAAAAAGCCCCTGCATCATTTTAAATATGCACAGAATGAGATACGGTATTATATGTGATGTCAGGTAAAATAAAAGGTCAGTCTGGATGCAGTCTATAAAACTTCTTAAATATAGTAGAGGACCTCATAGCATGAGTCATTGTTAGGAAAAAAATGAGCATTTGTATACTGGAACTTAAATAATTTTCCTACAACAGGAGAACTACATGCAATAATTACTAATAGAATGCTACTGGCAAATGAAGTGGGCACTAGCAACCTCTATTCCAGTAAATGATTGTGCTGTACCTGAGTTTTCAACTATGTAGAATTGAAGTCCAGAGCAACCACAGTCAGTGCCTCTTTAGGTCTTTAAATTATGCAGATATTTAATTCAATGAACATTTGTTTAGTGCCTGCTACATGCCTCGAAGTATGCTAAAGGTGGGAGGAAATACGAAGACCAATAATCCCAATGATCCCTCTTCCGTGAAGTTTATAATCTAATCTAGCAATGGAAACAAAGCTAACCACCTATGTCATATAAAACAGATGGTAGACAATGCCACACAAATAGCTAAAAAGTGTCATTGGTGTGCGCAAGAGGGGATTCAGTAATTCACAAGAAGTCAGTGAAGGCTGTGACTTGAGAAAAATGCTTGAAGGAGTACAGTTTCCTCGGACAGGAGTGTGAAGAATGGGGGTCCTGGAGGCTGGGAATAACATAAGAAAAGGTGCCATTGGGAATGGGTAGGGTGAGTGGGTGGTTGGGGGTCATGACCAATCAGAGGGAGGGGGAGTGGGCTTTAGCTTAGGTCAGAGTCGTGGGGAGAGTTGTAAGAGAGTAGGCTGACATGTTAGGGTAGCTGAAGTCTTCAGTTGCCATGATGCAGAGTTTCCAATGGGTAGCTCTTCAGGTGTTTTCAGTGGTTAGATCAGATTGTCTTTGAGAAGGCAACTCTGACATCAAAATGGAGGATAGATTAGAGAAGAGAGAAAATGGAGTCAGGGGAAGAAGTCATTTTAAGCCAAGCTTTAATATTTTTTAAAAAAGATTTTTATTTATTTATTTGAGAGAGAGATCATAGGCATAAATGACAGAGGGAGAGGGAGAAGCAGACTCCTTGCTGAGTAGGGAGTCCGATGTAGGGCTTTGTCCCAGGGTTGTGGTATCATGACCTGAGCCAAAGGCAGATGCTTAACTGACTGAGCTATCCAGGAATCCCCAAGCTTTTAAATTTTCAGGTAAAATATTATCTTTGTCTTCTCCATATGTGTGGGGTACAGTATATAAATATTTAGAGCAAAAACCATGGATGACATGCTTAGTCATTTCAATGATAAAAAAATTTAATTGAGCACCTGCTACATGCCAGTGACATTTCTAAAGGCTGCAGATATGGTAGTCTACAAGACAGACATGACCTCTGCCCTCAGGGAGCTTACCTTTTATTGGGGGAGAATGATCTATCAAACCAACAAATTAATAAGTAAGTGACTTCAGATTAGGGTACCTGCTATGAGGAAGCAAAGAGAATGATACAATACAAACATGTAAGTTAAATTGGAGGTTAGGTAGAGGGTCTTTGTTAGTTAAAGTTCTCTGGGAAAGCCTTTCTGTTGGAATGAAATATTAAAGAAAATAAGTAGCCTAATATCATAGTGGTTTTTTGTACTAATTTATGACTTCATTTATGAATATGGCCTTGGTTGAAAGTCCCCTTGAGGCATTTGTACTTACAGAGATAACCCCAGGGACAGGTTAACCATTCAGGATTATCAGAAAGCTATCTATAAGAAGCATTTCACGGTATTTCTGTATAGACTGCATTTGCAGAATCATGATTTAATCTTAGGTGACTTCACTGTAAATGAAATATTTAGGAAACATTTTATATGTAAAAGATCCATATATGGAAAACCTTTGCTTATTTTACAGAAAGACTACTTTTTCCTGTGATATGTTTCAGTGTCCCTTATTCAGCTCCCAGCAATCTATTTTTCTGAGAAATCTCTTCTAGGCAACAGATATGTTGGCGTGCCCCTTTCTATCCGATGATGTGAATTATGTAATCAATCTAATTTTCTCCTTTTCCCTGTGTGCTAGGGAGCTCAAAGCTCAAAATGTGTCTTCATTTGTCAGTTTTTCTCTATTTGGATTCTATAATAGTTGTATCTTTTATTTTGTGTCTGCCTTTGTCACTTGGATTTTGTGTTTTCATTAGTGGATTATTGCAGCTTTTAATTAAATGAAGTGTCCAGGCCTTATTTGTAATAAGATAAAAAAACAAAACAAAACAAAAAAAAACCAGTCTTCAGATTTGATGCTTAGGTTCCAACTGAGAACAGAAATGATGGGAATTCTGGAAGTACTGAGGAATGAGACCTTGAGGGTAGAAGGACATAAAGGGTGGGGAGAGGGCAGAGGTCTGATCCCCGTGGGTGAATCCTGAGGCTGTTGTACAAGAGAAAGAGCAGATCTGGAGCAGGATAAAGACTTGGATTTTAGACAAGCTGTTGGTCATGTGCCCTGCTAAAATGATGAACAGCCAATTAAGAAGAATGTTTAGGGCACAAGAGGAAGGTTATGATTGGGAATACAGATTCGAGCGTAATTGAGGACTTGGAATGGCACTGTCAGGGGAAGGATAGTTTCTGGAGAAGGGATGCAGATGATCCTTGAAGGATGTTTACAGTGAGTGTACTTGGGGAGAGGAACCCACATCTTCCAGCCCAGGACCTTTGTTTGTATACTGTAATCCAACCAAGACCCACATTCTTCATCTTTCAGCTGACTAGTTCTGATTCTGCCTTCTGGGCCCTTCTGAGACATCTTCTGTTGCAGTAAGTTGATCTCCCGTTGTCTGAGATAGTTGCTTGTCCTATGGGCTCTTACAGCCCCTTGTACTTCCCTATCAGGGGCTTACCACACCGCATTGGAATTGCTTATTTAGTGCTCCTTTTCCCACTACATTGCAAACTCATTAACACATGTATCTCCAGCATGTAGCTCAATGCCTGCCACATAGTTGTTGCTCAGTACACATGTGTTCAGTAAGTAAACTCTAGAAGGAGTCATCCTGAAAGTGAGAGGAATGCTGTCTCAGAGATGTTAAGAGAAGACAGATGACAGTCTTCAGAGAGGGACACTAGTCAATCCACACAGCGGTGTTCATTATACGGCTCCAGCCTTAGTCTGCTCAGACTGCTAAAACAAAACACCAGAGACTGAGTGGCTTAAACAACATAAATTTATTTCTCACACGTCTGAGGCTGAGAGGTCCACGATCAAGGTGTCAGCGAGGATGTTTCGTTCTGAGGCCTCTTCTTTTGGCTTTATAGGCTGCTTTTTTACCGTCTCCTCACTATGGCAGGAAGAGAGGAAGCAAGGTCTCTAATGTTTCTTCTCTTCTTAGAAGAACACCAATCCTATCGGATTAGGGCCCCACCCTTATCATCTCGTTTAATCCTATTTACCTCCATAGAGACCCTGTCTCCAAGTAGGATCCCTTGGGAAGTTGGGGCTTCAACCTATGAATTTTGATGTGTGTTGGGTAGGGTGGGTGCACAAACATAAAGTCCATAACATCTTTCTCGTAGCTAGGTACTATTTATGGTTTGTAGACAAATAGATGATAGATACTCCTAGTTGCAAGTATGATCTATTATGTACAATCCACAATGGGAAGCCTCTGCTGTACATTTGCTGTGGATACTGATCTAACGGGTGTTGCTGGGACCCAGATATACCTAGCCAAAATCAATCACTTCTGATTTGGTAATTCTTAAGATTGATCTTACAGAGCTACTTGTGTTGTCCACTAAATCTGCCTTTTTACTCGCATAACACAATTGACAATGACTGAATGTGCTTATTAGGCTCAGCTTGAAAAGGAATTTCATGAGGAGAAGGGTGTCAGGCACAAGAATGCACTAGGGAGGGAATTTATGGAACCTGATTTATTTTAAAATTAGATTAGATGATTATCTGCCTAGGTTGCTGTAGGTGTGGCTTTGCCTTAGGTGGAGGATAGCCCAGATTTCCTTTCAAGTTTCTTCTTGGCCCCAGCATTCTCTGACTGGAATTTTCAAATTTATATTTTCAGGATTGTTTGAAATTCTTCTCTAGCTCCTACAAATACAGTCTATTGGAAATAAGACAGATCCAGGAAAGCGTATCTACATAATGTTGTAAGAGAAGATGTAGCCGAACAGAACCTTTGGATAATTAATGAAAATGTTTGTCTTATTATATACTTGATAATCCTCAGATACATAAAAAGTCATCAGTGATCGTTTTTACTTTCCCAAAGAAACCATGGCAACGTGGTTGCTATTTTGTTCCTAAATGCTCTTAGGTGCATAGACAGTAGGGGTTCCTTTGGTCTCTCTATTTTTGATAGTATTTACACCTCTTTCAGTCACTTTCTTTATTCCGACAATATTATTTATTGGGTGTATACATTGAATTTTAAAAAGAAAAAATGGCCTAAGTATAGAAACAGCTTTTCCTGGATGAAAGGGTGGTTGTTGACAGGATGGGCAGAACAGGCAGGGGTGTGTAATGGATCACCTTTTCTAGAAGCAGAGAGGGAGGAAAAGAGCATTTGATTGTTTGCAATGTAACATATATCTAGTATTAGTGGGAATATCTACTTGCTTCTCTTTTTTGGTCAGTTTTAAGTGGGTACTTCTCATTTCTATAATGTTTTCTGGGAGGATTTGTTCCCACAGGCCGGAAGTCTGGGCTAGAGGCAAGACGTTTGGAGTTTGTCTCCTTTCTTCCTCTGTACGTTAACATAAATCAAAACAAAACTCTAATCCCTTTATTATATTTGACAACCATGGAGTATTGTTCTACCCTATGTCAGCAAAATCACTCCTTCTCACTTGAACTAAGAGTTTTTTTTTTGGATTGCCTTTTACCCTCCAGCATGTTTTGGGGAGTATAGACACGACACAGGAGCTATAATAGTTTCAGGGGGTGGGGGGAATGAGGAACGACCAGCCCTGAGCGTAAACCCTGGTATTTGGGTTCTTGATTATACCTTTACTTCCCTCCCTTTTATGCAACAGGCATATGTCTGGGGCTCCCATTCCCTCTTGCTGCTCCTAAGCCCTTCCGTCATGAATGTGGTAGCATAGGTCCATAATTGTTCTTCGCAATGAATACGTAACACAAATTCTTTGGGTGATTTGAGCTGTGAGTATGAGAAATCTGGGTAGCAAACCTGTGTGTGGTCACTTATATCCCTTTGTGCTCACCAGTGTTGAATTCCACGTGTGTTAGGGGTTGAGCCGGGCGATCAGGGAGGCTGCACCCCCTTTTCTTGGCATTTTGGGATGAGTTTATGTTTCTGTATTTTAAACACATAAACAAATACAGGTATAGAAAATGACTCAAAAATAAAGGCACGTGCCTTATTTTGTCAGAGCAATGAGGGAGAATGCGGACACTGGGAATTCTGGAAGTTTTTCTTCACGGGGAAGGACTAATGGCAACCATTTCTTCATGAACATTCCTGAGAGTTCGCAGCTTCTGTGAAACCAACCCCCCCCCCCCCCCCCCCGTGCCTTCAAGATGCTGTTGGAACGTGCACCTTTGAATAATACATTAAAGAAAAACAAAACACCTTGTTTTAACAGTAGTTTATTTAGAGGCTGTACAAATGACAAAATCATGTTCTAGGTTAAAACAAAAAGCCACAACAACCCGCCCTCTCAGTCCTTTTCTTTTGGGGGAAGCGGGCCAGATGTTTAAACAATATCGCGGGCCTTGTGCACGCCGCCGCACTCGGAGACCTTGGGAAAGAAATCATGTCTGCACCCCTAGTGGGTCACAGTTTAGACCCCTGACCTAGAAACCGTTTAAACAGATGTTTAGTTCAAGGGATTTATGTCGACATGGAACCTTTTTTTTTCCCTTTGCAAATGGCTGCCTTTAAAATTGGAACTTTTGACTAGAAGGACCAGAGAAGCAACTACATGTCACAACTTTCTAGTTTTCAAGTAGAAACTGTTCTGGTGCAACAGGAAGGAACCAAACAAAGAAACAAACAACCGCCCCATCAGCCCCTGCTGTCCCTGGGGAGGAACTTGGTTGCCCCCCCCTCAGGTCCGTGTATGGTGAGTGCAGACTTTTCAGTAGTAAGTGTTCACTAACCTCACAGAAGCCCTAGAGACTATGAACCGGCGTCAGTTGCGGCCCCCCTTCCCTTCTCCTTTCCAGCCTGCAAACCTCATTCTGCCCCTTCTCCCAGAAATGATTCCTCTCAACCTCGATCCTGGCGTGCGGGCTTCACTCGAGAGCTTGGGTCAGTCACGGCTGAAGCCTTGCATCATAGCTGCCTTTATGAAAGTGTTTATTTCATATCTGAAATGTTTTCATGTGCATTCGCTCTGCTTTGACTTGCAGAAGGAGAAAGAAAGTAGTTTTACTGGAGGCAAAACAGCCACCTGTGAAAACTAATTGCGTAGGTAGACGTTTGATGGTATCTCTGGGAGGGATCCAGCAGGAAGAAAGTAAATGTTCTAAATCTACAAGGAAATCACCTGTGTGCCAAGCTGACCCTCTTCAGCAAAGCCAGGATTGAAATATCCCATCAAATCGGTGGCCTGGGTTTAGGAGGCGGGGTGGGGAAGGCAGCAACAGTGAGGAGCCCCGTGTAAGAAGCTGCAGTGGATCTGGGTGAACCGTATAGGTGCGTGGAAATGACAAATGTGATCATTTCAACCAAACCTCCTCATTAAAGGCCAACATGTGATGTGAATGGTCCATAGTTGCTTTCAAACAAGTTTGGGATGTAGCTGCTTTTGAGGTCCCTTTTTCTCCCCCTTATCAGGTTTTCCTTTTCAGTCTCAAATTCTGCAGTCTTGACTCTTTTTTTTTTTTTTTTTTGGTTTCCTTTCCTTGATCGCACCAGTCTGGTATACCCAAGTGTTTCTTGCCATTTTAAAAGGCCAAGATGTCCTGTGGTAGAAAGGCAAGAATCACTGATGCAGGCTACCTTTTGTCACCATCTGTGTAGCTCCCTGAACTCGTCCACAAGTTCAGAAAGAGCAGGTTGACTGGGTAAGCATGTTGCCTCTGTCTGAACCTGATGCAGAAGGCAGATCTGTGAGTGGTCTTCCAGATGGCAGGATCTGATGTGTCCTGCAGAACTCTACATTTTTCTGGTCACTCTGTAGAAACCAGTTGTAGTCTCAGTACTAGATGTGCTTGACTAATACACCTACACCTTGCCTTAGTTGTACAGCCAAAGGTTTAACAGCATGTATGTGCATGCAGGCGACTTTCCTTATTGGCTGTTTTCCATGACTGTCTTCAAAATTCTAGAGAGGAGGGGAAAGTTCCTGATATTTGAAGTACCATGAGATTTTTAGGGAGATTTGGGGAAAAGTTAGATGATCCTTTCAGGAACTCAGTAAAAATAAATCTTTAGAAAGTGACAAAGGGGTTTTACAAAAGCTCCATAAACTAAAGAGCAGGAATTAAAAGGACACTTACATGACTTTAAAAGGAAGCATTTGGGGGGAAAACTTTGGACAATTTTTACTTTTTTTTTAATAGAGCATACAAGCAGGGAGGGGCAGAGGGAGAGGAAGCTAGAGAATCTTAAGCAGGTTCCACGGCCAGTCCTGAGCCAGACACAGGGCTTGATCTCACAACCCGAGATCATGACTCGAGCCAAAAACCAAAAGTCGGATGCTTAACCAGCTGAGCCACCTAGGCACCCCTGGACATATTTCTTAATGTTCAGGGTGATCTGAAGCCAGTGCTCAGATGGGCTGTGGTGTATCATACAAGGCTGAACCACCCCAAAGAGCTGTGCATTAGGATACCAGAGGGTTCTCTTGGAGGTACCATTGCATTAGAGGTTTTCACCATCTGGAAGATAACTAGATCCCTATCTCTGACTTCCGTGGGGCCTCACTTATCTCAATGTACTTTGGCTCCTCCCTCCTTCCCTTTTCTTTTTATGGCAGTATCTTATAGGTTCTCTCAGAATGCAGTGGTTCTACCCTGCACCTGTTAAGGAGAGCACTCCTTCCAGAGCTTCCTATTTCAAACTGCCAGCAGAGACTGCTCTTAAGAAGCTAAGCTCAAACCATTGTGGATCTATCACAATGCTCTGTTGGAGGTTGTCTACTTCTCACATTCAACCCCCGTCCACTAAAATATTTGATTTTCATCAATACCATTCAGACTGAAGACCTTTCCAACTACTGTTGGCACTAATGTCACAGTGTCCCTGAGCCGTTCTTACCAGAGCCTAAGCTGATGGGTCCCCACTTGTGTGAGAAATTTCTAATCCATCGTACATAAAATAGAACTTGACTCAAGTGCCACCCACAGTCACTTCCTATGTATTTCCAAGATGCATAGGCACTTAGGCCATATGTATATGTGTATATATATATATATATATAATATATATATATTATATATATATGTATGTTGGCCTTTGACATGTATGAGACATTTATCCAAGGATGATCGTGAGTTTCTAAACTTACAGGTAACCTTTTGGAATATAATTTCCTCCCCAGGTATTTGTATTTGGGCAAGAACCACCGCATACAAAGACTTCTTAACATTCTCTTTGCTTATGTCACCAGCATAGGCAATTGGCTTTTCTTCCAGTAACCTTTTATTTTTTAAACAAAGAAACAATGTTATCACTTCATAAACTTTATAACAATGAATAAAGAGAGAGAACAACAAATTCACTGTGAGATGCAGCTGTTGAATAGATGGCCAGGTTAATGAAATACCAAAGTGGTTCTCTCCAGCCTTGCATTCCTGTGACTTAGATTTGTTCTTAGCAAAACTACAAATCTGATTATAGAACTCTCCCTCCACCTTTATAGAACATATTATTATTTCATGGACCCTAGAAAATGGTTTAGGGAAATGCCTGTGTTCCATATGAACCCAAATGAAGGCAGATGCTCAGAAGAAGGTACAGTCGGAAGAGCCATCCACAAGTAACTGTGGTTAGTCCTGGGGCTCAGTGTCAAGCTGAGCAAGTGCGTGTTTGTGTGAATGTATATGTGTACAGATGCATTTATGTCTATTATCTTTGTAATATTTCCACATGACCTGCTTTATTTATTTATTTTTTTTAAATTTTTTTAAATTTTTATTTATTTATGATAGTCACAGAGAGAGAGAGAGAGGCAGAGACACAGGCAGAGGGAGAAGCAGGCTCCATGCACCGGGAGCCCGACGTGGGATTCGATCCCGGGTCTCCAGGACCATGCCCTGGGCCAAAGGCAGGCACCAAACCACTGCGCCACCCAGGGATCCCCATGACCTGCTTTAAAATGGAATAGTATCCATACTAACCTGACTTATGAAGCCATCATGCAAACTTTTTTGAAAAAGTATTTTGGAAATGATGGTGTAATAGAAAAGTTAAAAATAGAAAAGATAAACAATATCTGGTAGCACTCTTTCTCAAAGTAGTTTCCTAGTTCATCCTGAACGTCCAGTAAAATCTCATTTGGAATGGTTTCCATCATAAGGTATCCATGGGGAAATAAAACATACATTGCTGGTAGCATCAGCAGGAAGAGAATTCACAGGGCAAATGGCAGTGAAACCTCATCAGTCTTCATCCAAGATGTATGGGCTAATTTTATGCCACCTCCTTGTCCCATGGCAGAAGAGAGACCTGGCTTGGAGAGCAGATCTGGAAAGGCAGTGCAGGGCCACGTGCCCCAGATGTGTAGAAATGTTCTTAGATGCATAGACAACATCCTGTTCTCACCCACCAGCAAAACTCTTTGACTGGAAGGGCTGAATTATTCAGCATAATCCTGAAAGCATTGTTCCCTTACTAATAAGCATCCAAGGTTAAACAGCCTGTTGGCTAAATTGCATGTTGGAATCAATTGCCCTGCTAGATCAGAGCATTTATAAAAGTAGTAGATCTGAATGGAAATTCTCAGTAATGATAAGCAGTACCTTTGCTTCCATTGAATTTATATTCTAAAATGAGTCATCAAAGAGGTTCTTTTACAGCTTACTACGTCCATAAAAGAACACTCAAGATGCTTGACAATAACAACGAGCTACTGACACTAAAAACATAAATGGGGGGAAGAAAGCCCACGCTGTTCAGACAGTTTAGTAAATCACATTATTTAAACAGAACCTAATTATGGGAGATACTGATAAAATGTTCTTTAAAAAAAAAACAAAACAAAACACCAAACTTGTCCCTTTTAAAAATCTTATCTTTCTTTAGCACTGCAACAAATAATTCTTCCCATGTGTATTAATAAATTCAAAGACAAAGATACCATAGAAAGTGTGCTTGTAGTCCTCATCTCTGGAGTTGTCTCTTTATTACTCAAAGGTTTTTGAGGCTTTATTTGTTCATTCGGCATCAAACGAGGATTGAGGAGGCTGGTTTTTGCTGGCGCTGGGGAATTCATGGCTTGAGTCTCACCGAATTTTGTAGCTGTATAGTAGCTGGAACAAGGCATGGCAGTCCCCAGTGTTCCCCCTTTCTGGGACTGTATTCAGTTAAATATGCAGTATTACCTCATTTCATATTGACAATAACCTCGCTTTTATCCCTGTTTTACTGGTGAGGAAACCGGGGCTGTGTGTTGAACTGACTTGCCCAAGGCCAGTCAAATCATCGGTGTACAAGTCAGGTTTAGAACCAGGGCCATCTGGCTTTGGAGCCCTTACTGCTAAACCATGAGGCACCACTACCTAATCTTTAGAAGTGTCTGATTCCTTGTCACTAGTTAAATTGGGCCCTTCCTCGAGATGCACCAGCTGCTAGGCCACGGAAAGGCAGCTTGACCTTGCAGCTCTGTTCATTTCTGATGTGAGAACTGAGATAGTGGCAAAACCAGGTCAAATCAAGCCATGGAGGCTTAGCTCCTGGTGCTGTTTGGAGGGTATGGGGGTCGGGAAAGCCAACAGCCTGAGCATGCTGAGCTATCTCCGCAGGGTTTGCAGTGGGCCTCTGGTGCAGTGCTGGAGGGAATCACCCCCCACCCCGGTCCCTCTCACCCTTCTCACCCAATTCGTCTTGTCACCTTGGGTCCAATTTCACGAGCTCATGGTGATTAAGTAACCACAGTTCTCATGGTTTTGCAACTGGCCGCCAAACAGGCTAGAGTTTCTAAAATATTTTAATGGTATGAATATTCTCTTTCTTTTTGGAAGTTAGAGGACTGGAGGCAGGAATAGAAATATTATATTTCATGGCCCTTCCTTTCTTTCTCTTTCTCTGTATCTTTCTCTTAGTTTTTCCCTTTTTCCTGATTTTTCTTCTATCACATTCTTTTTATATCAGTGTGTGGACTAAACGGAAGAATTCTTTCTTTCTTTCTTTCTTTCTTTCTTTCTTTCTTTCTTTCTTTCTTTCTTCCTTCCTTCCTTCCTTCCTTCCTTCCTTCCTTCCTTCCTTCCTTCCTTCCTTCTTTCTTTCTTTCTTTCTTTCTTTCTTTCTTTCTTTCTTTCTTCTTTCTTTCTTCTTTCTTTCTTTCTAAGGAGGAGACCTTGTTCAGTTAAAATTTTTAAGGCCAATTTATTTCTAAAATACAGAATGGGCATATAGTTAATAAACTTTTTTCTTGGTCACATTTTCCCCTCTGTGACTGCATTTGGATTTGAGGTGAAAAATGAAAGTTGAGTAATTAAGGCAAAAAAATCAGTAAGACTTTATTACCTTTAATTCAACCTCTTGAGTTCGATGGATACTTTTATTGGTTCGAGGACTCTGGAAAAAGTAGGTCAAGATGAACATTTCCAGTAAAAAAGCTGCATAGAATGTTTCGTTTTACCCTCACAACAGCCAGCCGTACGGTGGAAGACACCATTATTGGCCTCATTTTACGCCTGAGGGAGAAGTGAAGGGACTTTCCAACATTACACAGCCAATTGGTGGTGAATTTAGAAGAGATGCATTGATTCCAGAATATGTATGCTTCTTCACTACTTCTGTATTATCCTAACTGGGGGAGAGGGGAGTAAAATGCCTCTGGAACCTGGAGCTAACTGGAATAGGATACAGTTGAACTAGAAGTTTTGGAAAAGCATTCAGGCCATCACTTGATCATTTCTCATACATGGCATCCTTATTGTCAGTTAGATGCTCTACAAAATGCATTGAGACTTATCAAAGAGCTGGATTGTTTATAGGAAATTTTTAATGACCTTGTGAACTTCTATACACACCAGCTGTTTCATCAATAAAACTGAATCAAAATTTTTTATCTTTTTAAAGAATATCAGGAGGGTTAATCTGTTACTACCTATAAAATACTTTATGTAAGTTGAAGGACAATGTCCGCATTAGTTGTGTTAGAACTGATTGTTACCACACATACTGGGCCATTGGTATACTCTGCGCTCTTATATCATGTTTGGTTGCTATGAAGGTTATCATCCCCCTGAGTCTTTGACTGTATACCCATTTATTTGTGAATAATGAAGCAAAATCAATTGCTGAAAGTCATTGATAAATTTACAGTTGAGATTTAGTCCCCGTGTGTTTTTTTACACTGAAGATATGCCATTAAAGTGTTAGAAGCAGAGCGTTCAACAAATTCAGCAAGATTCCCTTGCTGTTGCAGAACAAAAAGTACCCAAGAGTTGACTCTTGATGGTTCAGCCAAGTTTATTTCATTTTGGAATTTGGAAGCAGGGTTGGTACTTTCATATGCTAATGTGTTGAAGCTTATAGCTTAAATGTTTTTGTCTGAAGTTCACTGAAGAGGGATAAAAGATCATTGTTATCACTTAGCTCTCTAGCCCCTGACTGTTAACACACATGTACACATGCACACACTTTTATACCGTGCACTCCCACCCCAAACCAAGCAGCATAAAACAAAACAAACCTTATTCCAGTGGAGAGGCAAATGATTCTATTCTTGGTAAGATTAATAAACATGTGATATTTCAATTATTTATCTCTGATACCTGTGTGTTATTATAAACAACACTGACATTATAGCAGATGAGATTTGGATCAGTGGAAGGCCTTTGAGCAGCTATTAGAGAACCAATGCACTGGAGTACTGTAAAATAAATTAGCCTCATCAGTTCGCTCCAAATCAGCAAACAATTATTGAGTGCAAGTCCCTGAAGACGCATGTCTCCATGCTTATATGCTTATGTTTGGTGGAGGAGATCAGATCAGTAAGTAATGCAAGGCTATGTCAGGTCAGTCTCTAAGATAAGTATAAATAAATATGGAGCTGTTGAGATGCAGTGGGCTGGCTCACATCTGGCTATGGGGGAGGAACAAGCTTCTTTGGAGACGTGGTATTTTTGATTGACCTCAAGAGATGGGTTTTGAAAGTGTGGGGGAGGTTTTCAACCAGGGGAACAGCATGGCCAAAAGTGAAAGGGCTGAAAACTGCATGACAAGTTATGCAGTGTGGCTGGAATACTCAACTCATGGGTGGGAGGTAGGCACGGGCAGCGGGGGGCCATATGGGGAAAACAGATTGAGACTATCTCATGGATAGCCTTGAATGTTGGATTGAGAGATTTGTACTTATTGTACTAATTCCTAGAGGATATCTAGAGGCAGCTCCCAGGATATTACTAATTCTCCAGAATTTCAGACAACTTGACCTAACACATTTTATTTGTATAGTATTTCTTTGCAGTCAAAAGGATCTAAATCTCCCTGGCTTTTTTATTTCTGGGATTTTTTTTTGTGTGTGTGTGTGGGGGTATTGTATTCATCAGAGAAAACCACACACCCACAGGCTGTGCTCTTTCTGTACATTTCCACCCTTCCTTGAGACAATCATCTTGTGAACTGTCAAATTATCCAGCTATAATCTAATTGGTGGTGACTGCTTAGTCCCTTAGCACCAAAGAACTTGTATCTAGCAAGCTTCTTTCTTTCAAACATTTGTTAGTTCATTAAAGATGTTATGTTAGAGGTAAGATATGATGCATCTGAGAAGGGAATAAAAGACCAGGACAAAAGACAAGTTGAATAGTCAAAGATGAGCAATACGCATCAGGGAAAGCTAACTATAGCACCTGATTTTGATTGAATAACTGATGATAGCATTGGCTTTGAAGTTGTTGCCAATCTGCTTAAACTTTCTTCATGGGTGGAATGAATGAAAATTATGAAGCATTGATGTAAAAATAATTTTTTTGTCTGCTTCCTTTCCTTCTTAAGAACCTTCCTTCCTTCCTCTTCCTGTTTCCCTTCTGTCCATCTGTCCACCCATCCCTCCCTTCTCCCTGCCTCCTTCTCCAGTCTTTTCTTATTGCACAATTTCCTTGAGTTACTGACTTCTGTATGTAGAAGTTTATCTGAACTTAATACAGATGATTGTCAAAGGGCAAACTTTTGCTCCAAATAGATGGAAAGGTCATTTTCCCCCTTCAAGAAGGCTGTGGCAGAGAGGGACATCAGTAAACCGTAAGACACATTGTTCTCATAATCTTGTTCTCAGTCATTTTGCTTAGAGGTTTCCCCCAAGGTTCTATTCAGTGAGACTGTACCCAGGAGTGAATAATAGAGAATTCATTCACTCCTTCATTCATCAAGTATATACTGTGTCTTATGCTGATAGAACAGTTAATGGAATTATTATATTTCTTTATGTTTCACATGTTATAGCAGGCCATTTCTGTTTTCTTTTAAAAAATGTAAATGCTTAAAAATCATGATACTACTTACATTACTTCATGTTCTGTCTCAGCAGTTAAAATTTTACTACTTTATTTACTAACAAAACAAGGAAAACATTAAAAAAACTATAAATACCATGATGTATTAATACAGATATACAGATATATATTAATACAGATATATACAGATATGCCATCTGTATATAATGCTTTTAAATCTAAAAATATTGTCAGGTTTTAATCTCTTCAAATTTTTTAATAATGTTTTCATGAATTTTGAGTTTTTATAATGAATTTATCCTAAGGAGGTTTCATAATGCCCAAAGAAAATAAAAATAAAGAAGAAAATTAGAAATATTTCAAAGTACTTAGAACATTGGGAAATATGTTATAGACTTTGCATGTGGAGTCCACTGGCTACCCCAACCCTTTTGCTGTTCCTTACACTTCTGTTTCCTCCTCGAGGAAGATGGTTAAAAACTGGATCTTATTTGTAATTGTTTTGTGTTTTGGGGAGCAAAATGGTTTCTCCCGCTGAGAGATAAAGGTAACCACAGTATTAAAAACTGGCTGCCTCTTAAATGCATGTACCCTTGCAAATCCTGTAGCAACGGAAAAATCTCCTGATAGACGTAGAAATTAATTAATGTCTTGCTATGGTGCAAAGAATGTGGGCACATGTGGATAAAGCTGACTAAATCCCACAGAATTTGTGCAACTAGCCTGTTAGCCCTCAAATAGTGTAATATAAGTGAAAGTCAAGGCCCATTTTCTGTTGTTTTCCTACCTGGCTGGTTATTTATGAAAGTTGGGCCTGTTTGTTTTGTGCTCTTGAGTGTACCTCATCCCCTGAGCCACAGTAATTCCTGGTCATGGAGTGAACAAGAGAATGCGGGACTCTGTGCAGGATTTGGGTCACTGGAACTGACCAGTTGGGATTAGCTGGCCTCGTAGAGGAAGCTTGGGAGGCCCCTGGGTCTGGGTGAGAAGAAGCAGCACCTCAATTGTGTATATGACCTCGAGCAGCGAAGTGCGGGGCTTGCTCACTGATACCATTCGCAGTAACCTGAATGACTGGTTATTCTGGTCAGGAGAAAATAGCACTGACATCATGTGATTCTGGCAAAGTAAACCACATTGGAACTTGGCCTTTGAATACCCAAGGGGCTGGCAGCAATCTCAGGGGTTGGCTGGGAGCCCCATTGAGTTCACTAGTAATCAGTTGACTGCTGAGCTGGACAAGCTGCCCTAGTTTTTCTGACAAGCTCTGTCTAAAAGAATGATGGGCAGTCTGCCATTAGGATTTTTTAGCAGAGTTGCTAAAGATTAACTCTTTAGCTGCTGTACCTATTATTGTGTCCTTCGTTATGTGTTGGTATGCAATTAGATAAAACTTGGGAGGGAAGGGTCCAATTTCTCACTTATTGCACACAGAACTCCTCTTTGGCACAAGAAACACCCATAAGCAAAGATGAACACTGTAAAGCCCTTTATATGTATGTTTCAAAGGGATGCCAGTGGGTGAATTTTTCTTGAAATTTTTACTTTTGTTTTAGACAAAATGCTATGATTTTTAATTAGGCAATAGGTCAGATGTTGCATCCCAACCCTCCCTTGGGAATAGATACTACCTTAGGGAAACCTTTGAAAAACTATGACTATTTAATATTTATTTATTATGATAGATGTCTCCATGCATATTCTTTACAATAAAACTTGATAATTCAGAGTATTCTCCAAGAAAGGAGGTTTTTGCAGTCAGTGTGTCATAGCCCAGAGAAACCAATTCTTTTGGATAAACCTGATTTCTCAATGTACTTACTTGCTTATCTTTTACTAGAAAAGGTGATGCCTTAGTAACTTTTGTTCCTCCTCTCACATAGTTAAAATACAATTGGTATCTTGTATCGGATTGATCAAAACCAGATTGATCAAAAAACTCTATATGCTGTACTCCCAGTGATGGATTTGTCAAGTTTAGTCTTGCTTTATCCTGGAATTCTTCCTAAGGCACAGTGCCTTTTCTGTTGGTAGCTATGGCCATCTCGATTGGATACCAAAGTTCTGGGCCAGGCTTCAGGACTCTTGCATCCAGCCAGATGGAGGCTGCAAGTGGGCCACTGTGGCCGTGCAGACCCAGTGATGTCTTGTGAATCTTCGTCCACATTTGAGAGTTTTAATGGCAAAAGCTAAAGTTCTGGACTTCTTTCTTCCTATTGAGTTGCAGCTTGAATTCTGAGTCTTCTTTGTTCTTTTTTTCCAAAATCCATATTTGAGGAATGGTACAGTTTCTGTCTTCTGTTTGAGAGGTTTGTGACATTAACAACCTGAAGACATGATTGTCCCTTGGAGAATTTGTATAAAGGGAACAGAAAGATGACACAGGCACAGATAATTTTTAACAGACTCTCCCAGTTCTGCACACCTCTTGTCTCCCTTCCCCCCAGCACCATAATGCTTGACAGGCTGTAGTCTCAAAAGGACCCTCCTCCATGGCAGAGCTAGGTGTCCAGAGTGACAGCCTTTCAGGTGCATAGTTAAATGAAAAATTCAACGAGTTTTTAATTTGGCTTGTCACCGTAACACCTATTGGGAGAAGATGAAAGTGTCTTCAGGGGTTTAAATAAGAATTTATAAATAGGTGGAACTTTTGCATGTTTATTGCTATTGGGTATGATTTTGGGGAGGAACCAGTGCGAATATCACAGGACTTTGGCATTCTTGATGATAGTCCTGCTTGGTTCAGGTATCCGTCTCTCTGTCCCCTTTGTGTGAGGACAGTGTCACCAGTGTTAGTAGGCCCCCACTTATCCTAAGGGCTTCGGTAAAAGAGTGGGGTAGAAGTCGAGGAGCCACCTTCTCTCTTCCTCCCTTCTCACTTTTCCTTAGTGCCTCTAGTCTCTTCCCTCCTCATGGCTCCCTTCACTCTCTTCCTTTTTCCTTCTCCTTCCCTCCCTTATTTATTTATTTTAAAGATTTTATTTATTTGAGAGAGAGGAAAAATTGGGGGGAGGGATAAAGGGAGAGGGAGGGAGAAGCAGGTTCCCTCTGAGCAGAGAACTTAACATGGGTCTAGATCCCAGGACCCTGGGATCATGACCTCGGCCAAAGGTAGACGTTTAACTGAGACACCCAGGTGGCCAACTCCCTTTTTTTTATTTTTTAAAAACTACTTACTGAGCATCTCCTCTCACCCAGCAATGCACAATGATGTGCAAAAGCAGTGCTCATTCTGCACTTAGGGAATTTATAATCTTTTTTTTTTAAAGATTTTATTTATTTATTCATGAGAGACACAGAGAGAGAGAGAGAGAGGCAGAGACATAGGCAGAGGGAGAAGCAGGCTCCATCCAGGGAGCCCGATGTGGGACTCGATCCTATGACTCCAGAATCACACCCTGGACCAAAGGCAGGCACTAAACTGCCAAGCCACCCAGGGATCCCCAGGGAATTTATAATCTAGAGGGATACCAAAGTGTCTCAAATTGAATGATCACAAAAATAAATGCAGAATGAATGATCATGGTGAATAGCTTGATGAAAAGGCAGATGATGCTATTAGGACATAAAGCAAGAGGATCTTAGTATATACATGTGAAATATCTAGGTAATGGCATTTTTTGGTATTAAGAAAAGCAGGAAGTTAGACCTGAGGTTGACTCTCAGCTCTGCAACTTAGCATTTATTTATTTATTTTAAAGATTTTATTTATTTATTCTGAGAGACACAGAGAGAGAGAGAGAGAGGCAGAGACACAGGCAGAGGAAGAAGCAGGCTCCATGAAGGGAGCCCAATGCGGGACTCGATCCCGGAACCCCGGGATCATGCCCTGAGCCAAAGGCAGATGCTCAACCGCTGAGCCAACCAGGTGTCCCTGCAACTTAGTATTTAAACTTGAGCAATAGACTTAGGTTCTTTGAGCCTTAATTTCTTTATTGGTTAAATGAGGATAATAAT
Source organism: Canis lupus baileyi (assembly GCF_048164855.1). Taxonomy (NCBI): domain Eukaryota; kingdom Metazoa; phylum Chordata; class Mammalia; order Carnivora; family Canidae; genus Canis; species Canis lupus. The sequence continues at coordinate 36,057,987 of NC_132847.1, read as the reverse complement.
ACTTACTCCCCAGGGTTTATATGTGATTGGAAATACTAAATTTGAAATATTTAGTTGACACAGTAAGAATTTAACAAAGTTCTGTCTTACTATTATTAATGCTATAATTCAGTGTGCTAAATTAGAGATATCCTATTGGTTTTTCCTCTATCATATTAAAATGCCACTGACACCCTAGTTTTGTGCATACCGATCATTTCCATAACTAGTCTACTAAAATGTCATAAGTGATGCAGCGTCTCAAGCAGCGTCGACAATACTGTGGACACCCAGTAGCATTTAATCCACTAGTTTAACTCACATTGTTGAGGTGTGTAATAACCCATTGACATTTCCTGACAAACGCTGCCTAGAGCTTTGTCTGTCCTTCCTAACTTTTCTTTCTGTTTACTTTTAGGGGTCCTTTTGGTCACTGAAAGGTGTCAAATTCTTGCTGGCATTCGGGTTGTATATTAATTGCAGGTGTCAGAAACTGAAGTCATGCAGACCGCAGCGAGAGGGGAAAGTTATTGGCCGATGTAATTGAAAAGTCCAGTTCATCCTCAGCTGTAACTTGACTCTAGGGCTCTGATGATGTGCTCAGGAATGGCTCTTGGACTCCCCTCCTATGCCCTGGCCTTTGTTTCTTACCTTCCTTTTCCTTCTCTGGCAGGCCCTCCCTTCACCGAGGTGAGCTCCAGGCTTACATTCTGTCAGCTGAGCAGCTCTGGTGAGGAAGGAACAAAAAACTTCCAGGTTTGGCTCTCACAGGGCCAGCCCCAGGCCAGTCACTGAATTGGTGCAGGCTTTCTGGAGGCAGGGCCTGAGTCCCCTGCCTACTCTTGTGGCTAGGGAATAAGGGCGAGACCCCCAAACTTATGGTCCCAGAAAGTGGGGATGAGTGGCTTCCGAGAAAAAAAAATTAACATGTTATTACTATAAGGAAGTAGTAAATGTGCAGATGGCATTCAAATCAAACACACAGCTAGGCAGAAATCCACTGTAGATATGAAATTAAAACTACCCCTGTTCCTGCTTTTAGTCTAGGCAGGAGTAAAATTGATGAGCTAACATTGAGGGACAGTACCTGCTAACTGTGGATTCTTGACTGCATGCCAGGCAGTGGCCTGTGTACTTTGGTTTATTATTTCTGATATACACGATAACCCCATAAGGTAAGTACTAAAATTCTCCTTTAACGGAATAGCAAAGTGACATCCAGTGAAATTTTATAACTTGTATGAAGCTACCTAGCTAGTCAGTGGTGGAAGCAGCCTTTCGCCCACAGGGTCCCTATCCTGAAGCCCATGCTTTGGAGGCATTATCTGCTTGATCATCATGTTGCCCTGCAGTGGTGCCTGAGCAGTGTCAGATAGCTCTCCAAGCCTGAGGCAGTGCAGAGATGTGCCACTTAGGCTGGATGACTGGTGCACTTTCCTGTGGGAAGCAGAGGAGACTTCTTTTCCAGGATAGGGTTTGGAAAGCCAGTATGTTAGAGGTCCTGTTCCAGGTATGGTCACACTGACTCTCCCTGGGTTATTGGGTGACTCATGGAAAGCCTCAGCCCTTAGTTTTTATCTGTCTGTAAACTGGTGATGATAATGTTACAGTTTTGGGAGATAATTAATCTCCCTCTGTTTGAAAAGTTGGATATACTGAGCATCACACCAGAGGTTGTTGTTTTTTTTTTAAGATTTTATTTATTTATTCATGAGAGAGAAAGAGAGAGAGAGAGAGAGAGAGAGAGAGGGAGAGAGAGGCAGAGACACAGGCAGAGGGAGAAGCAGGCTCCATGCAGTAGCCCGATGTGGGACTCGATCCTGGACCCCCAGGATCATGCCCTGAATCAAAGGCAGATGCTCAACCGCTGAGTCACCCAGGCATCCCCATACCAGAGGTTTTAAAAGTCAGTCTCATGGCTTCACTGTGGACTGCCCAAGCTCCATGGACTAGGGCATGTGTCTTAGCTCCTGCCACCGTAACTAAATATCAGAGACCGTAAACAACAAACATTTATTTTCTCACAGCTGGATGTCTGAGATTGGGGTGTCAGTGTGGTCATGTTCTGGTGAGAGCTCTCTGTCCTTCAGACAGCTGCCTTCTCTCTGTGTTCTCCTATGTCCAAGAAGAGAGCAAGAGCTAGCTCTTTGGAGTCTCTTCTTACAGGAACACTAATCCTATCATATCATGGCCCCATCTTACGACCTTGTGTAACCGCACATAGCTCCATAAAGGCCTGGTCTCCAAATACAGCCACATTGTAGGAGTACATCTATAACATGATTTGGGGGAAGCACAGTTCAGTCCACGGCAGTAGGATATTCGTGGTTTTGTGAGGACCACACATCTACATTGCTGTTTGACTCTAGCCCTTCAGGTCTGGCAATGGCACCAAATAAGGGGGCTTGTTGGAGAGTATTTTCTAATACTTAACTCCTTTTGGGGAAAGTAATTTTAATTACCACAGTTCCCAGTTAGAGCAACAAATTTTAGAAGATGATATGACAAACATGGGCATTCACTTGACAAATTCAGATGTGGAATGTGTGGAAATAAAAGTGTTATCAGAGGGTCTGAAAGCTCAGAGGAAAAAACTAATCAAGATTCACTGGGAAGGACTTCAGAAAAGTGAAATTAAATGTTGATATCACAGGATAAATGGAATTTCACAGAGAGTAGGGCAGAGAGGTGGCTGGAGATAGTCCTCCATGAAGGTATACTGAAGACACAGGGGCAATGGAGAATCAGGGGAAGCTGCCTCCCAGGTGATTACATCAGAATTTGGAGTCCCGATAGTGCCTTGTCCATCCAGGGTATTTAGATTTTATTTGAGAGGCAATGGAAAGCCCTTGAAGATCTTATAGAAAAGGAGAAGTACCTTGGTTAGGTCTGGATTTTAGATGGGCAAGCTTTTAAAATATATAGGTTGATTTGGTGGAGAGAGAGCCTAGAGTTGTTGGCTTAGCACATTCTGTCCCTGTTACCTGGAATACCTTTCCGTTTTTTTGCACCTCCCAAACTCCTTTCATCCTCAAAGCACTGTTCTAGAGCAGTGTCCACAGTCAAGTAATTCCTGACCTGTCCAGATGGACTAATCATTCTCTCCTCTGTCCTACTTCTACAATTTATGTGTACCTGTTATGACTTGATTAACATTACAGTATAATTGTGTTTACATATCTTTCCCACTACTTGACATGAAAGACCTTGAGAAAAGGGGTTGTTTTTGTTGTTGTTGTTCTGTCCTGTTTTGCAGTCACAGTGTACAATGCTTAGCATGTTGTAGGTGTTCTGCTTTTACTTGTTGAACACAACCAAGTTGAACTAAGCCCACTGTGAAAGTCAGGAAAGGAGCGAGAACAAAGAAGGGCAATAGAAAGGGGAGGGCACATTATGGGTATAGAGAGGAGGGGTTGGGGATGATTCTGAGATTTCTAACTTGGTCATCTGGAAAAAGGTTAAGAGAGACCAGGAACGTGAAAGAACCATTGGGTTTGGAAGAGAGAGGAGAGGATACAAGTGACAATATTTAGTAGGCAAGTGACAATACAGGTCTGAATTCAGCTTTGCTCTTCCCCAAACCTTTGAATCCAAAGGTGTAATTGCTACTGTAGAGAGAAAAAGTGGGCCAGGAATGTTTCTTTGGGAATGCTGACTTTTAAAGAAATGGTGGAAGAATTGGAATTAATAAAGGAGAATAGAAGTGAGAAATCAGAGGAGCACCTGAAGGTGGTGGCTCAGTGGTTGAGCCTCTGCCTTTGGCTCCGGTCTTGATCCCTGGGACCTGGGATCAGGTCCTGCATTCAGGCTCCCTGCAGGGAGCCTGCTTCTCCCTCTGCCTATGTCTCTGCCTCTCTCTGTCTCTCATGAATAAAGAAATAAAATCTTTTTAAAAAGTGAGAAATTGGAGAGGTAGGAGGAGAATCAGGACAGCTATGTCATAAAATCGAGGAGATGAGAAATTAAACACAAGTTAGGCTTGAGTCTGGCCAGAGTTTATTATAAAAGTACTTTGATAATAACAAGAGCAATAGCAGCAAGGATCAACATAATTGTATTTACTGAGTTCTCAGTACTTGCTGTGTTCCCGGCATTTTGCTAAACGCTTTTCTTACTTACCACATTTAATTTAAACATTAAGCCTGTTGTCCTTGAATGGCCCTGCAAATTCAAACTCCAAGTCATTGTCCCAGGCCAAATAGCTAACAAGAGTTGAAACTGGGTGTGGGTTGTGAACTTTCAGATGCTGCAAAGAGTAGTATTAAGTGATTATTTTGTTTTCTTTTTTGGTGGGGGGAATGTCTATGGAGATGATGGAAATTCAAGTTAACTATAAAACTTGCTATAGCCATCCCTGTAAACTCAGAAGAAATAGAATTCTTTCTCCCCTTCATGGATAAGAGAATGTGGATATCTGTTACATTTCTTTCCAACTTCTCCCATTTAAATCAGCTAATTCAAAATATATTAGTGACTATAGTAAATCTGACAGTGCTAGTACGTGGTATATATTTTAACTTTATTTTCTATTGTAAGCTCATTTAAAAACCATTTTTATCTACCATTTCCTCCACATCCCAACTTTTTATATAATAAAGGGAATTATTTAAATTGAAAAAAAGAAATCTGAATATTCCTAGCAATTATTTTGTTGGGTGCTTCCACATAGAGTTTATGCTTAAGAGATACATACCATAGCAGTTCCTGAAAATATTTGCTCATAATCGCTGCACAGTTATAGATGTGTTTTCATATATAATTCAGGAAAGAAAAATTATTGCATCTGATAGATTAGTATTACCACATAAAAGTACTGATTTGTGTATCCTATTTTAGTGCTTTGCTAAAAGCACTAAAGAGATGACTGTATAGTAATTTCTAAGAAACCAGACAGTTTAATTCTGCTGCTGGTGTCATTTTGAAGCATTGGAGGGTGTTTGCAGACGTGGCTGTGGCTTCATCTGGCCTTTGTGCAGGAAACCTCAAAGCAGCGAGGACTCTGGCCCAGGCTTCACCTCCACATCTTGTTCCCACCCCACTCACACCCCCTCACCACTTGGGGTTTCCTGGCCTTGAAGTGGGTGAATATTTCCACCTTGTAGGCCATCTGAGATGAGGTTAGATTTCTCAGAAAGAACTCTTGCAAAGAAAATGGCTAAGAGTATCAGAAGACAATAAGATGCCTTGTAAAGAAATAGGTGGACCCAGGTTTGGTCTGCCTTGAACACCCTTTAGGTGTATTTAACCATAGATTAATTTCCTGGCCAGACCTGAAGCCTCATTTATCTCCAGTTTATCTTCCCTCAAAAACACAAACATAAAAACCTGCCCCCTTATTTAGATCTCAGGAGGACTTTGGAATTGGGGAAGAGAAGGAGGGCAGGCCAGCTATGACCGCTGCTTTCTTTCCACCTGGCTATCTCTTTTACTGAGTCACATTTGCTTTGGAATCCTGTGCCAGATTCTTCACTTTCAAAAACGAGATGAGGCAAAGTATGATCTTTTTTGAAAAGGTAATATAAATTTTCATCCTTTCTGTATCAATGAGGAAGGAATGAATGAGATTTAAGTTTTTAATTTTTAATTTTTTTTTTTTGAGATTTAAGGTTTTAAACTGTAGCCTTCATGACTAAATGATTCGCAAACTTGGTTAAGTCAGCAATCTCTTTACATAATGATTGGATTTCTTTCAAGGGGCTGTCTCCTTACCAACACACCATGCAAATAAGTGCAGTTTAATATAGATATAGCTTGTGGTTAGATTTGGTGAACCCTCTTATCTTTCAAACATGCATCATTTATTTAAAATGCATAGGCATATGTTCAGAACAAAGTTATTTTCAGTGCATATATATTCATTAGCCCATGTGTGAAAAGTACATTTCAAGTAACAATCATTTCAGTATTTGTTTTTCTTTCAAAACTTTCTTCTTCTTGCTGCATCATGGTTTAATTGAACTCCAGGCCTGAACTCTTTAAAGCATTCCCATGGAGCCAGGGTACATTTGAACATTTTTGACTGATACAAAATTACTTTGTTGATCATATACCCATGCATGATAAGATATGCATAAGAAGAAATCTGGTACAGAAGTATAAATAATACTTATCTTTAAGCCAGCATCTGTCATCTGCTTCAGCAGACAGTGCTTGCTTTCTTCCTAGCACAAAAAGGGCTGAAAGATTAATGGAGCAGCTTTGTTTGTGCTCCGTGATGCTTAATCAATTTTTATTAAATTCTAAATTAAAACTTGGCTTTCAACTACAGTGACATCTCTGATGTATAGAACAAGGGGAGAGATCATGGTGCCCTGTAAAGGTTGAGCATCGCTGATCTGAATCCCTAGTCTATTTCTTCCTATAGGACTTTTCTTAAGGATCATTGCGAGTCTGACCAAATCCTGTAGGCTTGCGTAGGAAAAGATAAAAACACCCCAAACTTCAGATGCTTCAAGCTTCTGGAGTACGTATTTGTACTTTAATTTTAATATTCTCATGAATGTTCCCCTAACTGAAGAGAGAATATGCAAGTTGTTTCAGTGTGCAGGGGATGTGTTCATTCTGCATCCAGAGTGATCCGATAAATGAAGACTCACTAGTTATGCCTACTGAGAGAGAGAGACAAAGTTTTTGGTAAATCGAGACTGAACATGCTAAAGATCTGATAGAGACCCGGGCTTTTTCTGACTATTGTACCTTGTTTAAGTTCTGTGTTTGGAACTTTCTGGCTTTTTCATGTTTTTTTTTGTGGACTACCAGCCAGTAATAGGAGAACCATTCAGAGAAACCAGTTTATAAGTGATCATCTTATTACCTTTGTAACCCTATATGTATAAGGAACCTAGATTTAGAAGTCAAATGGAAACATTTCTTTTCAGGTAAGAGGTTTTAAAATGCTACCTGTGATTGGTTTTCCTGGATTCTATATCCATCAGGAAAGCAAGAATGATATTTAATTTAAAATATATTTCTCTGTTGAATACTGGTATTTCTGTTTTTGAATTTGCTTTTTCTTACATCTGGTACACACCAGACTAACCTGTATATATTATTCTTTGGAAACATATGTCTGTGGGCCCTGATCCAAAAGTAGCTTATGTATCTACATTTCAAAGTATCAGATTTCTTGAAAAGGGGGGGGAGGGAAACTATGAGATTTGTTGTTAATTATTGTTTATTTTCTAAGAAATATGGCAAGCTGTAAACTTAAGATCAGAATATCTGTGTTTTTGAATTAGGTTCTACACTACTTAGGAGAAAAGCGAATTAAAGCAAAATTTGGAAGCCAATTCTTGCATGCCCAAGGGAGAGTAATAATTCTTACAGCTGGTTCTCTCCCATCACTCATCTTTTCATTACTGTGTGTATACTTTTATCTTCCACATTGCCATTTTCTTAGTTCTAAATGCCAAGTGTAGGGATGCCCCTATTGATGTATTCTATTTACCCACTTAACAACCTAAGTCTTGACATTTCCCATTTTATTAATGCCTGGTACACTGTATGTGTGTAGCTGGGGCAGCAGTCTTTTATGTTCTGGAATGATTCAAAAGCCCAGCCCAGAATGGTTAAATGGCAGGTTACTGCTGCATACATTTGCCCCTCATTTGCCTAGGATGTATTTGGTACCTGAGCACATTCTTACCATGTACCTTCTTTCTCAGCTGCTACTGCTTCAGAAAAACCTTTGGAAATTCTCTGAGAGTAGAGAAGAAACCTTGGGTTACTGAAATGAAGACAGCCCTGCTCGACTTGATACGCAGATTGGCTCTGCGCATACAGCGTAGCGGGCCCTGGCTTTCTAACCCCCGAGCTACGAGCTACGTGGTACACTGTCACTTGCCAGTGCTACGTCATTGTGGTATTTGCAGCCCGTAAGCTAGAGAGTTTGTCTGCTTTCTGCGTTTCTGTGGAGTAATTTTGAGTAGATGAACTGAGGCGTGGGAGGGATTGCCAAATGAGGTGGTGATGATGGCTAAGGAGACTTGGACTTAGGGAGTGCTTTCTGGCAGAAGTACAGCTCAGACAGTATCGCGTTTTTGACCATGGTACTTTAGACACTCTGCCAAGTGTTTGTAACAAGATAGGGCTGTTACTATACTTCGCTTTTAACTTTACTTTTGCATACAGTACGTCGTCCTTGTTTTATAAACTGTGTCGCATACTTTTTGTACCTCTATAAACAAGTGAAGCTGTTGAGTTTTGGATAAAGTTTGAAGCAGTCTTGTGTTGCTTCCTCTTTGCTTTATGCTCCAAGTTGAGAGCTGAATAGTGAGATCTTTTTTCACACCATTTATAATGCGATGCACATTTTGAAGGCAATTTAAATTCTTTTGGCTCCCCAGCCATATGCTTCAAAATGGAAGCATTATACATGTATGGATGGGGGAATAGGTAGGAAATTGGAGTGTAAAGATATATGACGGGGTATATAGTGGAGCACTATTATCCTTATTGAGAGAGGGAGAGAGGGAGAAGGAGAGGAAGAGAGGAGGGAGGGGTTTCGCTCTCTAGGAATTTTTCCAAACTTTAGGCCCAATTTTGCTGAAGAAAATAATATTGCAGAAGAAGTTTAAAATGTTTCCACAGGCTATACAAGAACCTTTATGTATGCAATTTATATCTCTAATGAGATTTTGGAACTTTACCAGTGTATTATTTGAGAAATTGGCGATATAGTCAAGAGGAATGAACTTTAAGGTACAATTTTTAATGGGAGAACAAAAACTAATATAAGTTAAAATTATATTCCTAGTTTATTATTACATTTTTTACTCATTCTTTTTTAATGATTTCATTCCTCTCCATTCTTGCCTTTGCATCTCAATCTTTCTGTTTCTTTTACATTGGAAAAGTGAAGTGTAATATTCTCCTTAACACATAACTCTTTCACTCTGTCTCTCTGGAGGATATTTTTTACTGTTTTCATAATCCATTCTGCCTGAGTAGAAAACACCAGATTTCTCCAATATTCTGAAAATAATTTATACTTTGCTTTGATGGAAATATCCTGTTTCTGAACTTTTCTCATTATAATCGTGTAGACTTCTTGTGGTTATGCCACATTGATCACATGGATATCATTATACATTAATTTGGCTGATGTTTGGGTTGATAAGTTTACATATATATATTTAAGTTAGAATAGGGGCCCCATTCTCATTCTCATTTAAAGATTACTTCCTTATCTTTTATTCTTTCCTTTTCCATCATAGATAATGACTTCTAATATTAGATCAGATAGAGTAAGTAAAGTAGTTCCTTCTGGAACTTTCATCAGAAATGGAAGTGCTGGATCAAGCCAGGTGTTGCTGTACTTTTTCCTTGAAGGAGATAGCTTGTAGGTTAAATTATACCTCTGATGCATTTATACTTAGAGTAATATTCTTCGAACATGTACACATGCTCTTTTCTTCTTTGGCTCACTGAACACTTTGTATACAGAAGTGGTGGGAGCTTCTTACAAAAAGACAGTCAAATTTATACTACTTTCTTTGTGACCATTCTATGAAAAACACTTTTCAAAGTTAATTTACTATCCTAACATTTTATTTATTTATTTATTTATTTATTTATTTATTTATTTATATCCTAACATTTTAAAAATAAATGCTACAAATATTTTTGGTTAGAGTGTGTGGAATCATTTTGTTCATTACAATAAATTTCTTTTTTTTTTTTTCATTACAATAAATTTCTTAATTTGGCTTCTCCAGTCCCTCTGTAAGGGGATACATTGTTATCTGCTTCTATAGAATATAGATTTCTTACTATGAACTACATCGTGTACCGTAATGGCTTTTGAATAATTATAATATGTTGTATTTTTTCACCATTAATTGACTTTATGTTGTTTAGGAGACGCAAGGCAAACCTGGAAATTAAGAAACAAAGAGTGAGGGAAAGAAAGAAAAAAAACAAGCAGGCACTGAATTTCGTTCATTCATTCATTTATTTGTGAGAAGGGTGGAAAAGCCCACAGATCTGTATCTCAGTAGAGTGAAATTGTGTTACTGTTTATCTGTACCTTTTTCCCCCTGTGGCAAGAGACGTGAAGAATAGACACTCACTCCCAAAGATACCAAGTTCCAAAGCACTGACTCATGAGTCCACAATGAAATACTAGGATGCAGCCATTTCCTACCTTTGTTTAGCAATGAACTGATTGGACCAGGCGGATGTAAGGGCTTTAGAGAAGGAAATGCTTTCAGGCTCTCTTAGGTACTGGGTGCTGTTTAGTAGCCTCTTTGTATTTGACTGTATCACCCGATGTGAAAATGTTCTTAGAGCATATAAAATACAGCCCCTGGGCCCTTCTGTCTGTGTCCACTCAGTCCTTACCTGATGACAGAGAGAAGCCTGCACTTCTTTTTTATGCAGTACATTTTAAATGTGAGCTGATGGCCTGGATCAGCTCACCCCACTCCTCTCTCTCTAGATTAGGCCCGTTGATGTTTGCAGCCTCTGTGTCTAATGTGACTTCCACGTGCTGTTAGATCTGCCTCCCTCTCTCACCTCAGGTCACATTCCACCTGCTGTCTCAGTGCCGGGCATTGGCCTTCTCCCTGTTCCTCCAGCACAGCCAGGTCTCAGGCACTTGGCTCTACCCATTCTTGCTATATGGACCCGTTTCCTGCCAGGTTGTCGCAGGGCTTGCTCCCTTACTTCATACAGACGTCTGCTCAGAGGACATGTGTTCAGGAGGTCTACCACCACTCCATCTGTGGTCCCCATGCCCTGCCAACTCTCTTTTCCTTTATGCTGCTTCCTGCTGTATGTTGGCCCTATTGATACCTTACTCCTGACATATTTTATATTCACTGTTTCTTGCTTTACTTCTTCACACCTCCTCAGGACTGTAAGCCTCATGTGGGTTGGGACTTGGATCATCTTGCACTCTTTCACCTGGGCTTAGAACATAATAGAATCTATCATAAGCCATCATCATCTGTCTACCACTGAGCAGAACCTGTTAGATCAACAAAAACATGTCTGTTAAAGAAGTAAACAATGTAGACCTCCCAGACATGGTGCTAACCTCTTCTTTTAGGCCATTTGGCATTATTTAATTTCTGGATGCCTTGACTTGGATTTCCCATTCGGTATGTAGTGACAAACTTTTGTGCACCTCATAGGCATCATGGCAGGTCCAATAGCGGAAAGTGAGCTCTAGTCATGAGGAGTAAAAGATCAAACACTAGTTTCCTTTTGTGAAAAGGAACCCAGAAATAATGAGAAGAGACTGTGTTCGATGGGCAGTGGCACATCCTTGGTGTTTGGAGCTTTCCGCATGTGTGTGTTGTATTGCAGAACTTTTTTGGCAATGAGGTTTGTATGAGTTTCTGAAGATGGATGAATGGAGGCCAAGTCTGGCTAGAGCTTGAAGGATAATTTGGGGGTCATGGTAAAGCAAGACAATGAGGTAAATGAAAGAAACTGGCTCTACAGAGAGCACTTGAAATTGTAGGCTATTGTCCTTTTACCACTGACAGTTCTTGGGCATGTTAGTTTTCAGTCAAGTAGCCTTTCTAGGATTTTCAGAAGTGTGATTTTACCTTGAATATATCAGGACTGAAAACAATTGTTTATGTTTATGTAGTTCATAATTTTGCAGTTTAGTTTGTGTGGGTTAGTGGCCCTACTGTTCAACTGGATGGCAAATCTGTGCTAGGAGGATACCATATGCACAAGTATTTTCTTAAATAATGTTGGCGTTTGCCACTGGTGTTAGGGGAAGAAGGGAAAAAAAAATGAGAGTAATTCTGGAAGCCCTCCAGTAAGGGGTTAGGAAAGAACTTAGGGACAAATGCTCCTACTTGGAACACAGCACCAAATAGTGGTTTTTTTGTGTTGTGTGTGTGTGAGTGCGTGTGTGTTTTTTTTTTTAAGAGAAGCCAAAATTAAACACAGTAGAGTTTACTGTTTGCTAATCAGCATGTGTTTACTTTCTCTTCCAAAACTGAAGTTGCCAACCAATACATATCCTACCCAGTGCTATGAATCTGTCCAAATAAACATGGGAAGTAGTAAAACAATGACACCACATGAAAAATATATCCTCATTCATTAAATAGAATCCAAAAAATTCTCTGGAATTTAATTCTAGCAATGAAGTGGGGACTATTTGGTCAATTAGGAGAGGATGATGGCTTGCTCCTTCACTTGATCTGGCATGGAAAAATGTGTTTTTAAGTGGCCATACAACTCTACAATGCATTGGCTTAAACCAAGAGAGATGAAAATGGATTATTTCATATCAGCCCCTCACCCACATTCCCAGTGGACTAGGACATTTTGGGTATAACATAGTTTTATGATAATTACAAGCATAAGCAGCTTGTAGAATTCAAAGAATCAATTTTAATTTCTGTCTCAGTCACTAAAGATTACTGACAAGGAAGTTCTCAAGATGAAATTAGGGAGTGCTTCCTCTGGAGATTGCAAACAAGGGCAAAGAGAAGTTGTAAAGAGAAGCTTTTATTTTGTGGTCAGTCAATTTTGGAAAATAAATTCAAAAGCAGTAGCTATAATGAACATTATAGAGAGCCTTAAATTCATAAGGATGCCAGTATACTTCAGCTAGTGAGTGGTTTCATGTAAAATTGGGATCTATCATACATATACATGTCTTTGTTAGGAAGCTTTGTTATAGGACTGTAAGACCGAGGTGCAATGATTATTGGGTTATTACTGTTATGGTTTAAATTTGCCTTTAAAAAATATCCAGCTTACTCTCTATATTGGAGCCGACTCCTTTAGCGCCAGCTCCTATCTTCTATCAAAACCTGCTTTTGAGAAATAATGTAATATTGGTCTTTTGGTGTTTAGTGTGAGTTTAAATAAATGCACTGAATTTTCAGTGGTAATTACACTGAAAACCCTATGAGTATTGTAGAGTTAAGTAGTTAAAGTTCAAGCCTTGGGGATAAGTAGTGTAGTCTGAAAGGAACAGGCATTCTTTCTGGCAGAAGTCTTATGCTGAGGTGACTACTACTCCTTTTTCATTGTACAAATAAATCTGGCCCCTTGACCTTTCATATTAGGCAGGTCCTAGTGATGCTTTTGGTTGAGCAGCAAAACAAAAGGTAGTTGGTTCTTTGAAGGCGATGTAGCACCTAATTGTAATTCGGCATTGCATTAAGATTAGAGTGGTTCTATCTAGAGCAGTACAACGTACTTTCTTTTTTTTAATAAAGAAATTAATTATCTGAACAAATTTACTTCTTGGATTTAGTTAGGTAAATGGCATATAACCAAATAATAGTTTTCAATAAAACCAACATCATAGCACATGAAAACCCAAAGGGATTTTTTAGGATGAGATAGCATATGTCAGAGTTGTCAACCAAAAGCTGTATAAACATTCGCTATTGGCCTTGTTATCTAATCTCATCATTTACAGATAAGGAACCTGAGGCCTCCAGCAGGAAAGGTCTACCAGAGTCCCCCAGAGCTGGTGAGGACCAACGTTGGAGTTTAGAAGTACTGACTCCTAAACACAAAACACATCCGACTAGGAAACCTCCCTCCCAAGTTGTAAATGAGGTTCCTTGAACACCAGGTCTTTAAAAAAAAAAAAAAAAAAATGTTTTCCAAGCCCGAATTTAAAGGAATAAAATGTAGAAAAGTAGTTATAATTTTCTGAAAAACTAGTGTCAGCAGCTGCTTTCAACATTCAACTCATACCTTAATGTAATAGTGAAGAGGTAGGGTCTAAAGAAAGTCATTTGTCCTGTGTCACTTGCTCATCTGACAGCTGTATGTATGGAGACACATGTATATTTACACACCTACATACTTCCTGGTGTTAGAGGGTGAATATGGTGGAAGTGGTCTGTGTATCCTTTAAACTGAGGAAGAAAGTAGAAAGATTTTCAGAGTTGTGGAGTTCATTCAGCCAGTCCCTCAACAGATGTATGAATAATGGGAATGCAAAATGAGAAAGACTGCCAGAGGCCTTGGCTTTATAGAAACTAATATTCCTCAAGTTGTAGGGTACGGGAAGGGAGACAATCAATCCAGTTGGATAAAAGTATGGGAAAAGTTACAATATTGATACATAGACTCTGTGGGAAAAAAAGGAAGAGAGACCCACACACTAGATCAGTGAAGGCTTACAGAATGAAAGTTAACCAGGGGAAAGAATGAAAGTTAATGTGGGAAGGGTGAAGAAAATGTATGAAAGCCCAGAGAGAGCCCAGGAATGGAAAGAAGGTCAGTAAAGGGGAAACTTCAATAGGCAAATCTGCACACAAGTTGTTTCAGGAATTCCTCAAAAGAATCCATCTGACAGTCTTTTTTTTCTGAGTTCCCATTGGAAGCCCTTCAACCATATGTGAAGTGTTTTTTTTTTTTTTCCTGACCATAATGTTTGCTCTTTATATTGTTTTTCAATCATATAGCATTCTCTGTAATGTCTTATTTGAGTACAATTATCATCACCACCAATAGACATGTATTTTTTTTTAATTTTTTTAAATTTATTTATGATAGTCACAGAGAGAGAGAGAGAGAGAGAGAGAGAGAGGCAGAGACACAGGCAGAGGGAGAAGCAGGCTCCATGCACCGGGAGCCCGATGTGGGACTCGATCCTGGGTCTCCGGGATCGCGCCCTGGGCCAAAGGCAGGTGCCAAACCGCTGCGCCACCCAGGGATCCCGACATGTATTTATTAAGTACTTAACTTGTCGTGAAACCCAGAACACTGAGAATGCCACATCTGAACCATGATCACAGTAAAAGATTATATTGTTCTAGATCTGTTCTGAGTGTGACTGAGTATGCATTCTCTCTCTCTCTCTCTCTCTCTCTCTGGTTCCTTACAGTTCTTATGTCTAGTGATATTAGTTCACTATTTCTATTCTAATTCCCTTGATCATTTTTAAAAGGTATTTTGAAACATTTAAGACATGAAAATATAGATATTTCAACAGATGCATGCATCACCCAATTTAATAAATAATCTTTTAAATGTATTTGAATGGAATTAAAAATAATTAAGTAAAAATTCAAACTAATGAATGCATGACATCATTAAGAAGATAAAGAAAGTAACTGAATGTCTCCTCTTCTCAGCGTCATTCCCTTTCATCCTACTACACCAAGAGGGAGCTTCTCTCTTAAATTTTGAGGTTATTGCTCCCAGGATCTGTATGGCATGTACTTTCTTGCACATGCATTTTATACGGTTTTTTATGCTGAGAGCCTTTATCTCTCTGCCATCCCATCTAGAGAGTGATCCTCTGACATTTTTCTAAAGGATAATTTCTCTTGGGTTTGACAGTTCAAGGAGTCAAGGACCCCAGGCTCCAGTCTTGAGTTTTCTAAGATTCACAGATGTTCTCCATGTATCCTTCCCTTGACAAGTAACATAGTAATAAAGCATTGCCCTCCACTGTTGTTTTGGTCATTATAATCAACACATGTTTTATATATGTAAGGTGATATATGTTATAGAGAAGTTTTCTTTTTGAATATTGGAGTTGGTGCTAATGATGATAAAAATGCCCTCTGTGTCATGGTTTCAGATCAGAATTGATATACTGGAGTTTTTTTTATTATTTGTTTGTTTTTTAAGATTTTATTTATATATTTGACAGAGAGCACAAGCAGGAGGAGCAGCAGAGGGAGAGGGAGAAGCAGGCTTCCCAGGACCCTGGGATCATGACCTGAGTCGAAGGCAGATGCTTAAACACCTGAGCCACCCAGGTGGCCAAATAGACTGGAGTATAACTGAAATATTTCAACTCACAGCCCTGTTTAATTTATTCTGTCTTGTATATATGCTCACTTTGCAATATCTACAGTTTGCAAACAGAAATTAAAGAATAACAAACAGCTGAATGCCAAACCTCAAACTTTACCAAGCCTCTTTATGATAGATTATTAAATATTTTCCATGAAAATTTTTGGGATCACTTTCTGAGAAATTCCTTCACATCTGGAAATTTCAGTTTCTGGTTACCCATGAAGGAATATAAGTGATTTAATTGTTATTTGCATAGGGAAAGAGAATATTTTAAGCTGTATTTGTGTGGATTTCACTTTTTCAACCCGATTCACTATCTCTAGGGTTAACCCCATGTCCATAAAGATCTTTTGAAGAGTGGTAGCATTGCAGTTTAGGAAATGCCACAACTTAAGCTCCCTGTTCTTTGCCTTGATTTTCTTAAAAAGTGAAGACTTTCCGCTCTGTCCTGTCAAGAGCAAGTGCAGCATGTGTTAGTAGAAGGAAGGAACCAGAGGCAAGTCTGCCCTCTTGACCCATCCTGCTGAGCATGTTGGCTTGCTAGATGAGAACTGGCAGCCCTGGCTCTGCTTCGGGGAATCCTGCAAGTGGGTGGTGAGGCATTCCTGATTTCTGTGATTATAGATCACTCTAGTTGCACATAGGCAAAAAAATTTTTTTGATTATATATATTTAAATAAAATAAGATGAATAGTTCAACTCATAATGGAAGCTTGTCAAAATTTAGGATTCTATGAATCACCTCAGAGACATATGAGAATATAAGTATTCAGCTCCTTACATTTCTAATTTAAAATTTTGTAAGGTAATGTCCATCACATAAAATTTAAAACTGAGTCTTACTTGCTCACTGGCCCTCTGAGACTCTAAATGGACCTCCAGACTTCATTCTTCACATCTTCCACCTTGCCCTCCACTCCCTTTTCTTTCTTTTCTTTTCCTTTCTTTTCTCTTTACTTTCTTTTCTTTCTTTTTATAAATTTTTTTATAAATTTTTTATTTATTTATGATAGTCACACAGAGAGAGAGAGAGAGGCAGAGACACAGGCAGAGGGAGAAGCAGGCTCCATGCACCGGGAGCCCGACGTGGGACTCGATCCCGGGTCTCCAGGATCGCGCCCTGGGCCAAAGGCAGGTGCCAAACCACTGCGCCACCCAGGGATCCCCCTTTACTTTCTTTTCTAATTGAGGTATAGTTGACATGCAATGTGGTATCAGTTTCAGGCATACAACGTAGTGATTTGACAACTCTACACATCATACTGTACTCATCATGGTAAGTGTAGTGACTGTTACTGGGTATTTACCCAAAGAAAATGAAAACACTTATTCCAAAAGACATATGCACCCCTGTGTTTATTGTAGCATAATTTACAATGTGAAGCTATGGAAGCAGTCTTCCTTTTCTTAATGATTTCCATGATGTGGAGTAAATCTGGTGGCTTTTATTTATTGACTTCTTTCCTTGAGCAAGTAAGCAGTATGCCAGCAACTGAGTGTCTTCTTCCCTGGCGGCAAATGATTCAGAAAGTATGTAGGACCACTGTGCGTTTGCCATGGGAAGACCAGGCATGCACAGAGTTAAGCCCATGGCTGCCCTGTGTTAACTGAACATTCCCAGTGTGGCAGAGTGGTAATCCCTAAGCAGATGCTGTATGGGGTCTTGTTATTGTCCAGAAGTGGCTCTTGTATGAGAAAATGCAGCCATGCAGAAATGGCACAAACACTACTGGCTTATGGTTTTTTGTTTTTCAACACCCAGGAGCCCATTCCCATCTTTACCTAGCCATAGAGTGTTGCACTTTCCCACTCTCCACCTTTACTTCATTAAAAATAAAAAAAGAAAACAACAATGAAGGAGAATCAAATTGTAATGTCCTTACTGATAAGAGGTTCTGATTTACCTTGGGATCTTTTAAGTTTGTTGTTGTTGGCAAAGACGTTGTTTCTTTCTCAAGTCTCTCAGCCACATCATGGCCTTTCAAAACCTTTAAGTCCTGTAATACTATATTTCGTGAAGAAGGGGAAAAAATGAGATTTTTTTCCTCCTTGCTTTTGTTAACCCATTCTTGTTTTAGACTCCCAACAAAAAGGGTTTTTGTTAACTGGAGCTTAAAATCGGCCAGCTTGCAAAGTATTCTCCCTTTTTATGCAAGGAGGATTAGCTTGGCATGTTATGCAGTTCTCTTGTGTGAGCCATTCACGTGTCCTGTCATAAGGTGTATAATTACTGCACTTCACCATCAGCAATCATTCTTAAGTTAAAACCTGTTTTAAACCTCTCATTAATATAAATCATACCGGGAAGGTAGAAAATACACCTTCAAAAAGAACGAAGTGTTAGGGAGTTAATCTGTTCTTTTCATAATAGACCCAGAGTAAATAATTTTTACTTAGCGCTTTTCTCTCTATGCAATCAAAATAGTTTGTGATAAAAGATCTGGTACCAGGGATTGCATAAATGTGCAGTGTTTTATTCACACAGGATTGGGCTTCCTGCTTGGTGCCAGCCTCGTTTTCTCTCTGTCATCCTTGAACAGTGAAGTGTGTAATCCTCCATTCTTTTAAAGTCAGCCCCCTGACAAAATTCCCTCTCTCTTCCTCGCTCTCTCTCTGCCCCCCCACACGTGTGCACATACACACATTACACTCATACACATATATTCGAAAACAGATTGTTTTCATTTTTAAGCCTTTCTTTCAATGAACTATCCCAGCATGCGTAGCTAGCTAGCAAGCCGTTTTAGAAACAGTGTCTCCAAGAATGGGTTTTCTTTCATGGAACGGTTATAGGCAAAGGACTCCAATATCCATGGTGTATTCTTCAGTGGTTTGTTCTAGTACAGGTACAACAGCTCTCAAGGCATAGCCCCCCTTATTCATCTTTCTAACATTACAGAAGCCACTTCTACTCTTCCACCACCAGAATCCATTTGCCCCTGCCTCACAATTGTTGTGGTGGATGGTTGTGGGAAGTCCACTTCAATTTGGGACTTCTAGGTATGCGATTAGGCAGTGTCAGGAGAATGTCTCAAGTCCTTATACATCCGGAAAAGCCCTGGCCTTTGACCATATCGCCAGATTCATGTCTCACTTTTTCTCCCTTGAGCTTTTGGTTCATCATCTTTATAATCCCTTTTCTCTTCTTTAAATTAGCCAAAGATCTCTACTTTTTTTCCACCAAAAGGCGTTCACCTGTGTACTAATTTTATTTTACCCAGCTAAATTTTAGTAACCTTTTAGGTGTAAGCTTAAACCAGTCTTCCTTCTTTCTTCTATATGTTTTTAATGCATTGTCTACCATGTGCCAAAAATCATTCTAGGTCCTTAAGATTTGGGGTTGGTTTACACAGATGGTATCCCTGATTTCATGGGGCTTCTATTTTAGGTGAGAATATTCTATTCTAGGAGACCACAGAGAAGTCTTTCTTGACATTCCATTTCATATTGGTTCCCTTTATATTGCATTCCCATCGCACTCTATGATTCTTCATAGCATTTCTTCATCCTGTTCAACAAATTTTTTTAATGCTTATTAGGAAACATTATCAAACTTGGACATGTTCTGTCTTGCTTGATGAAGTCTGAGGTCTGTGAGACATGATCAGACTTCAATCTCTCTGTTGTGTGTCCATCCCAGAGGCACTCCATGGATTCTGAATGAATAAGTAAAGGAATGGCTTTCTTCCTGTCCCCAAACATCTTCTAGTTGTAGTCTGCCTGAATTCTTTTATGTCAAGCTATTATACTGTCCTAAACATTACACTAATTAGAGATTGGTTAGGATCAATAGGCTTTCTCTTAAAAAAAAATGTCAGTTACTGAAAGTGACTATTCTAAATTCATATCATCTGCTTTTCTTTTTGGCACCTGGCAGATACAAGTGACTGCAGGAAGGAGGATGAGGTTGGGTTAAGAGGTGATATTTTTAGGGCTGAGAACAGTGGGAAGTCAAAGGCGTTTGGCCCAGTGAGGGTCTTGCAGGGGTGCTGGAGATGGGAAGAGGGGTCCTAAAGAGATGGGAGAGGAATGGCAACAGGAAAGGAAGAGGTTCTGAGATTAAGCCTGGCTTACTTCAGGAATTCATAGAAAGAAAGCTAAGAACCCGTTTTCTTTTTTTGTCCTTTGGGAATGAAGGAAGGGGACTAAAATTAGTTAAGAATCATTTATGTACCAGGGACTTTACATGTATTTTTTCTTCAGACCTTGTTTTATCTTATTTCTATTTAACTAACCATCAGTTCTCTTTAATTCCAGAATTAGAGCATGTAAAGCTGACACTGTGTAGCCTCTTGATGCTCAGTTAATGTCTGTTGAATGAGTGAATTTACTGTACAAATGCTTGATTTCCATTTTGGTGTATATCTTCAAGCCAGCTTCCCTTGACTCAGAATTATATTGGTGCTACTGCTGGATAGCCGAGTGGCATTCAGACTTGAATTGTACTTTGTGACTGGTATGAAAACCTAATCAACTTGTATGATGTTGTTTCAGTAGGAGAATTCAATGTGACTTCCAGAACATTGACTCACCTGTGATCTTCAGAGCTCTGTTCCTTAGTAAATGGGGATTACTTATATGTGAATGCAGAATTTATATGAAAATTATCTTGTGTATTCTATTTTCATGTGATATTTAGGGCACTTCTTTTGTAATTCTGAGCATAAGTGGTTCTTTTTCTGTTTTTTTCTTTTTTTTTTTTTAACATAAACCTCCCAGAGCCTTTTTATAAGTAGGTGGTACACATAGTAACAATAGTGATAAAAGTTAATACCAAAAAGATTTTATTTATTTATTTATTTACTTACTTATTTATTTAAAAGATTTTATTTATTTATAGAGATGCAGAGAGAGAGAGAGAGAGAGGCAGAGACATAGGCAGAGGGAGAAGCAGGCTCCACGCAGAGAGCCTGACGTGGGACCCAATCCAGGGTCTCCAGGATCATGCCCTTGGCTGCAGGCGGCGCTAAACCGCTGCGCCACCAGGGCTGCCCACCAAAAAGATTTCAAAGAAATAAAAGAGATAATTTCTAAAGTTCCAAAAATATAAGATCTTTTAATATGCTCCCATTTCATATTGAATCACTAGGAACATAGTAATAAACTGATTTTGGTTGGCTTGAATCGAAAGAGAACACACTAGTGATGAACCACACTATTGATGAACTCTGTTAACATACATTCACAAAGAGAGATCCCAGATGGCCCAAGAGAACCAAACCATAAGACCCCTTTCTTATATAATGGTAAGCCCTGGCCAGAAAGGAAGTTTTTTTTTCCCACTGGAATATTTGCAAAACTAAGTATACACTAATTTATAAGCAATTTAAATTTATATGTAGGTAATATATCTCAAAGATATTAAATGAACAATGAAATGTTTACTATTTTGACCACTAAGATTGGGTGGGTGTGGCAGTGAATGGACTACTTGTACGTGGGTTCAAGTAGAACATTAAGAAACCTAAGGGTCATTTAAGAGTTTGATGTCTTTGATGAGTATGCTTTTCTTCCTATATGATTTTTAAAGTCAGGTTCACCACAGTATCTTTAGAGTTACTTCTATGGTTGCTACACATGCTAAATAAGATATATACAAAATACAAAGTTGGATGAGAAATCTGATTAAAGGAAGAGTAAAGACATTATTCAAAAGGGGTAAAAAAATGAAAATTTAGACCTTTCACAAATATTGTGGTAAAGTACATCTGTAGAAAGAAATGTACGATTAAATTAATGGACACAAATTACTTGAAAAGACTGAGAGGCACTGCAGTTCAGTGGATGGAGCATGGGCTCCGGAGACCAAAGAGGCTTCTCTCTGCAGCTTGCCAGCAGTATTAACTCCGGCAAGTTCTTTGACCCCTTGAGGCCCCTCTTTCCTCACCTGTAAGATGGACTGGTAATAATATTCACCTTGATAGGTTTTATTGGGCATTAAAGCCAGCTTTTGTGAAGCTTCTTATAAAATGCTTGCTTATCCTTGACATGTACAAATAGTGGT
Source organism: Canis lupus baileyi (assembly GCF_048164855.1). Classification (NCBI taxonomy): domain Eukaryota; kingdom Metazoa; phylum Chordata; class Mammalia; order Carnivora; family Canidae; genus Canis; species Canis lupus. Next base: position 36,036,257 of record NC_132847.1, on the reverse strand, counting down.
TATTACCAACAGTTATATAGCATTGGAGAATATCAATACTTTTTAAAGTGATTACAAATAAATCAGAATATACTGTTATTGTTTTCATGATAGTATTCCCAGGGAAAATACCCAATTCAAGAAAATCCATGGCAGCCCCTCCACCTTTTTAAAGCGTTATAAATACACTTCAACTCTCAAGAGACACATTCCAGAACCACGTTTTCTAATTTTTCATGGAGTTTAAAAAAGTCTCATCAATGATTTGTTCATTCAACAATTTCTAACCACCTACTGCTATTTCATGCTATGTGCTAACCTCTGGGAATAAAAAGCACAAGCACTGTCTGGAAGGATAGCATAGTCTAAAAATAAAGCCTCACCAGTAAGCTTGGTGATCCATTTAGACAATGGTAAGTGGCAGAAACCTCTGAACTGATAACTAAGCTTTTAAAATCGTAGTGGTTTTCTGGACACGTTTAGGAAGGATTTCTCACGCATATGTACACAGACACATGGATATCTCGAATTTATGATAAACCAGGAAACCCCTTGAAATCTGAACAAAAAAGTCATTTTTAGTTCATGGCAAAGACATAATTATTTGAAGAACTCCAGTTGTTCATTTCTTTTTTTTTTTTTTTGAAGATTTTATTTATTCATGAGAGACACAGACAGAGAGAGAGGTGGAGACACAGGCAGAGGGAGAAGCAGGCTCCATGCCGGGAACCCAACATGGGACTCGATCCCGGGTCTCCAGGACCAGGCCCTGGGCTGAAGGCGGCACTAAACCGCTAAGCCACCTGGGCTACCCCAGTTGTTCATTTCTAAGGTTTCTTTGGCAGTATTAGTCTAGTGCCTATTTTAAAGTGCGATTAGCAATTATCTGGAATCATTTTTTAAATATGCCTTTATTAATATAGGTCATTTTTTTTGAAGAATCAGAGGCTTATATTTTGATTACTTATATATTGATGCTGGTTTTACTGAATAGATTTTGGCCAAAGATGTTCTTCAGGTTTGCTTATTAGCTCATTAAAAGGGAGATGATTTATCTTTCAGTGAAGTAATATTTTCAGCTTTTGTTACCAAGCCAAATTGTCATCATTAAATGATTTTAGAAAAAAATAATAGGCTTTAAAATGTATGGTACATACCTCCTCAGTCAATTACCTTGTTAATGCCACATTGAACAAGGAGGGGCAATGCAAAATTATAATAATTCAGTCTTCTGAACTAGTGTTAAAAAATTTACCTGTGTAGTGTTCTAAGTCATATTTTAATCAATTGAACTCAGACCTATTCAAAAGGAAATGACACATATTTTATCACAATGACCAAATCTCATGTATAACCAGCATTAAAAGAAAAAAATCCTTAGAAACAAAATATGTTGGCTTGGACCTTTAAATATTTTGTTCTGTCTTTCTGAATACATTTTGGCTCTTTTCAATGGAGAATCCCACAAATTTGAGAGTGAATCTTGATACTTTGGGAAAGCTAGCTCTACCTCAAAGCACAGGCAAGAAAATTTATTATTTTTATATCATTATGTAATATAAACACTGATAAGCTTTTTATGTCATTTTTATAAGACAGAATTTAAAAATATACTTAAAGCATTAAATCCCAGAAACCCTAGACACAATCCATCACTTTGTTCCATCTCAAGTTCAATCATTGCTTTCAAATGCATCATATAAAATGCCCTGTTCTTGAGGAAGAATACAGTGTAAAGATGAACCCAGTACCAATAATCACTGGTTTCATTTATATTTATTTAATTTTGCATAGTGTTTCTTCAGATTTGGATTCTTGAATATCTAAATCAAATGCATTCCAAAAAGCTACAATCCATGCTTTGAAAAACGCTTTCAGGGGATCCCTGGGTGGCTCAGTGGTTTAGCGCCTGCCTTCAGCCCAGGGCATGATCCTGGAGACCCGGGATCGAGTCCCATGTTGGGCTCCCGGCATGGAGCCTGCTTCTCCCCCTGCCTGTGTCTCTGCCTCTCTCTCTCTCTCTCTCTCTCTGTCTGTCTCTCATGAATAAATAATAAAATAAAATCTTTAAAAAAAAAAAGAAAAATGCTTTCAAAAGAGGCACCTGGGTGGCTCAATCAATTAAGCATCCACTTACTGGTTTCTGCTCAGATCCTGATCTCAGGGTCATGAAATCAAGTCCTTTGTGTCAGGTTCTGCACCAGGTGTGAAGCCTGCTCAATCCTCTCTCTCTCCCTCTCCTTCTGCTCCTCCCCTTGTCCTCAGGCTCGTTTTGCTCACTTTCTCTAAAGAAAAAAAAAATGCTCTCAAAGTAAGAGCATAAAATTGAAAAAACAACATCCTCAAAGGGAAAAAACTATATACCTACATTAGTGGTAAAGAAATATAATATAGCGTTATATTATATAATTATAAATGTAGTAAAGGAAATGCATAATTCTAGAAGAGAACAAGACAGGGCAGGTCATTAAGCCAGGATCATATAAATCTTGATTTTTGTTCAGGATACTTATTAATTTTAATTATTCTCTTTGGTTCTCAGCTGTTTATTTTTAGTGATTAGATCACAGTTTTCCATGATTAGGGAAGGTGAGTCTCCCCACAGAGCTATGATGTGGGAACTAGAACACAACCGGTATTCGATTATGATATTAGTGGACAGAGGTCTCAGCAAATGCTGGTGTAGCTTTTTTCAACAGAGAACTTGTTTTCCACTTTATGCTGGTTTGAATGTGGCTTTCTGTGTAGGCCAGAAATATCTTAAAAGCTGTTAATTGTTCAGGGAAATACAATGAGGGGTGAGATGGGAAGGAGTAATTTGAGAAGGGACTTTTTTCTTTTGTTTTATTTTATTAGCGTATTTCTTTGAATATTGTTTTAGATTATTCATAGGGACAGGTAGAAGCTTGTTTGTTCGAGGGGCAAAATCCTAAAACATACACAAAATACTCATTGTGGCTTTCTGGCCAAATGGAGTATAGTGGAGAGATTGACAGGGTGTAGGATAGCTGGGAAGGAAGCCAAAGCCAGAACCTGTGAGACCAGGTGGGCTCCTCATATTGCACTTCTCCATCAGTCATGGATACCTCCATTTCCTTAGGAGACGGACTGTAGAGGAATTGAAAGAGAGCTGATAGGAAGATTTTTCTATTTGCATTTCTCTGCAATTAGATTGGCCTCTAACTCTTTCCTTTAACAAACCTTTTCCGTGATCTTCCTCTGTTTTTGAACATTGAGGGAAAACGTTTTTCAAAGTTTTCCTTTTGGACTTCTCTCTCCTGTTGAATTGCACAACAGGGAAAGAAGTCAAAGAATGAAAGAAGCCAGTGTAATTTTAAATAATGAATGGCTATCACATTTTCTTAGATAAATAGCCTAAAATTTAAAAATTCAGGAATGCAAATTTTTAAGTGTTCCTATTTAACTGTGTTTCAAAGGGGAAATGTGGGTGGAAATTGGACATCCTGAAGTTATCACAAATAGGTTGCCATTCAGAAAAACAATGAGACATCGAAGTTAGTTATTATCACAAGTTGGAACTAGAATTTTATAGTCACTTATCAGTAAATGGGGGACTTGGTCAGAGTGGATCTGCTCAGTAGTCTGCTCTGCTGCTCTCTGTGCCCTGGAGGTCAGGCTGGCTTCTGTCATGATAAGATATTTGTCACCAAGTCCCTGCTGTATGATCTAGGTAGATAACCTTGTCTCTAGATGCTTCTGTTAGGCCGTGTAACTCACTAGAATGAGGTGCAGGTAATATTCTGAGGGAGAAGCTAAAAGGCAGAGCTATTAATGGGAAAGTTTCTAGGAAACTAGTAGCATTTAGTCTGGTCTGTGTGGACTGAGGGTGTCTAAGCCCAGCGGATAAGGAGAGCAGATTTGGCTGAGGGAGTAGCATGGGCAAAGGCACAGTGGCCCAGCTCCCTTGGGGAGGTGCATGAATTAGTGTCAGGGGAGCTGAGCCTGGAATTTGGGAAATGGCCCTTGAGGATCCCGCATGCCATATGGAGTGACTTTATTCAATAGGTGTATATGTTTCTTATGCTTTGTAACAGATTACCACCAATTCAGTGATTTTTTTTATTTTTAAAGATTTTATTTATTTATTTATGAGAGAGATGGAGGGGGGTGGAGCAGAAACAGATAGAGGGAGAAGCAGGTTCCTTGCAGGGAATCTGATGTGGGACTCGATCCTGGGACCTGGGATCATGCCCTGAGCATGACACTCAACTGCTGAGCCACCCAGGCATCCCCAATTCAGTGATTTAAGGCAACACGCTTTTATTAGCATGCGGCTCTGTTGGTCAGAAGTCCAGAACATTCTCTGGATGTATTCTCCAGAGTATCATAAGACTAAGTCAAGGTCTCCCCCTGAGGTGAGTCCTCACTTAGAAACTCTGGGGGAAAATCACTTTTCAAGCTCATTCTTGTTGTTGGCAGAATTTAGCTCCTTGTGGGTATAGGACTGAGGTCTCCATTTCTTTGCTGGCTTCAGCTCGCCCCATTCCTTAGCCGGTAGCATTTTCCAGCTTCAAGCCAATAATGGCACATCAATTCCTTCTTGTCCTTTGCTTCTTTCTGACTTATCTCTGACTTATACCAGGCAGGAAAAATTCTCTGCATTTAAAGAGCTCATGTGATTAGATCAGGCTTTCCTGGACTAATCATGGTATTAAAATCTATCATATTCACTGTCCTGGGGACTCTGTGTAGACTGAGGGGCAGGAAATTTTAGACTCAATCTTAGAATTCTGCATTGCACAGTGTGTAATGGGGAGCTACTGCAGGTGTCTGGGCAAGAGAGTTCTGTGTTTGAAGAAGTGTTTAGAAAATTGACATTAGGGGAATACAGAAAGTATTTAGGAAAAATGAGAGCATAGAAGCAATTGACTAGAGAAGAAATCTATGTAATATCAAAAAGGCTTTAGTATTGATTACATACTGTTTAGTATTGACTTAGTACAGGTTCAGGACATTGGAAATAGAGGTCCAAGGATCAAAAGGAGGACTTGACAACTTGCCACCTCCTAATCTTAGCCATGATTTTATCAGTTTGTGTTTTATAGAGGGAAAGGTAATAGGTAGTGCCACATAATCTTTTAGTGCTCCCAACTCTTCACGAGGGTAGCCTCAATCTGTTTTATGTACTGGTATTTAATTTTTAAATTTTGTTATTTCACTTTTATTATTTAATCTAAAAGTATGTTCAAGGACTGCTGGACCTTTCTGACACCACCTATAAATGAGAAAGTGGTGGTCCAGAGAGGGGAAATGACGTATCTGCGAGAATTTCTTAGTTTTGCCAGGTATACAGTTTAATTTGAGAACAAACAACTCGCTGGTAAAGAATGAGCAAGAGCACAGAGGGCATAAGAAAAGGCGGCTCACAAAATTATATCATGGATTCAAGGGAGGCTGGAATTAGCTTGGCGTGGGATTTGTCAGGAAAACTTCATGGCAGAAAGTGGGTCTTAGGTTGGCTGTTAAAGGAGGTGTTTGAGAAAATAAGCCTAGGTGAAGGTCTGCAGACAGGGCCAGCTCTGTGCAAAGTTGGGGGTAAGAGAAGCTTAGGAGGCAGTATGGTATAGTGGCTCTGAACTTTGGGATTTTATGTATTTGAGCTGTGTGACACTGGGGAAGTTACTGTCTCCTTGAGCCTCAGTTTGTTCAACTGTAAAATAGGGCTAATAATTATGCTCATATAAATACATAATAATAGTGTTATGGATCAAAACGCATTGAATATCTGAAATCTCATGTTTCAACTGAATCTGTTCATACCTTACAGGGTGGTTGTGAAGCCCAGCTGAGATAATGCATGTTTAGCATAGTACCTAGCACATAATCAGTACTGAATATATAATACCTATTTGTACTGTTATTCAATATGTAGTGTTATTCAACCATTTAAGCCAAAAGGATTCTTTTGCTTTGAGATATAGGAGAGTACACAGGTTACAGGGAAGAGGATTCTGGATTTCGAGTGAAATGTGATAATATCAACTAGAAGCTAGAATCAGGAGGGCAGAAAGACTCCTGATATCAGTGTCAACATTTGTCTTACCCTGGGGGCACCAAGTTTAATAACTGGCTGCTGATTGTGGTTCTAGAGAAGCTCACAAACTTGGCTGGGGGTAGTAGGGTAACAGGATAAAACCTAGTTTGGAGCAGAAAATTCTTCCTGGGAGGGAGATAGAGGGATAGGAAGGAGGCAGGGATGGGATATGTGTTGGGGATGCATGGAAGGGAGAAGCTAGATCTCACTGGATGAAGAGCAGAAACTCTGGGTGGTGGAGGCTCATCTGGACAAGACTGGTATTTCATGATGAAAGGGACAAGAAGTGAGATAGTTACATGTCGAAGAAGGTTTTTCTCTGGAAGGGAAGTGAACGTTCCTTAGGGAAGAGTAGATAGCTGGCAGAGGGGCAGGAGGAAGAGGAGGAAGTGTGGGGATGGGTGTTTGTTAGTGTTGAGGACATGGGGCTGATGGGTACACAGAGATGGGAGAGCTCTTGGCTGTGATCCACTGGTCAGGACGCTGCTTTAGGGAGGAAACCACAGCTCCGAGGCAGGATTGCTGATTTCTCCAGAACTCTAGAGGGCCCCTTGTGCAGAGCAATCCCATCTTTTAGTGCCTGCCTTGAGATCCTTGGAGAATGCTACATCTTCTCCCTTATGCAGTACACAGAAACAGAATCAAAGCGTCTCTCTCTCAGCCTGTGAACCACACAACAAGGGCTTTATGGCAGCTTCAGAGAGGTGTGTTTACCTTGTTTATGATGCATGTACTAATTAGAAAGAGCTGTGTTCTCTTTGTGGTGTAAGATTTTGCAGTGGATCTACATCGTCATTAATATCAGTAATAATTGAGATGAAAATTTCAAACAAGTGTCAGGTAATCCTTGGGGGAGAGAATTCAGGGGATCTCATTCCCTGATTTTGCCTTCTCTCCACCTGGAAAGGAAGTGAATGAGCCCATCAGACCACAGTCTGTGGAGAGGAAATTCCTTGGCTCCGAGAGATGAAGGCATGGTTTGCTGAGATTACTGTTTACCAGGGACAAAGGCCGGCTGCTTTGATGCTCTCCCAAGACTAGAGATGGAGAAGAGGCTTTGGTGCAGATCCATGCTTTCACATTGGAGGTTATTCTAGTTCCCTGGCATGGAACCTTTTCCTTCAGAGTCACAGGGTAGATGCTCATGTAATGAATCAAGACGTTGGCTTTCAGGAGAATGCTTGATATATTGCTTTATTTACCATAGCTTTAATTTCACTGTATAAACAAGAATACGCCATTTTCTCATCATCTGAAGAACTTTGAATTTCTTAAATCTCATCAAGTGTAGTGTTATTTACTCAAGCTTTTATCTGAATTCTGCCCTGGAGTGCTTGTAGGCAGTTACATTTATCTCTGTAATATTACTCACCATTTAGTAAAAGAAACAAAACAAAACAAACCCCAGCAAAAAGAAAAAAAAATACCTCCTCCATAAAACACATATAAAACAGTAACATGTGAATGAACAAAATCCTGGCTTGAATCAGTTCTCTTGCAACAAATGTAGAGTTGTTTGTAATTTTGAGTAAATGAGTCTGCAAACCAAAATAGTTAGTAGGTTTAATTTTAGGTTTACAGTTTTGACATTGTAACCCTAAATTACATCTTACTTGGAAAAAAAAAAATCTCTTCAACACAGACTTTTTTTTTAACCTAGCGCCACAAGATGACTCTACATTAAAATTTTTCTGAAGATAATAGAGCTCTGTCTATCCATTCACCTAAATTAATATATAGATAACAAATAGTAGTATTTATTGGATCTTAGATTTGTTCTTCTTGTTGAAAATCATGGCAGTTCTAAACCCACTGAATTGTAAAAGAACAACAAAAAACTTTAAGTATGGCAGAGGGGGAATAGTCAGAGGATGCACCATGCTTCATATATGATGCATCGTTGTGGGGTGAAAAAGGGCTTGAAAGCAATCAAAATTTCTATCAAATTGAGTTATTTATGTGAGTTACAGTAGTCACCTTTTAAAGAAAGACTAGCACTTGAGAAATGTACTTGCCATTGGAGAATGAGGCAGTTATTTTGTGGTATCCAGCTAAATCTAGCAGGAGGCTCAGAGAGGAAGGGTTTCAGATTCCCTAGAGGGCAGGAAGTGTTTCTTCAAAAATTCCTCTATGTGGGGCTTCCAAGAGCAACATAAACAAACAGGTACTTAATAAATGTCTTTTGACGATGGCAATGGTTGGAGGGTAGATCAATAACTGAAATTACCTGGATTTATAAGACTAAAGGCTGATAGAAGTCTAGACATTGGCTATGATAAATGTCAATGCCCTAGTAAATGTATTTCCACGTTGAGCTCATGCGCAAAAAGGGACAGTGCATTTCAGATGCCAAACCCCTGACCAAATCTGGGCAGTCGTAGTAGCCTCTTTAGGCCTTTGGTAAAGTCCCCAATAAACTAAATACCAAAATCAAATATAAAAAATGAAGAGAACTCTGGACTGGCTGAGTGACATGTGTAGTCAGTGGTCTCTCAGGAGGCCAGGAGCCCAGCTCAGAGCTTTGTAACAACCCGTTCCTGCTTGCCCAGAACCTTCGAAGTCTCCCATTCACTAATGAAAAGTCTTTTTCAAGCCCTTATTAAAGCTCCGCAGACTTGGACAGAGTACCAGGGGATGGAATCCGGGTTTTATCGGGTGCTGCTTGAGGGGATACACCTCACAGCGGTTCAAGAGAACACTGGAAACAGAGATTGGGTTTGGGGGTGGTTGTTGGGAGTCAGAGGGAAAGGATCACAGAAATAAAATACTTTTTCAAAAAACTATCATTTGATTTTATGTTTGGCTTTAGGATGGTTATGGTGATAGTGTTTGTTCATATTTCCTGGACAACTGGCCTTTTCCTTCTGTGTTTCTCCTTTGGGAACATAGAAGCCTCTCAAATGCTGCCTTGTAGCTCACACCTCATTATTCTTATTCCCGTTGGGTTCAGCAAGCCTCGCCTTCTCCTTGAAAGTGCCCTTAGCTCTACACAGTAATGGGGGGGGCTCTCAGCAAACCGAGAGGACCGAGACAGTACACCCTGCTGGCAAACTGTCAGGACCCAGAGCAGTATATTTTTGTGCCCTGTTGCTCAACGTATTTATTTTATTTTCTCACCTTCACTTGCTCTTCACTTGGTTGGACCCTCCCATTGGTTTTATCTCTGTGGTCTGTGTAGTTTTGTAAGTGTTCTCAAACGTTTGCTGGAACCAAGTAGAGTATAGACAAATAGATACATAAATATCAATGCAGTGAAATCCTATCTTAAATGAGCTAATGAGCGATGTCACCATTCAGAGCAGGATTTGATGAGTTTTCCACAATAATATAGAGTTTGCTTAGTGTGTATCTTTTCTCTATCTCCCAGCACTATTAAATAATTAAACAATTTATATCTTATCTTTTGGTTGCTCATGCCCACTCCAGAAATAATTTGTAAGACAATCTAATTTAGATTCTATCTGCTTTAAATAGGAATTAGTGTGGGTTGAATATAATATAACTGAAAGATGGAACCTGGGAAAAAAATTATTGCCCGGAAGGTTTGGAAATTAATACTATTCTTCCTTTGAGCATCATAAGGCAATTGATCAAAATGGTCAACTTAATACAAAGAATATGACTTTTGGGTATAACATGCTTATGAATTTGAATATTAAATCATGTCTTCTACTTTATTAAGTTCTGCCCAATAGCACTTTCCAAACATTATTCATAATTTACTTCTGCTGTTACAGCAATATTTCAGAAGATGGATGAGGATAGTGGTTCTCATTTTCAATGTAAAGAACCATATTCTATAGACTGTCCAGGGTATTCTCATGAAATAAATGAGTTTCAGTTGTTGGTCTGTTTGATGTAGATTTTTACTGGAAGAGTATGCTTATTTTCCTTTCTTGATCATGACTCTGAAAGCAATTTTGGCAAATACAGAATAGTCCTTAGTGTCACATGAGGATGATGGAATGGAAGTGACTCTTAAGTAGTCCATGACCTGGGCATTGTGACCAGGGTGATGTGAGTCCTTCTGAAAATAAAGCATCTTTTTTCTTCTGGGGCTCACCTTTTCTTATGGGGGCTCATCTCCCTCTTGGCTTTCTACACACACACATATATACACACACACACGCATGCACTCATGCACACACACACATCCTTCATTCTTACGGTGGATACAGATGAACTCTGGCAAGACTTCCTTGAGTCTTGTTCCTGGCTTTTCTCATACCTGAACTATCTTTGCCCCATCCTCCTAGGGAACATTTGGGGCCAGCAGAGTGACTTGATAAATTATGCCACCATGTTAACGCCAACTTTACTTGTGGGATAAGCCCAGCTTGCATGTCCATTTTTATTTGTTGTAAATAATTCTTATATTAAAATTATTTTTGTTACTTTTGTTACTTTATTTTTCATTTTATTTCATAAAATAGATTTATTTTAGATAAATTTTTAAAAAATCTTGACTAGCGGCAATTAGTTTCTCAGCTGTTGCCATCTTATCTTTTCTAAGCAGGACAAAGTCTGCATTATTTCCTAATGTTAAACATTATTTTTGACTAAATTCGAGTTCTACTGTGTCCAATAGAATTGAAATGTGTCAGTTTTATTGTAGTTACTAAGGGTGATGACAATATGTACTATTTATTGCACACTCACTATGAACAAGGCACTGTGCTGGGAATTTACATAAAGTCTCTCAATTAATTCTCACTACACTCCTGCTTCAAGAGATTACTATTTGCTTTTTTATAAGATGATAAGAGAAACTCTGAGTTGATGGGCCATTTATCCAAGTTACAGCAAATGAGTGGACAAATAGGTTGAGAATTCTTTATTAAATTCTGCTATGAGAAGAGTAATATTTGCTTTTTATAACAATTATTGGGATATTGCAGAAGTACTAACATAACAAGTTGGACTATTCTCAATACATCATTCAGAGAAAACCACTATTAACAATAGTGCATCTTTTTCTGACTTCTTGAGAATAATCCTTGTATTTTATCTGATAATTTTTAGAGTCATAATGTCTAATATTTTTTCTTATGACTTTTTATTGATGTACTTTTTTACTTTCTTTATAATTGAATCAAATACATCTTGGATTTATAATAAGTGAGAAGTCTCAGGGAAGTATAGCTTTATAATTTGCTTTCTGACTTTTTTTTTACTTTCAAATACTCAAATCCCTTATTTATTAACTTTTATTAATAATTTATTCTTAAAATAGTCTTCAGATAGTATGTGCAAGTGTTTCAAGTTGTCACTTCTATTTTTTTTGTTTAACACTATTAAATGTATAACTGGAGATATATTTTCAAACTGCTTGTTTTTAAGTATGTGTGCTCTTTCTTCTCTGTTATGAATGTATTAGAAACTCTGAGAAATCTTAGGAAAATTGGTGTCTTTGGAGATTAAGTAAAGACTGCTTTAGCTGTTATTTTTCCTATTTCTTGCTCTACTAAGCACCCAATTAATGAACTTGACATAAGTTATTTTTACCCAGCTATACCTTGAAAAATTAAAAATAATACATTTACAGAAAATATTGAACACTACATATGGGTAAGAAGGAGAAATAAATGTCCCCCTTCCTCCTGGCCCTTATTCCCAATCCTAAATTTCTTCTGTTTCCAGATTTTCTTGATGGAATATGAGCATAGGTATGTATATGTATGTACATATTCTAAGTAGTGAGTGTTTTTAAGTTTAGATTAAATAAGACGACTGTCTTCACAGTGCATGTCTTCTCCTGTGCTCATTAATTGGGGAATAAACAGCTCTCAGTAGGACATTCATATTCAGTAAAATAAGAATCAACTTTTACTTTTTTTTTAAAAAAGATTTTATATTGTTTGAGAGAGAGAGAGAGAGAAAGAGCAGGGAGAGAGGCAGAGGGAGAGGGAGTAGCGGACTCCCCGCTGAGCAGGGAACTGGATGTGGGGCTGGATCCCAGGATCCTGAGATCACAACCTGAGCCCAAGGCAGACATTTCACCGACTGAGCCACCCAGACACCTCAAGAATAAGTTTTAAGTGGGAAAGAAATCAGGACCAAGGATGCAGAAGTAGAGAATCAAAATGTGGAAAAGGATATAATTTTTGGATTGTAGAATTCAACAATGTTTCCTGCCAGATTAACGAGCATCATATAAACAAAATTTTTTTGTAGTTAATGTAAAGCAGAAAGTAAAATTGGTAACATACTATTTTTTTTTTTCATCTGAAAGAAGGAAGTATAACAGGTTCTCAAAGGGAAGTTGAGCCTGGATTGCTCAAATTTTATTGGAGGTCTGTTACCTGGGGTGATGCCCTATTGAAATAAGGCAGGTCAGAATTGTAGGTTGTAACGTGTGTGCCTGCCAAAGATGAGGTGTATCCAGCTCCATAATACATGCGGTTTCTTGTTCAAAAATTAAGAATTTCAGGACGGAGCATCAGAACAGTTAGCTGCACAGGTTGGACCCCTGAAGGCAGCCCAGTGTGCCTGGATGCCCTGAGCATGGCCGGGGCTGTGAGGAGTGGGGTTGGTGGGGGTGTATTCAGCTGAGCGCCCTCAGTGGATTCCCTGATCTTTGCCACTTCTTAAGGAAGGGGCATTGCTGCTGGGCTAGGGTGGGTGACTTGTGGCAGAGGGAATGGGGAGTAACATGGAAGGCCTAGAGGAGGGCTCTGCTGGAAGGGTTTGGAATGTGGCTGGAGAGCTGCTGGCTAGACAGAAGGGGGCATTGGGGAATCAAAGGAAAGGGTGTGTGGTGAGGGGAGCTCTTCTCCCTTGGGTGCTGTGGGATGGGACTGGGGGTGCGTTTACAGACCACGTCAGTGTGTGGAAATAGAGACCACTAGGCACGCGGTTCCAGTTCCTTGAGGGGTTAGGACAGAGGAACTCACGGAGGGACATGGGCCTCAGCTGAGCGGCCTGGGATGTCAGTAGAGGCTCCCTATGTGAGGTGGCCCTGGGAGGGATCCTGAGAGATGAGTCCATCATCTGCAGGGCACACAGGCTTTCATATTCTGGGCTGTAAGGGAACAGCTGAAGGCTTCAGGGGGGTTGCACGGAAGTGTTTTCCTTGTTAGTGTAAAGCAGTGGTTCTCAGAGGGCAACGTGGGGGCCATCCACTAGCTTCTTAGCAATGTAGATGCTTGGGCCTGATTCTGACGTATTAAATTGGATCTCTGAGGGTGGGCCAGACGCTGGGTCAGAACAAGCTCTGTAGGCATGTGAAAGCTTGAGACCCACTGCTGTGGAGAATAGATGATAGAGGGGAGTTAGCCAGTCGTTATTTTAAGTCCCTTATTGGACTAATGACAAACCTGAGGACCCGGGAGACTAAGTAACTTATCAAAGATTAACTTTGTGGTGGGTGATAACGAAGACACAAATCCTGACTGTGCCTGGTCTTTCTGCCGAGCAAACTTCCCAGGCAGTAAGGGGATTATCAGAACATTTTAAAAAGGAAAATGTAATGATACGTTATATTACTTTTCAAAAAGAGCACCTACAAAAAGTTCAAATGGAAATAGGCAAGTAATATAATGCATGAAATGCCTGATACATAATTTTTGTTGTATCATATTTCATACGTGCATATTATGTTTGTGAGTCTCTGAGACTGGAATGGGGAAGAAGGAAGTGACTTATCTAAACTTAAGCTAATTATTCTCTAAGCAGTGAATTTACTAGCTCTGACCTTGGGCAAACATTTAATCTCTTTGAACCTCAACTTCCTTATCTATGAAATGGGGATAATAATACCTACTCTGACATGGTTGTTAGGATAAGGTAGTTTATGTGAAAGTGTTTTGAAAGTTGTAAAACCTTATAAATGTGGGTAATATTATTTTTATATGATTTAAACGTAAGTCTATTCATATAGCAGACATTTATTAAACACATAGTATGGACACTATTGTAAGTGTAGACTTTTCAGAAATGTGTTTTTGTTCAGGAGAATTATAAAACTTTTGAGATGGTTTTGGAAATTGTTCATGTTATTACTCAATAAGAAACCCATTCAGACTTAATATAGGAAATTTTTATTTGAAAGTCCCAATCCTATATTTTGGATTGACTCTTACCTTAGGTAGATAGTTCCCTTCTTTTTTTTTAAACCTTATTTCAGTAAAGATACCAACACATTATGAGGCGCATTCTACTTTAATATTTTTAATTTTGTCCTTTAAGAGATGATTCAAAAATTAAAAAGTGTATAATTATTTATATGACCTTCTAGAACAGCAACAAAAGTGGATGAGTGATCTCTAAGTAAAATTCAATCAATGAGTGGTTTATGTGACCCCTCAAATCCTAAAATGAATTGGAATAGTTTTGCCTTCAACAACTAAAAATAAGCATCCAGTTATTAGTATGAGCCTTTTGATTTGCTCATTTAAGCAGGTGTGGAAGTTCCTCATAGAGAGCCTGGATTCTCTCAAGGATTTTATTAATTCATGTCTCTATTGTGTGAGAACAGTTCATTTTTTAGGAATGCCCATTGACCTCTAGAGGTGGCACTTATTCTTTAATAAATGGAAGTTTATCTGCATCAGCACTAAGGCAACATTCCATCTAATACCAGCTAAGTTGAAGTTACCAATAAAGCCCAGCAGTGCATTTGTTTGATGTGGATATTCTGGTTGAAAGATAATGATTTAAATGTTTTAATCTAAAAAAAATAAAATAAAAAAAATGTTTTAATCTTCTAAATGTCAATTATTAATTCTAAAGATCTTTCTAAAGTGTACACTTCCTTTCCTTTAAGTATAATATTGTCACAACATAATCATTTTTTAATAACGTGGCTCCATATGGTTCAATTCAGATTTCACTGTAGGGCCCATGAAAAGGCTGACCTAAGGGTGCTCCTCAGCTGGGGAGGCACAGGAGGTAGAAAGAACATCAGGGCAACTGTGCAGGGTGGTTCAGTATCTCTGTGATAAATGAATAAATCTCTGGCCTCACCCTCATTATCTGCTCATGTTAACTTGCTTTGCTAACTCCCTCTGGACTCTGTTGGGTCATTGTCTTGAATAACTGTTCTAGTATTTTTTAAAGGTAGACAATAATGTGGTCAAAGCTTCTCCTTACTTTGCACTACTTTTTATAGTAGTGTCATTTTTAAGGTCTCTACGACTATTTTATTTTACTTTCTTTCCTAAACACTATAGACCCAATTTATATATCACCTGTGTTTTCTCTGTTTCTATACATTTCCATGCTGTTTCATAATGTCGTTCTAGGAAATGAAATGTATTTCTTTTTTTTTTTTTTTTAAGATTTTTATTTATTTATTTATGAGAGACACACACAGAGAGAGGCAGAGACACAGGCAGAAGGAGAAGCAGGCTCCCTGCGAGGATCCCGACGTGGAACTTGATTGATCCCAGGACCCCGGGATCACAATCTGAACCGAAGGCAGGCACTCAACCACTGAGCCACCTAGGCATCCTGAAATGTATTTCTTTTAAGAAACATCCCAGATCCATTCATATCTGAATTCAGGCTGTTTTTTGAATGTAGCTTTTATAATTTAATTTTAATTCCAGGTCAACAAAAAGTGCAGGTTCTATTACTATTAAACATACACAATACATGTTTTTTTTTTTTTTAAGATTTATTTATTTATTTATGATAGACATAGAGAGAGGGAGAGGCAGGCTCCATGCCGGGAGCCCAATGCGGGACTCGATCCTGGGACTCCAGGATCGTGCCCTAGGCCAAAGGCAGGTGCTAAACCGCTGAGCCACCCAGGGATCCCCACAATACGTGTTTTTAAATTCAGTGTCATGAGACATTAAGCTAAGGGTAGTCTTGTTTTTAAATGGAAGACTACAAAATGAATTATTGGGACTTTATCAAGAGGAAAAACTTCTGGACAGCAAAGTAAATAATAAATAAAACTAAAAGGAAACCTTCAGAATGGGAGAAGATATTTGCAAATGACACATCTGATAAAGAATTATCAGATAAATATACTTTGGATAAAAGTAACCAAAATGTATAAAGGACTTCTCAAACTCACCCAAAAAATAAATAATCCAGTTAGGAAATGGGCAGAAGACACGAACAGACATTTTTTCCAAAGAAGACATAGACATGGCCAACAAGCACATGAAAAGATGAATGAACGATTGCAGTTTTATCCAAGGTCTTTTCCATGTTTTGATGATACTGAACATGGCAGAAATATATGAATATAATTAATAGTCCAAACGTCTAGGGACTAATTGTTGAATATCTGGCTTTTAATCTAAACAGAGACAGAATAATCATGTACACACAGATCCACTATTTCAGTACAATTTTAATTTGTTAACTAGGCTTTCTTTTAGTTTCACTTAGCGAGTTACCTAATAACTTCCCTGAAAATCCGCAATGTGTAAGAGATACAGCTATTCTGACATGTATTAAAACTGACTCTAGTAAATGAAATTTGAAATAGGAAGCTTTTTTTAGGACTCATTCAAGAACATTTACATTTGAGAGTTAAAAATATTCTTTCTGGTTTTTTTCTTAGTAAAAATTTAAACCAAACAAAATTAAAATAATGAATGATGTTTTCTGCTATACTTATTGTAATTACCTCTTCTGCTTGAAATTTTATTTTTTGGTCTCATATGAAGTGACAGATCATTACAGCCAATTTGTGGTTTTAACAATCAGAAGTAACTGACTAATGACGCTATTCATATTTGGTTGGGGATTAAAGGAGAGTCATTGTGTGAGTGTGGGTGCGTGCACGCACATGCGCACGTGTGTTTATATTTTAGTGTATTTTCTTCATAACCGAAATGTCAAAAACAATTTGTAAAGCTACTCTGAATGTTTGGTATTTTCAAGCCCAAGAGTTTTAATCCCTTTTTAAATTCTTTTTTTCAATCTTTAAAAAATTTAAAGTTATTTTTTGAACAAAACATTAAAAACAAAACAAAACAAAACAAAACCCACCACCAGCAACTTTTGTCCTTAAAGTGGAACAGATGGAGGGGTAGAGATCTTACCCATAAGAAAAGTGTTTTAAATGGCTTCTACATTTACTACTTTACTTGTACAACTTGGATGCCTCTCTATATATTTAGTTTCATTCAAGTTTTCCGTTTTTTCATTCTGAAAAGGAAGCAAAATACTGAATCCTTTTTCCAAAGGAAAATGTTTGTAGTGTCATGAAAAATGAGAACAGATGGCATTGCAAAGCACTGGGGAGAAGTACTGTACTCCAATTGAAATTGTTAGGCAGAGTCAGAGGCAGGCTATGAAGCTACCAATTGTTGCAGTTATTTATATGACTTAATTCAAGCGCATAAAACAAGAAGTTACAAGGTAGAATTTTGCCTCTTACATTAAATAAAAGGCATTTTACTAATTTACAGTCCAGACTTCACTGAGTGCCCAAGTAGCCAGGTTTTATTAGGAAAAAGACTAATCTGAGAAAAACAGTCCTAGTCACTTAAAATGTATTCTATAATTTTGGGTTTCACAGTGGGCAAGTTTACCCAGATGCAGTGTGACAGCCTATTAGCAAAATAAACAGGTCTTCTGAAGTTGGAGTCCTCTGCTCTTTTCCCTCCACTTTTAACTAGATTAGCTTTGCAGTGCATCAGGGCTTGGGTTGTGGTAGGGTGCATTAACTTCTGCTCACACTGTTCTGATTGAGCAGCAAAGCATCCATTACCAATACCATATCCAAAGTGACGTTTCCATACAGGATGCCTGCTGTTTCATTCATAACCACAAAACAGACCGAAATGACTTTACTTCTTTTTACAACTTGCAAAGAGTTAATGGACTGTGCTGGCCCCCTGCCAAAACCTTTAAGAAACTTTATTAATGTGTTATGAGGCTGGGACACCATAGTGTGGGATTTTATTGGTTATTCATCTTAATGAATAAAAATATGTATGCACAATTAAAGCCACGTTCTCTAGCAGTTGCCTTCCAATAAATGTTGAGTCTTTGTCAGAGCTCGTTATTGCATTTGCTGATCAATTTTGATCCTTTTCTTTCCAAAACCTAAAGTTATCAGCAGTCCAATCACATGGACTTTGTTTAAAGAAATACCAGCTTAGTATTTGAAAGGCATGATTACTTAATAATGAAAAGAAAATTCTTAAATGGATGGTAAAAGTGGCTATGTTTTTAAGGGAAAAAAAAACTGTATGTAAAAGCTATTTCATGAGCTGTAGCATTTTTCTCATTATTTATAAAAAAACTGATCTATGATGTATTAATTCATATGTCAGAGACAATGTAATTTTGTTGTAGATCACATAAGAAATTGATATTGGATAAGCAGCATTAATTTTTTTCCTCCATGTGCTCTATTATGACATGCCAGTTACCAGACAGCATTTCATTTTTATTTTCATAGTTTTATTACCCTTTTATCCTCTGACTCCCCCCCCACCCCCACCTCCTTTGGGGTGAAATGTTGCAAGGAGGGAACGAGAGCAGAGATTGTATCATATTGCAACTGATTTTAAAAATGGACTGAGGAATGGGTGGGTCTAGATAAATTTAATGAATTGAGAAAAGTTAATATTTTTGCATCTTTTGAAATATGTATTTGCTCCCCCAATAGAATATTATACACCTCCAAAAGAATATCAAATGGTCTTTTTCAAATTTGTAAAAATAACCCCCAGTACCTAAAGATGAAAACTTCTAGGGCTTTTTTTTTGGCAAAATGATTTTCATATTATGGTCATTGGAGTGTGGAAATGTTATACCACTTTGTCAGAAGTACTTATTAAGAGTTATTTAAAACAACAACAAACACCCTCCCACCCCCCCAAAACCTTTGGTGGGTAAAAATATCAAGAGAAGTACATTATTCTCTTAAAGCAGTAAAATTTTTTAAAGAGGTTTTATTTATTTATTCATGAGGACACAGAGAGAGGGAGGCAGAGACACAGACAGAGGGAGAAGCAGGCTCCCCATGGGGAGCCTGATATGCAGAACTGGATCCCAGGGCCCTGGGACCTTGAAAGCAGCAAATTTTTAGAAATTTGAATAGGAGTATCTTTATTCATGCTAAGGTTCCTAAAGTCATTAGTCATGGTTTCACCTTTAGTAGAAATGAAAATAATTCAATTTTCTTGAATTAACAGTTTTAGAAATAAGTATAATTTCTTTCTTTCTTTGACAGTTTAACCTATTGTTGAAATGGAAATCCACACAGCCAATGAATTTAACACGTAACAGCTTATTCTGGTATCAGTGAACCAGAACTTGACTTGAGGTTTAAAAATGGCCTACCTTGAAGTCGTTAAAATAAGGTTACAGACATGAGAATAAAATTTGGAAGATGATTCAAAATGACTTTGCAGGGAGGGGGAAATAAAGCTATTTGGGGAATGGGAAATCTCTCAAATTAGATTTTGAACATTGTGGGCAGCTGGCCATTTTTTCAAGTTGAGTCATCATGCTGAGGTACTTGGCCTTGTGAATTTGATAATTCTGTGCTCTGTGTTGTAACTAACTACCTCAGTTGAAGCAAAGGCATATTTTGATCATGTATCTTCCTTTGAGTCTCCTTCAGCTGAGTAGGAGGAGGTGGTGGAAGTGCTGTTGGTGGATCTGTCTTTCAGGCGGTGATGGAAGCTGGCTCTTGTGTGCATCCCATGTTGTGTCAGTAAAAAAAACTATCAGACCCTAAACCTTCATTAAGTACAGCTAAGCGTGTAGTAACATTCATGGAAAAAATGGCACATGGGAAGAAATCAGACTGTCATTTGTGAGATGTGGCTTAGAGAGGAATTACTTGATCCTGTGGTGAAGTCTCAGGACTTTGGTGGGAGATTAGGAGGTTTGTGGGGAATGAAGAGTGTAGTGGCTTTGGAAAGGGTGTCTGGTATTCACATGTTATCGCGGCACTGAGCTCCTCATGCTGAGCTGGCCCTTTGCCTTTCAGCTGAGCGCATTGACTTAGTCCTCAATTTGTGGCCTGCCATGGGCAAAAAGGGTTTTCTGGTTTCATCCTTCTCCCAGTTTGTGCACATTACCAAACCACAACTTAAACTCACCACAATCAGCAGCCGCCACTCAAGGGAGGCTTCCGCTGGGAAAATTGGGAAGTTATGTGTCGAAAATTAGGAAAGTCGCCCAAAGAACCCTGTAACTGTAGAGGAATAATGTCTACCTGGACTGTATTTCTGTTTCTTATGGTGACACCTCTAGTTTGAGGAAACAGCAAATATACATAGGACTCTAGAGTCCGTTTAATTTCTAGGTGTTTCAGTTATTAGCAGAATAGCCTTGGGCAAGTTTTCTCCTGAAAATGGGGATAATAATAATATCCAACTCACAGTGTTATTGTGAGGATGAAATCTATGTATCATATTGAGAGCACCTTTTGGACATATAAACAAATGCCCAATGCCTTACTGTTATTTTTATTACTATTTCTTCTACCAGATATTTGTTGATGAGGGATATAGTGATATGTAAACATACACGATGTATTAGGCACTAGTGCTTTATGTAACTAATTGCATTTTTTCTCAGTAGGATTTTTTCAAGTGTAGGGATCAATTTGATAGGTACTGCAGTGTTTTGTATACTCAGCACGTGTTTGACTTTCAGAAATTTGGATTCTAGGTGGATACATAATGCATTCACTTAGCAATATGTGACAGAAAGGACCAACATAAGAAACAAGAATTGAACAAAATTTGAAACTATTTTTCAGGGTTTGTTTTGTTTTGGTATTGTCTTAATCCTATAGTTGTGTCTTTAATGCCACAGAGTCTCTTTGCATATAGTAGATTATCAGTCAACATTTACTGAATTCTGTTTGTTGAACAGACTGTCATTTTAGAATCTGAGAACTCTTAAGAAGGAAAGTTGATAAGCTAGCAGTATCGAATCATGTAAAATCTCATGGAATTAAAAAAAATAGCTTGAGTTTTAAAAATATTAGTAAGTTAGCAGAGAACTGGAGACATTTTCTGAACTCACCAACTTTGGTTCACTAGTCTTTTGAGAGTAGCCTGCTGTTTTACAACCATGTGACTTTGACCCTCCTGATAACTAATTAAACAGAGGCTAAAAGTCTCAAAACGTCCTTCCTGCAGACTTATAATAATGGTGAGCAGTTTTTCTGCCTTTATTATAAAGGTCCAAGAAGTATCCATATGCATATACACATTGTGTGGACACATAATCAAAGCTAGAAAGCCTGGGCATTTCGTGAACAAGCTCTGTGACTGTAATGAGTGCCACCAGCCTGTGTCAGCATTGTGGAATTCATTTTTCCTCTCTGAATGATCTCTGGGCAGAGGCAACGTTGGATTCAGTTGAAGCTTAGAATTACGGAACAGTCTTCACTGCCAATAATGATTACAGGATAGTACAGCAGGCCTAATGTGTCTCTCAATCTGAGCTTAAAGTTGTGGAATACCTAAAAGAGAAAAATCCAGTGACCTCATTATGCAATATTTGGCAGCTGTGGACATAGGATTTTAGCTGGGACTTTAATAAAGAAAAAAAAAAGGACAAAGACAACACGGGTCTTGTGAGATCTAGGTGTACTTCTGTACCTTTATCCTTCAAGTGTTTTGTATATTCCTGCTATGAGCAAATTCGTCTTATCCATGGTTTCCCACTGTACCTGCCTCCCTCGCTCTCCCTCCCTCTCCCTCTTGGTCAGCCCTTGGAACTTGCAGAGGCTGTGGATTTGGGCTCAGTTTTCACAGTTTAGTGGGTTTTGTGCTATGGTGTCTGCCATGGAAGCATATAAAATGTTTTTTTTGTTTTGTTTTGTTTTGTTTTTTAAATATGTCATTTGTGTAAGAGATGCATAGCCTCTTAAAGAAAGAGAAGGAACCAAATTTAAATTGTTTTGTTTTCATTTTGTATACACATATGCTTTGATAAAGACTATAAATCCGTGTCAAAATTATGCCATCGCAAATGGGAAAATGTTGGCTTTGCTCATGCTTTTACAAAGTAGGTTTCCGTATGGTGGGGAGTTTTTTGGTTTTTTTGTGTGTGTTTTGTGGGGTTTTTTGCTTCCACAAAATTAAGTGCGTCTCTTTCCATTAGCAGAAAGCATTGTGGGCCTGTGTGTCATGGAGAAGCTGAGGTGAGTGAAATTTCATAAAGCCCCCCCCCCCCCCACGTTCTCACTTGTATTCCCAAATTGCTTTGTAGTTAGCTTTTCAAACAGCTTCAGAAAGAAAAACAAAGGAAAGTTGTGGTACCAACTCTTGGTCCTGCGGGCAGTAGGTTTCCTGGCTCCACGCGAGCCAGGCTGGAGACCCCTCCGGGCCCAGGGCTGCCCTCTGCCCTGCGAGGCGGCCGGCCGGCGACATTTCAGGAGGCGCTTGGCAGCCATTTTAGATCCTGCCCGCGCAGAGAGCTCCTGGCTGCCAAAAACTGCAGCCGCTCCGTGCCAAGACACTCTTGGCAGTGCAGATAAACTTTGTAGAGATACACAGTCCAGAAATATCTTATAATTACAAAGCACAGGGGGCAGAATGTTTTTACAATACAGCTGTGCTAATGTAAACATTTAATTTGGCAGCCTTCTCCACCCACTTTTCAATTAACCGGGTTTATGCAGATACTTTAGGTCTGTAATAAACTTTATTGCTACTTCTCTTAGAGTACAGTTTATGAAACACAGATTTGAGGGGCTTTTTTGGGGGGTTTTCTGCCCAGTTAGGAAAGCACATTGTGCATGTTACGTTGCCATGAAGGGGAAGCGTAGCTCTCTGTCTCAAAAACGCCACAGGCCTGGCTTAACTGAAACAATCACTCTAGGGGGGAACAAAACCCGAGGGGGCTGTCTCCTTTGGCTTCTAAAGCCTGCAAGAGGATATTAATAGAAAGAGGTAAAATCACTTATATAGCTACAAAAAGACATTTGTGTTGGTGATCATTAAAAAAGATAAATGTCCCCTGCAATGCATGAGACTGTTTCAGAGATAAATTCCTGATAACAGTTCTTACAGATATAATTATAATAATTGTGTGATCGCCATGATAATTATTCTTATAGAGTGAAAGAAATAATTTTCTATCTCAAGTAGCATTCAACTGTTCAGCTCACAAAGCTAGTCAATAGATCCTTTTCAGCTAACCTAAAAATGGTGGAGGTCATAGAGCTTTAAAGCTAAATTTGGGTTTAATTGACATTGTGAAAAGGACTTTTATCCATGAGGAATATGACATCACATTTCATGATGTCTCCTTAACATGCACATTGCTTACACATTTTTCAGATAGATTAGAGAAACCATGTAAATACCATACCTATGGATAGTTTGGGTATTTTTAAGACTCACAAAAAGATTTTCAATGCCTGTTTCCCTATCTTTCCATTTAGAAATTTTGCGTTGGTTATGGTTTTTAAAAATTAACCCCTTTACCTCTTGATGGTAGATTTTCATATTAGAAAACCATTTGTCTGTTTTCCCTCAGGACTCCTTTCAAGTCCCTCATGTAGTCTGGCTCCGTCAACATTCAATCTGTGGGGTGTGCCCACAAAGTAATTTTCAGTATGAAGTTGTGTTCGACTGTTCAGATCCCAAAGCTAGTCAGTACGTCCCTTTTGGCAATCCTGAGCCATGGCAGAGGTTAGAGAATTTTAAAGTGTGGTCTCGTTATTTTATAGTCTTGTTATGTTATGCTGTGATAGTATTTTGCCCTCATATTTCCTTTATGCATTCTCCTTATCACAGCTAAACAATGCATTTGCTGTAGTTTTTATTCTCTCAGATGTTTTACTCATTAAAAGCAAATTTCAAGCAAAAAAAAAAAAAAATTTGACCTCACTACTAAATCTGTGTTCTGTATGTGTGTATGTGTGTGTGCAACGTGTTGATTTTATTTTCAGAATGCAGTAATTGTGGATACCACTTATTTAAGAATTTTAAACAGAGCCCATTTTACTTGTTAGCAAGTGAGTGAAAGTTGGGGTAGTGCAGATTAAACGGCAAGCTACATGAGGACGGGAATAAATCATGTTTTTTTTTCACCATTGTAGACTGAGTTTTGGTGATGATACGTGAAGTCTTATAGGGTCTCAGACTTGCTTTCTTTTTTAAAGAAACAAGCAAATGGATAAATCACGTAAGTCAAGCTAGAATCAGAATATTGAGTGTTAACTATATAAACTGGTAGCTCATTATGAAGCTCTCTTTCAGATTGTTGTTTTTCTTTGGGAAATTAATGCGCTTTGTGTCAGTTTCTTCATGGAGAGAATATCCAACATAGCATTCTGTCTGTAGCTTAAGTGAATCCCAAAATTATTCAGGGTAAATTGTGATACAAGGAGGTCATGGTCTTATGGAGGGAAGTAGTATATAAGTGACCCCCAATCAGAATGCAGTGTTAAGGTTCTATGTTGGAGGTATGATGAAGGTGCTGTGGACCTGAGAGGTGGCCTCCTTGAGTGGCAGAAAGTATGGTTCAGAGAAGATGATAAAATTCAAGTGCCTTAAAGATGACTTAGGAATTTTTCTAGCATCAAGGAAGGGATATTCCAGGAGTAGAAACCTTATGGGCCAAAGCATAAAGAACTGCGACTGCACAGCATATTCTAGTAATTTCAAGAAGTCTGCTAGAGCTTAGGTGTTGGGCAGTTGGGTACAGATGTAAGAAGGGGTAGAAGATGACAATTTGTCTGATCAATGTAATGAGAGTTGAGGCTAGACCAGGGCCAGATGACCAAGAGTCTTGCATGCTGTGCTAAGGAAGTTGTACACTGTTCCGAGGAATAGAGATCCATCAGGTAAAGAAGAAGGGAAGTGATGTGATTCCCAGTGGTGGTGCACAGGACCGAGTTTGGCCTCTATGGAAAGACTGACTCCCCATCATTCCAGGAGGCCAAGGCCATTGCCAGATGAGACATGTATGTCCACTAAGGGACTGTGCAACAGAGCAGATAGAGATGGGAGGATGGACTTGAAAGGTAGAGTCTTGGCCAGCAGCTGACTGTGAAGCTTTCAGGAGATGAGATTTCCAGATGTTTAGGGAACTGAGTGGTTATGGGTGCCATTAATTGGTTTGTGGACAGGAAGAGGCTGAGAGTACGCATGGGTTGGGCACTAGCAAACACAAGGGATTTTGCAGTTAAAAGGACAGGTTAGGGCTAGAAATAGAGATTTGGAGTCGTACGCAAATGAGTAATTATAAACGTGGAGCAGGTTGTAAGGTTCCCTTACTCCGGGAAGGTAAGAAGCCAAGAAGGAGGGCCCTTGGGGAGATTGTCTTAGGGCTCATCAATAGGTTGGGTGCTGACAGATGAGAAGGAGATTGTCTTAGAGATTGGAAAGAAAGCCCTGAAAGGGAGGTTCAGAACCAGGAAGAGGTGGTGGCCTAAAGGGTAAGAGAAGGATAACTTTGTAAAGTTAGGGATGGTGTGTGTCAAGAGTCACCTGGATAGGAGCTGGGGAAGGTTAAGTAAGGCAAGCGGTGGTGTACAGAAATAGTAATTGTGGAGTTAGAACACATCTAGACTTCTTGGCTCTGAAAGCTGGGTTTGGGGCATGAGGATTATTATTTATTCATTTTATTTATTTATTTTTAAAAGATTTTATTTATTCATGACACACACACACACACACACACACACACACACACAGAGGCAGAGACACAGGCAGAGGGAGAAGCAGGCTCTGTGCAGGGAGCCCAACGTGGGACTCGGTCCTGGGTCTCCAGGATATCAGGCCCTGGGCTGAAGGCGGTGCTAAAGCGCTAAACTGCTGAGCCACGGGGGCTGCCCCTATTTATTCATTTTAAATAGTGATCAGAGAGTATTGAGTTTTGCACTTGGGTTTTCCTCCCCAGCATAAATTTACCAAAACAGATTCAGTCCTACAGGGGTCCTGGGCTGCTTAAAGGATGAATATTCTGCACAGACCTTAAGAAACTTCTGGTAGAGAACAATGGATTATATTATTTGTAATCTCTCCCTTCTCATTCTGAGGAGGAAATTTGCATTTTTTTCCTCCATCTAATTTCACCACTGGTGACTATATTTAAAGAAGCAGAAACCACTCAGAATTTTTAGTGTAAGTTTGGAGGAGGCATGAACAATTTCACAGAAAAGAAAGGGAAATGTGGCCAACCAGTGAGCACACCCCTTTAATTGCTCTTACCAAGCCTTCAGACATGGCCCTAGGGGGAAAATTATGCTCCCCCTCCCTGGATTCACCCTGTTAGCAGCAGCAGTAAGGAGCAATTTATCTGTACAATCCCCTCTGCTCCCCTTCTCCCTGTGTGACTCCCCAGCTTAGCAGTAAAAGACTCAGAAAGTGGTGATATTATGCTAGTACACACAGATTATATTAGAAAGTGTGATTGAGCCAGCTAGCTTGTAAGTAAAAACAATAGCTCACTGCAACTGGGTGCAGCTCTGTATCCTCCCTGGGGGTCTCTTCAAGGGTCTTAAAACATTTTTTTAATGCCCAGAGCCTCCAAGCTTGCTGAAGTGCATCCTCAACAGGCAGTGTTAACTTTGGAGTTTCCTCCGAATGAAAGTAAGTGAGCCTGTGGAGTTCTTGCTAGGTAAAATAAAAAATGCAAATGTCTGTGGCCCTCTCAACAAGTAAACTGTCTGTGGGCATAATGGACTCTAGTCCATCTTTACTCTCTCTCCAGCCTTTGCTATCTGAAGATGCTGCTTCACCACTTTCTCAAGGAAGCCCAGATAGGAGCAAATTTAGTTTCTGAAAGTAAAGTCGGACCTTGTTTAAGTTAATTAGGGTCTGGCAAAGGATTTAACTTTATCAGGCCTTTAAAGTGGAAGGATGTACGTACACTGCAGCCGGCTGCGACTTGCCAATTAGCTGGGCTTTCCCCACTGTTTCTGGTTTGGCAGGGATGAGGTGGTTCACCCTGCCGCACTGCTGCCTGCCAAGGACACATGGCCAGCTCCCGGCTTCCTGTCTTCCTCTTTGTGTCCTGGCCTAGGCTTCCAGGGAACTGCCAAGACACCATTGCCAAAAATCTTCCTTCGGAAAGGTCAAGTAACCTCAAGTCACCTGTGCCAATGTTTGTGTTTTCTTTTTAATCCTTATGTGTTCAGCTTGGAGAAAAGTGTACAACTGAACATGCAGAGAGTGAAACCTGGGGTCACTTTGGATCCCTTGGATAAAACAGGAGAACCCAAGGAATCCCTTGGCCAGTCAGGGTATGATGTTTCTAGTAGAATTCTATTTAAAGCTCTGCAAAGTGTGATAGAGTTCAGAATGGTTCAATGTGGATTTGGATTTGGTTTGCTTTTTAGGATTCACTATACACATGTGATTTTTGGCTGAAGCTGACTCCTGGTGCATCACATGGCAGGGAGAGAGAGAGTAGTAGAAACTGGTCTTGGCTTACGGGCTGCATTTTTGTTTGTTTGTTTGTTTGTTTGTTATTTTAAGACTTTATAGCTACATCCTACTTTTTGCTTTCTAATTTAGTGTCTGCAACCAAGCGTTCTGGTAAGCAACCTGAGGACAGTGCAGAAGAGAGTTACCTGGGGTGCCTTTTGAGACTGCCATTCTCTTGGCCCCAGTATGACTGTCTGGCACAGCCCTTGAGTGTGGGTTGAAAAATCTAAATTTTTAACAAGCATCTTGAATGATTCTGAAACTCACTAAAATTTGTGGACTGAATGTGAAATGAAAATAAGGCAAGGAGCATTTATTGTCACCACATGGCACATTGTCCCACAAGTCTCCTGTAATTGACCTTTTTGGAGACCTAGAGCTTAATCGGACTCTTCAGATTGCATGCAAACCAACAACAGTGACGAACACCTTTCAGAAGGTTTAAATTAAAAGATACTAATAATATAAGAAAACTTTATCTAAATAATTGTCCCCTCTCTGAACTTTAAATTTTAAGATTTTTAAAATTTATTTTTATTTTTTAATTTTTTTAAAAATGTATTTATTTATGATAGTCACAGAGAGAGAGAGAGAGGCAGAGACACAGGCAGAGGGAGAGGCAGGCTCCATGCACCGGGAGCCCGATGTGGGACTCAATCCCGGGTCTCCAGGATCACGCCCCGGGCCAAAGGCAGGCGCCAAACCGCTGCGCCACCCAGGGATCCCAAGTTCTAAGATTTTTAAATAAGGCTTGTTCAGTGACACATAGAGCCACCAGGAGTTGTGTACTAAACAAATCTGGAGGGCTTGCTCCCTGTAGCCCGCACTGTGAACATCGTTTCATGGAGGTGCGTGATGTGATGGGCCCAGTGATACCTCTCATTAAAGGAAAGTTCAGTGTCTCCCAACATTTCATAATGCAAAACAATTTTCTTCTCTACCTTGAAAAAATACCATGTGAGGAATATGGAGCCCTTATAGTGCCTAACACTGAGCCACATGCTAATGTTCGTGGTTGCTAGCATTTAACAGGAGACTGCATGTTCTGCCTGTAGACTCATTGCCCTGTTGGAGAGGAATAAATACCTCTTCCTTCAAGGTCCTTCTAGCTGGACTAAGAATCAAATTGACATGAGGCAGATTAACAGTAGAAAAATCAAATTTAATAGCACACCTATGAGGAATCCAACAGATATGGAAATTCCAAAAATGTTTAGCAACATGATGCTTGTATGAGCTAAGGAGAGGGGTAGGGAGATAAGGATACAAAAGAGAGAAGGACCATCAGCAGGAAGGTGAAAGGGGATGTTTGGAAAGCAAAAGTTGCCCTATTATACAGGTATGTTTTTTAGGTAAAGAGAATCTCTGTTAATAGCCCTCTTCCTGATACATGCAGGCAGTTGAGGGAGAGGTACAGAGTTTTTCCTCAATCTGGTGGGTTTTGATTGCTTTTAACTAAAAAATACTGCTCATGCCAAAGTGACCCATCTGGGGGTGGCCTGCCCTTGGCCCCTACAGCCCTAATACTCCCTTTTGGCTTTTCATGGAAAATTTTCCTTAGTATATACTTCCTAAGCTCAGTTTGATTTGTGCCTTTTATATCTTGTAATATGTTATTTTTAAATGATGATAAGAATGGGATAGCCTGGGCAGCCCTGATGGCTCAGGAGTTTAGCACTGCCTTCAGCCCAGGGCCTGATCCTGGAGACCCGGGATGGAGTCCCAGGTCACATGGAGCCTGCTTCTCCCTCTGCCTAAGTCTCTGCCCCTTTCTCTCTCTCTCTCTCTCTGTTGCTCATGAATAAATAAATAAAATCTTAAAAAAAAAAAAAAAAAAAAGAATGGGATAGCCTTGAACGTTTTTTTGGTCTTTGGTTGGTAGCATTCCTAAAGATGGGCCCAGGTTGCCTTTGTGATTTTACCATTTCTTTTCCTAAATTACTTCCAAAATTTGGTGGAAAGCTGCAGCCTCAGGACACCTCTACCTCTCTGACACGACTAACAAACACTACACTAATTTGGAACATATGTTCTGTCAAAGTTTACCTATAGCCTTGGGTTCCAAATTTGCAACTTCAGCATCTTCCATTGAAAAGAAACAGCATTTTTTTTCTTGAACTCCCCCCTTGCCTCCCCTTGAACCATAGTCTTTTATAACAGTAATAAGGAAATGTGGTTATGGGTATAATTGCCATGAGGCAATTGTACCCTTGAGGACGGGCAGAATTTTCTTTTCTGTAGTGTGAGGACTGGGCTCTATCAAGAAACTCCATTTGCAAATAACTCAATTAGAATAATAACAATGTCTTTATTTTTATGGCAACTTTCCCTATAGAGATCAAAGCGCGTTAGAAACATCCTATCAGATTCATTGTTCTAATACCCGGTGGACTGGAATAAAAAAGTTTTATTATAGCTCGTTTGAGATAGGCGATTGAGGCCAAAAGAGGTTAAGTGACATCCCAGAGGTCACAAAGAAACTCAGTAGGGGAACTGCAACGAAAAATCAAGGTTTCCTGTTACTCTGCAAGTTATCAAGCTACATTCTTTCCTGGCCATTGTAAAGGATGAGAATAAAGTACAAGCTCTCTTTTAGGATTGCAAAATAATGTAGGTGAAAGTGCTTTGAAAATCGTAAAGGTATTGTTGCTATCTTTATCACTTAGTACAAATGGAAGGTAAGAAAGAGCCTTATTGTCAGTGTCTCCTTATTCTAATGGCCATGACATGGATTTGCAAATTCGGGTTGATTGGGCCCAAATGATCAGTTTTCTTGATCATTAATGAAGGTCTAATGAAAAATCACATTTATAACTCTAAATAAAATAACACACTTAAGCATCTTATGGCTCCTTACAATTCTTAAAGAATTCTAGGAGTTTGAAAGCAAACTAGTAACAGATTGAGAAGCCAAAAATCAAAGTTGCTTTGGTTAAATAAACTGCCAAACACAAAACTTAACCAAGCACTCTGATTTTCTTTCTTCTTTTCTTTTCTCTTTTTTAAGGTTTTCACTTTGGACTCCATAGTTCTCCGGGTGGGTGTGATGTATTGAGCCCCCCCTTTTTTCTGGGTGTATGAGATGTGGGAGTAAAATTGCTACTAATCTTCCAACCTGATTTCAGGGAGCCTTGGAGGATGCATTCTCTGGGGAGGAGACACAATTAACTTGATGTTCTTAATTACTGTTGTTTGCTTTGTGATTAAAGGTGGTGTATTTTGGTGGAGAGCTGTTGGCTCCCCAAGTGTCCAGTGTGCTGGTGTTGGGGAACATCCAGAGTGATGGCATTCCCTCCTTTGAAGAAGAATCCCCTTTCCAGTAACTGGGATCTGAAATATCAGAAATGCCCACAATTTTATCTGACCTTGCCTTTTAACAGAAAAATGAGCTGTTAGGCAAAGCACAAATACACAGGGCTGTAAAGCTGTCTCTGATGTTCAGAGTTCTAGAGTAAGTTCATATTCCTTCCCTTTAACTCAAGTAAACGAAGTGATCTTCCCATTTATCATCCATCTTCCCTGTCAGTCTCCTGGGAAGAGTAATGGCCTTGAGACCTCATCTCATCATCAGTGCACTTCTTGTTGTGTCTTAATGCTTAATGAATGTTAAACTGAGAACGAATCAGCTTAAAGATAAACAGGTGAACAGAAAATAAAGCTCAACCAACGTGAACCTGTGTGTAAAATAACATGGGAAGAAAACATCCATCTTGTAAGAGTGCTTTGAGCCCCACTAAATGGGGCAAAAGTGGGCTGAGGAGACACATGCTATTCTCTTCCAGTCGAATGAATTATACCAGCTAGTTTATTCTAGTTTTGATCATTGCTGGGTGATATTAATTAGAGAACGTTCAGTTATTGCTTTCTTACTGTAAACGTATTTTTTTAAAGGAAAGTTTTCTTAAGCATTCCCCTTTTCCTTTCAAATGGCCTCGCTGGATTCCAGGCTCTTTTCTCCCCCCTTTGTGGTGTCTTTTGTATTTTGGTTTTCAGGGCATGGCATGAGGTACATATCCATAATGCCACAAAGGATTCCAGCCCAGTGAAAAAAGAAAGCTGAGCAGTGTTGTCACTTTAACAACACACCAGTCACTTTGAATGGGAGCCTAATGTGAGGAGGAAGCTTTGGCTTGGAATCTAGATGGGGGTATCCTAACCTTCGTATTCAAGTTGTGTGTGAAACCCGACTTCATTGCAGTCATGGAGATTGCCATTGAGTAAACAAGTCTACATAAACAAGAATGATGGAGCAGCACAGTAAAGTCTTCCTATTTATAGTTTATTATTTCCAAGCAAAAATAAAAGTTCTCATTTTGAGGGAAAATTACTTCTCTGGTTCATATCCTTTCAAAATGAACTAGATTTTTATCCCATCTTTCCTTCATTGAAGTATTCCTTAGATGTAGATTTTATGTCCTTGAGTTCCTTAGATAGAGGGAAGTATAGTTTTTTTGTTAAAAAAAATCTAATATTCTGTCCACAAGATGTAGAATGACAAGCATAATTTTCCTATAAAGAGCTGTGGCTCTTTATTTCATTTTTAAAACCATGTCACAGGCGGGAGAAGGGCTGGGACCCCTCTGGTAGGTACAGCTATGCACGTCAGTGATGGAAACTATAACATCAAACCTTGCTTCTGCCTCAGTCGGTGGTGCCGAACATCCTTCACCTCTTCCAGCAGTTGAAACGTATCTATGAAGGAAACTTATGGTTTCAGTCCAGTTCTTGGGCAGAGAGACACCACAGTTCGCACGTTCTCTACCTGCCTTGGCATCCTCAGCCAACACATCAAGGCTTACGCAGACCTAGGAGAATACAGTTTCCTTCCCGGCCAGGTGTAGCACAGTGTGAGAAGTCCAGGGGATACCACATGTTGAGATTTAACCTTTCCGGGTGGGGATGGTTGGAGAAAACTCCCTTGAGGTGGTACAACCCATCTCTGGTAATAAATAATTTACTTGTAAATTTACTTGTAAAGTAAATAAAAAATTTACTTGTAACTATTTCCATGTTATTTTGTTGCATTTTATCTGCCATGCCATTTTTAAGTGGATGGAGACTTTGTGCTTGTTGGCTTCCAGCCATATCTTCAAATACATTGTTTGAAGGTGGAGATTAGTAGTCTCCACTAATCTCTGTCCCCCTATTTCTAGGTGGGTGCCTCTTTAAACCAATTTCTGGGTGTTATATCTGTCATAATTTCAGTTATCTTTTAGGATAGTGCAAACAATTCAATTTCATTTGTTTTATCTTGGCTTTAATGGAGTTATATATTCCTACGTGATGGTTCTTAAATCACAGAATCCACATAATAGAGTACATTGAAAGAACTGGTGATATTTTCTTGCTGCCTTTTTTTGGACTGCAACTCATAATTAAAGTTTAAGTAAATAATATATTCACAGTAAAAAACCGGTTAGGGTTTAGAGTCAATTTCTCTCTGGCATTATGCTTCCTGCCTGTTACCCCCATTACCAGAGACACTAAAGGACTGTTTCTATTTTATGTCAGCATTATTCCCGTGGTTTTCAACGTCTGTGTAACATGTATTCCATCACACTGGATGTTACATTTTGGTATGTTCATTGCATTATAGTTTTCTCATTGGAAATAAAAGGGAAGGAAGGAGGATGCAAAAAGTGGAAATTATGGCTAGGCCTCCTTCATAATCACATTATGCCTATTTAGATTGTCACTTATTTTCTTTTTTCAATAAATATTTATTTAATTAAATTTGTAAATGTTGCCTTAAGTGACATAGATTGACAGGAGGCTCAGGTTTCAAAATTTCAGTAAACTGTACTTTTTAGTTGATACAATCTCCATATGATATTTAGTGCTAGCTATCATAAACTAGGATAATAAGGTTTAAAAGACTCATGAAACTAAAGCTTGGGGGAGTGGGCAGGAGAGTTCAAAATGATTGAAAGGAAACAGAGGGACACTGTAACATGGTACAATGCTGGTAGCCGAGTGTGCCCAGCTACCACCAGTGTCATCTGTTAAAGTGTCATCAGGAAAAATGCCATTGGATTGATGTTCTGTGTTTTCCTTGGTGTTACTTCCCTCTAATGGGGCTGTTAATCAGGCACACTGAAAAACATCATGTCAATCCACATAATTTTTATTTGTGATTATAAAGTTTTGGCACTGTGAGTTCATATACTTCCTTATGCATAAGGACATCAATATTTTTGTGTTGTCTCATATTTGTGGAGAAATCTAGGAAAGCCTCATAAATTAGAGTTCTGATCAAAGAAAATACTTTTGTCTATTCTTATTTAATGAATTTTCCTATGTGAAAATGCCGGATGTCAAGTGAGGTCTTGTGAACGATTTCTTAGAGAAAGCAGAGTAATGTTGAAATTATTTTTCCTTTTAAATATGTATTATTCTTATGTTGATGTATTTTGGTATATATTTAAGGCAATCTTTTTTTTAAGGCAATCTTTTTTATTTTCCCTACATGATATTGTTAGCTATGCAGACAACTGATAAGCAATTCAAAGTTGTGTTATGACATATAAATAAATGTGTTATATAAAGATAATCAGACTCAATGGATCCAGTCAAGAAGCAAATAGCCATGTTTTTAGAAAAGTCATTTACACAGGAAAAAAATTCAGGTATCAAACTTGTTGGATAGAGACTGACTATAAAATGGTAAAAAGGAGAAATAGTAAACGTGGATGGGTGCGTAGGATTATCAGATCTCTTGGAAGAGATGATTTAGAGCTGGCATTGAAAATCTAAGTAATTATAAAAAAATAAAAAATAATAATAAAAAAGAAAATCTAAGTAATTAGTCTTTTTTTTTTCAACTTGATTATATGTTGGTGTCATACATTACATAAGACTTTGGGATATAGGATTTCATACTTAGTGCTGAATGGTGACAGTGCTTTCTCACCTTTTTTTTTATGAGAATCATAACAACTACTTGAAATTTATTAAATTCTAAATGGTATTATATTTAATCTGTCTAATACTGTTAACTCTATTACCTGACATTTATGTTAGAGTGATGAATATGTCAAATTTCAGCAAGCACATATATCTGTCAGGGTCCAGGAAAATAGAGTTTCTATCAGAGCATCCAGTAGAAAGACTTTTATGAGGGAAGGATAGGGGGCAATTACAATGATGTTAGAACAGGCAAGAAGCCAAATGGGCAGTGAGGCTACTCAGACATTAGCCACCAGCAGGAACATACTACCTCAACTAAGGCTGCAGGGGTCAGGGGAGAAGGTGATGTTACCACAGTCCTTGAGCCACAACTATCAGAGCTGAATGGGGATCACAGAGAGAGGGGCCCATCCATTGGAAGCTAGAACGACAAAGGATTCCTGGCCACCAGTTGGAGAAACCTGTCAAAGCAGAGAGAAGACATACTTTGCCTCTCCTTTCTTCTTGCCTTCCAATTTCCCAGACTCCCACCTGTGCTTCCAGTTGGTTGGACCTAGCCCAAAGCCAGTTGTTAACAGAGCTGGGAAATGTAGTTTGCAAGAAAAGAGTGAGGGATGGCTCTGAGGACAAGTTACAACTACTTGGCAATTCTGATTTTTGAGATGGGGTGGAGAGATGGAATTGAGGTAAAGATCAGAGCATTAATTTCATGGGAGGGATTGTGTTTGTATGATATTATCCAAAGTTTATCATACTAGTTTTTTTATTGGCATCGAGTTAATAAATTTTTTATCCTACTGGAAAATTTAGTTTATGATTTGTCATTATAGCATTATTATTAGATGCTTTTGAAAATTCTCCATGAATAATATTTTTGGTTAATTTTCAAATTTCAACGTCCTTTAAATGTCAGGAAGAATTTAATCTTCTCTAATTAGAACAAATCTTTAAAACCAAAAACAACAGGTGACAGGCTCAATCATTCTGTTGATGGTTAACTCTGACAAAGAATCATCGATGACCTCACCTTCCCCTCTTCTATCTTCTGGAGGTACTGAGAATGGACAAGGGAAGTTCAACTGCCCTTGTCATCAAGCACTGCCTACAACTTGGAAATGATGTTGTGGTTTCTTGGTTTTTCTGTGATTTCTTTGGAGGCTCAGTATGCAGCATACTTTGTTTTTTGATTGGAATGCAATGTCAGTCTTGAAATGGCAGCATAATAATCAATTTGGAAAACTGAACATTAGCTATGTGTAATGTATGTGCAGTAAAAATAATCTTTATGAGCATGGGAGATGAGTCTGCAGTAAAAAACTTGAAGTCGGTCTGTGTTAAAGTTTTGTCACATCTGGAAGGCATTTGATGTATAAAATTACCTAGGTTTGATACCATTCAGGGTTAAGACATATGGATGAGACATTATACAGAAACTGGTTCTTTTTCATACTTTTTATTCTAAGCTTAGAGATTTTTAATCATAGGAGTCCATTTGACTCTCTGCTAAAGATAAATTGAGCAAAATGACAAAATGGAAGGTATTTTGAGCACATGGTACATGGCTGAGCACATGGTACGTGGCTCTGCACACTAGTCTTGATTCCCTTCTTTAAAATGAATATAGCAAATGGACATACCTCTCCTCATTTGTTCTCATTTCCCAAATAATCATAGTCATGAATAGTGGATTCCATAATAGGCTTCTATAACAGGCTCTTTATTATTCTTGGTTAAAATAACCTGTATTTTTAACTTTCTTTTACAAATGACATTTGAAAGAATATTGCCACATTGGATTATAACAAATCTTCATATTTCTCTTGGGTTATAAGCTTTTTAGAGTTCCTTCAAAAATATTATCCTACTCATTAGAATAATCCTGACCTTCCCTTAGAAAAAAAGGTAAAATCAGGGGTTCTGGGTGGCTCAGTCAATTGAGCATCCTGACTTGATTTCAGCTCAGGTCATGACCTTAGGGTTGTGAGATCGAGCCTTACGTTGGGCTCAGTGGTGAGTATGAAGTCTGCTTGATCTTTTCCCTCTCTCTCCCTGTGACTCTCCACATGCCTACTTCTCTTTCTCCCTCTCAAAAAAAAAAAAAAAAAAAAAAAAGATAAAAATCACATTAGCTGGGCTTTTTTGATTTGTATTTATCTTATCAGTAAAAATGAGTGACATTCTTCTCATGCACAATTTTAATTTGCAGGAGGAAATTACTATCCTCGTTTGTTTCCTCATTTTATCCTTTTTTGAAAATGTTCATTCACATGATGTATTATTTAGGTAGTCTAATTCCTGGTAAACTAGCTTTTGCCCTGAAAACATGGGGACAGAATTTCTTTGAACCACTTATCAAGGAATTGTTAGGACATTGAATACCGCTCCTCTCTCTGCCACATCCGCACGCTTCCTATTCCATCAAGTGACTTCTCTGATTTTTTCCTCCAATTTCATGACAAAGTTATTTTATAAAAATAGGAGTACTGAATGTCTGACATGCAAATCTGCCTTACTGTGGTAGGAGGCATATTATTTTTGTCTTTATTTTTCTGCTAATTATTGTGCACCTCTGGATTAAATACATAACATTTATTTTCTATGTATATATGGTCATAGATTTAATAATAAAGCAAAGGCTAGTAGTTATCCATCATATATAGCCAATAAGATACATAAAAAAACCCATTCAGTTTCTTTTCTGTAAGTTTGTATGATGCTTTAAAAGTAAATATTTTAATGATTTGGCAAAGTATCTTTTCACCTGGCATAACAGAGAAATCTTTTCAAGTAAAAATTTTCTTTTTAGGAACTCATGTCTATGATAAAAAGAGCACTTTTCAAATAAGAATATGACTTCAGTCAATGACTGAATCAGTTGCTAAATTTGTATTTGGAGAGACGTTTTTAAAAAAATAGAATACATGTAGATAATCCTCAGACAAATAATAGCTAGGATTGGCATTACTGGCAATTATAATTTGAGGAAGGTGAAAAATGCCTTAAGTTAGAGCAGCCATCAAGGTCTTGTCTATTGTAAAATAGTGATCATTTATTCACAGGTGTTGATTGAGCACCTACTAATATGCCAGGAATTATGCTAAGTAGTAAATAAGACTTCCATGTATCTTGACCTCATGAATTTTATAACCTAGCCAACCTAGTCCTTTAATTTCCAGTGTTGTTAGTGTTTTCAAAGGGAAGTGTATAGTGAAAACAGAGGAGGACCAATTAAGTGGGGCTTCTGGGCGAGGAGTGAAAGTGGAAAATTAAACCTTAAAATGTATTTTTAAAAAGTATGTTAGGGCAGCCCGGGTGGCTCAGTGGTTTATCGTTGCCTTCAGCTCAGGGTGTGATCCTGGAGTCCTGGAATCGGGTCCCACGTCAGGCTCCATGCATGGAGCCTGCTTCTCCCTCTGCCTGTGTCTCTGCCTCTCTCTCTCTCTCTTTCTCTCTCTCATGAATAAATAAATACAATCTTAAAAAAAAAAAGTATGTTAATCTTTCTCCACAAATACTTGTGCATATTTTCACTGTTGTGTGAAGTTATTTTTCCCCCTCTTATTCCTGTTGTAAATGACTAAGGCTAAAAATTTGTACCTTTTTCTCATCTGGTTTTAAATGATTGGGCAACGTGAAAACTGATTGAGGCATAAGTGGTTTGCTTAGGGTCAGAGTACAAGTGGTTGGCAGTTACTGAATGGGACCCAGGCGTTCTGACTCTCCAGACAGTTTTGAGAAAACACAGCCTGCTCCCTGAGAAGAAAAATTGCCAACAAAATATTAGAAAGTCTTGTATCTGGTTTTAATCTAGATATACAATATGATATTAAGTTTTGGAGAAATACATGGAACGACCTAGCTAGCATAAAGGGGCCATGTGTCCACAGGACTGTGGCACCTGTAGGATTTAGATTAATCCATGAAAACCCTTGGACAAAATAAAACAGATAAGTCAGTCACCATGTCAGACAATGTAACAAGTGCTATTCAGGGCTTTGGAGATAAGAGAGCATTTATTTTTCCATGCTTTCCTTTTAAGAGAAAATCTAAGACTAATATGATCATAGATACGTTGCATTTGGTTTATATTGAAATTTTACATTGATTTTTTTCAACTTGCCTCTATAATTATGTTCTTGAGTCTGATGACGTTCTGGTTTTCATTTTCAGATTCATATTTCACCAACATTCTCTTTGCACTACATACCTTACTATAAAATGCAGGTTTCTTGGTTTCCAAGGGAAAAAAAATGTATATTACATAGAATAGCTAAAATCCACAATGTCTCCCAGATGGGAAAGACAGGACATTCATCTCATCTTTTCCTACTGGATCTGGCTGGGCTTTGGAAAGTACTTCATTGTTTTCATGTGGCAAAACGTATTGGCCAATTTTTCCTTAAAGTACGCAGTGGCGTGTTCATCTAATATTATGAGATATGGGCAGCATTTATGAAAGATTATAAATCTTACAACTCTCTTCAGAAACTTAAAATACAGCTGGAGATGTTTTGCTTCCAACAAACATGCAATCTTCATAAAATTGGAAAAGAAATGTTTTGAATAAATAATGTCTTGGTTTATTTCTCTCTAGTGCAAGAACTATTTTTTTAGTCAAAATCATGCCATAAAACTCCTCCCTCCACTACACTAACACCCCTGCCTCTGTATTTATATTTTCCTGGTGCATTAAAAAATTTTTTAAGTATGCCAGATTGCTTTGCCTTGTTTTTAAAGATAGAAAGCTGGATTTGCTCCCGGGGACTCTTTCCCTAACTAGGCCAGTTTAAAAACTAAACAAGGATTGAGTCAGTTAATTAATTTAAATGAGATTACAAATCAAAAACATATTACGCAATCTTGATTTAATTACCACATTTTATTTACTTAATTGAAAACACACTGTAGAAACTTAGCAATCTTGACAATGATCAGTATGGTGTCTTTGCATTCTATAGGGTAAAGGCTTAGAAAGCAAGAAGTGTCGATGATCCTGGTTGTGACCTTTGGTTCACTCAATCCCTGGATCAGTAAAGAATCATTGAACTTAATCTTAGGTCAGAAAGGTCAGATACTATTATCCCTGCTTTCGTTTGTGAGGTTTTGGTGCTAGTTAATGAAGCAGTGCAAACTTCTGGTCACAGATATTGGCAGGTTTAACGCTTTTTGTGCAGGGGTGTTTGTATCTGCACTGGTCAATAGTCCCCTCCTGAGAACAGGTTTAATTTGCTCTCATGCAGGCATATGATTTTTTTTCCCCTTAAATTTCAGTGGCCTCTGTCTTTTGGCTAATTCTTTGTGAACCAATTTTGGTCCTAAGTCCAAATAAATCGTTATTTTAATCCCTGAGATATGATGCTTTGAACCCAATCACCCTGTTAAAACCAAAAACGTAGCTCTTCAAAAGAAAGTTTAAAAGTAGAACTAGTGGAACATGTGGAAATAAGATATAGAGGATATATTACATATCTACGCTCTTGTTTTATATTTTCTTTGGTTAAGTTAATTTATCTGTAATGACCCTCAACGCAGCAACCTCTCTTAAGACTATGAGTTTTGTTAATATTGAACATATATTTAAAAATCTATGTTAGCCAATGAAAAGGAAGATCATGGGCCTTTAGATGGGAAATAATATAGATTAAAAAGCATGATTAAGAATATGTAGGAAGCCATGTTTCCTGAATATTACTTTGCTTCTGCCAAACATATTCAGAGAGGTTTGATTTCTCTTCCTACTCAGAACTGGGTTTAGTGGAGGGAGCACAGGTTCAGCAAAAATATATCACAGACTCCGTTAACAAAGTGACAGAGTTGATGCTTTCCATGGGTACATGGTTAACCAAGTTTTGCAAGGAAGCAGATGCCATATAATGGAATGCCCTATTGAGAAGAGAGAGAGATACAGAAGCTAGAGAGAGACAGAGGGAGATGGAGAGAAAGAAGGAGCAGGCATTTTCCTACACCTTTACATGCTTATGAGAGACAAGGAAAGCACTTAGTTTTTCTTTGTTCTTTTTTTGTGTGTGTTACTCTAATAAGCATTTAATAGAGGAAAAAAATATTGTAAAACTATAGTTTTGTGTCACCCCAATTGATGAAGCAGTCCTCCATTAAAAGTGAAGCCATGTAGTATTTTAACTGTGCTGGAGAAAAATATGGTGAATTATGTAATCAGATTGCAATTATATAAAGCTAAATCACTGTAAATCCCAGGGAAGCAGCCATTGTGGAAAATAAACTGTCAAGAGTGAGGAACAGCGCTTGGGGCAGAGGGAAATGGAAGAAGGTGAGGGAGGTGGTGCCCTAAGAGAACTGTTTTCTCCTCCTGCACCCCCTTTAAAAAGGTGCCTGGTTTTGTCTTATTTTTGTGTGTCCCTATTATAAAATGCATGCATTTGTATCCCTTCCCTCAGGGTTTTGCTTGTTCCTTACATCTTGACTTTTCTCTTTCTTAAGTGATTCTTTCTGGCATGCTACATATTTAATTTGTAAAAATATACTATTTTAGTATGTTAGTAATTAACGTTTAGGAGAGAAAGAAGGGGACCATTCTAAGTCTTTTAAAAAAATCCCATGGTATTCTTTAGTTGACAATGGGCTATTTCTTTACCTGCTTAAAGCAAAAGAATATGACAAAGGGGCCCTTTATCACATGATGACTAATTTTAGTTCTAGCAAGAGGCTATCTGTAGGTTAACAGGTTACAGTGTGGGTTTCATTTACTCTTCTGATATCCCTTGATATAAAAGCCATATTGTTATAGAATCATAGAATTTTAGAGCTAGAAGGGATATGACAAATTACCTTCTTCAGCCCTTCTTTGCATCAACATGACTATAAATTAAAATCATGCCTCTCAAATTTAGTTTTTCTGTTGATACTCCAGTCATGGTGTCAAAAAAGAAAATGAATTCCTGAAATAGGTTTCATCCAGGAATATAACGACAGCTTATGTATAAAGGTCATTAAAAGCTTCTTGGCCTCCAGCTTGCAAACTGGGGGTCTGCTTCCGGGCCCTTACCGAACATTTCTTCCGTTTGTAGGAGAGACCCCCAAATTAATTCTGACTAAAATAGTCTCTCTCATCTACTCCCTCCCATTTCCAAATATTCCATCGGGAAGTAAAGGAAGCAGAACTGAGCCTTAACTTCAGGCGAGGACTAGTACACCTAGCCCTCTTCCTCTTTTTGTTGGCCACCAAAGGTGTGTCTGTTTGACTTCTAATGTATGTTTCTTCACCGAAGGGGCATGGCTAGTCTTTCTTCTTTGTACACTTCCTTAGTTTTATAGACCAATTGTTTCCTACTCATTTAGTTTACTCAACCGAGTGTCAAGCAGTATATTGAAGATTAGGGGTATAGGCTAAATAGGTCAGCATCCCTTCATGTATTTCATGAATCTAAAAGGCGCATGACCTCAACATGAAGGACTTTGGGGAGGAAAAAAAGGGTGACACAATGTGCAAAGACTTGGAGGCATCAAGTGTGGATGATACATGGGGAAGCAGAAGACTAAAATATGACCTGAGAGTTGGTAAAGACCAGAAGGTGTCTGGAATGGCATGCTAAAAAATTTGGAGATTTTTCTGTATTTAGAATACATGTAAGGGTTTTAGCAGTGAAGTAGCTTAATCAGTTTAGGGTTTTAAAAAGCCTTGGTAGCAGAGTAGAATTATGTACTATCATAATATGACATCTGTTCATTTTTCAAGGATCTGTTCCTTAGGTCCTTCCCTCTGATAATTTCTATGACACACCCTTACTCATCCTTCCTAGGAAGAACCAATTGTTTGCTGATCTTGATATAAGACTCGTTATTAGCACCTATCACTGTATTATATTTTATTTGTACATTTACTTCTTTTTGGGCAGCCTCTGAGCTCTAGAAGGCATAGAATGTATATTCTTCTTAAAACAGTGTTTTAAGGGTCATTATTATAAATTAATTGGAAATTTAATAGGCATGTATTAAGAACCTTTTTATGTTCCAGACATCAGCAATTGGGATATAGAAGGTATTCTGTGAATCTTACTGATTCATATCTAATCGATGCTTATAGTAGTTACCTTCAGAAATTTTTCAGTTTTGATGATCTGCCCCCATCAGATAATTGAGTACTTCAGAAAGTTAGTACTCAATAACAAACATTTAAGTGGTGATTATTTGTTTATTATCTTACATATTTAGCGAATATTTTATTGGACTTCCACTAGATTGTTAGTAAAGCATTAGAATTCTCTTTGTTTAGCAGGGAGAATCCAGACTAAATTTGATTTAGAGTTCTCCTCTTTTTCAAGCATCAGTAAGCTTATAGGTTTTAATAATAATTGTTTCCAACTTAGAAAGAATAGCTATGGGCTTTTAAAATTTATGAAAAAGGTTTTGAATGTATTGGTAAATGGTAGGAAGGAGGAGGGAAGTTAGGGGAAGGTCAAGTTCCCAGAAACATTTAATCTACTAAAAGATCACTTGGCTGTACGTGATTTGCAGATTGCATCATAACCTCTCAAGAGGCAGTGTGACTGAATGGGTGGCCTATGTAGAGAACATATGTTTTAATAGTTGTCATGTAACTTTGGACAAGCCATTTAGGTCACTTAAATATCCCAGGATCTTCTAAAAAAAAAAAACAAAACTGGGTCATTAGGGAAACTGACCATTTCTCTTCTTAAGATTATATTTATTTGAGAGAGAGTGAGAGAGCAAGAGAGCATGAGCTGGGAGGAGGGACAGAGAGAGAGAGGGAGAAGCAGGGAGGCCAACATGGGGCTGGATCCTGGGACTCCAGTATCATGACCCAAGCCGAAGGCAGACACTTAACTGACTGAGCCACCCAGGTACCCCAAAGCTGGC
This sequence comes from Canis lupus baileyi, assembly GCF_048164855.1. NCBI lineage: Eukaryota > Metazoa > Chordata > Mammalia > Carnivora > Canidae > Canis > Canis lupus. The sequence continues at coordinate 35,993,138 of NC_132847.1, read as the reverse complement.
TATTCTTTAGGTAAAGTTTAGATATTAGAAGAGCCATAAAAGGCTGGCTGCTTTTTAAAAGGGAGTGCACAACAGGATTGAAGAAAAGTTGGTAAGGGTCATGTGGGGATGTGAATCTTTTCTTATTCCTGGAGGAGGAGGAATAGATTGAGTTCCAAAAGCAGTAACTTAGAAATGGCTTCATTAATTATATTTTTCCAAGAAGAAGACATATACATTTAACTGACACTTTTAAAATATAAAGAATAAGGGTAATATGAGGTTTTTAGAAGTACAATAATTATACTCATATAAGTAATACAAGCTATTTCAGTTCTACATCATGTCCAGTGAAGTCAGAAAGAGACAACAAAATGTAGAAGATCTAGATTGGGGTCAAGGAAGAGAAAATAAAATGTGGAAGGAACGATGAAGGACTGGTTTAGGTGTGCTGCCTTCAAGTTCCGTTTCCCTCTCTTGTTCTCCACTGCGTCCAGATTGTTCTAGACTCAAGACCCAGTGTGCTGGGCAACTCACAACCCCCATTCTTACCAGCCTTGTTCTTCAAAGACTTCAGTCTTCTGGAGGTAATCTTCATCAAGTGGCTTGTACCTACTGCCTTTTGAGCATGAGAGTTCCTGAGGCCTTGCAACTCTCTCCCTTGAGAGGAGAGGGTGGCTATAGCTTTAACATAGGAATTCTCAGCAGGCACACACTCCTTCATGTTCAGGCCATTTACCACAGACCATTTTACATGCTTGCCCTGGGACCGGTGGGTAGAATTTAGTCATATCCCTTTTCTTCCTTTTTTCCTGAGAATTAGTCCATTAAATATATTAATCATTCTTTGACTGTGATCTCTGTGATTGATATATTTCACTTACGGATTGTATGGGATGTGTCTGACCAGTACATGATGGTTTACATAATGAAAGCTTTGCGATGATTCTATGAGATAGATAGTATTACAGTTGTAAAAATATAGACCACAAGGCTCTAAGAGTTAAGTAATTTTGCACAAAATCACACTACTAGTGAGGAACAGAGCTAGAATTCACAATAACATATTAACTACACACAGACACACACGCACACAGGACTTGAGCAAGTGATGGAAGTGGTTGAAGAAAAGGGTGTAGAGTAATGTGACCTGGGTGGTGAATTGGAAGGGTTTTAAATGTGGTCTGAATAATTCCTTCTCTGAAGTTAACCACAATAACAGTTCATTTTGATTTCTCTGCCAAGTGTGACTCCCCGGTTACTTCCTTTTCCAGCAGTTGGAATTAAGTGACTGGTATAAGATGCCATAAGAGTTAAGAGTAGATTATAGCGTTAGAATTTATAGTCTGAAAAGTAAATGTTAACTTGCTCACTCTCTAAGGGGGCCCTATTCTATGTTTTGGGGTCTAGTTTATACTATTTTACTTCATGAAAAGGCACAGACTTTGGAATATGAGGGGAAAATCTGCCTTTGTGTGCCAGTAAATGCCAGATCATTTTAGAAAGTGGAATTCTTATTAAAAGCAAGTGTGTGACTCAAATTTAGTGTCTACTTCAGTTTTTCCTCAAATACTTGTTTTTTGTTGTTGGTTTTTTTTAGTAATTATATTGTTTTCAAATGAAGAAGTTGGTGTGCAGTTGTTGGAAATGGGGGAAGGGGTAATTTGCAGCAGAAAAGAATAGAGTTTCCCAAGTGGGATGTTGTGGTAATGGGGGTGCCAGTGTTCTAGCTGAATACTTTTAGGAATAGAAGAGACATTCACTTTTTTAATTGACCCAAGTTTTAGCAGCCAGATGTTGGGAAAGAGTTTTGTGGTACCATTTTGAAATTGATTTAAGTAAACATGCTAAGGCTCATGGAGAGTCTACAACCACTGTCCCCTGAGGACAACCTCAACCTGCCTCGTGTGTCATCAGGAAGGTGGCATTAGCGACCTTGAAGGATGCAAGGTCTAGGCCTCCGTAAATGTGAAGTAAACATTAAAAGGAAAAAGAAAATATGAAGAGGCTCTCTGTTCAGTGGTATGTTAACAACAACAATGACGGCGACAATAATAATAAAAGTAGGAACGCCTCAAAATGTTAGGGTCACGAGAAATTAAACTGGAATGTAGTATCAGTATTGAAGGACATTTGTCAGAGGGACTCAAGGCAGAAATAACTGAAGCAGTAACAAAATAGTGTAATTTATCATTTTTATGTAACTATCATACTCCATGCCTGGAAAGTGGCCAATATTATACCATTTTTTTTAGGAATGTAGAAAGAGAAAGATTGACTTTCTAAGTTATAAGTCACTGAGTCTTGCCTCAATTTCAGAAACAATGAGAGAATTCATGAGAGACAAGCATTTTAGAGGATATCCAACTCTGACCGTCTGCAGGAGACACTAGCTTGAGTGGCCCTTATGAGTTTCTTTGCTTGCATTCTGGGAAGTCAGAAATCAATTGGTGGATAATGTGGGAATCACCACATATATTTGTGTAGATTTCATGAAAACTATTCTAGAGAAAAAAAAGACAAAGGAAATATGATGAAGAGGTGGAATTCTGATCTCAGCATTATATCTAGTTAGCAGGCATGAGGCAAAGTGCAAAAATAAATGGCCAAATTCTATACAGGAAGAGACTAACAGGATCCCCTTGCATTTCACATCAGAAGCAGCAATTGCAATATGCTAATCACTTACATGGATGAACAGAATCACCCTGCTGAAAAAACTAGCATAAGATTTTTCTGCTTAAATGAGACTGGATTCTTGTCTTGGCATAGGTACCATGGCAAGATTTCAGGGAAGAGATTTATCTATGGCCACCGATCAAATTTTGTTGAAATTCAGTATCAAGTTCAAAATTGCCTTTCCTAGGCAGGCAGAGAAGGCTGCTGAATCCGAGCCTTCCATTCCTCCGGCGTTTACCGAAAGCCTGGTGCATTTACAGCCTTGAACAGCACACTGCGCACTGAGGAAGACACAAAAGAAGTAGATAGAATCTCTGCCTCAGCTTAGGAGCATACAATTTAGTTGGGGAGACAAAACTTAAATACTAGGACCAATAAAATAAGATGATAAAGCAACCTGCAAGTAAGTGTATAATGATATGGGGCAAATGACACAGATAAATGCAGAGGGGACATAGAGGAAAGAGGAACGAACAAAACACAAGAGTGTTAGGTTAGCTGGGAAAGGCATGTTGCCTAACTGTAGTATAGCCTCTACGTTGTTTCCTATAGAAAGCATCAATGAAAAATAACGTGGGATAGGAAATTTGATTATACTACATTGATCTTTTTCTCCTTATCTGCAGTCTGTCTATCACAGATGGAAATTAAATTGATCCAACAATTTGCTCTCCATAAAGCTGTGTTAGTTTCTACCTAGTAATTTATGCTCTTCTTGGTGTTTGCAAATCGATTGCTATTATGGGATGAAGACAAATCTGGGCCTGGATCCAGTAGGTTGGGAGATTATGGGAGTGGATATGTGTGTATGCACATGAAATCCTGGAAAAATGGACTCTCGTTTCTGTGTATTTTACTCTTCGAATAAAAACATTTTCAGGTTCTTAAAAGCATGTTTAATTACACTCAGGTTGCATTTTTAGGGGATATATCTGCTTTATTTCATATTGGTACTAACAGGCCCGACCTTCAAACCACCTTTAGTGGCTTTGTAGCCAGACCTTTTGTTTCAAAAAGCCTTGCTCCATTCTGAGAATATGGTAGATCTCTACTTTATTTTTTCATTTTGACATAGAAATATGTATGGACATTTATCTAGCTCGATAAATAAAGTGTTGCTGCTGAAAGGCTTGGGAAAGTATACTTTTTTTAAACACTCAGCTTCGTTGTTGCATCTTAAAAAATTTTTTTAAAAGTCCTTCTGAGGATTGTGAAATTCATTCAAAACAAATTAAAAAGAAAACATTTTCTGTGATTTCTTTATAGATTCTGGACAATCAGGAAGTCCAAGCCACAATGATCCTGCCAAGAATCCTCCAGGTAAATATGTGCTCCAGGACATTTGCAATCTAACATTGTTGGAGAACAAAGGTACCACTGTATAGGTAAACACCCCATGATTGGTCAGCTGCCTATTTTGTTCTGGCAGGCAGGTATGATCAGGACAAGATGTGATTCTCCATAGGCCCTTCACAGTGGCAAATACTTCTATATAGGCGTCATCAGTACTTACCTAACCACCACCGTTTTAATTTTTGGTGATGTTTCTTGAAAAATGAACATGCGTGTATTTTAGTTGTACATTGTTCAGGTGCTAAAAGTCACTGCTGCTTAAAAAGCCAAAAAACTACTTCATCATTCTTTTAAAATGCACAAGAAAGAGTAAAAATTTCCATACTCTTATTATAGTTTATCAACTCGTATTACTTTATAAGGAGGGTTGGGCTAGAGGGTGGTTATGTTTTCAGTGAGGGATTTTTTTCAAACAAGTTTTTATTCCATAAGGTTTTTATTAGATTCCAAGAATCAGGAAATAATGAAAGTAAGACTTTTCCTTTAGTATGATGTATGCCAAATACCCTCTTTATGTCCAGAAGTTGTTCCAGATCTGAAAATACGCTTTTATAACTTGGCTGTCTTCGTAGTTTCCTTGCTTCTAAATCTGAATATATAGAATTTGACATTAATTTGGGGGCATTTTGTGTTTTTTCCTCATAGTATAAAACTTGTGCAAAGAAGAATTTCTACTATTTCATTATCAGAATAATTTTATTTGTATTTGCAACTTGGGGAAGAGAGTGCTCTAAGAATAAACCAACAAAACCAAAACAAAATGAACAAAAAAAATCCAAACTCCCCACATAAGTCCCCTACCTCCCCAAATAATTTCATCTAGTTGTTTTCGTTGAAAATAAACCAAACCATTTATGAAAAGTAATAATAAAAGTTTCCTCAGGTAGAATTAGTATTAGGTCCTTAATTATCTGACCTCCCTTGTCATAGAACTTTGCTACTGTGAGATTGTACTATCTAAAAAACCCCAAACTGTAAGAAAATAGACCAGTCTTATTTTGAAATGATGTTACAAAGATACAGTAAGTAAATATGCAAGGAAAAGTGCAAAGTCAAGACAATATACTTCTTCTTTTTGAGTCTTGCCTATATTTTGTTCCTTATTTTTATCTTAGAAAAAATATATTTTCCAACTACATATTCAGTACTCTGTATTGTACAAAACCTTACTGTTTGGCAAAAGTAGCAGATACTTCAAAGATCAAAAGTTTTAATTAAATATAGATTGAAAAATGTATGCTAACTCGATTGGTCTTTTATCAAAATCATTCAAAATTACTACGGATTGATAACACATACAAAAATCAGAAAAAATTAAATGTAATTTCCAGTTAAATTTATTATTTTATTTTTTGTGTTGGTGGGAGAGTAGAATAAAAAAGACAGAGTATTTCAAATGTAATAAATTTGTGAGAAATTTTCTTAAGTTGAGAAAATTTCGTTGGGGTATGCCTTTAGCTTTACTAAAATTTCTTCTTTTTACTTGAGTAATGTTTTCCCTGTATAGCATGATAACTCAGAGTGAATCATGTCCAAACATTTTTTAAAAGCTTCCTCACTCATTTTAGGAAGAATGGGGTGGGGGAGGGTGGTTAATAGAAAAAGAATTGATAAGTAATGTAAGTCCGTCAGACTAAACAAAGGATATGTTCTTTGCATTTGAAATTAATAAAGCTGTTATCATTTAAAATGCATTTCTGAACGTGTACAGAAAGAATTTTACTTAAAAATGTTCTCTACTTATGCTGAATGAATAATTGTAAAATAGTTATATAAGGCTGGAATTTGATATTTTAATATTTGTCAGGAATCTTGGTTAAATTTTTCTTTTGCTATATTCAGTGTGGCATCTCTTAATTCATCTGTTTGCATATAATATGACAAACAGAAATAATCAAGGTAGGACAATTCTAATTTTTTCCTTTTTAAATTTTCCTTGGAAATCAAACCTTTTTGAGAACAATGTCTTAAAACTGGAATGTGTTAGATCATATGATTAGTTGAATACTGCATATATGTAAATGCTACATAAATTACCAGTTTTTCAGGTAGTATATAATAAAACATATATGATATCAAAATTAAATGGAACAAAATTAAAATTTTCTTTGATGATTTGGAAGCATTCCATCATTTTAGCATATGTTGCTTATCATTGTATTATGGATTTAATCATGAGATTATTAAAGAATCCTTCTTGATGAAAGTAAGAGTTCTGCAGTAACGAAATAAATCAAGCCATTAGGTATGTAGAATGACTTCTAATTTGAAATGTGAAAAATCAGAACTTATTAAGGTTTTTGTTTTGTAGTCAATTGCGATAAATTATATGCATTATTAAAAGCTCTTTTCACAGGACACCTGAATGGTTCAGTCAGTTAAGCGTCTGATTTTTGATTTTGGCTCAGGTCAATCTCACAGTCAGGAGATCAAGTCCCTCATTGGGCTTTGGGCTGAGTGTGGAGCCTGCTTAGGATTCTCTCCTTCTGTCCCTTCCCTACTCATGTGCATATTCTCGTTCTCTCTCTCTCTCTCGTGAAGAAAAAAAAAAAGAGAAACTCTTTTCATAAATATAAGCATGTTTGGGATTTTAGAACATAATTTATCTTTTGGAGACTTTTTTCATCTTTGTGTTCTGGCTTTGGCTGAAATGTGGAATCTCTAAAGTTTCAGATGCAGTATCTCAAAAAGACACAGTGCATTCATGAGAAAATTCAATCTAATACCATAAACAATGAAACAATCAAATTGCTTTGCTACTTGTATTGTTATAACAAAGGGAAGCTAAACTTTTGAAAAAGATCATGTTGAGTGCTAACATTTTGTAATAACCAGTAGTTTTCCATTGGGAGATGTGCAGCCCATGGACATAGTTACCATCTACTTCCCAACAGCTTAGGAAGAGATGCCAAAAATTCAATCTCTTTTGGAGGTGGAAGCTCTGTGAAATCTGTTCCCCACTGTTGACATGAAGGTGGAATCCCATTATGTCATTCTATAAGATGCATGGTCTGCTCACAGATTGAACACCCACTCTAGCTTGGCCTTTCTCCAGCATCAGACATGACTATCTGACATGGAGGCCATATCCTTGCTGGTTCAGAAGAACTTTTGAAGGACCTTAAAGCTCCTCAGACTAGTATGATTATCTCCATATAGGCCTTTAATTTTTGTGCTTCTTGACTGAGATTAGTATATAGTGAGCAAACAGAGCAGAAGCAAACAAAAGCAGTACATTATTGGAAGGAACGATATGTGATATTTTTAAAGGCATTTTTGCAATTTTTTGTTATTTTAAAAAGCAATGAAAGTCTTTATTGCATTTTCTTATACTATTTGTGATTTAATAGTTTGTTTTAGTCTTTGTTACATGGTGGGGATGGGGATCATTATCTTTTCAGGGCTAAGGTATTTCAAAATTCTAATGGTGCCCAAGGATATGACATTGTTATTTTAGTCAAGAAGCACCAGACCACTTCATTTATTTTAATGATACACATTTCGTTTGTTTATGATGGAGTCAGAAGTTATATGTTTATATCTAGTTACTTCTTTTTAAACATTAAATTATTCCTTTCTAAGCAATGGAAATATGAATCCTCTCTCAACTATAGCAAACAACTGTTTGGACCAAAGGAGAGTAAATCACTAATTTAGGAATTAGACTCCTCCTAATTTTTGCGATAATTAAAAACTCCACTGTCACTTTTAGGAAATGTGTGATCGAATTGCAATTTTTTAAAATTAGCTTTGAATTGCCCTGTTGTTTTATATCTCTGCTTTCCTTGAGCTATGGTCTTTTAGATATTCCTATCTCAATCACTTGCCTAATGCTGGAATGGTTAATATCCAAAGAAAACAAGGCAAACTAGAAGTTGGATTTTGCCTCTGGGTCATTTAGAAGCTGACACCTCATTTTGAAGTTTAGGAAGTCTGTAGTTATGTGGGGAGTTTTCTCTTGGCTGGAAATACAACAAAGAAATGGAGAATCTTGGGGCAGTTTTTGCAAATTCTATGATGAAAACTTATGAAGCATTCTCTGTAGCATTAATCAGAGCTTTCTCAACTGGAAAGACACAGATTTATCCTACTTTCTTTTTGGCACATTTTGGCCTGTGCTATTTTGTGTGTTGATTTTTTGCATGTAGTCTGGCAAAACCTCTGGAAACCATTAGGATTCTATATTGGGTGGATGTCAAATAAGCTACCTTATATCCTCTCTGGAACTAAATAAATAATTGAATAAATTAAACAAGGAGTATCTATTAACTAACAATATTCTCATCTTATATTTAAGAAATTATTATGCATATAAATATATAAGTATAATATAAATGTCTAGTACTATAAATCATATAAGCATATAAATAAATATATATAATATATATTCCACCTATTAGAGATCATAACATATCTTTCTCTGTCTGACTTCTTTCAGTTAGCATGATGTCCTCAAGATCCATCCATGTTTTTGCAAATGGCAAGATTTCCTGCCTTTTTAATAGTTGAATAATATCCTATATATATATATATATATATATATATATATTCAATTTACAGATACACACCATATATATATTCCATTTATACATATATACAACACATTTTCTTTATACATTCATCCCTTGATGGGGATTTAGGTTAGTTTCATATCTTGGCTATTGTAAATAATGCTGCAATGAACATGGGAATATATATATATCTTTTTGAATTAGTATTTTCATTTAAAAAAATAAAAACCCAGAAGTGGAATTGCTGGATCATGTTGAGTTATATTTTTAGTTTTTTGAGGAAAGTCCATACTCTTCCATACACCAATTTCCATTTCCACTAGCAGTGTAGGAGGGCTCCCTTCTCTTCTCCCTTGTCAACACTTGTTATTTCTAGTCTTTTTGATAATAACCATTCTAACAGGTTTGAGGTAATATCTCATTGTGGTTTTGATTTGCATTTCCCTGATGGTTAATAACGTAGAACATTTATTCATATATCCATTGGTCATCTGTATGTCTTTTTTTTTATGTCTGTTTAGGTCCTCTGCCCATTTTTTTATTTTATTTTATTTTATTTTATTTTATTTTATTTTATTTTATTTTATTTTATTATTTTTTACTATTGAGTTGTATGAATTCTTTATATATTTTGGATATTAGCCCCTTATAATTATATGATTTGCAAATATTTCTGCCATTCAGTAGGTTGCCTTTTCTTTCTGTTAATGGTTTTCTTGCCTATGCAGAAACTTTTTATTTTTTATTTATTTATTTTTTTATTTATTTTTTTTGCAGAAACTTTTTAGATTGATGTAATCCCACTTGTCTATTTTTGCTTTTATTGCTTTTGCTTTTGGTGTCAGATTCAAGAAATTATTGCCAAGACTGATGTCAGAGAGCTTACTGCCTATGTATTCTTCTAGAAGTTTTATGGTTTCAAGCCTTACATTCAAGTTTTCGATCTGTCTTGAGTTAACTTTTGTTTATGGACTAAATAATGGTCTAGTTTCATTCTTTTGCATGTGATAGTGCAAATTTCCCAAGACCATTTATTGAAAAGACTGTCCTTTCCTCACTGTGTATTCTTGGCTTCTTTGTCATAAATTAATTGACTGTAAATGTGTGAGTTTATTTCTAGGCTCCCTCTTCTCTTCCCTGTTCTTCCTATTCTCCCATTGATCAATGTTTGGGATTTTATACCAATACACACTATTTTTATAACTATAGCTTTGTAATATAATTTGAAATCAAGGAGTGTGATGCCTCCAGCTTTGTTCTTTCTCAAGATTGTTTTGGTTATTTGGAATTTTTTTATGGTGCCATACAAATCTTAGGACTGTTCTATTTCTGTGAAAACTACCATTGGAATTTTTATAGTGATTGCATTGAATCTATAGATTGCTGTGGGTGGTATAAAAATGTTAACAATATTAATTCTCCCAATCCATGAGCATAGAGTATTTTTCCATTTAATCGTGTCTTCATCTGTATCTTTCATTAATGTCTTTTATTTTTCAATTACACGTCTTTCACCTCCTTGGTTAAATATCCCTAAGTGTCTTAATTTTTTTTTTTTTGATGCAATTGTAAATGGCATGTTTTCTTCCTTTCTTTTTCTTTTTTTGGGGGAGGAGTAAAGAGAGAGGGGGAGAGAGAGAGAGAGAATCTTAAGCAGCCTTCATGCCTAGCACAGAACCTGATATGGGGCTTGATCTCACAACCCTGAGATCATGACTGAAGCTGAAATCAAGAGTCAGATGCTTAGCAATTGAGCCACCGAGGCACCCAAACAGGATGTTTTCTTAATTTTTCTTTCTGATACTTCACTATTAATGTATAGTAATGCAACAGATTTTCGAGTTTTGATGTTGTATCCTGCAACTTTAATGAATATGTTTGTTCTAACAGTTTTCTGTTGGAGTCTTTAGGGTTTATATAATATCAAGTCATCTACAAATAGTGATTTTTATTTCTTTTTTTTTCCAATTTGGATGCCTTTTATTTTTCTTGCTTAATTTCTCTGGCCAGGACTTCTAATACCATGTTAAATAAAAGTGGTAGGAGTGGGCATCCTTGTCTATTTCCTGATCTTAGAGGAAAAGCATTCAGGTTTTCACCATCAAGTGTGAGGTTAGCTGTGGACTTGTTGTATATGGTCTTTATTATTTTGAGGTATGTTGCCCCTGTGCCTATGTTGTTGAGAGTATCTATCATAAACATGTCAAATTTTGCCAAACGCTTTTTCTGCATCTATTGAAATGATTATATGATTTTTACCTTCATTTCGTTAATGTGTATATCACATTGACTGGTTTGCAGCTGTTGAACCATCCTTGCATCCTTGGAATAAATGTCACTTGATCAGGGGATATGATCCTTTTAATATATTGTTGGATTTGGTTTGTTAATATTTTGTTGAGGATTTTTGCAACTGTGTTCACAGAAATATTGGTCTCTAATTTTCCTTTCTTGTAGCATCCTTTTCTGGTTTTGGTATCAGGGTAAAGCTGGCCTCATGAGTTTGGAAGAGTTCCCTCCTCTTTAAATTTTTTGGGACAGTTTGAGAAGGATTTTGTTAATTTTTTTTTTTTTTTTTTGACTGTCAGAATTCACCAGTGAAGCTGTCTATATTGGACTTCTGTTTGTTTTTGATTACTCACTCTATCTCCCTACTAGTAATTGGTCTGTTCAGATTTTCTGTCCCATCATGATTCAGTTTTGGTAGATTGTATGTTTCTAGGAATGTATCCATTTTTTCTAGGTTATTCAGTGAGTTAGCATATACTTTTTCCATAGTAGTCTCATTATTTGTATGATATCAATTGTAACATTTCCTTTTTCATTTCTGAATTTATTTATTTGAGCCCTTTCTTTTTCTTGGTGAGTCTAGCTAAAAGTTTGTCGATTTTATCTCTTCAAAAAATAAGCTCTTACTTTCATTTATTATTTCTATTGTCTTTTTAGTCTCTGTTTCATTTATTTCTGCTCTCATCTTTATTATTTCCTTCCTTCTGCTAACTTTGGGCTTTTTTCTTCTTTTTCTTGTTCCTTGAAGTATAAAGTTAGGTTGTTCATTTGAGACATTTCTTATTTCTTAAGGTAGATATATGTCACTGTTAATTTCCCTTATAGAACTGCTTTTGCTGCATCCCATAAATCTTGATATGTTCCATTTCCATTTGCCTCAAAGTATTTTTTGATTTCTTTTCATTTCTTCTTTGATCCATAATAGTGTATATTAACTATAGCAATTTGCTGATCTCACATTTAAGAAATTCTTTAAATCACAAAAATTTTGCTCTTGATAACTCCCCAGATCTATTTTATAGGTACTGAGATTAAAGCCAACAGAGGGTTATCATGAAACTAATGAAAACCAATCAAATAATTATTGATAAAACTAGTTCAGCATCTGTAGCTGTAGTTATATTCTGTCAGAATCAATAGGGACTATATTTGATTCTCAGTTTTTTTTTTTTGAAACTTAGAATTTGGGACAGACTTTACTTTCTAATAGTTACAGAAGTTATAAAACATTCTCCCTTATTTGCTTATAAAGGCACATACATTTTCACGGACCCTTAAGAAGCACACAGGGCGTATTTTGTTTTAGAATATGATGTTCAGAGTCGAGGAAAAGATAATTTACTCTGATTCTTAAAAAATCATAGCCCATTTACTCCTTAGTTAATAAGTTCATACCCATTCATTCTCATATCCTCATTTATTGTATCCACAAATAAAAAAAAATTTAAAGAGGAAAGTGAACTATTTCATGATCTTAGAAGTAATTTTAAACTTTGGCATTAGAAAATATGTAACAGACTATAAATAGGCTTTCTATTCATGGAAATATAAATAGAAAAACACTAAAAGGATTGGTTAACTGTAGTAAGGCTTGACATCAAGGTAAACCTTTTATGTAATTTTAGAATGAGTCTGTGCAAGTCAGTGCAAAAACAAAAGTTATTTTTTCTAACAGATTTTGTTTCAGAAACATTTTTCGTTTTTATCCTTTAATTTTTTTTTAAGATATCACATTCAGTAAAGTTCTTAAATGTTCAGATTTAGGATAGAATTCAGAATAAAAGACCAAAAGATTAGGAATATGTTTTCTTGCCAAATTACTCTTAAAAAGCCAGAAGAGCACATAGCCCTCAGCTCCTTATTTTTATAGGCTGCACATGGGGGCTTGTATACACTCACTCCCCCAAAATTGATCTATATAGCAATTAGTACCATCCCCAGCCTCTATAATTGTTCTATCATGATCATTTATAATATTAATTTTGAGGGAAAAAATATTTAGGAATGTATTATAAGGTCATGAAGGAGATTTTTCCATACCTTCCCCAAACACCTATCCTATTAGACAACAAATAATACAACAACAAATTGGTTGCTGAATTCAGAATTAAATATTACATTCCAAGAGACAGTATGTGGGTTGAGTCAGCTCTAATTGAGTTGAGACAGCCATTTGCCTTGGAGGAGTTGGAAATAAACATCATTCTTCACCAAGAACAATAAAGATCCAGGAAATAGCTGTCTGTAGGTTGATGCTTCAGTTAGAGACATTTAATGAGCATCTATTGTGTGCATGGCACTAGGCTAGATGCTGCGGAAGGTAAAATAGTGAATGGTTTTGCAGTGATTTTACATTACAAATGAACCATGCTCTCCTCAAACTTTTCTATTCATAAATACATACACTATTTTATGTATATAATGAAGATTAAATGTTACTCAGTGGGACAACTCAAGTGTCATGGGAGTTCAGAGTTAAGAAATATGTTTCCAGCCATCATTGGGAGCATGGTGGAGTGGAAAGAACATGAACTTTGAAATCACATTTTTCCCCTGAATCAAGGCTCCATGTTTTACAAGACATATGTTCACGAGACATATGAAGGGCATGAGCAAATCAGCCAACTTCTCTGGAACTCCGCACAATTGTGTCTATGCCGGTTGTAAGTATCCGATGGGGAAACATACCTGGCATGTAGCAGGTGCTTTATGAAAGTGAGGGCTTTTCATCCCACTTTCTCTTCTAGCTGGGTTGCTCAGGAAGACTTCATACAGGAAGTATCATTTGATGCGGATCCAAATAGAAATGCAGTGTTTTTTGTTTTGTTTTTACATTGCACTCCTCTGAAAGCTTAAGATACATAGACAAAGTTACAGGTCAATATAAGATACAAGGCAAAGAAAGAGATAGCCTCAAGTCTCTTAGGATGGGATAGAATTGTTTTTTAGGGAGTCAATTTTGTTCTAAGGCTTTTGACATCTAAGGAAATGTGGTATGAAATTTTGTTACATAGTTTATAATAGTGACATGAGAAAGAGTACAAATGTATCATTAGAGATTGCTTTTCCCTTGGAGCAACACTTTATATCTTAGTCCCTTGTATTCACATCCTATAAATATTTTCCCACTTGCCTTTTTATAATGGTCCTACTTTCTGAAGCCACCAACTTTTCTGCTCCATTGAAAGTTTTTGTGCCTTATTCTTCTGAGCTCTCTGCAGATATCTTCTTTATCCTATTAACTCATTCTTGGCAACTTATTTCTTACTTAAAAATGCATCTTTTGCCCCTCATTCAGACACCTCATTCAACTAAGAGTCCTATTTCCTTTCTTTGTCATGAAAAAGAGTCTAAAATTCCTCCTTAACTTCTACAACTGAACTTCTGTCTCTGCTTGAAATTATTCTCTCCAGTGGTTCTTTCTCATTCTATTCCTAATTTCATGTTCTTAAGCATTTATTTGATTCAATTGACCATGCTGTACTTAAAATGTTCCCTTGCTTTTTTTGTTTGTTTGTTTGTTTGTTTTGTTTTCGGTTTTATTTTATTGTGATAAGAATACTTAACATGAGGGACACCTGGGTGGCTCAGTGGTTGAGCGTCTGCCTTCAGCTTAGGGTGTGATCCTGGGGTCCTGGGATTGAGTCCTACATCAGGCTCCCTGCATGAAGACTGCTTCTCCCTCTGCCTGTGTTTCTGCCTCTCTCTGTGTGTCTCTCATGAATAAATTTTAAAAAAATCTTAAAAAAAATACTTAACATGAGATTGGCCTTCTTAAGAAATTTTTAAATAATATAGTTACAGTGTTTCACAACAGATTTCTGGAGCTTACTCATCTTGCTTAACTGAAACTTTATGCCTGTTGATTGGCAACTCCATATTTCCATTTCACCCTAGTCCCAGCAAGCATCATTCTATTCTGATTCTACGATATTGAGTACTTTAGATAACTCACATAGGTAGAATCATGAAGCATTTGTCTGTCTGTGACTGGTTTATTTCACTTAGCATAATATTTTCAAGGTTCGTTCATTTATTACCTATTGCAAAATTTCTTTTGTTTTAAAAAGCTGAGTAGTATTCCATTATATGCATATACCATGCTTTCTTCATGCATTCATTTATCAATGGACGTCTAGGCTAGTTTCAACATGTTGGCTATTGAGAATAGAGCAACAGTGAATATGGGAGTGTAGGTATCTCTTCAAGATCCTGCTTTCAGTTCTTTTGGGTAAATACCTAAGAGTAGGATCTTATGGTAGCTTTATTTTTAATTTTTTTGAGGAACCTCCATACTGTTTTCTATAGTGGCCGCACTGTTTACTTGATAACAGCCACCATCCTGATAGGTGTGAAGTGGTATCTCACTGTGATTTTTATTTGCTTTTCCTGAGCCTTTTTTCTTTTCTTTTCTTTTCTTTTCTTTTCTTTTCTTTTCTTTTCTTTTCTTTCTTTTCTTTCTTTTCTTTTCTGTTTTCTTATCTTTTTCTTTTCTTTCTTTTCTTTTCTTTCTTTTCTTTTCCTTTCCTTTCTTTTTTCTTTTCTTTTCTTTTTTTCTTTTCTTCTTTTCTTTAAGATTTATTTATTTATTTTAGCGAGAGAGTGAGTGAACACACATGGTGAGGAGAGGGAAGGGAGGCGGAGTGAGAGTCCTCAAGCTGACTTCCCACTGAGGGTGGAGCCAGGTGTGGGACTCAATCCCTTGACCCTGAGATCCTGACCTGGCTGAAATCAAGAGCCAGACACTTAACACTGAACCACCAGGCGCCCCCTACCGCCTGAGCCTTTTTTCATATGCCATTTGGCCATGTATATCTTCTTTGCAAAAAAGTCCAATCAAATCCTTATCCCATTTTTAAATCAGGTGAGTGGTTGTGCTTGTTTTGTTTTGCTACCAAGCTGTAGGAGTTTCTTTTATATTTGGATCATCAACCTCTTCTCCGATATATGGTTTGCAACTGTTTTCTCCCATTCCATAGATCACAATTTCACCATCTAGCTTGTTTCCTTGGCGAAGCAGAAGCTTTCATTTGATATAGTTTCACTTGTTTTTTTGCTTTTGCTGCCTGTGGTTTTGAAAACAGGACCTTTTGCTCGAAATCCAGGAACCATTATGTTTTCTGTCAGTTGTCTCTTGCCTTTATTTACTTCACCAGATTTTTATCTTGAGTTCTCTGTTTTCTGTCCCCCTGTGACTTTAAGTTCATTCACCTTTTGTTATTCTTAGATATGCGCCTTTGGAACAGATCTCTCTCCTCCTGTTTCATGTGCCCAACTACTTTTTGGACACAGTTCTGTATATGCCCCATGGGTAGCTCAGATTTAACATTTCCAAAATTCAATTCATTTTCTTTTCTTTCAGACTTGAGGTTTTCTCCATGTGAAATGTCTTGGGGCCAGACCTCTTGGTTAGAGGAGCCCATGAGTCCTTCCTCAAGAACTCTGTTTATCACCCTCCATACTCAGTCATCAGCTCCTTTCAAAAGTCTCTTGAATCCACCGACCCCACCCATTTTTCTCTTACACTTATTTAAGCTCTAGACTTTATTTTTTATCTGTAATTGTGCAAAACCCTATACTTGCTTTCATTCTGTCCTTGTTCTGTCTTTCTCTAATCTTAGGTATGAATGCTTTTTATAAAACACAAATCTGACTTTCTGAACAACTCCCGATATCTCACTGCTTATGACCCATCTTCTGTGTCATGGCTTTAAACGCTATTCAGTATCAGATGCCACGTTCCCTTCCTTTCCCTTTCTTTCTTGCAATATGTTTCTTCCTCTCCCAGGACTGCTGTATCCACTCTACAAAGTCTTGTTTGTCCTGTACATCCAAACTCTTCCATGCATCTTATCAGATTCTCCCAGGCAGGGTTGGACATTTCTGTTTCTATTATGATTGCTGCTTTATGTTATGTTTATATTTGCTTACACATCTCACCCTTCTCAAGTTGACAGTTAAATTTTCTAAAAAAAATTTTACTACTATAATCCAATATATTTTTTTGCTTGACATACTCAAGAAAGCATGGGCTATCAGTACTTCTAACACTTCTAACTCAACTTCTTCACTTTACTTATGAAAATGGGGCAAAGAGGATAAGTGATTTGCCCACAGGTCCAATTAGTTATTGGCATAGGGAGGCTAAAACTCACTTTTTTTCATGAATCAAAACCTTAAGTCAATAGTAATCCCACTACATCAGTGATACTCTTTTCCTTGCCTTTCCTTCCCTGCACCTGATAAATAGTACAATTGACTGTGGTACAATGCCTTGTGAAAAAATGAAGTTTGGCCTTGTATATGTTTGGCCAAAGTGTTTATGAGCATGCACTGCCATGCAGAGGAAGAAATGAGAAATTTTTGTTTTGAAGTCCTTTAGCAAGACTGAGTCTGGATCTTCTGGCATTCACAGTGAGTGCCACACTTGAGTCTCTGGGGGAGGTTGTAATATCCCTAGCTTCTGAGACAAGGGGCAGTGGGCAGAGGGTGAGCAGATGGGGATTAGCTTGGGGAGGGAGGTTAGCTGAGAATTTCTGAAGCTGTGGGGTTAGGGAACTGGTGCAGGAGAGGAAATGCTCTCTGCCAAGTTATTGCAGTTGCTCGAGCTCTGTAGCCACCATCTTGTCTTCTGCTGCATCTTTTCTCAAGATTCTCATGCTTTGCATTTGTACAGGTCAGGGGCCCACTTGGTACATAGTCACGAGTGTAATTTAAACATAGCAAATGCTCTTCTTTCACAGAGCTCTGAGAAAAAGGACCAGCTGTGAGAGAAACCATAGTTAGCCAGATTTTTGTTTTCCCTAGCTTTCTAACTGTATTGCAGGAGCTTGTGGTATCTGAAATGATATAAAGTAATTTAGAGTGCAAATGAAATTTCAGTATATTGATTTGGGCACTGACTTCACTGTGCACCTAGGTCCAGAAAAGTTTTAAGAGGCCCTGCACCTGAATAGGTTGCCATTTATTAAATTTTAAAAGACTGTAGTATAACACATTTTTCTTTCCTTGTTTAAATATCTGGATTCCCTACAGTGAGGGTGCGGGTCCCCTCATGAAAGAGGTGGTAGTCTTGAGTACTCTGGGTTAAGCTGTGCCTGCACCCACTTCCTAAAGCTCATTACTCAAGTATCTCAGGTTCTTTTTTACAATGACTGCCTGCATAGAAAGTTTCCTCTCCATTTAAATTCTTGTCCCTCTCCATATTTACAAGGTCTGCTTTTGCAGCATATGGCTACAATTTAATAATGCAAAGCATTTTCCTCCTCACAGCTGGAAAGCTGGGATTGTTCTGTATCAGAGATAGAGTGGACTTGCTCCAGGCCAGTTAAAATCATTGAACTCGGCAGAAGCTAAGCTTGCTGGACGTATTGTCCCGTACAAAGGCACCCAGGAGACCTCCACTTGCATATTAGAGTATCATGCTTGGAAAGAGGGATCGATTCTATGGTAATATATTGCAAGCAGAATAAAATATTAAGCAGAGAGAGAGAGAGAGATTTATATCTACGTACATTTTAATCTTTTTCTACCTTATCGAAGAAGAATGTGACTTCAGATTATTATGCAAATAATTTTTTTGTAACTATAAAACAGTATTAAGGTATCTTGATTAAAGAGTAACTTAAGTAAATACTTTGGGTGGCAATTTGAGTCTTGTTGGTTTTGCATAATGTCATTGAAGATAGAAGAGTTTAAGAAAAAAAAATCAGGTTTTGGTTTTCAGTGTTGTTATAAATCTTTTTGGGTCTTTTGACTTGTACACTGGTCTTCAGGGACCATGCATTTTATTTTACATAATGGAACTAAGAACATACTTCTCTTTCCACTGACATCTTTCTAATCTTTGAACCCAACAGAGATATTCCTTTTCCCCCCATCCTCATTCCATCCCTGGAGCATATTTATGTCCCCAGGGCATTCAGGAGGAAGTACACAGAAAAACCACTTGACTTGCAGATTTGATCTTATCATCATTAAAATCATCACATGCACTTGTTATTGACATGAAACAAACAGAGACATGATGGAGTTTCTTTTTTCATAAATTGTATAATTTTATTTATTTGAAATGTCTGGAATAGGCAAATCCATAAAGACAAAATAGATTAGTGTTTGCAAGGAGTTTGGAGTTGTTGTGGGAAATGGGTATGCGACTGCTAATGGGTATAGGGTTTTTTGGTAAAGGATGAAAATATTCTGGAATTAGATAGTGGTGATTGTTGTACAACTCTCTGAATATACCAAAAGCCACTGAGTTGTACATTTGAAAATTGCATGTGAATTATATCTCAATAAAGCTATAGTTTTTTGTTAAGTGCTTATGAGCCATTGGCAGAAAAGGATTTGTAACTCAAGGCTAGGACAGATATTTGGGGGTTCTTAAACTAGGAATCAGAGACCTCAGAGGATCAAGGAAGAGGCTCCAGGGAGCCCTGGCACAAGGAAGTCATATGGCAAGTGGTATAGGTATTGTTCATGTGCATTTCTCTGGGCTGCCGTATATCCTCATGAGAACCCTTACCCTAGTGAAGTGCAGAGGTATCTGGCAGGTATGGATAACAAGTGGCACATTGTATGATAAGATAATGGCTCCACTGTTTTATTTGTGGCACTTTTTTTTTTTAAGGTAGTGGATTTTTTTTTTTTTTCAAAATTTGGTATTTTGGACTTCAGTCATTTTCTGAATTGAACTACTTTCCATGCAGAACAATGCTTTCTAAGTAAGCAAGGAATAAAAGATGATCATTTTTATAAGGACAAATAAAGCATTCTGCTGTTTTATACCTAATATGTCCTAGTTGATATCCAGAAATAGCCCACATAAATTGCATTTCTTTACATAGTGTTGGCAGATGAAGAAGGGATTGTCTACAAGTTTTTGAGAGAATGTGTAGCAAGATGAGCAGAAGGATGAGGAAAGGACACTGGTGGGGTTACTCTTAAAGCAGATGAGGAATGCAAAATATTTTAAAAAGAAGATAATTGGTGCTGAATCTTAATGCATTATGATTTTCTTAAATATATTTATACTCTGTCCTTTTAACTAGAGCATGTAGGTTATTGTAGTAGTTTTCCTAATCTCTGTAGTTCATATTTTTGCCTCGGGTCTTAATCCCTGTGAAAATTCATTGTAGAGGCCCATGATAATTTCCATAATGTGCAAATCTGATTATTTTATTCCCATCCCTATATGTTTCAAAATTTTCCACTCTAGGCTAAACCTAATCTTTAGCATGGCATCTAATCCAGCCCTTCATGATAAGGTCTCAATTTTTTCCTTTCACTGCACACATGGACTTTGCATTTGGCCCTAGCCATGTTATCTGTGGCTCTGTCCATGTTGTTTGCCTATAATGTCTGTACTTCCTTGACACCTCATCAATGAGACTTCTCCAGGTCTTACCTTTAGTATAGTTTACAATAATAGCATTTACAGCATTTTTACCACTATTTACTTATATATTTTCCTGAGTGGATTCTGGATGCCTTCGGATGAGGATTGTAGTCTTCCATTTGTACATTTAACATCTAAAGCAAATACCTGGCCATAGACAATGTTCAGCAATGATTAAAATATATGATATGGAGAATCAGACCAGTTGTATGCTAAATAAATTATAACCTGTTTGTGCAATAATGAGACCACGCCCATTCCTACAGCTTGACCTAAGCCAGGAAAAGCATGGTGTTTCAAAGAGACAGTCATAGTGGGGTTCTTCTGCCTTGTGGGACCACTGCACCTCAGACAGGACTATTTGGGGACATTACAAACTCCTAACTTTGTGTAACATGGTCAGGTGAATTTTGTAGGGATGTATCAGATTGAGAATTGTAGTACTCTAGTATAGTTACTGATTCAGAATACCAGTCTCAGATGAATTAAATTTTTCTCCTACTAATCTGATGAATTGTAAAGAAGGCCTTCTTGCTGTTTTATGCTTTTGCTTAGTGAATGTACTTTAATGGTGTTAGAGCTTACATGATCATGAATGAGGGAACAGGTAATCTTTCTAGAAATTGCAAAAAATGTATGACTGATTAAACAGAATGTTTCAGACTCATTTGTGATTCTTTTGTCTGTGTGATGTGTAAATATTACTTTGTAAAAATTTGGAGACCACTATATATAGATCACTTGCTCAAGAAGGTCATTTTTTCTTTATTGAGGCATAATTGATTTACAGTATATTGTATAGCTATCTATAGTGTATATACCTACACACAAATGCACATACATGTGCACACATAAACAGAAAAAAAGCATATATATATATATATATATATATATATATATATATATATATATTCTTCTGGTGATATCAACACAATCAGGAAGATGATGAGCATTTCCCTCAATATCAGAAGTTTCTTCTGACCACTTTATAGTCCATTTCTTTCTCTACCCCCATCCTCAGATGACCTCTGATCTGCTTTTTGTCACTCTAGATTAGTTTACATTTCTCGAATTTTGTATAAATGTATCCTTTCTTTGGTTTCTTTAATCTAGCATGAAAACTTTGATATATCCATGTGATAACATTTGTCAATAATTTATTAGTTTTTATTGGTGAGTAGTATTCCCTTATATGGATATACCACATATGGTATGAGGTAATGAGTGATGCCCTTTTTAAAAAATATTTGGATATCCAGTCAATCCAGTACCATTTGTTTAAGAGACATTTTTTCCTCCATTGAATTGCACAGCTATTTATCAAATAGCAATAATGATACATTTATGTGTCTATTTCTGATCCATCCCATTGATCTATATGTCTTTTGCCAGCATCAAAGTATTTTCTGGATTTCTGTAACTTTATGATAGGTATTTTTAATAAGTTTTTAAAAGCTATTTTTTAGGTCCTTTGTATTTTCATATAAATAGGATCAGCTTGCCAAATTTTACTAAGTAAGTAAATAAATAAATAAATAAATAAATAAATAAATAAAACAAAAATACCTGCTATAACTTTCATTGAGAATAGTGAGATTTAAAGCTTGGTCTTTTTAGGCATATAGGAGAATAATCATTAGCTACCTAATATAAAGTCCACATTACTTGCTTAATTTCTGATCCAGTTTTTCACAGTTCTTCACTAAAATTTCCATAAGGATATGTAAAACCTTAACTTTTCCTAAGCACACTAAGCTAGAATCTTAGAGGCTTATCTCAACTTATATGAACTGCGTAGTTAGACTGAATTTTAAGATGATAGTTTTCCTATCTCATATCTCACAAAAGATAGCAGTGTTAGTTCCTTGAGAAATTGTGGACATTGAGTTTGATTCTCTCCTGCTATCATTACCAAAATTCAGAGATTTTTCTATTAATTTAAAAGGCTGTAAACAGAGAACAACAGGGTTAGGAAATGTAGGATGAAGAGGGAGTGAAGAGAGTGTGGAAAGACATTTAACAATCTGCTTCTACTTCCTAATGTAAATCCTTAAAAAACTTTTCTACTCTGGGCCAGTCTAACTCCTTCACACCAAAGAGAAGATGCTTTGAAACTTGGTCCCATCTGTCCTTTCAGGAGCCTCACATTCTAGAAAGTGATGGTTTTCATGTATTAACCTGGTAGGATCTTACATAGCTAGGTGGTGGGGTGAGAAGGGCTTAGGAGATGAAGGACCAGTAATTATTGGGAATTGCTTAGGAACTACACTTATCAGCTTTGACTAACACTGTTACTAGTGCCATTATCAACAAGCAAGCATGGATCCCAAAACACTGTATATACACTTTCTTATTTAACCTTTACCTTGAATCTTTGAGTTCAGGATTACTACTATTCCCATTTTACAAATGGGAATGGTGAGGGGGGTAGAGAGTTTAAGTATTTATTCAAAGTCATTAATAAAGAGCAAATCTGGAAATTGAACTGAGGTAGAGTTCAAAGTATTTAGCATAGAGCCTTGTTTATAACATAATTAACACTCAGTAAATGATAGCCAGTATTTTATTACCATCATCATTGTTATTTATTTATATTAAAGTTAGATAATCTACCTAAAGTTTATAGGTAGTAAATGATAAGACAGGAATTCAGATCCAATTGTGTAAATTCTAGAGCCCTCAATCTCAACCTATATTGAAACCTTTACTTACTGTAGCTAAGGGAAAGCCATACACTTTTCTGAGGCCAAACTCTAATTCCCTGTAGACTACCCTCTAAGGAAAAGAAAAACAATCACATGAGTATGGCCTTGGTGAGAAAATGCTGAAGAACATGGGGAAGGTAAATCATCAAGAAGAATATACTTTGGCAGTTAAGTACTGGAAGAAAATTTCAGAGAAAAACATCTGTTTAGTTAGAAGAAAGGACTTACATGGAAAAGTGAACAGATAAAAGAATAGCTTCAAGGAGCAGAGTACCATATTAGATAAGCAGAAAAAGCAAGAAAACTGAAGTTGCTTTCATGTAATTAAAGTCTGCATTTGAAGGAATAAGAAACAGAACTGATATTGTGGAAATAATCCTTCATATAGAGGACAGACTTAAGATGTTTGCTCCAAAAGCTGAAGAAAAGAACAGAGAGGTTAAAATGATAAGGAAACGGTTTATGGTGGGAGAATAGAAAATTGAGTATTAATTTAGGTGTTCTTAGAAAACATTTAGGAGAGCAGTAGAATCAAAGACAAATTAAGAAAACTTTAATGAGCTAAAAATGATCTAAATATTTAGATCAAGAGGGCTACCTGTATCTAGCCAACAGTAATAGTATCTAAATACATTGTATGGAAAATTTTGTATTTTGTTGATGAAAAAGAGAATCTTGTAATCATCCTGGAGGAAAAACAAGTTACCTATATACTTTTTTTCTTCTTTTGGCCAACATTAAGTAATAGAAGAGTGGGGGAATTAGAATTATGAATTACTTAAAATTATGATGAAACTTTTTTTATGTTTAAGGAGTTTTACCTGTAGTCAAAGGCAATAGAAATATATTCTTTATATTTGTGATCTCAAAAAATAGTCTTTTCTTTGTAAAAATTTTATTTGAAAGCATATACCAATTAACAAAGTGATACATCAAAATAAAAAATTTTCAGAACAGGAAAGTTCTCCCACCTATACCTATAGATATAAATATAGTATATACTAATGAGAATAGTAGTCAGTTAAACAGAATTACACCTAAGTAATTATTATGAATAAGAATTACAGACATAAATGCCAATGTAAAAAAGTAATTCTTAATATATATAAACAAGAATTTAGTAACAATTACCTGAGTCCCAAATTCCAGATGATGATTTTTTTAATTGTCATTAAAATACACATAAAATTTACCATCTTAATCATGTATAAGTATACTGAACTGTATACTGTTGCACAATTTCCTGAACTTTTTCATCTTGCAAAACTGAAACTCTGTACGCATTAAATAACAACTCGCCATTCCCTGCCTCCATCCCTTTGCATCTGACATTCTACTTTGTTTCTATGAGTTTGAGTACTCTAGTTACCTCCTCTAAGTGAAATCATACAGTATTTGTTTTTGTCACTGGTTTATTTACAGATTACATTTTTAAGGACTGAAAAGAGGAGGCTTTAGGAGGTTGAGTATCTAGGAATGGCAGACTGGTTTTCTTCTTTTAGGATAACTGGTTGAGTTTTGCTAACAAGTCTGCTATTTGTCTCTATCTCTGTTTTTGCTTAGATTTGTTGTGAGAAAAGATTGCTTTTCTTGTTGGTGTCAGGTGCATTTTAAGCATCAATTGATAAGGCTGTGTGTTTTTCCTTTTGTTTTTCTCTATGGTGCTGATAGATTTTGTAACAGTGAACTGCACTCATTCGTGGAATAAAACCCTAAGGATAATGGTATATTGTTCTTTTGATAACATTGCTATGTTTATTAATTCAAATATATGAACTGAATATATTTGGTTTTATTTAGGAATCTTGAAATTGCACTTATGTGTGTGCATGGTCTTTGCTTGTTTTGTTTGCTTGCTTTGATTTGGTGAAGGAGGTTGCAAATTTAGTTATTTAAGTTTTGCTGGCCTAATAAAGACTCAAGAGAGAGGTTTCTTCCTAAGGAAATTTGTCATCATTTGCTAAAGCTTGGAAGAGTGTAGCTATCATTGGAATTTAAAGGCTAGGTAAAAGGTAAAATCCAGCTGTGCACCCATCTATACCTGGTGCCATTTTAAAGGTAGTTTTTAAATCATCTTTAAATTCTCTTGCAGGGTTTTCAAATTCTAAAGTGCATATGAATCATCTGTGGTCTTGCTCAGTGGTAGATTCTGATTCTGTGGGCCTGGCATTGACCCTGAACTTCTAGATACTTAACAAGCCTCCCCCCGCTCCCCCCCCCCCAAGTTATGCCAGTACTGGCAGTTGTGGGACAACATTTTGAACAGCAAGATGCTAACCTAGTGGCTCCCAGACTTTGTGGCACATTTGAATTACCAGGGGACCTTTTAGAACGTCCTTACGTCTAGGACACATCCATACCAATTAAATCAGAATAGCTGAGGGTGGAAGCCAAGCATAAGTTGTTTTTCAAGAACCCCAGGTGGTTCCAGTGGTCAGCAAATTTTGGGAACTACTGCACTAGGGGTAATTGGTCTATTCAGATTTCCACTTTACTCAATTTTGGTTACTTTTATTTTATAAGTAATTGCCCATTTAAGTTTTCAGAGTTGTGGTCAGTAAGTTGTATGTGTTATTCTCTTATAATTTTTTTTAATGTATTTGGTTTCTATGGTTATGTTTCCCTTCTATTATATATTTTGGCCTTTTCTTTTTTCCTTAATGAGGTTTCCAAATGATTTTTCTGTTTTGCTGGTCTTCTCAGAAAATCCTCTTCCCTTTTATTCTTTTGTTTTAAATACTTCTTTTTCTATTTTGTTTCTCAGCTTTTATCTTTAATTCCCTTTTTAATTTTTCTTGGGTTGTTTTACTGTTCTATCTTATGATAAAGTAATTTTACCATTTGTCTTTTTCTTTTCATTGCTTTCTAGATAGTTTATAATTTTTCATTTGATTTTCTGTTTGATCCTCGCTAATTTTCTTAATTTTCAGGTAGTTGAGAAAATTTGGTCACTTTCTTTTTTTTGCTTTTAGTCTTATTTACCAAAGATGAAATAGTATAGTAGTTTTCTCTTTGGTCAAGGACATGATCGATTTTTATAAAATTTCTGTGGACATGCTAACAAAGTATACTTTGTATTTGAATAATATAAAGTTAGTCGTTGTCTAATAGTCATGTTCAGTTCTAAAAGAGAATGTATTCAAAATTCTCACTATCATTGTGTTTTTATCAAGTTTCCTGTATTTTAAGTTTTTGTTTTATGCACTCTCCACAATATTGTTTGATGCATATATGGTTTATGATTTATCTTCTTTATCATATATGCCTTTTATCCATTTGTAATATTCTTTATCTCATTTATTATAATTCATCTTAAATTCTCTTAGCCACTGCTGACACTGCTTGCTTTTTGTTTGAATTTGCCTGATTTGTCTTTGCAGACTATTTTATTTTCAACTTTTTATTCTTAATATTTTATTCTTGTTATTTTGTCTTCAATGTATGTCTTAAAAATAGCTGAATTTTATTTGTTTTGGTTGGTCTAATAATGTTCTTTATGGGATAATTCAGTCCACTTACCCGTCTAATAATGGTTGATATGCTCGATTTTATTCATTCTATTTACCTTATGTTATTTATTTTTACATCTTATGTCCTTAGTTTTATTGTCTTAATTAAGTTACTATTCACTGTGTTTGTTTTCTCTTTGTTAATTTGGAAGTTCTGCCTTCCCTTTCCCTGCTCTTAAAATGAAATCTCTTTCTTTATTATTATTTGAAAACAAATACAGTTTTCATATTGACTCATAGGTACTGTGATTATATTATAGAGAAGCGTGAGATGAGGAAACGCTGCTCAGCCTGCCTTAGGTTCACATAGTAAGTGGCAGAGCGGATCATTTAGTATACTTTAACATAATGTAATATAATTTTATTTATTATAATATATTTTAATGTGACATTAATTACAGTAAAATGTAATTTAATCTTAATTCAACTTAATTTACTATACTGTAAAAATGAATACAGTCCACTTAGTAAACAATAAACTATCTGTGCTAATAAATTTAAGAATATGAAAGAATTGATTATTTTCTTGGATAATATGTAATAAAATTGCCTCAAGACCAGAAAACAATGGAGCAAATTCATGAAAGACTCAGAGTTTTCTAAGAATCTTCTCTGAAACATTACGAGAAGATAATTTTACCAATGAGTTTTTCCAAACTTTCATCAACTTTTTATGTTTTTTATAAAAATGGCTGTCATCCAAACCATTTTATGAAGCATGTATGTAACCCTAGAATGAAAACTTCAGAAATGAAACAAAAATCCCCAGAAGAGCATACCAGCTACATAGAGAGAACTCAGAAGAAACTGTTAGCAAACCAATTTAGCAGTAAATTAAAAGAGCTACCTTATGTGGATAAGCAAAGAATTTAATCTAAGAATTCAGGAATATATAACAACAATAAATGCTGTAAGGAAATTTAAAAAGGAGAATCTCTGCTAATGCCAGAAAAGCATTTTTAACCATTATAATCAGAACACTTTTAAAAATCTGAGAAAACTTGGAATAAGTGAACATATAAAATGATAAGAATAAATCAATTATTAATTAATACCAACATTATCATCAACTGTGAAACTCTAGAAGGACTCTCATTAATATTAGGAATAGAATATTCCTACTAGTACAATTCCTATTTTACATATTTTTAAATGTTCAAAGAAATAATGCATAAGTATCTGAAAAAATCCAACTTTATTATAATTAAATGAAAATTATGACATTAATGTAATATCTTTTCTCTATCAACTTTGCTATAATTAAAACAAGTACCTATTAATATGACTAATATGTAATTGTGGCAGCAGGGTGGTGACATGGACACACTCATTCTGCCCGAGGGAAAAGAAATTGGCAAAAATCTTTATGGAAAGCAGCTTGACAGTTTTTAACTAAGAGCTTTAGAAGAGTTTCTGTCCTTTGACCTAGTAATTCCACTTCTGGGAACTCCAGCCTAAGGAAATCATGAGAATCGCTGACAAAGATTTGTGTACGAGGATGTTAATGGCAGTTTTGTTTATAATATTTTAAAAAATGGGAAATAACCTAAAATGCCAAAAAAAGGAGAATGGCCAAATAAAGTACAGCCATGCAGTGTAATATTATACAGGCATTAAAATCATGCTTTTGAAAAACTGTTTAAAGGGAAAATACAATGTTAATTAGAAAAAAAAAGCAAGATATAATTTCACTTAAATTTGATTTCTGTTTTTAAAAATACATATTTTATATATTATATATATGTAGGAAAAAGTTTAATGGACTGGAAGGAAATGCTAAAAAACAAATAACATATTAATATTGTACTATCAGAGTGTTTTAAAACTTTAAAGTCAGAAAATTGCTTTCCTTCTGCTGAATCACTTTAATCACCAACAGGGAGATTTCATAGTAAAGGATAAACTTAATTCTAAATTAATACTGGAATGTGAACCTTAGCTATAGGTTCAGGGTCAGTCTCTGTGCAGAGAATCATTGTCTTTGCAATGATTAGTCTGTTTCATAATCACCAACTTCATTCTTAACCATGAACAGTTAGTTGCACATCATTTGAGAAACTACAGATAAAGCCATGCCTTACAACACCTCTACCAGAAAATCCCTAGTAGGTTAGTTGTGGTATCTGAAGTTATATGAAGATTGGCAAAGAGCTAGTGTAAAATAATCTTATCTTCTCCCCCTTGACATCCATAAACAAAAGGATTTAAGCATCTTTGACACTCTGCGGAAGGAAATGAACAATTGGAATCCTAAGGCTGGAAAATGCCTGTGAGATACTTAGGGGTCCTGTGCTTTCTCCAATGAGCAAGCAATGCAAGAAACTAACAGGAAAATGTGGAACCTGTGGGGTACCTCGGTGGCTCAGTCCATCTAAGCGCCTGCCTTTGGCTTAGGTCATGAACCCAGGGTCCTGGGATAGAACCCTTTTAGGGCTTCCTGATGAGCCGGGAGTCTGCCTCTTTCTTTCCCTCTGCCCCTCTCCCCTTGTACTTCCCACCCTCCCTCTGTAGTGCTCTCTCTCTGTCTCTGTCTCAAATAAGTAAATGGTAAAAAAAAAAAAAAAAAAAAAAAGTGGAATCTGAGCATTGTAGTGGGCTTTGGAGGCACTCATTCTGTTTTCTACCCAAAGTGAGAATTCTTAAATCTAATGGGGTGGAGGTTCTTTACTGCCTCTGGGAAACCTCCTACCCCTGTAGACATGTTTCCCCATCTGTAAAATGGGAACTCTTAGCCGACAACTGGTATGATAATTAGGAGCATTATGTGAATTAGTGCTTTTGAAGATCTTAGAGCAGTAGTTTGGCATGTGTTGGCTGTTACTACCTCTGCAAAGTTTCCCATTCCCTTCTAGGATTTTTCTCATTGGATGACAAATCTGGTTATTGAGCCAAAAAACAGTTCCTGGAACTATGCAGAAGTCTTATCCAACATCTACATTAACAGTCCTTCTAATACTTGAAGACAGCTTTCATGAATTTAATAACTGCTTTCTGTGTTTTTTTCTTTTTTAATTTCAAGAATAGAACACAGTAGACTATAAAAATGAGCGTTATCAGTTTTCCTTTGGATTTTCTATGTAAATGTTGTTTAACATTCAAATGGAGCTGATTATAATTTGAGATATTAACAGTTAGATATGCCATTGTGTCCCTTTGTTATTGTTTGTAAAGGAGGTTAAACACTATATTAACTTCTGAGTAGTGATTTATTGTTGCTTTTGTTAGAGAAAAATAAAAAAAGAAGTAAAATAATATAATTTGATATTGCCTTTGAGAATTTTCAGTTTGCAGAGGTCTTTATTTCCTACTCAATTTTATTTTTTAAAAAGCATTACATGTAGTGTAAATACAGCATCCCATAAATGCCGAGTTGTTCTTTGCTTCTTGGCTTAAGCTGTTGTGTAATATTGCTCTGTAACCATTAAGCAGC
The DNA here is from genome assembly GCF_048164855.1 of Canis lupus baileyi. NCBI lineage: Eukaryota > Metazoa > Chordata > Mammalia > Carnivora > Canidae > Canis > Canis lupus. The sequence continues at coordinate 35,963,286 of NC_132847.1, read as the reverse complement.
TGCTCTGCCTCAGAGATGCTCATATTTCCTTTGGTAGACGAAGGGAATTTACTATATGAATGTCTCCAAATTGCTTTAAAATCGTTGGCCTTTGTATCAGCTATTTAGATTCACAGTGGTCTACGTAACACATGAAAACCATGTTTCTGGAAGGCCCCAGCAGCCTGGAGGTTACAGATGGGGTTGTGTTAATAGTAATAACCTGCATTTTGCTGAGTCTCATCTTCTGCACTATTGCAGGGCTCCTGACACTGCATGATTCTCCCTGGTTACTTTGTCAGAGTCCTTATGCACGGTTTCTTATGGACGTTCTTGTATGCTGCTAGCTGTCCAAGTGCTCTGTCATCCCCTATTTCTTTGCCCTCCTCATCTTGGATATTGCCTGTTCATTGTAAGGCTGCACTGTGTGCAGAGGTGAATGGAGGAGGCAGCCGGCTGCCTCAGGTGCTTCTGCCAGCTACCCAGTCGCCTGATTCCGCCCCAGGCCCTACTCCTATAAGGGCATGTGGGTAGGCTTTACTGCTCATTCTAGGGAGCCCTCCTTTCAGTGAAGTCTCACTATGCTCCATGAAGGACTGGAACCCAGTTGGACCTACGGGGGTTGCATTTTGTCTAGGGGTGCCAGAGCAGTTCTAACATAGTTCCAGTCCCTTTCATAGTTTCAGCAAAATAACTATCAGGTTTCCTTGTAGATTCAGATTCCTCAAACTTGAATTGGAGAAACACCCTGCTACATACTGAATTGCCTTCCCTTTGCCTTTGTGTGACTGCCTGTCTTCCTGCTAGTAGAATTAGCCTGGGGGGGTGGGGGGAGGAGGGGTAGGGCTCCTCCCTCCCATGTGATTTGGGCCCTGAGATCCACACACAATTCTGTCTTCTTGCGTATGGAGCCCCAACTACTCACTGGTGTGATAAGGAAATGAACTTCAGATGGTATCTACATATTGAAATGTTATTATGTATGACCCATGATTCAATTTATTTAAATATATTGAAATGTTCACTAGTCACTCATTTATCAATTTATTTTACAAATATTTTTGAACTCTGACTCTTTAAACACTTCTAGTTTCTTGGTAGTTACTTAGTGCTAACTGCCTAAAGTTTTACACTAGTCCGAAACAAAGTCAAATATAATCTGACTCTAATCATCATTCTTTCCCATTCTACCCAAAGCCTAAATAAACCCCTCAGTGGATGAGTTCTAGGGAATAACAAGAGTCAGTATAGTTATCCTTAAACCTTAAGCCATCTATACCTACATTGTTATATAATTACTAAAATGCTTTTTTATGACCCTGTTCTAAAAGGTTAAAATTTATAACATTTTGTTCAGTAAGCATTTATTTAGTAGCTACTGTATATACAGGCGCTGAGTTAGTTAAGGGAGATTCAGAGATTAACAAAACACAGTCACTCTCCCAAATAAAGGAGCTGATAATCCAATAAGAAACACAAAACTTGAAAACAGATACCTTGGACACTTGAAATGTGTAAAGTGATGTAAACTAAGTACAAAGTAGCTGCTCTAAATTCAGAAGAAAGAGATTATTCTGGCTGGCACAGGGATTGGGAGAGGAGGGTGGAGGAACAGGTTAATGAGTGGATGATGGCCGAGTTGGACATTACAGGATGAGAACAGGGCACACAGAGAGCCATCTGATGAGAGGGAGGGAACTGCATGAGAAAGATGGGAGGGTGAGCATTAACAGGGTACATTTGGTGAGGACAAATAGTCTTGTCTGATTGGTTAAGTATATGAGCTGCCATCAAGATAAATAAGGTCTTTGTATTTCATGTATTTGCCAAATATAAAATTTTACATTTACTGTATCTGGAATGAACTATAATTTGTTATACTTAACAAAGATGTGTATTGCTTTTGTTGTTGATTTATATGATGATAACCTACCATGATTCAGAAAATTAAAAGTATCTCTTCCCCCCCAACCACACAAAGGGAGTCTTTGTCTTTTTTTGTCTTCTTGGCTTTAAGCAGCTTGTACAGTGTAGGCTACCTAAAAGTTTCTCAGTAATCACTGAGATGAATTCAACGTGGTGAAAAATTAAGTTGCTTGAGAAGTAGGAGTTTCTTAAAACAAATACAGGTATATCACATGTATACCAGCTTTTATTCTGGTAAAATTTCTAAATAAAGATTTACGAGTAATTTGAGAGTGTCTGGAATCCAGTGTGTGCCTTTCAGTGTGTGGGGTGATTTTTGACCCAACTGGCCAGTCCTAACTTATTGGGGACATTTAATCAGTGCCCACTGTGGATTTCATATTTTTATCTCACTTATCATTCATAATAATTTTATTATCTCTGGTTTTTAAATGAGGAATCTGAGACACCCAAGAGTCTAATAACATGACCAGGATTCACACTGATCAAGTGATTGGGAGTCAAATGCCAGCTCCTTGACTTAAGAGCTCTCAGTTGCTAAGCCACCTGTGACTCATATTCTTGCCCCAAATCGAATCCCTTGGTCAGCCCTAAAACTTACTGTAAAATCTGCTCCAGTTGCCAGTTCTCTGATTCTAGAGCTTGTTTTCCTGGAAACATGAATTCTGGGGGTTCTCAGGCTTTTCTTACTCTCTTCCTGGGAAGCAGAGAGTAACCATACCCCTCCTGATATTGTGTCCCTCTGTATACCTCCTTCGTAGCAGTGAGAAGCTGGGGACGTGACTGGTGTTTGTGGGAGTCCTCATCTCTGATCCTGGACACAGCTTGACCAGATGCCAAACAGCACTGAGCTTACTCAGGCTCCAAAACCCATGGTGGGCCACAGTCACTGGGGACCCTGTACTTGGATGTCACACAAGGGTCATGTGGAATTCCTGGAGGCCTGGATTTATCACCAGTTACTAGAAAAAGTATGCAGTTCTTGAAATGAAGGGAGTCCAAGAAGTAGTAGTAGCAAGAATAAGCAGGCAGTGAAATCAGGCGAAGTATATCAAAGGTGTATGGAAATAGGTCGATGCAAAGTATTTGCTGTAGGTACAAGTTCTGCTTTTGTGTGATTCATGACCCTGGAACAAGGGGGGTGGGGAGTGCTGGTAACAGCAGCTTGCTTTTCTTTAATCAGGGAAGGATTTGTGAGAGAACAGTGGTTTCAAGAGATCTTTGAAGTAATTCCAACAAGGTTCTAATTGTGGTTGTGGTTTTCCTTTTTCTTTCTTTCTTTCTTTCTTTTTTTTTTTTTTTTTTTTAAATGAGTAGACTTTAGTCTACCAGGTGCTACCGAGCTGAGTGCATTCAGTAAGAACCCCTGAATCTTAATTCTCTGTGCATGGGCTGTGGCAAATAAAACCATACCAGTTTCCCTGTACATTTCGAAAGCGGAGAAGAAATTTTCCTAGGAAATGATTTGGCACTTAAACTTCTTACTTTTGTTTAAACAGACCCCGGATTGCATTCAAAGAGTTTTGCTTTTACTCGTGTTTGTTATAAGCAGACTTGGTTTTTGTTCTAACCTTTGGTTTAAAAACACTTGAACAAATCCTAGCGTTTAATCATTTATTTGCTTCCTGCTTGTGCTGATCTGGATATTTATTTTCCTCTGGATATTTATTTTCAGGTTACCTGGAGGATAGTTTTGTAAAATCTGGAGTCTTCAATGTATCTGAACTCGTGAGGGTATCCAGAAGTAAGTAAATCGTTTTGTTATTATTTAATCATACAGTATGATTTAACATATTTTATATTTTGAACCCTCAATACAGTATTAAGAATAACGACTTACTAGGAAAATTTGAGTTTTAAAATCTCCATCTTTTTGATGAAATCATAAGTGAGTATATTTTGTTGGATTTCCTTAAATGCTTGCATTTAGATCATCAAACTTTTGTAGTACAAAAGTAATTTGGGGGTTCTGATTGCTGTGTTATTGGTATTCATTTAATTCGCTGTTCTCTCTGTGACCATAAAAGGTCATTTATATCAAAGGAAGTGTGATTAATTAAATGTACTCCATGTTGTTATGATAACCCACATAAGTTTCCTGTAGATAAGTGCTTTTTCATTTTACTAACGTTTTGGTGGGGGCTTGGAGATGTACAGGATATACACACTAACATGCAGAGTGTAGAGGGATGCAGAAATTAACTTTGCAGATTGTAGTTTGGATATAGATAGCAAGCTATTGTGAGCCAAAACAATGCCCAATTGTTTTTAACTGGCCACCTCACCTGAGACACCATTCTTGACAGGCCGGATGAGATTTTTCTCAGGTTAAGTTCACCTGGCCAGCTACCTATAAGCAAGGGAGTAGTTTACTAACTCAAGTCTTTTATGTATTACTAGTGTATACAAATATACCTGAGATGTAGCTCTCGAGGCATTGATGATGTTAAAGGAGGTGACTCATTTCTTCTTGTTCTCTTTGATTTAGCTTATTTCTGTAACCTTGAAGGCTGTATTTTTACCCGATATTTTGTTAGAGAGCATCACCATTTGGAATGACGTTACTCAGATGATGTAGTGGTACTCTGTCCTCGTTTATGTTGTGTTTTTCATTTGGGTCAAGTTCAGAGATCTTGAACAAGAGTTATGATGATCCCAAAAGAATAAAGCAAGTTACTGGGGATAAGTTTAGATAGTGTGTTAGAGTTGTGGTCAGTGAAATAATCCCCCATCCTAGCTGGTGACTGTGTCTTTCGAACTATACTTTTCTTAAATAGTTCCTCTTTCTAGGGTGGCCAGTGCAAATAGCATGTATCTCAGGGAGTTGTATACTTGAACATTTAAGACCTTTAGTAACTTAATCCTTTGACATATTCTGAAGTAGGTAAATGGATGCCCCAAAGACTTCTGTCATGGATCTGTTTACTTAGGGCAGCACAGGTAACCAAAACCTAATATAATATCCTATATCCCAGCAACTCCAGGATTCATGTTTGTGGAACAGAAGGATTCTGATGGTCTACTCCACTGACCAAGGCAATGTCTTACTTGTTTTTCCCGATCAATAATGTGGTATGGAAGGCCTCTGACATTTGAAAGTTTTCTGTGTTTATTTTTAATTTGGAAAGGAACGTGCCCGATCCCTCATTACCACTTTCTGGCATCATGTAAGGAAGGGAGAATTTGAAAGTGGGGGTGGTTGTGTGTGTGTGTCAGGGATGTTTTCCCTATACTGTTCTGCTATAGTTATGAGACATTATTAACATTATTTGTTTAAAGTTGTCTTTTCCTAAGTTTTGTGATATATTTCCTTCTTCTTATGAGAAGGACTGAAGTCATCTATTAGAAAGTATTATCCATTCCTCATTATAGGTAACATCGTGTTAGACACTATAGAAGGGTAGCTACATAGAACATTTAAAAGCCCAGAGTGGGGCAGCCCTGGTGGTTCAGCAGTTTAGCGCCTGCCTTCAGCCCAGGGTGTGATCCTGGAGACCCCGGATCGAGTCCCACGTCAGGCTCCCTGCATGGAGCCTGCTTCTCCCTCTGCCTGTATCTCTGCCTCTCTCTCTCTCTATCTCTATCTTTCTGTCTCTCATGGATAAATAAATAAAATCTTTAAAAATAAATAAAAGCCCAGAGTGATATTTTGAAAAATCTGAATGTAAACATAAAGACTTAAATGCCTTTTTAGAACAGTTCAAAAATGAGGTAAATTTAATATACTGATTTTTTTTTAAAGCTTACACTGTCATCTCTTAGAGGTTTTTAAGTTACCTGTTACAAGACACATTACTGATCTATAATTAGGATATTGATTATCTATATTCATTCATTAATTTATTCAGCAAACATTTATTTTCTACTCTGTATGTAAATAGGTGTCGCTGAAATGCTTGAGAAGTTATTCTCCTAAGTGTTCTAATATATCCACATCGTAATCTTATTTATACAGATGAACTTGGTTGTTTATGAAATATGGGTTTGCTAAGTAAGCAGAAACTTCAGCACAATCCCGATGCTGTATATCACAAATTCTGACTTCTTGAGGGTTTACAGTATGTTAATGGTTTCTGGCCTCCAGGGTTTGACTAGTATGACCCACTAATGTGTCTGTTGACTTTAGCTAATGAAGCTCCTCAGTTTTAGGATAGTGATCTTTCTGTTGAATGATATTATCTCCATCTTAAAAGTTGATTTAGGATCTGCTTTTGGAGTGACAAGAACAATGAGAGAGATTAAGAGTTGGCCTCTAACCCTTAGAATCTGAAGTTCTTTGGAGCTTCATTTCTAAGAGGATATTGGCAGCCTTTTAAACATGATTTGCAACCTTCAGAATTCTTGCAGCTCTCTGGGAGAGGTGATAACGCTGATCTTTGGATTTGATGTAAGTTCTTCCAGAGACTTTTAAGCAGGAGCATCAGCCTGGGACTTGCCAGGCTCACAGACTCTCTTTGTTATTAAATACATTTGGTGAGTGCTGCTCTCAAATTTGACCATGTTTATTATTAATCTACTCTTCTTCATGTATTCTCCCATTTAATGTCAGAATGCACACTAAATTTTTGCAATGCTCCTGTATAAACCTGTGGCTAAATTATTTTTATTACTGTCTTGCTAGTCGGTAACAATCCTTCTGCAACAAAATCTAGAAAAACAAAATTTCCAAAGATTTTTTAAGTTATTATTATACTATAAATTTCATCTAGTATGTTTATGGCAAAGCAATCTGTGTTGACTATTAAGCCATATGTATGAAATACAAACTGCAGATCTTTGCTTAAATGTTGCATGGCTTAGTAAATTGCAAATACTTTATGTAAGCTATAACTTGTAAGTTTCCTGTTAGTAATTCAGTTCTTTGAATTGTATCCATTACTGTTGTAGGAGACTGGATGGATTACTGACTTTCAGGGAGTCCCTCAAATGCCTCCCTGCTTTCCACATACCCTGCTTTCCAATGTCACATAGAACATGGTTCTAATAATAAACTTTAAAGTATGTGGTTACTGTGGGATTTCTTACCTTGCTTTTTTTTTTAACCTCCCGTGTACCTTAAGCCATAATAAACAGTTACAGTTTAGCTGCCCAAAGAATTCAAGCCATTTGGGATAGTTACATCGAATACAAGTATTCTCTGTGTCACATGAAGTTAAAGTGCATTATATAAAAAGAATAGTTTAGCAGCAGGCATAAACTCCAGAAGTTTGGAGCTGAGACTAACCTTATATATATTGATTTAATTTTTAATAGAGAAGAAGGATATTCATCGTATGTTCTTTGATTACTTATCTGCAGTGACACATGTGCTTCTTAATCATACTTTCTTAAAAATATTTTTAAGTAAATCTTGGCCAACCTGATATTGAAATACAATTCAGCTGACGGCAAACACATGTAGTGAACACATTAAAATTCTGGGTAAGAAAAACTCCCTGAAAATCTGCAGTCTTTTCAGAATCATGTATTCAGTTTGAAGCAGTTGGGAGAGAGGAAGAATAAGTAACTTTATGTTCTTAAAGTGAATCACAAGGGCTGTAGAGTTTTGTTGCCACAACCCCAGGACACACTTTCTCTTATTAGAGCTTTTGAAGGCCTGACCAAAAAAAAAAAAAAAAAAAAAGGTGGGGGGGAAGAATTCTTCAGCACTGTCTTTGACACCAACCTGCCTGGTGTTACCTTGCATACTATCTCTGCCTATGACTGCTCTTGTACTAACCTCTGTTGAGAATGACCTCCCCTTGAGACCCTTCTCATTCTCTAGTGCACAGTATGGCTTCTCCACAGAGTTCTTGGATCATTCAAGCTTGCATTGGATTCTTCTTCCATGAAATTCCATAGTATTTATTGGTGATTTCATTCATTTGGGCAGTTTCATTTTAATCTGCATTATGCTGGTACTTCTATTTTTTCACTAGTGGTTTATTTACCCAGCTTGTTGCCCAATCTATTTTGTTAAGGACAGGAACTATCTTAGACTATTTTGTATCCCTTGCAGCACCTGCCAGTAATAGACAGGAACAACAACTTGTTGAATGAACAGACTTTCAACAAATAGGTTCATTTATAACTCTTCATGTGATATGAGCTTGTTTTGAACTGTTCACTCTATGCTAACCACTCTAGGCTGCCAGGGAAGAGATACCGGGAAGAACTCCAGGAAAGAAGGAAATTCACCGTTTGTTGAATACCTGTTATGTGCTTGGCATGATGCTGGGCTTTTATCACTCCTTACCTCATTTCATCCTTAAAATAATCATAGGTGGTAGGTGACTAGTATTCTCATTTTATAGCTTGGGAAGCTAAGGCACATAACTCAGAAGTGGCAGAGGGGGTTCAAACTAAATGGCTACTTTCCAAGACTCTACCATTCTAATACAGCATGCTGTCTCACAGATCTATTCAAGATGTCTAGAAATGAATTTTTAAAATTTGAACAAATGTAACCCATTATACAAAACCAGTACTTATATACAGAAATCTCAGTTCAAAATATATCAGCAAACCCAAAAAGGTTTCTTGATTTACAAAATAATGCTTTAAGGTATATTTATTTTTATTTATTTTTAATAATTTATTTTTAATTTTTTGTGAGTACATATAAATGAGTTTTACAAAGTTGGGCATACAGACTTTAAAAAAAACAGACCTAACTATTGAATAAAGCCACACTTAACTATTCATATATAAACACGAGTATGTATTTTTGGGAAAAAACCTTGGCTCTTATTTCACATTTGCCAATTTTACTTGTGCACCTGCCCTACTATAAGAATTCATTAGATCAAATAATTATTCATATGATTTCTAGTGCAGTCTAACATTAATGTTAATATTGTAATCTGATTATTTAACAGTGATATGGTTTTTGAGAACCATCTAAATACAAAGCACCTTAGTGCTAAGCAGTAGGAAACATGTTTCCTCTGATGCATCTATAGACTAGTGTGGTGACAGATGTAATGGCAAATAATACAAAGGAGGGAGTGAAGAAGGTTGGAGAGTAGGAATTGGGGAAGTGGCCACCATGATTATAGTCTGAGTGCCTCAAGTTTCTAGACTCGGACACTGGTGTTGTGAGGAAGTTCTTCAAGTCGTATCCTGGTGGACTGTTGATATTAGAGTCTCAGAGTAAAGAGAGTTTGTTGGAAGGCGTGGAAAGTATTAGCTTATTACATTCAAATAGAGATAAGTGTAAAAATCATTCCTGATATTTCTTTCTGTTTTATTCCCCAGCACCCATAACCCAGGGAACTGGAGTCAACTTTCCAATTGGAGAAATCCCGAGCCAACCATACTATCATGACATGAACTCGGGGGTCAATCTTCAGAGGTCACTGTCTTCTCCACCAAGCAGGTAACTGAAAGAGGAGCTGTACTTGTTCTCAGTCTATAGGCAGATAAGTAGATAGGTAGACAGGCAGATAGGTAGGTAGTTTAAGAGATCGGGGAAACAAAGCCAAGAATGAAGACTTTTTGCTGATTCTAAATAAATTTTTAATCTTACCTGGCTACATTTGTTTTGATATTTGAAAATTAAGTGTAATTGTTCAAAGCAGTAAAAAAAATATCTTTTGGGTGGGACAAGGGAACTATATTCCCTTCATGTAAAATATATGACTTATTTTATTTGCTCCTGTAAAATATTATAATTCTGCAAGTTTACTAAATCTTTTGGTGACTTTAAAAATGATGTTATCATGGCAGAGAGCCCTGATCTATGACTGATCCATCCTGGTAACTTTTCTCTAATATCACATCCAATCTGGGTATAATGAAACCATGAAAAATAAAATGTGTCATCTGCTTAACCTTAGAAGTAAAAGCCTTATTCTTTTATTTTTTATTTTTTATTTATTTATGATAGTCACAGAGAGAGAGAGAGAGAGAGGGAGGGAGGGAGGCAGAGACACAGGCAGAGGGAGAAGCAGGCTCCATGCACTGGGAGCCTGACGTGGGATCCGATCCCGGGTCTCCAGGATCACACCCTAGGCCAAAGGCAGGCGCTAAACTGCTGCGCCACCCAGGGATCCCTAAAAGCCTTATTCTAGGCCACACTTGGCAAATGTCTTCAGAGAATTGGTATTTTTAAAAATAATTTAGTTGATTTTATCAGTTACCAATGAAAATATTACCTGCTCTGAGATTTGGTTTGACCAGCCTTTGTCGGGAAGAGCTCTACAGTGAGGTTACTTTACTTTTTAGTTCTCTGTTGACATTCTCACTTTTCTCTCTTGACCTTCTGATTGTAACTTTGAGGCCCACAGAAGTTTAAAAAGAGGTTTCCTATTTAAATGAGGGATAAATAGATTGGAAAGTTGTTATGCATAGGATTTAGTGATGATGCGTTCCACTGCTCTAGAATGCTAGAAAAGGACTGAGTTACTGAGAAGCAAGATGACTAAATATTATAGCTTTATTGTTTTTTTTGAGTTGGATCTTCTATATAAATGAACATCCATCTCATTTTCAGAACATTACATATACCCATGATCAAATGTAAGAGTGTACATGAATTCCAGAGCAAAACATTTTGCTGTATAATACCCATTTTTTCAGACTAAAAGAATATCTGGGTAATCATTTTCCTATGCTGTTATCAATAATGAAAGTAAATTGCATTTGAATTATGGGGCTATGCACATTTGTATATTAACTAAGTTTAATTTTATATCATTTATGGTCAAACTGCATTTTCATATAGTTAGGTTACATAGCAAGGAATTTGGTTTATTGTCACTCAGATTGTGACATATTTGGGTCTTAAAAATACTTTCGTTTTTCTAAATTTGAGATGTGAACAGTACGTTTTTATTTGGTCCAGTGGGTCAGTATGTTGTCAACACAGATCTTTCTTCATGGTCATCTGGTTTCAGATACTATGCCATTCAAAATGAGAAAGATTTCAAAAACATTTCTCTATTATTTCCTTATGAAAGTCTTTTCTCTCTCACTTTAAGTCTTTTGTACATATTTACTACTGATTCACAGCTGTGAGAGAATTAGATTAAAGGAGAGTTTTAAACACTGTATATTCTAACTTTGGATACCATAGGAATAAATTAAAGAACTATTATTTACTCCCACTGTGGTTTTACATGGTCTAAAATTGCTATCATCTATATCATGTTAATACTCTGGGAGTTGTGAGTCAAATATTAACCACAGGTACATCTGTGAATATGTACACATGCTTCTAGGATTTGGAAACAGTGCAGTAAAAAGAGCACAGTTTTGGAAGTCCAAGTCCTTACTTTGTGGCAGACTGCTTCCACTAGCATGCCCTAGGAAATTCACTGAATTTTTCCAAATTTGTCTCCCCATTTGTAAAAAAAGGGAGGACTGATTTATATATATATCGGACTTATGAAGTCAGTTCCAGCTCTGAAATCCTGTGACATTATGTTTATTATCACTGCATAAAATTAATTCAGAGAGTATCTTTTTTGGTTTTTACCTGTAGAGATATACATAAGATTTTTTTCTATAAGATTTTTTTAAAATAAAAAATCCATTTTCATAGTCAGACTTGACTGTTTAATATTAGTGGAAATACATGATAGCAGAATATCATGCAAGATGACCTGTGCCATGACATAGCTGTTAATTTTTATTTATTTATTTTTGAGAGTCGGCTGTGCTGAGGGTTGGGGAGGGAGAGAGAGAATCTTAAGTAGGCTCCACACCCAGCATAGAGCCAAATGCAGGGCTCAATCCCATGACCCTAAGATCATCACCTGAGCCAAAATCAAGAGTTGGATGGACCTTAACCAACTGAGCCACCAAGGAGTCCCTAAAATGTGTCATTTTAAAAGTATACTGTTTGGTTTGAATTTGGCAATGACCCATTTTTTATGGTTGATCTTGAAAATAAAAGATCATTAACCTAATTTTTTTGAAAAAATATAAAGGGGATATATGAAATAATTTATAATCAATAAAGTACTACAAAATTTTTATATTATTAATTATATGGTTATTACCTATAATTACTATTTAATAAGTATCTTCTAATTTGCCAGCCATTAACTAAGAGCTTTACATTTAATCCTCTCAACCACTCCTCTTTGAACTGGTTTTATTATTTCCATTTTACAAATGATTAAACTGAGTTTAGAAAGGTTAAGTAGCTTACTATTAAGAAGTAGTGAGTGGCCTAGTCAAGATTTGATACTAGACTGGTTCTACTCCAAAGCTCACGTTCTACTGCCTTATCTTTGAATTAATGTGAAAGAATTACATTGTTATGGGAAACGCAATGCTAATGAATATTATTAGCATTGATAATAATGATAAGAGTCAGGTACAGTCTAAATAATTTTAAAGTTAGTACACATATCAAGAATTCACTATTTACAATAGAAATTTTTTGGAAGCACCTTTTAAAAGGTAAATATAATAAACACCATATCTGTTAGGGAGGTACAGGTATGATATGGTGAAATAAACAATATTATACAATAAGAAGTGTTTGCTACTCGAATTGAAGTCTTGAATAATCTCCATTATTTCAGAAATGATTCTGAGATGCTACTACCTGTGTTATGGAAATTTTCATACTAAGAATCTTCTCAAATGATACACTTTCATCTGCTACAGCCTACTTAGACATCCCATTAACGTAACTGTTGTCATATTTTAACAGCAAAAGACCCAAAACTATATCCATAGATGAAAATATGGAACCAAGTCCTACAGGAGACTTCTACCCATCTCCGAATTCACCAGCTGCTGGCAGTCGAACATGGCATGAAAGAGATCAAGGTAAGCCATAAGGTGATTCCTCTGGGGACAAGTAGGATATCAGTTTATTAGGTTTCAGTTAGCCAGAATTTCATAATTGAGTCAATATGGATTATATCATCTTCATAAAATGATTGCAGTAAAATTATTTTTAAGATAATGTACTAGTTACATGTCACCAAAGTTATAAAAATCCCCTATTTTCCACGTTGGACTTTTTCCCTCAGACAGAATGAATGATCTTTTAGAATCCCCAATTATATGTGTGACTGGTTTTGATTTGCCTGCATTTGTTGGTTGGATTGAGCAAAAACCCCAAGTTCTGATCCAGTTAGATATTTGCTACTCTGTATCGGCTATTTCAGGGAGGAGCCACACTTCCAGAAGGTTTCAGGTGCCTGTTACTGAACGTACCCATTTAAAGGAAGTCATAATTCCTTTTGGAAATAGGTACAGCATAAACAGTAAATATAACTGTAATGTAAGAAACTTTGTGTCTGAGTCAATCTAGTTGTTCCTTCTGGAGGAGACTATAACCCAGTTGTGGGGCAGCTTTGGGGGAAAATATGACTTCATAGGTATTATTTGGCTCTCTAAATTCAGACTTAGCCCTTTTTCTTTTTTAAAGTTTATTGGGTTAAATCTATTTCACCATATATCCTCATGCCTTTTTGCCACAATTGGCAGAAGACTGTTAAGCATGGAAACTAAAAAAAAAAAAAAAAAAAAAAAAGAACTAGCTGCAGTGTCTAATTGGGATGTATGTGTGCATATGTGATTTATATCAGCAGCATATAAAATAACTGAAAATTATCTTTAAATCAAATTTTACATTTAGCTAAAATATAAAAGAAAAATCTCTTTATCAGTGGTTTTTAGCCTGTGATTTGAGTTTATGTATCTGAGGCTGGGGAGCTGTATACTAGATTATCTCAGGAGGCAAATAACTCGGAAGCATAGAAGTTAAAGCCAAAATCAGTTCCTTATTCAGGACTTATTTGCGGCTCCATAGTTTTATGCAGAGTGCCATAGGATTTAAAGAATAGTGAAGGGGGCACCTGGGTTGTTCAGTCGGTTAAGCAGCTGACTCTTGATCTCAGCTCAGGTCTTGATCTCAGGGTTGTGAGTTGAAGCCCTGTGTTGGGCTCCATGCTACATGTGGTGCCTACTTAAAAAAACTATTCCACTGGAAAAACATATAGTGAAAAATCTTCATGGAGGAATTGGACTTTGAGTCAGGTGGATCTCCTTTAGCATGTTGAGATTTTTAACTGGTAAAGAAGGGAGCAGATTTGCCAGAGAGAAAAACCATGGCCAAACACTGTGTAAGAGGAAGTTTAGAATGGCCATATCGTACTGTGCGGCTGGACACTGTACGTATAAGGAAGTAAAGAGAGGTCATGGGTCATGTTACAGAAGGATCTGAAAATCAGCTGGAGAGTTTTGGCTCTGAGATGACCTCCCCTTGCCCCTTCCAAGTCTTCTGCAGATAGTAGACAAAATCTGTAAAACATCAGACCATTATATTACTCCCCTACTTAAATCTCTCAGTAACTTGCCACTCCTCTTAGGAGAAAAAATCAGAATCCCCTCATATGTTCCTTGCTACTGCTTCTTGCACCTTAGCTTACTCCTTTGTTAATATTTGGGAAGGCAAAATCCAAGACCTTCCTCTAAGCCACGCCCTCTAGAATTCTCTTCTTCTGACTCGTCATCTCGCAAATTTGGGGCATCTTTCAAATCCCAGCCTAAATTGAGGAATTTCAATCTAAGTTTGGTCTTCTATTTTTCTTTCCTGACACCTAGCATTGTTCCTTCATGGTTCTCTTAATAGATAGTTACATACTTGTTTGTGAGATTCATTGTCTAAATCTGTCTGTACTGTGAGGCCAGGGACCTTATCTTTTTTGGCTATGTTATGTAACCAGCACCTGGGTGCATAGTAGGGGCACAAAAGATATTTGTTGGACAAATGAAACATTGATAGGCAGAACATCAGTCTCATTAGTGAAGGCAAGAAATAATAGGCAGGAGCTTTCACAAGACTTGCAGAAGTAAGAATAAAAACAAAACTCTCAACCCTTTATATTTTATTGCTTGTTTAACTGGCATTGTCAGTTTGTTTTAAACAAAGCCTTATTTGCCTCTTCAGAAAATTATTCTGGAAAAGATTCTAATGGTAATAATAATAACATTGTGAATGTGTGGGAATGGGTGTGTTGTTCAGAAGTGTAGGTGTTCTTTATTATAGAGAGTGTCACTTTGTAAGAATTGATTCCTCTTCCAGCCTATTGAATAAAGCCAATCTCAAATCATATTATAAAACATTTTTGAAAAGTAGAAGGGAAACTGTCATTCTTTCGCTTTGTTAAATCATTGTATTGTCTTGGTGATTTTCTTTTGTCAAGATGACTAGAATTACTAGAGAAGTCTGTAAGGGCATATTTTATTAAGCATAAGGAAGAATGATCTGTTCTCAAGTATGCTTAAAAAAAACTCTGTCACTTTAATTCTGAAGACCCTGAAGACTTTGTAATATGCACAATAAGCCATTGTGGGAAGAAGTCTTGAACTACAATAAAAAAAATGAGGGCAGCACAGTACTATCTTTATAAATTTGCTAAGCCAGATGCAGTCCTTTTGTTCTTAGAAAATTGCTTTTTTTAAATTTTAAAAAAATAAAATGCCCCATGGTTGTTCTTGTCCATCTTTAAATGTTCTCCAGACACACCTCCCTGTCCTGAAGATGCTATTCTAAGGGACATATTGAGTACCACTCGATATTTGTAATGGCTTTAGTACATGTCTTATGCTTGTTTCTCCCACAAAGCCCTGCACAAATTGGTAATCAATAACTACTTATTGGTTGATTAAAATATGCTTGTGTTTATAATTGGCAGAAATGTTTGAAATTTACCATTAATTATTTCCTGGGTATGCTGTTAGTGTTAACTTTGCATTAAAATCTTCTCTTCCCATAGCCCTTAGCAATATTGATTTTTGAAATAGAAGAATCAAAGAGAACAAAATTATGGACAATATGTGACATTCTACTTTCCCTTATAATTTGAAACACCAATCTAAATCATTGAGAGTTTTTCCAAGTATGCCAAAAAAAAAAAGAATGTAAGATAGCCAAATTAGTGTACTCACATTATTTTAAAAAGATATTAGGCAAATTTTTAATGTAAAATCTAGGTTCATATAGTGACAAATATTTATGTACCTTTTAATAATTTAATGGAAAAAGTATTTTTATTTTAGGGTAAAATAAACATAAACATAATTAGTTATATTTATATGTTTGAGGGTTTGATTTTTTTTCACAACACAGAAAAGTTACAATGTCCCAGTCATAAAAGAATTACAATTTTTAATTCTGCAGAATAGAAACACGAACATTTTAAGACTGAGCATTATGTAATAGCATTAAGCATTTGGTATGAATCTATATAATTTGCCTACATTTCTCTTGATGTATAGTGAAGGAAATCAAATTTACCAGCATCTACATTATGTAATACTCATATTTTCATTTGTGTTGTTTTACACATCATAAATGGAAGAAAACTGGCCACTAACAAAGGGCTACACAGCCACTATTATATTCCTTTCCTAGATTCTAGAATATTTTTTCCTCCTTAATCTTTTCTAGGAATTTCCCAGTTGTGACTTTTTCTACTTCTGTTGAAAACTTGGATTTTTTTGATTAAATCCATAATTTTCAATTTTAATGGTTACATTAATAGAACTAGATGAGGGACGCCTGGGTGGTTCAGAGGTTGAGTGTCTGCCTTTGGCTCAGGTCGTATCTGGGTCCCCATGGGAGCCTGCTTCTCCCTCTGCCTATGTCTCTGCCTCTATCTCTGTGTCTCTCATGAGTGAATAAATAAAATCTTTTAAAAACTTTAAAAAATAGAACCAGATGAGCTTATTAATGTGCATGTTAACAACTGTCTTTATTCCAGTACCACAGAAAAAATGCCATCTGAAATCTTGTGTACCTTAAGTGACCTGAGGCAATTCAGAAACTCAATTCCCAGTTGATGTACTTTTCTTGAAATCGTTAGATTGCTTCTTTGTAACTTCTGAAAAAACGGGAAAAAGAAGCGATAGGTCTTGTTTTTTTCTTCTAATTCCAGTTACTTTTGTGGGACTAAATATTGTATGTTAATGCCTAGGAATTTAACAAACTGACAAATGGTGTGCTTGGACCTTCAAAACAATGCTTTATCAATATCACTCTGCCACTGCCATTCTAATACTGCTGATTCATCTAGGCCTGCATCTAAGGCTCCTGAAACACTATTTAATAGACATTTATGATACAGTAAATATATTTATAATATACAGCTGGGCTTTCTAAATGGAAAATTTAACAGCTTCTCAGTCTGATGAGTATTTAAGCAACTTATAATCTTAGTTTTATAAAATGTAAATTCAAAAAGATTTTGTATGCAGTAAAATTTTATTAATTACTACACATTTTGGATTTGAGATAATTGGATTCAGTTAAAATTTATCAAATGCCTGTTATTTGCCAAGAAGTTTTCTAGGTATTGGGCACATAAATATGAATAAATTAAATTTCCAGCCCCTGACCTGCTGAGCAGAAAAAGAATTTTTTACTATTTATGAAGAAAGGTTATTCACAGAGAATAAATCATGTAAACCGGACTAGGAGGGGACTCTCTCCATGCCTAAGAACTAGCTTACTTTTAAGCAGTATGAGAAGTAAATCTTTTTGCAAAAATCAATGCATTGGTACTTGAGTACAAACTAGCACTACTTAGTGGTATATTGGTATGTAATTACAATTTTAAGGATAGTTTAAAAATGCATACTGGACTCTCAAATAGGCAATATTTAGGCATCATGTTCTGGTTGCTATGAGTACTAGGAAATAACACTAATTTTTTAAAAAAAACTTACAGTTCTGTCACAGAAATAAGTCTCTTGAGTTAGTCTTTTGAAATTTTAATAGATTTCTGAGCCCTAGAGATTTCTTTCTAATAATTTTTCAAACATTCTCATTAGTAATCTAGTTTTAAATGTTGTGCTAAATGTCAGTTTGCACTTCATAGAGTTCTATGAGGATATAATATTAAATATCTAATGAATTAAACCAAAATTCTCCAGGGAACATGGGCTGGACAATAATAATACCAGCCTAGCATCATGAGTTCAACCGGGCACAGGAAATACAGTGATAGAACCAGAATCAGAGACCAGCATTTCTTAGTGTGAGCTTAAAGGATGTTCATAGACACTCCGGATACAAGAGCATTCAACTGGGTTTGGAAAATTCTATTTTAACAAAAATATAAACTTTTAAAACTCATGATTGAATTTGTATAATGTTTAATATACTGCTGGGTGCCATCAACGTGACTATCCATGAGTGGATATTGACTGTGTTTAAGTTTTTGACTTTAAGATATTTCTTTTTTCCATTCTAGAATCTATAGGAAGGAAAATCCCTAGGTTCCAATTTGGAAAATGGTACTCTAGCCCAAACTACAATCCAACAAATGATATAATCTGAAGATGTCTGTAGAAATATGGGAGCCTTTTACAAATAGTTGAATAACTACTGTCTGGGAGTCATTAACATTAAATGAAGTCCTAGAAAATGGCAAGGCAAATGCTTAGTAATCTTCCTGGAAGAATTTTTAAGCTCCCTTTGGGAACCAGAGAGAACACCAACAATTCCTTACATTCTTAAGATTTGTATCACAAGGATTAAATGTCAGATGTTCAAATATCAAATTTTGAGCCAGACAAAATCAGAGATACAAGTGCTTTTGATGAATAAATGTGAAGAAATGGTTTGGATTTAATGTTCAAGCACAATTTTTAAATTTGGGTTTTATGTTGTTTGTTTAGCTTATTATTGAAACTATCAAAAGTGAACAATGTATATAGTTCTGCCAAACTTTCCATGACCCTCTCCATGTATCATGATGCCATTAGAGAGCAAACCCCAGGGATGCCTTTGTTATGGAGTATTTCATTTTCTCTAGCTACACTGCTGTAGTTGAAAAATCCCAACATAAGCATCTTTCAAACAGAAAGGAAAACAATAAATTATTGGTGAAAACTTTTGTCAGAATCCCTCACACTGCCTACTAATTAACAGAAGTTTGTGCTCCTTTCATGTGTTTTAACCAGGAAGAGCATTTTGGATGGGGCAAAGCTGGGTACATGTTAGAAGGACCAATACTACTTAGTAGGGGAAAGCTATATTCATATTTCTCTGCTCTGGAGACTTAACGATTTGAAAGTGTAGCATTTTGCAGAAAAACCACAATGGATAATTAGTTTGAAAAAATAACAGCTTGCTATTTAATGCTGCGTCTCTAGATTGATAGAACACAGCCTAAAATAGGAAAGTAGAAAACCCATGGGAGACAGTGTACTTCAGTATAATAGCGTGCCATGCAAAGTTTCTTGGAGTGGTAAAATATTTTATTTCAAATTCTTTTCCACGTTAATGTCATGTTTATTTTGAAGTAGTTTAGAAAGCCAGTTTCTTTTGAGTTACTCTATTACAAATATTGTATATAGTAAGAGATTGATTTTTCAGAGATAGAACACAGATTATTAGAACCTTTAGCAAGATGTGGTTCCGGCTCCTTAATTTTATACAGCTAAACAATCTAAGGATCAGTGAGGGACTGTCTTGTCCAGAGTGTCCAGATAATGAATAGCAGAGCTGAGGTCTTCTTTTTTAAAGGCTAACGTTTTTCCCTGTTACCCTGCAACCCATCTAGAGAATAAATATGTAACTTACCTTACTAAATATGTAACTTACCTAAATATAGGGAGAAACAGAGAAATAGGAAAATTTGAATACTGCTTAACATGGCTTGGCAGATGGACAGTTTTTCTGTGGAGTTTCATGAGACTGTTAGATCTTGTGGAACTAAAATGGGAGAGTAATTTATGAGCTTTCGGGGTTCTGGAGGAATTGTCAAAACAAAATTTTGAGATAGTAAAATGTATATATGCTTTTAAAAAACAACTCTTAATATTAGTATCATGATTAAACATTTTTGAACTAAAAAAAAATGAAACTATGAGTGCTTGTGGTAGAGAACTGTGGAGAAGAGCTTTGGATTGAATGTTTAAGCACAATGTTTTAAAAGCTTTTTTGTAATGGAAAATGTGAAAGCAGAGAGCATTGTAAAGTGAACTTCCATGTGCCCAGCTTTAAACTGTTATCAACATTTTGCCAATCTTATTGCATTTACTATCTCTCAGTTTTTTGGAGTTTTCTTCAAAGTATATACCAGACATTATGTCATTTTACTTATTATAAATACCTCTAAGTATTTCTAAAAGATAGTGACTCTTATTTTTAACACAATTCCAATACTATTATCAATGTAATAAATATAACAGTAATTCCTTAATACTACCTAATATATATTTCATGTCCAAATTCCTCAGAATATGTTATAGGCAGTTTTGTTTAAATGAGGATCCAAAATTGTCCATTTACCATATTTGTATTTTCAGCCTTTTTTAACCTATAATACTTATATTAACTATTTAAAAAAATATTTTATTTGTTTATTTATTTATTTATTTATTCATGAGAGACACACATAAAGAGGCAGAGATATAGGCAGAAGGAGAAGCAGGCTCCCCACGGGGAACCTGATGTGGGACTCAATCCCAGGACCCTGGGATCATGACCTGAGCTAAAGGCAGACGCTCAACCATTGAGCCACCCAGATGCTCCTCTTTATTAACTATTTTTATACTAACTCCTTTTTCTGTGTTTATTTGTTGAAGGAACTACAGAAATTTAAAATTTTTGTTCAATAAGTACATATAAATGAAGAAAACCAGATTCCCCTGCCATTTGTGGCTGCCGTTTATTGAGCACTTACTACCCTTGAGGGCTGGGCGAAGACTTTATATGTATTTTGCTTTTCAACCCTATTAAAAGTAAAGCCATTTTACAGTTCATTAAACTAATCATTACAGTGATTAAGAAATTTGACATAAATCACAGAAATGATAAGTAGCAGAGGTAGAATGGGCACCCTTGTTCATTTAGCTGTAGAGCCCTACTCCATACACTGCCTTCCAAACAAGTTTTTGGGATGTGTTGCAAACTAGTTACAAAACCTCTATTATGTTTTTTTTTTTTTTTTTCTCACAAATGAAACTTAAATACAGGTAAATGCACATAATATCAGAAGGGTTCATGGACTCCAGGGATTCATGAGTGCAATCCTTGGACTGGAATCATGTTAAGAATCTCATTTCCATTTAATACTAAGATGTTGTTAATAAATAATCCTAAAGCCTTGGGGTGTCTGGCTGGCTCAGTTGATAAAGCACATGACTGTTGATCTGGAGTCATGAGTTCAGTCCCCATGCTGGGCCTAGAGATTATGTGTACTTAAAAAAAAAAAAAGTAGGGCAGCCCTGTTGGCTCAGCGGTTTAGCGCCACCTTCAGCCCAGGGCGTGATCCTGGAGACGCGAGATCGAGTCCCACATCGGGTTCCCTGCATGGAGCCTGCTTCTCCCTCTGCCTGTGTCTCTGCCTCTCTCTCTCTCTCTCTCTCTCTCTCTCTCTCTCTGTGTCTCTCATGAATAAATAAATAAAATCTTTAAAAATAAGAATAAAAAACTATAAAAATAAATAAATAAATAATCCTAAAGTCTAGACTATCGTACGTGTACACACACACACACATATATATGTACATATATTAGTTCTGTTTCAATTTTTTGCCTCATGCTTAGAGCACTATAATAGTGATCAGGAAACTCCCAAGTACTAGTGTGGACTTAGACAAATCACTTAATTATTTTTCCATAATAGTGATCAGGAAACTCCCAACTACTAGTGTGGCCTTAGACAAATCACTTAATTTCAGTAAATGTTGAGTTTTCTCATCTGTAAAATAACAGAATTGAATACTAAGGTCCCTTCGTGTCCAACATTCTAGATTTTGAATTAATTGGAATAAAATAATTTTTAGATCTTCAGTACTTGAGTCTTTAAGCTTCCGTTAACATGGATCATTTTGAAAATTTAGAAAGCTTTCCGATTCCTAAATTTTTTAAAAAGTGTTTATTTTAAATACTCTCCTTGAATAAAGCAATAATTGGGCTGTTTATATGCTTGGAGGCACCATATGTTTTGCCTTATAGCTGAGGAATGTGCAGCTCTTACGAATACATGTCCTGTCCTGCACCATCCTGATACAACAAATGATTGATAGAGATTGAGTTATTATAACAGAACCTTGTTATGGGATCAGTGTCTCCTACTTTGAAAATAAATGACTCAGCCAGACGGCAACATTTATTTTCTCTAAATGACTAGGGATGTAGCAATAGGAGACCATTATCCTGTGACAATATTCTGTTTCATTGACATTATCTCACAAATGTAATTGGTCCATTACTAAATAGAGGTTTTGTTACTGATCAATTTCACGTGATTTCTAAAACCATTAGGATAATAAATATGCCATCATAGTAATTTCATTGACAGAATGTTCTTTTTTTCTTCATTTACATTTGTTAGAGGAAAAATATAGATTTAGGTTGAACTTAAACACTACAATTTATACTGGTTTTGACTACTTTTCCATTAAGAGAAATAGAATATTGTGCAGAGTAATCATATTTGCATTGAGCTGCTGAACTAACGACCTTAACATTTTCATGATTTTTTTTCTCTACCACACTAAACCACATCAAATCATAATTGTTCCTAAGCAATTAGTTTACTACCTCAATTTAATGATTTTATTTGAAATAAGTTCCAGATCATTTCTAGGACTTTCCTGTAAATCCACTAAAGTAACACATCAGTTAAATCAACCCTAACCATTACCAGCAAGGATAATAACAGCATTAGTAACAACAGAAACCTTGAGATGTCTTGTAGCATAAATGTTTCTAAATGCATGGCTTTTCCCCAAATGTTCTCCTCTGAAATCTCATCTGTAATCTTGTTAAATTAGAACTCTTCCAGTATCTTTCTGACTTTTACAGTTAAGGTTACGGTATTGATTTTATTTTATAGTCCATGGCTCTCAGATGCTTAACACTAATAAGCCTCTATAGCCAAGAGGTTTTCCCCAGAGGCATGGTGAATAGCAGCTATTTACCTATGCCAATACTTAATAAGGGACTAAAATATACTCGAAATCCTGCATAATTGTGTGGTGTTTTTCCTCCTTTCAAATGAGGTTTTCTGACATTACTCAAGACACTTTGTCATTGTCTGTCTGTTAAAATGAAATTGCCTAATGGACAAAAGCATTTTGAAGTATTTTTAAAAAGCAGTTTTCATTTATTCAGTATTTATTCTTTTAGCACTGTTCTTCATTATTCAAAGGGTTTTTTTTTCTTTTTCTTTTTTTTTTTTTTTTAATGTCTCAGGAAGGTGTTTGTGAGCTTCAAAGGGGTTTAAGCTTTAACTTTGTATTGGGTGTAGGTGTAGCCTGGAGACTTTTTTTTTTAATAGAGATGTGATAAATGGAGACTTGTAGTAGCATGCAGCTTACCGTATTTGGATTGAAATATACAATAGAGAGAGGCTTAAACTATCACAAATGTTTTAAATTGCTGGAGAATACAGTAATATGCACAAGTGTAGTTAAGATTAAATAACTCAGTGATTAAAGTAAGAATTTTCATTTATTTAACATGAAGGCTACCATATTTTCTCCTTTAAAAAAAGAACTGATTTCATTTAAAAAGATTGAAAAATTTAATTGAAGATGCTATCTTATCTCTTCTTAACGTAGCTTGCCGTTTTCCAGAGTTATTTTAGAGTGTGATAAATGTAAATATATATATATGGAGATACTTTCTTAACATGGCAGCTAATTATTTTTTTGAATCATCTGGCATCATCATGAAACTACTGTAGTGGGATTAAGTCCATATGTCTTGTCATAACATTCAGAGCTTTTTGTTAACTTGGAGTGTGTGGGAAAGGCTTATTCACATTTGCCACACAATCATAAAATTTTACATCTAGAAGAGTCTTTAGAAACAGATATTCAGATATTCTCTTTTCTTCACTTGTATTCTCAAAAATACATTGTTTTGCCTTTAGCCAACTAAACTGTAAATGTTAAATGTAAGCATTTCGTTGTATATTTTTGCAACATCCAATACCTTAGACGACCAATAAGGTATTTCCTTACTTTAAGAAGGAAATAACTAGAGGTGCCTGGGTGGCTCAGTCAGTTGAGCATCTGCCTTTGACCCAGGTCGTGATCCTGGGATCAAGCCCCAAGTCAGGCTCCCTGCTCAGTGAGGATTTTGCTTCTCCCTCTCCTTCTGCTCCATCCCCACTCATGCTCCTTCTCTCTCTCAAATATATAAATAAAAATCTTTTAAAAAAGAAGAGTAATAACTAGTAGCATAACAAGATCCAATATTGTCTACCCATTTGTAATGCTCTGTGGAGTCACAGGCAGTATTTTTCCCCAAAAATATATTTTTTACCTTTATTTTTTTTATTGTAATAAAAATCACTTGTGGGTGTTTTAGAAAAAACAATTGTCAAGTATAAAAAGAAAATAAAACTCACTTAAATCCTATCACATAGATTTTTATAATATAACTATATTTTACCATGTCATTCAATTTCTACTTTATGATGACTGCATAATATGCCACCCCTAGTAGTATAGGCATACTGCAAACTTTTTTTTAAAGATTTTATTTATTTATTCATGAGAGACACAGAGAGAGAGAGAGGCAGAGACACAGGCAGACGGAGAAGCAGGCTCCATGCAGGGAGCCCCATGTGGGACTCGATCCCAGGTCTCCAGGATCACACCTTGGGCCTAAGGCAGGTGCTAAACCACTGAGCCACCCAGAGATCCTCCAAATTTTTAAATGTCTACTTTGCTTATTGACGTGTAAGTAGTTTGCAAGTTTTTATATTATAAAGACACAGTGATCATCATCGTATAGAGATCTTTGTGCTTAAATCTGATTATTGTGTTCTTGTATAGTTCTAGTTACTGTTTCCAAACCTAGCATAGTCCCTGGCACCATGTCACCAAGTAGATAGTTGATGAAATTTTGTTAAAGGAATAAATATACACTTACTGTAGAATTACTGAGTTAAATATTGTACATTTCTAAGGCTTTTGAAAGATATTGGTATGGAATCTAGGAAGGTCTTATGAATTTATGTTCTCACTAGTGGTGCCTGAGTGGTTTAATTCCACTGTCATACCCATAGCATTTAAATGTAGCACATGGCTCTAGAAGCAATATTTATATATTTATATATTTATATATCTATCTATCTATCTATCTATCCATCCATCTATCTATTTTTAAGTAATGCAGCCCAGTGCAGGACTTGAACTCATGACCCTGAGATCATGACCTGAGCTGAGCTCAAGAATAAGTCACTTAACCGACTGAGACACTCAGACACCCCCCTGTAAGCAATTTTTAAACATGTCCTATGAATATTTTTAAAGAACAATGTCCCCATGGCTTTTTTACTTTACCCATGCACCTCTTTTTCATCATTTATATTTAATTGAAACCATTGTGCATCGCATCACGTTCTCCTGTGAGCCAGGTTAGCTCCATTTTTTTTGCGGGGGGGCGGGCAGAATGGGGAAATAGAGACACAGTACCTACCTCAGAGGTTGTGTCTTTCATGGCAAAGGTATAGCCCACAGGCTCTGCTGCGGGACACACTCCCTCAGGGCACTTCCCAGCCATCACTCCTTTATCTATGGGTAGAACTTGGTAAGGCACAGATCCCCTTGGTTCCCCACAGGAAAACAATCGAAATAAATACATCAAAGCTTAGGGCTGGACTGTCCTAGGCTTGATAATTGCAGTATTTTACATAACGTTTATATGGTTATAAATAACCTTTAAACTTCCTTCTCCTA
Source organism: Canis lupus baileyi (assembly GCF_048164855.1). Lineage (NCBI taxonomy): Eukaryota > Metazoa > Chordata > Mammalia > Carnivora > Canidae > Canis > Canis lupus. The sequence goes on along the minus strand of NC_132847.1, from coordinate 35,937,723 downwards.
CTCCTGATTTACCCCCAGGCCAGAACAGAGGAAGAGAATCCTTGGTTTCTGTGAGCACTCAGTTGGCAGAGTTGTGTTCCTTGCCTTCTCCTTGTCTTCTGGGCACCGAGCCCAAGCTGTTTCCTTCTTTCAGGACTGACTCTGGATTTATGGCCTGACATAAAAGTATCAGATTTCTAGCTCCTGAACTCGTCCCACACCCTAGATGTGGTGGCCTCTCATTTATTACAAACCAGCGTTATTATTTTATGCAGATTGTTGTTTCTCATGTTGTCTTCCAGCTGCCACCGCGGCACATTAATGGACTGCAGAGATTCCCGTTGAGCTGAAGTTCGTTTTCCACTCTCCGTGTTTTGTATTGCTTGACAGAGGTTCAGCAGAGTGAGGGATGTGTTGACCACCCTTGCCTTATCCCACCATGAATGTGGTCTCCCGCTCTGAGATTTCCTATGTCTAGGGTTTTTGTAAATTTCTAAAACTAGGGGGAAAAAATACATGAAAGTTTAAAAAAAAATAAGGAAGCCTAGAAAGCTATGAGAGGTATTGCCTTGGCAAGAGTTGTCAGTATAACATAATCTTGTCAAACCTGAGTCACGGAACTATCAAAACCAAGTTGTACCACTTATGCACTTTACTTGTTTGGTCTCTGTCACACTCATCCCAAAGGGTCAGGAGTAACAGAGGCCTCCCTATTGCAGTTTTCATTGCACCTTGAGTTTTCTTCTGAAAAAACAAAAAAAAAAAAAAACAAAAAAAAAAAAAACAAAAAACGGCAGCTCAGATGGTGTTAAGCATATGCCTTCAGCTCAGGTTATGATCCCATGGTTCTGGGATGGAACCCCACATCGGGCTCCCTGCTCAGTGGAGAGTGAGCTTCTCCCTCTGCCCCTCCTCCCTGCTCATGCTCGCTCTCTCTCAAATAAATACAATCTTTAAAAAAAAAATCCTGTAACATCTGTTCAGCAGCTTGATAATATAAAAAATAAAGAAGACATTTTTAACAATGATGGTAGCTCCTTAAGCAATTCATAATAAAACATATCTTAACTTAAATACTGGAAACCAAGAGAAGCCAGCAAATGATGACTTGAACCTAGAGGGTTCATTTGGACTTGTTTCCAAGCATGGTGCATAAATAAGAAAGACGACTTAGGAATATGGAAAAGGATTGCACTGTTAAAATATTTTGAGACTGTTTCTTTGTTAACTAGATAGAACTATGTTTTTCCAAATTATAGGAATGACACAGTTAATATATTTTAATGTTATATCATGCTGAAATTAATAGCATCTAGAACACTTTTATGCTTTTACATAATTGATTTGAAATAGTTGTAAACTGTAAGTGTCATTATAGGGAAGAAGAATAGATTTTTTTTTAAGAAAATAATGTGTTTTTTATGTAGGTGATAGAAATTCAATTTGTAACCTTAATCTATCCAAGCATATTGGAAAAGTTAACATATTGCTCTACTATATGTAAAAAAGGAGCAGGTGTCCCAGACAGACAGGTGTTAAGGTGGCTGTTTGAGCTTGCCCTAGATCACTAGTTGACTTCAGTGAAGTTCTACTAACAGGTGGCTAACTGATTGGAGTGCCATGTGACATTTATCCCGGGAGCAACTTGGATGACAGGCTGCTACAGACTGAGGAAGGGGTCTTTGCTTTGATGAAGAAATTGCCAAAACTCATGTCTCATTAGTGTTTCCTAAGGTTCTTTGGAAGTGAACAACAGTTTAATTAAGGGCTGACGTAAACACGTTTCTGCACACTTTCCCTGCAGCATTTTATCACATTAGAATTGATCAAAATTGTTGCCTTGGGCTGACTTGAACAGATATACATCTGGAGCGCCATTTGTGCAAGCTGCTGATGAGTCGAGTGCATACGCTGTGTTTCACAGCAACACTCTTCCTTTGTAGATGAAATTACCTTGTTGGGAGATGAGTTGATCTAACTCTTTATTTGCTTAAGCCTTTATCTCTTTGAAGTGATGCTGTGAAATGAATGACACATCAGGGCTTAGGATGTATGTATGTCCCAGTGCCAAAAAAATTTATACTTTTGCTAGTAAAAATCATGGGATGACTTGATTTGCAAAATACTTATTTAAAGCTATGTTTAAATCTAAGTGAACCAACTTATATGGGTGGAACTTTTTCCTACCTAGTAATCTTTTATGATGTATTTGACTTCACAATTGGTTGCTAAAGCCATAGCTAATTGTCCAATTATAAATCCAAACATGGGTATAGACACTGAAGAATAACACCATCAATGTGAATCTTCCTTTTTTTTAAATTAGCTTTGTTGATTTCTGTCATTAAGTAGAATCTTCTGTATAATCTGATATCACAATTGCAATTAGTGAATTTTTGTATTTGTATTTGTAATATCTGTCCTTTCTGCTGAACTATAAGAATTGCCAAGTCAGGGAGCAGGTGGTCTTATTTAACATCTTGAACTTGAGGCCTTGTCCTAGCTTCTCACACTTATTAGAAACTGAGTGACTAATTTTGTTTTCTCTTTTTGCCTTACATACAGTTACTTCTCATTTGATGAGATCTGCTCATGCAACCATGCATTTTCCGATATATGGACTGGTTATTTTACTTACTTATGTACTAGTTACCAGTCCACCATACAGCTTCTTTCGTATGCACGCAATTCTAGGATAAACTGCCTAGATGCAGTATCTGCTCTACCTCTTCTACTGTCTTTCAGTGCTAGATTTTTTTAAAAATTCTCTCCCTGAGCATGTTCTTCCAGCCTCCGTATGTCTTTTGACCCTCAAGTCAAGCATACACACACACACACACACACACACACACACAAAGGATAGAACAAGTACAAAATAATCATAATAATCATAATAATCATAATCATAATAATAAATCCTTCAGATGATATCAGACACAAACAGAAGATCATTAAGGAAATCTATATCTCCACAGTCCCAGGAGTTGTTGCTTGGAGAGAAAATAAATCAAGGTAGTTCAATGGATAAAATAATGTTATATAGCTGGAATAAGAGGGGAGAAAAACATCATACTCTAGCCCAAGGGAATATCATCAGTGGAGAAAGACAGAGTTAAAAATTAAAAGTACATTCCTCCTGGTTTCCTCCTCCAGGAGGCCATAAGTAAATGAGTTTAGCTAAAATTTAAGCAAAATGGAATGGTAAGGAAAAACTTACAGAAAAATGTGATACCATCATAGATCTTAAATTGAGGAAGATATTATCAGAAGGAGATGATTTCAACTACTGGTTTTGCAATGAACTATGAGGAGGAAGGCTTGGAAGGAGACTGGACAGGCAGTTTTTCATTTAACCAGGTACTAGTGAAAAGGGCTTAGTAGAAGCTACAAGAAACGGAACAAAAAATATACTTTTGGAAAGCATTTCCTTCTTGAGATCAGTTCATTTATAAATTGTTACTTTCCAAATCCAATTAGGTGTCTTTGACAGCAACCCCTCATTGGCCTTTGCTTCTTTCTCATGGACCACCAGCAATTCCTGCCTCCTTCCCACCACAAGAAACACCACATAATCCTTTTCTTATCATCTTGCTTCTCTCGCCAACTTCTTTATTTCATCTATTATTCAACGTATGCATTATTATGTATGTATTATTATTCAACTTTTTATATATTTATATATTATTCAGCTTTATTATTATTCAACTTATTTTCAGCTCAATCTTTTTATGTATTATTCTTCTAGCTTGAGGGACAATACACTGTGAAAAGCATGACATTTGTTTTTCTCCAGAGAAAGGTCACTTAAAACCATCTCTCCTATATATTCATTCCTCAAACATTTTTTTTTTATTTTTGTAGCCTAGACATGCATTAAAAATAGAAGCAGTATCATTTTTCAGTTTGGCATGAGGTCTACTAGACTGCAGACATTCAAAATAAAATTAAAATCAAAACAATACAAGTTTGATTCATGATTAAAATGTAATAGCTAGAAACTCTACCCTTACTTCTCCCAGATAATTGAGATTTTATTTTTATTCTTTCTCTATTGCAGTGAGTTTTTTTCCTGTGGCCGTGGTGGGTAGTGGGTCGTTTTGTGTCCCCCAAACACTTAGCATATGCCTTGCACAAGCAGGGTACCAGTGTATCTTTATTGATTAATGGGTTCAAAGATAATTTCATCTAGTGGGAAGACAGTGGTGATTAAGCTCACTTTCCATATTATCATTCTTTATCTTTTTAAAAGAAGTAGTGTCAGTATAAACAGTAGACCTTCTCATTCTTACTTTTGCTTTTATAAGTTCACTTGATTGTTTGAGGAGAAGACAATTTGTGGTCCCTTTTACAACTTGAAGAGTGAATTTTAATTTGTCTGCCCTGTTGGCCTCGGTAATTCCTTTGTGTGTTCTGAACATGAAGGTACCATTATTATTCAGTACATGCCTAAAGAGAACCTGAACAATAAATCGACTTGTAATAATTACCCAGGAAAGCCAAGTGTATTATTTTGAGTAAGAAAATGCAAAGGCTTCATTTCCCAAAAATTACGTAATCACCCATCTTCTTGAACTTCTGACAAACACCCTTGATTTATGTGCTCTTTACAGAAAATTACTCAGGTGAATTCAGCTACATTTAATGAAAATTTGGAAACAGTACAGTACTTGCAATAGCCTTGATTGAGCGTCCCCAGAAATGACAGAACTATAATAATATTCATTCTGTTGCCCAAGCTCTGGCATATTTCATTATTTTTCAGTAATGTATAGTAAAGGCTCTATTGCTTATATCTGGAGTCTTCTCTTTTTTTCAAAGATTATTTATTTGAGAGAAAGAGAGAGTGAGAGTGAGAGTGTGCAAGTGAGAGGAGAGGGTGAGAATCTCTAAGCAGACTCCCTGATGAGTGTGGAGCCCAGTGAGGGACTTGATCTTATGACCCTGAGATCATGACCTGAGCCCAAACCATGAGTAGGTTGCTTGACCAGCTGAGCCACTCAGGTAGTCCTAGATGTGGAGTCTTTAGAAACTTATTACACTGGTTAATTTTATTTGAGATCTATATTTAACCACAGGTAAAGCATGAGAGTGTCAATAGATTTCTTTTTCAAATAGTTAATTTCAAATTAAAAATTTGGAATAAAAACTTACTACATTATCTGCAAAGTGAGGGATGAAATAAAGGTTCTTTCCTCTCCTGAAGACCTATATATGTCTGTGATTAGCTTCTAGCAGGCCAAAACTTCTATTTGTAGTATTACCTTTTCAAATCATGTAGCTTTTAAGTGAAATTAAGTATTATTTTTGGCATTTTTAAGGGACCTTAGCCGAAAGGAACTTTGTTTTGTATGTTTTTAAATAGTCTCAACAGTTTTCCTCTTTCTTTTTTGTAGCAGCATTAATTGCCATGGTTTCATTAGCAATTTCTTTTCTTCTTTTTTTTCTTTTTGTGAAAGATATAAGGAAATGGCTCACCCACGCATCAAAGTTCTGATAGGTTAGTGAGAAAGCCAGTTAATCACAAATTATAGCTACAAATACACCTGTCATTTTTTGTACACTGTGATATCTACTGTTTTAACAGTTACAATTCCATTCTTTAAGTGCCAGTGTACTGAAAACACATATTTAATTTCATTGGATGCTTTTACCAGTGCTTATGTGATTTTTCAAATGGCAAATCATAATGATCACCAGTTTCTTACATTAATAGCACCATAAAAATTTTTTAAATAGCACTGTGAGGTTTTTTTCTCTTGTTAAGTTAAAAAATGAACATTATGTATGTATATGCATGTATATATATTTAATATGCTAAAGTTTTAGGTTTCTAAAAATAAAAAGTTTTTTCTCTTAGAAATACAAATTGAAACATTTTATAAGTGAAATTATGTGCTGTCTGCAGTTTGCTTCAGAGTGAAACAGGAGGGAGTGTAGATGGCATAAAGGTGAAATAAGATTGGCTATGAATTAATAATTGTGGTAGTGCTATCTACCATAGCAATTTTCACACTGTTTTATAATTACCTTTTAACTTGTATGTATGCCCTCCCTCCCTAGTTTTTAAGTTTTGTAGAGGCAGAAACTTAATCTAATCTAGTTAACCATTGTGTCTCCAGCAACTGGTGCAGTGTCTGGCATAAATTAAGCCTTCAGTAAATATTTATGGAGGGAGTATATTAATAAATCTGTCATCTTAAGGGGTCCCTGTGATTGCTGTCTCCATTTGCCTAATCCATCCTCCATGTAGTTTCGGGAAGGATAGCTTTAAACTGTTAATGTGTGATCATATTTTGCTCATCAGTAGCACTTCCCCATCAAGGCAAGCATTCAGATATCTATACACAAAGTCCATGGCCCCTTATTGTGTGGGTCCTGCCAGCTATGCCATACACTACTTGTACTACTTGCTGATGTTATTGCCTCCCTTCCTCTGAACATTTCCTCTGTCTGGGAGTATCATCCTCATCCACATTTTAAACACGGTGCCACTGAGGCATCTTCCTTAACCTGGGAAGGCTAAAGTGGTCACCGTCCTTGTGCAGTGAGGCTGGAGATGTAGCAGCAAACACAACACCTCAGCTCTCAACACACTTTCTCCCTCTCAGCGGTTGACAGCCATTTTCTTCTTATCATTCTCCTCTTCACTGACAGTGAGTATCCCTACAGCAGTTACTTTGTATTTTTCATAACATCTTCACTTTACCTGGCAGATAAAGGAGGCCAATAAATATTTGCAGAATGAGCAAATTAAGGAATGTACTTTTTGTAAAACAAGTAATGAGTTTTCCACAGAAGATGTTAAATCAATGATAGACTTACCAGCATACCCAAAGGTTGTTTTTCACATTTGCACCAGGTTTTCTTCTGTTTTTTTCCACAGTGTAGTCAGCAGGTCAAAAGACAAACCCCAGAATCGTATAAATCTAAGAATGAAATGCTGAGGTAAAAAAGACCTTAATGTGAACCAAGGCGCCAAGGGAAACATGATACTTAGCTTTTCAAAAGTTCAAGATTTATTTAGTAGGAGAAATAATTCTGATGATAATTTTAATAAAGCCTTGGGTTAACTTCAGTGGAGATTGTTTCTGACAGATATTTCAAATCTCCAACATTACTAGACATTTGACCCTCCATACATATTTTGTAGAGAGCCGAAGTACAGAAATAATGAAATGTTAGAAAATGAGATCTCTTCTTATATTAACATGAACTTTGTAGCTAAAGGAGGTCATAACGTTTGGGTTTTTCCATCTTCCTTTTCAGATATGTCTTCTCCGACTACTATGAAGAAGCCTGAAAAGCCACTGTTCAGCTCTACATCGCCACAAGATTCTTCCCCAAGATTGAGCACTTTCCCCCAGCACCATCATCCCGGAATACCTGGAGTTGCACACAGTGGTGAGGAGTTTCAAGCATAGAGGAGAAGCTTATCTCTTGTTTTCAGAGCTCACTCTCAGGGATGGAGCAAGAGTTATAATTACAGCTGGGTGGCCATATTTTCTCAACCAAAAGAGGGAGGGTCATGATCCAATCAAATATTTTTTTCTTAAAAAAAAAAAATATATTTTTTTCTTATCAATATGAGAAAAGATTTCCAAAGCATTCAATTGAATAACATTCATGAATGTATTTTTAATTGCCATTATTGAAAATATTACAATCACAAGAAATTAGAAGAAGTGGGGTACATGGTTATCTTTAACTATAGCTTCAGGATTGGTCCGCATTCTATGTTATTTGACTAAAGAAAGATGGAATTTCAAATATGTTGCTAAGTTTGGAGTATTTCCAGAGGCATTAAGATATACAGGCACTATTTCCACAGATGTTATTTTCTATGCAAAAATCAATATTTAATTACTTATTTAGGAGTGAAATTAATCAGAAAAATAAAAGAGGTTCTTTGGCATTTTTTATGTGCACAAATAAATTTTTTCTGTGAGCTAGTACACTTGATACTATGTCTAATAATTTATGTAGGAAAAAGAATACAGTATTTCACATTTATACTTTAAAGAACAACTAAACTAAATCCTCTTTCAAAAATTAAAAGTGAGAGATGCCTGGGTGGCTCAGCAGTTGAGCATCTGCCTTCAGCTCAGGACATGATCCTGGGATCCCGGGATCGAGTCCTGTATCAGGCTCCTTGCAGTGAGCCTGCTTCTCCCTCTACCTGTGTCTCTGCCTCTCTCTCTGTCTCTCATAAATAAATTGATAAAATCTTTTTAAAAAATTAAAAGTGAGATATAATAATAAGCAATACTTTATACTTTCTACCTGTTACTCTTGAGCCCTAAAAAGGAGTATACTGAATTTTTGGTGGATAAAGTTGTTTTTTGTTTTTTTATGATTTTATTTATTCATGAGAGGCAGAGAGAGAGGTAGAGACATAGGCAGAGGGAGAAGCAGGATCCCTGTGGGAGCACGATCCGGGACTCAATCCCAGGACCACTGGACCATGACCTGAGCTGAAGGCAGACATTCAACCACTGAGCCACCCAGGCGCCCCAGAAGTTTTGTATATAAATATGTTTGTACCGATACTCCTACTGCTTTAAATTAATAGATAGGCAATTTCTGATTTTTCAAACAAATTGAATCTGGCTTTTAAACCTTTATTCAAAGGATATAACTTCAGTTATAAAAAAAATTCTTAGCTTTGGTCTCTAAGTGTATGTTATAGTAAAAAAAAAATGCATGGCCCTTATTGCTACTACCAAGAAAATTATTTAATTAAGAAAATAATATATAAATCAATGTGTTATAAAATTCTTACATTTATATTGTTTGTACTGCTAAGATACGTCAAAAAAATCTGTAATTATTTCACAGATCTGTAATGTTGACTATTTTAGCAAAATTAACTTAGCAATCAAATCATTAATTTATTATGACAAAATATTCTTATCTCTGACATTTGGAAAAAATTAAATAGTACACTTTTATAGAATAAACCATGAAAAACCTAGATAAGCCTTCCACCTTGGTCCTTCACCAGATATTTACTCAGTATGTAATGTATTAGGGCCTATGGTAGGCATGGCACCTTGGTCATGAGAGACAGTTTCTGTCTGTAAAGAGCTAATGTGACAGCATGGAGACAAGAGTACCACATCATCTAGGCATGAAATCTGAACAGGAGCAGACACTTGGAAAAGGATTAGATGCCTGGAAGAGATGTGTTCTTAAAATTTAAAGAGTGAATTTGCCACAAGAAAGAAGAAAAAGCCAAGAGGAAGGTTGTTCCAGACAAAGTGAACAGCCTGTATCTGTGTCAGAGAGGTCACTGTGGCAAGGAACTGCCTTGTATCTAGGGATCCACAAATATCTCAATGTGGCCTGGAAAGAGAGTGGCCAGATATAAAGCCCAAGAAGTGAGCCAGGGAGGGTTTCCTACAGCACTTGAGGACTGTACAAACCTGTGAAGTTGTTGGGCTTTCATTCTGGAAGTGGTAGGGAGCCATGGAAAGATTTTTAGCAACAAAGTTACATCCTTGAGATGCTATTTTACAAAATTCATTCATGTAAGACTATAAAGGCTGTTTTGGAAGGAGTGAGACTGGAGGAAAGACAATGAAGAAGGCTTTGCAATAATGTAGGCAGGAAATACACATACATACATGTATGCATGTGTGAATTCTTTCATGAACAAGGGAAAAGTTTTCTGCCTTGTATTTTGCTTCTCCTTTTTCTGATGACTAGAATGAATTTTATTGATACAAGGTAGCCATTTTTACTTTCAGTTGAAATATTACATTCTTCTTAGCTTATATCAGGCCAGCTACAGCTTCTGTGAGCACAGTACAAGGTAGCCTAGAGCCTGAGGCCTGATTTGATATGTGCCAGTTCCATTGAACAAAGATGTCTCTGAAACTACTGGTGCCACCTTGATCTCAAAGCCCAGGGGGCCCAAGATGGAACTGCATATGTATCTTTCAAGGGCTTGTGCACAGATGCGGGTGAAGACCATGGTCAAGGGTTTGTGCACAGATGCAGGTGAAGACCATGGTTAAATTGAGCTGAGATTAAGTGCACTTCAACACCAAGTAAAAAAGATTTAACTTGGGTGTTTGCATTTCCTTAAATTATACTTCCAGATGTATGTTCTTCTTCAACAGAGTAGTATGTCAAAAAGGAGTTTCGTTTAAAGAAATATTTGTTCTCTGAAATGCGTCCCTTTGTTGGAGGATTTGCGTACTTCAGTGTGGAAAGATTACATGAGGCACTTCTTTAAATTGTACTTTCTGGTGCCTTACCCCTGGAGGGTCTCAGCCAGTAGGTCTGTGGTTAGGCCTTGGAATCTGCATTGTAACAACAATCCAGAGGATTCCGAGTGGCCCGGACATTCAGGAAGCAACTTGTGACCATAAAATTGAATTTATGATTCTTTGCTGATACACATTCTTAATTTCTCATATTTTCTGAAGAAAGCTTTCTTTGGAGAAGATAAATAATATCCCTTTAAAAGCATATATATATATATATATATATATATATATATATATATATATATATATTTGTACATAATTACAAAGTTGGAGATAAGTTAGTCCAGATCATTTTCATTAATATGTCATGGAAAGAATTTATTTTGCATATTGTTTGCTAAGTTGTCTCATAAAACACTAAACATTTATCATATGTAATTTCCTATGATTTGGATCAAAATATTAAATGGAAATAGACATTTAATCTTCACTTCTACATATACTCTTTGGTACTCTTAAATTGTACTTAGTGTGGTTATTTTCCTCAACATTATAGAGATAATGATCATGCAATTATATTCTTTCCCCATTTTTCAAACTTAAGAATTATATTTCAAAAACTAAACAATAAATTATGGTCATACTGATGTTGAAAAATTACAATACAATTAAACATTGTCTACATTGCATATGTTTTATATATAATTTCCCTTTGTGATTTATTGGTAAGTTAATATGCCTATATGAAAGTTTAAATTCACATTTCTGTGGGTTTTATTCTTGATCTTATCTTAACAACATCTTTTAAGCTACGTGTAATAAAAGTTAGAGTAGAAGAAAAATAGTTACAGAATAGAGCTCTTTTGGTTTTGGAAAGGAACATTTTCATTAGGAAAAAGAGTTCCCAGGCGCTGTGTTCAAATGTTCATGAGCATTTATACAAAGATCAGGTAATTATTCAGCACATTATTGTATACTAGTTATTGGCTTCCCTTTTAACCAACCACCCGCTAGGATGTATAGGGAAAATATTTATTTAAAATTGGACTATGCTTCTGTTTTGAATTTCGGCAGAGCATCTGTGGGTGCCCCTGCCCTTTAATTAATGTGCAAGTTGGTCTGGACTTAAGACACAAAGACTTTCTGATCAAAGATTGTATTCTGATGGGAAATAACTCTGCTTAAAGAAATGTTTTATGAAATATTGGCTTAACCTATAAAAGAGAAACTTCCTTTGTCTCAGCATTCATGGATCTAGAAAACCAGATCATTAGTTCCCCAGAGTGGGGTTAGGTCTGTGTGTTCTCACTGCCAGCGTGGACAATAGAGTGCTGCGGGAAAATAGGGGCAGGTCACAGGGAAGCAGTGAGGAGCTGTCAGGGTGACAGCCTCATGTGGCTCTAGGGGGCGGGACGGAGCAGTGGGCTCCACACCTGATGTCATTCTCCCCTTTTCTGTCCTGTGCAGTCATCTCGACTCGAACTCCACCTCCACCCTCACCGCTGCCATTTCCAACACAAGCTATTCTTCCTCCAGCCCCGTCGAGCTACTTTTCTCATCCAACAATCAGATATCCTCCCCACCTGAATCCTCAGGATACTCTGAAGAACTATGTACCTTCTTATGACCCATCCAGTCCGCAAACCAGCCAGGTAAAAACAAGAGAGAAAATAAGATTAGAGCCTAAGGGAGATGGACAGGTCTGACTCTAGAACACGAAGCTCATTCAGACAGTATGTCTGGCAAAACCTCAAGCTTTTGAAATCCATCTTCAGGAAGTTTCTTGGTGACTCAATAAGTTTTTATTTAAAGGTAGCTGAATGACAGGTAGGAAATGTATTGCCCCAAAGGGGCGCATTTGTGAGGATGTCTGTTTTGATGCTTTTGAATTTTTATTGATTGAAAAGAAAGTCTATGCAGAAAGTACATTGACAAAAAAAAGCTCTGAGCTGGAGTTCACACCTCTGAAATACCTGGTTTAACATAGGAGCAAGGTATGCGCTAAAATAAACACACACAAAAGAACTTACAGTTGTATTTTTAGACCAACTAGTAGGTATTAAAATAAGCTTTGGTAATGTAAACATTTTCAGTGTTTGATGACTACTTGACTATTCTTTGCACAGACATGACTACATTTAATAATGAGTGACATTACCAGAAGTGTCTTTCTTTTTTTCTTTCTTTCTCTCTCTCTTTTTAAACATTGTGTAGTGGTTTTAGGGACTTTTATTGTGTAAATATAGTGACTCATGTACCTTTCTCACTCCTTAAACATGTGGCTTCTTCTATGGAGAGGTCACTTCATAGGGATTCATATAAGAGGAAAATCGTTGTCATATAGATAGTCTTTGTGCCAAAGCTGGCACAAATTATAATATCCAGAATCTGTAATGTAGTTCTGATCTTAAGTCTGGTATTTGGCATTGCTGCTTCAGCTTCAAGATTCCTGTCCACTCCTTATCATACCTTTAAATGCTCTGAGAGATTGTCATAAACATTGTCATTAATGCTGTTCAGTTACTAAAATGCCAGTGAATAGTATGTACATATTAGTTTAGAATTAACAAGGAAAAGATCTGAAAAAATCATATTTGGTGATAATTGTTAAAATGAAGCAAAATAGTCTTTTTTGAATGTTTTATTTTGAATAACAACATAGCCAGCACCATTTGGGTTACTTAAAAAGTTACCTGTACTTTTAGTTCTATTGACTAATAATACTAAACTAAATACACCATTTTTGAGTTGTGAATTTGTAGTTTAACCATTTATATTTTAGAAGAAAATGTCCAAATGGTATAGCCTTTTAATGACTATAATAAGAACTACTAAGTAAAGCAGTGGGATCTTAACGTATCAGTTTAGAAATAAAATTTGCTGTCAGATCGTGGATTCAAGAGTCTCAGTTCCATAGAGCATTTTGCTAGACTCAGCTGGGAACAGTGCACACAAGGTCTGATTTTAATTTGTGTAGAATTTCCATGAATAACAAAGTCTAATTAAGACATCCATTAAAAGTCCTTAACGTTAATTCAGTGTGGAAAATCTTAGAGTTCCATTGGATTTTTTTTTTAACTGATGTCTTAATTAGGCACTGTTAGGGGAAAAATTATGCAAATTAAAATCAGGCCCTTAGTGTTACGCATTTCTTTAATTATTCAGTGCTTGTTTTAGGTATATTTCCATTTCTTTATAAGTTAAGAGGGCATATTAGGTGATAATCTGCCTATATTGTTCTGTTTTTCTCCCTATTTTTAAGGTAAAGATCCAGCTTCTAAGAGAAGCATCTTACTTTCATCTCAATTAAAAAAAAAAAAAATCCCCTCTCAGGATTTTGTATAATAGGAGCAATGTACTATATAGGGTAATCTTTTCCTAATGCCATTCAACTTCATCTTCAGATAAAATGTCTTTCTTTACATATCTATGGTATGAAGGTTCATCTAACAGCCTTAAGAGAGAAGCTTTTACAGTAGAGCTTCGTCTGTTTGAATCAGTAGAAGATCCAAAAGGAATAACTCTCCCCATTCTTCTGACCCTGAATTCCAGATAAGTTGCCTGTATTGGCTTGGGACCTCTTTGTCAGTTTTAGTCTTTTTAAATGAGAGAAATGTCTGTTGGCTCATGTTGATTCCATTCCAATGTCTATTGGAGACTTGCAGAGCTTGCAGAATGGATGAGGTAATAGATTCTGTGGCAGAATTTTCTTGACATTATTGCCATTCTTCTTCTATCCCGTGTTCTCAGGTAGGTCCTATTGAACCATTTTGGTGAACACAGTATACCGAATGTACCACCAATGATATAATGAGATCTTTCTTTTTTTTTTTTTTTTTTTTTTTTTTTTTTTTTTTATAATGAGATCTTTCTTGAGGAAGATATGTAAAACAGTCTTGTACAATGTTCAGATAACCAGAAGCTGATGGTCTGCTTTAGAAAAAACTACTTTTTCCCCTTGAAAGGAAATGCGTCTTTCTAGTAAACCGCAGAATTGTTTTTATGGGCACATCATATATGCTTTGATTTTTAACTCCAACTCAAAACCAATTAATTTGCATTTCAGAAGAGGACTCTTAATACTTACCTTTTAGCTTTAAAAATGGGGGAAAAAATAAGCACTTGTTCACCTGTAGTCCACTATTCCTTCCCAGATATCCTCCAGCCCTGAATCGATTTTGATTGTTAAGTCTAGCAACTGAGATGCCTCATCCTCCCTACAGCAATTCGGAGATTAATTGCATTGCTGGTGCACCAATTAGAGTGAGACAGTCATGCTATTCAGTGGATTATTTTAAATAAAATTAGTTTAAAGATATAACTCTCTCATAGGTTTCCGTAGGGGGAAACTCTGGTCAATTTTCCTGACATAAAGTTAAATACTTCAAATTACTCATGATGAATAGTCAGGATATTCAAGAAGTCCATTTTCTTTATAGAATAAATAATATGGCCTCTGAGGAACCCAACCAAAGTTTAGTTCATGTCTGTAAGTTACAGTATTTAAGTGTTATTAGCTGTTCATATTTTTGTCTAAAGAAATATCTCCTGGTAATTTATGTGCAGGTATTTAGATAAATATGCTGCTTCATTGCATTCTTTGCCTTTAACAGTGCTGATTATAAAGGCTAAATATTTGTGGGGAATACTCTTGTGGCAAATTGTTATGTACACCAAACAGTGGAGAATTTCAACATGAGTGTAATCAAGAATAGCACTCTCTGTCTAGAAAAATACATTCCAGTTTTTTTTTTTTTCAAACTGTGTACCCTTAGGATTTTGTCTCCTACCACAGATACTATTTTCATACCCGGGTCTAAAACTCAGATATTAATATCTTTTCTATCATTGCCCAGGGGATTTTCTCAGTTGATTCCCACAAATGTCAACAATAATGTTTTGTGTAACTCTCCATGCCCAGCAGTGGAGGAGTAACTTAAGGAACAAAGTATATTTGATTGCCCTCTGCTTTACTTCAGCACATTTTAATTGACTTTGGAAATCTTTTATTTGTAGCTGTAAGGTCAGACCTAGCCCATCATTGTATATCATTGTGTGGGTCTGAAATTTTAAATGCTTTAAATATCATTCTATCTGCTCCTATTAGTAAAGCATCAAAAGTTAAGTGGAAATCCTAGAATCTAAACTGCTTGATGTGTGTGTCCAGGTGTCCCTGTGTGTCACAGAGAGCTAGAGTTTCTGAACGCAGAGGATGAGCCTTGACCGTAAATGATGGAAACTATTGAGTTTAATGGGTTTGATCTCCTGGATATCCTTGTCATCTTTGTGTGTCAGTGATAGCATCATTAGGTGAAATTTGTGTTCTGAAAGCCAGAACTGACTCATTGCAGAAAACGAAGAGCAGAGGAGAAGGAGGCATGGTTCACATTCTCACTAGCTCAGGAAAGATTTACATTGTTGTCTTGGGCTCACCATGTAAGTCTCCACTTGAGTCTTCTGTGCTTCCGAACCAAAGGACCAGTTTTGCCCAGCTCTCAGGGCTGTTGTAAAGATGAATTCACCTATATAAAGTGTTTTGAAGGTGAAGACTTTCTATTAAATGCTGCTGCTTCTTTTTACTACTAACCATTGATTGGTCTCCATGACTCAGACTTGTGTGGGCCTGTGGCAGTCCCAGCAAGTACACAGGGTTCACACAGCCAGGTGGGCTGAACGGAGCTATTGGGCTAGACGACTGCCTTTTGGATTGTTTCACCCGGCATTCTGTTTTTGTTTTGTAGCCTAACAGCAGTGGTCAAGTGGTAGGGAAAGTGCCTGGCCATTTCACACCTGTCTTGGCACCCTCTCCCCATCCCAGTGCAGTGCGACCTGTGACCCTGACCATGACAGATACTAAACCCATCACTACATCCACTGAAGGTGAGGCAGCTTCACCTACAGCAACCAGTAAGTATTTCTGTAGGAAATGAGAAATGGCCATCAAAGGCACCATTGGATATCTGATCCAAGGTGGAACACAAGGCAACTTTTCAGACCAGATGGAGATTTCTCATTTATGTGGAACTAGCAGGCATGTATGTGGCCTGGCTGTGACAAGCTCTCTCTTATCAAATTTCAGTCTCAACATCATATTTGAAAAGGGAGAAGCTTATTTGTTTGAATAAACAGCTCTAATAAGAATAAGTCATGCCTGCTTGTTCAAGGTATACATCGAAAATACACCGAATAACATGACGCAGTATACGAGGTTTCTGTGTCACCCAGACAGACCATCGATCATTGTTACTTATTGGAGCATTCCTATAGGAGTCAATTCCCTTCACAAGGCAGACTAAATCAGTGCCTCTGTAAGATAATTGCACACTTACAGTGCTGTAGGGTATGTCATTGCAAAAAACAGTTACAGGATGTTAGATGTGGATGAGAATATGCCAAAGCTGAGTATTAGGCACATGTAAGCTTCCTGCACTTTCATTGTCTGTGACTTCTTTTTCTTTTCTTTTTTTTGCTTATCATGGTACATCAGGTACTACGCTTTTTAACATGGTCATAACATTTTAAATGTCAGATTTAGCCAGTGAACTTACATAGTGAACTTACATACAATAAACCAATGATTGCTTTGCTTCATCACACAGAATACTCGTAAATACACAAAAAATTATTACATGGTTTTTCAATTGGCTTCATCCAAACTACTGGCTTCCTAGAACTGGAGCTGGTAAAGTGGAGTGGATAAAAATCTAGTCAGGAGGAATTAGCATGCTCCTCACCAATTATGCATTATATATCTGAAATTCAAAGATTCCATTTTCTTTCCTAGAGCAAAAAAAATTGGCATGCTCTGGAAATTTCTAAGTGAAATTACAGAGACACCACTGACTTGCTCTTTCTCAGGCTTTGGAGAGATGCTTTCCTTTTTTTTTTTTTTTTTTTTTTGGTGGCTTCTGAAAACCTGGGAAGGAACACTGCAAGCAGAATGTACGGTACCATGAGTGTACAGTGAATTCAACATTTCTTTCTCAAAATTCTTGAGGCCCCATAGCCTAATCAGTCCCTGTAGGCTTATAATTCCCATCAATAATCATTAATGTTTGTAACTGATCTGTTGGTAGAGTGTCTAGTGAACACTTCCCTGAATGCACAGATAGATGAAATCCAGTCAAGGAAGACTAAAAACTCTTTTGTTCTAAAGGTTTGCTATGTACACTATAGCCACTAAATTTCAAAAGTGGATGTGTTAGCATCTTTGAGTAAAGTCCGCAATTTAAATAAAGGCAAATAGAAAATAAAGATTTTTTATTTAAAGTATTTGAAAGACTATCCCAGCATAAATGGTCTAAACCAAGTTCTAGAAACTTCAGGTACCTACTCTTCTAGTGACATTAATAGATGACCTTCAGGGGAAGATCAGACCCAAACAATCACAGCTCACTATGGGAGTGCTGTCAGCCTGCTTGCTAATGAATTGTTCTAATACTCACCTATAGGCTGGTCAGAAAAAGCATCTGATTTGATTAGTAAAGTTATAAAATATTCAGAAGAAATATCTTGGTTGTATAAAGACAGCTGTATCAGTCCATTTTCCACTCCTGCATAAAAGAAATACAGTGAGTTGTTTTTCCTATAAACAAACTTGTAGCTCCAGCTCCCAAGACAACACTGATAATGAGAAATTGGTCATTGAACTGATAAGTCAATAAAATTAAAGAAAACACACATAGACCAAGGTAGTCTCTTTCTCATGGCTGGAAAGAGAAAATACCACAAACTTTTTGCTCTATAAGGTTGAGGCTCTTCTCCAGCTGTCTGTGCTGTGCATTGCTTTCCAGAGGCCTAGAGAATGGGGGCCACTGGCTGCTATGGATGCCCTTAGAGGGGCCCTTTATTCAAGAGTAAGTAATGCTGAATTGTGAGCATCTTCACTGTTTTAAAAAGTTGCCTCCATGGATCTAGTTCTGCAATCCTTTGAATAAACAGGGCAGAATTAATATATTCTGTTTGAAAAAAAAGGCTTTTAAAAATTAATGTCTGGATTTCTCAGTAATCTGATAGTGTTAAACCAAACGTTTTAGCTTCCTTCAGACCTATAGATATAATATGAATGGTGAAAATGTAGTTCTTCTGTTTGTTCCAACACAGAGCAATGGGATTGCTTTAGTGCTGGGAACTTCTTTCCTTGTGAAAACAAACAAATCATAAGGAATAGGTTTTCTTTGGAAAATTCACTGTGTACCAAAAAAGCACCTCTACAAAAAGTGCTTTTAAGGTGAGACTAAATAACTTAAGGAATATTCACCATATGTACTTACCACCTGGTGGCAGAGTATTTAAAAGGTGCCATCATCACTCCTTCTCTTGACCAATAAGAAGAAACTGACTTTTTGTGCTTATGGAAAAGAAAGAATTTTTTTCAGAAATACCTCTATCAAACTTAAGTTCATTTTCACACTGAATAAAATACTGACCTAATTCACTCAATATGATATAATAAATATAGGCTTCTCCTTCATGTTAGTAATACTGGATTTTTCTCCTTAGTAAGACATGTTTCATTCTATATCATCAAGCACATCTGCTTAAATCCCACTCATTACAAGCTTTCACTTTTTCCCAATAGACTTTCAATCTGCTTTTACATTTAGAATCACAGACCATCATTGATTATTCCATTATTAGACAGCTAGTATCTGGTGAAACAGTTCAAGTAGGAAAAGGACCCTTCTGTTTAGCCAGTTCTCGGTACTCCTGCAAGAGTATAACTGGAGCAAGTAAGTGTGAGATGCCCACACCAAAGGATGGGATGTGGTTTACTGGACAAATTTTTGGGGAGGGGGATAAACTAGGTGATTTGAGGTCAACTGCCATTTCTTTTATATCACTTGGTGTTCACTCAGACAAAAGACTAGAAAAATAAAGACACTTTTTTTTTTTATTGCAAGTCCCACTTCTCTGGGTTTCTTTTACATGGACAGGGTGTTCATTCTGATAGTTCACAATTTTTATCTTTGTTTTTGTTCTTCCTTAATCAGCCTACACAGCCTCAGGCACATCTCAAGCCAATCGATATGTGGGACTAAGCCCAAGAGACCCATCCTTCCTACATCAGCAACAGGTGGGCAAGTTTCACCCAGGTGTGACGGTGTAGCACGCTTTCGCATTGGTGCTCTCTCCATGCTGCCTCTGATCTGGACTCAGAATGGGGCTCCCGGGGCTTCTGGGAAAGAAACTGATCATTACATTTTCCAGAATATTTTCTCATTTATCTTTTGTTTCTTGCCTCTCTAAACAGGGTTTCTCAAATTGGCTCAAGACCTTTTCCATCTCTGTGGCCTGTATCGATAACATCCATGAGTAACAGAGTCTTGGCCAGGATATTTTTCTCCATCTTATTGGCTATTGAGAACTTACTAGCCTTTAGCTTCCCAAGACAAAAACTGAAAACTGATCTAAAAGCCCATCAGAGGAGAAGCAGTACACAATTTGTGTTTTTGAGCTCTTTCATATTTTCCAGATGTTTTACTCCTCATTTTGGACTTTCAGTCCAAGAGGATGAGTTATGAAGCTAAAATCTTGGGCGACACATCATTCCTGTTTTAATAGGTTTAAATTGGTTTACTGATTTCAGATGTGATAAAACACTTTTTTTTGTTCTGCTTTCTTACATCATTTATGTTTCAAGTAGCATTTTAAATTTCACATCTCATTAATGCTGTAAATTTAATGCAAATGAAGTGTTTACCCAAACTGTGAAAATATACAGCCAGGATTAATGGTGGCTTATAAACAAATTAGCCACAGTCAAAGGCATGGAACATACCAATACAGAAATCCCACGATTCTAGTTACAGGATGACAGAAATAATTCCAAACGCTTTCAAATTTAAATATATTTTATGGTGCATATGTTTGCTGCTCTCAAGTTCTGATAGCAGAGCAGTTTGAAATTAACTGTGCAAGATATTAAATAGGGGAAAATAGGCCATCATGAATAAGAAGGAGCTGTGTAAACTTGCTCTTCATTCATAAACTATATATGCCTATGTCTGTGTTTTTACATAGCAGGTACTCCTGCCTGCTGCTTTTGTTCTGGACCTGCCCACCTGGCTGGTGCCTGTTGTATCTCTCTTAGCTGTGCTTCGTGCCAAATTCCCAAGTCCTGCCCAGTTGTAGACCAAGGTAGCAGACTGCATGTATCAAAGGTCACCCCATGCAGAGTTCAGAGAAAATCATAAAGATAATAGCTTATTCAAGATACTTGACGTTGCGCCAGATTTTTAAAAAGCAATACAAAAGAGTGAGAACTAACTGAAAACATCTGTACACAGTTACGAAAATACCAAATAATAATTAGTGGCTTTGCCAGCCATTGGCTTATCAACATAATTCTCTGGAATGCTACTTTTTCACCTCTAAAATTGCTATAATATGAAATGTGTTATAATTACTATAATATGGTTCTATTTGACAAATGTATATGTTCACTGTGTTTTTTAAAAACATATGTAAGATTTATAGTTTTAGAGACTTGTTCTTTTAAAAATCATTCCACATATTTTCAGAAATATTTTTATCATGGGGTTTGCATTACACTTTATGACACATCTCTACTTTCCAGTTAATTTTTAATTCAGAGAAACACTCCTCCATTATTTAAACCTTTGCCCCAAACACATTTAGATTATGCCCAGTTCCACGTATTTAGAAGTAGTCTTCCCATCCCCCTGTGCTAACCTATGGCAACTTTAATTTTTTGTTTTGTTTTGTTTATTCCTTATGACTAACATTAGAGGCTCAGGAAATTATCAGTAAAGTTCATCATGTAGAAGTTACTTCTTTCACATGTCCAAGGGTAAATCAAGAAAACTTAGCAAGCATTAGAAAAGTGTGAGTCTTAATATAGATGGAGTTCTGAGCACATTTTAATTGAAACAAATATATATATATGAGTTCTGGAAGTACAAACTTTTCTTATCAAAGACCACCACTTCTTAGTTAAGTGGGCAATGTCAAATGAAGACCTCTTACAATATAAATAAGATTTGTTTGGTCGAATGCGGTTGATATTTATGGACTATACAATGCATATTGAGCCTTGGAAGAAAAAAGCTGTAGAAGCTTTACAGCTAAAAATGTAATGTTCAATTCTATTGAGAATTGGTATTTACCAAGCAGACAGATAATTTGCCCTATATATAACAGAAGACTTAGTGCTACTTTTTGAAATGAAGAAGCTCAATGTGCCACATTTATACTGAGCCATATTTTTGAGGCATGCAGAAGATGCAAGTACATGCATCTCATACTATACATGAATATTATTGAAGGTTCCAGTTAAAAGATTATTTTATGCCTTTAAATTTTAAAAGAACCACTGAGCTAAAGTTTTAGGCTTAACTATCCAGGAACAGAGGGACAGAAATAGTTTAAGTGACTTCAGTGGAGTAAAGGTTATGCTTTCCCACAGCAGAAATGAGATTGATTTACTGTGTCCTTTCATTACTTTACAAAGATTTAAAAGAGACCACTCTTGTAACAGCAGGTTCTAAATGCATTTGGTTTAAAGCACTCAGTGATGAATGAAAAGAAAAATCAAGGGGTACATGAAATAAAGGTAATCAATCATTTTATATTAGCTAGGAGAAATTCAAAATTAGAAAGGCAATGGATTTAGTCTGAGAGAGTTCTTTTAAACATTCCCCATAGCCTTTAATATACATGACCCCTTAAGAATAAATATTGTCACCAGGTACATTCTTCAGTTTATTGGCGGCTGCTTTATAAAGATTTATCCTTTTAGGTTATGAAAAGTATTGATGTGCACTGTGCAGTGCTATTTTTTCTCAGAAAAGAACTTTAATATACCCTACATAAATTAGGGTTAACGATAAATTTAAAATTGTTGAATAATTCTGACTATCTTATAAATAATCTTTCCAGAAGATGACAATAAAGCAGACCCTTCAATATAGTCATTTCTAATACACGAGGACACTGTCCTTCTTCTTTTGAGATGGCAAAAATTAAAATTAACCCTATACTCCACTTGTAAGAGTAATACATCCATATTGGCAAATTTGAATACTAAAAGTGCATGCTGTTATGTTAACTTGGCACACATACAGCTGTTATTAGTAAGTATACATCTCCATGGTCCTTATAATAGTTATTACTGATTATTATTGGTCACTGACTTGAAATTCTGACACAAGAATTTCACCTGGTCACTGAAAATATGATACCTCCTTTGAATCTAAAAAAGAAAAAAAAACCCATAATCATGAAGAATAATTCAAAAAGATTCACCTAAACCAGTTGATAACTTGCCATTAAAAACAGTCCTAATTGGTCCTAATAATCAGCTCATACTGGCTGATCAGGACTTGAAATTTTTCCTTTGGCCCCTAACACAGTCTTATGTGTTGTGTAGTTCAAGGTCTGGAACTAGACTGTCTGTGCAGGATGACTGGCTTAGTTAATGCGTTCACTATTGGCTTGGGGAGTTCTTAAAAGCAGACATCAGCTGGAGCTCCATTCTTCTTTAACTTTTCTATTGGAAGGTGGTGTGGTGGCTTGAGGAACTCCTGGTCCTGCTTTGGCAAGCTAAACTCTGTAGTCTCTCCTGATCAGTGTCTTTCTGTGATTCAGAACTTTTTCAGAAGTGTCAAGGACCTCCTCTCTGACTTAACCTCACAGAAGTTTAGCAAAATGCAGTGTTTTCATTTCCTCGTACTGTGTGCGCAAACTGCACATTCACTGTGACAGGCAAGGAGGAACCCACATATCCTAAGTTTTGTCTCTAAGAAAATGGAAACTCTATTGCAGAGTGTTGGATGTTATTCAGAAAATAACAAATTATTTTAGAATCCAGTCTACCGATTTTAGTGTAAATGGTGAATAGGAGACAACTTACTTGAATTAGGACCAGTTCCTTATCTGGTCAACCTCACAATGAATTTGTTAAATTGCAGGCCTTCTTTCTTTGCTCTCATAGACAGTTGCGTGATCCAAGAGGCTCCAGTTAACTTGATTTTCACTCTTATACTTGAGCATAAGGTTATCATAAAAAATAAATCTTTACTATTATACATCAGTACAACATATAAAAAGATCCTATTGCAAGTTGGAAATAAAAATTTGTAGCTAAGAAGCATCTTGTTTGGAAATAAAAGATTACTATCTGACCCAGCTATTAAAAGGCATATTAACTTTTGATATGGATTTGAGATTTTGATAAAATAAATGGGAGGTCACTTTTGCCTTTCCAAAGGGAGATGACAAAGTCAAGTAAGCTCTGGTTTTTAAGACGTAAGACTTATTTTCATAATCTCTCAAAATTATAATCTCCTGACGATATATAGTACTTATTATTAGAGCTAATGAATGAATCTCCTGATCAACTCCGGTCCTTGCATTATGTACACAATTGCATGGATTTTATTGGTGCTTGAGCTTCAGCATGTTACATCTCTTGCATGACTACTTAATGCTTTTATTTCAACTTCATCTACTGGGCTACTTCACATCAAAATATTTTCAATACTTCTCTTGATAAACAATTGTGAAACTAGAATTTGGAGGTATACTTTTCATTAACGCTGGACATTCTGTTACACCAAATGGCCTTCCTAAGAATTTGCCTCTGTAGGAATTTTTTTTTAATTAAGATATTAATTGAAATTTCTTTACAAAGTTTGTCCTCGCAAATGGCAAAGCCAAAGCTAGGTACTGTGAGGCCACCGAAAGGTAGCCTTTTATTAGAGGCAAGTGGTTGAGAGGACACAAGTGGACTATCAACAAACTTTTCAATAAAGTCAGGAAGCAGGCTATCAACACTTGGGCTGTTCTTATTGTGTCTGTTATCATAATTGACAGCTTGACGTAAAACCCTATCACATGACTTCTGGGTAGGTATGTAAATGGATAAGAGGTCACTCTTCACATATGCTAGCTGGAAAGGAAACACATTTAAAGGAAGTTTCAGTCAAAATAACGGCTATGCAAATGTCTAGCTTTTTGGCTAGTTCTTCAGTTTAGTTCTTCAGTTTTAAACAAACCTCCCCCTGGTCTGTTTTATCATTCATTTATTTACTCACTTACATAGAGTAGTTATCAAATGCTAATAACCAGATAAACCATTCTAATTAATGTAAAAATAAAATTATGTTTACTGTAACCTCAAATTTCAATCAACAAAATCACAAAGGAAAAATTTTCTTCTCTGAATATATTTACTTTAAAAGATCTAAGTTGAATCAGGGAAGTAGAGGAAATTCTGAAGGTTATAATTACAACCATCTTAGCCTAAAATATTCTTGGGCTGCACATGAAGGACAGAATAGAAAAAGAGGAGCAATATGCAAACTATCTCAGGGGAGAACCAGGGATTAGGAATTTGGAAGTTTGGTTTTAGTGTTGACACAAACAGAGCATGTCTGACTTTGGTCAAGTCCCTAAACTTTGCTGTCCTGTATCCTTATCTTGGAAAGGAAAATGTAGAGGTTGTACTACACAATCTCTGTGTTCCCGTGAAACCTTAAATTTTACGAGTTAAAGTAGTCTCCATCTATAAAAACCTTTCATTTCCTAATACTTATCATCATGATCAGTTATGTTTACTTCACTTGTGGGCTATGCATCTCCATTTAACGTAATTCTACTGTACTTAATTTAAATATCAAGAAGCATGGGTTTCAGAAATTGACAATAGAAGTAATTTTAAGGTACCAGATCTTGAATATCCTTTTTTTATGTGTTATATGTCTTACATCTAACAGTTTCATTATGAACATTTTACTTGTTCAGTAAGGCCTTATGCATTCAGAGGCCATTTTATTTGCTCCATCGTGAGTAATTAATCATAGCAATAAAATAAAATTCTACTGATCTAAGAGTTAGAGGAGAGTTTGGATATAGGAGTGTTAATCTTTTTAAGCACCCCTGCAAAAGGACCTCTACCCCTCAAAAATCTGTTTCCTTGAGGCTATCTGGAGAAATGAAAAAAAACCTAAGAGATTGTAACATACCTTTAAAGCTATTCCCTTGAGGGTCACTGTAAACTTAAAAAAAAAAAAAAGTGAGAAGGTAAATTTGCCTGTGTTGATTATTCTGTTTACAGTTTAATAGTTTATTGGTTCAACTGAGAGCTGTTGTCATCATGAGGGACTGTTAGTAAGTACATCGGCCTGTTTGCTGAGTCTAGCAAAATAGAACATTTTGCTTACCTTTTTTCCTTTGTTCCCAAAGCTAAGTGCTAAACATTTAACAAAAGCTCCTATTAGTAACAATGGAGGGCCCTCATTTGAATAAACAAAACCTTAATTTGGAAATCACAAGCAATATTGATTTTTTATGGCTGTCAGCTGTCTACAGGACTATGTGAGTGTAGTGTAGGAAAGGATAATGACCCAAATCTTAGGTATTTTCCTTTATGTAGATTTTTTTTTTTACCTTATGTAGATTTTTGAGAGAAACTGTTTGGACCCATCCTCGTAGGCAAGGAACAACCTTCTCATTCCAGAGACTTTATAGAACATATGCAGTGAAAACTTTACCTTCACTTCTTTCTTAGTTGTTTGGACTATTTCAACTTTAACCCTTTACTCATAGCTTTTTGGGAGGAGAATCTTACTTCCTTACTTCACTTTCTGCTTGCTTTTGGAATTCTGGGCATAATTGTTTTAATATAAATTTTACCTTAATTTTCTAGACAGTCTAATTTCATATTGGTAGATGCATATAAATTAATTAAAATTATTCACGTTGAGTGTGCATTTCAATAAGGATATGCATATGCTCAGGTCTCTCAAAGACTATTGTTACAAAAATAAGAATTGCTGTCCATCTCCATACAAAGACACAACTTTAAAGGATTAAATTTCTAAAACGAATCAGTACCTGGTATTTTAAGTCTGTTTACTGTTGGAGTAAGCAAGTAATTTCCTAATTATTGAGGGAAAATGCTTGGAAACACCATTACAGAATGACTAAGCTTAGGTACCACTTAAAATTAAGGTCTCAAAATTTAATTAAAAAAGAATTGATAGCTAATAACACTGACTCACAGGAGAGAAACCGAAGCATCGTCATACTAACCTCAAATAACATTATCACCTATTTTTTCTTTTAAAGATTTTATTTATTTATTCATGAGAGATATAGAGAGGCAGAGACCAGGCAGAGACCAGGCAGAGGGAGGAGAAACAGGCTTCATGCAGGGAGCCCTATGTGGGACTGGATCCTGGGACTCCAGGACTCTGGGATCATGCTCAACCCCTAAGCCACCCAGGTGTCCCTCTCATATTATTTTAAATTTATTTAGAGCATAATGTAAAAAGTTTTTGTCATTGAAAATACTGACATGCTAATACTAAGAACATTTAACATGCCCCCAAAAGAATCTTTACCTGGTATTAACCTTTTATCACCTAGCATCTTTTCAAAATTTGCTGAGTCAGAACTATCTCTGTCAAACAGAGTCTTCGTAAGGGATCTTTTTAGGTATAATGTCATGGAAATCTTCAGTAAAGAAATGATTTCTATTTTAATTGTTTGTTTCCCTTACCACATCATCACTTTATCAGAAAGTTTATTAATTCAAAGACGACTTATGGAAAAGGTTAATTAATATACATTAAGAAAAAAAAAACAAAACCTGAAGAGGAAGGCTTTTGCTTAAGTGATTTGGCTTAAGTCATTTATAACATATAAGCATGTAGGAACATGTCTCCTCAGAAATTTTTGGAAATGTTGATAAATGCCACCCCATAATCTAAATAGCTAAGTAAATATAATTTATATTTTTTGTCTTCAGTAACAGAGAAGAAATTAATTCAACACTAATTAAATTATTTCTAACTTACTACATTCAGTGATCATTTTGTATGTATTTCATCATATTTTCTGTTTGGAAGAAAACATGCCTATTTATCTTAAGTATGGATGAAAGTGAATATTCAGCTATAGTCAGGTTTAATCCCCTTGGGACTACTCTTAGGAAAGAAAAGCCCCAAAATATATTGATTTTAAATGTTACATATGTGGCCAACATTTTAACCCATCTGACATCTTTGACATCTTTTAGGATATGATAAACAAATAAATAACAAAACATGAGCAATGCGAACAACAAAAAAACTAAGCAGTTTACAAATGCTTCCTTCTAAGGAGAAACATAGTGTTCTGTAATTGTTTGTGAGACAAGTCAGTTAGTGAGTAATATTTAGATTCACCTGGCTTTGTGAAAGCATCTTTTTCCAAGACTTCTCCAATTTAAGCTGAGAGCCCCACAGAAACTAACCTGAAGTTAGCAGAATTATCATGAGCTGTGCCTGAATAGACACCTCCATTCTTGAGAATTTTTAATTAACTGAAAAGTAGGATTTTTATTGATTAGAGCAGAATCAATAAGTGGTCCCTAAGGTCATCTTTACACAAGGTCAAACTTTTTAAAACTGTTTTTAGATTATTTTCATAGTGCAGCTTTAAAGAAATGTTTTTTAAAATAGACAATTGGTACTTTTGCTGTAAAAAAAAAACAAGTTCAGATTGTCCCATCACATTGCACTACTGATTAGATGATCCATGTGGAGAACTTGAAAAAAATCTTGCCATAAAGTTTGTTATCTGTTCAGTTTTAAAACTAAGCAAGTATACATTTTCTCCATCATGCAAATATGATGGTCCATTTTAAGAATATTTTTTCATTCCAATTTAGTCTTTTTACTGGCTTATGGTTTCTTTATGAATACATTCTGAGAAGGATCTACGTATCTATCAATCTATCTGGCCATCTATCCATCTACCTTAAGGGAATTTTTTCAGTTCTTTAGAAAATTACTTTCAACCAGAATACCAACATAATGAAAACACATGTCTTAGAAATTTTAGATGGTATTTTTAGAGACTCGTAGATCTGTAGAAAGGTCTGCAAAGGGATTATTCTAAAACTCTAGAATCACTATTACTTAGAATGTGTTGAAACTCATTGGTCTAACAGGAAAAGTAAAGGTTCTTAGTAGCCAAATTTTTTTTTTTTTAGCCATAGCATTATCAGAAAGGATTACAATAACTTATCATCAGTTTAAAGGCACTTTGGCTGCAATCATCATCTTGTAGAAATCCCCACTGAGAAGCCGCAAACAAGGTCCAGTGGATTGCTGGAAATCATCTTTTCAGTGCGAGATGCAGTTAATTTACAGCATGACTATCTAACGATTAAAAACCATGACCTTCTAGTGGGGGTTCCCCCCCCCCAGAGTCAGATAAGTTTACTTTCTTAAGCATAAAAATAAGCAATATATCTTTTCAATAAATCTGCTAGCACTGTAGGGCAGCTGTGAGCCAAACAGAACTGGATAGGGTTACTCGAACCCTCTTCCGAAGGGCAGAGCTGATGATTCCGAGATCTGGGAAGAATTTGTTTCAGCTTGTACTCAGTGCATTCTTCGCTCTATTCAGATGTGGTAAAGTATTTTAAATGCCTTTACTCTGAGTTTAAAATAAAAGTAGAAAATTCTTATCAACTCTTTCTAAATAGTGCCTTTTTGGCTAAAACAAAATTAGGAAACATCCAAAATGGAGTGCCTTGATGCTTCTAAACATAAGCTAGGGAGAACGTATAGGTGGGGCCTTTACTCCTCTAAACTGCATGTCTCCTGTGTTTTGCAAACTGCATGCTAAAAGTTATTGATTATTTTACTCAGTGCAGATGATTTGGTATGTTGCATAAAAAAAGCTTTTTTGATTTTCTTCCTAAAATATATCTCTCTATTGAATATTAACGTTTGCTTTTGTTTCAGCTCAATTTGTACTCTAATAATGGCTAATTGTGATGTTCTAAGCACTCGTTTCTCTTGTATGCTTTAATTAATAGAGAAGCATATTGCAGTAAAAAAAAAGAGTCTAGGAAGTTTTGCTTTTGCAAAATAAGGTTTTCTTTTGCTTTTTTTTTTCTTTAAGTTGCCTCTTGGGAAAGTAAGGTTAATGCCATGTACAATACTAGTTTGCATGTGTTCATTTAAATACTAAAAACTGTAGTACTGCTCGATCCATATCTGACTGCTAGGTTTCAATTGACAGCTGAGGATTTGTGACTGGACCATGAATCAAAACGGCAGGCATTTATACCCCAGTACCAGTGAGGATACATTGGGAATTACTTGGCAAAGGTAACATTTTAATTATTTCCAACCCTACACTTACACCTAAAAATTACATGAGCTATATAGTGTTTGTTTTTAACTAGCTTTACAGAAAATATATGTTAAAAATTCAGTTGTTTTGGCTATACCATCCCTCTTTCCCTCCCCTCCTCCTTTCTTTCTTATGTAAATGCAACTTCAAATTAATTTGGGACTATAGCATATGCTAATTGATCATTGAAATTTCTGAGTGCTGTCAAATGTTTTCAACAGTTTATAATTCGGGGGAGGGGGCGGGGAAAAGATTTGACACTTAGATCTTAGGAACTGAAAAATGAAATCGTAGTTCTAGGGGAGATTTTTCAGCTATTTGAGGTTTAATAAAGCATTGTTTTTTTGCATTATAGATCACTCTCATTTCAGCATTTTCTTCTACGGCTAACTTTGAATCATTTTACTATTCATTTATTCCCCTGTCAGAGGGGAAAAGCTAGAAGAAAAATTTGAAATTAGTCAATTTAACTGTTATTAGTGGCACTCATTAATTGTGGAGTCAGAAGATTGTTGAAATCAATAGCTAAAGAAGGAAATTGGTTTAAATAAAGTTTTAACCTCTGTTCATTTATATGAATCATTAAAGAACTGAATTTATTTGGTTGGCTGAGAAAATTATTCTAAATCTTCATTTTCAAATTAGTTTTGATATTGTCTCATGTATTGCTTTTGGAAAGTTAGTGCTAAGTCAGCTTTTGTATCATTTTAATAAAGAACAAATTGTGTCAAATTGACAAATTAAATCATTAAAATCCATGGTATAATCATATGTAATAAGAGGTAAAAATTTATAGAAAAGAGTGAGGTAATCCCAAAAGGAGTTCACCAAAAGTAGAGCCAACATAATTTTCCAACCCTGCTCCAACTGTAATGCCTGTGTTAAAAGCACATACTCCGATATCGGTTATAAATGTGCTGCCCATCACCAGTTTACTTGATAGAAACTGTTGAAGAGTAGAGTTTAAAAGAATTAAATTAACAAAATGTCCACTTTTACTCAGGTGAAAACCAAGAAAATTAGTTGGATTCCGTTTTATCAACTTCACGAATTTTTATTAATAGCTTCCTAAAATGAATATGATATGACTTTTCCTCTTTTTGAAGATTGGCATAACATCTACTTTAAAATGTATACCTTTTTACGTATTTTCATTTTTTTCTCAAGAAGTTTATATAATTCCTCCATTTGGAAATGTGTAATATATGCTTATAAAAAGAAAATAAGCACAATGAAAGCACCTTATTTAAATACTCTTACTAAGAATTTGAATTAAATTCAATAAAATAATTAAGTATTTTAAAATTTAATTAGTTTGGTAACACCGTGTTTGGATTTAATTTTATTAAACAGCTTCTTTATATTCCATGTTTTCTCTATCAGTTAGCAAAATGGACTGTGTCTGCATACATACCTTACTGTATTTATAAGAATTGCGAATCAGATGAAGTATACTCATATTTTTTAAATGTGGCCTATGGCTGTGTGATCTTCTGTATCTGGATTACTGATTGACATTTATTTATCTAAGTAGGATAGCACCTCTATAAAGAACATAAAGCCAAAAAAAGATATAAATTATTGGTGATTTGAAATATAACTACACCCAGTTGCTAGTGATTTTTTTAATCAAAAATTGATATCCCAGAAA
The DNA here is from genome assembly GCF_048164855.1 of Canis lupus baileyi. Classification (NCBI taxonomy): domain Eukaryota; kingdom Metazoa; phylum Chordata; class Mammalia; order Carnivora; family Canidae; genus Canis; species Canis lupus. The sequence goes on along the minus strand of NC_132847.1, from coordinate 35,906,727 downwards.
GGGAAAAGGTGAGTGGACAGTGAATCACCACAGAATATATGGAACAGATATGATGACTAAACCCAGTTCTTAGGAGAGCATTGTTCCTGTTACAAAACCCCTCCTTGTTGAAAAATTGGTGTGGTAATCAACTTCAGATTAAAAGAAATCAGAAAGAAATTCAGAACTCTCGAAGATTATAACACTTTTTGATTAATAGGTAATGATATATAGAGTGGCTTTAATACTTCAAAAAGCTTTTAAAAGGGTAGCTTTTGAAAAAAAAAAAAGGTAGCTTTTGGTCTATTCCCTTTTTGTCATGATTCAGAAGGCTAACTGATAATGGCGGCTGTCACATTCATGCATTCAACAGGTATTTATTGAATCTCTGGGGTAGGCTGTCCCAAATGCTGGGTGACTGCTAACGGGTGCTCAGGGTTCTGAAAAATCAAAGCATCCTACAATTTACAATAAATATGCTCAAATAAGATAGCACTTTTGTTTTCTTTTTAATAGGCATAAGTAGAGTCCATATCTGATAATACAGATAGTCATGTCTGTGGCACAACATACATATTCATGACTTACTCATGGTTTATAGTTTGTGCTCTGTGGTTATTTATGAAACTTAATGTTTTCTTTTTCCTAGAAAGGATATTGAAAAAGGAAACCATAAACTTCTGTTGTACTAGTACTTTTAAGGCACACAACAGACATCCAGAGTCATCAGGGCACTGCTACAGCTTTAAAATTATCTGATTAAGTTGAAAGTATCTGAGAAATGTAGAGCCGTTCAACCAGAGAATTAAATAATCTGCCTTTGTCATAATGGAATAAAGAAACTATCAGGCTATTTTTGTGGTGGTTGTTGCTTTTTGTTTTTAACAAAAGGCAGTCCCTGGGGACTTGTAGTAAAAAAGGGCAAAGCAGAGAAGGTGTTTTGGTTTTGCTCTGTGTTTTGGCTTTGCTTTTGCTTTGTTTTATTTTGTTTTGATTGTTTGTTGCCATTCCTTTGTTAGTACAATCACTTGTCCACGGTGGCCTCCTTTTCTGCTTTATACCACCCCTCCTGCAGATGTGTTTCTGTGTCACATGCAGCACCTTTTACAGGCCTGCAAATGGCAATGCTGAGGAGAGCTGGGCAAGTGCAATCAAAGCTGGAAGATTTCCTCCCTCTTCCTCCCTCTCTGCCCCACGCCCACCTCCACGTAGAAACATTCCCTTAGGAACCAAAGCAGACTCCGTTGGAAAGTTTCCACAGACTTACTAGGTTGCAACCCTGAAGGTGTTTTGTTGTTTTGACCTTAGAATTTTGTGAGGAGTGTGTGTGTGTGTGTGTGTGTGTGTGTGTGTGTGTGTGTTTTGCTTGCACCTTGAAAATGTGAGTTTTTCTGTCTAACCCAAAGGTTACTGCAGTTAACCCAGAGTGAAATCCGTTGGCGAAGGGCTCATTTCTTGAGTCAGGAAGGGCTTAGCTCTGAGGACCCTAATAGGTGATGAGTTGCCTATGCTGTTCATAAGGGTACTGTTGTGTTTGTGCTTTGTCCTCTGATGTGGACAAATTACACTGTGGCAAATGTGAATTATGTAGGTATAAACAAACATAGCAGTTAACTCCCTAACTGGCTTGCTTTCTTGAAACTATAGCCTGAACATGACTTGTACTATCAAGTATGAAAGAGCAATATAATTGAATGAAAAAGAAAGCCAAGGAACAATCCAAGAATAATATAAACATAAGTTATTTTAAAACATTGGAGGGAGTGCTTGATGCAAAAGAGAAACTGGATTTATTGTTTCATTCCCTCTTCTCTGCCTTCACCCCTTTCAAGAGAAGCAAAGCCACAAGTGAGTGGCTGTATGTGTCTGATGGCTTATATAAACATAGAAGAAGCCTTCAGATGGCTAAAATAAACACGCGCGTGTTACTGAAGGATGTGTTTACACAAACCATTTGCTCAGCCTCTAAAATAATGAATAAATGAAGATTTCACTGAAATAATTGGAAGGATTTTTGTGTCTCTGCTGATGCCATAATCGAGTGGCACCAGAGACTTTTATCAGGTACTTTGCAAAAATGTTACGTGTGTTAGCAGTTCCTTTCTCTGAGTTGAATACTTCATTCTGTAGTTACTTTACACGTGTTTTTGTAAGAAATTGTCGTTTATTACTGCAATTCTAGAGAGTTGCTTGATTTCCCAGGAGAAATTTAGCAGCCAGTAAAGATTATTTGGATCTGGTTGGTAGGAGGGGGAGGGCAAAAAGAATGGAATAGGAGCATTCATTTCATACATCGAACTCAATTTGCATAACACTGTCCTCAACCATTTACCATCTTCATTGCTTTGTCCATAAAGTGTTCTTTGTAAGATACATATCCTCAATGATACAAGAATGAAGATTTAAAAATAATCTTCAGTATCAGGTTCCAAACTATGTTTGTATGTAAGTATATGTGTGTGCATATATGATGTATGTGTACATGCATGCAGATGTGTATGTGTTGTGTGCATGTGTGTGTATACACACATACCTAGACATGGAGCACACATGGTAAGGACTGTGTATTTCCGGTCTGGTGGTAGTATTAAGAGTTAACTCTTATTTCAACATTATACTTAAGACCATCCCTACAAATTCACTAGGTTAGCATTTCCTGCTTTCAGTTTGTTATCTTGACACATAACTACAGCACAACAGCTGGGTTGTTCCTGGAGTTCCTGGGGGGAGCTTTATTCTCAGAGTGCTAAATTTCCTTTTCAGCTGTCAGCTCTAAAGTGTGTTCAAAATGTTCAACTTTTTACACACCATTCTGGGCCCCTAGCACCACTCTGGGACTATGATAGAAATGCTGATAAGGTAGACGAATAGAAGAATCTGGTTTGAAGAGAAGAATTTCAGAAGCCAAAAATGCACATGTCCATTGTTTGGTAATGGGGTTACTGACTAGTGTTGTTTTTTGTATTTGACTATACCTTCTAAAGGAGTTCCTCCATTCTCATCAAATATTATTTGCACCTGTTATGAAATTTAAAAAAAGTTACCATTCTTGAAAACAGCCTTGATATGGTGTTCGCTCACACACAATGTCAGTGATCTGGCTGTTGAAAAATACTTTGGGATTCGCTGTAGTTTTGTCTAACTTTCTCCATTTATAAAGAAAGATTTGCACAACACAACATTTCCTTTTTATCTAGGAAACTCTTCAGAACACTTCCTAAGAAATTAATTGTATTCCAGCCAGACTTGCATGCTGCCATCCCACAGGAAATGGGTCAGCAATCCATTAAGATGCCATTAGATAATCTAATTTGGAACTTAATCTCTAAATTAACCATGCTCCATACTTGAAGCATACTTGAGAGAAAGAAAAAAGTTTACGTTTGAATCGATAGGGGAGCCGAAGCGTGAAGAAGGCTGTTTGTTTTTTCTGTAGCTGTGGTCACGTCTCAAGCCGTCTGGTAACCAGGAGAAACCAGACATGATGTAATTCCAGATTGAACTTGAACTTCAGGGACTTAGGATAGGGGAACAATGGACCATAGGAATCAATAATGTCCATTTTCCACATGATTATGTTTGGAGCTTTAAGTTAACCTTTATGGGAGAAGCAGCAGGATCTGCAGTGTGACCAAAATGAGATGATCCAGAGACAAGATGTTAGAGGAAAGAAAACAACTTTTTCCGTGATATTTTCTGAGCAGCACTGCAGATTCCAGCAGGATGAGAAAAGTTCCCGCTCTGCAGTAAACCGGTGGCCTGTTCAGAGCACTCTTTGTTCGCTTAGGTAGGACAAACTTAATCTTATGTTTCCTGTCAGATGATTTTTGGCTGTACTACAGGAGAGGGAGGAGCATGATTCATAAAACTCCCAAATGTAAACCTTGCTGGTTAACCCTTTGCCATGAAAGAGGCACATTAAACACCTACTTTATTGGAAGACGTTTTACGTAAAGTGCCATATTTACATATGCGTTACTTCCGAGGGGAGTCAGCAGCCAGCAGCAGCCAACGCCCCTTCTATTAACTGACCTTTTGCATTTTCCTGTTTGCAGTGCTGTTAGTAGGTATGTCGTGGATTTGTGGCCGTATTTACACAGATAACAAAGCAGATGAGTGAGTAAATGTACTAATAAACCTAAGAAAAATGAAAAGGCAAAAAGCCCGTTTGAGTTCAAGAAATTGAAGAACACAAATTTGAATAACCGCCAGCTGTCGAAAGTTAAAATTATTCTCTCCTTTGTTAATTTTCGTTTTACACGAAGGAAGGTTTTTTTGTTTTTGTCTTTGTTTTTGTTTTTGTTTTTTTGCACATCTGATTCTTTCTGCACATGTATTAGCCGGCACGATATAAAAATGTATTCAGTTCCCTAATCATTTGTGATTTTATGGTTTGGAATTCTGCTACAAGTTCTCTTATTTAGAGGTGAAATTGTGAAATGAACACCGATTTTTGCTTTTAAATGAAAATCACTTAGGAAAGAATCGCTTTCTGCTTTTGTATAAAACTTACATTTCTTTTTAATTTAGTATGCCTTGGGTGATTTTCTCTAGTGAAAGGCAGTATTTGGGAGCACTATTTTTGTAGAGAATTTGGTCTGCTGTTGAAGACTCACATATGCTAATAAGGGGAGCAGTAGCACTTGTAACAATAGCATTGAAAGGAACCCAGGGATAGAGAGGAATACAGACTAGAGAAAGGATGGAAATCCACACGTAGGGTTCTCTGCTGTGGTACAGTCTGTGGGAGGAGATCAAATAGCTACCGTGAGCCTGATGATGCTATATTTTTTAACTGGCTGAAACCTCCCACGGGCACATAAGTCGTTACATATGTATGCATGTGTGTACTGTAATTTATTTACAATAAGCCATCTTTATAGTAATTCTGTATCTCTCATTTTCAGTTCTAAAACATGAAAAGTATCAAACATAATTTGAAAAAAAATCTACATAAGTTTGCCTATTTAAGGTAATTGTATTCTTCTGATGTCTAAAGTAAACATTTTAAGGAAATCCGTTTTTATTACTTTTAAGTATATAGGTTGCCTTGTTGAAGCGTCTTCTAGGATTTTGTAAGAGCTTTTTACTTAAAGAGTACAGTAATTACAATGAGCACATTTCATATTTAGCTGCAGTGGTCCATACACATAAGGGCTCTTCTTGCTCTGTGCTCTTCATTAAATAAAATATTTCACTGGCAGAAGTCATTATTTTACTTAGAAAATGCTAATACTCACACATGGTAAAGTTAACATTCAATCCAGCATGCTCCAATAACAAAACCCATCTGAAACAATTGAATACAAATTAATGAGCTTTGATGGCCTACCGTTTTGATATGTTATTTCCAAAATCGTTGGTCCCCGAGGAGTAGCAATAAAGGAGGCTATTTACCTACTTAGTTAAGAAACAAATACGTTTCTTTTTCATTACTATGAAGTGCTATTGCTTGCAGTTAGAATAATTCCATGAGCCACCTGCAGTTTATGATATTTGGTGTTTTCCAGAGAGCCCACAAGAGTACTTTACAGATCAGGTAAGAGCTGGCCAGGGAGCTTTCCGATACAGATTATTACAAATAGTAATAATCATTAGAAATCATCTTGTATGCAAATAGGATCATTCAGATAGCAATAATGATCCTTAAAAATGGAGGAAATAAGTAGAAGAAACCCAAGACCTGTGTAAAGCACTTTGCATATTTCACTTCTAGTTTAGCCTCATCTGAAGTGGAACTCAATAAGCCAATTATTGACATACAGCCACATCTGTACATACATAAACAAAGGCAAATACTGTAGTCAGCTAAAAAGAATCTGGAATTGGATAAATAAAATACAGTTATTTATGTTGAAATTTGGATTCAAGAGTTCTGCTTCTCGGGGAATTTCAGTGGACCTTAATTCATAGAATATCTTATATCATTTAAGGATGATATAAATTCATGTCCAGTGAGAAGTGTGAAGTGTGTTTCACAAAAGAGGGAGATGAGGTAAAGTGTAAGTGGGAAAGAATATAGATCCTAGAACCACGCTGCTAAAGTTCAAATCCTGGCTTCTGTAACTTAATAACACCGTGACTTGGGCAAGGCACTTCGCTGCCTAGCTCCATTTCCCTCATCTGTAAAATCAGAATAAAACTGGTACTTTTCTCATAGATTTACTGCAAGGATTGAACATTCATAAAACAGTACTGGGCAAATAATGCACATCATGTAAGTACTAGCAACAGTATATTTATTAAGTACCATTTTTTGTTCTAATAAATTAATGAATTATTAAGTATTCTTAATTAATTCATTAATTCTTTAATGAATTCTTAAAAAAATTCTTTTTTTTTTTTTTTTTCAAAGTAAGCTCTACACCTCATGTAGGGATTGAAATCATGACTCCAAGATTGAGAGTTCCATACTATACCCACCGAACCAGCCAGGTGCCCTCAACATGTAATAATTCTTAAACATATAGGAACTTAAATACCACCCATATGTTCCTTCAACTGAGCCAGCATGTTTTCCTAGGACACCATCTATAGCATTTGTATTATGTCGGAGTAAGCAGCCAGTCCAAATGCATACATACACAGTCCAAGACAGCATGGCTTTTCTAACTTAATTAATAATTAACCTGCCCTTGATTGGTTTTTCCAGGTAGATTTTAGCTATTAATAGGGGAAATTGTTTATTGTGCATTTTGGGAGAGATACTAATACCTGTGTGTTAATTATTGTACTCCTAATAAAATTAGGAGTATTTAGCTAAGGAAGTACAAAAAAACTTGTCTTCTTGGGGATATTTAAAACAGGTGCAAAGGAATGAAAGGTAAATCCTTTTTAAAGTAAGGTCTTGGTTTTACTTATTTTCCATGCTTTCTGGGCCATGGCTTATTTTTACTGCTATCTATAAGTAATGTAGCTACTAGTAGAGTTGAGGTATTCCTGACTATATAAAATTCTTCTTGCTCCATTCTGATAATATTTTTATTAAGCTTCTTGAAAGAGTACTTACTATCTTTGAGGTAAATATGGCAGTCTTATGATTAAATTAGTATGTGAAATCTGGATGGGTAATACTATTTTTCCACTAAAAAGTATTAGTGTGCTGGGATACTTTCACATTTTATAAAATGCTTGATAAATGGGTGACCCAACCCATTATCAGATAAACACAGACTAGTAATAAATGAATTTTGCCTATCTTCAAATAGCTCTTATTTCGAGATATAGTTGAAGTGAAGCTTTTGACTTTGGTTCCTTACTCAACTTATCACTCCATATATGTTTATTTGGCACTCTGTGGTTCTTGGGTGGTTACTGAGGTAAAAGCCAAGGGCTCAGTCCTTCTGGCTTAGAAGACACAGTCTTGCATAATTTTAGAAAGTACAACCATCAAATGTTGACCTGCCCAGAGCAATTTTCTCTCTTTCTTTCATTGAGTGGTATAGAGTCAATTTAGTACTTGTGGATGCAAAGGCTGACTACTTTATCCAATTTATCCAAGGATATGAGATATATAAGTAGTGTATCATTTTTACAAGGCACAATTGGGTATCTTTTTACCCTGTAATCCTCACCATAAGGTCACTCTAAACATATATAGGAACTTAAACTAGATTTGTTTAAGTTCTTAAACAACTTCAACTAGATTTGTTTTCAGAGGATGTATATTGGATTTCAGAGTTGCTTGATCACTCAGATCAACCACATATTCTGTGCACAAGTCTTCTGCACCTTTAGCTAGGTTATGATCCAGCTGTGTGGGGCATGGGAAATTCACTGTCTCCTGAAGCAGATACTGCCTTCAGAAACTCGATTCACAACTTTTTTCTAATGTAGGGTTGATGTCTGACCTCCCAGGGCAGCAGTATAACAGAGTTAAGTGGCCATGGGAATCAGAACTGATTCGTATCTGAGGTCTAGGTGGGTGACTTGGGGCAAGTTTAAACCTTAGTTTTCTCATTTGTGAAATGGGGATGATGGCCATTTCAAGAGTTCATTGAGAAAATCAAGTGAGATAGCATATGAAAAACACCCAGAATGGTTATTTTGCTCATAGTAGGGTCTCTGCATGATTGTCTTCTGGAAGTTTCTCGCTTTATGCTAATTCTTTCCACCTGAACTATACAGAACAAGTGTGAATTTCTTTCCAACTCAACTGTTGTGTCTTTCCTGTCTCCCTTCAGCTGTTCCTCAAATGACATGATTTGGTGAGTTTCTTCATCAAAGAAATGTCATAGCGTTTGTTTCTCTTGAAGAGTGATGGGTAGAAGCAACACAGTGCTTCAGAAGTAGTCTGATCAGGATAAAATGGGCCGTCACCTCCCATTAATGCATCTTAAGGTCAAAATAATTTGTTTCTTTGTTTCTTCCCTTTTTGGGGCAGTCATATCATGCATTTGGTGAGAATACTGTGAAAATATTATCCATGATATCAGACTACTTTTTAGAATTTTGACTTAACTCGTATCTGTTCTGTGTATAAGGAAATATCTCATTAAAACATGGAGAAGTCTTTAGGGTGAATTCTGCTTGTGTTAAGGTACAGTCAAAATCTCTTTTTTCCTTTTTTTGTGCCTGGTTTTTTAAAGTACTTTATATTCTTTTCCTTTTTTGATGGTATGACCTATATATATTTTCTAAAGATGTGCTTTCAAATTTTAGTCATGCTTATCTTCTGTTTGCCTAAAGAAAAGGTGATTTGGCAATGGAAAATGGAATGAAAACAAAATCTGTGCATGCTTGAAGATCTATTGCTGAAGTAGCTTAACTTAACCTTGAATATTTTAAGATCTTTCAATTATGTTCACACATCTCTTAATACATAGAGGCACAGATTATTGGATTGGACATGAAATAATTCTCATTCCATTATGAATTAAGACTATTAAACACTTTACATATAACTAGTCCGTATGTGGAGATAAATATGAATATGTGTGTTTATTTTACCCATACTGGTGATCAGCAGCATTAACTTATATAGAGGGAGTTAGATATGTAAAAAGCACTGTTACCTGAAAATTGAGGTATGCAATTTGAGGCATTCTCTTTTTGAGATGAAATGATCTAGGCTATTTTGTTTGATTAAACTTTTTTTTTACGTTGTTACCATAATCTTTGAATTTGTTTTACCAGATTTTTTTCAATGAGACTACCAAAAGGCTCTAAGAAATGTCTGTGCCTTATAGTTTTGAACCTAACATATAAATTGGCAATAAGAGACTTGTAAAATTCATATATGAGGTCTGCATAGTGTTAATGTTTGAGATTTATTTCCCCCCAAAGGTTCATAAACAGTATTGACAAATATATCGCACACACTGCCATTTTGACATGGTCATGATGTAGGATGGGAGGTTTGAAAAGTTTAAGTAAATATCTAAATTGAATTTGCTAGATATTCTGCAGCAAAAGTCCTACATCAATTTGTTTTTATTGAGCATTTTCCAAAGAGTAAGACATGTCTCTTTTTAGAACTGCATAAGAAAGCTATTGCAAAATAAACTCCAAATTCTTGTCTTTTCTGCCATCAGTTAGACATACTTCTCCATTTAAGGACTCACATCTATTTTCAATCATTAAGCTATACTTTATTTTCCTAAAGTATGCAATCTCTAAATGACTTTCTAGAGCTCATTTAATTTGGAACTTGCTTTTGCAAAGTGATTTACTTGCTGTTGACATTGTCTTTTACTGTCAAGGGTCATCAATTTGAGCTAGTCTTTGTTTTTCATACATGCTTCCCATTTCAGGTTAAGAATAATGGCTGTCTGTTTTTGTAATTCACTTTATTTGCTAAGAAATAATTAGCATTAGCTATAGCCAGACTCTACAATTGATAGGACAGTCATTTTCTCTATGGAGCTTACCTTTCAGCCGATAAGATAATCACAGCTGCAGGTGACTATGATATGAAGTAATAAATACTCTAATAGTACTGCGTAACAAAGTGCAGTGAAAGTATGGTTGAGGGGAAAATAGCTTTCATGATGTCTCATGTAACATTCTCTCCCAATCAATCATGCAAAGCACAGAAATGGAAGATGTGTGTGGGAAGAGAGAAATATGTGAAAATAATTAAGTCTCTTGGAAAAGGTTTCAGTAACAACTATTCTAATTCTTGAGAATTATGACTTTTAAACAGATAACAAGGACATATCTTTTTAGTTTGAATAATTCTTTGTTCGAACTCTTAATTATTCCTCAGTAGTTAATTTTTATTAATACCAAATGTCTCTTAATTTTAAGCTCAGAGATGCCTATTTTCTTTTTATAGGGGGCCAAATCGTAATGTATTTGTGCAAATGCGTGATGATTACAAACTCTACTTTTTAAAAATGTAGGATTGGGTGGGACTTGGAACACATAAGTGATTTGTTTGCTTATCCAGAAATTTATTGAACATCCACTCTGTGCTGGTACTATATTAAATGGAGAACAAAAGGAGATGGACTTGGCTATCATGGAGCTCATAGTCTAATCCTAAAACCTCTTGAGCATAGAAAATCATTGTGAAATTTTTCAGTTGAAGTATCAACTCAGAAATATGCCCTTAGACATCTACTAAAAAGACACGTTTTGTGTAGAGGTATCACCAGAGTAAAAAAAGATACACACACACACATCAGGTTCTTTTTTTTTAATCCAAGCTTTTTTTTTTTTAAACAAAATGGTTCCTTCAAGTTAATATCCCATAAAGGTTTTTGTATCTTTGATATTCATGTATGAAAAAATGAGGGTGTCTAGGTTGATATCTACAATAACAGTATCCATCTCACCTTTCAAAAGTAAAGGATACTGCCTTAAATTTAAAACATTGAAATGATGTCTCCAAGTCAGCCCATGCTAAACAGGGTATAGAATTGTCAGTTGGATGTGTTTTTGGCTTGTGATGATTTGCACAGCTGTTAATTAGCTGACTTTCATTCTGAGTTGAGTATTGATACAAACATGGTCTGATTAGAGATATCCCCCAAAATGTATGGTGTGTGAGGTTGTTTTGTGATCTATAGATCTCAGGTCATTTCCTTCCATATGATTACTTGTTTAATGAGCAATTATGCCAATAGCAACTAGAGAACTGTTCTTCAAGTTTCTTTAAACAGCCCAAACCCAACACAGGTGAAATGAGGGTTGGACGGGGCAGGAACCTCGTCTGCTTGCTCCCTGCAGCTCCCCTCCCACCTACCCCTCCCAGATCTTCAGACTGAGAGCAGCTTGGATGTGGTAACCTTCCATACTGATGGCGGTGATAGGGAGTGCCCAGGCATCTGGTGCCAGCATTTCAAATTACATATTATGTACTGACTTTCTTAAAATATGTGTATTTTCTTATTGTAAGGAAAAAGGAATATCTTTCATGACAGCTTTCAGGTGTATCCAATCAATAAGCAGGTAAAAAATTGAAACCCATCTTATCACTGAATTGCTTGTGAATTGAAAAGTAAAGCAAGATCAGAATATGACCGGCAAACCATGTTGGTACCATTGTGGATTTGCTGCTTTCCTTTTTTTCTTTCTTTCTTTTTTTTTCATCAAAGTAGATCAGATATTTTAGGAATACACTCCATCAGAGTTCAACAGTTGTGTGTAAGCCTGACTTGAGCTTTTCCTGCCTCACCATTAGTCTTACTTTCCATGAGAGAAATAGACCATGCAGTGTACCTACCTATAATAATCAGTTTAGCACACTGATCTCATATTAAACTGTAAAGTGGAAAGAAGTTATAGCAGTAATTTAATGCCTATGGAATTTATACTTCTAATATCGTTGTAGATTTTAACATTGTGTTTCTTCTTTTTCTCTTCCCTCCCTCCTGCTCCTCTCCTGTCAACAGTCCTGGTACCTGGGCTAGCTTGGTTCCTTTCCAAGTATCAAATAGGACACCCATCCTACCGGCAAATGTCCAAAATTACGGTTTGAACATAATTGGAGAACCTTTCCTTCAAGCAGAAACAAGCAACTGAGGGAAAATGAAATACAACAGTAGTTTAAGAAATCAAAAAAAAAAAAAAAAAAAAAAAAAAGGAAAAGAGGAAGACCGGACAAAACAAAACAAAAGGGAGAAAGGAAAGCAACTGAAGAAAGAAGATATAGACCAGCAATTGCAGCACTTACAATCACTAATTCCCTTAAGGTTGAAACTGTAATGACATAAAAAGGGTCGATGATATTTCGCTGATGGTAGACGCAGCCCCTGCAACGTAGCCTTTGTTACATGAAGTCCGCTGGGAAATAGATGTTCTGTCTCTATGACAATATATTTTAACTGACTTTCTAGATGCCTTAATATTTGCATGATAAGCTAGTTTTATTGGTTTAGTATTCTTGTTGTTTACGCATGGAATCACTATTCCTGGTTATCTCACCAACGAAGGCTAGGAGGCGGCATCAGAGGTGCTGGGTGACAGAGCCATGAGCCAGCCATTTTATAAGCACTCTGATTTCTAAAAGTTAAAAAATATATATATAAAATCTCTGTAGCCTTTAGTTATCAGTACAGATTTATTAAATTTTGGCCCTTAACCCAGCCTTTTCCAGTGTGTAACCCAGTTTGAAACCTTAAAAAAAAAAAAAAAAAAAAAAAAAAAAGAGAAGAAAAAAAAGAAAAAAAGAAAAAAGAAAAAAAAAACAGTTTGAACACAAAGGCTCTATGGAAGAAATGCCTCTATGTAGGTGAAGTGTTATCTCTGCATGCAACAGTAAAAATTAATATAATATTTTCCCCACAAAAGAAACACTTAACAGAGGCAAGTGCAATTTATAAATTTATATCTAAAGGGGAATCATGATTATAAGTCCTTCAGCCCTTGGACTCTAAATTGAGGGGATTAAAAAGAATTTAAAATAATTTTGAACGAATTTATTTTCCCCTCAGTTTTTGAGGGCATTGAAAAGGCATTAAATCAAGACAAATCATGTGCTTGAGAAAAAAAAAATTAATGAAAACACAGCACTTATGTTGGTTTAGCTGCAGCCTCCTTGGAGGTAGAATTTATTTATTTAAAATTACTGGTTGCATCAAGAACCCATAGGGTGTACGTACAAAAGGTTCTATAAAATCTGCATCATAGAGACAAAGAGGCAGGCAAATCCATGTCACAAGGGTAAAGCTTACAGTTTACAAACTGGGAACGCCAGGGTGTAGGATATAAAAACGCACTCTTGAGAAAACAAATGTAATGAGGGTGCTGAAAACTTGCATGGTGCTTTCAGACATTAGCCTTGTTCAACAAATTTCTTGTATTGACAGATCTGTAGTGTGCATGGGCAGACACATTTTGCCTCTATGTCTCTTAAAATTTTAATTAAAAATACTCTTTCCAGTAATCCTAATTTGCACGAAGATATAATGTCCACATTACGTGCCTTGCCTTGAAATCTAAAAACAAAAAAAAAAAAACAAAAAAAACACAAAAAAGTGACATCACTACACTTGTTTTGCTGCATTTATTATCATTTTAAATCTTTACCATTTTTATGACAAAATATTTTGTACTCCAGACGAAGAAAAATGTGTGACATCATGGATTTTTTAGACAGTTATACCTTTATCTCACATTTATAAAGCATATCATGGCTGTGTATAGTTGCCGCTTAAAAATTGTAATCGACCAGCAATATTTTCAGTATTTTGGTGTTTTTTCTATTAACCTTTCATGTTTTTCATCTTCCAATTAATATTTGGGGGGGAGGGGTTTCAAATTTATACGAATTATGCAATACCAAGTTTTGCCTATGTAGGTAGTGCTTTTAGCTGTATTGGTTATTATAGGTAAGTACACAGATTTAAAAAAAAATAATGTATGCTTTTTTTTGTTTGTTTGTTTTAATTGACCAAAGTGGGTACTGCTATTTTTGCAGTGTGATGAGGTCCTTTGTGTACTGAGAGATGGACAGGGGATTTTTTTTAATATACATATATATATATTCTGGGGTGGGTGGGAGGATTTTTAACACTTTACAGTGTAGCTGTGAAGCAGTGCACCCTGAGACGGGCCTGGGCTGCAAAGCGACTGTTCTGTCTACTGTGACAAACTGCAACTTCCACAGGTTCCCCCCTCTCTAACTTCCCACCTGGGGTGCAAGCTGAACTCATTTCTGGTTTTCATAACAACAAAAATAGTAAGAAAGTGAACACAACAAATTCTCCTGGAGGCAGACTTGGCTTAAAACAAACTGTCTTATCTTTTTTTTTTAATTTTTAAATTTTTTTTTTTTTGTGGTGGTGGTGGTAGTTTTTTCTCAAAAGTTCCAGATCCACAGTGGAGAGTGAGCCTGTCTCATATTTGGCAAAAATATTGGTGGAACCATCCACCAAGTGGATGGTTCACACTTCGGGGGTTTAACACATTGAGCATATTTTTTCCTCCAAAATACATCATCCTGACTGGAGGGAGTGCTTCTGTATTCTTTCTCCACCATTTCTCTTCCCCCATTTATTCATTTCATTAATGGTAGCATATGATCTACCTGTGACTCACTACTTCAAATGGATTGCAGCGCACTTGGATTTTTTTTTTAATACATCCAGAGGATTGAACAGAGGGTTGCTGTATTAAATGTATTTGGACTTCTGGATTAAAATCAAAGTTCAATTTTTAAGGAACAAAAAAATAATAAATCTTGTTACGTTTTTATTTTACCTGCCCTTTTAAGCTGAGAACCAGAGCAGAAGGGAAATGTAGAATTTTCAGAAATTAATGTTCCTGTGGATGAATTAAGCCCCATTAGATGCTGATGGGATTTTTTAAGGGATGGTGCCTCAAATATATATTTGATTTAGTTTCCCCTGAGGGCTAGTGGGTGAGTGGAGGCTGGGTTTATTTTGCTCTTACACCCCTCCCCCCCACACCCACCCCCGATCCCATTGAGGGAATTCATTACTAGAAGGAAAATCTTTCAGAATTAGTGACACACGGAGGGCAGTCTCAAGGAGCCCCCTGACCCGCTTCCCCCAGGCCATGGCCTAATAAAATAAACTGTCCATTGTTCTCACAACGTATGATTTCATAACGAATACTTTAGAACAATGCATGTAGGTCTAGAATTGTATTTGATTAGCCCGTTCAGTCCGTTAGCACAGCAGGATCCTAGCCACGCAAGTTGATGAGTTAAGTCCACTCATTTCTGTGATACTTGCCCTAGTCCGAAACAGCTCATCTCAGCCAAGCTCTTCACGCATCTTTGACCTTGAGTAGGTGAACAAATCAACCTCACAGGACACGCAGTATTTTTTTAAGAGCAGACTCGCTCTCTTTTCTTTTTCTTTCTTTCTTTCTTTCTTTCTTTCTTTCTTTCTTTCTTTCTTTCTTTCTTTCTTTCTTTTCTTTCTTCTTTCTTTCTTTTTTTCTTTCTTTTCTTTCCTTTTTGCCAGAGAATGAGCAGTTCTAGCTAATAAGTAAATTACACACTGTGGGTATTCCTGCCTGCCTCTTGAATACAAAGGCCTAGTTCAAGTGTTGCTCTTTTTTTTTTTAATCCGTTTTTTCCCCTCCTTTCCTTTTGTGATAAAATTATTAAAAATACTACTATCTGTAGAAAATCTCAAATCCATTTTTCGGCCTCCTCCTCTTTTAACCAGGAAGTATATTCTGACGAAGGGTGCCCCTCCTGCAGGTCTTGCACGCCCCCCCCTCCCTTTCCCAGAACTGCAGAGCTTCGGGATGGCGAAGGTCACCCAAGGGCACCAGGCACAGGGGGTGTCTCCTGCCCCCCTGTTCATCCCGTGGCACTGTTCGGCATTTTTGTTGCGTGGCTTTGCGGCCCACCACTAGCAGTGCCTCTGAAGTGTTTCCTCTGGAGTGACGTGAGCGTTGGAGGCTTGTCTAAGGGAAAAAAAAATAAGTAAATAAAAGGCAGTGAAGGAGACTGTACATAAAGACATGGCAAAAATCTTAATTATAGCAATATAGTTATGGGGTAATGTTCGGGTGGGCAGCTCCATTAAAAAAAAGATATGTGAATGAATCTGTGAAGCTGCAAAGTAGCAAGAAGAGCGAAAGATCTTCTTAACGAACCGCCTACCTTGTAGACAGTAATTTGTACACTGTATAGTTTTGTTAAGAATTTTTTTTTAAATTAAAATTCCCATGTTTGTAAAGCTAACTTTTTAACAATTATAATGGAACTATATGTTGTTTCCATTTTTAAAGTAAACAAGAATATTCCTTGTTTAGAGACTGGACTTGAGTTAAAACTCTCCAGCCTCGTAAGTTATGTATTAAAAAAAAAAAAAATCTGTCCATGTTAGGAGTTATTTCACAGATTCCTGTGCTTGAAAAGCATAGGGTACTAATCCTTTAAAAAAGTGTAAATGGAGAAAAGTTATATTTTATGAAGGTTATTTTGTTGTATTTAGTATTGGGAAAGTTGGTTTTCAGAGCATTTCAGAATGTCAGAAGCACCACTGTCTTTTTATTAGTATATACGGCCTTTAGCAAAAGTTTTTGTGATTGTTACGTGATGGTATTTAAGGTTACGTTTCACAGAGCATTCGGGATAGGCAGAAAACTACAACAGTGCTATGTCTCACATAACGTGTCCTCAGGGAGCAGAGTATTGGATTTGTGACTGGTAGCTTCACAAGGACTCAACAAAAGAGATTGCACAGGGACATATTCAGCGGTGACACCAGGACATGTTCTTTACCTAGATTCAAAAATCTACGTACTGTGTGAAACGATGAAGGCTGCAGAAAGTTATCCCATATTCAGTGTACAGTATTCATTTTTAATGAAACAACTCT